>NC_133400.1:56092216-57342216 GCF_047511655.1 Castor canadensis
CTTCTATTTATGATTATAGTATAGGATCTAGACAGGAAAATTACAGAAGAAAATATTGTAGAGGAAGCAGTAAAACTACCTCTATTTGTACATGACATTATTGAGAAATATTAAGGGATGTTTTAAAGCTGCAATATGTAATCAGTAAGAAAAATCAATTTTACCTCTAAACAATTGCTGTTATAGGTTGAATTGTGTCCTCACAAAGATATGTTGCCTCCACAAAGAGTTTTTTCCTTCGGCTACAGATATAAGTAGTTAAAATGAGATCAAGCTTGAGTAGGGTGAGCCATTAATCCAAAACACTGGTATCCTGATAGGAATTTGGAGAGGACAGATACACACGGAGGAAAGACTCCATTTGAAGGTTGAATGATAGGTTAGAGTTATGCTGCCACAATCCAAAGAACAGTGAACCATGACCCTGTCGACACATTAATTTGGGGTTTTAAGACTTTGTGCTGTGATAAAATAAAATCTTACTGTTTTCACTCACCCAGATTTTGGAACTATTACTGCAACCTTACCACTAGCAACCAAACATTCCAAAAGTGTAACAAAGCTATTAATTGTTAGGAAGAAATGGCCCAAGCAATGTGTGTACATATGAAGAAATGAATAAAATAAAGATATAAATTGTTTATACTGGCATGAAAGAAAATGTAATTGCAACTAACAAATGAAGTACAAGTAAGACCTGTGCACTGAAACTGCAAAATATCATTCAAACAACTTAGAGACTTCAATAAACAGACATCGCTTCTTCATTGAACCCTAAACTTCATGATATCAAAATGTGAGTATTTCTCACACAGAAGTATAGACTAAATAATTTTCTATTAAAAGCTCAGCTGAAGATTGACAAGTTGATGCCAAACTTCATGAGGAAGTGAAAAGAGCTCAAAATTAACCAAAGCCATCCTAAGAACAACCAAGTTGGAAGACTCACGTTTAACCAATTTTAAACCTTAACACAAAGCTACAGCAATCAAGGCAATGTGATATGGGCATAAGGACACACATATGGATCATTACAATAGAATTAAATATCCAGAAATAATCCCTTGTATTTATGGTTAATTGATTTTCAAGATAAGGCAATTCAGTTGGGGATAGGATAGTCTTTTAAACAAATAATACTTGGACAACAGGTGCATTTTGTTTTTGGTCATTTTGGATCCCTTCTTCATGTCATGCACTAAAATTACCTCCAAATTATCAAGACACAAATTTAAGAAGCAAAACTATAGCTTTTTTAGAGAAAAGACTGAAGTAAATCTTCATGTCATAATTTTAGTAATAATGAAGAGCAAAGCACTTTTAAATTTTTTTTCCAAAAACAGAGTACATGAAGGTAAAACAAAAACATGCCCTGACTGGGAGTTGGTACCAGTGGGAAATGCAAAGGTATAATAGTTTTTGGAAAGAGAAAATTATTTACAATTTTTGTAATATTTCCTTCAGAAAGATCATGAAATAACTTGGCAGTAATATCAAATTGAGTGTAAAATCATAACATTTTACTATGGTCAGATACAAAAAATGGTAATCTTTTCCCCAAAGTGCACTGCAATCCATCTGGGACATCTGATGCAGACATTGCCTGGCTGGTGAGAAAGGTCAGTTTTGATCAGATGACAGCACTGGCCTGTGCCTATGCAAGGGCACACCCGTGCCTGTGTGTAGCATGAGGAGAGGGAAATTGATGAACCAACACGGTATCCTCAGAGGACAGCTTGAGCAGAGTTAATTTCCAAATGGAAGAGTTTTCCCCAGCTGGCTCTCACCAGGCAAGTGTATTTCCGGAGGTCAGTTGGCTACAAAGCTTTTCGTTTGTTTCTTTGTATGGTGACTTTCTGGTGGAACACGATTGGAGAAGGACCAAAGGGACAGCCACCAGTAGCAGACTACCACTAGTGAGTGCTTGTGGAGGTCCTGCATGTCCTTACACATGATGCCACAGTATGGACACGGAGGGAGAATAATCAGTCCTAGTCCAGATGCAGACTGCAGTCCACAAGGTGAAGGGGTAGCAGGAAAGCAGCAGTCTGGAGATCATGTTAGCAGTCCACAACATTGGTGGACTGCTCTGCAACAAGGGTGTTCTTAAAGCACACTTGCTGCCTTCTGAGCCTTCCTTCCCACAGGAGGCACAGAATTTCCCTTCTTGGTGCCCTGAGCTCTGAGGGACCCTCAAGAATGAAGAGTCAAGTCTTCCAAAGAAAACCTGGTACTTCTTGCATCTGTCTTTGGGACAGGGCCTATTTATAAGAGAGAATTGACATATATCACTGGGAAACAGGTATCACCACATCTGGCACTGTGAGATTTGGTGGTCCTGGGCTACTGAGTGGTGCCATGGCATCCTGAGAGCAGACTCACAATGCAAAAGAAAGGAATCACGTCAGACAGAATCCTAAGATCCAGGAGAAGTGGGGCCCCTTATTTACCTCCCTGTGCTGTCTGTGTGCTGACCCTGCCCAGCTCACTGTTTCTGCATAGGAGCACAGGTTCTCATCAGTAAATGCAAAAATGTATTGAGAATGACAGCCAGAAACTGGTAAATAAAAGCCAAATCAAAAAAATGTACAAAGTATGAAAATACTCTCCAATATACCAATGTTGGTGACTTGATATTTTTTCCTTACTAAAAAGGAGGAATCAGAAATAATAACTGGAGGTTCATAATTTCATCAATTATTGAAGCAGGAATTCTAAATACATGTCAATTAGAAGATCAGTGATCTCACATAAGCTCAGTTTAAGAACAGTTCTCTTTATCTTTCATTCCAAGTAAGAAAGAAAATCTGTACAAGAAAGGCTAAAAGTCATTGTCATATAGAAGAATTAAGTAATCTGGCCAAGTGTGAGAATTCTCAACCTTTTAATATTGCACTGTTAGAGCCTTCCTGAAAATACTTTGGATCTTATTAGAAGGCTTGACATTGTAGTGGTTTTTGTTTTTGCTTTCTTGTATTGTTCATTTAGGTTTCAGTTTCTGATTCTGCTATAGAGATTAATGAGCTCTTTTTTTGCATGACTTTCTTCAATATATACTTCACCATACAAGATGATTTTCTTTTTCAGGTCACGAAAACTTTGATGTTCACTGAACAGGTTATACCTCAATTCCCTTCCTGTCTCGATTCCTGTATTTCTCCTCTGCTTCACTCCTCACTTAAGATTTTAATATTGTATAATATACTAAAATCCAATGGCACTTTCGAATACTTTGTATGTGTAAAGGGTAGTCAATAAATAACTGATCTTACATTTTTGCATTGCAAATTACATTTAACATTTCTGATCATTGAGTGGAGGGAGGTATGAAAGAGAAATATGGGACCATTAACAACATACATACCTAATTGTAGTAACATATCAACACAAAGTAACCACTATAAAGTGTAAGAGGTTATCTGTTTTAAGATGAAATACAACATGGAAATTGATTAGTAAAATGGGGGAAGGAGAATTATGACTATAACATATATCTAATTAACTATTTCTAATGCAAAATTATCAATTATCTTGCAAAGTTGGCTTCCTTTTATTAACTCAATAAATGCTCTCAATTTTATTTTTATAGACAATCAAGCATAATTATCAAAAGCCACATTCAGTTCCTGTTTTTGTGTGACAAACATTAATCATTGTTCTTGTCAATTGGTGAGGGTTTATTTTCTTTCTGTGTAAGCAGGAGAAACTGGCTCAGTTAATAGAGTAACTCAAAGCATTGAAGTAAAAGTTGAATAGCATGTTTGGTGAGGTGTAGAGCAGGACAACTCTGGGAGTGAAAATTACAGAAGTTCACAGACAACCACCACTTCTGTCCTTTCAGGAAGACTTCACAGAGAAAGTTTATGGCTGTTTCCCCACATTTCAAGGGATATTGGGTCTGAAATTATTCAGCTCAACCTGCTTCAAAGATTTAGGATAAATTCTGAGATCTTGTAGGCATGCCAATTTACCATGTTATTGACAAGATGCATCTTTTTGTTAATGAATATTTAAAAAGCTTCATGTTAAAAGCTTATTTAATACCTTATAATAAAATATTTGTAACTTTATTCATAAAGCTGTCTGTCATTCATGTTAGATTAATGTTAACTGCCTCATACATTTATGCTATTTTAACTGCTATATTTTAAAGATATTTATAGCTGCTATAGACAAATAACACCAATGTGTGTTGCAATACACATGTGCCTGGAAGCAACACCAGGAATCTCTCTGTATAGCTATCTTTGACTCAAAGTAGCAAAAACACTATGTCTTTCTTATTGTCTCCTGTTTTCTCTTCAATAAAATTGAAGAACAAGAGGCCAGAACAGGTTCTGCCCAGAAAGTGGTGTGTGTGTAGGGGGGGAGGTGACCCAAACAATGTACACACATGTGAGAAAGTGTAAAAATGATAAAAAAAATCAGGATAAATTTAAAAGATACAGAAACATTGAAAAAAATAATTTTTCTTAATGATTTTTCCATCTAAAAATTTGAACATGTTGTCCTAATGAGTAGATTTTTATTCCTAATCATTAAATTATCTATGAATAATGATAGGAACTCTTCTTTCCTATAATTTACAGTTGTTATTTCTTTTCCTTGCCTTGTTGCTTCACTGGCAGGTATCACTAGAATAATGTTTAATAGAAGTGACAAGAGGGGGATTTTTTATTTATTCTTAATTTTTATAGTTTTAAAGGAAAATTTTCTTGTTTCATATGATCAATCTTTTCTCTTTCCTCCTCCTCATCTTCCTCCTCCTTCTTCTCCTCTTTGATCTCAGTCTCTTTCTCTCTTTCTCATCTCTGTCTCTATATCTGTCTGTCTCTCTCCTTACCCAACCTATCAGGTGAAAACTATTTGTTCATTGTTAATTGTATCTTACAGCAACACTGCACTTGCAGGAACCACAATCTGAATAACTTTTCTACTGGCTGGTTGATTGTCTATTTTCTTTTTCACTTTTGGGTTTATAATTTTTGTTTCTACCTTCACGTGATTTAAATAACTTCATATTTAAAAACCTTAAGACAATATAATTCATTCTTTCTCAGCTTTTTTACTATAGTTTTCATACAGATATACTTCTCCATAAATATTTTACCTTTAAAACAAAGCAGAACTCTCTTTATATTTATTCATATTTATTATTGGGAAATGCAATCCTGAACATGTAGCCTTTTGACTATCTTACCATGTAAAAATGGCCTTAAGTCTGGAATATTTACTTGCCAAGAGGTAAAAAGAGTCCATACAGCTTATCATCTATAAAGCCTCTTTCTTCTACTTAATCATGTGCCTCAGTGATTCTTATGCCTGTTCATTATTTCAAACTCTGCAGGACAGGATTCTTGGTCTTTCTTCTGCATCAGGAGAGGAATTCCATAGCCATTTGCTCAGTCTCAGCTGCCAGTAGACAAGCTGACCACTATTGAAATAATAGTTTTCTTCTCCATGTTTTACTTGGTGACTCCAGTGTCAAGGTACAATGGGCAGAAGTGACTAGAGTGGTTCTGATAACAGTTATAATTTCTAGAACTCTTCCTTAATCTGTATATTTCAGTATTTCCAACTGGTATCATTTTTATTATATTGAAAGGATTCTTTTTGTTGGCTTGATTATAGTGTTTTTAAATGAGGTAAATAAAAATATGGAACACTTCAAAATTTGTGTGCCATCTTTGTGCAGAGATCATGCTAATCTTCTCTATATCATTCCAATATTACCATATGGGCTGCCCAAATGCACACTGGAAGGATTCTTAATTATGTTTATTGTGTAGGTCTGCTGTTGCTATATATTTTCCAGCCTTTGATTTCTAAAAATAATTTTTTATCCTTCAGTTTTGAAAATTGTTTTCTTCTAAAGAAACAATATTAGGATGACTTTTAATTTAGTACTTTAAAGATTTTATTGTTCCTTTGTCTTCTGATTTGCACTGTTTCTGACAAGCAGCCTTCTCGCCTGCTTATTCTTGTACATTACATAATCTGATTTTTTTTGACTGGTCTGCTTTTAAGGTTTTTGTCTTTATCATCTCTTTTAAATATTTTGATTATGATGTGTCTTGAGCTAGTTCTATTTATACTGATGTGTGTTTGGGACTTAGAATTTTCATCAAATTTGAAAAAAAATCTGTATAATTTCTCCAAATATTTATTCTCTCCATTGTAAACTCCATGTGTGTTAGTCCACAAAAAATTGTCCCACAGTTCACTGGTGGTACTCTACCCTTTACATTTTAGTCTTTTTTCTCTATCATTATTTTAGTATTTCTTGGTTGGTAATATATATGAGGTTTATTCTTTAGTAGGAAGCATTTCAAAAGTTCATATTTAAACTGGAACAATATTTTGGAAAGTAACCATTCTTCACTGAAATTCATTACTCTTCTTATTTCCCATATTTGTTGAGGAATTATTTTTCTTTGTGTTTAACTTGTGATAAGTTTTCCACTATAGAACACTTGGCCTATCCTGGAAATTTTGATCTAAAATAAGAAATAACCACATAATGTCTTAATCAGTACCTATTATTAAGCTCATATAAATTTTCAACAATTTAATTGTGAATTAAATTAGCAAGGCATGACAGTCCACATCTAGCTATCTGGAAGCAGAAGCAGGAAGATCAGGAATGTGAGACAAGCCTTGGGTACAAAGTGAGACCCTGTCTCAAAAAATAATAAAACAAAGAAAACATTAAAACATATGTACACTTCTGCTATAATATTTGTTTTGAGATGTCCATTGGGGACAATAATCTGAATTGTCACTACAGGTGGTCTGAGAGTCAGAATGGAACCAAGTCCTGACAAAGAGCACATGTTGGTCAGATGAGAATAAAGGTCTTTTCTGCCTCTCCCAATGTTGCAAATCAATTTATAATAGAAGGAAGGGTTGTAGAGGGTTGGCTCTAAACTTATTTAGCAATGTTTTCCACTTGGACTGCTCAGATATGTGGGATACTCCCAGCCTGACATTTTAAAGCATCCTGCTGTGTTTCTCTTTAGGAAAGATAAAGAATGCCAATCTGGAGTGTCTAGGCCTGTTTACTTGTTGTCAGGGAAGTCCCATGTCTTTCTTAAGTTGTAAAAGAAGCAAAGAAGAAAGTTCAGAGGAGCTAATAAATAATTAAGAGGGTCTGCGACACTGTTGGTGCCATTGTGAGAGAATCGCCAGGTAACTAAGAAGAGCTGGGAGAGGCTGGGTTCAGATGAAGGCCTGGATATGGATAACCAGGTGGCCATAGCTTGATCTCTAAGGGTGGTGTTTCAAGCAAAAATTCACACTATCAAACTGATTGCAGACTAATATATATAAATATAAATATTTTGAGGAGACAGGTTCTTGCTATGTTGCCCAGGCTGGCCTCAAACTCCTGGACTCAAGTGAACCTCCTGCTTCAGCCTCCTGAGTAGTTGGGACTACAGGTATGTGCCACCATACCCCAATGTGTATATATTAAATAAACCTATTTTTTTCTATAATCGAAACACATTTTTCTCTTCAGTTTGGTAACTTCCTAGTGACCAAAGAGGTGCTTTTGCAAATGAGCCCTCCCGTAAATGTTGCTCTTGGAATAGGAGCAAATGTTCTATGCTGTCACCTTTCCCACTCTGGCAACCTACCTCCTCTGTCACCAAAGTACTGAATTCAAATTTGCCAACCACTAAAACTTATGGTTGAGAAATAATTTATACACAGTAACACCAACATTTAAAATTTTTCATCATTTTAATTATATTAATTGAATATAATAGGAGAGATAAACCCAGGTATATTGGAATTTACCATCATTTTGTAGTCTCAAAACTCCCCTCTCCCTCTTGCATTGCAGAAGGGTCTTCTGAAGAGAAAAGGAAGAAAAAATAGAACATTTCAGGACTGTGAAAAACAGCACTTCAGTTCTCTCACATTTTGTCTAAGCAGGCATGTACAATGATCCTCCTATATACTCTTTCTGCATCCTGTAATTCTGTGATGACAGAAAACATGAGAGAAGAGATCCAAGATGGCAACTAGGGCAAAGAAGCAGACAGTGTGAGCTCCATGACTCCAAAACCTCGCTGAGATGCTGGAGCCACACCTGGCAGAAATAAAGCAGCAAGGAGACTAAAAACTTCAACACACTGAACTCCTAGCCTGTGGAAAGCTTCTCCATGCCACGTTATACTGAGAAAACAGGAGGGCTCACTCACCACGACCAAGTTGGCTTTATCCTAGGGATGCAGGGGTGGTTCAACATATGCAAATCTATAAGTGTAATACAGCACATCAATAGAAGCAAAGAAAAAAACCACTTGATCATCTCAATAGATGCAGAAAATGCCTTTGATAAGATCCAATACCACTTCATGATAAAAGCTCTAAGAAGACTAGGAAGAGAAGGAATGCACCTCAACATTGTAAAGACTATATATAACAAACCTATAGCCAACATCATACTTAATGGAGAAAAACTGAAACCATTTCCCTTAAAATCAGGCATGAGATGAGGGTGCCCAATATACCCACTCCTATTCAACATAGTCCTGGAAATCCTAGCCAGAGCAATAAGGCAAGAAGAAGTAATAAAAAGAATACAAATAGGTAAAGAAACTGTCAAAATATCCCTATTTGCAGATGACACGATCCTATATAAAGACCCAAAAAATTCTACTCAAAAATTACTAGACACCATAAACAGCTAGCAAGGTGGCAGGATACAAAATCAAGCTACAAAAATCATTAGCTTTTCTATACATCAACAATGAATGAATTGAGAAAGAATATACGGAAACAATTGCATATATCATAGCCTCAAAAAAAATCAAATACCTAGGAATAAACTTAACAAAGGATGTGAATGAGCTCTACAAGGAGAACTACAAACTCCAGAAGAAAGAGAAGGAGGAAGACTACAGAAGATGGAAAGATCTCCCGTGCTCATGGATTGGTAGAATCAACATAGTAAAAATGGCTATACTACTGAAAGCAATCTACATGTTCAATACAATTCCCATCAAAATCCCAATGATATTCATCACAAAGATTGAGAAATCTACCCTAAAGTTCATTTGGAAACACAAGAGACTACGAATAGCCAAGGCAATACTCAGCAAAAAGAGCAATGCTGGAGGTATCACAATATCCAACTTCAAACTATACTACAGAGCCATAGCAATAAAAACAGCATGTGTACTGGCACAAAAACTGACATAAAGACCAATGGAACAGAATAGAGGACCTGGATATGAGTCCACACATCTATGCCTACCTTATTTTTGATAAAAGGCACCAAAGACATACAATGGAAAATAGACAGCCTCTTCAACAAATGTTGCTGGGAAAAATGGTTATCTGCCTGCAAAAAAACTGAAACTAGATCCATGTTTATCACCTGTACTAGTATCAACTCAAAATGGGTCAAGGACCTTAATATCAGACCCAAAACTCTGAAGTTAGTACAGGAAACAGCAGGGAATACTCTGGAAGCAAAAGGTATAGGCAAGGACTTCCTCAACAGAACCCCAGCAGCTCAGCAACTAAGAGAAAAGATGGACAAATGGCACAAAATAAAATTAAAAAGCTTCTGCACAACAAAAGAAATTATCTCTGAACTGAAGAAACCACCCACAGAGTGGAAGAAAACACTTGCCAGTCATACATCTGTCAAAGGACTGATAACCAGAATATACAGGGAGTTCAAA
The DNA here is from genome assembly GCF_047511655.1 of Castor canadensis. Lineage (NCBI taxonomy): Eukaryota > Metazoa > Chordata > Mammalia > Rodentia > Castoridae > Castor > Castor canadensis. Next base: position 56,101,915 of record NC_133400.1, read on the forward strand.
AAACTAAACTCCCCCCAATTAATGTACCAATAAAGAAATGGGCAAGTGAACTAAATAGAACTTTTTCAAAAGAAGAAATTCAAATGGCCAAAAACCACATGAAACAATGCTCACCATCTGTAGCCATAAAGGAAATGCAAATCAAAGCCACACTAAGATTCCACCTCACCCCTGTTAGAATAGCTATCATCAAAAACAACACCAACAGGTGCTGGCGAGGATGTGGGGAAAAAGGAAACCTCATACTGCTGGTGGGAATGCAAGCTAGTGCAACCACTCTGGAAAACAATATGGAGGCTTCTTTAAGAACTAAACATAGATCTGCCATATGATCCAGCAATCCCACTCCCAGGAATATACCCAAAGGAATGGGACTCAGGTTATCCAGACGCACCTGCACACCCATGTTTATTGCAGCACTATCCACAATAGCCAAGTTATGGAAACAGCCAAGATGCCTTACTACTGACAAACAGATTAAGAAAATGGAATTTTCACAATGGAATTTTACTCAGCCATGAAGAAGAATGAAATCTTATCGTTTACGAGTAAATGGGTAGAACTCAAGAACATCATCCTGAGCAAGGTTAGCCAGGCTCAGAAGACCAAAAATTGTATGTTCTCCCTCATATGCAGACTTTAGATCAAGGGCAAATACAGAAATGTTGTAGGACTTGGGTCATACACTAAGGGGAGAGCACATACAGGAGAAATGGGGATAAGTAGGAAACCCAAAACTTGTAAGTCTCTGATGTCCCCACTGCAGAGGAGATAATACAGTAACCTTAAAACGACAGAGGTCAATATGGGGAGGTGACTGGGAAATAGTGAAGGGGTCAGGTAGACATGAATCAATTCAGGTTGTAATACACTTGTACATGGAAGCAATGCTAGGAATCTCTCTGTATATCTATCCTTATCTCAACTAGCAGAAACGCTTTGTCTTTCTTATTATTGCTTATGGCTACTCTTCAACAAAATTGGAGAAAAGGGCAGAACAGGTTCTGCCTGGAAGCGAGGGGGTGGGGGGTAGAGGGAGAGGGTTGGGGACAAGGGGGAGAAATGGCCCAAGCAACAATGTGTGCACACATGAATATATGAATAAAGAAAAAAAAGTATTGCAAGCCAAAAAAAGAAAAAACTTCCCCCTTTCCCTAATAATTTATATACATTAACTGGGACTTTTCTGCAAATACAATATGAATTAAATTATTGCTTGATGTAAACAGAAAAGCAAAAACCTTGGAGTAAAACACTTTCAGTGTACCCTAGGGGTTTAATTTTTTTAAATGCTTAATCAGGTGTTTTACACACTTTCACAATGTGTATAGCTTTTTAAATTTTTTCTATATTGAAATTGTTCCTCTCTGTCACCTTTTCCTACCTGGTTGTTTGGTAACCATTTGAAGTACCTTTTAATTACATATTATCGATCAAAATCTTGGCACAGTGGGTTGTTTTCAGTCTCAGGGAAGACACTAGTCTTTAATTACTGTTGCATTGTTTTTAATTCCATTTCCAACATATATTCTGATCTGGAGTGACAAGATGTAAAAAACAAATCTTACATTTCATATTTTGCACTTACAATCTACATTGCATAGATGCAGTGGTAATCAGACTATATTGTTTCCATCCTAAACTTAACAGTAAGTGGGAGATGGGACTCCTAATGGAAAGAATGAATTAGGACCTTTTTGATATTTGTGCAAGGGGAAGATAATCTTGCTGCAAAGTGACATCATTTTGAGAGACCCAGCTTTTGGCTGTGAAACCCATTCCCATGTGATTTCTTTCTAACAAGCTAGAGAGCTGCTTTAATCTTTCACCATGAAGACTTGTGCTTATAGTACCAAAGGTAGGCAAGTTCTCCTACTGAGGTTCAAAAGCAGATAAGAAGAAGAACCCAGCGAATTCCAAGATGGCGGCTAGAGGTAGGAAGCAGAAAGCGACCCTCCTATAGTGAAATCTTGGAGAGACGCTGGAGACACACTTTGCAGGCATAATCACTGAGAAAAGGCATAACTTTGACTCCTCCACACCTCCAGCCGGCGCAGAGAATCTCCACTTCACGTTAAACGGACAACCGAGGAGGCCCCCGGGCCGCCAGTGGCCGGCGCCAATACGGCTTGGGAAGACGCGGACCAGCTTACTGTCGATTAGTACACTAACACTCCCTGTTTATATCTCTTGTCTGATACCTTGTTCTGCTTTCTCCCTCTTGTCTGTATATTTGTTTTCCCCTTTTCTTTAACTTCTTGCTTTCCATCTCAGCTCACTCTTCCATTCTCAATATTACCATTGTTATTATTACAAGCTAGAAAATACTTAATTGCACACAGTACAGGGACAGTAACAACACCAAGGACAATGACAGGAAGACAGAAAAAACAAGGAAACCAGTTTCCCCACAGCAAAAAATTAGTACAGGAACCAGAGGGGAATGAAGAGAACAGAAACTCAGAGCCAGACTCCAACAAAATGAAGATAAACTATGCCAAAGGACCCAATGAAGCCTACAAGAATAATTTAAAAGAAGACATACTACAAGTACTCAATGAGAATTTTATAGAGATGATACTGGATAGGGTCAACCAAAATGTACAGGAGACACTCAAGAAATTCCAAGACAATAAAAATAGAGAATTTGAAAAAGCAAAAGAAGAAATAAAGGAAACCATAGAAGCACTGTATAAACACCAAAGTGAAAGAGAGAACACAATGAATAAATGGATAAATGAACTCAGGACAAAAATAGACAACAATAAAGAAGAAAACAGCCAGGATATGGAAAACCTCAGAAAAAAGAACGAAACAGAACTGCAAAACAAAACGGAAGGCCAATCCAGCAGAATAGAACAAACAGAAGACAGAATCTCAGAACTTGAAGATGAAATGGTAATTAAAGGAAAATCTGAAGAACTACTAAATAAACAACTCAAGACCTGTAAAAAGAAAATGCAAGAACTCACCGACTCCATCAAAAGACCAAACTTGAGAATCATGGGCATCGAAGAAGGAGAAGAGGTGCAAGCGAAGGGAATGCGTAATATATTCAACAAAATAATAACGGAAAATTTCCCAAATCTAGAGAAAGATATTCCCATACAGATGCAAGAGGCCTCCAGGACACCAAACAGACCAGATCAAAATAGAACTACTCCACGACATATCATCATTAAAACAACAAGTTCAGAAACTAAGGAAAGAATATTGAAGGCTGCAAGAGAGAAAAAACAAGTAACATACAAAGGTAAACCCATCAAAATCACAGCAGACTTCTCAACAGAAACATTAAAAGCAAGAAGAGCGTGGGGTGAGATCTTCCGGGCACTGAATGAAAATAACTTCAACCCCAGGATACTCTACCCAGCAAAGCTATCATTCAAAATAGATGGAGCAATAAAAGTCTTCCATGATAAGCAGAAACTAAAACAATATGTGACCACAAAGCCACCATTACAAAAGATTCTGCAAGGGATCCTGCACACAGAAAGTGACACCCAACTTAACCATGAAAAGGCAGGCAGCACCAAACCACAGGATAAGAAAAAGCAAGACAGAAGAGAGGAACATCAAGTTAGGTACACACAATCAAACCTTCAAACAACTAAGATAACTAAATGGCAGGAATCACCCCATACCTATCAGTACTAACACTTAATGTTAATGGACTTAATTCACCCATCAAAAGACACCGTTTGACAAAATGGATTAAAAAAGAAGATCCAACAATTTGTTGCTTACAGGAGACTCATCTCACCGACAGAAATAAGCATATGCTTAGGATGAAAGGCTGGAAGAAGATTTACCAAGCCAATGGCCCCCGAAAACAAGCAGGAGTAGCAATACTTATCTCTGACAAAGTAGACTTCAAACCTACATTGATCAAACGAGATAAAGAAGGACATTCCATACTAATAAAAGGGGAAATAGACCAAAAGGAAATAATAATCATCAATCTGTATGCACCCAATGTCAACGCACCTAATTTCATCAAACATACCCTGAAAGACCTAAAAGCATATATAAACGCCAACACAGTGGTTGTGGGAGACTTTAACACTCCATTATCATCAATAGATAGGTCATTGAAACAAAAACTCAATAAAGAAATCCAAGATCTAAAATATGCAATAGATCAAGTGGACCTAGTAGATGTCTACAGAACATTTCATCCAACCTCTACACAATATACATTCTTCTCAGCAGCCCATGGAACCTTCTCCAAAATAGATCATATCCTAGGGCACAAAGCAAGCCTCAGCAAATATAAGAAAATAGAAATAATACCATGCATACTATCTGACCACAATGCAGTAAAAGTAGAACTCAAAAACAAAGGTAAAGACAAAAAACATGCAAACAGCTGGAAACTAAATAACTCATTACTTAATGAAGAATGGATCATCGATGCAATAAAAGAGGAAATTAAAAAGTTCCTAGAAGTCAATGAAAATGAAAACACAACCTACCAGAACCTATGGGACACAGCTAAGGCAGTCTTGAGAGGAAAGTTTATAGCCATGAGTGCATATATTAAAAAGATTGAAAGATCCCAAATCAATGACCTAATGATACATCTCAAACTCCTAGAAAAACAAGAACAAGCAAATCCCAAAACAAATAGGAGAGAAATAATAAAAATAAGAGCTGAAATCAACGAAATAGAAACCAAAAAAACCATACAAAGAATTAATGAAACAAAAAGTTGGTTCTTTGAAAAAATAAACAAGATCGATAGACCCCTGGCAAACCTGACTAAAATGAGGAGAGAAAAAACCCAAATTAGTAGAATCAGGAATGCAAAAGGGGAGATAACAACAAACACCATGGAAGTCCAGGAAATCATCAGAGACTACTTTGAGAACCTATATTCAAATAAATTTGAAAATCTAAAAGAAATGGACAGATTTCTAGATACATATGATCATCCAAAACTGAACCAAGAGGAAATTAATCACCTGAATAGACCTATAACACAAAATGAAATTGAAGCAGCAATCAAGAGTCTCCCCAAAAAGAAAAGTCCAGGACCTGATGGATTCTCTGCTGAATTCTATCAGACCTTTAAAGAAGAACTGATACCAACCCTCCTTAAACTGTTCCATGAAATAGAAAGGGAAGGAAAACTGCCAAACACATTTTATGAAGCCAGTATTACACTTATCCCAAAACCAGGCAAAGACACCTCCAAAAAGGAGAACTATAGGCCAATCTCCTTAATGAACATTGATGCAAAAATCCTCAACAAAATAATGGCAAACCGAATTCAGCAACACATCAAAAAGATTATTCACCACGACCAGGTAGGCTTCATCCCAGGGATGCAGGGGTGGTTCAACATACGAAAATCAATAAACGTAATAAACCACATTAACAGAAGCAAAGACAAAAACCACTTGATCATCTCAATAGATGCAGAAAAAGCCTTTGATAAGATCCAACATCATTTCATGATAAAAGCTCTAAGAAAACTAGGAATAGAAGGAAAGTTCCTCAACATTATAAAAGCTATATATGACAAACCTACAGCCAGCATTATACTTAACGGAGAAAAATTAAAACCATTCCCTCTAAAATCAGGAACCAGACAAGGATGCCCACTATCTCCACTCCTATTCAACATAGTACTGGAATTCCTAGCCAGAGCAATTAGGCAAGAAGAAGGAATAAAAGGAATACAAATAGGTAAAGAAACTGTCAAAATATCCCTATTTGCAGATGACATGATCCTATACCTTAAAGACCCAAAAAACTCTACTCAGAAGCTTCTAGACATCATCAATAGCTATAGCAAGGTAGCAGGATATAAAATCAACATAGAAAAATCATTAGCATTTCTATACACTAACAATGAGCAAATGGAAAAAGAATGTATGAAAACAATTCCATTTACAATAGCCTCAAAAAAAATCAAATACCTAGGTGTAAACCTAACAAAAGATGTGAAAGACCTCTACAAGGAAAACTATACACTTCTGAAGAAAGAGATTGAGGAAGACTATAGAAAGTGGAGAGATCTCCCATGCTCATGGATTGGTAGAATCAACATAGTAAAAATGTCAATACTCCCAAAAGTAATCTACATGTTTAATGCAATTCCCATCAAAATTCCAATGACATTCATCAAAGAGATTGAAAAATCTACTGTTAAATTTATATGGAAACACAAGAGGCCACGAATAGCCAAGGCAATACTCAGTCAAAAGAACAATGCAGGAGGTATCACAATACCTGACTTCAAACTATATTACAAAGCAATAATAATAAAAACAGCATGGTACTGGCACAAAAACAGACATGAAGACCAGTGGAACAGAATAGAGGATCCAGATATGAAGCCACACAACTATAAGCAACTTATCTTTGACAAAGGAGCTAAAAATATACGATGGAGAAATAGCAGCCTCTTCAACAAAAACTGCTGGGAAAACTGGTTAGCAGTCTGCAAAAAACTGAAACTAGATTCATGTATATCACCCTATACCAAGATTAACTCAAAATGGATCAAGGATCTTAATATCAGACCCCAAACTCTTAAGTTGATACAAGAAAGAGTAGGAAATACTCTGGAGTTAGTAGGTATAGGTAAGAACTTTCTCAATGAAACCCCAGCAGCACAGCAACTGAGAGATAGCATAGATAAATGGGACCTCATAAAACTAAAAAGCTTCTGTTCATCAAAAGAAATGGTCTCTAAACTGAAGAGAACACCCACAGAGTGGGAGAAAATATTTGCCAACTATACATCAGACAAAGGACTGATAACCAGAATATACAGGGAACTTAAAAAACTAAATTCTCCCAAAACTAATGAACCAATAAAGAAATGGGCAGGTGAACTAAACAGAACTTTCTCAAAAGAAGAAATTCAAATGGCCAGAAAACACATGAAAAAATGCTCACCATCTCTAGCAATAAAGGAAATGCAAATTAAAACCACACTAAGATTCCACCTCACCCCTGTTAGAATAGCCATCATCAGCAACACCACCAACAACAGGTGTTGGCGAGGATGCGGGGATAAAGGAACCCTCTTACACTGTTGGTGGGAATGTAGACTAGTACAACCACTCTGGAAAAAAATTTGGAGGCTACTTAAAAAGCTGGACATCAATCTACCATTTGATCCAGCAATACCACTCTTGGGGATATACCCAAAAGACTGTTACTCCAGAGGCACCTGCACATCCATGTTTATTGCGGCACTATTCACAATAGCCAAGTTATGGAAACAGCCAAGATGCCCCAGCACTGACGAATGGATTAAGAAAATGTGGTATCTATACACAATGGAATTTTATGCAGCCATGAAGAAGAACGAAATGTTATCATTCGCTGGTAAATGGATGGAATTGGAGAACATCATTCTGAGTGAGGTTAGCCTGGCTCAAAAGACCAAAAATCGTATGTTCTCCCTCATATGTGGACATTACATCAAGGGCAAACACAACAAGGCGATTGGACTATGAGCACATGATAAAAGCGAGAGCACACAAGGGAGGGGTGAGGATAGGTAAGACACCTAAAAAACTAGCTAGCATTTGTTGCCCTTAATGCAGAGAAACTAAAGCAGATACCTTAAAGCAACTGAGGCCAATAGGAAAAGGGGACCAGGAACTAGAGAAAAGGTTAGATTAAAAAGAATTAACCTAGAAGGTAACACCCACGCACAGGAAATCAATGTGAGTCAATGCCCTGTATAGCTATCCTTATCTCAACCAGCAAAACCCCTTGTTCCTTCCTATTATTGCTTATACTCTCTCTACAACAAAATTAGAGATAAGGGCAAAATAGTTTCTGCTGGGTATTGAGGGGGGGAGCGGGAGGGGGTGGAGTGGGTGGTAAGGGAGGGGGTGGAGGCAGGGGGGAGAAATAAACCAAGCCTTGTATGCACATATGAATAATAAAAGAAAAATGAAAAAAAAATAAAACTTTAAAAAAAAAAAAAAAAAAAAGAAGAAGAACCCAGCTGCTAATGTCAGACTGGTGTCAGGCCTGAAATCACTTTTCACTTGATTGAGCCATTTTGTCCTCAGTATCACTTCGTTCCATTCGGCCGAATTTCCTCCAGCCCCTCACAAGCAGCACAGCCCATGCTTCTCCAGAGGCTTGCTGTCAGAAGTTGAAGCCCTGCACCATGGACACCCTACTTAAAATCCAAACTTCATGTAGCTCAGGGATGGCCAAGGTGTTCTTCTGGACTGTGCTTCAGGCTCCCTTGTCCTGCACCTGCACAGCACTGCCACTTCTGAGCTAACTCAGGAGGGCATCTACTCCAGCCAAGCAGAGCCTCCCAGATGCCAGATTCCTTTTGCTTGAAAGGATTGACTTGCAAGATGCTGGATTTTGTGAAGATTTTCACAGTTCAGTTGTATGTTTTGAAGAGTCATCCTATAAAATGTGTCCTACCAAAAACAGAATAAAGAGAAAATAACTTTCAGAGTGAAATTCTATTAGCTGAAAGGAAAGCTGAGAGAAAATAAATGCAAACAGATACATACCTCTGCAGGTCATTAGGATCTAACTTTTCATACTCATACAACACCAGCTTTGAGAGAACATACACTCTGCAGTGCAAGGTGTAATCCAATTCAAACTGCACTTATGAAATAGTCTTTTCTATATAAATTAATAATTATACTATCCCATTTTCTGTTCTAAAATATCTTCATAGTGAGAGGTCTGATATCTTCCTTTGAGAATCATCTTTAAATGACTTTTTGTTTCTGGTATTTTGAGACAGGGTCTCACTATGTAGACTAGCCTGGCCTTGAGCTCATGGTCTACCTGCTTCAGCCTCCCCAGTGCTGGGATTACAGGTATGTGCCATACACCCACCAAAAAGCATTCTTACAAAACAAATTTAAGCCAGGAGCTGTGTTCACACCTGTAATCCTGCCAGCCTGGGAAAAATGTTCCCTAGACTCCTATCTCATCAATAAAGGCTGGGAGAGGTGGTGTGTGCCTGTTATCCCAAAACTACCATCAGCCCAGGTGGTAAAAGTTTATATCATTTGACTTTGCTGTTTATATTAGTTTTGTAGTCTGGAGGTGAGAAGATCAACATCAAGATTCTTCGGGAGAATCTACGCTTTATCTTTGCAGCTCTGGTGGCTGCTGCATTCTATGACTTGTGGCAGTATCACTCTTACCTTTGCTTCCTGGTCACCTTGTCTCCCCTTCCATTTATGTCAAATCTCCCTCTGCTTCCCACTTGTAAGTATCCAGATGATTGACTTTAGTGCCCATCTGGATATTTCAGAATATTCTCCCCATCTCAAGACCCTTAATTTGGTCTCATCCACTAAGTACTTTTGTGCCATGGAAAGTGACATTCACAGGCTCCAAGGATTAGAACAAGCACATTTTTTGGTGGGGGGGACATTATTCAGCCTACCATATTGTTACTGATCACTAAAACATGACTTTTCTGCCATGTGAAGGTAGGGGTTGGCTAACAGAAGAGAGCTGGGTAGTGCATCCCAGTTTGGCCCCACAGCACATTACAAAAGGGTTTTCAAACTACCTTAACCCTCTCTTCTGGAGGACCCACAAAGAGTTATTTAAAATTTGCTTGTGTTTGCTTCAAAGGAGCATATCATATAAACTAAAAAGGTCACAGAATGGATACATCCACAGGTGCTAGGCAAACTATTCTGTATCATTTCACTGTCTTTCTGGTCACTCATTGCTATGAGCAAGTAGTTAATCTTGTAGCACTTCAACCACCTTTCAAGGGTTGCATTTCAATGACCCATAAGTCCTGAATGGTTTCTACAACAACCTTACCTAAAATCAATTATGACTTAAATCACCTGGTTTGCTAGCCTGTGCCAACCAAATATAGTGGATAGTAATGCAGTATTGAAGTTTGCTTTGGTTTGGTACACACATTTAACATCTCAACAGTAGCAATACAGAGATGCAACCTGGAACTGTAGAAACACCAGGCCTCAGGTCTAGCACTGGATTTAATGGACAATGCAATAAGTAATGAGAAAGGCAATGCATGAAAAAATAAAAGCAAGGGACCAAAAGACCTTGCCATTAAGCTGGTGAGACATTGAAAGCTTTCCTTGTCAACCTCACAGTCTGCTGGCTTGGTTTGACCCCCTCAGAGCTGCTTCCCAGCAAAGCTTACTCTGCATTAACTCTGAATATATTCATATTTCAAAATGTCCACTAATAGTCATGTCCCTTGGCTGCTAGTTGGTTATGAAATGCTTTAAGAACTTTATGACAGAAGGAAGGTACAATTAGTTATTATTAGATCATGCAATTGGTTAACTTTAAAGGGCAAACAAAACCTCAGTGTGAGAAAACAGACTTGTCGGGTCACTGTTCTCTGTGATTAGTAATGTCACTTCCTCACCAGAATGGGATTTGCATGTGTTATAATATGAAGTTTTCTTTTAAATACAGTTGGAAGCAGAGTTAGTAGTATATTAATGTAGAGAGAATTTTCCATCTAAAATATAATGTAGCCATCATATCTAATAAGTAGAACTCAAATGTTAAATGCTTTTTTGGTATTTTGAGTTTCATAGGGTTAAAAGCAAAAAGGAGAGTCATGAGTTTGACATTGTTAGAATCCCATCAAAGGACTTCCTCACCTTTAAGAAATAAAAAGGTTCAAAGCTATAAGATTACTTTAAAGAGACATATTTAAACTGAAGTTATGAAATAATCTTTTCTATATAAATTAATAATTATACTATCCCATTTTCTGTTCTAAAATATCTTCATAGTGAGAGGTCTGGTATCTTCCTTTGAGAATCGTCTTTCAATGACTTTTTGTTTTTGGTATTTTGAGACAGGTTATCACTGTGTAGACCAGCCTGGCCTTGAGCTCATGGTCTACCTGCATCAGCCTCCCCAGTGCTGGGATTACAGGTATGTGCCACACACCCACCAAAAAGGGTTCTTACAAAACAAATCTAAGCCAGGAGCTGTCTTCACACCTGTAATCCTAACTACTTGGGAGACAAGACAGATATCGAAAGGATCACAGTTCGAGGCCAGCCTGGGCAAAAAGTTCTCTAGACCCCTATCTCACCAATGAAAGCTGGAGAGGTGGTGTGCACAGCTACATAGGAAGCATAAATAGGAGGATCTCAGTCCAGACTGGCTGTGGCATAAACGGGAGACCCTATTCAGAAAAATAATAAAGCAAAAAGGACTCGGGGTGTGGGTCAGGTGGTAGAGTGCCTGCCTAGCAAGCACAAGAGTCTGCGTTCCAACCCCAGTACCATCAAAAAAAGAAAGAAAAAAAGAAAGATGAAACAGACCTGGAAATCAAAGTTTTTAGTTTTTGACTTCAATTATTCCATTGATTAGAAAGTTTGCTGAAAGTGTTTTTGCATATTCCATCTGTTGGGAAATTGCCAGTGGTAAACATGCAACTCTGTCATCCTAAGCTAGAGGGTGGAGCTGATCTTAGGGACACCTATGCAGAGGGACTCAAATGCTGTGGAAATGTGTTAGTGAGGTTTATCATCTCTGTGATCAAGTACCTGACAGAAACGACCTACGAAGAGGACATATTTATTTAGCTCATGGTTTCAGAGGGGTCAGTCCATGGTTGCTTGACCCTATGGGCTTGGGCAGAACATCACGGCAGCAGGAGGCTGTGGAAGAGGAAACTATCCACCTCATGGCAGACAGGAAGCAGAGCAAGAGAGGGAGGGACTGGGGACCAGGTATAACCTGGTATAACCTTCAAAGGCACCCATCCCATGACCTACTTCCTCCAATTAGCCCTGTCCCCAGCCCTTTTTGCTTTAGTTGTTTTTTGAACAGGGTCTTTCCTTCATGCCCTAGCTGGTCTTAACCGAGATCCTCTTATTTATGCTTCCTGCATAGCTGGGATGACAGACACACACCACCTCTCCCAGTTTTTATTGGTTGAGATGGAAGTCTCAAGAACTTTTTTGCCCAGACTGGCCTCAAGCTGTGATTCCTCAAGAATCTCCCAAAACAGCACCAATAGCTTGGGATGAAGTTTTCAACCTAAGCCATGTCTGTTTTCTGCATTTTGGCTTCATTCACTTTATTGAATAGGATTTTCCCACATGGCACAGAATTCTCTGGATTTATAGGCTCCTGGCTTAGTGATTCTATAGGTGGGGACTCTTCCTTCCCAGATGTAGTTGAAAAGTCCAAGGAAGGACACTGATTGGCTTAACTTGAGATATAGCACAACACATGGAGCTGTATCTGAGGAAAAGGGAACGGTGCAGTTTTTGCATTCCACCTCATACCTATGTAGGAGAATTTCTTGAGTTACACATAACCAGACAACATTAACTTGGAGGGTATAGGCATCCTCAACTTCACAGAAGTTTTAAGATGTATTGTCATTTAAATCATCAGTTTTTCAATATGGTTTGGTATCTTTTTTCCACTGATGGTCCTGAAAATAATTCCATGTTTTCTTCACGTGTTTGCATTAATCCACTTGGACTTTATTTCTGTGTATGGTGTGAAGTAGAGATCTAATTTAGTGCTTTTCCATAGGAATGGCTGGTTGTCTGAAACCATTCTTTGAAAAGTCCATTTCTTCTCCTTTGATTCATAATCTTCTCTGTTGGTATCATTCTTCTTCTACACCTGAGCTCTCTATTCTGTCCTATTTGCTTTCTTTGGCACTAAAATCACATTGTTAAACTAATGTAGCTTTATAATAAGTATTAATATCTTATAGTGAGTACCCTTCTAAATTCTTCAAAACTCTCTTAACTCTTCTTGGCTAAAAGGTAGAGATGATGCACCTATCACCATGCCTGGTACCCATTAAGAAGATTCATAATGAATAGAAGCTATGCTCTTTCTTTATAATTATCACTTATTATTAGTTTATCCAGTATTCATTCCTATGCAGTACTCACGAGGCAGGTGATCTACCATTTGAGCCATCTCCTAGTCCTTTTTGCTCTGGTTATTTTGGAGATAGGGTTTTGCTTTTTGCCCAGGCTGACTGGACTGTGATCCTCCTATTTTAAGCTTCCCACGGTAGTTGGAATGACAGATGCATGCCACCGTGCCCAACTTTTTTCCATTGAGATGGGATCTTGTAGAATTTTTTTCTCCCTGGACTGGCCTTGACCATGATCTTGCTGTAATTGTAATCATAGGTGTAAGCCACTGGCACCTGGCTCTGGAAAAAAGTTTTTAAGCATTAGTTCAGATGTGTCTTACCATTGAGGTAGATGCCTCTAAAGATGGCTGCCAACAACTCCTCCCCATCCTCATTGTGCACGCTTCTTCTGACACCAAAGGGTAGAGCTGGCTTCTTCTCCCCTTGAGTCTGAGCTAGTGGAAGTGACACTATGCCCATTCTAGGCTTATTCCTTAAGAGTTTAAGAAGCAGGGGCTGGAGGCATGACTAAAGTGGTATAGTACCTAGCAAGCAAGAGGTCCTAGGTTCAAACCTCAGTACTGCCAAAAAAAGTAACAGAAAAAGAGTTTAAAAAGCTTGATACTTTGATTTTGCCTCTTAGAACACAGCACCCATGCTACAAGGAAGACCAGCTGTTCTCTGGAGGGGGAGACATCCTGCAGGATGAGACCTGTGTAGAGAGAGAGACTACATTGGGAGGGCTGGCACCAGAGGACATTCAGGACAGGACCGATAAGAGAGCCCAGGCCATCTGCTAGCTGAATACAGCTGCATGAGGAGCCCAGACAGCACCACATGAGGCTGAACTCCCTGACCAACCCACAGAATGGAGGAAAATAATGAATTGTTATTTTTAAACACAAAGTTTTGTGGTGCTTTGTTACCCAGCAACAGATAACAAGAACAACCACTGGAACAACCACTTAAATGTGGTGGTTGTATTCTCCTACAACTAGCAGGAAAGGCTGCTCAATTCATAAATGTGATACATTTGTAATAAGAAATAATAGAATATTCTATATCCTGATCGAGACTACCTAAAAAATCCAATGTGCCTGCGTATTGACATGTAAATGAAGAGGTACCTTCAGAATGAAGCTAGAACATGGTACTTATATAAAAACAGATATGAGGACCAGTGGAACAGAATAAAGGACCTAGATATGAATCCACACAGCTACACCCACCTTATTTTTGACAAAGGCACCAAAAACATACGATGGAAAAATGACACCCTCTTCAACAAATGTTGCTGGGAAAAGTGGTTATCTGCCTGCAGAAAACTGAAACTAGATCCATGCCTATCACCCTGTATCAATTCAAAGTGGATTAAGGACCTTAATATAGAACTGAAACCTTGAAGTTAGTACAGGAAAGAGCAGGGAATACTCTGGAAGCAATAGATACAGGCAAGGACTTCCTGTAGAACTCAAGCAGTCCAACAACTATGAGAAAGGATAGACAAATGGGACTATATGAAATTTAAAAATTTCTGCACAATAAAAGAAATGGTCTCTAAACTGAAGAGATCACCCACAGAATGGGAGAAAATCTTTGCTAGTTATACATCAGACAAGGGACTAATAACCAAAATATACAGGGACCTCAAAAAACTAAACTCCCCAAAAATCAATGAACCAATAAAGAAGGGGACAACTGAACTAAACAGAACTTTTTCTTTTTTTTTTTTAATTATTTTATTCATATGTGCATACAATGTTTGGGTCATTTCTCCCCCCTTCCTCACCCCCTCCCTTATCCCCCCCACTCCCTCCCTCCCCCTCCCCACCTCCTCGCTACCCAGCAGAAACTATTTTGCTCTTATCTCTAATTTTGTTGAAGAGAGAGTATAAGCAATAATAGGAAGGAACAAGGGCTTTTGCTAGTTTAGATAAGGATAGCTATACAGGGAGTTGACTCACATTGATTTCCTGTGCATGTGTGTTAACTTCTAAGTTAATTCTTCTTGAACTAACCTTTTCTCTAGTTCCTGGTCCCCTTCTCCTATTGGTCTCAGTTGTCCCAAAGTATCTGCTTAATTTCTCTGTGTTGAAGGCAACAAATGCTATCTAGTTTTTTAGGTGTCTTACCTATCCTCATACATCCCTTGGGTGCTCTTGCTTTATCATGTGATCAAAGTCCAATCCCCTTGTTATGTTTGCCCTTGATCTAATGTCCGCATTTGAGGGAGAACATATGATTTTTGGTCTTTTGGGCCAGGCTAACCTCACTCAGAATGATGTTCTCCAATTCCATCTATTTACCAGCGAATGATAACATTTCGTTCTTCTTCATGGCTGCATAAAATTCCATTGTGTATAAATACCACATTTTCTTGATCCATTTGTCAGTAGTGGGGCATCTTGGCTGTTTCCATAACTTGGCTATTGTGAATAGTGCCGCAATAAACATGGGTGTGCAGGTGCCTCTGGAGTAACCTAAACAGAACTTTTTCAAAGGAAGAAGTCCAAATGGCAGAAAAAATGCTCACCATCCCAGGCAATAAAGGAAATGCAAATCACAACCACACTAAGATTCCACCTCACACCTGCTAGAATTGCTACCATCAAGAACACCATCAACAACAAATGTTGGTGAGGATTCAGAGAAAAAGAAACCCTCATATACTGCTGGTGGGAATGTAAACTAGTACAATCACTTTGGAAAACAATATGGAGGCTTCTTAAAAAACTAAACAATAGATCTGCCATATGATCCTATGTATATACCCAAAGGAATGCGACTCAGGTTACTACAAAGGCACCTGCACACCCGTGTTTATTATAGCATTATTCACAATTGCCAAGTTATGGAAACAGCCAAGATGCCCCACTACCAACAAATGGATTAAGAAAACGTGGTATTTATACAAAATTGAATTTTATTCAGCCACAAAGAAGAATGGAATTTTGTTATTCATAAGTAAATGGATGGAATTGAAGACTAAGCAAAGTTAGCCAGGCTCAGAAGGCCAAAAATCACATGTTCTCCCTCATATGGGGATTATAGGCCCAAAACAAATACAGAAATATTATTGGACATGGGTCACACTAAGGGGAGAACGTGCATGGGAGAAATAGGGAAAGGGAAGGAAACCTAAAACTTGAATGTGGTTGATGTGCTCATTGTATAGGAGCAAATATAGTAATCTTAACCCTGCAGAGGCCACTATGGGGAGGGGACCAGGAAATAGCAAGGAGGTCTGATAGAGAAGAACAAATGTGGGTTGCAATACACAAGTGCATGGAAGCAACACTAGGAAACTCTCTGTATAGCTATCTTCATCTCAACCTAGCAAAAACACTGTTTTTCTTATTCTCTCTTAGGTTTTTTTCTTCAACAAAATTGGAGAACAAGAGGGCAGAACAGGTTCTGCCTGGGAGTGGGGAGATGTGTGGGGGGGAGGTGGCCCAAATAATGTATACACATGCAAGTAAATGGAAAAATGATAAAATAAAATTGAAGAAAAAAAAAGAATCAAGCTACAAAAGTGCTCACAGTCTACCTGAGTTTGTATTCTTTCCCTTGGGCAATCTGTTTTTTCTTTAAAAGAAAAGAAGAGCAAAAGAATCATTTAAGAAAAAAAAAAAACACCCTTCAGTTCCAATCACTTTTCAAACTGAGGCAGAACAACTTTCACAGCTTCACTCAAGTTTGTCAAAAAGTAATTTTCTACCTAATTTACTTTCACAGGATGTAGACCTCAGAGGCTAAAGAAAAAATTCCTTTCTGGAGAATGAGAATGAAACTTAGATTTCTTCCAAGGCTTTCTTCCTCCTGGCTACTTTGTACATGTCAGACACCAAGGACAGTAGGCGGCCTGGGCACTGGAGCATGGGGAATCCCTCTGAAGCAGGACCAGGAACCTGCTTACAATTCCCTGCCATCACTGCTCAGTTAGCTCCAGTCATGATCTTCAAACAGAAATCCTGGTTTCTTGGGGGTTGTGACATAGCAAAGAGAATGAGGAAATCCAGTGTGGCTTCTTGTTTACACAGGAGTCAAATGGAGGTGGAAGAAACTAATAACCAATTTAGACTCTAGCATATATAAGTAACTTATGACAATGCAGACAAAAATAAAAATCTTCCCAGAAAGAAAAGCAGGCAGATAAATTACTGTGGCCTTCTAAGTAATCTGCAGGTTTTTTGCTCATCTTCTCTCTCTTTTTTAAGCTGCTACTTTGCCTCATTATTTCTGTACATAAGAAGATTTTGTAATAGCAAATATCCCTGAAGGGTGGCACCATTTCTCAGAACAGATGTACCCATCCCCACCAGCACACCCAACCCAATTGTTCAGCTGTCATGAAACATTAGTAGTTTTTAATTGCAGAGTATAATTGCAGGGATAGAAATTATCATGCAGAGAATAACTGCGTATGCACCAGCATCCTCACATCTTTTCATTGTGCTTTTATTGTACATGCCATGTAGTGGGGGAAATGCAAGAAGGTGACCAAATCCTCTAGCAACTTCTGCAATAAAGAAGCAAGAAACACAGGCAGTTTGCACATAGTGAAGAAAGCATGATCTTTGCCAGACACTAAACTCAGACTGGCCGTGGGGAGTTTAAGTCCAGAGCTTGGTCTTGCCAGAGGAAACTAGGGGAGTACTGTGGCTGAGAGGGCAGGAGGGGCTTCCCGGACAAAACTGCTTTTGTTCAACACCTATTTCCGACTGGGCTAGAAACACATGCACATTTTATCCCATTAATTCTCACAGCAGTCCTATTGTTACATACTCCTATCCCCATGTTATGGATAGTCACTTCATGTGTACCTCAAAAACTCTCCCCCTTAACTGGTTTTCATCGTCCTTCATCTGTTTACCTCCTTCTTACCCTTTAAGATGCACCAAGTCATTATCCACCTTTTCTGAAAATATTTCCCTACTATTAGAGCCCATGCTGTATGCTGTGTGGTGATTATTTATTTTTAATTTTTCTGCAGTCTCCACTAGCCTCCTGAAAGGATGAATTTGATCACATTTACCTTTCATCTCTCATGCTTACTATAGTGCCTGTGTTTAGTTAATGTTGGTGGAGTGGACTGAGTTAGCTATAGTTAGGAGTGGGTAGGCCTTCTGTACCAGTGAGGTCGGTTTGACTCCAAGGCTTTATCACAGTAGCTACTATTCAAGGCTTTTTATTAAATAGACATGATATGCAGAGCATTGTTTCAGAAAAAAAAAAGGGACAAGGAAAACTTATTATCCAAGCTTAAATTGCTGTCAGAAGTGATGGGGAGTGTTCTGGCATTCTCTGAGAATGGTGTTTGATGTCACGCTGCTGGTGACTGCTGGGTTAGTGCTGTGACTGTGAGGAGTAAGTTAGTTGCTTGTAGATACCAGAGCAATTCTGCACTCTTCCCAATTTTTCAGGGGTGGGAGAGTGCTACCAGGATATAGGGAAAAAGTAATTGTCCTCACATGCTCTTTCAAAAATGGGCTAAAACTTCCTCATGAAGTGATAATTAACCCGAATCCCTTTCAATACAGCTGTTAGTTTCCTTCCTGAAGGGAAAGATCAGATTGTTTTCTCCGCCATGCTGGGCAGTCTGCTGCCTGGAAGTTCTCAGGAGACACTCTGTTTAGGAAATGATGGAGACTCACAGAAGCAGGTTGCTCTTTGGATGGATGCTTGGGCCATTACAGGTGGTCTGTTATCACATGGACAATGTGAAGGTCTTTTGCCAACAGGAAGAGTAGTGACCTCACTGGACTACAGGGGCAGTAGCCTCTGAGGGCCTGGAGGACTGAACATGGGGAAAGGAACCCCCTAATATCAAAGTGGGGCTCACTTCTCAAAGCAAAGTCAAATGAGTTTGCACTTGTGTACCCTGAAGCCTGTGTGGGTTCTGACCCATTACTTAGATGCCCTGAAAGCATTTTTTAAAATCTCACCATGTTATACTTGCTAGACAGATGCTCTACAACACCCCTAACCCTAAGGGCATCTTTTCTAGTACAAAGAACTTGGCTTTTTTTTTTTTTTTAGTGGGACTAGGGTTTAAATTCAGGGCCTCACACAAGCAGCCGCTCTACCACTTGAGCCATACCTCCAGTACACTTTGCTTTGATTATTTTGAAGAGGGGTCTCTCAAACAACTTGCCCAGGCAGGGCTTGAACCACAGTCCTTCAAATCTCAGCCTCCCAAGTAACAGAGCCACCAGAGCCTGGCTATTTGACTTCTTTTAATGGCACTAATCTCTTTAGCAACCATACCCTCCTTGGCTGAGCTTCCTGACTGGACAAACTGCAATTTAAAGAATCTCTCTGTTTTGCTTTTTGCTCCCAATTTTCATAGTAAATCTGACTGAAAGTTTCCAAGAATACCCATGCCACAGCCAGAATGCTATGCTGGCTTGAAATTTCTTCATCCAGATTAATTGTCACCTTTAAACTCAGCCCCAATACCCCTTTTTTGCCACTCTGTTATGTACTGATATACTTGACTTTTTTTCTGATTGACAATTGCAAAGACGTATGGAGGTTGAGTATATTATTTGAAAATTTTGAGTAAAATCATACAGTAGTATAATAATAAGTTTACCCCCCATTTCCAGATTTTGAACATCATACAGAAAGTTTAGAGCCAAATCAGTACCCAGCTGTAGTAAGGGATTATTTTCTTACAACAAACAGAACCCATATAACCAAGAGTGAAGATTTGTGGAAGGAAACAGCATCATGTGACATTGAGAGCTGTCTCTCCAGGAGACAGAATATGATTATTTCTTTTCTTTTTGTTTCTTTGGAGGTACTGGGGTTTGAACTCAGGGACTCACCCTTTTGAGGCAGGCACTCTACCACTTGAGCCACTTGTCAGCCATTTTTTGGTTGGGTATTTTTCAAGATAGGTTTGGGCTGGCTTCGAACCTCAATTCTCCTGATCTCCACATCCTAAGTAGCAAATATTACAGGCCTGAGCCACCGGCACGAGGCATAAATACAATTATTTCTGTCAAGCCAATGCTTTGCCCACCTGATTCCCCTAGTCCAGTTTGCAGTGGAAGTGTTGGCAGTGGTGTGGAGTCTGTGATCAGAAGACTTCCAAAGTCCTTGTGTCCTATGGAGAAGAATTCATGGCAGGACTTGGGTGTATATGGAGTTTATTAAACGTTAGGGAAGTGAAATACAGGTGGAAACTGGGAAGCAGAGAGAGTGCACTTAGCAGAGAGAGTGCTCTTCTCTTCTCCAGGTGATTTTAAACCTAGGGGAAGGGAAGACCCAGGTGATTTCCATCCAATAATCAATGCATGGGGTGGGATATGGGTGATTCCCAGGCCAGGTGAGGGCAGTCCCTAAGCGAAGTGGTCAATCTGAAATGCAGTAATAAACCATATACTTTCTTAGGAGTCTTGAATGTTTCCTAATTTTAGCCTGCCTCAGAAGCTGAATCAGGCTCAGTGCCAAACAGTCTTGGCCACATAGCAGGAGCCAAGAGAAGTGGCTGAGATTGTATTACTCATGAGTAATGACTCCTATGTTCTTTTTTTGTTCTAGGAGTACTTGTGTTAAGGTTTAGGTCTTAAGTGTTCTCCTGACAGTGCATGTGTTTGAGGCTTTGTCCCCAGTGCAGCAGTGTTCAAAGGTGGAAACTTTGGGAGGTGATTTTGTTACCAGTGCTGGTACAGTCTGTGAACAGAAGATCCTGGTTTTTGTGCTCAAAATGGAAAAACTTGCAGGAAGCTGGGGTCAGGTGTGGTGGGTGCTAGGATGGAGATGCACACCAGCCTCGTTACTTCTATTTTACTTCTCTTCTTTTACTTTGCTTCTTTTCTCTATTCTTTAAAACCTTTCTTCTTTTCTATTCTTTAAAGTCTCGGTCCTCAGACTTGCACTGTCCCATGTTTTCTTTAATCTCTAGCATAACTCCTGAAGTCCCAGGCCTTAGACTCACAGACACACAACAGCAGCAGCAGCAGACAACCTCACACGCAGCCAACCAACCAACAGCCAGCCAGTCAGTCCAATCCCCAAACACCCGCACCATCATTAGCACCAGCTGCCTCACAAGTCCCCCTCACATCCCCCTCCCGTCCTCCTCCAGCAACTCTTTTATATACAGTGGCAAACAAGGAAAATCAGCTGTGCTGCCTTTTGCTCTCACCCTCTTCTGTGGCAGGGGCTGTGCCAAACTCAGCCTGAAGATTGTTCAGCATAGCTGTGCTTATGTCAAGTCTCACAGGCTTCTCATACCCTGCTCCCCACACTCTCCTGTCTTCTCTTAAAAGACCCAGCTCTCAACACTGTTGCTTGAAGTGTAAGTTTCCAACCTACCAACTTCAGAGGATACATTCAAATCATAGCATGGTGTAAATACATAATCTAATCTTCCCATTTACAAATATGAAAGCTGAAACTAAGAGGAGTTAAGTGGTTACATGAACACTGATACTCAAATCTGAAAAGAAATCAAACCCCACTCTCCTAATTCCAACACAACACTCCCTTTTCTTCCTCTCTGTTGCTCTTTTATGTCTCATATAACCACAAGACTCACTAAAGTTTTCCATGTGACATGGTATTTCTGTGCCCTCCTTATCTCACCTTCATCCTAGACACCATGGAAGGGCACATAGGGAAGGTGGAAGAAGCAGAATTAACACCATCAGAAAAAAAAATAACCATAAGGAACATCCAAACTGTACCTTTGTCTCACTCTCTATCCCCAGCTCCTCCCCCAGCATAAAGAGGCACACTCATATACACAAGCATACATATTAAACAGTAGATTCTACTGTTGAGAATTTCACTCCTTTCATTGCCAGAACCCTGTACTTTGGCTTTTTATTTCACTGTTTATTAGGAACATTACTAAAAGTCTTACTGGAAAGAATGGAAAAACTTACCTAGTGAGTGAGGAGGAACCCAGGATCAGGGAAGATCAGGAGGACAAAAGGAGGAAGGGGATATGTCTTAGTCCACTCAGAGAGTGTGTTAGTCAGCTTCCCATTACTGAAACAAATATCTAAGATAAACCATCTTACAAAGAGAAAGGAAAAGGTCTGTTTGGGGTGTCAGTTTTGGAGGTCCCAGGCCATGGTTCATTGCTCCTGTTGCTCTGGGTCTGTAGTGAGGCAGTTACACGGTCAGGAGTGAGTAGCAGATCAAAACGTGGCAGACAGGAAGTAAGGAGAGAAAGGGAAGGAAGGGCATCCTCCAATCCTCTTTGAGGGCATACCCCTCCCCACACCCTGACCTTGGACACCCTGTGAGGCCCAACCTGAAAGGTTCCACAACCTCCCAATAGCTCTAAGCCATTTGGATCTGGAATGCCCACATTCCAATACTAATACATTAGGGATCAGCATTTCAACCTAGGGATTTGAGGGCAGGGGACGCAAACAGTCCATAGCTGGGCTTTTTTTTTCCCCCTTCAACTTTCACAAAGCAACCATAGAAACAGAAACAAGAAAGTTAATCACCTCCTCCTCTTACCCACTAGTTAAGTCTTTAACAAGCCTTTGGGGGACATTCCAGATCCAAACTCTGTAGCAGAGTCCTATAATAAAATACCATAGGTTGGGTAGATTAAACAACAAACATTCATTTCTCATAGTTCTGGAGACTGTGAAGTCCAAAATCAAGATACTGGCAGATCCAGTGTCTGGTGGGATCAGGCTTCCTAGTTCTCATATGGCTGACTCCTTTCTCACTGTGTGCTCACACAGCAGAGAGCACAGAGAGAGAGAGAAAGCTCCCTTGCCTCTCTTCTTATAAGGCATTAATCTTATCATAAAGGCTCTACTCCCATGATCTTAACTACCTGGCTACTTCCCAGGAGCCCACATCCCAAAATTATCATGTCAGAGGTTAGAATTTCAACCTGTGGAGTTGAGGTGGGGGGACACAAACATTTAGTCCATAAATAAATAACTAAATGACTGTCTTCTCAGCCATCCAAAAAGCCATTGCACAGTGAAAAAATAAGACAAACCAGTCAAAACCTAGGTACTGGGGGAAATGAGAGCTTGTCTTTGGTTTTTACGCTCAGCTGTCATTGCCATAGCCTTACTAAAGAACACGCACACATATAGTGTGGAACCTTAGTAATGGAATTATCTAGATAGGTATCTTTGTATCTTTTGAGTTTCCTACAGCTTGTGTCCCAACAAAAAAAAGATGTTTCAAGTCTGCCAGGAGACTGGCTTTAAAGAGAAACTGAAGGATTTAAACAGGTTTCTGGGTAAGGCAAAACTCAAACTATAAAAAAAAACTCATATTTTTTTTTAATTTCCTCTCATCCTGTCTCCTTTTTTTTTTTTTTTTTTTTGGCTGTACTGGGGATCAAACCCAGGGCCTCCAGAATATGAGGCAAGTACTTAACCATTGAGATACATCCCCCAACCAGATTGTTTCCTTTTTCTACTCTTTCTTTCCTTGTTTATGAAAATGGCTAGACAGATCAACCAATGATGTTGCTTTAACCTTATTGGAGGAGTTTGCAGACTGGCAGCCTAGGCAAAGGATGCAGGAAAGAGACCTGAGACAGCATCAGTGGGACCACCAGAGAGCAGCTCACAAGTCAGAAGGCAAGAAAAGCTGTGTCTGGGGCATGGCTACTTAATCAGCCAGGTTGATGGTAAACACAGTTGAGTACTTTTACTGAGGTTGGCATCATAAAGCACAGAGCCAAACCTGCAGCAGCTCTTATTAAATAGTATCTCAGTAGGATCTCTTGGCAGAAGACGTAAGCGTTGTATATTACTAGCATTTTGTCACGGTTTTTCAAGCCACTGTGACTAGTATCAGAGGCAACTGTGGAGAAAGAACCTGGATAATTTTTAGAGATGCCATTTCTATGGGTTTAAGCATCCATATGGAAACCTCGAGGGGAAGGTAAAGAACCTGAATTAAGAGTCAGGCAAAACAAACAATATCTACTGTGTGTGGAACCTATGCCCAGCCAGCTTGCAGTCCCTGCCCTGCAAACACTGACATCTACTGGGGAGCACCATATATAGAAAAAAATGGTATACTAACCTCAGTGCAATTTAAGGTTTAGAATATGTATAGAAGGGCTTACTCTGCATTTGTGAGTAGAAACAACTTTCTATCTAGTAGCCTGCAGCCTCCATTGTCTTTGGACCTAACCAACTAACTACAAACCTTTTTCACCTCTCAGTCCCATCTTTGGATGTGTCACCAAATGCTGACATTATTCTGCCCAGAGAGCTGCCCAGAGAGAATTCAGTCTCTAGAATTCTCTTTTCTCCACTCTCAAAATGTCCCTTTATTTCCCTTAATGAGTGTAAGGAATCTGTGGATAAACTAATTCAGACTAACGTACGATTAAGAACCAGTCAATATATTACTTTTCCTAAGAAAATTTGCATTTCAAAGCTTCCCAAGGGCAATGCTTCAGCTAGGTAAATACTGCCATGATAGTGAGTCTAAGGCAGGGTAGTTTGGGTGACTGTTTTGTCATGGCACCTTCCCCAGCTTATTTTAGTCTCTTCTAAATAACCTCTAGATCACCCAGCTTGACACAATTCAAGCATCCCAGCTGCTGATGGCTTCTGCATAGTGCTGGCCACTTTCAGTTTCATAGTGGGAATCTGGGTCTCCTGTGTTTGTGCTGTAAGTCCAGGAAAAAAACAGTAATTATGACACTAGTTATAATTGTCATCAGCCTCCATGTTTCTCAAGCACTTTCACATAGCTTAACCTCTGAAATAGTCACAAAGTCCATGATGTAGGTGGGGCAAGTTTATTATCTCCCACTTTGTGGATGTAGAACATGAGGTTTGGGGAGGTTAGGTGGCTCATCTAAGTTCACACAGTTAATTAGTTTACCCACACGCATTCTACCAGGGCTTTCCCTTTGTGTTGTCTTACTCTTTCAGCCTCTGGCACAGCTTGGGCCTTGGTGACTAGAGTTCAGATCAGGCAGGGCAGGAACACAAGATGGTAGAGGCAGTGTCATCAGTCCATGTCTCTGAAGTTTGGCCTGGGTCACAGCCACAGGGATTTGCTGTGGGGCATTATGGCAGGGTGGGGGTGGTATGTTCCAATATTGGTATTCTGCATCTCAAAGGGTTCCGTCTGTCTTCTACCTAATTATGTTACTAATCTTCATCCCAGTCCTTTGAGGATTTTTATCCCTGTGCTACAGAGGTACAAGTTTCTAGGGTTACCAGAAATCCATAGATTGAAACCTCTCTTCCGCTCTCTTGTGAAGGTCCTTATCTTTTCATCATCTTCCTTTCCTGGATGGTGTTTCTCTCACGACTTTTCTCTTTTACTTCTGTTTGCAATTAATCTGCTCATAATAACCCCTGAGAAGCTTCTTTGTGCAGAAGATGCAAAACAACTCATAGACTCTGTGTCCTCGATGACAATTTAAAAAAAAACAAAAAACAAACAACCCTATTTCAAGACTAATGTCGTGAGGTGGAAAAAGCTATGCTCTTTGAAACAGCAAGTCTGGGTCTTGTCTTGTCAGTAACTAGCTGTGTGCTTCTGACCTCATCATGAAATTGCTCCTGTCTGAGTCTCGGCTGCCTCATCTATGAGATGGAGATCATTAATTGCCACCAATTAACTTCGGTGGGAGGGAGTTGATAGGATGACTTTGTCAGACAGGGATTCTCAAACTTTATTGTGCATAGGACTCAGCCATGAGAAATGGAGGTTAAAATGCAGATTCTGAATTTGCATGGCTAGGATGGGGCCTGAGATGCTGATTGCTTGAAAACTCCCAAATGATGTGATCCAACTGAGAACCAGTGAATAAAGAATGTTAGAACAGCCAGTGGCTATGGCTGCAATGAGGATCTGAACACCGGCGGGGGGGCAAGGGAAGAAATCACAGCAGCATTTAGAAATCTTCCCCAATTCATCTTTCTGGATATTTACAACCTGCCACAAAGTGGGGTTTAAATGAAACATTTATTTTTTTTCACTTATTACAGAAGTAATGAATGGTATTTACAGACACAGGGTAACTTCCATCTCAATAGTTTTCTCGGCTGACATTCAGACTGACTTACCGTGCCAAGGGCTAAAGGCTTCCTACTGCACAGGCAGTGAAATTAAACCTGATACCTAGGACCTACATGTTTAGAATAGCTAACTAGTCAGTGGGAGAGTTCTGTAGGAGCAGGAAGAAGCCAAATTGGGGAAGTAGAAACTGCATTTCAGAAAATAAGAAGTCCTAGTAACTATTTACATAGCTGATAAACTGGGATGGTGAGAAAATTACTCTTTCAAATTTGCCTTGAAGTTCGATGAATCTTGACCCAGAGATAAGTCTCTTTTCCCATTCAGAGAAGTGAGTAAAAATCTTGTTATAGTGCGTATCATGTCCTTTGAACTTGTTCCTACATCTAAACCCTCATCCTACTGCCCAAGTATGGGACAACCTCAAAAGGGTACAAACCCACGAATGTTTATTGCAGCACTATTCACAATAGCCAAGTTATGGAAACAGCCAAGATGCCTCACTATTGATGAATGGATTAAGAAAATGTGGTATTTATACACAATGGAATACTACTCAGCCATGAAGAAGAATGAACTCTTATCATTTGCAAGTAAATGGATGGAACTGGAGAACATCATCCTGAACGAGGTTAGCCAGGCTCAGAAGACCAAAAATCATATGTTCTCCCTCATATGTGGACTTTAGATCAAGGACAAACACAAGAGGATTGGACTTTGATCACATGATGAGGCAAGAGCACACAAGGGAGGTATGAGGATAGGCAAGAAACCCCACCAAAAAAACAAGATAGCATTTGATGTCCTCAATGCAAAGGAGCTAATGCAGAAACTTTAAAGCGACAGAGGCCAATCGGAAAAGAGGACCAGGAACTAGAGAAAAGGTCAATTTGAGAAGAATTAATTTAGAATGTAACACACATGTACAGGAAATCAATGCGAGTCACCTCCCTATATAGCTATCCTTATCTCAACTAGCAAAAACCCTTGGTCCTTCCTATTATCGCTTATACTCTCTCTTCAACAAAATTAGAGATAAGGGCAGAATAGTTTCTGCCTGGTAGTGAGGGGGTAACGGGGGAGAGGGAGGGGGCGGGGGGAAGGGGAGAGAAATGACCCAAACATTGTATGCACATATGAATAAAAGAAATTTTTTTAAAAAGGTGCAAACCAATCATGAAGCTAACTTGAGAGTAAGCTAAAATTGTCCAGTGCTTTATGGTTTTAAAAGCACTTTCACTCACATTATCTCATTAAATCCTTACGACCATCCTTTAGGCCAAATAAAATCTCCACTTTCAACTTTGGAGAATTTACTTGGCATGTCCACGGTCATAGTATAAGTGGTAGAACTGGAGGGCAAACCACTTACTTATTGTTGTCTTCAAAGCAACATATGTCCTTGTCCTAGAACTGTGTCTTTTCAATGCTGGACTTACATTGAAAGCTTTGTAAAAATACTGTTACCCAGCTCCTACACCAGAGCAATAAAATCTGCATCTTTGGGGTAGACCCAATATGCATCTGCATTTCAGAAAAATCTTTTAAAATTGAGGGTGATTCAAATGTGCAGGTAGAGGGGAGGAATCACTGTTCTGGAAGAAGACATTTGGGAACTGCCAGAGGAAGAGCTTTCCTTTTTTTCCCAAAATCAAAAAGTATCTGTTTATGTAGGGTAAATTATCTTTGTGTACTTGGTGTGATTTCTGACTGCTAGCCCAAATACCTGGCAGACTGGGGGAAAGCAACAAAAGTTACTGAGCCCCCTCCTATGAGCTAGTGTCCTTACTGGTCATTTATTTAGTAGTAAGATTGGTACTGTGATCTCATATTACAAAAAAGGACAATAACCAAGCCAATGTTAAGTAATTCATTCGAAATCAAGCCATTTTAATTCAGAGCTAGAATTTGAACCTACATCTGCCAGTACCAAAGCCCAGGGTACTCTACCTGCTAGTGGCTGGGAGTTGGATTACCTAGGCTGGATTAAGGCCCAGACGCTGGTGTGCTTGAGAAGCTTCCCAGGTGATCCTAAAGGGTAATCAAGGTTCACAGCATTGTCCACACCATTCTACTTTTGCAAAGTGCTTAAAATTCACTCGTTGGTCATGAAGGACACTAGTCAAGGCCTTGTACAGGTACACACACACTAACCTGTACCCATCTCCCATCCCTCCACTCAAACCAGAGGAAAGTTTCATTCCAGGAAAGCGTGTTTTTAAGAATAGAATATCTAGTCACTTGGATTCATGTGTCAAGCCTTTCCTGTGAAAAGAGGAATGTTAATCTGTGGGCCTGGGTTATCAAAAGGGTAGCTGGGCAGAGAGAGGTGGCGCAGAAGGTTTGGGGAAAGGTGTAGAGTGGTGTGTAGAGTTACAAAGACAAGCTTGGACATATTCACAGATTTTTCTGGAGTCAGTTTGCCCTAGGAAGCTGCCAAGACTTGATGAGCAATGTGGCAATTTAGACCAAATGCTGTAGAGAATGGTTTTGTGACTTGGAGATATTAAGAGGTTTAGAAAATGCCTCAGAACTCTTTGAATCCTGGCATGATCTCTGGGAGAATGGCTTAGTGTTTTTTAGGAAAATATAACATTTCCCATCAGATTGAGTCCTGGCTCCACTAATCTTCAGAAAGTCCCATGTGTACATGGAGTGCTGTCTGAAATCCTAGACATGCAGGAGAGATGTGGACAGTCTCAGGTAGTGACCCTTAGGCAGTTACCACTTCAAAAGTTATATCCAAGTCATCATTGCTATTCAAGATTCCAGTTAAGTGCTTCAGAATTATTGCTGAGAAAGAGAAAGAGGGAGAAAGAGAGAGAGAGAGAGGGAGAGAGAGAGAGAGAGAGAGAGAGAGAGAGAGAGAGAGAGAGAGATGCTTGATTCCCTCTCCATTAGTATTAGTATTAGGAGAAAATTCAACATAATTTTTACATGAATACTTGAAATTTGTCCACATGAAAAATTCTTAGTCAATTACATTCAACAGGTTGCTCTAGATCTTAGTTGAATCTGAAACTCCAGCTTCTAAACACTAAACTAATATCTAAGTGTCACAGCTCAGTGGCATCAATCTTAAGAAAAGAATGCTGCTATACAAATTGGTT
Organism: Castor canadensis; assembly: GCF_047511655.1. Lineage (NCBI taxonomy): Eukaryota > Metazoa > Chordata > Mammalia > Rodentia > Castoridae > Castor > Castor canadensis. The sequence goes on from NC_133400.1 coordinate 56,130,877, forward strand.
GAATCCAAATTAAGGTGTTTTTGGCAAAGATTATGGTTGTCTGAACAAAAGGAGAATCATTACTTTAGTTAAAATTTTAAGTCTCCTGAGCCAACATTTCAGAAAGGGACCCTAACCTCTGTTAATGACCATCAAACTGAGTTCAAATATTATCAATTGAAGGAATACTTAAGATTCACAATGGTGCTATTTATTTGTTCACCAAACATTGATGTAAGCTGTTACTAGGTGCTTGATTCTGCCCTAGCATAGGGGCATGAAGATAAGTAAGCTGCTGTCTCCATCATAGAGACTTCTAACCCAGTGGGGACACCCCAGCACCCAGGCAAAATAGAAACAGTCTTCAGATCTGGTGCACAGGTCAGGAAAAAGATAAATACAGCTGGCATGGACTCTCTCACTTGTTAGCTCTCTGTTGCTCCTTCTTCATGCAGGAATCAGACCTTAATAAACCCAGTATGTCAGTACCTCCTGAATATTTAGAGGATTGAGCCACAGGACTTTTTGGAGAATCTTGAAGGTAGTGAAAATACTTGTTGACTTTCTCTGTGGGCTTAATTCATTTTCTAACTAGGAAGAGGGTGAGGGTCACTCTGATACGTTGACCTGATATATTGGTTTCTTCCATCATTCTTTCCCTCCTTCCTCCCTTCCTTTATTTCTTCCTTTATTTTTCCTTCTTACCTTTCTTTTTTTTTTTTGATACCAGGTATTATTACATAACTCAAGTTGGCCTGGAACTCACTATATTGCCTAGGCTGGCTCCAAACTTGAGATTCACCTGCCTCCACCCCCTGAGTGCTGGGATTACAGGTTAGTTTGTTTCTTTGGTTTTTGGTGGTACTGGGGTTTGAACTCAGGGTCACACTTGCTAGGCAGGTGCTCTACCACTTGAACCACTCTGCCAGCCCACAGGTGGGTTTCTTAATGCTATGTAGACCTCTTCCTGGATTGTAAACCTTACAGAGAATGGTTGGGTACTTTCATCTAGACAAGGATAACACAGAGTAAAAGAAAATTCTATCATTTTCCCATTCTTCAATTGTTATAATATAACTCATTCAACTGAGGCAAAAATGCTTAATATTGAACTTCCACCCCAAAAGACAGAGTAGGACTCCCTCAAGCCAGACAGATGGTAAAGTAGGAGGCATTTGAGTTCTGGATATTAGCCAGATCACTATGTAGGAGTGTCAAAGACCCAAGAGAGTGAGATATCAGTGGATAGGAACAGACAGAAGTCAGATACCCCAAAAATCTAGGCAGGAGCCAAAGAGGGAGTGGGAGAATCTAGCCAGTCAAAGGCTGGAAGTGAGAATTCTGGGGAGTCACCAAGAACAACTAGTTTCCAGGGTTAGGGACAGGCTAGGAGTTCTCAGAGGTGAATAATCTTTGTGAGACATAGCCTTGAGAGGCAAACCTATTGAAGTGGCATTGCCAGCAGCTCAGGTGCCCCCTAGGAAGAAAGAGTCCCAAACTAGAGGGATGGACACCGAATGAGAGTGGTAGAGAGTACTGAACAAAACTCACTTTCTACTTTTTCTCAAGAGCTAAAGAAGAACTGGATCCTGTGTTCCTTTGCCGAAGCCAAGTCCCTGTTTGTGCCAATTATTTGTCTTCTCCTCTTTGTAGCAGAGTTTAGCTCGATATTTCTCCAGGTAATGGAAAAACAAATAAAGCAAATCCAAGTTTCTTGACTATTGATCTTTATAAACCATCATTTAGTCCAGATAAGTAGCTATCTTCAAGGCTGTCTTAATTCTGTCATTTAAAAAAAAATTAAGGTCCTTTAAAGTGGGTTAGAAAGCTTTTGTCCAATGTAAGTTACCTATTTTAAGAAAAAAGCATTCAAAGGTCCTAAAAATGATCTTTTAAAGCTGTAGACCAGGAACATGGTTCTAGAGAATCCCTCACAGGTGTAGCATGCTATGTCAGTTTCCCCAGGATGATCAGGGTCTGGATGGCTGAAGATAACATAATGGTGGACAAAATTTATCTAAAAAACACAGAATGATGGTGGATCCTAATTAGCTCTTTTACCCAAGTCTGTATATCCATGAACCTCTAAACCAGCTGAGCTGGCTAGCCACTGATCTGAGAACACACACAACCCAGAGAGCCCACTCAGTATCCCCCATCTTTGCTCTGAATCCCTGTGTTCCTTCAGTTCTCATGGATTCCACCCTCATGCCTTATACTCCATCCCTGAATTTAGATCCCAAATGTGATCTTCAGAACTTCTAACTCATAATAGATTAGGTTTACTCTTCACCAAATATTCTATTTCTTTGTCCTGTAGGGGGATTTTAAAAGCCTGTCCTGCTGAACTCTAGAATAGTTATGGTCTCACTTGGCCAATGAAAAGCGAATAGAAGTGACACCAAGAACTAGAGCATGATTTGCTCTCTTTCCTATTCTCTCTTCTCAGTGACAGGAAATGTTCCAGGAACAAGTTGATCACAACACAGAGATGTAGAACAGAGTCACAGCTGGCCCATGTTGAACACAGAAGTGAGAAATAAACATCTGTCTTTAAAACATGGAGATCTGGGAGTCTCATTTATTACTGGGACATAACTGATTCACATATCCTTGAGTTTCTCTTTTTTTGATACTGGGGTTTGAACTCAAGGCTTTGTGCTTGCTAAAGCAGGCACTCTACTACTTAAACTGTGTTCCCAGTTCTTTTTGCTTTTCTACTTATTTTGTGGATAGAGTCTCCTAGAGCTGGCCTCTGACTGCAATCCTCCTACCTATGCTTCCCAGCTGGGATTACAGGTGTATACCACCATACCTGGCCCTGGATTCCTATCTCTTACAGAAAGTTTAAACAGAGAGACACACAGACCGCTAGATTTTTTTTTTTCAGTACTGGGGTTTGAACTCAGGGCTTTTACCTTGAGCCAGTCCACCAACCCTTTTTTTGTGGTGGGTTTTTTGAGATAGGGTCTTTCAAACTATTTGCTGGGGCTGGCTTCGAATTGTGATCCTCCTGATCTCTGCCTCCTGAGTAGCAAAGGCTACAGGCATGAGCCACCAGTGCCTGACTTAAACTGCTAGATTGGACTGTAGCACAAACACAACATGATCTTCAGAGAAGAAGGACAGACCCATCAGCCAGGGAAAAGCAAAGTGTGTGTGATGACTTCAGCACATGGGAGTGTTGTTTTGAGTTCCTTCATTTCATTTGTTTTTCTGGGTTAATTAGGGTTGAGAATTTAGGGGTTAAGGCCTCAGAATCTAGCATCCTATCTGAAACCACAGTCCCCTTTAGGTAAACTAAGCATCATCATATAAGACGACCACAGTAGATTCGTTGTATAAATCTCTTTTAGACTTTATTAAAAGAAATCACCTATGTGGCCTACCCACGCCACTGTTCCTGTACTAAATTACCAAACTCTACCCAATACCCAAAATTGAATTTCTAAAACCCAGCAGTAATCATTAGAGGTGTTACTTTCTATGTCAAATTTTCTTCACATAAGGATTTTCATTTCATTTCACGTTTTCAACCATGGAAATAAGGAGGCAAGGGCAAAAGAATGCTAGAGGCTGAGAAAGCTACTCTCTGATTATGCTGCATTCCTTCAGCTAACCTTGGGGACATTTTTGCCCTTGCCAGTAGTTGTGAGGCATGTCTGACACTCAGTAGGCATTCCAAATACGGTGGCTACATGCTATTGTCACACATTCCAAGCCCCAAGGCTCCTCCTTATGGATAACAGGTAAATTCCAGAGATATGCTTTGGAAAGGTGTTTCCTTCATTAAGCTGAAGTGTTAAATTACGGATATATGTGTTTTTCTCCATTCCCTGACTCCACTGCTCCCGGAGACCATGGCACCTGAAGGGCAGAGACTTAATGAACTCTTATTTGCCTTGTAAGTAGACACCAAATAGCCTGGAGCAAAATAAATGTTCAATACACAGTTGAGCAAAATAATAAATGTACAGATCCGGAATAGTGAATCTTACAAAATAATTTTCCACTTTTTCTCTTTTAGTTTTCTTTCTGTTTTCCATCAGTCCTGTGCTTACTTGTGGCAATCATCAAATGAAGAGAATGTGAATGCATGTGCGTGCAGACCCCTGAGCTCTTTGGAAGACGAGCATTATGTCAAAGCATGTTTAAAAACATCTTTTGTTGAGATAAGATTCTAGAGACATTCTGCACCTCTGTGGCTAGTTATTGTTCATTGCTCTTTAACTTGACCATGCCCTGGGGTCCAGCAATGAACAGATCTTTTCTGCTCTGCTGGCTGATACTGTTTTCAGGGTGTACACAATTTATTAGCAGAAGTTACAGTCATCAGTGGTTTAAATTATACATGAAATCATAATAAAAAATTTAAAAGGTAACCAACATCCCTGCCTGCATTTAATTTTGTAGAGTGTGAAAAATAACAAACTTTTGGGTTTGTTCTTGAACAGATATTAAAGGAAGATATCTTCCTTTACCTGGGCTCTCCATCTGTATAGTGTCCAATCAAACCTTCCTTTGCCATTGTTCAGTTGTGCTGGAATGCCGTATTTTCTCCCAGAGCTTGGGATTGAATGGAGACAGTTCTAGGAGCTCTTGATCAGGAATTGATGGAAATCTTTATTAGTATCAGTCAAGACCTCATTTTGAATTGTTCTGGAAATACAAAGTAGTTGTCTCCTCAGAAGCACATTCAGTAAGTAAAATACTTTGCAAATTGTGTTCTGCAGCCACCTTCATCAATGTCCCTGGGATGAATGGGATAAAAGACTGATTTCTAGGCTCTGCTCTGGATGAGTTGGGTCAGAATTTCAGGAAGAAGCTCAGTAATCAATATTTTAAAAAGTAAGCCCTGTAAGTAAATTTCCCACGTGTTAAATTGTGAGAACCACTAGTATGTTGGTTAAGAACATGGCTTTTAGAGTCAGGGGAAGCCAAGTTTGATTCTTACTGGGTATGTAACTCAGGCAAGTAGCTTAACTTCTCTAGACCTCAGCAGCCATACATTTGAAAACCACCCTGTAGTTGAAAAGGCAAAATGGAACTGACATGGTGCATGTGAAGCAGTGCTTCTCAGACTCTATGCACAGGGATCACCCTGGGATCTTGTTAAAATGTAAATGCTGATTCAGTGGATAAAAGCTGGGTCCTGAGTAAAGCCGATGCTGCCAGTCCTCTGTCTGCACCTTAAGTAATTAATTACTAGACACATCAAAAAGCAGATGATAGTCATTATCTCTTCCATTATTCAGCTATTGAAGACAGAAAGATAATATGCAGTGAGTTGTTTTTCGTTTTTGTCTTTTGAGTTTTTTTTTTTTTTAACTAACTCAGAGCTTCATGGTTGCTATGCAAGCTCTCTATCACTTAAGGCATGCCACTAGCCCTTTTCCTTTTAGTTTGTTTTTCAGATAGGTTCATGAGGCTGGCTTTGGACTATAATCCTCCTGTTTCTGCCTCCTGATTAGCTGGGATTACAAGCATTTATCAACATGACCGACCTACATGGTGATTTTTTAAACCCTCATCATTCATTAGAGTCATATGTAGTGTTTGAAAAATGTGATTATGGGCTCCCATCTCAGAAGAGTCCAATACCTATCTTTAGGTGGAGCCCAAGAATCTGTGTTCTTGAAGTGTTACAAGTGATTCAATATAGAGAACCATGGGACCTGAAGTAATAAGTGTCTTGAGTGAAGTTTATTTTTAGGCACTGAGGCAGTATCCAAAGGTTTCCATGGTTCAAAATGCTCATTCACCATGATGCCTGTCAAGTGGTGACAATTGGCTTGTCATGACCACCAAAAGAGGAGAGAGAAAGTTATGTCTGTAGACCCCAGGTTACTCTGGAGCCTCTAGCAATTCTATGACCAGTCTCCATGGCCCTTCTAGGAAGAAGGGCAAACACCATGGGGATCCAACTCCATCACCTGATAGCTGTGGAATCCTTGTTCCTCAGAGGCTACACATGTAATATAGGGATGATTTCCAGCCTGCCTACCTCACAAACACATTGTTTCCTACTACTCAAAGTATGGTCCAGGGGCCATCAGTATCAGCATCACCTGAGGAATGCTTGAAATTCAGGATTTCAGATCTACTGAATAAGAATCTACTTTTTCACAAAACACAGGGATTCCTATGCAAAGATTGTAAAACAATGATTTGTGGTACTAAAAAAAAATCATAGGAGTCATAAGATGAAATAGTTCTTGGTCTTTTGGGATCTTACAGTCTCATGAGAAAGGAGCAAGCCTTATATTATAAAATAAACAATTAGAGATGGTGCACAGGCAACAAAATCAAGTGCTAAGTAGTGGTCATTGACAACATCATTTGACACTCTTTCCAGCTCTGGTTATCGTAATCAGTGCTCTTCAAATGTCTTCACAGATAATGATAATACATACACATTGAAGTGGAATAAAATGATGTGGTTGTTTAAGACCAAAGTCCATTATCTTGGGTGCAGCTTCTAGAACTTCAGTAGTCAGACAATCGTCTGAGCATTTTGTGAAAGTGTAGATTCTGAGATAAGGCCTGGAATTCTGCATTTCTGCAAGATCTCAGAAGATACCCAAGCTGCTAGACACAAACAGTGCTTTAAGGGATTGGGTATTCAGGGCCCCCCATGCCCTACCTGTCTCAGTATACCTGAACCCATCTGTGCCACAATGGGTTACCCTAATTTATCTCATGAACATTGGGTCCAGAAAATGTTGTTCCTGCACCAAAAGACTTGCACATGTAGCTGGGTAAATAAGATACTTGCCTTACTTGTGTACACTTTGTGGTTTTATGTCAGCCAACACTGCTGAAGAGGAAGGGAAATACTGCGGCAGGCAGATACATAGTCTACAAACTGAGAAACTTGTCTATGTAAAACCTTTCCACTTCTCCAGGACTGAATAACTGTCATTTACATGTTTCTCCTTAGAGCAGAAAACTGAGTGAGTATACAGCTTCCAGGAACTGCACAGTGATCTTCTAGCACCTGCTTTATGCATAGATGTTCAAACTGTGTCAGTTCACCCTTCCTTGAACTCCCCCAAGTAATTGATTGCATAGCAATCTGACTTGGTTTAGCATTCCTGCTTCTCAGATTCATGCTTGATGGGTCAGGTAGTGTTTTAACACCTCTTTTTACCTGGACTCATGATATAAGATTTCATTGAGACATTTATCCACAAGAGAAGAATATACTTAATAAATATTATCTACAAAGCCTGAGTAGGCTTAGGATTTAAATATTCATTCACATAACTATATTCCCATTGGAATAATAAAAAAAAAAACCTCAAGGGAAAATGAATAAATTTGATTGCTTAAAATTTTTAAACTTCTTTTTGGCAAACAAAAAGCAATGTTGAAAGACAAATGGCAAACTAGAAAAAATGCTGGCAATTTAAACAAAGATTTAATACACAAAGGACAAGTCAACAAGAGAAATAACAAGAAGTGGACAAATGACACTAGGAATTCACAAAAATGCATATAAATGGCTGGTAACTACATACATAAAAGATGCAAATAATTTCAAAATGCAAATAAAAAGACAATATTTTGCCTCTCAGGTTGCTAATGATAAAAAATATTAACAAGACATATTTTGGTGAGGTGTGAACCAATATAATTGCTATATACACTGTTGATGGGAATATAAATTGCTCAAATATATCTAATGTACCTTTAAAATTCATATCCTTACAGTCAATAATCTCTTAGGTCAGAAAGGGACCATAAAAATATATTTTCACTAGAAGATGAACATTCATTCATTCAATAGACATTTATATGTGCAAGGCATTAAATTAGGAATTAGGAGGTGATGATGGTGGTGGTGATGATTCCTATAATCCCAGCACTGGGAAGGCTGAAGAAGTGATGCACAGATGACACACGCAGGAATTTCAGATGCTCAGGGTTCTTGAGCCTCCTCTGAGGATGAAAGCACAGACAGACTCTAACAGCAGAGGTTGGAAAGATTCTATTTGTAGAAATTTTAGTTAGAGAAAAGAGAAGAGAAAGACTGCATATTGGGGAATGCAGGGGGACCCGAAAACTGGTGATCCCCTGAGTCAGGGTGGGGAGTGGGCTTTATAGCCTATTTTTGCATTGCCTGAGGACAGAGATGCCTTTCAGATGCAAACAGGCCTTTCCTAGAAAGGAGAAGTGTCTCCTTGACCTCCTGTGGTCTGTCCTTCAAGTTCCCCCTCTCAGTGACCACCCTAACTACTGTTAGGGATAGGGACAATGAGTCTGTTCAGTAACTGCTTCCTGCTGACAGGGGGTGATGGAGGGGCCCGCAGCATCAGGGCTGACCATGAGAGGGGTTTTCAAGGGGACCGCAGTAGTAGGTCGTTTTCATTTCCACCAGAGGCACTTGTAGTTTGATAGATTTTAGGCTAGAAGAAACAAACTTGACAAGTAAGTTTAAAATGCAAGGCCCAAACACAAGCAAGAGAATAATGGCAACTATAGGCCCCAGAAAGGGTAGGACCCAAGTCCTGGAGGGAAGCCAGGATTTTATTTGTTCCCATACCTGCGTAGAAACCTGAGTTTTAAGAGATCACTCCCGGAGCCATTTAGCCTGTTGGAGAATGTAATCTGCATGTTCCTCTACAATGCCTGAAGTGTTTATGTATGTGCAACAGGAGGTATTGGCAATGGCATATACCCCGCCTTGTTTGGCCAAAAGAAAATCTAGGGCCAGGCGGTGGTCTATTACCATACAGGCAAGGGACGACAAAGACCTTTGCATGTCTTTAATAGCAAGGCCTACCTGGTCTGAGGTGTCCTCTACTACTTTGGTTAGGTTTTTTGCAGTTGCATGATTGGTAACCACCCCAGAACTGATTCCAGCAAGGGCTGCAACTAATGCTGTTATCCCTAAAACTAGTAGAGTAACCTCCCTTTTATCTCTATGGAAAGCTGTTCCTGTTCATTGGGAAAATTCAGTTTGTTGTATTATAGTATTATTCCAAAAAGAGATGTGTTCAGGATTAGGTATTAGTTGGGCAATTGCCCAATTTCCTCTAGTATGGTTTGGGTGTAGACATGGCAGCCCCCATACCGGGTCCTTTTTCCATGACCTCCCTACAAAGAGATACCCTTTCTCAAGGCATAAAATACCTTGGGTGTTGTTAGCGTGGGCCTGGGAGGTGTCTCCTGGAAACAAGTAGTCAGAGACATTAAGGCTTCTGGTAAAAGATGGAGACGCAGGGGGTGGAAAGGTAGAGTTATAGAGCTTGCCTAATCCCGTCGTATATTTTGTTAAGATACATCTGTGATGGCCAGTCATAAGTACGCAATAAGAGTTTTTACCAGTGAGGTTTGAGGACTCGTCTAGCTGGGAGACAAGGCTCCCATTACAAGCATTAGCCCTAAGCATATCGGGACTCATAAAAGTGGGGCTCTTAGAGTTATTCACACAGCACCAGCTGGCTGTGAGATGATAGTCACCTTTAAGGCTGGTGAAGTCAAAAATGTCTTTTTAGGATGTAGTCCCTAGGTCTTTCATTGACGAATGACAAACTTGTATATAGTTGTCTGGGACAGAAATGTTAAACATCCAAATTTTCATCTGAGAAATGAACTCAAGCCAAGAGTAAGACATAGTAGGCTGGTCCTTCCATGGGACTCCTGTGAGAGGAACCATGGCATATGAGAAATTATCTGGCCTGAATATCAACGAAGGGAAGGGACCCTGAGTGAAATTTAATAGGACCCATGCCGGTAGGTGAGCGGCTGTCGGTCTCTCATAGTAATCCCAGGAGTCCTTTAGTGGAGATTTAGGAAGGGTAAATGCTCAAGAGAGATTTAAGAACCCGTTGGTTTTCCATAAAGGGCTATATGGGGTGCTAGTGTACCCAGAAGACCAAGCCCCATAACAATACAATTAGCAAATAAAAGGAACATGCTGATGCTGTCTTTTTGGGGCTCTAGTCTAGCTAGGGGGAGCTAACCCTATTTCTAAAGTAATTATAAGCAGAATGAACAGACTGATTAGGTTTGGATAAAGAAGGTTCATGGAGGTGACTTAGTTGTATTTGTAGCCGTTTTCTTTTTGAACAACAGTTTTAATCCATCCAAAGGTTCACATGAGAAGGAGGCGGGCTCCAATTCTGGGTCTGGAGGTGGAGATGTGACATCTGCAGAGGAATTCCAACCCTTGGCTCTTGAGTGATGGATCCAGGAATCCAGGCCAGCCGCTCACACTGCCGTCAGAGTAAACAGAATAACTGGATATGGCCCCTCCCAGAGCGGGGTGTTCAAATCCCAGGTTGGATTTGGAGACTTTACTAGGACGAGGTCACCAAGACAAAAGAGAGGGGGTCCCCTTATATCCTCCCTGGGGGTGGCTTGTTTGATCTCTGAGAGTGTTTGTTGGAATTTAGAAAGTTGAGTGACATGGGAAATTAACTGAGCTGTCACTTGGTCAAGAAGGAGCTCAGTTATTGGTTAGGAAGGGCCTCCATATAGAGATTCGAAAGGGGTCAGTCCCTGCTTGCCTACAGTGTTTCTGAGCCTGATGAGAGCAATAGGGAGGAGCTTGGTCCAGGGGGAGTGGGTTTCTTGGGCCAATTTAGCCGGTGTCTTTTTAAAAGTTCATTTTTTTTTTTTTACCTTTCCAGATGATTGGGGACGCCAGGCACAGTGGAGGTGGTATTCTATGTCTAGTGCTCTAGAGAGTCCCTGAGTTACTTCTGCCTTAAATGCAGGCCCATTATCATTTTGAAGGCTTTTGGGGAGGCCAAAGTGAGGGATTATTTCTGTGATTAGAACTTGGACCACCTCCCTAGCACGTTCCATACTGCAAGGAAAAGCCTCCACCCACCCAGTGAGCGTATCCACAAGTACTAAGAGTAGTTTTGACTTTGGTTCCCCTGGCATATGGGTAAAGTCTAGTTGCCAGTCTTCCCCAGGATAGGATCCCTGTCTCTGTGCTCCTGGCACCTGGAGTCTTTTATTATTGGGATTATTTTTTTGGCACATTTCACATCCCTGTATAACTTGTTGGGCACTGTCCCTTAATTTAGTTCCCCCAAACATTTTCTTGACCAAAACCAAAGTATTGTCTAAGCCCAAATGGTAGAGTTGGTGGAGAGTCTTAAGAATTTTCCATTGGAGTGCCTCAGGGAGCCATAATTTTCCTCCGGGTGACACCCACCAGCCTTGATGATCTAATCGTACCCTTGGTCTGAGGCTTGTTTATGTTCCTCTGACCAATAATGTGGTCTCCCTGGGGGAAGGAGAGTCCTCTCCCAGAGGAGAGGGCCAGCTCTCTCCTGCATGGCTGCTTGTTTAGCTGACTCATTGGCAGTTTTTCTTCCCTTTGCTATCTTATCTTCCCCTTTTTGGTGACCTCAACAATGAATCACCAAGACCACTGTAGGCAACAGAACAGCATCTAGGAGGGTGAGCATGTCACAAGCACATCTAATGGGAGAGCCTGTTGTAGTTAGCGTTCCCCTTTCCTTCCAGATGGCTGCATGAGCATGCAGGATCAGGAAGGCATACTTAGAATCTGTATAGATGTTTACTCTCTGTTCTTTTGACAGTCTTAGGGCTTCTGTCAGGGCCACTAATTCTGCCAATTGAGCACTTGTATTAGGAGGAGGAGGACCTGATTTGAGGATGCCAAATTCTGTCATGTCTGACACCATTTTTGACAAAGGAACTGCCATTAATGTATAATTCTAGATCTGGGGTTTTTAAGAGCCGATCAGTTAAGTCAGGTCGGGCAGCATAATTTTCCATAAGTACCTCCTCACATGAGTGCTCAGGATTTCCCTCTGCCTCTGGTAGAAGGGATGTAGGATTTAGGCTCTGACAGGTCCTTAAAGTTATTTCTGTCCCTCCCAGAAGCTGGGCCTGATATTTAAGTAGACGGCTGTCAGATAGACAAAGTTCTCCTTTTGAGTTTAAAATTCCCCCTAGGTTGTGTGGGGTATAAAACATTAGGGGGAGGTTTAGGATAAGTTTCTGAGCTTCAAGCACTAGAAGGTTTACTGTGGCCATTGCTCTAAGGCATCACGGCTATCCCTTGGCTACCTGATCTAACTCTTTGCTTAAGTAACCTACTGGCTGGGGAGTGATGCCACAGAGCTGAGTCACCACGCCCAATGCCAGGCCTTCCTTTTCATAGACATATAATTGAAACTTGTCTTGTACTGGGAGACCCAGGGTGGGAGCTGTCATAAGAGCCTTCTTTAACCTGTGGAATGCATTTTCTGACTTGTCATCCCATTCAATAAAGGGCTGGGTATCCTTCTGCACTTCCTTAAGGATTTCATATAAGGGTCTGGCTAGGTCTGCATATCCCAGGATCCAAATTCTACAATATCCTGTGACCCCCAAAAAGGCCCTCAATTGCTTTATAGTTTTAGGTAGAGGAAACATCCGGATTGGATAGATTCTATCTTCTCCTAGAGACTTCATTTCTTTCTGAAACAATTGGGCTGTTTCTTTAGAGATTTTATAACCTCTATCTGTTAAGAATTTTAGTAAGAACTCACTGGCTCATGAAATGACAGGCTCATTTGGTCCACAGAGCAGGAGGTCATCTACATATTGTAGCAGAGTAGCTTGTGGATATTGCCATTCTGCCAGGTCTTGGGTAGAGCTAGCCCAAAGAGGTGGGGGCTGTCTCTGAATCCCTGGGGGAGGACAGTCCAAGTGACCTATGCAGACTTTCTTGTGGGGTCCTCAAAGGCAAAGATAGGTTGAATTTTAGGGTGTAAGGGAATGCAAAAGAAGGCATCTTTTAAGTCCAGGACAGAGTAGTAAGTAGTACCCTGAGGTATTTGGGCTAAAAGCATATAGGGATTTGGAACTACAGGGTGGAGAGGCACTACTGCTTCGTTGATCAGGCGGAGATCCTGGACTAGCCTCCATTGTTAGGTCCCTTCCTGACACTGAGAATAGGAGTATTATAAGGGCTGGAGCATTCTATCAGCAGTCCCTGTCTCTTTAAGTCTTTGATTATGGGAATTAGCCCCTCCTTAACTTCTGGCTTTAAAGGATATTGTTTTTGATGGGGAAACCAGGAGAGGTCCTTGAGAGGAATTAGGACTGGGGCAGCTGTTTGTGCCCATCCCACACTGTGTCCATCTGTCCACACTGTGGGGTCTACTTGTTCCTCTATTAGGGGCAGTCAAAAGTATTCTCCTGGGGGTAAAGTAGCTGTACCCCCAATTTGGATAGAAGGTCCCGCCCTAGCAGAGGAGTAGGGGTTTCTGGGACAATTAAAAAGGAGTGGCAGAAATGGAAATCTCCCCAGGAGCAGGCTAAAGGCTGAGTGAAATAATGTTCTAGAGGCTGGCCTGATATGCCTCAAACAGTAATTTTCTTGGAGGACCTGGGTCCAGGAGAGAAAGAAATAGCTGAGATGATGGCTCCAGTATCGATAAGGAGGCTGACCTTGTTCTTTTCAATTGTGAGTAAAACCTGGGGCTCCACTTTTTTTAATGGTGGCCACAGGAGCCTGTATGGGAGGCCCTGGGACCTGACATTAGGTGGGAGGCTCTGACCTTGGTTCCCCTGGGAACCAGGGACAGTGTGCCTTCCAATGTTTTCCCCAAAAAATGGGGCAGGGTTGGAGGTAGCATTTTCCAGGGGCACTCCCTCCTAAAATGGCCTGCCTGTCCACACTGAAAGCATGTCCTCGGGTTTGGACTCTGCCCCGGGGGAGCCTCTCCGAGCGCTGCGATCAGAGCCTCCTACCCCTTATCTTTTCTTTTTTCCTTTTCCAGGTCCTTCCTTTCTTTTTCTAAGTCCCTCTTATAGTATACAGATGTGACTACATGGACCAATTGGTCCAGATCTCTGCTCCCATCAGTCACCAATTTCTGAAGCTTTTTACAGATACCTGGTGCTGACTGTGTTAGAAATTTATCTTTTAGGATGATTTCCTCTTCCTGTGACTCTGGTATAATGTTGGTATGCTTTTGTAAAGCATCCTTAAGTCTCTGTAGGAAAGCTACTTGAGTTTCTAAGGGTCCTTGCTGTACAGCTGTGACTTGGGAGTAATTAAGAGGTTTTACCTTGGCTCTCCTTAGACCTTCAAGAATGCAGTGGATGAAATGGTTACAACTCCATTCATCCTTGTCATTTTCAGGGTCCCACTTAGGGTCATATCTAGGCACTGCCTGATCTCCTGTTGGAATTGAGAATTCCCCTTTAGGTATCCAGTGCCTTTATCTTTCTTCTTCCTCCCCCTCCTCCTCCTGTGAGGGCCCAGTATGAGACAGGCCTGTAGGGCCACTTTTATCTAAGTGACAATGGTCTCCAGCTGTGACTGCCTGATCTTGTACCCACTGTTTCTCCAGAGAAGTGAGGTTCTGAGATAGCAATAGCATTACATCTTTCCAGCTCAGTTCAAAGTTTTAGCTGACTTCTATAAATGCCTGGATGTACTGATCTGGATCTTCTGTGTAATTTCCTAAATCCTTTTTTATTTCTTTAAGTTCACTCATTCTAAAAGGAACATGAGCTTTGTCCCCTCCAGGAATTAACTGGAGGGGGTAAAGAGTCCTGTGGGATAGTGTCTAGTGTGTGAGGTAGCTGGGTAAGGGGGAAGAGGGGAGCTGATGGAGCATTAGATGGGATTTTTGGTTCATGGGAGTTTGGGGGCTTTTTCAAAGGGTTATCATGGTCTGGGTATCTAGCCTGCATTTGTTTAGCCATTCTGGGTGGTCTCTTAGGAAAAAGAACAATTGAATGTATGGAACTTTGGTCCACTTTCCCTCCTTTTTACAGAACATATCTAATTGAAGAATGGTATTATAATTCATGCTCCCTCCTTCTGGCCATCTTTCCTCATCTCCCAGAGGACACTGTGGCCAAGCCTGGGTGCAGTAAAACTTGAGTCACTTTTGCTGAAGACTTTCTGGATTGAGATCTTTCCAATGTTTTAATAAGCAGGCAAGGGGGGAACCTTCCTGGATCCTTGAGGCTTGATTTCCCATCTAAAAAGGGAAACAAGGGAAAATTGGTCACCTTAACAGAGGTTTCTCCTTTTATCTAAGCATCCCCAGATGAGGAGAAACTGTAGTGGGAGAGGGCGTCCCTCTCTCCCTTGCTCCTTCCACTGCCACTTGTGGGTAGAGTCATGGAGGATTTACAGATAGATATCTCAGTTGCACCCACCCCCCTGAGATGATCTTTGACCAATCTGTCATCTATTTTGACTTGCCTGTTTGCCCTGTGACCCAGGTAGGCCTAGTTCTCCTCTATCAGCTGAACGCTTGTAATTAAAAATAACTCTATCAAAGTAACCAAGAGGGCTTGCATGGCCAGAAGGAGGACCCCTTTAGAGGCATGGATGGGGACTCCTGATGAAGTAGACTTTTGTTCCCCTATACATCCTGTGAGGCATATATGCTTTCTATGAAAGGAGAGAGAGAGAGAGCATCTGGAGGCTTCTGCTCCTATAAGGGGCAAAAATGGAGACCTGAGGTTTTTGCCTTTTAACTGCTTTTTTTTTCTTTCCCTGAGGGCAGGCTGTGGAACTGTTAAACCAGTTAATCTGATGCTTGACAAAGACAGTTAAACCTAAATTGGAGACTATCACTTTCTGATGCCTGTAGGGATTTTTCCCAAACTCCCTGAAGAAAGAAGCTCACTGCTATTTATAGCAAAGGCAGGGAGGGGGACACTCATCCTGAACTGCCTGGGAAAGGGGAAGGAGAGGCTGAGGGTTGGGGAAAAGAGAGCTTCCAGGCTCAGCGCATGAGGGATTATTGATCATCCCTGCTGTCCAGGTCAATCCTGCCCAAAGGCAGTACTGGAGCACTGGAAGCAAAAGGTGACCTCCACTCTTGGGCCACGGAAACCATGAAGGAAGCATAAGAGATCTTATCGTCTGTTTGCCGTGGACATGGCTGGAGGGGTCCGAGACTTAGCCACCTTTGGGGCCTCAGGGTGGGTCAGGAAGTTGTGTCTTCAGCCTTTGGGTGACACTGGGGAGTGCCCCAGCCAGAACACCTTTTGTGGCTTGAAGACAAAACTTTCCTTTCCACCGGCTGTTTTTGGACCTCCCCTTAAGCTGGTCAGATCTTGAATGAGAGTGCTAGTGTTTAAGGAGAGGAAAAAAGAAAAAGCCTTGGTGCACTGAAATCGAGTTCCACCCATGTAGCATTGGCAGTGCAGTATAAACCCCTGCCTGGCCTCTGAGTTTCCTCAGATTGCCTGCCGTACAGCTGTAGTGGGCTCGGACCTTTTCCTCAGTTTCCCAAGGAAGAAACCCTCCTTAACAAGACAGAGAGAGAGGGAGAAAAGGTCAACCTGAGAGTTTCACCGTAGCTAGGCCATGGTGGGGGGGGTCTCTCCTGGAAAACAGACTCCACCAGAGTGCCAGATGCTCACGGTCACATTCCTAGGCAGTCTTTCCCAGTTTGGCACAACCTATACTGACCTCAGGTGCTGGCTGGTCCCTTTGTGCGTCACCAAATATGATGCATGGATGACATGTGCAGGAATTTCAGGTGCTCAGCATTCTTGAGCCTGCTCTGAGAATGAAAGCACAGACAGACTCTAACAGCAGAGGTCAGAAAGATTTTATTTGTAGAAATTTTAGTTAAAGAAAAGAGAAGAGAAATATTGCATATTGGGGAATGCAGGGGGACCTGGAAACCAATGATCCCATGGGTCAGGGTAGGGAGTGGGCTTTATAGCTTATTTTTGCATTGCCTGAGGGCAGAGATGCCTTTCAGATGCAAATAGGTGTTTCCTAGGGAGAAGTGTCTCCTTGACCTCCTGTGGTCTGTCCTTCAGAAGGAGGATCATGAATTCAAGGCCAGCCAGGGCTATACAGCAAGTTCCAGGCCAGCTTGAGCTATATAGTGAGGCCCTGTCTCAGTAAATAAATAAACAAATAAATATATAAATAAATAAAAACAAAAAAGCTAGTGCCATGCTTTGAGTGTTTGTCTAGCATGGCAAATCCCTGGGTTCAATACCCAGTTCTGAAAGGGGGAAAAGCATATAGTTAGGAGAGAGAGAGGGGAGAGAGATATGAGGGAGGAGGACAGGGGCTGAGCTTGGTAACATGGAGGTCCCTGGTCACTGGGCCAAGAACCTAGTGAGGAATGTGGATGAAAACCTGATTGCAGTGGGTGCAGAGAAGCAGGAGAGGTACTATTACAGCAATCTCAGGCCTCTGGGTGCCTAAGGAAACAAAGAATATAGGCTATAGCTGGAAGTGGTGTAATATGAAGGATAATTTTTTTTAAAGATGGGGGTTATTACTACATATCAGTTTTATTCAAGTATTCAATATTTAGTATTCAAGTATTTAGCATTTCAATACTAAAGAAACCATATTGCAAAAAGGGAAAAATGACAAAGGAAAAATAAGGGGCAACTGCTTAAGGGAGGTAGAATTAACTCAATTAATGAAAAAGGGATACTGGGACAAAAGCAGGCATGAATAATTCATTAACCAATTGTTTACAGTGCTTTGAAAACTGAAAATGAATGAAATGTTTATCAGTAGGTACTGGATACCTGATTAACAGGGGTCTAAGTACAACAGAATAAAACTCAATGACTGAAATTGAAGGTGAAGATTCTACATTTATCCTGTAATATGTCCCAATAAATAGCAAACTGAAACAAAACAAAAAACAGTGTTGTAGGTCCTGACTAAAAAGGATTTAAAATGCTTTATGTATATAAGATTTGAAAGCATTTTTTGCTTTCTTCTTTATAATATTCTATATTGACTATTTTTTTACAGTAAGCACAAATAATTTACTTAAAACTATTTTCTCCACTTAGAGGTACTAACATAAGTCAGACAATGCCCTTCCCTGAAATCCTTTTAGAAGCTTTAAATGATTTTTCATGGAGCTTCAAACTCTTTCAAGACTCCTCCCTTCCCCAACCTATTCCCAATTTAAAGCCCAAATGTATCACTTGTTAGCAGCTGGCTTTTGAGCAATATATTTAACTTTTATAAGCCTGTTGCTTCATCTCATCAATAGCAATGATGCTGCCTTGTTTTGTTTTGGGTTTCTTCCTATTTTTAGTGAAACTTCCTCCTCCCCCTCCTCCCCCTCCTTCACCCCCTCTTCTCATCCTGCTGTTTGATGCAGGAGTTTGTGAAAACAAGAAAAGGAAAAAAAAAATTCCCCCAGCATCTTGGTTGCCAGCAAACACCAAAGTATGGGTTTTCTGTCCTCTAGTGCCAGACATTTTAATTTTCACTAAAAGATTGGTGTTGAAATGAAGTTGAAGAAAATGGCCAGAGTGCTATGTGAGATACTAGTCTCACTTCCTACTATTTCCCTCACCACCACATAAAGGTAGAACAGCATCTGTAAGGTGCAAACTTTACTTAGGAAGCATAGTCTGTGAATCCTTTAACTTGAATTGAGCTAGTCTGAGGAAAAAATTTCAGTGTAGATTACTTTCCCATTGGGACAAGGATAAGGATCAGGAAAGTCCATGGGAAGTTAGTCATACTGTAGCAGGGAAGAGGGTCAGAAAAGAAACAGACATGCTGTGTTCTGATGAAATGGAGGAAGGGATGGCAAAGCAGAGAGATAAAATGTAACTGAGACATGAAGGTCACATAATACTGGGAAAATGAAATAGACAATGAAGTAACATACAGCCACAAGTGGGTTGAGCTTTGCTTTTTGCTACTGTAACCTGCTTGCAAGGTTATATAAGGTGAGATCTCTTTGTTCTTGGGGCTCAGCCTTTGGACATGAGTCCACTGGGTCTGTGCCCACACAATAAAACGTTGCTTCCTGCTAATTGCCTCAGTGTCCTGTATCTCAGCTTGTAATTTTCTGCAACACTTCTTGGGGGCTTGTTTGCTGGGATTGGAGATGGTGAGTTATCACCTCCCTTGTCACCGGGGTACATCCCCTGGATCACCAGGAGGAGATCCCACTAGACACCAATAGACAGCTTGATAGGATGGGGATTCATCTTTCCTGTGAGTTGGCCTCAGATGCACAACAGAACCCCAGTGAGGTGCAGGAACCAACTTGGGAGCACCACTCATCAGACTGGTGAGAACCTGGGTTTGAATTCAGGCCTGCCTCAGGAGGGAGAAGGGGAGACTGATCACCTCCCAGAGACCCCCAAATAACCCTATTTGGGGTAAAACTTGGTCTCTCAGGTTAAGGGAGAGGGGCAAAAGTGTGTATGACACCTCTGAGAGTAGAGGGGTTGAGCTTTTCCTGGGAAATAATCACAAATGATGATAAGGGATGGATAACAAAAAATTCAATTCCAAAGGGGGGAGACTCCCAAGAGAACAGATACATCATCCACCATTCCAGCAGATAGCCCTCCTGGGTATAATTTAAACATTTTTTCTTTTTTTTGAGAGTGCACTCTAATTGTGTGTGTGTGTGTGCATATGTATGTAAATTTGTTTAAAGAACTGGGCAAAATTAAGTTGCTCCTGGAATTCCAGCTCACCTTATGTGAGCTTAAGTTGACATTTTTTCCTGCCATACTTAATTTATAAAACTTTTATGTGTGTGTGTGTATATGTAAGCATCTTCAAAATGCTTCTTAAACTGCTGTTATAAGGTTAATACGATATTCAAGGTGACAAAAAACCAGGGTGTTTGTTTTAAAGATCTCTGTTACAAAATACTTAAGCTTTTTACATTTAAATATGTAAACATCTTAAAGATGGTTCTTATTATAAAGTAAATGTAAAAAATTGTTACTCTGTTCTACTGCTACTTTTGAGAAAACAGGTTTTCAAACTTATTTCAGTCAGGTCTCACCAGGATGCAGGCATTCAGGGGTTAACACTCTGGCTTAGACCAGAAGAGAGAGGAAAAAAAAAGCAAGGCTACAGTCTGCAACAGGAATCTTAAAATTTGGGTAGTTAAAAATGACCTTAGCCTGTTACATTCTGTCATAAATAAAATCTGGGATTTAATTCTCTCTTATAATACATGGGTCTATTAACAAATGGGCTTTCTATAAATTGTGTTTTTACAAAAAATAATTTTAAGGTTGCTTTCTTTCTGGTTTTTTCCATATAAATATAAGGTTCTAAGTTAAAAGGTTTTATAAGTTAATTTCAACAAGTAACATATATCATATCATACAGATATGATATTAAAGATATGGTTTTTAAAATAAAAGGATAAAAAATACTTTTAAATTAAAAAAAACAGATGTATCCCCCCAGGAGATACAAAATAAGTTGTCATAAAGGTATAGAGTAAGTTGTCATAAAAGGATAGAGCTTATAAATGCTTACATAAGTAACTGAGTTGACTAAAATCCATTTACATTAAAGGTTTTGTAAGGTCAAAATTTAATGTACTGATGTTAAACTAAAACTTAATTCTCTAAGATCATAACAACAAGGCTATTTTAAATATATTATTCTTAATAACATTTACAAAAACTGTCTTAAAAATGGTTTTTGTTTTGTCAAGATAACTGTCAGGAATTTTTGGTGCTACAGGTTAATCCACAAATTTGTCAAGATAACAAGAGTTTATTAAAACATAGAGAAGCAAGAGGGACACAGCTGAGCACAGGGAGTACTGCTGCACTGATATGAGGGTTGAGACAGATTTACTTATGTAAAACAAAGTAAAAAAAAAAAGGTCAAAGTGCACCCTCCAGATAGGATAAAAAATAAAAACTCAAAAAGGAGCACTACACTGAAAGTCAAGACCTCCAGTTTTGGGGGAGAGAGAGGGGGCGGAGTGTGTGGTAAGGGAGGGGGTGGGGGCAGGGGGGAGAAATGACCCAAGCCTTGTATGCACATATGAATAATAAAACAATTTAAAAAAAAAGACCTCCAGTTTTTATTGGAGTCAAAAGAGTGGAGATGTTAGTCCTACTCCTTCCACATGTCAGGCAGAGGGAATTTTTGACCTGGGATGGCCAGATTGGGCCTGTTATTTTATGGGGCCTCCATTGACTACAGGTTGGTGGGCTCCTGCTATAAGTTCTGAGCCATTTGTTAATTTCAACAATCTGAGATATGATCACTTATCAACATCTGAGCCATGATTCTTGGCCATTAGGTTTCTTAACTCCACACTTAGACCCCATAAATATTTACCTGTGTTCTCTGGTGATTTTTGTCAGAGTTTTAACTACTAAGGTAACTGAGTCATGTTCATTTAAGAGTTGGTTTATGTTGGGGTTAACAATGAGAACAGCCATGTCCTCTCCCCCGCTTGCAAATGGATTACTAGAAACTCCCCACTCAACCCCAAAAACTGACAAAGAGGCAATTGTTAACCTTTATCTCCCTGGATGGATGCAAGGACAGTTGGGCAGACAGTGACCTAACTACAACTTATCTTTCTTGGTTACCCACTAACAGTATTCCTAAGTGACCTTCCTGGTACTTTTCCACTAGCCCCCTATATCTAGCCCAAGCCTGTGTGTGGCAATGGGCTCTAGCTCTCTTGCTGGGGTCCCCCTCCACAGGGCTCCTGCCTAAATAATAAACCCTGTGCTGCTGTTTGAGCCACCTCTCTGCCTCTTCCATGCCTCTTATTTTCTAACAGTTAATATAAAATTTTCTAGATGACCTCATAGTATGTGTCTATGACTGGACTATTGCATTTTACTAAAACTGTTCTTCCCCCCATACAACTTATAAAAGAACTAAACATATAGATATAATAGATATATTATATACATAGCTCCTCTATAGAGCTTTGATGCTATTGCTGTTTCCTTATAATAAATATATTTACGTTTTTCAAGTAAAGCCTTCTAAAATACAAAATTTAAACACAGTAAAAAAAAGTTAATGGTACTAATATACTGTTCTGTCAGTTGCTAAATTGTCCATCAAAATTTTAAGCATGACTCTTAAGTTTTTGTCATTACAATTCTGATCCTTCTGGCGCATTTACAATCAAGTCCATAAAAAATGACTCTAATAAGTGCTTATGTGTCAACCAGATTAACTTTTTAAACATCTGCTTTTATTGGATTTTGTTTTATACTGTCGTCTAAAAGCCCATTGCCTAAGAGTCACTCCTTCTAAGCTTCTTTGTTGCTTAAATTTGGCCAAAAGGGTCTAGTTGGCACTGACTCCCACCTGATATGCTTATTATTCCAACCCTCCCCCTCACCCCACCCCCACCCCCTGCCACATAGGATCAAATCCAACCAACCAAACAAAATCCAGGAAAAAACAAATCCTCATGGTGAAAACAAACAAACAAAAAAGACCAATCAAGAAAGATCTTCAGTCTATGGCCATACCACCCTAAACGTGCCTAGTCTTGTCTGGTCTCAGAAACTAAACAGGGTTGGGCCTGATTAGTACTTGGATGGGAGACAAATCTTCAGAAGAGACTGCTCAGAGACAAAGAATTTGGAGACAAGGGGGGAATGCCATCAAAGTTCAGATGGAGTCACTCATGCTGGACCTCTCAAAAATAACCAAGGCTGAGAGCATTGAGGAAATGGTTCTTATGCATGTGTGGCCATCTGGCATTAAAGCCAGATACAAACTCATATTTTTTAGACAGGGTCTTCTACTTAAATAGAGACAAAATAACTATTTTCACTGGCTCTAAACATGTCCTTTAATACTTAAAAATGGTAATTCTAACTTTTTTTAAAACAATGTGTCATCTTGGACATATATACTAATAATATATTGTTGCTATGGTAATTCTATTCAGTTAAAAAAAAAAAACAACCAAAAACAGAAGACATTGTCTGGGTTAGAGAATAAAATGTCCAGCCATTAAAACTCCATTGGAGGGGCCCTTTTGTTGTCTTGTCTATCCCCACTATGGTTAAAGTAGCAGAGATTGCTCTTTGGATCCACCACAGTTGAGTCAAGCCAGCTTCTCTTGAATGGGAGTGCATCCCTGATCTGGCTTTACCATGTAAGATCACCTTCTAGAACCTGAGTGCCCTCCCTTGGCAGGACTCAGCTTCCCAGGAAACAACAGGGGACCAAGAATGGCAGGACAACAGCCCTGCTCTACTCACCCCAGGAAGCTAACTAATTTACACATGGCTAAAGCTTGAGGAGTCAACTCTCCAAGGGGACGAACGGACTGTCTTCCACGCCAGTTATCTCACTGTGGTGCATTGTCACCCCTTGTCTGTACCTGTTGCTGTAGTTCTCACCCTAGTCTTTGCCATAGGTTTGGCAGAAACTGCCTCAGATAATTGGATTAATTAGCTCTCTTCTATCTCTTTTGGGCAGGATACATAGTTACTGTTTATTGTTACTGATATAGTCTCCCTTCATGGTCCCAGAGCCCTCATCCTGTGACCTATGTATGCATACTTCTTGGGCAGAAAGTGTTGTCACTAGGACTTTGCTTTTCCATCCTTACTGTTCCTGGAGGCTCTGTCATCAGGTCATATACCCACAGCCATACCACCTATCTGGTGTGCTCCCATGGTAATCAGCATATCTGCTTCATCTCCACTTACCATCCCCAGGACCAATGGATAGAGATCCAGAGCATCTGTAACCCTGGGAACCTCATCAGCCACACTCAGGTGTTTAGCCCTGATAAACCAGTGTCTATGTTCTTTGATACATGTGCAGCCATAGACCAAGGTGGGTGTGGAGGTATAGGCTATGGATGTGGGGGTCTAGCTTAGAAAAGAGCCTACGAATCAAATGATAAGTATATGTACAGGAGAGACAACTCTTGGCCATGTGATGATGTAGGTTCTTACTATTGCCCTTTCTGGGGTTATGTTTTATGGGCTACATAGGAAAGGACAAAACAGGCAGCCCTCCTTCACAAGGGGACAACTGCCCCAAACTGTACTCCTGGGACCTGTAATCTTGAAAATTTCACTATACTTAAGCCATCTGATTAGTCACAGGGACATGTAATTGACATAAGGATAGATAAAAAGAGCCTTGACCCTGGACTCTGATGTACCTCAAATTAGTAACTGCTACCTGTGAGTGTTCTCCTACCAAGTTTTTCACTCCTTTTATGAGGAAATGAGGAATGAATTTTCAATCTCTGCCAAAGCTAAAAATTTGTTCCTCTCACTGGCTGAGTCTACAGCCCAGACACTGAATGTCACTTCATTCTATGTTTGTGGGGGGACCATAATGGGAGACCATTGGCCATGGGAAGCAAGAGAGCTGAACCCACATGAGCCTTTTAATGAGACTGCTTTTCCAAAAAACAGAAAAGACATCTGGCTCCTAAAGACTTTCGTCATCGGAAATTATTGTATCTCCTGCCCAAAAGGCCAATTCTCCACCTCAGTGGGATATTAACTTGTTTAGGACAGAAGTGTTACAATTACACTGCCCAAGAGAACCAAATGAGGGGGAGCTCCTAACCATATAAAATCCCAACCCCACCCACTGGCCAGCTTCTCTAATTTCAGAAAAGCTTGGGACAATCTTACCACAAACATAGATTGGCAAGCACCCAGGGGCTATATTGGATCTGTGAAAAGCAAGCTTATACAGTGCTATCTAGTAGCTAGTTTGGGTCTTACTTGCTAGGTTCAATCAGACCATCCTTTTTCCTACATCCCCTCAGACAAGGCAAAAAAAACCAACAACTGGAAGTCCCCATATTTAAAGAAAAATTAAACTGACAAAACGGGGTGCCTTACAAATTGGCAATTGGAAAGATGATGAATGGCCTGAGTGAATCATCCAACACTATGGTCCTGCCACCTGTGCAGAAGGCAAGTCCTGGGGCTATTGCAGCCCTATATATGCTCAACCACATCATCAGGCTGCAGGCTGTTGTTAAAATTATAACTAATGAAACTGCAAGAGCTCTCAACTTGCTGGCAGAACAGCCACACATGTAATGATGCTATAAAAATACAAACCTCTAAATCAAGATGATGCTCTTTGACCCTAGTTGGGTCCAAGCATCAAAGGGAGTAATGATGTAGCAGGGAGAAGGGCCACGAAAGAAACAGACATGCTGTGTTCTGACGAAACGGGGGAAGGGATGGCAAAGCAGAGAGGTAAAACTTAAAGAATTGAAACATGAAGGTCACATAGCACTGGGAAAATGAAATAGCCAGTGAAGTCACATGCACCCACAAGTGGGTTGAGCTTTGCTTTTTGCCTCCGTAACCTGCTTGCAAGGGAGACCCCTTTCTTCTTGGGGCTCAGCCTTTGGACACAAGACTGCTGGGTCTGTGCCGGCACAATAAAATGTTGCTTCCTGCTGATCTGCCTCAGTGTCCCATATCTCAGCTCGTAATTTCCCTCAACAATACAAGTGACATACAGTGGGGTCCTGGCTATTCCAAGGCTGAAGATCAGAACACATAAGTGCCCAAAATGCTGATTCTTCTTCCTCAAAGGTAACAATCATTTGTCTAAGAGTAACACCACAAAATGTCAGTAGGTGTAATAAAACTGGAACATAGGTCCTGAAGGAAAATATGCACCAAAATTTCCTAGCCCCAAAAGTGACTCTCATTAACATAAATACATGCTGGCATCAAGTCTTAGATTTGGGTAAAAAAAAATCCAAACAAACCAGGGTTTGAATGCCCCTCTTGCTACTGACAAGATGTATTGTATCAGGTGAAACATTTACCCAGAGCAGGAGTTCTCCCGTGATGGGGATAATTCTGCTTTCAGTGAAATGCTTGTGGAACCACAGACTATGTAACAGTTTTGTTTTTTATTCTGGAAATCCCCAGGAGTCGTGTATTCTAATGATGTTGAGGGTCCAAAAGGGACATGCACTGAAATATTTGTCTTCTGACCTGGGCTTGGCAGCTCAATGACTCTAGGGTAGGTTATGCAGTCCTTACCTCTTTAGAAAAGCCACAGAGAGAATGTGCAGGATGAATAGATCCCTACTGGAGAACTTGCAGGACATTCCAAAAGTAGAACCTCAACAGTGAAGCCTTAGAAGCAAAGATGGGAGGAAATAGGAAGAAAAGGTTTAGGGAGCGTCAATGCTAGAAGTCTGTGAAATATTTCAATTCCCAGAAATAAGATAAAAGCTTTATCTAAAGGAGAAATGTCAATAGGCACCCTACCTTAGAACCCACAGAGATGGTTTCAGAGAAGTGGGACAGGGAAAGGGGGGGCTCCAGAAGCTGGAGAAAAGGTAGATCTGTGATGCTGATACACGACTACAGTGGTGGTCAGACCATTTTCAATGATTTAACTTGAAAATAATGTCATCAAGTGGTACTCATTTAAGAACGAGTCCAGTAAAAGATGATGCACCAGGGATACTCTTACAGCCAAAGTTTTATCACATAAGACATATAGGGAGAAAAATATTGGCCAATGAATTAAAGCCAGGGTTTTTTGGGGTTTTTTTTTTTTTAAGTTAGGCTACATCAGAGTATAAAAAACAGTCCAATGTCTAATATTTCTAGGTATGTACATTCATTTGTTCATCAGATACTTATTGAGGGCTACCTGTGCTTCAACACTATGTGCTTCCTACTGCTGTAAGAATGCAAGATTTTTTTTTTTGGTGGTACTGGGGTTTGAACTCAGGCCCACTACCACTTGAGCCACTCTGACAGCCCTTAGACATTAGAATTTTTAAGACTACATCAGCCTTGAAAGATGGGTGGGTTTAGAATTTGTGGAAGTGAAAGAAAGAGCATTTTTACTCCATTACTTATGAATACATACTTGACTTGATGCTCTAAGGAGTTATCCTATCCATTCAGAAGTTCACATTATACACAAGCAGCACAGAAGGCATGCTAGGCAGACGAATGCAACACTTGGAGTCTCACTGTGCTGATTAAACACTAACAAGAAGCAAGGAATCACACATACTTTGTACATCTACAATATTATGATTTTATGTTGTGACAAATGATCTTTCATGTACGTTACAATCTTTGCACTAGCTTCAAGAGGAAGTGTTATGGGTTGAGCTGTGTCCCCAAGAATTGATAAGCAGAAATCCCAAGCCCCAGCACCTCAGAATGTAACTTGTTTGAAAACAGGGTCATTGTGGATGTAATTGGTTGAGATCATATTGCAGTAGGATGAGCCCTAAATCCAGTAATGACACCCATCCTTATGATAAGGGGAAATATGGACATGTACGCACCCATGGGAAAATGCCATGTGAAGTTGAAGGCAGGGACTGTGGTGACACATCTACAAGTCAGGAATTACCAGAAGCTAGGAGACGTGGAACAGATCCTTCCCTAGTGCCTTCAGAGAAAACATGGTCCCACCAACAGACACCTTGATCTCAAGACACACCTTGAGTTGTGGAGACTTCCAGCCTCCACAACTGCGAGATGATAAATTTCCATGGTTTAAGCCATTCCATTTTGGGAACTTTGTTATAACATCCTTAGCAAATTTATACAAGAAGGCTTTAAGGTTTTCAAGAAAGGGGAGAAAAAGATTGGGATAGAAATAAGGGTTAAATACTCTGCAAGAGTTGGGGAAGGCAAAGAGGCCCATGGTGAAAATGAAGGGAGATGGCTGAAGAAAGCCACACTCTGAGATGCATGTCTAAGGCCTGGAGCAGATGTATGGATCCAAGAGGGTGGAAATCAAAGAGACAAAATATCCTGAAAAGAAATGACTTTAAAAAGCAATGAGGGCTAAAAGTGTGGCTCAAGTGGTAGGGCACCTGCTTTGTAAACATAAAGCCCTGAGTTCAAATCCCAGTCCCACCAAAAATAAAATAAATTATAAATAAACATCAATGGGTTTAATGATTTTTGAAGACAAGACAAGATCTGGAAATAGAAGACTGGAACTGAGAGGTCAACCCTAAAACAATCAATCAGAAAAATAAGACTGGGATTAGGAAATACAGTATCATTTCAGCCATTGATCCCCAAATGTGTGGTATGGCACCAAGTTTATTAACTTCCCACAGGGCTTTGTATATAGCAGTGCTTCTTGACTGTTAATGTGTGTACAAACTTTGGGGAGATCTAGTGAAAATAGAGATTCTGAGGGGTGAAGGTGTCACTTAATGGTAGAGTGCTTACCTAGCATGCACAGGGCTTTAGGTTTAATGCCTAGCACTTCAATAATTACAAATTCTTGTCCAGCAGGCTGGGGCAGGGCCTGAGAGTCTGCATTTCTAACAAGCTTCCAGGTGAGGCTGATGCCGCTGGTCCTTGGGCCACACTCTGGGTACCAAGTGTGTAGATTACTGTTATGTTCACAGGTAAGTAGAAATAATATTGGATGAAGACAACATTAAGCAAATAATGGTTCTTGTGCTGGATCAATTAAAGCAGGTCAATTGCCAATAATAAAGAAATGGTAGCATGGAAGTCACCTGCCCTAAGTCTGTATCAATGGCTAAGTCATAGTATGGCCTTTTATAACTATATGCTTCTGAGTAGAATATTTACAATTTTTCTATTTGATCTTTACATAATCTTTATAAGATAGGATGGATATTAATGTTTTTGGCACACACATTTCCTCACAATTCACAACAATGCCTAATAAAGTTCACGCATCCTTATTACCATTTTACAGATAGAGACTGAGTTCAGAGACATCAACTGTTTGTCAAACAGATGTTCAAACCCACATCTGCTGATTATTAGTCCAACCCTTTCCCAAACCCCGTCAACTGCTATGTACCTTTCTGGATGGTTAATGATCTCTACCCCCACCCCCTTTTTTCCTTTTTTTCTAGATTTCCCTGTCTTTTTAAGAATGTAGCACACAGACTACATACTTCTGGCTTAATAAGTATTAGTGTTTTTGACAAATATCATATTAATAATATGCCAAGAAAGAGTTAAAAGATGGAACACAACTAATGAATTTTATCTTCTAATTTCTTACCCCTTAAGTAAATGGCTTTTTTTTGGTTCAATCCCTGCTCCACCCTTACAAAAAGTATATTCGGTTTTTAGGATTAGAAGTGTGGCTGAAGAGGTGGAGCACCAGCTTTACAAGTGCAAAGCCCTTGAGTTGAAACCCCAGTCCCATCAAAGACAAAGAAAAGAGTCTTTCTCAGCTCCCTCTTCCTCTCTCGCACTCTTATTCTCACTCCTACTGAGACACTGTCATTTGTCAACTCTTGTGGTGTTTATGCCAGGAAGGGAGAGGACAGTTGACAGACAGTCAGATGTACATTCTTCAATTATTTTTATTCTTGTAGAAATTCCCTTTTGAATTTTATACATAAGAATTGTTGAGTGACGCCCCCAACCACTTAAATGTTAGTTTTCCATCTTATATGTAGCTAAAAATTAAAGTAGAATAAGAATAGTGAAACCATTATGATCAGAGAAATATCTTCAATTGCCTCTGCCCCCCAACTGACTTCAGTTGCATTTTGAAGAGGGCAGCACTTCATGGAAAGCAGTCACATTAATATCATTACTGCCTACAGACAAATCTTTCTCTTGATCACTGGTCATTAATGTTCATTCCCAATGGGTTAGCAGCACTGGAAGGTAAATATGCCCACCTTTCTCTATGCTATAATGTATAAGGACTTAACTAAAAATCAAACCCAAAACACCAATAAACACATTTAAAAGTTTCTCTTTTTTGCCTCCTGTAGTCAAAAACAAGTGTATGAAAAGCCAAAAAAGATAACATTTGTTGAACACTTTGTACTAGCCATTTTCTTAAGCACTTTAAGTCTTACAACAACCTTTTGAGTACTTCTACTGCATCTCTTTCAGAGAGGAGGAAACTGACTATTAGGGAGGTTCAGTAAGGAGCTCAAGGTTAATTAGTTAGCTAGTTAGTAAGCCTGGAAATTAATTTTTGTCCTTTATCGTTGTGCTGGTGGGGATACATTGTGGCACTTACAAAGGTTCTTACAATGTATCAAATATATCATACATGAATTCACTCCCTCTGTCCTTGCTTTTATCCGCCCCCCTCCATTCCTGGAATAGTTCAACAGGTATTATTTTTGCATTTACATACATGTATACACATTTTTTTTGCATCATATTTACCCTCCTACCCTTTTCCCCACCACCTTCCTCCTCCCACTGGTGCCAACCCTCCTCCCTGGCAGGACGTGTTCCACCCTCCTGTTCTTGGATTTTGTAAAAGAGAAAAAGAAAAACATGTCATTTTTGCTTGTTTGAGATAAAGGGAATTTCCTTGTAATGTTTCCGTGCATGTATGTATTATAACTCCAATTAGTTTATCTCCTCTAATTTTCTTCATTCTACCTACCTTAGTCCCTCTCTTATGGTGGTTTCAGCCAGTTTAAGATTTCTATATTCATTCTTATATAGAGAATATATCACCCACATTCAAGTTCTTAGCTTCCTTATTTTACCCTACCCCTCCCGTGTGTGTGTCCTGTTTTTCATAATATTGCTGTATTTGTAGTAGGTCTATATTTCATGCATGAGAGGGAGAACATGCGACTTTTGGCCTTCTGAACCTGGCTAACTTCACTTAAGATGATGTTCTCCAGTTCCAACTATTTACCTGCAAACTACAAAATTTCATTCTTCTTTGTGGCTGAGTAAAATCCCATTGTATATAAATACCACATTTTCTTAATCCACAAGCCCAGAAATTTAAATCCAAGTAGTTGGCACAGTCCAAAATCTTAACTGTTACTATGTTTTATTTCCCAAAATGCCCACATGTAATATGTCCATGAGGATTTAAGCATAAATCTGTATCTTCTTTTAATCTGAAAAACACAGAAACTCCTATTTGAAGCATCTTGAATAAAAGGAGGCATTCACGTCAGTAAGATAGAGAATGAGCAGGTATGCTGCTGACCTCAGGGATGAATAGATCCAGGAACTTGAACACTGTCAGGATTCGCTTTGTACTCCTTGCTGTATGTCAGACTCATACTTTCAGAACTTGTGAGCAACCACATAGCAGAGAACCACCTTAGGGAAGCTCCAGATTCATATCCTAACACGAGTGCAGAGAGAAAATGTCCCGTTTCTGTCGGTTCCAATAAAAACAATTACTGTGAAAGACTCTGGTTGGCCCAGTTTAGGTCACATACCCATCCTGGGATCAGTCACAATGGCAAGGCTGATAGTGAACTGCAATTTGTCCACACTGGGTTACATGCCTACCTCTGTAGCTTGGAGAGTTGGGTCTGTACTGGAGGAAAAGAGAAAGGTGCTGGATGGTGGGGAAGAGGGACTGCTAACCTACATAGTATGTGTACATCCCTCTAGAATTTGCAAAGTTCTCTTATGTGAGTCTTGCCTTTTGAGTCTCACAGAGACCCTGTGAAGAGGGCAGGTAAAGACTTACTAAGGAAACAACAGTGGCTTAAGATGTAACAAATTCTTTGCTACTTTTCGCATTGAGAGGTGGACTTCATATCCTCTTCACTTGAATCTGGGCTGTCCCTGTAATACTTAACCAATAAAATGTGGAAAAACTTGTAGTGCTCCTCAGCCTCACCTTCAAAATCAATTGCAGCATCCACTTTCTCTGGGAATGCTCACTTTTAGGATACTCCTCTCAAAACCCAGTCATCAGGCAGATGTCTGATCCACATGGAGAGAGCATAGGTAGATGCTCTAGTCAACAGTTTCAGGGGAACTCTCAGCTGACAGTCAACATCAACTGCCAGATACCCCCCCTTCACACCTCCCACCCCCCAGCTGCCTCCACAAAGGAACCATTCTGGATATAGCAGGATGGTTTTGTTTTATAGTAATATAGAACCAAAGCAAAAATTAAGACTCTAGTGGTCTCCTGTGACAGAGCTAGAAAGTGTTAGTGTTGTGATGCTAAGCTGGACACTGATATTAAACCTACAAGGCATTGATTCTTCATTGCCTCTAACTAAAAAACAGAACAAATTTCAATTCAGAATCTTCATTTGTAGAACTTCTGCCAGGATGCCAACTGGGGAAGTAGGGCATATAATTTGTTCATTCAATTGGTCAGCAGACATTTGAGAAGCTCTATGTGCCAAGCAACAGAATAAAATGTACTTTTGGTTCTCAAAGGAACTTAAAGTCTAATCAATAGGGATCCTCGTCTCAATGAAAAATCACAAACGCCATGATGGACAAACTGCAAGGTGCTTTTGAAAACCGTGATGAGGCACGAAATGCACCAAAACATGAATTAATAGGCATATCTTTTGATGGGTGTAGAAGGGTATCTCTAAATTTGTGCTGAGGATGATGAAGAATACATTTTTAGTGAATTATTTATCAAGACAAATGTAATAGAAATGGGGAAGGAGGCAGAGAAGAAGAACCCAAGGATTTGGAAGTTTTAGTCCTCATCTTGGCCAAGTTGCTGAACCTCTAAGCTTCCTGGCCTACACAGCTAAGACAGGATCGCACTATTTCTTCTTTCTGTACTTGAGAACTTAGTCCTCCAATTCTTTAAGTCTGGTTCTCCTTAGCTTGGTCCTTATCTGTTGCTCTTCTCACTCTGCAAATTCTCCTTAAGTGATCTCATCCCATTTTTATTACTCGTACAATGAAACCCTTACATGCTTAGCCCAGTTCTTTCTGTGGTTTGTCTCCCAATGCACATTGCTTGATGTTCCTCAGGCACACAAATTCAAAATATGCAGAGCTGACCTCATCACCACATCCACTTAAGTATTACTTCGATTTCTCTCTGGAGAATCAATAGTCAACATTGCTACACAAGCTAGTGGCCTGTAAGAGTGACACTCTCCGCTGCCCCAAACCAACCACCACCTGCTTTTGAAATCCAGGCTACCCTCAAATTCCCTATGTAGTGTAGGCTGCACTCCAACTTTCAGTCCTTCTGTCTACCGAGTGCTGAGATCATAGGCAGGTGCTACCATACCCAGCTTCACCCTCCTTTCCCTCAACCTCAGGAGCAGTGTCAGGAACTTCTAATTTTGCATCTTAAGTATTTCTGGAGTTTATTGCTTTGTCTAGATATCCCCTAAACAGCTCAAATTCAAAATATTCAAAGCTTAACTCATTACTTTCTCTTGTCAAACATCGTTCTCTTTCTCTGCTCTACTAGGATGTTATCCCCCTCCAATCAGCTGCCAAATCTCAAGCTTGGGTGTCATCCTTGATTTCTCCCATTCCTTCATCTCTTATAACCAAGTGATCACAATTCCTGGTATTTGGCTTCCCATTTGCCTCTTCAATCTACCCAGTTCTCGTCATTTTCATTGCTATTATCTTTAACTTTCTTTAGTATTTTAATCAGTTTCCCTGCCTTTTATCGTCACTCCCTTTGACATGTCCACAATGCAGCCAAATCTGATGTCAGCAATTTTTCATCTCCACCCCTTACCATGTAAAAGACTGCAAAATCTGGGTAAGTTGTCATCCATTTACCCTTGTCTCCCTGTACCTGGCACAATACACTTGTCACACAGCAGATGCTCAGTAAATCCCTGTGCTCACCCGCTCTGTGATTGCAGGTTATTTACTGCAGATCAATCTGTGACATGTTGTAGCTGCAACAGACCTCCGGCGGCAGCGGGCAGCTCGCTGCTGCCCTGCTCGGAAAGCTTTTCACTAAGTGCACGTAACAGAACCAATGAGTTATGGAGTCAGTACATGAAAGGGTTTACAACCCAATGATGTCCGTAACACTAAGGCTTCCGTCACGGCTACCGGCAAACACATAGCTCGCCTTCCTAGACCTGGGTTTGCGGAGCAGTGGAAGGAGCAGCGCGCGAGAGAGGCAGATGCTAGAAACCCCAGGACAGCCAGGAGAAATAATGGGCCTTACGTAAGATTGGCGTGCGCGTGCGCGTAAGCGTGCGGGGCGGGGCGGCGACGCGCGCGGCCTTCCCGGCGGCCCTGGAGTGGCTGAAGCGGGCGGGTTCCCGCGGCTTGGTTCAGCTATTGACGGGCGCTTTGAATGACGGAAGTGACGAGAGCGTGGCGATGGCCGCCCCGCAGGCGCCCAAACGGCTCTTGGGACGCTGAGCGTCGGGCACTGCGGGGGTCGCGGGGAGCTGCCTCCTGTGGACTCCGGACTTCGCGCTCCTGGGGCTCAGGTGAGAGAGCGCCGCCGCCCCCCAACCCTGCCGGGCGTGCACGACCCCCGGGGCCCGGGCTGTTCAGGCCTCGGCGGGCCGCGGGCGTGCGCGGCGCGGGCGGCGCGCGGAGGAGGCTCGGCCGCTCCTTGGTGCGCGGCCTGCGGCCCTCCGCGCGCACGGCGTGGCGCGCCTCCCGGGGTGGGCGGGCGCGCGGGCTTCCCGCGGCGCGTGGCCGGGGGTGGGGATCAGGGTCCGGGCTGCCACCCTGAATTCCTCTCTCACAGCCGCACTATCAGCCTTTCTCACTGGGAACGCGTGTGAAAGCGCCGCGCAGTCCCGTGTATCCTGTTGTGGTGGCATTGCTCCGCTGCGCAGCTTAAGAAAACCAAAATGACTAAGTGACCCAGCTAGTGTCTTCCTGCCGATGGGCGGCAGTGTTGGGTCTTTACCCCGCATCCTCTAAGTCTGGTGTTAATGTTAAATCCTCAGGATGAAATCTTGCCAGATCAGTGGTATCGTCTCTGATACTGGGGTAAGAAAACAACTTAAAGATCCGTGTTTGGGAATAATTAATTTAGTAAGTAAATGGGGCCGCAGGGAAAACTTAAGGAAGTAGGGATACCTGTAGTAGTAATTGATAGGTACAGAAGACGTAACAGGAATAGAAAATAACATTGATGAACACCCCTGTAATTAAGTCGACAGTCCTCAGCGGGTACTGAGTGTAATGTGTGCAAAAATGTAATGCGAGGCATGACATTTGGATGTAGCCTCTACTCTCTGTCCGTTGAATACTTATAAAGAAGATAGTGATGAGAGTAGACAAACCTGCTAGACACTGCCTTATCACCATTCGTAAGACATACCAACATCATTTGCCTCCTGACATGATGCACTGGGAAAGGTGTATCACCACTTCTGTGCAGTTTTGTTTTTGGTGGGCGTAACTGGGGTTTGAACTCAGATCCTCACACTTGCTAGGCAGCCCAACACTTGAGCCATACTTCCAGCCCTTGTTGTTTTTGCTCATTTTTCAGATAGAGTCTCACATTTTTGCCCAGGGCCAGCCTTAGATCTGTCCTCCTATGTATGCCTCTTGCTCCTACACAGTGGGAGTGACCACCATACCTAGTTTATTGTTTGACATGAGGTCTCTAACTTTTTGCCAGACTGACCTCAAACCACGGTCTTCCTGAAGTCTGCTTCCCAAGTGCCTGGGATTACTGGTGTAAGTAATCCACTGCACAGGGCTGACTAATGCATAATTCTTAACCTGAAATGTGTACTCTCAGCCTTGTCACAAGAAAAAATTAGACAAATTCAGATTGAGGAACACTGAACAAAGTAACTGGCCAGGTGTTTGTTGTTGTTGCTGTTTTTTTTGTTTGTTCTAATGTCTGGGTTTTGAAGTGAAAGACTGAGGAAATGTCTCATATTAGGGGAGACCAACAATCTTGGCAGTCATGGGACTGTAACTCACAACTTTGGTTCTTGTATTCCAAAACCTGTTTGTGTGGAGGCAGCACATCCCATGGGCTGTTCCTAGCCAGTGTCAGTGACAGGGATGCTAAGGCAGGCTTGTTTTCAAGAAACTTCCCAAGGGTCTCTCTGAACCTTTCTTAGACAGCATCACTAAGAGGTACTCCTCTCTTTCCTTTACTCAGTGTCAGATTTGCTTTGATGTCCAGAGTGCTTTCAGCTTTTCTCAACCCCCCACCCCCTCCCATTTTCTCTCACACAGGCATTTCCCTTAATCCTGTGAGTTTAATCCAATTTGGTGTTTGCTTCTTATAGGACCCAGAGTTATGCAATAATGAAATGTCCAAGATTGGATACCAGAAAATAGACAGTAGTGGGATAATTGACATTTGGATAAGGTGCAGATTGTTTAAAAGTATTATGTGAGTGTTCTTTCCTGGTTATAAGTGTGTAAGATGTTAATATTTACAGAATGGGGGAGATGGTATATGGAAATACTAAGCCTAAAGTTATTGTTAAATAAGTTAAAACATTTTAATTATACACAAAACATCTTTCATATCTTAGGTGCTAAAAATAAGAAATGTCTTAGGTTCTAAAAATAAGAAATGTGCATACATTCTGTTATAATTCTTACAAATGAGATAATGGATACTCAAAACAACCTGAAAAGCAAGGTTTCGTTTTTTTGTTTTTCCTTTAGATTGAGATATAATTTAGAATAAAATACACAGATCTAATTGTACCATTTGAGGAATTTTT
The DNA here is from genome assembly GCF_047511655.1 of Castor canadensis. Taxonomy (NCBI): domain Eukaryota; kingdom Metazoa; phylum Chordata; class Mammalia; order Rodentia; family Castoridae; genus Castor; species Castor canadensis. The sequence continues at coordinate 56,166,954 of NC_133400.1, forward strand.
ACATATGCAAAGTGTTCACTTATCTCAGATAAAATCATGGAGTGTATTAACTATCCAAGTAGAACTATTCTAATGTGGATTTTTTGGAAATGGTGATAATGGGAACAAATTGATATCAGGATTACTTTGGAAAGGTTTTCAAATTATACAAATCATAGATGCACATTTTTTCCATTTCTTCCCACCGCCTTCCCCCAGAGAGAGATGTAGTAAAATCTAGGAGAGAGAGGGCTGGCCTAAATATGCCTGTAATCCTAGCTACTAGGGAGATGGTGATCAGGAGAATCGAGGTTCACAGCTAACCTGGGCAAAAAGTTTGTGAGATCCCATCTCAACCAATAAAAGCTGGGCATAGTAGCACATGCCTGCCAACCTAGCTATATGGGAAGCATAGATAGGAGACTCAAAGTCTAGGTTAGACCTTATCCCAAAAGTAACTAAAGCAAAACCAGTGTTGGGTGTGGCACTGAGTTCAAACTCCAGGACCATCAAAAGAAACTCTAAGGATGAGAGCATCTGAGAATAAAAGTAGTGGTAGAATAGATAAGGAAATCTAAACACTTGATGCGTCCAAACAGAATGATTGTAACACAGGCTCTAATATCATTGATTTTTAAAAATCACACCATTGTAATTATTGAAGAAACTTTTACTACAGAGTAAGTCATGGCATTGATATGATTACATGAGATACAGTGATGCTTGTGATCAAATTACATCTATCTAGACCCAGGAGCTGAGTCTAGCAGCCAGGAGCCCCTAAAATTACCTTACTCTTGTTGGTCATCACAGGTTGTCAGTGGTAAGAGAACATTTTTCTGTGTTAACACATCTCTTTAAGTCTTTTTGCGTTTTTCCGTTTTAGCTAAGTAAACTTTGGAAATGCCAGTCAGGAATAAGACAGGTCCAGATACTCTAAGTACAGTGCGCTATAGATGGGGAAACACTTTCCTGAGCAGTTCCCACCTATCTGAGAACCTGAGAGCTGAAGACTGGATTGATAATTGCCATTTGTAAATAAGCTGGCTTTTTACTATTCACCCACATTGATTGTGTATTTATAGTAAAAGAATATTAATTCAAAATAATTTAAACTTCTGTTGTCCTATTTCAATAATATATCTCTTTACTGATATTTTTCTTTTTTAAAAAATTTAGATCCATTTTATTTAAAGTACACAGAAATGAAAAGAAAGGTAGTGAATGCTGACAAGCTAAGATTGAGTCCTAAGGAGGAAGCCTGCATTTTGAAGGAAGATTATGAAAGAAGACGAAAACTAAGATTGCTACAGGTATGATTTATTTGGAATGAAGCTTTAAGCTCTTTGTCTTCCTCAAATAATTTTCTTTTTTACATTAGAGTATTCTAAATGAAATGTTGTATTTAAAAGCTGTGTAAAGCCAGTGCGGGGGAGCCCCATGCCTGTAATCTGAGCCAATTGGGAGGAAGAGAACAGAAGGATTGTGGTTTGAAGCCCAACCTGGGCAAATAGTGTTCAAGACCCTATGTTGAAAATACCCAATACAAAAAAATTAGAGCTGGCAAGGGGCTCAGATGGTAGAGTGCCTGCCTGCCTAGCAAGCAGGAGTCCCTGAGTTCAAACCCTTAAAAAAAAAACAAAACTGTATAGAGTCCTGGTTCTTGTGTATTAACCAGGTTTGGAACATTTCAAAAGATAGGCTGATGTGAAACCTGTTTGGCTAGGCGGCCCAGCCGGGGCGGATCGTGCGGCCGGCCCTCGGCCCCGGAGCCCATCTGCGACGCCACCATGTACTCGGGAGCCGGCCCGTGCTTGCGCCTCCTGCGCCGCCTGCGCCGCCCCCACCACCCATGCAAGGATACGCCTTCAAGCCCCCACCTCGGCCCCACTTTGGGACCTCCGGGAGAACAATCAAACTACAGGCCACTTTCTTTGAAATGGACATCTATCACTATGAATTGGATATCAAGCCAGAGAAATGCCCAAGGAGAGTTAACAGGGAAATAGTAGAACACATGGTCCAGCACTTTAAAACACAGATCTTTGGGGATCGGAAACCAGTGTTTGATGGAAGAAAGAATCTGTACACGGCCATGCCCCTTCCGATTGGGAGGGACAAGGTAAGGTCAGATGCAGTGCTGTTTCCCCTGGGAGGAAAGGGCAGCTAACTGGCTGTGTGCTTCATCCGAGATCCGTAGCAACTGCCTTCCACATGGTATGGTTTGCAATGATTGTGCATAAAATACACGTAGAACATTACCCTTCCTCCCCAAATGCAAGCCACAAACACTACCTGTCAGGTCTGTGGAGACACATGCTCCCACAGGTGTGGGGAGTGAGCATGCTGCTGAAGCCAGCACCTTATCTGAAATCAGAATGCGGATAATTAGTCCCCCTGGAGTGGTCGTTATATTAAAATGTCCACCTTTCTTACTATTCTTATCCTGGTTTTATTTAAAAAGCAATAAAAATTTCTTCCTAGAAAAAAAAAGATAAGCTGATGAGGTAGGTACACCGAAGAAGAGTTGGTGGACAGGTGTCATTTGACTCAATAAATACTGGAAATAGTTCTTTACGTGGTTTTAAATGATCTGAAGTCAGCAAAGATAAGAACAGAAAGCTTAAAATGACTTTAAAGAAGGTATTTAAGAAGCATTTATTGGGAAGTTACAGGTTATTATCCTGCAGTGTAGAATAGTTAAATCTTTGTGAAGCATGTTTTAAGTGTTATTCTGTCTAGAATCAGAGATGGTGTACCCCAGAAATGAAGTTCTTGTCTGACTCTAGCTGTACTCTGAGCTGTGAATTTTGTCAAGTCACGTTTACTATTCTAGCCTTTTATAGGTTATTGGGTTAAGCCTCCTTCATAATACATGAAATATTCATCCTTCAGGTTCAAGAACAAGAAAGGGACATTGCTTTGCAAATAAGAGAAGGCATAAAACAGAGAAGAAATCAACAATTTACTCGTTTGGCAGACAAGCTAAGGGCAGAATGGGAAAACTCACACACTCAGAAAATACAAAACTTGGAAAAACTGTACTTGGGAAGTTTAAGAAATATGGGAGAAGGACATCGACAAGCCAAAGAAAATGTGAGTGAGCCTCTTTGACTACCTGATTGTAGCAGTAATATCATTTCAAGGTAAATTGCATTTGTTGAATGCTCAAGATAAGAATATTTTTGTGTATCAAATTTGTTTTGGGCAGCCTGAGACTTCTTTATTAATTTAATATAATTTGAAGATAATAATATGTTCATTTCTTAGAAAATCATGTTAAGTAAAATCCATGTCAAGTAAAATATTTCTTCCTATGATTAAATTAGCCTTATTCCCTTCCAGTTCTTATCTATCTGTATAACCTTTTGAAGTAGAAGTTGTTCATATTAAGCATTTTGGACAGATTCAGGAGAGTAAATTTGGATTACCAATTTCAAATATGTATGGGTGAATATATATACACTTGGATTTCATTCACAAATAGTAAAAATTACTTAGTAATTTTTACTAAATTGCTTAGTAAAACTCAGTATTTAAGACTGTTCACTGACTTTATTTTCATTTGTTTATTTGACTTCTGTTAGAAAATATTTTGGCTGATGGAGTGGCTCAAGTGATAGAATGCCTGCCTAGCAAGCTTGAAGCCCTGAGTTCAAACTCTAGTACTGCCAGGCACTGGTGGCCCGTGCCTGTAATCCTAGCAACTTGGGAGGCAAAGATCAGGAGATTTCAGTTTGAGGCAAATAGTTAGACCCTATCTTGAAAATCCCCAACCAAAAAAAACCTCATTAACACCAAAAAGAAAAGAAGAAGAAGAAAGAAAATTTATGGTCTCAGAGTCAATAATGCAATAAACAGGCTGGTTCGAAGATAGACAAATCTTTTATAACAATTAGCAAAGAAAACAAATACAAATCTTTTTTAAATGTGGCAGCCTGTGTCTTTGCCCCTGGTTTTAATCTATGCTTTCAGTAATAGCCCTAAGTTCTGACATCAAATTTTTCTGGCTTTATGCATGCCACCTCTAACTTTGTGCTTTAGTGCAGTTTTTTTCCCCCTAGACCTCAGTCATTTTAAGTTAATACTGTGTATAGAACACAGGGCCTGGTGCTCATGCTTGCTAGGCAGGTGCTGTATCACTTGAGCCATGCCTCCAGTTCTGAACCTCAGTCATTTAAGTGGCATCTATATGATACTTCCCTAGCTGGGGAGCCATGCGTGTTACTATGTATTTGGCATTTTAATTTAAGTGGATTCTTTTATTAGTTAACTCTTGTCCTAAGTATTTAGAATTATCTTTTATTTAGGTTTTTGTAGTAAGTTAAATGACTACATTAATTTTAAATTGTTTCTGTTTGTCCCTCCTGATATGGCATGTTGTGGTACCATTGCCATGCTTTGGGAAATACTGTAGTAGTGTGGAGGGAGCAGCGACAAAATTGAAAAGTCACTTCTATTCTGATGCCAAATAGATGCATTTCTATTCATCTTGTTTCAGTAGCATTTTAAGTGGTGTTTACTTTTAGGAACCTGATTTGGATGCTCTGGCACGGCGGGCAGCAGAAAGGAAAAGAAAAGCAGAAGTGAGACATAAGGAAGCCCTGAAAGTACAAAAAAATCAAAAGGAAATATTAATGAAACAGAAAACCTGGTAATAATTTTTGACTTATTTTCTACTGAAAGTAAGAGAGCTGGAATAGAGGGCACACAGGATGCTATGAACGCAGATATTAGATAAAAGTCATGTAGTATATCCATTGCATTTGTTAAAGCTGGATTTAAAAATAATGCAGTGGGTGAATGGCTTACTTAGGTGAACATGCAAAGTGAGCTTCCTCTTCCAGTTGTGGTCTGAGCTTCTGTGACCAGTTCAGAGCACGTACCTCCTAATATCTGTTCCTGATGTAAAAGAAACATAAAATCTATGTGATTAAGAATACTAAATGAGGTTGTAGACTTTGAGGAAGTCTTTAGTATTTCATGCATGTTTTAAAAATTAGGAGTCTGTTAGTGGTGTGCAGTGGTCCTTCTATGCAATTGTCCATCTTTATCAACATTTCTATGCTGTAACTGTTCTAATGAACAGTAGCTGTTTGTTGAGCGAGTCTCCTCCCTGGAGCTTTGTGTCTTTAGAGATGCCTCTTTCAGTTGGTAAACATGCTCACACATACTGACTTTATTAAACAGCATACTGAGCTGGTGGGATCAGACTGGAGGACATCTTCAGTCAATGGCTTTTATGTTTTTAACTCTGAGAGACTAATTGATGACATCTCATATTTTTAAGGCATATACAAGCTTGAAAGCAAGCACTGCTTGTGGAAAAAGAGAGATCTGCAAAAATATCAAGTCTGCCACTGCCTCTTCCAGCTCCTTTTGAGGTGAATTGCTTTGAGTTTTGAAAAGCACTAGCATATAATAATTCTTTACTATTAAAATTTATTGGATGTAAACATAATTATCATTTGTTTAAACTTAATCTGTAGTTGTATAAGTAACATATGAGTGTATCTGGTGTATTTAAAAATAATCCTAGGTATTATTTCACCTTCAGTATGTACTTCTGATGTACAGACTTTTTAAAAATAAAACAAAAACAGCTGGGTGCCTGTGGCTCACACCTGTAATCCTAGCTATTCAGGAGGCAGAGATCAGGAGGATCGTGGTTTGAAGCCAGCCTGGGCAAATAGTTCTTGAGACCCTATCTCGAAAATACCAACCCAAAAAATGTGCTGGCAGAATGGCTCAAGTGGTAGAATGCCTGTGTAGCAAGTGTGAAGTCTCAGTTCAAATCCCAGTACCACCAAAATGAATAGATAGATAGATAGATAGATAAATAAAAACATAATATGCATAGTTTGCTCAATATTATTTAATGCCCAGTGTGTGTTCAGTTTTCCCCAATGGGCTCAGTTTTTTTGCTTGTTTGAAAAACTAGTGGTTTTGGATTTTTTTGTTAAGTTTTTTTTTTTTTTTTTTTTTTTTTGGTGCTGGGTTTGAACTTGGACCTTGTGCTTGTTTGGCTAGTGTTCTGCCACTTGAGCCATGCCCCCAGCCCTTTTAAGTATTTTTCAGGGTGGCCTCAGACCTTGAGCCTCCTACTTACGTCTTCTGCATAGCTGGGATACAGTGCGCACCACCATGTGTGACTTGTTTGTTGAGATGGGGTCTCTAAAAATCTGTGTCCCAGTGGGCCTCTAACCACGATCCTCCTGATCTAGACCTCTTGAGTAATTAGGATTATCGACATGTATCTACACCTATGATTTTCCGGTTTTTTCTTTTTTTTTTTTTTTTTTTTTTTGGTAGGGCTGGGGTTTGAACTCAGGGCTTCATGCTTGCAAAGTAGGCACTCTACCACTTGCACCACACATCCAGTCTGTTTTTCTCTGATGATTTTAGGGATGGGCCTTCTCAAAGTATTTGCCTGGACTGGTCTCATGATCCTCCTGATCTTAGTCTCCCAAGTAGGAGACATGAGCCACCAGTATGTGGCTTGGTGTTGGCTTTTTGAAGGCTATTAACATTTCTGTCCTTTTATTTTCTCATGTACTGTGATTAAAAAAACTGCATTCATTTTCCTGCAGACTTTTCCACACTCTGGATTTCTTGCTCTGAAGATATAAATTATGGAGTGGTGGTTCACACTTGTAATCCTTGTACACGGAGAACACAGGATAGCATTTTGAGGCCAGCTGGGCCAAAGAGTTGTGAGACCCCCCTTCTCTCCATCTTGAACAATAAATACTGGGCATGGTGTCGCTTGCCTATCACCCTAGCTGGGATTGCAGTTCAGACTGCCCAGGCACAAACCTGAGCCCCTACTCAAAACATAACTAAAACAAGAAGGGCTAGGGGCGTGGCTCGAGTGGTAGAGTGCCTGGGTAGCAGGTGCAAGGCCTTGAGTTCAAACCCCAGTACCACCAATAAAAGAAAAAAGAAATTACGGTTCAGATACTTTAAAAATCTGCTCAAGATTATAAGGTAATGAGAGGGATTTATTTATATGAGTAAAATGTGTGCTTTTGTGATTGAAACTCATTTTTAAGAGAATTGTTAATAACAATAGAAATTAACTTTAAGAAGTATTGGAGCCCGGAGCGTTGGCATTAGCCTGTAATCCCAGCACTCAGGAGGCTGAGACAGGATTATGGCGAATTCAAGACCAGCCCCCATCTCCAAAAAAAAGTGGTTTTCTTGTTCATATTTGGTTTTTGTGGTTATTGACATGGCTATTTATATGGTTGTCAAAATTGCAGTTATCTGAAAAGTTAAGCAGAAGTAAAAGAATACCTTCACAATTACAGGGATGTCTAATGTGGTTGTATATACAAGTATATTTTATGTGTGTCTAATTAGCATAAGTCCCAGATATTCTCTAGGTCTTCCACTTTGTCAGCCTTTCTGCTTTTGTGTTGAGCCATCTGCTGTGTTGCATTTGGTCCAACAAGGTTAAGATGGAGGAGTCCTATTTCAGCCATGCCCTTAGCTCCAGGCAGGATTATAAAAAGGCAGGCAGTGTTTTATTCATGATGCCTTTTGATTACCTTTGTCTTATTCCTAATGTTCATAACAAGCCAAGATTAAAAATGTACAAAACAAAATATTGTCTGTGTGTAAGTACTTTGTAGGTATGAATTATATGCAGATACGTTGTTGTCCTTTTTTCTTTCAACTTCTCATGAAAATTTTCAAAGTATAAGAAAGTTAAGAATATAGTAATTGGGCTGTTAGAGTAGCTCAAATGGTAGAGTACCTGCCTTGGGTTCAAACCCCAGTACCTCAAAAAAAAAAAAAATAAATACAACCAATGCCTGTTTGTATTGTGTATAGACTTCAGTCAGATAACTGTATATATATGTGTACACATTTAATGTGAATGCAGAGGTACTGTTTCATCCTAAATACTTCAGCATGCTTCTTATAATAGGGGATTCTCTTGCACAATCATAATACATTCATCACACTAAGAAATTAACATTAATGCCTCAATTCCATTTAATTTCCATCCATAATCTAAACTCTGATTGTCCTGCCTTACAGCTTTTCCCTGTTTTTAAATGAGGCTGTGCTCTAAACTCTCACATTGCTTCTGTTTGGTTTATCTCTTTGGTTTATCTTAGACTAGAACATTTTCTTTGCAGTGCTAGCCAAATTCTCATTTTAGAATCTTTTTCCATTAGCATATGTTAATTGTATAAAATAAGGGTTTTCATTAGTGTGCCTTAAATTGTACAAATTAGCGGGTTTCCTATTTCGGACACTTTGAAGAGACTACGCTAGTTTCTCACTTCTTCCCTTGTCTTGTTTTCATGTGAAATTGTGCACTGCATTTTCATGAAACTGAAAGTTAGGTTTAAAGGTTTGATTGTCTTTTGGCAATAATACTATACAGGTGAGGCTGAATAGTTTTATGCATCACATCAGAAAGTACAGAATGGCCAGTTGCTCTCGTTTGATCACTAGTTATGGCTGCAACTGTGAGAGCTCTCCATCAGAAAGTCATATGTTTCCCTTTCCGGTTACCAAGTAATTTGTGAGGTGATGCTTTGGTAACTGGCTAGGTATCTGTCATCCTTCTGCATTTATTAATTGGCCTACTTTTGTTTTAAAGAAGAAAGAGAGCTCTCTTTGGTCAGTAGAATGGAGTTCAGCTCTTTTAAGAAGACGGGCATATACTTTTTCCCCTTAACCAACTTTTAGAGTAAAGGATCGGTGGAATAATCCAGTGATGGCAATTTTTTTTCTCTTTTGTGAATATCACTGTGGACCTGTGGATTTTTACTTATTCAGTATATGCTGAAGTGTTCCACATAAGTGTCTGGATGATGGTGGGGGCATTCTAACCAATGTTCAGTGTGAGGCTATTTGGAATTGGCTTAATGAATTCCCCCCTATACGATGAATGTAGGCTAATGAAAATGAAAACCAAGAAAACAAAAAGATCTGGATAATGTTACATAGATGTAACTATAAAACTCTATATTGTGTACTCTTTTTTTTGTTAAGTTAGAATTTTTTTTATTTTTATTTTTTTTGTGATACTAGGGTTTGAACTCAGGGCCTCACACTTGCTAGGCAGCCCCTCTACCACTTGAGCCACTCTGCCAGCCTTTTTTTTTTGTATTGGGTATCTTTGAGATAGGGTCTCTCTTGAGAACTATGTGCCTGGGCTAGCCTTGAACCACGATCCTCCTGAGTAGCAAGGATTATAGTGTGAGCCACTGGTACCCAGATAGAGTTTTTGTTTTGTTTTTTAATGTGGGTAAGGAACTATAGTTTGTCAGTTTTCAACCTTCAAAGAGATTCTTAAATTTTATTGCTTATTTAGCCAGAGCATATATTTACATCACAGCTGTGTTGTCATAGAGAATTATTAGTTCTCTGACTGGGGACATGGCTCATGTGATAGAGTGCCTACCTAGCAAGCAAGTGTGAGACCCTGAGTTCAAACCCCAGTACCACAAAAAAAAAAAAAGGGAATTATTAGTACTGTCAGCCTGTATGAAAGAATGCTTGAAGAAATACCTTGATTTGGGTTTTTTTTGTGTATGTGTTGGATAACTGAGGGTCTCTTTTATGAGAGTAGGTGGGAGAATGACATGGGAGTAACCAGTTTGCCACAGAGCCACATTTGGGACTATTCTCTAGCAAGAGAAACTCACAGTGCATGTTTTAAATACTAACTTTAGCCAGAAGTTAATCAGGGATTATGTACTATGTCATTTAGTGAGCAGAATAAGTGTCCTCCTGAGAAGTGTCTAAACTTCAAGTTCATGTCACGTGCATATTGTTAGAAAACAGTCACATGTTGGCAGCTTTCCTATTTGAGTTGAGAAATTACTCTGGTTTATAAAATTAATGTGTGTCAATACTGCTAAATTATAAATGTTAAGGAAAACAAAGTGTGCTTTTGTTTTTAACTAAGTGATCATAACAATAACTGAGTATAAAGATGAGTAATTTGCCTGGCATATATCATAGGTATTAAGTTTTTTTTCTGTTTTCTTTTTTTTAGACCCCTTGGCTATGAACACTCAGCATATCACTTCAAAAATTCTTTTTAAAAAATTATTAAATAAGATTTGAAGCCAAAAATCTCTCTGGACTATTAAATCCATGTCTGAAGATGAAGGTGAAATGACAAATTGTTAGTGAGACTGGAAGTAAAGCACCAGGAGCAGTTGGCAGCAAGGAAAGAACATTATCCTCTGAGCAGCAACAAGGTGGCTCCATCCGCTTGTCTGTTTTATAGCTCACAACTCTTTAAATTGTTCAAAACTATGCACATACCTGAGAAATCAAGAGTAGAGTCAAAAGTTTTAAAACATAATCCTGCTACTTAAAGGCAACAAACAAATGTTGAAAACCTTAGTACACCTAGACCACTTTCTATGTAGTAGTAATTCATATATACGTTAATTCTAGTGAAATCAAACTAAAATTAACCAGTAGCCTGTTGCTATGGCATTTAAGCTGTTTCTATTCTTGGTTTTTTGTTGTTGTTTTTGCTTTGTTTTGTTGGTTTAGTATTAGTATTTCCTGCTTTTTTGGTTTTTTTGGCAAAGCAAGCACTCTTACCACTTGAGCCACATCTCCAGCCCTGGTTTAGTATTTCTACATCTTTGCCCAGATCTCTTTTTTTCCCTCCACATTTTTATGTCACAGTCCAACTCCCCCTACCCCCAACACACACCGAGTCCCCAGTGATCCGAGGTTTGAATTCAGAGCCTCACACTTGCTAGGGAGACACTCTCACTTGAGCCAACATGCCCCAGTCTCCACTTGTCAGTTCTTGCTCTTGTTTCATAAACTATTGGAGTCCTATTCAGAAAGTCATCAGGTGTTTTCCCTTATAAGGTTCAGATTTTCAGGTCTTACATCAAGGTCTTTAATCCATTTAAACTGATTTTTTTTTTTTTTTTTTTTTTTGTATAGGATGAGAGCTAGGTAGGGGTCTAGTTTCAGTCTTCTACATGTGGTTTTTTTTTTTTTTTTTTCTTTTTTGGCAGCCTTGGGGTTTGAACTCAGAGCCTCATGCTTGCTAGGCAGGCACTCTACCACTTGAGCCACTCCATGCCCAGTCTTCTACATGTGGGTATCCAGTTTGCCCAACACCATTTTTCAAAGAAACTGTCTTTTTTCCAATGCATGTTTTGGCACCTTTGTCACATCAGGTGGTTGTAGCTATGTGAGCTTATTTCTAGGTCTGCTATTACTTTTTTTTTTTCCACCATTGGAACAACTAGAGTTTGAACCCAGGGCTTTGAACTTGGCACTCTACCTCTTCAGCTGGGCCTCTAACCTCTATTATTGTTTAGGTTGTTTTTTTTTTTTTTGCTTTTTGAGACAGTCTCACTATGTAGCCCAAACTGGCCTTGAATTCATTATCCTCCTGCCTCAGCCTCCCAACTGATGAGATTCTAAGTGTGTGCCACCATACCTGGATCTTGTATTTGAGGGAGGGGAGGTGGTACTGGGGTTTGAATTCAGGGCTTTGTGCTTCCTAAGTAGGCGCTCTAGGCACTTGAGCCACAACCCCAGCCATACCACACCTGGATCTTTACATACATCTTTATTTCTTAGGAAGGACTTTTGAAAGAAGAATTTCCAAGACCAAAAATAAAAACACGTTAATGGCTTTTTAGTGTATTTTATATCTCCCATCAGAGATTTGGTGTTTCTTTATTTGTTAATTTTAAATCTTTAAAGATTTTTTTTCCCTTAAATAGGCTATTAAAATATTTTCAGAAGTCACAAAGATCATACCAATAATACTTCCTGCAATTATGTATGAGCAAATGAGAATTGTGAAGATGTAACTCCTCTCTTATTTTGTGTTGTTTTATAGTTTTATCTTTTGGATTCCTTTAAAGATGTGATTGAGTTTGTGTAGAAATGTTTTGCAAGAAGGTTTTTGAGAGAAGTGGCTTGCAGTCTATGCTTGCATGTTGGATTTCATTCTACATAAAACAGAAAGCCTTATAATAATGTCCTTCGCATGTCCTCACGGTCCTCTTGATTTTCCTACCTTCACTGGTTTCCTTCTCCGTGGTTTCCTTTGCTGTTTGTCCACATTTCCATAATCATTTCCTCTGCCCTGAGAGCTAATTCCTCAAATCTGTTTTTTCTTTCATATCAAAACTCCTTCGTTGATCCCTAATGTTATACTTTACATTATCATCTATTTACTGATGTCAAAGTGTGTGTTTCTAGACTTGGCCTCCCCTTTGCATTTAACTTACTTACTTACCTATCCATTTGACATCTTCCTTTGTATATCTAAAATTTGTGCAAAACTGAACTCTTAATATCCCCTCTCACCCTATTTCTGCCTTTTGTATAATCCTTCACAGTTCAGTACCTGGCAGTATTTTAATTCCTTTGCTGAAGCCAAAAAGTTCATAGTCTTTCTGGTTCTTTCCTTTCATTTCCTAAATGAAACACGATTTACCATCAGTAAATCATGTTGGCCTCATACTCAAAATCTATCCAAATCCTGACTATATCTCACCACTTGCCATCCTAGTTCAAGCCACATTTGTTTCCCATTATCTTGTAGTAGTCTGCTATCTTCAGCTTTTGCATTTTTCTGCTAGAACCTACTTCACAGAGTGATCCTGTTAAACACAGGTCAGCCCATGGCATTCTTCTGGGTGAAGCCCACCAATGGCTATTTTACTCAGTAAAAAGCAAACTGTTTACAGTGGCTTCAGAGCCTTGTGTGTGTGATCTGCACACGCGCGTGCACACGCACACACACACACACACACACACACACACACGCCCCACACTCCGGCTCTTTCCATCTATCTGATTTCGTTTTTTGCTACACCTCCCTCCCCAATCATTGTACTTTAAATGCCAGCTTCCTCCCTATTCCTAAAACAAACAAACATAGGCTTGTGTAGTCTTTGTAATTGTTCATACTTTTTTGCTAGAGTTCTCCATGGCTTCCTCCCTCCCCTCCTTCCTTCATATGTTTATTCAACTTTCACTTTCTCAATGAGGCCTTCTCTGACCACTTTATATAAGATAGCATCCTTCCCCCTGTCCAGTTGTACCCCCACACCCTTCACTTCCTATCTCCCTTACCCTGCTTTTTCTCCATAGCTTTTACCAATATCTCATGAACAGTAAATTTACTTTCTCATTCATTCTGCTGATTTTCTTAACACCTACCCCTCTGCATCCCACGCGTGAGGGTAGGATCTTTGTTTTGTTCATTTGTAGTATCCTCAGAGTCTAGTGTCATATACATAAAATGTGCCCAGAAAAATTAGTATTTGTTAAGTTAATCAAATATCTTTTAAAGTAAGAAATGTAATGTGGGAAATCAGACATATATGTAATATTTAAAGCCATGGGCATGGAAGCAATCTTCAGGGAAGAGAATTCATAGAGAAGAGGGCTATAGAAGGGACTGGTATATCCAGTCCATAGCCAAGTTTTTTGAAAGAGGTTCTGTATGAATAGAGTTTCTCCATTCTCATCTTGCTTCTTTCTTCCCCTTTTTCTGACTATACTCCATATATATGGATTTCCTTTCAGTTCATTGAGTGACCCAAGCATCTTTATTCTCACAGGGCCTTTCATACCTGCTGATCTGCTTGGATAGATTTCCTGTTCTTTACTATATGCCTTACCTAGCTGATTCTTCCTTACCTTTTAGGTGTGTGCTTAAAGGGCATGTCTTCAGAGAAATCAAATCTGAGCCACTAATCGATATAATCTTTAATATACTGTATTGCATAGTAGTTTGCTTTTCTTATATAGTACCTATCACAATTTCTAATTCTACAAGTCTTTTGGATAATTACATGAAGTTTCTGTCACCCCCACTCCACGCACACACTGTGAAACCTCCTTGAAACCTGTTTTCATTGACCACAGTGTCCCCAGCATCTAGGTGCCAAAAGACTGAGTGAATAAGTGAGTGAGTGCTGCCAGAAGAGTATCTGGTTATCCTGATAACAGTGAGAGTAAATTGCTTCGAGTTTCTTCTCTGTTCTGGTTTTCACAAACAGTAAAAATCCTAGTATCTAAATATATCAACGATACACTGACATTTCCTCAGCTTCTCTTTTTAACTTTGATACCTTGCTTATTTCACGCTTTTCTCTTGTGTTTGAAAACCCTGCCAGCATGCATTTTTAATCAGATCTTTACTTTTTCTTTGTTTATGATTTTGGTCTTCCATTAGGCATGTGTTCGATGGAATAATATATCTGGTCATCAAGAAGATGACAGAATCTTAGCTAAGTGTTCTACTTAAAGTAGACTACGTTAATCTGTAAATTTTTATTATTTTGCACCCTTCAAGCTTGGCAGTATGGTTATAATAACAATTGTATCATCTGTTGCAGTTGTTGAAAGTGATACATTGACAATTGAGTCTGGACCACTTTCTAGTGAAGATAAACCACTTTCATGTAAAACAGACTTTGGAAAAGAACAAGGTATTTCTTTTTCTCACATCCTTGTATTACACTTGCTAGGCTCATCAGGTCTTTCCCCAGTAAGATTAAATGTAATAAATGAACGACAGGGCATTGTAGTGGGTTCAGAATTCTAAGTGACTGAAACTAATTTTTGTTTTGGGGATTCCCACAGAAGTAAATGAGACTCTGCCTGGCACGACTGTCGCTCAGAGCTCAGTTCTACTTCATCCTCAAGAAGAAGCAGTCAGTTAGAACATCAGCAAGGCAGAAACAGGTCATTTGAAATTTTAGTTTTAAATGTTGCTTTCTTTTTCTAGGTACTGTGATTTTGTTTGAATCATGTAATTTGTCTTACTTTCCAGCTGTTTTTGATTTCATGTTTTTCTAGTTTGTCTTACATAAACATTTGATAAAATGTTATTTTGTTTTCACTTACACTATTGATTTAACCCTTACTGTGTCTGCTTTATATTTTATATTTTAAACCTTTTATAAGGTTTTTTTTTTAAGGCAGAGACTCTCTTTAAAAAATTCAGTTGATCCTAGCTGGCCACAGGTGGCTTACTCCTGTAATTCTAGCTACTTGGGAGGCTGAGATCAGGAGGATCAAGGTTTGAGGACAGCCCCAGGCAAATAGTTTGCAAGACTCCATCTCTTAAAATAACCAGAGCAAAATGGACTGGTGGTGTGTCTCAAGTGGTAGAAAACCTGCTTTGCAAGTGCCTGCTCTGCAAGTGCAAATCCGTGAGTTCAAGCCCCAGTCCAACCAAAAGAGAAAAAAGTTCAGTTGATCCTGTATTGTTTCTGACACAGTGCCTTAAGTATTTGTTGAAGTACCAAGTCCTCGTCATAATGTTAGATACTAAATGGGCCTTGTAATCCCAAAAGATTTTTGAAAAGTAGTGTTTTAAAGGGGAAAAAAGCTTTTTGCTTTCTTTTTGTGGTGCTGGCAAGCACTCTACTACTGATTGAGATCATTCATTTTTCACCCCTTAATACATCAATATCTTTTGCTTTTTTTTTTTTGAGGCTGGTTCTTTCTACATAGCCCATGCTGGGCTTGAACAGTAAGTTCATGTGGCCTCTGCATGCCTGGCTTCAATATGTATTTCTTAATAACAAGGACATCCTCTCACATAATCATACTACAGATATTAGATTCAGGACGTTTACCGTTGATCCAGTACTTTAATCTATATTCATTTCTAATTCAGTCAGCTGGCAGTATTTTTATAGGATTCTTTCCCTCTGGGATGGGATCCAGTCTGAGATTATAAACTGTATCTAGTTGTCATGTCTGTACTCCCCTTTAGTCTGGAGGAAGGAGTTGCTTTGTTTTGTTTTCTTGAGACATGGTCTTTTTTTTTTTTTTAGACTCCCTTGTTTCTTTTTTGTTTTCATTTTTCTTTTATTATTCATATGTGCATACAAGGCTTGGTTCAGGCTGAACTTCAATTCATGATCCTCCTGCCTCCCGAGTGCAAGGATTACAGTCGCATTCCATCATGCCAGCCTCCACAACTACAGGTTTGGTTTCATCTATACTTATTTAATTGAGATGGTACTGGGATTTGAACTCAGGGCCTCACGCTTACTAAGCAGGCACTCTACCTCTTGAGTCACTTCACCAGCCCTGTTTTGTGTTAGGTATTTTCGAGATAGGGTCTTGAGAACTCTTTACCCAGGGCTGGCTTTGAAACCTCATCCTCCTGATCTCTGCCTCCTGAGTAGCTAGGGTGACAGGTGTAAGCCACTGGCTTCCAGCTTCTGCTTGTAGTAAATGATTTCTTTTCAATTGAGAAGTGGGATTCTCTGAGCTAGTATTTCCTAGAAGTTTTCTAATCTAGAATGGTGGTATCCAGTAGCCCTTTTCATAACGATAATGTGATGTTCCATATCATATGCCCAGTGTGGTAGCTGCTAACCAGGTGAGCTGTTGAATACTTAGTGTGACTAGTGTAGCTAAAGTACCGAACTTTAAATTTTAATTTGAATTAATGTAAATTTAAACAGTCACATGTGGTATGGGAATGTAGCTTAGTGGTAGAGTGCTTGCCTAGCATGCATGAAGCCCTGGGTTCCATCCCTAGCACCACAGAAAATATAGAAACAAAAAACTTAAATAGTCCTATTTAGCTAATGATATCTATTAATAATACAGTTCTAGTGTTGCCACAAGCCTGTAGGTAGTCTAAATTCAGTGGCTCCTGTCGCAGAGGAGCTTGCTATAGCCATTATTGCCTGATTGAGAATAAGGAAGGGATCAGGCTGAGACATTTTTTATTTTGAAAACAAAATCATTCCTCATTAACTCTAATAGAAGTGCTCTTTATAAAACTGCAAATGCATTCCTTTTTCCACTTATTTAGTAAACATTTATGTGTCAGAGACTACACTAAGTACTGCATTTGGCAGGCAACAAAAGACTAGTCCTTTGGCTTCCAGATAGAAATCAAAGTATTACAGAAGGCCTCAATATTTAATTTTTTTAGTAATCATTCATATAAATAAAGAAGTGAGTTTATAGATGTGAACATGGAATTTGGCTGCTCAGTGTTGGTAGCTGGAGGTGGTTCTTTGTGGTGATCACGGTTTTCCCACACTCCCAAAAAACAGAAGTAGTTAATATGATTATTTCTTCTTTTCTCTCTGCTCCTTTATACTTCTCTCCCTTTTTTCTTTTCCTCTTTTCCCATCTCTTCCTCCTGTCATCCTTTGGCAGTGCTAGCAACACTTCATAGATAATAGATCCACTTGCTGACAAGACCTATTTCTTTTTTAATGTAATGCATATAAAGTTTCTTTTGTATGAGCTTGTTGTTAACAGATCAATAGTATTTTTTATCACCTAGATAATGGAAATAGAAGAGCAAAAGCAAAAGCAGTTAGAATTACTGGAACAAATTGAACAACAAAAGTTAAGATTAGAAACTGATTGCTTCAAGGCTCAGCTGGAAGAAGAAAAAAGAAAAAATATTCAACAGACTAAGGTAGGATGCAGGAAATCTCATCCCTATATAAACCATTGCGAGGGGGTCAAGAAATATGGTCATGACAGTCAGAAAGTTAAATGCCTTTCTGTTTATTTGACCGTTTAATAACCTACATTTGCAACAACCTGTGGATTTTTTCTTTAGTTTCTGTTGAGCACTAATATAGGTAAGACTGTGATTTGTGGGAAACGTGTATGTTGAGCTTTTTGGACTCCGCACTAGTTGTGTTAGCTGGTCTCACTGAGGTGTTGTATGAGGTAGGGTATTGCTGTGTAGCCCAGCATGGTCTCCATTCTCCATTGTCCTGTGTCAGCCTCCCAAGTGCTGCATTCAGGCATGTGCTACTGTGCTGGACTTTTTTCTGTTTTTTGTTTTATTTAATTAACTTATTTGTAATGTTTAGAGCTGAGCAGACATCACCACTAGATAAGTTTGTTTTTAAGAACACTTGGTGCTTTTACTTATTATTACAGTGCTGGGGATTGAAGCCAGGATCTTGTGCATGCTAGCCAAACACTCTACCACCAGTCTACATTCCTAGTCCCACGTGCCTAATTATAAAGTACAAAGCTACATGAAAATGTATAATTACAGAACATTATATGAGATATTTTAGTACTTGCTTCCAAAGTGTGTCTTGTAATTAGTTTTTTCTTCTTTAGGTTGGCACTGCTCTGGCATCATGCACTGTTATTTCTGATGAAGATGGACATAGGCAGATGATTCGTAACTATCAACAGCAGCTTTTACAACAAAACAGGTATTAGTTTAAGCATAATTTCTGTGTGACAGTGTGCTGTGTCTTCAGGATTTATTATATGGTTTATGTGAGACTCTAGCTGGGAGTCTCCGTATCCCAAGATAGGTTGGGATAGAGATTTCCCCAAGGGCAGTAGGAGTGTTGTTCCCTTTCCATCATGATCATAGACAGTCCTAGATTGCTGTTTATTAAATTGAATTTATAAACACTTGAGAATGTAAGACATTTTTCGTTCATTAAAAAAAATAATAATTACTTGTTTTTCTACTTGTTTTTGATAGGTTACACAAGCAATCTGTTGAAACTGCCAGGAAACGATTACTAGAGTATCAAACTATATTAAAAGGAAGGTATCCATCCATGTCAGCCACATCTTTGATATCTGATTCTGTTATATCAATACTACGACAGAAATCTGAAAAACATACTGCTACATCAGAGCATTGGAATCAAAGTCAGAGACTCAAGTTAAGTCTTAACATGCAACCCATACAGATTTCTAAATTAGAACAAGATCATATTCAGGTACCAGGACAAAATCACTTTCCACAAAGACAGATAAAAACAACAGAAATAGTAAGAACTTCAGATGTTTTAGCCAACATAGAATCACAGGAATATCTAAGGCAGTTCTCTAAGACTGAAACACAACAGAGAGACTATAAATTGGTCCCTAAAGATTCTCATAAACTTTCAGGGGCTTTGTCATATGATCAGCCACAGATATTACAGGGTGCTATAGAAATACCTGAAACACTTAGGGTACCAACTTTTCAAGCTTTAGAATCTCAACAAATATTATCAGATGACAGTGAAAATATATCCTCTAAGCTCACTGAACCATCTTCATTCCTACCACTGGCACCTGAACATTCTTTTACTTTTCTCCCTGTTAAAGTTGAGTCTGGAAAAACTCAGGAACCCCTTTCAATCATAAACAAAAGTACAGTTTCCATAGGCCATTCTCCAATCAGCCAAATACACGATCATCCTTTGACATCCTCAGAGACTATCGCAGCCCAGCAAGGTCATTTGAAGGCCCTTCAAAAACAGTTAGAACTACAGAAGAGTATTCTTCAGGCAAGATAGGAGCAGCTGCTTTTGTATAAACAAAAAGAACTGGAAGAACACACTGGTCTCTCTGCACTCCACCCCGTGGTGGCTATAGATTCATGTGCTTTACTGAGTTCTGCCAAAGCTGAACCTGGGAGATTCCAGGATTCTTCTCCAGCCAACAGAGCTTCTGTGCTCCCCTCAGGTAATCCTGCGCTTGCACAATGGGAGGACAGGCTTTTGCATTTTTCACAGCCTATGGTATTGCAGCAAAGTAATTTAAAATTTCTCCAAGAACATTTGAATATTCAGAGGGATGTCCTTCAGGCTAGGTGCAAAGCCCAGGAAGTCTTACTTGTACATAAACAGAATGAATTGGATGGAAAGCTATGTTCTGAACAGGCTGAGCCCTCTTTTCTGCCACAGCAAGTAACTCAGCACATGTTTACTTTACTACCTTTCGCTAATACAAAATCTAAAGAGAAAGGGCTTTTCTCAAGCCAGTCTGAAATCTCAGGATCTCAGGATGGATCTTCGAGTTTCCTACAGCCGTTCCCACCTCTATCTGATAACTTTAAGTTGTTCCAAGAACAGCAGACCACACAGAGGGATATGCTTCAGGTTAGACCTGATGCTCAAGTGGAATTACTTTTACATAGACAAAGGAATTTGAGGGACAATATGCCTGTCTCACCAGCTCAACATTTAGACGCTTCTCAAGCTTCTACCGAAGCTGAGCCTCGGAGATTTCAGAACATCATTCCCTCGAGCCATTTGATAATTCCAACATTTCAGGATAAGTCTCTTAGCTTTCCACAGCATGGTCTGTCAAGGCAAGAAAATTTGACAACATTCCAGGAACAGTCACATATACAGAGGGTAATACTTGGAGCTAGACAAGGAACTCAGGAATTTGTATATAAACAAAGTGAACTGGAAAAAGGAATTTCTTCTGAGCAGCCTGGCACCTCCTCTTCATCCCAGGCAGCTGAATTTGAAGGTTTACAGAAGTTTATGTCGATCAAGAGTAACAGTACAGGTCCTTTAAGCCATTCTAAGATTCTAAGACTTCAGGAAAGTTTTTTGAGATTTTCACAAGATACACTACCTATACAAGGTCATTTGAAAGAACACCAAGAATGTCTAGCCACAGAGAAAGAAGCCTTTCATTTTAGCCAGAAAACCCAAGATAATACATCTTCTGAACAAACTGGCTTATCTTCATTCATACCCCAATCAGGACAGCTTTCATTTATATCCTTACCTTCTGCCTACTCTGGTACAACCCAGGAACAAACTGGCTTATCTTCATTCATACCTCAGTTAGGACAGCTTTCATTTACATCATTACCTTCTGCCTACTCTGGTACAACCCAGGAACCTGTTTCAATAGACAGTAATAATAAAATAACTGCAAGCTATATTCAGATCCCAGAATTGCAGGACAGGCTTTCGAAGATAGCACAGTGCATCAAGCCTCAACAAGGTAATTTGAAGGCACTTCAAGAACAAGTAGCTGCACAGAGGGAAACCATCATTCAATCTAGATGGGTAGCTCAGGAAGAAATACTTTTACATAAACAGAGACGTTGGAAGGGAAGACTATCTCCTGAACAGGTCGGTACCTCTTCCTCACAGCATTCATTTGCTTCATTACCTCTTACTGAATCTGAAAGAACTCAAGAACTTTGTCCAACTAACAGTAATAATACAACCTCCTGAAGTCATTCCGAGACGCTGATTTCTCCTGATAGGCTGCTGGGTTTATCACGTACTGTTTTATCTCAACAAGATAATTTGATTGTACTTCAAGAACACTTGCATGCACAGACAAGTTCTTTTCCTTCTGTTAAAAAAAGCCAGAAAGAATTAGTGTTGCCCAGACAATTTAAATTTGAGGAAAAGGTATCTTCTGAACATTTTATCCAGTCTCACCATGGTGATTTGAAGACGCATCAGCAGCACTTAGATGTACAAAGGAAAGCCATTCAATCTGGACAGGAACTCCAAGAAGAACTGCTTTTGCAAAGATTAAGTAAATTGGAGAAAAGGGTATCATCGGAGCAGGTCAGTTCCTCTTCATTTTCATCCCAGGTAGCCCTGCCTGTTGCTGACTCTGAAGGAACCCAAACGTCTTTCCAAACCAAAAGCAGTGATACCGAGATCCCAAGGCAATCGGATAGGCTTTTGAGCCCTTCACAGCCTATTCTGCCTCAGCAAGGGAATTGGACAGTGCTGTTGGACTTAGAAAGGGAGGTGTGTCCTAATGAGAAGCCCCAGGCAGAGCTTTTAAACAAACAAAATAAATCTGCTGGGTATGCTGTCCCCTCTTTATTGCTATCCAAGGAAACAGATCATTCATTCATTCCACTGCCTTTTGCAGAAGCTAAATCTAAAAGCATTTGTGAGTTGTATTCTAAAAATGAACATGCAGCTCCCTCAGGTGATTCTGTGACACCAGCGTTTCAAGATAGGCTTTTGAGTTATTCACAGCCTTTCTCAGCTCAGCAAGATAACGTGGGTCTTAAGAAGCAGTTGGATCTACAGAGAGTCTTGCATTATAGTCAAAAAGCCCAAGAAGAATCGCTTGTACTGAGACAAACAGCATTGTAACAGCAGATACAGAAACATCAAGAGACCCTGAAGGATTTCTTTAATAATGGTCAGATATGTTTTAGACTTAAATACCTTAGTATTAAACAGTAGAGGTTTAAACCTGACTCACATTTAATTCTCGGCCTACAAGTGTTGAATTATTGAGAGTAAGTGATTTGATCTCACCTGTGCTTTTATTTTCTACCCTAAACAATGTAGAAATTAAAATTCATCTACCTCATGGTGTTTATGAGATTAATAGTTAGAACCCAACTAATTTTAAATGCTAACACCATGAAAGAATATAAACTTTTGTTGTTTGTTTGCCTTTGTGTGCTGGGATGGAGCCTAGGGACTTGTGCTTGATAGGTAAACACTGTAAACTGAGCTACATGCCCAGTAAGAATAGATGTTTTGTTTTTTTGTTTTTTTGTTTTTTGTGGTACTGGGTTTTGAACTGAGGATGTTGTGCTTGCTAGACAAGTACTTTACCATTTGAGCCACACCTTGTATATAGTTTCTTATTTGATACTTTGTTATAAGGAATTTTAAGTTTACTATAGATTAAAATTGTAGACATAACTGGTTAGCAGAAAGTTTCTTATGTCATAGCAAACCTTGGGTTCTTTATAGCACTTTGTTGACATTATATGTGAATCAATTCAATACTCTCTTTTTCCTTAATTGACATTGCTTTCACTTGTTAAAAAGCTAGCATGGTTGTAGGCTGATGTAGAGCTGGACCTGCATCTGAATTGTTGAGAAGACTGGCTTAGTCACTCAGACAGTTACCATAGTTCTTGGAAGACAAGAGGGCTTTCTCCTGAATATGAATGTATCCATGTTGTAGTCGGCCATTTCTTAAATTCATTATTTAAGTGTAAACAGAGTTCTACAACTCTTTGAAGTTCGGGAGAACTTGGGTTGAGTCCAAGAGAAGTTAATGCCTGTTTAAAGCAGAGAGGAATACCCAGGTATAATCTCTTGTGGAGAGGTATAGAGGAAGCTAAGTTTTTATGTCCAGGGCTGTGAGTGGTTGTACTTCTCAATGGGAAGATCAATTTTTTAATATTAGAATCATATCTCATGTTTTATCTATGAATAAAATTGTAGTCATGTGAGTGATGGAACTAGTTATTTGCTCAAGGTTCTAATGTAAGAAGGGAGATCTAAATGTAGTGCACTCCTCACATAATCTCAACATGTGTCATCCCCACTCTCATCTGTCCACTTTTTCAGGCAAGTCAGCCTACAGTTGAAACTGGTTTAAGAATGCAGAAGATGGAGCAGCTCAGAGAGTGCCTTCCAAATATTCAAGACTTACCAAGAGATGATC
The DNA here is from genome assembly GCF_047511655.1 of Castor canadensis. NCBI lineage: Eukaryota > Metazoa > Chordata > Mammalia > Rodentia > Castoridae > Castor > Castor canadensis. The sequence continues at coordinate 56,190,114 of NC_133400.1, forward strand.
AGGAAAGCAATAGTTACGCAGATCGGAACACCTCTGATAATAACCATCTGCTTTCAGAAGCTGCTAGTGCCTCACAACAGAGTAAGGTGATTGCATTTATTGTAATTCTGCTGATTATTTTTGCTTTCATCCCCTGCAGTCTGCTGTTTGGAGAATAATATGGTTGATCTTCATTGTGCTTAACTTGTTCTCTCGGTAGGTGAGCATCTGGACAAAGAACCAAGTAGAAATGCCTCAAAACCACCTATAGCCAGTTAAATGTGGACTGGACTTAAACCAACATGAACTTAGTGCTATACAAGAAGTGGAATCACCAGCAAGTGGCAGACCTTCTACACCAGGTGAATAGATGGTTGGATGAAAGTTTTTTAATGCTTTGCCAGTTTTCTACATTTTTTTCAGGATACCAAAATTTATCTACGACACTTAGCCTTTGACTACTTGTGAGAAGAAAAGTTTGGTTTTTTTGTTTCTTTTTGGTGGTAGTAGGGTTTGAACTCAGGACCTCGTGCTTGCTAGGCAGGTGCTCTACCACTTGAGCCATGCTCCCAGCCCAAGGAGAAACTTTTTTTACTTAAAATAGTTTTTAAAACTTAGATTTAAAAAACGTACCATTAAGTAACTATTTTTTTTTTAAATTTTATATAAGGGGAGACCATTTTACAGCAGACAAAAATCTTCACTATCCCATATTCTGACACTCTTATTCCCTCTGCTTCCATTCCTGTCTTTCTTCTAAACATGTTTAAGATGTGACTCAGTTCTTTTTTCTCTTTTTCCTTGCCACTTTTCTACTTTAATACTCTTCCTGATTTTCTTTTCACTGCTGATTATGATGTTTAAAATCCTTAGGAACTGGGCATGGTGCTTTGAGCCTGTGATCCCAGCTACTCCAGAGGTGGAGAGTGGAAGGATTAAAGTTCAAGGTCGATCTGGGTAAAAGGTTATCAAGACCTATCTCAACAAATAAGCAGAGGATGATGGAGCTTGGTGGTAATGTGCCTGTGATCACAGCTAGGCAGCAAGCCCTAAGTAGAAGGAGGCCACAGTGGGAGGTCAGCCCCTAACAAGAAAGCCAAGGCCCTACCAAAAAATAAGTAAAACAAAAAAGGGTTGACAGTATAGCTCAGGTGGTAGAGCACCTGCCAAGGAAAGCAAGGCCCTCAGTTCCCTACTGCCAAAAAACCCCCAAAGGAATCCTGGCTTTAAGGATAATTAGAACAAACCATACTCCCTTACCATATTTCTTACCTATAAAAATTCCAACCTGCAGTATTTTGTAAGCAGTTCTTTGAATTTCATAATCTTTTTTAGATTTCAGACTCAATCAAATAATTTTCTTGATCAGAGTTATTAAAGCAAATCTTTTTTCTTGGAGTAGTGAGGTTTGAACTCAGGGACTTAACACTTGCAGGCAGGAGCTCCACCACTTTAGCTGCACCCCCCAGCCCTTGCTTTAGTTCTGTTTTGAATAGGATCTTCTTTATGCCAGGGCCAGCCTAGACCAAGAGCTATTTATGCTTCCCATGACTCAGGGATGACAAACGTGCATCACTATGCCCAGCTGTTGGTTGAAATGGGTTGGCCTTGAACCTCTGTCCTCCTCAGCTCTGCCTTCCAAGTAGACTGAAAAGCACAGAGAGATAGACAAAGACATGGCTCAACATCAGCACACGTTCATTCAGGAGAAGAAACCTGCAGAGGGATTCTCCAGCCAGAGAGCTAGAGTCCACTGTCACTTACAGACTGGGGGGTTTTATAGGAAAGGAAGGACCTAGTAACGGGTCAGGGAGGATTTCCCATTGTGACTTGTCCATTGTCCATTGCTAGGGGTAATCAAGGAACTGGGCCTTGTGTCCTGATACAGGTGCTAGGAACCAGGGCATTTCATTTATAGACCAATGGCAAGAATAGGAGTTGCTGGGGGCAGTCGAGCTAGGGCTTTTGTTCTGGCACAGGTGCTAGGAAATAAGATGTTTCCCTTGGAGTGTCCGTCTCTGTGGGAGGTCAAACAGTTTACGATGGCCTAAGTGATGTCAAGTTGAGACAGCTAAGATGTGAGGCATTGTGCCCAGTTAGCAAATCTCTCTTTTTTTTTTTAAAAGGAGTGTGTGTAAATGAGCTTTTTTATATTTCTTAGCAACATACATAGAAGTATTGTGTTACAATTAACTGTTTTGGTCTTCAGCCTTTTTCTGTTTGAGAGAATTAAGGAAGATGGAAATTCAGAGTAAGTCTTAAGAATCATTGCACTTTCTGCTCTTTTATTATATCTTGTGGAACTTACAGAGTAATGATTTTATTTATTCCTAGGCTTTGGAAGCTTTTTTAACTGTTTTGCATTTGATAAACCACAGCTGTTGAGGAATTGAACAGTTCGCCTAATTCAGAATGGCTATGAGGGAATCCTCAAAAATGTCATCTTGTATAAAGGAAAATCAATTTATCTCCTTTGTCTTTCAGCTCCTCCCTACCACCTTTGGTGAATAGAACTCAGATGGGAAGGCTTGGCCTTTCCCTTGGCTATACCCTTCTCCAACACCCAATAAATAAGTCACCAAATTTCAATTCCACTCTGTGAACTCCTAAATTTGCCCAGTTCTTTCCATTTCCACTACTACTTACTTACTTCAGGCAGTCATTTTTTTCTTGGATGAGTACCATTACTCCCAGTGTTTTCCTAGTTTCCAGTTTCTGTAGAATGGATGGCTATCCTTCTACATTCTCTTAATACCTACACCTCTAAATACAATTTTCTGTGAAGTTGACACTGTTTCCTCTGCCATGAAAACCTTTTTAGTTGAAAGTTGGATGGCTTTACCGAGGTCCTTTTTTTTTTTTAGAGCCTCATGCTACTGGGCAGGCACTTGAATTATGCCTTTAGTCCTTTTTTGCTTTAGTTATTTTTTCAGATAGGGTCTTGCATTTTTGCCTGGTGCCTCAGACCTAGAGATGATCCTCCCTATGGCCTCCCTTGTAGCTAGGATCAACGCTCACTTGAGCCATCATGTCCGGTTTGCTGGTTGAGATGGGCATCTTGCTCTTTTTTGCCTGGTTATCCTCCTGATCTCCACTGAACAGCTGGGATTACAGGTGGTAAGCAAGGTCATTCTTAGAGCAAAGTGTTATTTGCTTGAAGAGGGGGGATATAAAACTGGTTTGGGAGTGGAGGTGAGAAAACTTCCTTTTTAAAATGTGTACATTTAAAAAGCACAGCTATACATTGTATCTGTAGTTATTAAACTTTGATTCGGGTCCGCCAGATAGAGAGGTGGGGAAAAATCTAAGTAGACTCTTTGGGGGTTGACAAAGTTGAAAATGTTGATCTGTATAATCTTCCAAGTCTTCCTTTCCCCAGTAGTTCATTTATTTTGCTTTTGCTCTCTGTGCAGATTTCCTTAACTCTTTTATCCCAATATGCTGGACTTTTGTTTTGGTTATCAAATTGTATTTTCAAGAGGTTCTTTTTTTCTCTTGTTTTTCATGTATAATGTTCTGCTATTGTTTCATGAATGCAGAATATTTAAATTTTTTTTCTTTGTTGAGAGTGCTGGGATTTTAAACTCCAAACGTTGAACTTGCTAGGCAGGTGCTCTACCACTTGAGCCATGCCCCAGCCCTTTTTGATTTAGTTACTTTTCCAAGAGGGCCTCATGTTTACATTTTTAGTTGTTGATTTGGGTTCTGCTTTTCTCATTTTGAGTTGGTGGGTTTTTTTTCCCCCCTGTATGTGTGTGTGTGTGACTTTTGTCTAATAGTTTACAGGCTTTCTTCTGTATATTTGAGTGAGATGCTGAGGACTGTATGGAGGTCCTATGGATGGATTCTTATTTAATTGCTGGACTTCATGGGGAATGGTGTGACTTTTTCATCAAGGACCCTCAATGTAATATCTATAGTTCTTTTTCTTTGTAAAGAAAGATCCTCTAATGACAGCAAAAGCCTGACTTAAGTGTTAGAGAGCCAGAATTGGGGGCCTGAGTTGATGCAGACTTTCTTTACTAACCCTGATTTTCCTTATGGCATTCTGTCACTCCCTTCTACACTTTCCTTCTTTCTGTGCCTCATCACCCTGAACTCGGAGCGTATTAAATTCAGTTTCTCCAGAAGATAAACTTTCAGTCTCCTCTGGGGATGATGTTGAAGGACAGGGATAGCAGGAGACCGGAAGATCTAATGTTCCAAGTACATAGTTTTAAACATTATCTGTGTTTTTTGTCCCTGAAAATGAGTGTCTTCCTTTTGTAATACCTGGTGCCTTTAATTCCCAAGTTTTTTTCTGGGTTCTGCACAGTAAATTAGCTTACTTCCTTACAGTATTGCACATTCCTTTGATTACTTATTTTTGTGTCAAAGCATAACATTCAGAGGTGCTTATTTCAGTGATTTATCAGTAAAATAAGTCACTGAAATCAGATAAACAACTGAAATAACCATGTAACCAACACCCAGGACAAGAACTGGAACATTGGAGGGTCCTTTATGGGGCTTTCCTCATGCCCTCCTAATTACTATTCCCTAAGCTCCTATTTTGTTGTGGCTATTTTTGAACTTTATGTCTATCATTTATGCATATTATATCTTAAACACTACTGATAGTTACTAGATCCAGGTATTTTTTTTCATGTGATTAATCACCACTGATACATAATCGAGTAAGGTAGTAGGGATATCATTAAAATCTTAGTAAAATTTAAAATAAAGGCCTGACTGAAAGATAAACAGTCATTATTTTTCTTCTACATAAGTGGGGTCTTTAAGAGTTTAGATTTTTACCTAATTATCTAAATTGCCATTTTAGTTTTAACTCACTCAGGAAACTTAAGTGGAAATTTAGTAAGTCAATTTTTTTTACTACTTCTCAGGTAAACCAAATTTTCTTCAAGACAGAGACCCCATAAGGGTCTCAATAAGCCGAGAACAAAGTTTCCTTGGGAGTCCACTTGCTCATGACCCGTTTGGTTGTCAACAACTACCTGTCCAGAAGGCATCAAAAGTGATGACTCTGATGAAGCAGGTGAGAGGTAAAGAAATTGAAAGTGGAATTATGCACAAGGATACATGGACAAAAAAGAATTGCTGTAGGGTTATTTGTGATAGTGACTGTATGGTACACCCATACTCTGTTGTTCTATGCATAAAAAATTACCTGGGCTGGTAGTCATCAGTGTTGATACAGGCTTACCTTTGTTGGAGATGTGGTTTCATTTTCTATTCTGTATGCTCATATATTGTAGATTTTTAAAATAAGCATGTATTTATGTTTGTACAGAAAATTGAGGGACTTGAAGTAAATTGAAAATAAGTAGCTTTGCTTTTAAAATGTTTTATTAAATAAATACCAACAGGAAGTATATCAGGATGAGTTTATGTAGTTGGCAGCTCCATAAATTTTATGTTTAAGCCTATTTGTAAGAGTCCACATTGTAAGTCAAGTATTATGAGATATTTTAAAAATTCTCTCTGTGGGATTCTAAATGAGCTGCTTCATTTGTAAATATTTGGAAAATAATTGTAAGGAACTTTAAATCAATTAATGCTACTACCTGGTAATAACCGATGGTAATTTTCTTGCTTTTGGGTGTATACATGTATACAGAAAGCTATTTTCTGTGTAATATTGCTTACTGACCTTACAGAGTTGTAGCACTGCTCTGTTATATGTGACACACCTCTTAAATGGTTAACTTTCTACCCAGATTTCTTAATTTTAGCTGTCACATATATTCAGATAATTGGTATCGTAGCTATATCTGTAGTTAAATAGAATGAGATGATTTTCTTCTTGAGGGTTTATAGAAAAAAATTGACTTTAGCATCTTCTTTTTGAACTGTAGGTTAAAGTAAACATAACATACAGAATTTCTAGTACATTATAATTCTTATTTTAAAATAAAACTGTTACATCATTCCTTTAGATTACGCCAGCGTATACTTGTATTTTCCTTTCATCTATATGTCCTCTAGCCAAAGACTCCCAGGAATATACTATAGTTGAACAGAACTTGGGTGTCTTGACCTGTTCAGGCATGGAGGGAAAACGCACACCAAAAGCAAACATGAATGAGACTTCTTAATAAAAGGGTATTAGAAAAAAATTACAATTATCTGTCATCTTAAAGGTTCTTTATCTGCAGATCAAAAATAATTTGAAAGGCTGTGGTACAGCCCAGTGGTAGGGCACTTGCCTAACATGCATGAGGCGCAGAATTTGATCCAGCGGGAATTTGCTGGCGCTTTCTGCAGTGAAGGGGTAGCTGCAGGGCGGGCGGGGGGCGGGTAAGGGGGACTTGGGGACCGCGCTGAGCGCCCGGGAAGCGCCGGAAGGACAGGCGCTGCTCCGCGCGCCGCTCTCGCCCTCCCGCGAACTGGATGTGGGCAGCGGTGACCGCAGAGACCTCGGGGACCCCTGCGCAATGTGGCAATGGAAGACGCAGGGTCTGAGTCCCCGGCAGCGGCCGTGTGAGCAGAGCAGGAGAAGCAGCAGCAGGTCTGTCAACCAGAGCCCGAGCCCGAGCAGCCCGCGGCCAGCAGTGTCCTCGCGAACCCAGAGCCCAGTCGCGCCGGGAGTCCGCAGCAGCAGCGGCGCGCCAGGCCGCCCGGGAAGCCTCGGTCCCCACGGCGGCGGCAACATGGCCTCGGCTTGTAACGCCGCCAAGTGCCAGGACCGCGGTGGCGGAGGTGGCGGCTGCAGCGGGACCCTGGGCCGGCCGGCTGGCTGGCAGCGGCAGGCGCAGACGGACCGGGGGACTGCGCCGCGCCGCAGCTGGACAGGGACTGTCTGCACCGGCCCAGCTACTGCGAGGCCGCCTTCGCTCTGGGGGGGAGGGGAGAGGGACGGAGTTGGAAAAAAAATCGTAAAGCGCAGAGTGGAACGCATGTTTGCAAAGTAGATTAATGCTGCCTTGCGGGTGGGGGCTTTTTAAATGGAATTATTCTGGGGCAAGGCTGCATTTTGTGGGCAGAAAGAAGCCATGTGTTTTAAGAGCGTGGATTTGATGGGAGGGGCCGCGGGAGCTCTCCGAAGAGTCCTGCCAGTCGTTTTATCCGCGAGCCTCAATTTGGGGGTTGTAAATTTAAAATAGATTTCTTCCCCTGAGATGAAGACAACTTACATTCTTTTGGTGATACAGGTTTTTTTTTTTTTTTCTTCCTTTCTTTTGAATTCGTGTTGGTTGGTTTCCTAGTTATCTTTTTTGTAAAGAATCCTGTTTGGAAACATTTTAACCCTTTAAACGCTACTTTGGGCTTTTTTTTACAAAGCGTTGTGAGGGCCCCAGAACAACCTGGCGCACTCCTATACTACCAGGTAGGAGACAAAATTTGGAAGCTGACGGGTTACAGTTCTTTGGTTGCCTTTGAGGATGATCTGGGGAAGACTGATTTCCAGAATATTTTGTTTTGCAAGCTTATAATGGAATATTTAGTTGCGAAGTAATTAAAATAATAATTCCAATAATTAAGACCAGGAAAAAAAAAAGCGTTCACTTCCAAAGTTCCATGTGCAGTTCATCTGATGACACTACTGTGTTAGATCAGTTACGAGTACAGCATAGTACTCCATGTGGTTCACCCTCTAGTGAGAGCTCAAAACTAGAAAGCAGAGAAGAAAGGTTGGGCTTTGAAGAACTTTCAAAAAGAGAGATTGATACAGTATTACAAAGTCAAGGACTCACAGAAGATAAAAATATAACCTGTAGGGTTTTAGCTGTAAATCCACATGGAGAAGAAATGGACTCTCAATTATGGGCAAGAACAGTGGAAATGGGAACTTCAATTCAGACACCAAGTGAAAAATATTTTGAGAATTCAACTAAGGAAACTCCAAAAGCCCTAAGAAACCTATCTCAACTAGCACAACTAGAGCCCCTTAGAAGTCCTGAGTCATTTTCATTCCAGAGCTCAATTCCAGTCTGGGTAAGTGACATCTCTCATGTAAATAGAACTCAAGCTCCTTTTCAGGAGAAACTTAAATGCTAAGAGAAGCAACAACCATGAAAAAACTCCAGAATGAATTCATTGTTAACCTGCTTGGTTCTCCAAGTCATTTGTAGGACTTTGTGGTAGAGCACCTGCCCAGCAAGCATGAGGCCCTCAAACTGAAAATAATAAAAGCAGAGAGAACCCCACAGTCCCCTCTAATATTTTTGTACCAAATGTTCTAAGGCTTTTTTCCTCCTTTTTTCCATTGCCCAGGAAACAGAATCTGGCCGTGGTATAATGGAAGAACCAGAACTCACTTTAGTAAGCACCAGTGACATCAGTATTGCTGAAGCAGGTTTTGCAAACTTAACGCTAGAAGAGAACAGAGAGAACGAGACAAAAAGCTTTGTTCAGGTAAATTTATTAGCATTTGAACATTAGAGAGCAGAAACTGACAGTTCATAGGAAAACGCCTCTATATATGTAGGATTCATATAGTTCGACCATCTACCTTTTTCATAACACACCTGGAAGAAAGTATTTGTCGAATATGTGCATGTGTAGTAAATATTCTCAGCAACAGCAAGAAAAGGATGAGAAAGTGGATGATCTGCAGGTACAGAACCAACAAGTCAGGTGTAGGGTAATTCAAGGCCTACCTGATCTATAAACTACGAACCATACAAACTCATCTGTGACTTTTCCAACTAGGTGGGTGAATTTCTGCCTCTTCTATCAGAAACCCCAGATTGTCCAGCTGTATCAGAGAACAAGCCTACAGGTATTTCATTCACCTCTACATATAACTGCTAAATGAGGTGAAAATATTTAGCAAGATTTTAACAAAATCTTCCCAATTTTGCAGCCATTATCAGGGAACTTACAAGAACCATTTGTAAAGAGAAAAAAGTCATTTATGGAGAAAGCCTTTTAGAGGCAGAAGGAAATACAGAGTAAAACTGTAAATTTTCAACCCTGTACAGGTATAGTATCTTCTTTAAGTAACCTTTAATTTGGAGCCTTGCCCAATATCTGCCAGCCCTTTTATTTTGTTTACTTATTCATCTTTTTTCAGGCTCATCTGTAAGTCACCTCAGGGGTGTAAATAAAGTTAGAGCACTGCTTCCTGAGGAAAGAAAGACACAAGTCCTCAGACATCAAAGGGCTCTCAGATAGTTTTTGTTTCACTGTGATTCACTGTTCTGCAATATTTGTTTTCTTTTAATTCTACATCAGCTTCTTACAGATTATATGATCAACTAGCTGAAGTGAAAATGTTCAAAACAGAGCAAGAGCAAAAGAATTTCACAAGGTGAGCAGGGTATCCCCCAGTTTTTGATGTTTAAAGTAAAAAGTATATGGAAATGATTTAATTTTTATTCCTTCCACAGAAAACACTAGAGAAACTTCGAGCCAAAAATACATGCTGACTGACTTTTTACAGTGTTTTTAGGCAAAATTATTTAATGTCAATAAAATATTTAATAATTTTACATGTTTTGGTTGGTTTTACTGCACATCGACATCACCTTTAAAGTTGATTTTTCTTCCAGGATAGCCCTAAAAGAGAGTGACAGAATTACAACACTTTTCCATTTCACCATCTCCTCAGCAAAGCACAGCACTACTGCTGAGTGACTGTGGCATCCCATAGAGAAATTCAATCTCAGGTCACAGCGTTAAGAGCTCTTGGTTTTACAGCCCTAAAAGCCCTCTTTGAAATGACCTACATACATTAGATTTCTCTCATGTGTGCATACCTCTTTAAAAGATGCTTAATCCAGTTGTCCTGCATGACAAAAACATAACCAAGAAAGACAATTACAAATGTTGCACAGTATTTGACTGTTACAAAATCTCATTAGTAATGAAGTTACCATTAGAAAAACCATTGTGTGGTTATTTTATTGGGCAGTAGTGTCCCCAGTAGGTTGATTGTTAACAAAGTAGCATATAGAAAACCTAGTGGGAAATTTCTTTATGGTCATGTTCACAGCAAACTGCATTCTAAAAGCCTTGGTAATGACCATCTTATCCCTGTAGGTATCTAAAAAATTACTTGCCACAAAATTTGGGCTTCGTCTTTAATATGGCCACTTGAATTGCAGATTGGAATTATTGATGGCAACTTCAAAATTCCCCATCTGTGGAAAAACTTGTGTTTCAAAAACAGAAAGGACAAAACAACTTTGAAAATGCACCTAACTTAGGTTCTCAATGGTTTAATTCAATTATAAAATGTATTTTGGAATAATCCCACTACTGGGGCTTGCTACTTCAAGGGCAGTTAGGGTATGAGGGGAAAACAAGTGCCCAGTGAATACTAATTTTAATGCATGCATGTTTTAAGTTCCTTAGAGCCTCTGCAGTGTATGGATGTTCAGAAAGGCTATTATCAGTCAGCTTAATTCAGAGCAGTTGAACATTTTGCCTATCATCATAACATCCTATCAGTGGCAATTTACTACACATATAATAATGGTTTACAACATTACAAAACTACCTACACTGCTTTTGAAGTAACAAGTTAAAAATACTTACCTGAGGACCTGTGGGATTTAATTTCCTGAAGCAATTTATTGTTCAGTCCTAGGAGATTAATTATAGATAGAAAGCACTTTATAAATACCAAGTTTTTCTAGGAAACGTTTTTCTCATTGCATCTTTTCATCCATGAGCTTAAGCAAAATGTTACAGATCTCACTGTCACCACTGCAATGCATTTACTGTGATGGAAGCATGACCTGTGTCTCAATTTAGCCACAGTGACCAATCGAGGACACCAATCAGCAGTGCCCCCTCTCATCTGGAATGAGGCAAATTCCTTTCAAGAGGATTCATGCAATATGCAAAAGACTTCTGAATCTCTATCCAAGTTCTTCTGTTACGCTGCCAGGAGGAAAACAAGCAGCTGGAAGCAATAGAAAGCCTTACATTTTTAGAGTAGATGGACCTTCTTGGATCTCAAGTGCTGACACCCTAGATAAAAGAAAAGCGTTTACTATTTATAGCTGTATCAACCTAAACTCATAGCAAGAAACCATGAAAATAATGTGTCAATATTAAATACCAGGTTTAACATGCACAAAGGCAAGAAAACCAACGATGCCATGTACTGAATTTCTATTGCACTGTCCTTTGAACACACCAGCAGGAATAAACTGCTGAGTGCAGATACCACAGCGCATTTGACTACACTTAACAACCTTCTTAGGTTTGCACTGCAGCTGAGAAATTTAATTTGACCCTTATTTCCAAATTGTCATTCTAAGGAACCACAGAACTTTTTCAATTATATAATCCTGGGCTGAAGGGATTGCTGAAATGGTAGAGCACGTGCCTCGAAGGTATGAGGCCTTGAGTTCAAACTCCAGTTACCCACATGGTGTAACCCCTTGAAAAGAATGGTATCTAAATACAAACTATATAATCCTAGTCATCTTTATCTGGTCTCCACATAATATGCACATCGAATTAAGCCAAATCACTATAGAGCTTTAGTTTGGTCTTGCACAATTTGGCAATAGGTTCTCATCCCAGTAGAGCCATAAAATAAAAGGCACACTAGTCAGAATCTTGACATTTTAAACAAGGTCTTCTTATACAGCCCAAACTGACCTCAACGCTTGATTCTCCTGTTCCACTTCCTGTTGAGAAGGTATGGGGACAGAACACTGAGCCTGAGTTATCTTACTGTATGTCCTATATGGTACCAAATATTTTTGCTGAGCTCTTATTTTATACCTAAAATAATGTACTTTTAACAGTATTGGAATGCTGTGCTTACAAATTTGTAATTCTTATAATTTCAAATCCTAGAACTTAGGGGTGTTCCCTGAGTTCAATCCTCCTACCAAGAAAAAAAGTCCTTGATAAGTTAGTTAGAAATTATCTCACTTACCCATTTCATCAATGAGTTCAGATCATATTCATTCCTACAGAGAAAGTGCCAAATCAAAGACTTAGAAAGGATACTCAAATACTTCACTATAAAAAAAACTAAGTTTACTCTTTGACCTTAATAGCTATCTCCAGCTCTGTCAGAATGAAGTTTTAATTCATGTCTGTTTCATTCAGCAGTTGAACAATCAAATTCATCATCTGAACTGTGTTTTCAAAGACTGTCCGTTAATCACCAACTAAAAACTTACCTATTACACACTAAGGATATGTGGATTTCTGCCAATACCTAAGGTAAACAACATATATATGTATATATATTAGCAGTTCTTTCAAACTTTGTAACTGTCTTGTAATTACTTCCCACAGACCTAAGAAATGGCCCTGTGAGTAAAGCAAAACCACACAATTACTGTATGAGGCGTTTCCAACGATGTGTGGCTATAGTACAGAAGCCCCATCGGGATAGACCTCAATGCTTATTTTTTAATAAATTTAAGTACAAAAATTAGTAATTATCAAGAACTGATAAGCTCTGGCAAAATTATGCAAGAATAGCCGTGAACAGGAAAATCTATTTTAATCACAAAAATGAAATCATTTCTATATCTTGTAGAAAACTTGTCTACCCACGTGAGGCCCTGGGTTCAATTTTTAGCATTGTCCATATCCGACAAAATAAACCTCAAAGTATTTTCTTTTTAATCAAGCTCTTCAGGAGAGTGTAGGCCATTAAATAATACCATCAACCAGCTACTTCACATGAACTAAAGATTTAAATACCACTTTCACTGTTTCCCATATTCCACTCCAGATCACCAGTTTTACCTGAGATGAATTTTCACCTCACAAATGGAAAAGTACTTATTAAAATGTTAGTAACTTAGGTGGCTATAACTTAAAAATCAGGTAGGAAGGTGCCAGTTATGCCCTGTAATCCTAGTTACTTGGGAGGCCAGCCCTGGTTTTTGAGACCCCACTGCCGAAATAACCAGATCAAAATGGACTGAGGGTGTGGCCCAGGTGGAATGCCTTCTCTGTAAGCAAAAAGGCCGAGTTCAAACCCCAGTCTCACTTAAGAAAATATGTAATTCTTAATTTTTACCAGATTTATCTTAATGTATTTAACTTAAATCCCCTAGCTCACCTGACATTAATTCCAGATAAATGTATGCATAAACCCTGGAAACTCAAAAGCTCTTACAAATCCTTTCAAGTAAAATGAACCTGATACTACATAACTACATATCTGATTGCTTTTTGGAAATGTAATTGGAAATTAAAGCTCTAAGTCTTATAAAATGAAACTTTGGAGACTTGTGTACTTACTACATCTAGACAAGCATGATCCACTCACAGTAAGATGTCTTCAGCTTCAGACCTCAAGTCTCAAATTAGAAGCCTTGAGAAGTTTTCATGCATCACAACATGAATGGTGATTGAACACAACTGAAAGTTATTTTCTTATCCTACACTTTATTCTTTAAGTCAACCTTAATGGCCATCACTTTAAACTGTTAGGTATCCTTATACCTTCTTGTGTGTATCAAAACTCACACTGAACCACGAGTTCTGGGTTGCTAAAGAGGATTTATTTTTTGCACCTGAGTCTTTGTCCAGAAGTTAAACAAAAACACACCCAAGTGTTAACCGTGCACTACTCATTCACATTTAACCTTAATCAGCTACACAATGATGATCACAGTAAGAAAAATAGTGACTGAAACAAGCTAAGATGATTTTTTATGCTGCTGGGGATTAAGTTCAGGACCTTGAAATTCAGGATCCTGTAATTCACACTACATTCCCAGCCAAAATTCAATTCTTACTACAGTAATGTTACTTTCATCTGAAAAAAGTTGGTATAATAGGATGCTGGTAGAGGTTGGACATCGTGGCGCATACACATATAATCCCAGCATTCAGGAGACTAAGGCAAGAAAGATCATGAGGCCAGGACCAGCCTGGGCTACATAGCAGACCTTGTCTCATTTAAGAAACAAAGTGAGCTGGAGGCCCAGCTTTAATCAATAGTGTGCCTACCTAGCAAGCTCCAAACACTGTCCAAACCCCAATACTGCCAAAAATAGAAATTGAAATATGAAAAAACAAACCAGAAGAACTTGGCTGGATGTCAGTCATGTTTAACTAGCATTTTCTTTTCAGGATTAAAATCTCTTCGTGGTTTCAATGGTTTAGTAAAACCTGTTAAGTTTCTTACACTGAAATCAATAAGCACTGACAAAACAGCCAGACTATTATTTAAGAAGCAATGTCTCAGCTTTTTCCTAGTGTTTTAAAGTTTATGATTCTTTAGTTGTTTTCACCATCTTCTTCAGAAGGTTCTCATTCTTCTTAGGATGTTCTTGGTTTAAAACTTCTTCATCCCCAGGGTGGTATTAACCTTTGATCATTTCTTCCTATGAAGTCACTTTCACTGCATGTTGCTTGATATTCACATTGTCTCCTTTTCAGGCCACTCTGTCCTCTGTCCAGTATTTTTAGCCTTAGAAGTTCTCTTAGCCATTGTAACGTCGTCATTCTCTTGTTCTAAATATACCTTCATCTTCTTTGGGAATTCAGAACTTATTATGAAACAACTGTCCTCCTACGTACACACACACACACACACACAAAAACACCATTAATAACTAAGCTAGGAGGTGTGAATTCAACTATGATATATTCTACGAACTTCTGTAAATGTCACAATGTCCCCAATACAACAATATAAAAATAAATAAGCTAAATAACTATACTAATTACTGGGAACTGTAAATTATACCTAGGTTTAAAAACTCCCAAGTTAACATCTACATATTTTTTCATTTCATGGTTTAAAAACACTACACATTGCAATATTCATTACAAGTATTTAGGGATGCCAACCACCCATGGCTCATGCCTATAATCCTAGCTACGTGAGACACTGATCCAGAGGACTCAGAGTTCTGCCCATGCAGGTGAGACCCCATCTCCAAAATGACCAGAGCAAAATGGTCTGGATTTGTAGCTCGAGCAGTAGAGTACCTTCTTTGCAAGCATGAAGGCCCTGAGTTGAAACCTCCCCATACCATAAATAAATAAATAAAATTGGGGGCTGGGATAGCTCAGGGTGAAGTGCTTGCTTAGTATGCTTAAGGCCTTTGGATTGCTCCCCAGGAAAAAGCCCATATTAGCAACTATTGAAAAAACAGCATGTGTATTCTTACATTTCCTTCATTAAATTTATTCAGTGTTTCAAATTTTAAGTGGACTAAAACTTAAAACTACTGAATGTTAATTCCTCCTGTACCAACAACTCCTACCTTCCTTGAATGAGAGTAAGTCACTTACTACCAATTTGATATCACATTCATCATATTCAGGATGTGCCATCTCATCTTCTGCTCTGTAACATGGAAATGTGTATTTTAAATGACAAATCTTCTGACCTAGTTAGACACTGTCAACATACAACTGTAACACGAATACTAGTCAACAAAAAAACACAGTATTCTGTTTAACACCTAAAATGGATGTCTTATGCCCTGAGCTCAGGTTCAAGTATAGTTCTAACTTGCCTATTGTTTGTGTTTCCTATCTATGTATCAGAAACACGGATGGCAATACACAGTAAAGTTTATATTAGACAAAAACCAATGACCAGTGTTCTTACGTGATTCAACTTACGCTGACTCTTCAATAGGAGAAATGGATCCATCATCATCCAAATATTTATGTCTACGGCTATCAAGATCTTCTTTTTCTAAATCTTCACCGACATTCATTTGTTTCAGGGATTCCTTGAGGTGGTATTCATACTTCAGTTTCTCGATGTGGTTAAAAAATCCTCTTGCAACAGCTTGCTATTAAAAACACTTTTATGCCTTAGTCTTAACAAAATTAAAGTTTTGTTTGAAGAATCAGCAGATGCTTTTCAACAAAAGGTGAACATATCCTTACACCTGAATTTTGACTTAACCACTCTAGAGTTCTGGATGACAGCATATCAACGGTTTGCTATAATCACCTTAAGCTTCAAGGGTTTTCAAGTACTAATCCTCTGAAACAAAATTAGTTTCTGTCAAGAAAACTATATTAACTATACACTAATTCAACATTTACCGCTTGAGATATTTGGCCAAACTTAATGTAATTAGGTTACTTATCAAGGAACTGCTAAAAACATCCAAGCTTTATCAAAAAGTTATCTGCTGAACATGAATGACTTGAGATACTTCAGGGCTAGGCACCAGTGGCTCACACCTGCAATCCTGGATCCAGGAGGGTCAAATAATTCACGGAGACCCTATCTCAAAAATACCCAACACACACAAAAAGGCTGAGTGGCTCAAGTGGTAGAGCACCTGCCTAGCAAGTGTGAGGCTTTGAATTCAGACCCCAGTACTGAAAAGGGGAAGAAAAAAAAAAAAAAAAACAACAGGATGAGGGTAGGGGTCTTATATATAAACAAACTTGGAGTACTACTTTTTAAATTCCTGTTTCACCCAGACACCCAAATGAAGTTTGAGCTGAAGGGCTGAGTGAGCTTTACATGAAAAACAATATAGAAAAAGTAGTCTCAAAACTGCAGACTACGTCCCACGTGTATCTTAAGCCAATTCTTTAATCGTCCATGACCTCAGACATTTTACCTATGTGAAATCTAGCCATATATATATAAAAATAAATAAATATTGATTCACCTCAAAGGTTAAAATTTTCCTCCATGGTAATGGTTTTCTTCCATTTTCACACTGTAAAAATGGGAATCCGGTTCCTTTGTCTTTAATTTGTTTCAAATCTATTTGTGATGACCTTCTAGTGCTTCTACTTCCTTTTGGTCTTCCTCTTGGTCTTAATTTTCCTCTATTTTGTCTGTTGTATTTCCTCTTTTTACGTTTCTTGTTCTTGAATCTTTCAAAAATAGCTTTTAAAGTCAATAGTCTTGGTTCTAAAGATGAGTCACTTGATGAATCTGTATGAAGACTTTCAGGTGAATGATCAAATTTTCTAAGGGAATTTCTTTGTCTCCGTTTAGGAGAGGAAGGAATACATTGTGTTTTAAATAAGCTGCTACCAGATGAAGAGCTGTCACTAGAAAAACAAAAGTTTTTTACTGAATGATCACTCAATCCCACGCCTATAGTTCTAAGACCAATTCATTAACACATGCCTAGAATAAATAATTTTAGAACAATGGGCTGAGAACCAACCAGCCATTGTGTACTGACCATAACCAAAATGAACACAGCAATTGTCCAGATGTAGTGGCTCATGTCTGTAATCCTAGCTACTCAAGAGGTGGAGATTGGGAGCATCTGCGGTTCAGTGAGACTCCATTTCAACCATTAAAACCTTGGGGGCATGCACCTGCCAGCTCCAGTGAACGCAAAACAGGAGGAAAGGGCCTGTGGTTCAACCAAGTGGTAGACTGCCTGCCTAGCAACTCCAGGCCCTGAGATCAATTACCAGTACTGCTCCTCCTCCCTCTACAAAGACTATTTTATGGAATACAACCTCCCTAAAAGTTGTCTAGTATCTTCTCAACAGCACAGTAAATGGCGAAACTTAAGTCAGGAAGAGATAACCAAGAAAATGTGTTGATTCCCTAAGCTAAAAATGTGTTCCTCTATAATATATTCAGACTTTGAATTAAACTGTTTGTCATAACTAAACGACATAATTAAACTTAGAAAGGCCAGTGTTACCCACTATTTTCTTTCCCAATTCCTTACCACCAATCATATACAATTATGTACTTTCCCCAATAATCAAATACAGTAAATGTTGACTGAGCTAGTCAGTCCTTGTAAATGTCTATTTACCTTTGGTTTTCAATTTCCACAGCTCTATCAGATGACATGTAGTCAAGAGAATCCATTTCTGATTTAACCATCACTTGCTCTTTACCCTTGAAGCTTTCTGAAATTACGAAACACAGTGTACATGATGTAGCTTCAATAAGTAAATGCTGAAGCATACCAGTAGTACTGAACACATCTAATATTCAAGGTCAAGGTCAGCAAAGGCAGATCAAATGACTATGTGAATCAGGGCCAAAATCATTTCCTAGGCAAGATCTAGAACAGTCCACTTCAGATGAATTTCCATTCACAAGCTCTTTCCATTTTTGTTCTCTAAATGTATTCAATCCAAGTCCTGTATTTCCAAGAAATGTATCTGAGTATAAAAGATTTTATCACCAGCCATAATGTAATGTACAATTACTGATAATACGATAATGTGGCCAAAAAGCTATTTTCCAAGGTAGGGGAACTCCAAGGAAAAACTTACAAGCACAATGGACCTGCTGTATACCAGGAAATATCCTTAGGTTTGAATATCCATCCAATGCACTTTAAAATTTCTGGTATGGAATTGTGTCATATTACATCTTTGCTGTTACTGACAGAAACTGAGCTCATAACTTTTCCACAAACTAATCATACTGATGTTTTCTGTCTCCACCTTGTACCCAATGCAGTGCATGTAACAGCTGTGGGGGGAGCCACTGTGACATTTACAAATGTGCTTACAGTATTATCTTAATTACATTCACCCCTCCGTCATTCTCTCATCCCACTTCTCCCCTTCTTAAAACAATTTCAGCTTTCATTGTTCTACTTTCTAACATGAATATAAAATACATCCGCCATATTCGCCCTCCCCCCTCCCACTGCAATCCAAGTTTTTTAAAGCTAATGGTCACTATTTCACTATTGCATCTCCCTAGGTCTTTGTGTTTGTAATGGTTTATTCTTTAACGTAATTGAAAATTTACATTGAAGTCCTAACAAGTTGGAAAATGACAAAATATTCCAAATACAGGAAGACGACATGGTCACTTAACAATTTTAACATTGGGCATTTTATTAGTTTTTTTAAAGGCAAAATTCTCAAAGTTATGAGACACCAACTGTTCACGCCTATAACCCTAGCTTCTCAGGAGGCAGAGATCAGGAGGCTCGCGGTTAGAGGCCAGCCCGGGAAAACAGCTGGCAAGATCTTTATCACAATAAAGGCCTAGTGAGTGGCTCAAGTGGTAGAGCGCCTGCCAGCAAGCATGAGTCCCTGAGTTCAAACCCTAGTGCCGCCAAAAAACCCCTAACATTTGGTCCGTTAGCACTAATGGAATAGCTGTAGCTACATTTCTTTTTAAGGGCATATGACAAATACACCTTGAACTAGCTCAAACCCTCTTCTGGAATTCTGAGATTTTTACAGGCCACGTGTCCAGAAGTGACACCTTCCCGGAGCTATCAAGTACTACCTTGGGCAAAAGCCTCCCTTAAGCACCTACCCTCTTGCAAGGAATACGGCGTCGATAATGGTGCCTGAAAATCAACGTAAGACCTAAGACATTTACCACCTGGGCGGCACAATGAGTCACGCCCGCACCGCCATCGCGCCACGGGGGCTCAGCTCACCCCTAGTGCCCCGGAGCCCGCAGTCCCGGTGCCCCGCCTCGTCCTCCCCAGACGGGACCCCCCAGGCGCACCCTCGGTAGCGGCAGCTGGCTGACCTGCTTCCTGAGCCCGCGGAGGTCGGAACCAGGCCGCACCCACCTCAGCTCGCCATCGCGCACGCAGCCGCCAATCTCCTCAGACCGCGCGGAAGAAAACCACGCGCAGCACCTGCCACCCAGCTAAGACGTCCGCCGAAATCTCGCGAGACTACTCAGCTTTCGGGAAGGGGGAGGAGAGAGGAAGCGGAAGGGGAGGAGCGATGAGGGGCGGAGTCTAAGCCCCCGCCAGAGGGGGAGGAGTTGACTGAGCAGAGGAGGCCGCTCTGTGGCCATGGGCTCTTCTAGCCGATGCGGTAAGTGCAGTTGGCAGTCATGTTTTGACAAGTCTTGGGTCAACTGAGCCTGACGGAGCCGGGCCCCTGCCTGTGCCAGGCTGGCCTTCTGGAGTGTGCGCGGCGCCCGCACGCAGTCCGTGTTAGGTGGAGCTCGTACGTTCCAGGACGGCCGGAGCCCAGCCAGCCCTCCCTGAGGCTTCTGGGTTACAGTGTTAGTTTAGGTCGGTTCCCCCACCCCCCGAAAAAAAGCAGTTTGTTTTTTTTTAATGAAGGAATAAACTGGTTTGTTTTGCCCTTGAAGCCTCTTGTACAATTAAGCAGGAAATTCTTAGTTTATTGTCTATTCTTAGTTTAATAGCGAATGTCATTTTAGAACAGGACAGACATGGAAAGAAATATGGGCTCTTTGCTTCAAATATTGAACAATTCCAGGACGAAAAGTCTGATCCGGACAGCCCAGGGCATTGCATCCACTCTGCAATCACTGTCAGCTCTAGGACGTCATCGCGTGTCCCACTGTCACATTCACACTAGTCACAAGCAGGAACGCTTGCCTGCAGGCCCAGCCATGTGATTTGTAAGGCCCAATGCGAAATGACAATGGAAAAGAAGGGGAGAAGTGTCATTACAGGTACGAAAATAGCCAGGTGTGATGGCGGGTACCTATAGTCCCAGCACTTGGGAGGCTGAGGAGGATCAAAGCTGCCCTATAGTGAGGTCTTGTCCCCCCAGAAACGTACTAAAATATAAGCTCCTTCACCTATGGAATTGCCCTGATGTGTTCTGGTGTTTTAAATTTTGCTATTTTAGCCTGGTGCCAGTGGCTCAACACCTAATCATAGCTACTTGGGAGGCTGAAATCAGGAGGATTGACGTTAAAAGCCAGCCTGGGCAAATAGTTTGCAAGACTCCATCTTCAAAATGGGCTGGAGGTGTAGCTCAAGTGGTAGAGCACTTGCTTTGCAAGTGCAAAGTCCTGAGTTCAAACTCCAGTCCCACCCCACCCCCCAAAAAAGTACTACTTTAATGCCTTTTCAAGTAAAGAAAAATTAAAATTATTATCATTACTTTACCATTTTCTTTATATTATGTAATACTAGTTTTAAATACAGGTATAAGGACATTTAGCTTGTATGCATAATCACTGAAATGTCACAGTGTTCATGTCCCAGTATTTCATAGCTCATACAAGCATATGTATTTTGTTCTTGCTATAACAGTGGAAATGCAGTACACAACTAACTCACCTGCTTTTATTTTACTTCTTTTTCCCGCAGTACTGGGGATTGGACCAGGGCCTCCTGTATGTTAGGCAAGCACTTGAGCTAACTCCCCAGCCCTTTTCTTTTTATTTTGTTTTTGAGATTGGGTTTCATTATCTTTTGCTCCATCTGGTCTCAAACTCTAAATCCATAAGTTTTTATTTCTTTTTTTTAAAAGAATTTTACTTCTTGATACATGTACATTCTATCAACATTCTATGGAATCTGGCAACACTGGGTCTTTTTTGGGGTTTTTTTTGACAGTACTGGGGTTTGAACTCAGGACCTCACACTGGCTAGGCAAAGGCTCTACCACTTGAGCCACTCCACCACCCTTTATTGTGTTGGGTGTTTTCAAGATAGGGTCTCTCAAACTATTTGCTTAAGCTGGCCTTGAACCACAAGTCTCCTGATCTCTGCCTCTTGAGTAGGTAGATTACAGGCATGAGCCATCAGCTCCTGGTAACATTGAGTCTTCATGAGCTTCCACACCTTGTAGATCCAACAGCATTCTGTGCTAGTGGGGCATTACAGTCACCTAATATGAATGGGGTGGCAACCATAGGAAGACCCATACACTGCACCTCTCTCCTCGGGTCCTGCTCATGTTTCACTGACCTAACAGACTTCACTTAGACAAAACACAAGTTCAAATGTAACATTGTTGGATAGGGGTTTAGCTCAGTGATACAGCACTTGCCTAGAATGTGCGGCCTTGAGTTTGATCCCCTGCACTACACATACACACAATCTATCTACCTATCTATCTGTCTGTCTACCTACCTACCTATCTATTTAACTGTGCACACTCATGCATAGTTAAGAATTTTAATACAGTGACAGCATATTCATATATAAATATGGTGACCCTGTATGACTGACTGCATTACTTGCATACCCACAAAGGCAGCCCTGTCTTAGAGCCTTACAAGTCTGGTAGATCGTGAACATTTAATAAATAATTGAGGGCCAGGCACAGTGGCTTATACCTATAAACCCAGCTATTCAGGAGGCAGGGATCAAGTGGATTGTGATTTGAGGCCAGTCAGGGCAAAATTAGAAGACTGTATCTGAAAAAGCACAAACTGGGGGCATGGCCTTAAGTGGTAGAGCACCTGCCTAGCAAGCACAAGGCCTTGAGATCAAACCTCAAGTACTGCCTAAAAATAAAAAAGTAAAAATATAAGTAGACAAAGAGACTGAACTAGTACCCACTGCATGCTAGGTACATGGAAGACTGATAAGAGATCACAGTCTAGGGGGAACAAGCAAAGCAAACATAATCACAGTTAAACTCAAGAGTGCTATACCTGTACTACCACCCTGCCTTGTTTGCCATTGGCCTACCTGAAGTTCTGCATTTCTAATCCAGTTATTCAGGCTGTAACCTCCCAGGGTTGAACTTTGTTTCTGTTTGGAGTGGAAATAAAACAAGCAAACTGACTGACCTTTTAGAGATAATAAAGGATTTTATATTAGTTCTTATTTCTACAGTAAGCATAAATACATAAAGTACCTTTTTTTTTTCTTTTTTTGCAGTGCTGGGGTTTGAACTCAGGGCCTTCACCTTGAGCCACTCCACCAACACGTTTTTGTGATGGGTTTTTTTGAGATAGGGTCTCACAAACAGTTTGCACAGTGTTGACTTCAAACTGTGATTCTTCTGATCTCTGCTTCCTAGGTAGCTAGGATTACAGGTGTGAGCCACCAGGGCCCAGCTCTAAAGTGCTTTTTATTAACCTCATTATGGATAAATATACTAAAACCAGGCATGGTGTCATGCCTATAATCCCAGCATTGGTTGGGGGAGGTATTAGTCAGTCTCTACTAGGTAGCAAGACCCTGTCTCCAAAAAAAAAAGACACTAAATGAATATACTATTCATTGTATAGAGTGTAGACTTTGACATGTTCATAAATAAGTAAGTACCTGCTGGTTGCCTCATAAATAATATAATAAAATGTTAACATTTGGGAAATCTGAGTTAAAAGTATGTAGGAATTTTTTTCTGTGGTATTAGGATTTGAATTCAGGTCCTTAAGGCTTGCTAGGCAGTGCTCTACCACTTGAGTCACTCCAGCAGCTTTATAGGAATTATTTGTAATATGTCAATCTGAAAGTATTTCAAAAGAAAATGAAAATGTCTTACTCTTAGAAACAATTTTAAATTATTCAACTCAAAAATGTATTTAAGGTAATTGAAGTATGATTATATAGCACTTGGGGTCCATAATCAATAATTATTTATATTTAATTTGGAAGACAGATTATTATTTATTTATTTGCTTTTTGGTGGTTCTGAGGTTTGAACTTAGGGTCTTGCACTTGCTAGGCATACTCTACCACTTGAACCACGCCCCCAGAGTTTTGCTTTAATTATTTTTCATATAGGGTCTAGAGATTTTGCCTAGGGCTAGCCTTGGACCAGCAGTCCTCCTGCCAGTGTTTCTTTACAGGTCTGTGCCACCATGCCCATGTTGTTTGTTGAGAGGCGGTCTCACTAACTTTTTCCTTGGGTTAGCCTCAAACTGCCATAGTCCTGATCTTTGCCTCCTGAGTAGATTAGATTATAGGAATGCACTATGCCCATCTCAGCTTATGTATATTAAATAACAAAAGGACAATAAAAACTAGTGGTTGATAAAGTGCTAAAGTAAAGGTCACTTGTCTCAGCTTCCCTGGAGGCTAAGGAGGTAGAAGGATGCCTTGAGTCCAGGAGTTCCTGCTACCTGGGCAACATAGGGAGATCTGTCTCTTACCAAAACAAAACAAAACAATGTTAAATATCAAGTCCTTAATGTATGCCATAGCAAATTTATGGATGATACATTGTTTGGAAACGTCATCAAAAGTAGAAATCCAGTTTCTAAGAACCTATGAGTCTGGAAGATTTAAAAAAAGTTTGCAAGACTATTTCAAGTGATTGTGAGGGACCACATTTGCTGAGGAAGCATGATAAAACTGAGACTGCTCAGATTAGTGAGGTGTTCTATTAACAATTTTGGCTCATGTTCCAGCAGTGCTCTTAGAAACAAATGCCCTTAAGAGTTGTCTGTGCGCCTTGTTTCCTGTTGTGATTGGTCTGGAGTGAAATTCCTCCACTCACCTTTTATTTTTTTTCTTTTCCCTGTTTCATTTTATTTATTTTACTGCGCTTATATACCTCATCACTTGAACACTTCAGGTAAGTCTTAATCTCTACATATGTATACCTATTTGCTATAATCTTTATGTATGTATACCTATTTACTATCTTAGTGTAAGATAACAAATTGGTTATATTATCAGAAAAATTGAATATTAAATCTGCTTGCTATGAAAGTATATTTATTTGTAACTTAAAGTAAAAATTTGAATTTCAGAAGCTAATTGTGCCATAGGTTTACATTTTTATTGGTAACTTAAAATTTCTTTTGTAAAAATAATAGTTTAAGAAACTTAATTTTTAGTTTAAAAGTCAAATGTAGATAAGATACACAAATTATCTATTATAGAAATTCTTATTATCTGTTGTTTTATATATATATGTAGCTATACATTTCGTATATGTTAAAACATACATACTTTTGCTACAACCATTTAAACATTTATTCATAATCCTTAGTAAGTACTTTTTGTTTCACGACCCATTTTCCTGGGTTGGTGAAGTGGCTCAAGTAGTAGAGTGCCTGCCTTGCAAGCATGAGGCCCTGAGTTCAAACTCCAGTACTGCCAAAAAAAAAAAAAAAAGACTGACTCATTTTCCTTAGGTCATCCATTAGAAACTTGCAGGTTCTATCAAGGTAAGTGACCAAAGAAATGAATTGTAAGTGCTTTCTTTTTTATTTCTCCTTTGGCATTTTCTCTTGTCAGTCTATTTTAAATATTAATCATTTAAAATAACAGTATTGGGCTAGAAGTATAGCTCAGTGGCAGAGTGTTTGCCTAGTGTTCATGAAACCCTGGGTTCTATCCCAGCACTACAAAAAGGAACACAGTAGTATTAAGAGAGGTCACTTGTCTGTTGCTCATTTGGAACACTGAATGCTAGCATCTATGGTTTCCCTTGTTGTGTAACTAGACTCTGTGAGGATAGAAGAGTCTAAATGCCCTTTGCTCTCTTTGGGTAACTGAACTCTTAAATGCTCATTTCCAGAGCAGTGACTGATCAAGCTTGGTGCACTGTGAGCTTTTGTGATCATTTTCCAGCAATAGCTTTATTTGTACAATCTCACACCTGAAGAAGAAAGAAAAATGGCTTGTACTGAATTTTCTTTTCATATGCCAAATCTAGAGGAGCTTGCTGAAGGTAAAAACAATACTAACTGCATTTCTAAGAAGTAGTCCAAGAAAAAAATTAAAAGATTCTAACATATATATGTAGCCTACTACTTATCTTTACCTGTATTTTACTTATTGGAATGGTACTTTTGATACAGAGTTTTCCATTTCATTATCTGTTCTGTACTGATTTTATTGAGAAAGTTCAATTTCTGGGGTTGTGTTTTAGGGGGATGGGAAAGTTCAAAATTCTGTCCCTCTAAAAAAGCTAAACTCACCATTTATAGATTCTTGATGATACCAACTTTTACAATGAAAATGACTATAGTACTCCGAGGTTTAAGTAAGTATAATGCCCAAAGAGTTGCAGAATTTTGCGATAACTTTTTGCCAGTTACAATATTCTGCAGATACATAATCTCCTATTGTGTTTTAATCACGTTCCCAAGCATGCTTCTTTTTCCTGGTGTCCTGGAGTTTGAATGAACTCAGGGCTTAGAGCTTGCGGAGAGACATCCTCCAGTCCCCTCCTTCTGATTTGAGAGACAGCCAGTACTCTGCTTAGATTCCTGTGTGTTTTATGTATTTTACCTTATTAAACAATTTAAAGCAGCTTCCCGAGATCATTTAGAAGGAGGGGAGATGGATGAGAAAAGGAAAAATGGGGACATAAAATTAAGCCAGGAATACTACTAATCCAAAACTGTAAAGTCTGTTAGAATTCTGACATTTACCTGACAGCCTTTTAAGCTTTATGTAGAACTCTCCCTTATTTCTCAAGAGTGTATTTTCCCAAATAGTTAATCAGTTTTCTGTTCTCCTAATAAGAATGAAGTCAAGAAATATACTCATTTTTTGTTTTGTTGTTGCTTTCCTCTTACAAGCTTCCTGTTTTGTTTCCTAATTGAGTAGTAGCTAGTAAATAATCCATCTTGCTAGTATTTTTTGACCTACCAGTCATTTGTTTTCCCTTACAATACAGCTAGGGATCTTTTCTTTCAGTGTCTTTCTCTCTCTCTTCTCTCGCTTTTGTATGTGTGTGTGTGTGTAGTATTGGGATTTGAACTCAGGGCACTCTACAGCTTGAACCACACCACCAGTCCATTTTGCTCTGGTTGTTTTGGAGATAAGAGTCTTTCAAACTATTTGCCTTGGCTGGCCTCCAGCCATGATTCTCTTGATCTCAGACTCCCAAGTAGCTCCCAGGTGTGAGCCACCTATGCCCAGCTTATGTCTGGTTACTTTAGTTCAGCATTTGTCTGTAACCTTCATTGAAGTTATGGCATGTGATTCCTTACTTTTTAAAAAACTTAAATATTTACATTTCAATAGGTTTTTAGAATCCCTTCCCCCAAAGAAAGCCCTCACAGGTGTGCAGTCTGTTTATCTTCAGTGGTTGGTAATCACTGTGGATAAAATATTTATGTGCTTTAGTATATCTTCTAATTATACCAAAGTCTAATTATATTCATTAATAAAACCATTTCTGGGGCTGTAGGTCAGTGGTAGCGCATGTGCTGAAGCACATGGATAAGGCCTTAGGTTCCATCTCCAACACCATCAAAACAAGAAAAGAGCAGGGTGCCAGTGGCTCTGTAATCCTAGCTATTTAAGAAGCAGAGATTAGGAGGATCTTGGTTCGAAGCCAGCTGAGGCCAATAGTTCTAGAGACCGTATCCCAAAAAAAACCATCACAAAAAAAGGCTGTTGGAGTGACTCAAAGGTATAGGCCCTGAGTTCAAACCCCAGTACCACACACAAAAAAATTTTTTCCCCTTTTTTTATTACATAAATTTAGGCTAACTGTGACACATAGAAAATTTAAAGGAATACTTGGTATATGGTGACCACATTTTTACCTAATGTTAAATAATCCTTTTTTATGTCTTTATTAGTTATGCAAAAGGGGCTAAAAGATAACTTTGCTGATGTGCAGGTCTCTGTAGTTGATTGCCCTGATTTGACTAAAGAACCATTTACCTTTCCTGTAAAAGGTAAGCAGGTTTTTGTTTCTTGTTTGTTGTGTTTTTACATGCTTTTGGTTTTCAATCATAATCTTTTTCTAAAGCCAGTGTTATTTTTATCTATAAAAAAAAATATATTGTTACAACTTTTAGGCTATATTTTGACTAATTTCTGTGCTTATTGCTTTTAGATGTTGGAAATTTCATTTTATACCCATGTGGGAAAAGACTGTGTTTTATGTACTTTCAAAACCTTCACTGGCTGCATAATAGATACTTAATGGGCTACAATCTTGATACCACATGAAAGTTTTGTTTTTAATTGTTCAAGTGACTTTTATGGAAACTAACTTTACTTTTTAGTTTTATTTATTCAATACTGGCTATATTTGATTCATCTATTAAATACTTCTAACCCTTTAACAAATTTGCCACGTTACCATCCACTGTTTGAAGTGAGAAGGGAAGGAAAATAACATTGGTTGAGTAAAATAGTCAGTGTTATAGATAACTATATATGATGGCTTAGTTTTTACAGTGATACTGCAAGGTAAAATACTAACTCCATTTTATAGATGAGAGCTGTGAGGGCTGAGAAGACTCAATGTGAATCATAGGATTTAATGCAGGTCTATCTGTTTCAGAAGTCTAATCTTCTCCCATTACCTTACTATGAAGAGTTTGGAGGTAAACGCATTATTCTCTTATTATGAAATTGACATCTTTTATTTAAAGGTTATTTGCCATAGAATTCCTGGAGCCTAGTTCTGTTCTGACACATACAAATTTCATTACCCTGAGTAAGCTGCTTAATGTAGCTTACCCTCAGATAGATTAAAACTAGGGGATTTCAGATGACTGTCCTTCTTGGGTGTTTGCAGCTTAAACATTCTATAATTACATGTTTGCATTCTAGAAAGTTTGTGTATCTGATAGCAATTTCTCTTAGCACCTTGAAATTATTTGGAATAGTATTGTTTTCTTCAGGTTTTTCCATCTATCTTGTGGTTTCCATCTATCTTGTGGTTTCAGTCATTACCTGGAGAAAATAATTTTTAAATCATATGTGTAATAGATCTTTTTCTTAGTTATAAATCAGTATTTCTGGCTGCCTGTAGGATACCTCACCTGTAATTTCCTCTTCTTATCTCTACAGTCATCATGGTTAGCTATTATTTCTCTGCACTAAAAGAATTCCCTAACGGTTTCTCTACACTTCAGCATCACTGTCACTTAATGAAAGTCTTGTCTATGCATTTCTGCTGATTCCATGGAAGACATTTTCTAAATCCCCAGTTACAAAAGGGACCTATAAGACTTTTATGTACCTATCTGCATAGCTGAAGAAATAGAGCAATTAAATGTACTTTGCTGTGTAATATGTTAGCATAAAACTGGCAAGACTACTTTTTCTCAAATGATAATTATTTGCCACCTTACACTTTTAAAAAGTTCCTTTGCCCAACTCGTCTCTAGCTGTATTATGATAATAATTAAAAATGTAAGCAGAGGACTGGAGGTGTAATTCAGTGGTAGAACTTGTTCTCAGTAGACTCAAGGCTTGGGGTCAGGAATCCCCAGCACCAAAAAGAAAAAAAAACAAGTAGAAAGCTCCTAGCCTGTAAACTTATCTGTTATTAGTTGTTATTTGCATAACAATCTTGGGAATAAACAATTTAGGAGAGAATTTCCCAATGTGGATCTAAAGAACATATATTCTACAAGAATAAAATGATTTAAATTTAAAAACAAATTTAGCCAAAATAAGAAACAAGCACACACCCCCAGACAAAATAGATTTTTAAGGGAGTAAGGCATTACAGATTAATTCTAGAAACCTTACCCAAACCAAACTTTGGCCCTATTAGTTGCCCTATAGGTCAGTTATGTCAAGCCATGCTTCCATATGATGATATTGGGACACAGTTAAAACAGGACAGAAGAGGCTGGTAGAGTGGCTCAAGTGGTAGAGTGCCTACCTAGCAAGCTCAAGGCCTTGAGTTCAAACCCCAGTACCACACACACAAAAAAATAACAGTAATAAATTGACTTTGGGCTTGACTGCTTTTCTCTAGCCACCACCCCCCCCCGCCCCACGCAGGAGTCTCTGTTCTTTCTTCTACTTTCCTTCCTTTCCTAATAACACTCTGTCACTTTGCACCTCAAAATAAATAAATAAATAAATAAAATAGCACAGGAGTACTAGCTACTTATACATCTTCCAACCCCTGCTATTTGTAAAACTGTATGAGAATGGAGAAGTTAATTTTAATAAATTACCGTTTTTGGCATTTTATACTTGAATTATATGTTTGTGTGTTTGTAAGATGGCTTGTGTTTTTTAGGCATCTGTGGGAAAACCAGAATTGCAGAAGTAGGAGGTGTGCCTTACTTAATGCCTCTGGTAAACAAAAAAAAAGTAAGTGTGCATTTACGCTTCACATTCCATGAAGATTGTAGAAGGTGGTTTATTCCTCTTTATTATGTGGCAGGCAAGTGCTACTGGACTCAAGTTATAAAATGTAAATCAGGAAATTTTTATGAGTTATGATTTAAATAATTTTTTCCTCTTTATAGGTTTATGATCTGAACATGATTGCAAAAGAAATCTAGTTACCTGGAGCTTACCTGGAGCTTTTATTCTTGGAGCGGGAGCAGGCCCATTTCAGACTCTTGGGTTCACTTCTGAGGTGAGCATCCATATCATCATTATGTTGATTTCACATTTGTTTTATCCTTCTTTTTCTGCCCCACTTAAAATCCTTTCTGGTGAATTATAAGTGGTTGATGTCATATCTTGCTACAGATTTGCTACAATTTAGAGTACATGCTCCAATTTGTCTAACTGTAGTGGAACACTAACCTTTAGTTTCAGATTTTATCAGGGAATAGGTTGAGTCTTTGATAAATCTAAGACTCTGGGGAATTCTGTGAAGACTTTAAAATGTATTTCAAAGTGTAAAAGGTTTTAGGTTTTTGAGACACTGTCTCGATATGTAGACTGGCCTTGAACTCAAGATCATCTTCTCTCTGCCTCCTGAGTGTTGGGATTACACGTATACACCACCACACCTGACAATTCTTACATATTATAGGATTCCTCACTTCTCTATAAATCTTTCCTCTTCATATAAAGGCAGCTTTGGATTAGAAGATGAATAGAATATTTAGTGATCTAGTCAACTCTTTCTTGCATACCAAAGAGTAATCTGATGGTGACTTAAAAAAGTTAATAGCTGTTACTAAATACTATACCATATATGACTATACTAGCAATATGTACTTGTAAACATGCTAATAAAACATCACTGTTTCTTCATGAGCACAGGAGTGAATGACCTCTTCAGTCTGCCCTTTCTCTTATAACCTCTTCAGATATAACTGTTAGTCAATAGACATACAAGTTCTTGTCCAGAGCTTTAATTTCCATAGTGTTCAGGATAGTAAAAAGATAAATTAGAAATTTTAAAGCAAATATTTCAATGTCATAGAACCATTGTATGAAATATTGTAGTCAATGGCTAGTGTAGTGGTTCAAGTAGTAGAGTGCCTGCCTAGCAAGTGTAAGGCCCTCAGAGAAAGAGATATTATAGCCAAGTGTAATGGTGCACATCTGTAATCCCAGTACTTCAGAGGCTGAAGCAGGATTGTGAGTTTGAGGCCATGTTGGGCTACAAAGTGAGATCCTGTCTCAAAAAAAAAAAAAAAAAAAAGAAGGAAGGTAAAAGGGGTGGATGAAGACAGGAAAGACACCTAAAAAACTAGCTAGCATTTGCTGCCCTTAACGCAGAGAAACTAAAGCAGATACCTTAAAGCAACTGAGGCCAATAGGAAAAGGGGAACAGGAACTAGAGAAAAGGTTAGATCAAAAAGAATTAACCTAGAAGGTAACACCCACACACAGGAAATCAATGTGAGTCAATGCCCTGTATAGCTATCCTTATCTCAACCAGCAAAAACCCTTGTTCCTTCCTATTATTGCTTATACTCTCTCTACAACAAAATTAGAAATAAGGGCAAAATAGTTTCTGCTGGGTATTGGGGGGGGGGAAGGGAGGGGGCGGAGTGGGTGGTAAGGGAGAGGGTGGGGGCAGGGGGGGAGAAATGAACCAAGCCTTGTATGCACATATGAATAATAAAAGAAAAATGAAAAAAAAAATCCCTTAAAAAAAAAAAAAAAGAAAATGAATAATTGTAAACATTTTAGATTTCCATAGCTGTTACAAAATACCTGATAACCAGCCTATGAGGAAAGATTTATTTGGCTCCCAATTTTAGAGGTTTTGGTATGGCAGCTAGTAAGCAGAGAGAGAAAGACAAAGAGAGGGAGGAATCCCTTTTGTAACAAAGCCCCTCCCCCCAAACCCATTAAGGTATGAATCAGTAAGTGAATTAATCTGTTCATGATCTCAGCGCCCTCATGATCCAATCACCTCCGAAAGGCCCCACCTCTGGAACACTGCTACATTGGAGACCAGGCCTTCAAGCATGAGCTTTTGGGGAACATTTAAGACAAAAACTGTAGCATTTTTTTTCCAGTTTTTTGTATAGAAAATTAAATACCTAATAATTTCTGTGTTTGTATATATATGGGAGATACTTGAAATAAAATGCCTTGAAGTCTGAAGTAAAACATGTCATTGTGTTAAGATATCCTCTCTACACAGGAATACCAAGATTGACCAATTGTCTTCTGTTCTTTTCAGTTTATGCCAGTTGTACAAGCAGAGAGTGAGCACAACCCTCCTGTGAATGGCAGTTACTTTGCCCGTGTTAACCCTGAAGATGGAAGGTGCCTTCTAGAGAAGTACAGTGAAAAACATCATGATTTTGGATGTGCATTACTGGCTAATCTTTTTGCCAGTGAGGGCCAACCTGGCAAGGTGATTTTTTTTATTGTTTTATTATTCATATGTGCATACAAGGCTTGGGTCATTTCTCCCCCTTCCCCCACCCCCTCCCTTACCACCCACTCCGCCCCCTCTCTCATCCCCACCCCCTCAATAACCAGCAGAAACTATTTTCCCTTATTTCTAATTTTGTTGAAGAGAGAGTATAAGCCATAATAGGAAGGAACAAGGGTTTTTGCTGGTTGAGATAAGGATAGCTATACAGGGAGTTGACTCACATTAATTTCCTGTGCGTGTGTGTTACCTTCTAGGTTAATTCTTTTTGATCTAACCTTTTCTCTAGTTCCTGTTCCCCTTTTCCTATTGGCCTCAGTTGCTTTTAAGGTATCTGCTTTAGTTTCTCTGCGTTAAGGGCAACAAATGCTAGCTAATTTTTTAGGTATCTTACCTATCCTCACCCCTCCCTTGTGTGCTCTTGCTTTTATCATGTGCTCAAAGTCCAATCCCCTTGTTGTGTTCTGGCAAGGTGATTGTGTTCATAAAAACAGCATTCTTCGGATGTTCTCAGAAGAGAATTTTCCTAAGAAAATCATTGATACCAAAGTGAAAGCTCTTACATAGCCCAGTGTCATGTTGCCCTGAATATGAAAGATCTGAAAGTCTAATTTGAAACTGAAGTTAGGAGTTTGAGGCCAGCCTGGCTATGCAGTGAGACCCTGTCTCAAATTAAAGAATACTTAGCAATATCTTTTTCTGAATAATGAAATGATAACAAGGTATTAATTTGGGGGGTGAATTAGTCACATTTATATGTACCCTGCAGAAAAAAAATGCTTATTTTTTGGTAACAAATAGGCAATTTAATTTGCTTATTTCTGACTAATCACATATTGTGCTAGATAGAAATGGTAGTAGCAAAAACTTGTAGCAAGAAAATAATAAGGATAATTTCATATTTTTCTCTGTATGCAGAAAGGATGATTTCAGTATTAGCATTTGTGAGATAGCTACTTCAGCTACTTTGAGAAATGAGGTAGAGAAGTAAAAATACCTAACAGTAAAAACATAGTCCAGAACTTTATAGGAAAATGTAACCATTTTTACCTCACCCCCATGTTAATCTCTTTAAGCCAGGGAATTCTTAACCTTTTATCACCATAACATATATATTAAATCTCTAGAGTTCAATTTAGGAGAAATGAAGAAAGCATAAATAAAGACCAGGCATGGTGGCTCATGCCCTTAATCCCAGCTACTGAGGAGGCAATGATCAGGAGTATTGTGGTTTGAGGCCAGCCAGCGCAAAAATTAGTGAGAACCCCATCTCAACTAATAAGTGATGAGTGGTGGTATATGCCATATCCTAGAGAAGTAAGAAAGGAAGGGAAGGGAGACTTATTATTAAAGTAAGTGTGTTTGTGTGTGTGTGTGTGTGTGTGAGAGAGAGAGAGAGTGAGAGAGAGAGAGAGAGAGAGAGAGAGAGAGAGATGTGTAGGTGCATATGTCATTAAGACTCAGAGGACTGAGACATTTCAACTCAGATCTGGGTACACTAAGCAAATAAGAGAATGTTTACCTTGCTGCCACTAAATTATATGGTACATTTTGGTAGTTTCTGACACAAAATTTTACAGTTTACCCAGTGGTGTGTATATTTATGTCCTCTGTAGGTCATTGAGGTAAAAGCCAAAAGAAGAACTGGACAGCTCAACTTTGTGACTTGTATGAGACAGTCTCTGGAAGAACATTACGGAAACAAGCCGATAGGGATGGGAAGTACTTTCATAGTGCAGAAGGGAAAAGTGAAGGCTCACATTATGGTAAGGGCCTTGGGTGTATGCCTGCATGTATTGGGATGTTTGTGTATGTGCTTATGCTCTCAGGATTTTTAGATATTTATACCTTTAAAGATGCCCTCAACAAATTCTTTTACTGTGAGTGTATTCCTTTAAAATTTAAATGACAAACCATACTGTCAGTCAAATTGTGAGGTTAGAGTTCTTTTTCATGTTAACATATTAGAAGTTTTCTTTCTGATGTACTTTTTTGTCTTTGATGGTACTGGGGTTTGAACTCAGGGCCTCACACTTGCTAGGCAGGCACTGTCTTACGTGAACAACTCGACCAGCCTATTTTGTGCTTGGTTTTTTCAAGATAGGGTCTCTCAGACTATTTGCTCAGGCTGCCTTCAAACCGTGATCCTCCTGATCTCTACCTCCTGAGTAGCTAAGATTATAAGCATGAGCCAGTGGTGCACAGCTTGTTTTTGTTTTGTTTTTGCAGTGCTTCAGATTGAACCAAGGGCCTCATACCTATTATTGAACTATACCCTTCTATTTTTAGTTTTTTGAGGGAGGAGGTGGTACTGAGGTT
Source organism: Castor canadensis (assembly GCF_047511655.1). Classification (NCBI taxonomy): domain Eukaryota; kingdom Metazoa; phylum Chordata; class Mammalia; order Rodentia; family Castoridae; genus Castor; species Castor canadensis. The sequence goes on from NC_133400.1 coordinate 56,224,431, forward strand.
TGAACTCAGGGCTTTATGCTTGCTAGGCAAGTGCTATACTGCTTGAGCCTTGCCTCCAGCTCTTTATGGTGTAACTGTTTTGGAGACAGGGTCTCAGTTTTTGCCCAGGCATGCCTGGGATGACAGGCATACACCACCACACCCAGCTTTTCCCACTGAGATGGGTTCTTGCAAACTTGTTTGCGCAAGCTGGCCTGGCACGTACTACCAGGCCCATGTTTTTTCTGTTGAGATGGAGCCTTGCAGACTTTTTTTTGCTCAGACTGGCCTGGAACCACAATTCTCCCAATTTCAGCCTCCTGAAGATGATAGTGCACACCGCTGTGGCCAGCTATTGGTTTGGATGGGGGTCTTGTGAACTATTTGTTGTGACTAGCCTCGAAACTTGCACCTCCTGATCTCAGCCTTCCAAGTATTTAGGATTGTACAGGCATGAGGCACTAGCACTCAGCTCTGTTTTTAATTTTTTGAGGGCACACCATATCATCTTCCATAGTGGCTGTACCATTTTACATTCCTGTCAGCAGTGCACAAAGATTTCTGTTCTATCCATCCTAGCCAGTACTTATCTTTTGTTTGTTTGCTTTGTTTTTATAATTACAGTCTTACTGGATTCTCATTATGATTTTAATTTGCATTTCCCTAATGATTAGTAAAGGTGCTGAACATCTTTTCACATGCTTTTTTTTACTAAATTTTTTAACTGATAACATAAAAATTGTACATATTTCTAGAATGCATATTTCTGAATTTCCATACATGTATGCATTGTGTATTGTCCAAATCAGGTTAAAAGTATCTGCTCAGACATTATTCATTTACACTGAAAACATTTAAATTCCTTTTTTCTAGCTATATACAGCACATTATCATTATTTGCACTTATCCTACTGTGTAATATTACACCAGAACTTACTCCTATCTAACTGTAACTTGGTAACCATTGATCACATTTCCCCATCCGTCCTTCACCCACAATTCTCATCCTTTGCTATTTACTTTCACCTTCTGAGATCAACTTCCTTATATCCCACGAGTGGAATCACGTGATACATATCTTTTTGTTCCTGGCTCATTTCACTTAAAATAATTATCTCCAAATCCACCTATGTTGTCACAGATGACAGGACCTCATTCATTTTTTGGATGAGTAATATTCCATGGTATGAATGTATATCTGTATGTTGGTATAACATACACACACATATATATATGTGTATATATATATATATATATACACACACATTTTGGTGTAATGTACATATATACATTTTGTTTTGGTTTTTTGGGGTTTGTTTTTGCAGTACTGCAGTTTGAACTCAGGGCCTACACCTTGATCCACTCCACCAGCCCTTTTTTGTGATGGGTTTTTTTCAAGATAGAGTCCGCACGACTCTATCCTGGTTTCAAACTGCAGTACTCCTGATCTCTGCTTCCTGAGTAGGTAGGATTTCAGGTGCGAGCCACTGACACCTGGCTTTTTTTTTTTTTTTTTTTTTTAAAGACAACATCTTACTGTATAGCCTAGGCTGGCCTTGGCTTCCCAAGTGCTAGGATTATAGTCAGCCACTTCTATTTCAGTTTCATTCATTATTTCATGGACACTTAAGTGATAGCGTCCTTTGATGAAAAGTTTGTGATTTTTTTTTTTTTTTTGCAGTAGTGGAGTTTGAATTCAGAACCTGTTTTTGGGATTAAACCAATTCTTGGGATTAAACCCAAGGTCTCACATGTGCTAGGCAAACACTCAACCCCTGAGCTATATCTGCAGCCCCAGAACCTCACACTTGCTAGGCAGATGCTCTATCACTTAAGCCATGTTCCCAGCCTAAAAATTTATAATTTTTCTATGTTCCTATATATCTGTTTTGTTGTTTCTCCCTGTGCTTTTGTTGTCATATCCAAGAAATCATGACCAAACCCAGTGCCCTGAAACTTTTCCCATGTGTTTTGTTTGTTTTTTGTTTTTTCAGTACAGAGATTGAACTCAGGGCCTATGCCTTGAGCCACTCCACCAGCTCAAGTATTTGAGTATTTTTGAGATAGGGTCTCATGAACTATTTGCTCCAGCTGGCTTTGAACATTGATGCTCCTGATCTCTGTCTCCTGAGTAGCTAGGATTACAGGTGTGAGCCACTGGTGCCCAGCTATTTTTTGTTGTTGTTTTGTTTTGTTTCTATAAATTTTAGCTAACATGTGTAGGCCTTTGATCCATTTTAAACTAATTTTTATATATTACATAAAGTAAGAATTTACCTTTATCCTTTTTAAAGAATACCCAATTTTCCCAGCACCATTTGTTGAAAAGACTGTCCTTTTCCCATTGAGTGGTGTTAATACTCTTATTGAAAATTACTTGATCCTATATGCAAGGGTTTATTTCTGACCTCTCTATTCTCTTCTGTTGGTCTGAATGTCTGTCTTTATGCTAGTAGTACACTGTTTTGATTACTATAGCTTTGTAGTTGGTTTTGAAGTCAGGAAATACGAGAGAGAGAGAGAGAGAGAGAGAGAGAGAGAGAGAGTGTATGTGTGTGTGTGACTGGGGATTTAACCCAGGGCTTTACACATGTCAGGCAAACACTTCTTCCTCTTGAGTCCCACACTAAGACCTCTAGTTTTTTTACAAAGTTGTTTTGAAAATTTCAAGGTCTCCCGATATTCTATGTGAATTTATGATGAATTTTCCTATTTCTGCAACAAAGTCATTAAGATTTCAATAGAGCTGGGGGCTCATACCTATAATCCTAGCTACTTGGGAGGCAGAGAATCAGTAGGATCACTGTTTGAGGCCAGCCCAGCCACAAGACCCTATCTCGAAAATACCCAACACAAAAAAGGGCTGGTGGGGTGGCTCAGGTGGTACAGCACCTGCTTAACAAGAATGACCCCTGACTTCAAATCCCATTACTGCCAAAAAAAAAAAAAAAAAAAAAAAAGAATTTCAATATAGATTACATTGAGTGTTTTCTGTTAGTTATTGAACCCAGGGCCTTAGAATGCTAGGCAAGCACTTTACCACTAATACCACTGAGCTATAGCCCCCTATTCCGTGATGAGATGATTTTTTTTTTTGTGGTACTAATGATAGAACTCAAGGCCTTCCACATGTAGGCAAGCACTCTACCCTTGAGATACTCAGCCAAGCATTGAGTTTTTATTCCTTCCTTCCTTCTTCCTCTTTATTTGGCAGTACTGGGACTTGAACTCGTCCTCTTGCTTGCAAGGCAGGTGCTCTACCACCTGAATCACATCCTTAACCCTTTTTCCTTTGGTTATTTTTAAATAGAATCTTAATGTTTGTTCCTAGGTGGACCTGGACAGTAATCCTCCCATGTACACTTCCCAGGTAGCTGGAATGACAGACATGTATCACCACACCTAGCTTTTTAATTGGTTGAGGTGAGACTTTCACCAACTTTTGCCCAGGCTGGCCTCCAACTGTGTTGCTCCTGATCTCTACCTCCCTAATAGCTGAGATTATAGGCATGAGCCACTGTGCCTAACCCAGCACTGAATCTTTATAGATTGCTTTGGGTATTATTGATGTGTTAATATTAAGACATTCAGTCCCTAAAATCAGAACGTCTTTCCCCATAAGAATCTTCTTTAATTTCTTTCAGCAGTGTTTTCTAGTTTTCTGTGTGTAAGTCTTTTACCTCCTTGGTCAAGTTTATTCCAAAGTCTTTTATTACAGTTCTTGATGTTTTTACTTAATTTTAGTGCCTTGCTTTCCCCATTCCACCCCATCGTTCCTGTTATCAGTAATGAAGTTTAAGATGGAAGAGCTGGAAATGTAGCTTAGTGGTAGATAGTGGCTAGTATGTTTAAGTTCTTGGATTCAATCTCCAGCTCCCCAGATTAAAAAAAAAAAAACTTTTTTAAAGATTAGGATGGGCACATACACGTAGGAAAACTGAGAGGCTATGAAAAAAATATAGGGGCTAGGAAGAAAGGGAGGGAGGGAGGGACGAAGGGAAAATAGTAATTGACTCATTTCTTCATTTATTTATTTCTAACTTTTAGTTTGTACTAATTGATTGTTTATCCTTTTGAAAACTAGGATATATAATTGATGCCAAAAACAGTCAGTAGAGTATACAACAGAGCTTAAAATTTATAACACTCAAATCATACCTTTAAAAACTCTCAATTTTCAATAACGTTCAGTGTGTTTACCTGTTTAATGATCTTGCATTGTAGCCTGCAGAATTTTCTCCCTGCCCATTGACCGCTGATGAACAGGTGAATAAATGGTAGAATTTTTATGAGATGAAGGCTCCTTTGGTTTGTCTACCAGTTTTTGTCTCCAGAGACCCGGTATGCCTTTGCTGTCTTTTATATTACAATGTACTACAACGATAATGCTTCATTGTTCAAATATTCTTTTAGAATTAGGTACTTTTTTGTTTCTATTGTTTAAGACCTAAGTCTTTAGAATTTTCTTCAAAGCGAAAGGACTATGTGGCTTTCTACCCTATGAGTTTGGAAGGTCAGATTTTAGCTTTGAGGAGGTAAAATAGGCATTTTAAAGTAACACCTAAATTCATGCCATTAAATAGTAGAAACACAAATTGGATTCATATCTCTTATTTGGTGTTCACTTTCTAATTCTACACACTAAAAAAAATTAATATAGATCAATTCAAAGTAAATATCTACCAAAATACGGATTGATCAGACCTTTTGATCCCAGGATTTTATCTTTAGATGTATGTGTAACTATATAAAATCAGTAGTTAAAGGATTATTAATGACAACATTGTTGTAATGCCAGAAGAGTTGGAAATAATGTAAATATCAGTTGAGAACTTATGTACATATAATGAAATACTACGTATATAAAAGAATGTGGAAGCTCTCTTATTATCTGATAAACAAAGGTCTTGTTAGGTGAAAAAGAGCGGCATGTAGAACCATGTGTACAGAGTGTACAACTGGAGTTAAAAAAAAGTGGAAGTAAATATTTCTGGAAGGATATACAAGAAGGAGAGGGGAACATTTTACTGAATATAACCTTTTACATCCTTTAATTTTAGAGTCATGTGACTATAATTGCCTATATTTAAAAAGGGGCAGCTGGAGATGTATCTCAGTGGTAGAGTGTTTGTCTAGCACTGCAAAAAAAAAATTCTGGGGAGGGGATGGTACATGACTGTAATCCTAGCACTCAGGAAAAAGAGACAGGAGGATAGGGAAGTTTGAGGCCATGCTGGGCTACATTGAGACCGTTTTAAAAAACAACCAAAAAAAAGCATAATTAAAAAAAACCTTTGTAACAAAAATAAAAAATTTCTCCTTCCCCCTTCAACAGATTCTAATAAAGGTAACTTGAGTGTTTACTAACAAACTACTTGTATGTTGTCCTAGGGGTTTGATTTGCGGCTGTGTTGACTCTATGGCAAAGACATGAGATGTGACCATTAAGGTATGGTAAGACCTATGCTTTTCCACCCCTAAAAATGGCATTTACATAGAACTTTAGCATCTTACAGTACTTTGAAGTATAACTATTATGAAAATACTGAGTAAAATCAAACCCTGCTACAAAATTTACAGCACATACACTATCATAGCTGCTTGTAAAAATGCACTGCGTTGTCTGAAAGAGTTGGAAATGGTTTTAATAAAGAATCCCATAAGGCAAAACTAAAGCATAATGTGGCATTTGCTAATACAGTACTTGCTTCCTTTTGCAAATACCATGTAAACTGGTCTTTAACCAACAAAAAAAATCCCTAATTTTTATTTCCTGAATTGTGAAGAAATCTGGCCATGTGAGGAAAAGCTCCTCTGACAGCAAATCTGGGTACCAGTGCACCAACAAGTTGACTGGAATGCTGACAACTCTTTTGGGTAAGGGAACAGAGGGAACTGGTTTGTGATAGCTCATCACAGGTAACACAGCTTTTCTTCACTCACCCACGCAGGTGGCTCTCAGACAAGGTTCACCTTTCAGAAGAGTCTTCATGGTGGTAACAGAGAAATGCTGAAGTCATCTTAGTGACAATGTGATGGATCAAACAATGGCAGATACGGAATTTGACAGATGTAATTGCTCTCACTTCTCCAGGCTTCAGAACAAAAGCAACGCCGGCAGAATCAAAGTATCTGTAGAGGATGTTAGACTCATTAAAACTAAATATCAGAGAAAAAAATTCTCCAATGATAAAATATTGTCAGAAGTCCTTAGTAAGAGTGCACTTACACTTTGCCTCTAAATAATGTTTCTTGTTAAGGATTAAAACTTTCCTTTTTTAGCCCTTCTTCCTTTCTGCATTTCAACTGTTTTCTTGTATTTAAGGTTTTGTAACTGAGTGACTTTGATATTGGATGTTGATTCAGCCTTCTCACTGAATAAGCCTCCTTGACAATAATGCTCAACATGTGTTTGCACTGAATTTACAAATCACTTATTGCTATGATCAACTATTCAAAATTTAATTGCATTTAATTCCATAAGGAAATAAACAGGTACAAAGATAAAACTGTGCACAGGCTAGCCATACCATATAAAGACAGGTGACAAAAACCTAATACTGCTTTCTATTAAGTAATGATTTTCAACTCATTTTATACCAAGTTACAAATTTTTAAATGTCTACTTCATTCTTGGATTCAACACTATACAATCTTAGTACAATGGAGACTACTTTTCCTATGACCTCTTTCACATTCTCCTAGTGTGCTAAAGGCTCAATGTAACAAATTTAATATAAAATTATGACAATTATTGGTAATACCTAATATAAATGTTTAAAAATGTATTCTTATGAATTTGTACCAAAATAAAGCTTCTGATCTATCTGTAGGCTCATATTTGATGACCAGTTAATACTGTAAGCAAAAAAATACCTGAATAAGTTAACATTTACATACAAAAATAGAGAATATATACAGTGAGCTTAATGGCATCTCATAGAATTATATATTAGAATACTGTATCAAGCTGATTAAAAAGTTCACGATTTAAAGTGTGAATCTTTTTAGATTATCAGGAGACAATCCTATTCTGAATGCTTTAAAAGCTTAGTAGTTTTTCATCTTCCCCATCAAATGAGATTTGTGTGCTTGAAAAATATGGAGTGATAGCAGGTACTTCTCTGGAAGATGCCTGGAGTGTCTCAATATTTATTAGAAAGTTTGTTGTTGTTCCTTCCTATTATGGCTTATACTCTCTCTACAGCAAAATTAGAAATAAGGGCAAAATAGTTTCTGCTGGGTATTGAGGGGGTGGGGGGGAGAGGGAGGGGGCGGAGTGGGTGGTAAGGGAGGGGGTGGGGGCAGGGGGGAGAAATGACCCAAGCCTTGTATGCACATATGAATAATAAAAGAAAAAAATAAATAAAATAAAAATGAATAAAATAAAATAAAGAAAATTTGTTGTTGTTTAGGAAAGAAACTAAGCATGCATTTCATAGTTCTTTTATCCTGCACATCCAGATCAGTAAAAGACTGTGGTTAGGAAAGCCACAAGGTTGGAAAGAGTCCACAAATCACGTATTTTGTCAAAATAACTATTTTCTGCCTACAAAACCAAGGAAAGTTAAGAAACTCAAGGAGAACTCAAGTCATAAACACTGTAACTGGGCTTGTTCTACCAGCCAGCAGTTACACCAATGAGTATCTCGATTCTGTTTCAAAGACAACTACTTCTGTCCTTTCTGAGGTTTATGAAGCCATAGTGCAAAATTATTAGAAACAGAATTAAATAGACTCAACACTAAAACAGAACATAATTGGTTCTTCTTCGATGTGATGTGAAAAACAAATTCTTGGCCTGGGAATCAGATCAGGTTTTCTTGATCTCAAGGCTGAGTGGTCTTGAACAAGTTACTTCACCTTTCTGAGACTATTTCCTCCAACGGCAAATAAGATGGTTGTACTGGATAAACTTCAAAGGCCTGTCAAATTTGACTGAAACACTAAGTCAGAATCTGGCCTAGTGCTTCTCGAATGGTATGAAGAACAATTACCATCACAGTGCAGCATTAAAATCATTCTGAGTTGGAGGATTTTCTGATGCTTGTATTATGGTTAGGCGGAGTTTTCTACACTTGCTGCAGCTAATAATAAGTATTGTTTATCTAATAAAAACATAATAAATGCACTTTATATTATACATAAAGTCTACTTTCACATTCACTTGGATGGTCTGGAGAAATTGTATATTTATATAGCCTTATTTAATTCCCTTATAGTTGAAATCCTGTACCTTCTCAACTCAGCAGCAAAAGAACACAGGGAGAAGAGAGGTAAATTTTGGGTTAAAGTGTTTATATGAAGAATAATAGAGTGCTTTTATTCTTTAATTTTTTATATTTGAAATTTAAAAATGAATTTTTAAAAACTATATACCTAATGCATAAAACCAAGGGTCTCTAACGGTACAGCACTGCTGTGAAAGAGTTAGTTTACTGTCCAGTCTGAATGCTCTACCAACCCAACAGCGTACTCGGCACTATTCTTAAGAATACGGCGATGTACTTTCTGGCTCTTCTTTTAACAATTATCAAAACTGAGATACTAGCAGAGGACTCAGAGCTCTGCTTCTTCTACCTCAAGCCAGAAGCTAAACATGTTGAAGTCGTATTTGGAGGAGGGCGTGGTTGAGTGCCAGATGCAACCTTAGGACTAGGATAAATAATCTCTTCAAACAGTTACGTATGTACCTAGCAAGAAGCCAACAACTCCAGTGAATGCTATAGAAGTATTTTTCAGGACCATCCATATGTTGTAATGCTCCTTTGAAAATATAAGAACTTCAACCAGAGGTGGTAGGATCAGGGCCAATGTGCTGCTGCTCACAGCTCCAACAAAGGAAATCACAATGTCTAAACGAGGAATGAGAATTGCTCCAGCACCTAGAAAACAGAAATACATGCTCTTCTAAATTTAAATGTTTGGCACTTACATGAATACTAAATGTAGATCTTTTCGATACAGTAAATGTAATTAACAGAAGTCAGATTCTGAACTACTGCTTGTGGAAAAATATTTTGCTCTGAGTGATGAAAGAAAACAAACTAGAACAGAGAGTGATCTTTCCTGGGCTGTCACTTGTGAACAGTTTAACTTTATTTTTCCACTGTAAGTAAGTTCAGGTAGTTTATTTCCAAAGCATTTCCATTATTCTGCCTCCTACACAGCTCATTCTACAATACACAAAACAGGTGGTATGGTTTGAGTAAGAGATAGTTTACAATAGAATTCCAAGTAACTGATATAAAAGCAACAATGGAAACAGCAAATCACAGTTATGCAAACACCACTATAATCACTGAGCAAGAAGAGTTGCTGAAGGAGACTAAAACTTGTGGTCAAAAACTGGATGAGTTAGATATGCTGGTGCACAACTTCAAGCCTAGCACTAGAGAGACTAAAGCAGGAGGACTGCTAGTCAAGGCCAGCTTGGGCTACACAGCAAGATGCTGTCTCCAAAAAGTCAAAGGCCTAGGATGTGGTTCAGTGGTATAGCACTTGCCTAGCATGCCCAAAGAACCTGGATTGGATCTCCAACCCTACGATGAAAAAAAAGACCGAATAAGGATATTTACAAACTCTGAAAGTATCTTCCCTAACACACTAATGATAAAAGGAAAACAGTTCTTTGGAGTACAGAAATATGTCAGAGACCACCTTAACCAAGTTATCAAAGCTAACATAACCAATAAGAGATAGAGGTACTGGGATGTAGTACCTAGCATCAGTCTTGTGGTATTTTTGCTAAACATGCCTAACTTTAAACCAGGTGTGGTGCTGTACATCTGTAATCCCAGTACTTGGGAGGATAACACAAAAGGACCACAAGTTCGTGGCCAGCCTGGGATATACAGTCAGACTCTGTCTCAAAAAAGGAAGAAAAAAAAAAAAGGCTTAATTTCAATCACAAGAAAGCACCAGAAAAATCCAAACTGAAGGAAATTCTACAAAAACTACTGGCATTTCAAAAGCATCAAGATCCAGAAAGGCAAGGACTATCAAGATTAGAAAAAACTAAGAAGACATGACAACTAAATTAAAGTGGAACCTCAGAGTCACTCCTGGACCAGAAAAGGCTATTACTGGTAAAACTACAGTAAGGTCTATAAATTGTAGCATTGTATCCATGCTATTATCCTGGTTTTAGTAACTGCATTATGGTTATACACCTGTTAACATCAGAGGAAGTTAAGTAAAGGGTTTATAGTAACTCTACTTAATTTGACAACTATCCTATCTAAATTAGTAACTCTACTTAATTTGACAACTATCCTATCTAAATTACTTCAAATTGAAGTCATTTTTTTCAGTGTAAATCAAGTTGTGCTTAAAAAGTACTATTATAATTTATTTGTGTTTGGAGCCTTCCAAACCCTCTTTTCTAGCTCTTCGTGAAATATGTGAGTTGTTATAAACTACAGTCACTTTACTGTACCATAGAACATTAGAATTTACTCCTCCTACCTAATGGCATACTCCAGTATTGTGAGCAGGATTATCTTTCCAAGTCATTCACAAGTTTTCTGTTAAGTTTTAATCTGCTGTTTTCTTGATGGTATCTTGATCTTACCAAAAGGTACCCATAGCAGATGTGCAAAAACCTAGTCTTACATTCTTTCTTCAATTCATCCTTAAATCATCTGCTGAGTGGTTTACTGAGGGTTTGGAGTGTGTCCCTCTGGAAGCTGTGGACATTACCGGTGCCTCCAGACATAATCCTGCCACCATGCTGCTTCTCTGACGTCCAATTACGCAGCTGGCAGCTGTCCATGTTTGTCTCCCATTGCTTCCATTTTCTCTCTAATCCTTGTTATCCTGCTCTGTATTTCTAAGTCCATTTCCTTTTGTTTCTCAACACTTCTACCTTCTTTGTCTTTTACTAAACATTCTGTGAGATATCTATATGTCTACACCTATACATACAGTTTAATTTGTCCTTTTTGTAATTTAATCTTGATTTGCAGTCTACTGGTTTCTCTATTTGTTAATTTTTGTTCATGAGTTTTTTAATCCCTTCTCCTTGTAACTCTCCATGTTTTTCAAGAGGATGTAGGATTAATTTGGAACTAAGTTACCACTGTATTTTTCATAGAAACTGAAGCTATTACTTACCATTTTCTGTTCAAATTGTTTTGGAAGCTAGTCATAAAACTGTTTTGAAATTACAAATCTAACTTCATACCTATACGGCTAAAAGTCAGATAAGGCCAGATAAACATAACCAGAACCTCACCATCCAAAACAACTTTCCATTTGGAATCTACTTTTTCTCAGTGATCTTTTTCAATAATCCAAGCTATCAGTAGTAAATTAAGAGAAATAACATTGGAAACCATCTGGAGGAACACTGTGTAACTGTAGTATTTACACGCTTAGTTTCTATCATCAGACACTTTTAAGTCATGTAATAGTATAATTACAGTGAGATAAAGCCATTCTGTAAAATATTATATAAGCAACAAATCTTTGTTACAGAAAAGGCTCAATATTTGATGTTATTAGTATACTTTCACCAAACCAAACATATAAAACTCAAATGAACTAAAACAATAAATCAAGGGATAGTTTAGTCATTACAAAAATTCACTACAGGATTATGTTTTAAATAAGTTGTCCCGTGTCATCTACACACAACTAGGTGAATAAAATTGTTTTTAAAATAATAAAATATGTAATTTAAGCAGCTTCACTTTAATAAATGCAACAATAAAAACTTAAAGCAGTAAGGATTATAACCAGTTCTCTAATTGATGGCCAAGCAAGAAGGAATCAGTAAGTTTCCTTTTGTAACAACATAGTAATCATAGACATGAGAAGAAATAAGGCTTAGTAGAAATACAGCATATAAGAAATAAAGGAATTCTTTAGGCTATCAAAAATAAATCTCAATTTTAAATTAGCTAAGGATGCCTTTCTCAGCTTGAGGCTTAAAAGTTAAATAACTCTAAATTCAAGTTATTGAAAATATACAAACTAAAACCAAAAGATTGCTGGTTCACAGGCTCTGATATGCAATTGCAGAGAATTAAATGAATGCTCTCATTAGTTTGTTATTAATTTAAAAGAATTGCATTGCTTTTTGAAGCTCACTTCCAAAGTTCCTAAGACTTGAGACTGTTTTGGTCTTCTCTATATAGGCCTGCAATGCATTTAGTAGGTGACACATATTAACATTAATCCATCATATGGATAACCTTACATTTAAAAAACCCAACTTGGGAAATCAGTTGTTGGCTGATTCTTTCTCTCAAGGTTGAATACAGAAGTTAGCCTTGAAATACTTGAATAACTCACTTTCCCTCTTTGTTCTTTCATCATAGTCAGGTTGAGAATCTTGACAGCTTATCTCTGTCAAGAGGAAAAGTTATACCAACGGAGGACTAGCTATAATCCAGTAACCATCTTCAACATGTTCTCTAGAACATAAGCTTTACAAAGGCTTTTATCTGTTCCCTCGGTATCTCTAGAGTGAAGAGAACTTGGGACATACTCAGCATGCAGTAAATACCTGTTGGATTAATAAATGACTTTGGTAGACACCCTTCATTTCAAATCTAACATAATTCCTATCAGCCATCTTCATACCAGAGGCAGTTTGGGCCAGACCCCCATTACAGGCAACTTTAATATCAGAAGTTGATTACTAAGAGGTTGTGAGGATATACGAATCTTCTTTTTCAGTGTCCTCACATTTACTTAGATAGTTATGACTGACTGATTTGGTGCCTCTTGGTGAATCCACTCTTTCCTAAATACCTTCACGTAGGTGCCAACCTCCTTGAGCTTGGCCCACTGACTACCAGGACATCACGGAAGGCAGCTGGATCTCTTGCCACTACACATCAGTTTTTTCCCACACTGTTCAGACTCCGAGCTCTAGCAGGCTACAGATAGGGACTCAGACTTGGGCTCTATCCTGTTTAAGGATTTAAAAAATGAAGTCCTAGTACAATTATTTTAACAAATTATAAAATGCCTACCTACCCCATCGCCTCTTTTCCTGCCCAATGCACATTTCACAAAGAATGCCACACCAGACAAAGGCAGTCATCTTACTGCCTCTCAGCATGAAAACCTAAGCCTTTCATATTCACTAGTAGAGTTTACGGGTGGTCAATTGATTTAGCATGTGAACATATTCCAAGCCAGTACTTTTCAAATTCTAGCTCACACACAGTCGTGTGTTAGGATACCAATCCATAGGCTGTGAGGAGTTTTTCCTAATGCTATAGCTGGGGACAGAAAACACCAGAATGATTTTTATTTAACCTTTCACTTATTTCAGTTATTTTATGTGTGAACGCATGAACATGCAGAAACTCAGACACAGACACACTGGGTTTTTCTATAAAACTTATCTTCCTTTCTTACTATGGGTTGCAGTTCAAAAAGCCACTGACTAAAACCAAATAAGTAGGCAAAGTAATTGTGATGGGAAAAGGTAAAAAGAATGGATCTTGTTTTTGACTGGTGAAAAGAAAAAAAAAGAAGGAAAAGAAAAAAGCCATGCTCAGTGGCTTCACCTGTAATTCTAGCTACTGGGGAGGAAGAAAATCAGAGGATTACAGCTCCCTGCCAGTCCAGGCAAAAAGTTCTTGAGCCCCCATCTCAACCAACAGCTGGGTGTGGTGCTGCCCACCTGTTATCCCAGCTAGCAGAAAGCACAAATAGGAGGATCAAGGTCATAAAGGGAAACCCTATCCCAAAAGCGACCAACATAAAAAGGGCTCTCGGAGTGGCTCAAGTGGTAGAGCACCAGTGTAGAAAGCATGAGGTCCTCAGTTCATCCCTCCCGTACAGGGGTGGGGGAAGCACAAAACGAAAGTGAAAAAAATGAAACTACAACAAAAAGAAACAAAGAAAAGTCTCTGCTCCTATGATGTATATCACCACCTGAGAGGCCTCCTTAAGACAGAACACAAATGCTATTTGTTATTCCTTCTGCTTACGACATGCTCCCAGCACTTTTAGCTTAAAGACAGGGTCTCGTGTTTTTGCCTGGGGTATTCTGGACAGTGATCCTATTTGTGTCTTCTGTGTAGCTGGGATTATAGGAATGAACTACCACATGGAGCTTTTATGTTGAGATGGTGTCTTGCTAACTTTTTGCCAGGTTGGCAGCACACCCTCTCAATCTTCATCTCCCAAGTAGCTGGGATTACAGACGTGAGCCACCACATCCAGCCTAAAAGGTGCAGTGTTTAACAGTAGAGCACAAACTGATGCTGTGCTGAAAGTAGGCCATTTGTGGTACTGCCCCCAGGCGAACTGCTTTTTTCTTTCCCCTGCTATTTCGGTTCCTGCTATACTTTGGTAAGTGTCCCCCAAAGGCCCATGTAGTAAAAGCTTAGTCCCCAGCTTGGCACTTTTAGGAGGCTGTGAAACCTGTAAGAGGTGGGGTCTTGTGGGAGGTCTTCAGGACATGGGGGGAGGCTGCCTTTGAAGAGGCAGAGGAACACAGCCCCTTCCTCTTCAACTTTCCCACTGCTGGGCCGTGAGGTGAGTGGGTGGCTTCACTTTGCTGTCTCTCATCATGATGTGTTGCCTCAACACAGGTTCAAAGCAACAGAGCCAATTACTCGTGGACGGAAATTTCTAAAACTGAAAGCCAAATAGATTTTTTCTTACCTTTTCACTTTATAAGTTTATTTGAGGTATCTGTTGAAACAGAAAGTAAGTTACTTTACAGAGAAACTTGGAAAAACACCGCTAAAACACTACTTGATTAGGACTAGAGGGGGTGTCTTGTTCACACGGGAAGTGCTTTTAAACCTGAACAGTATTCAGTAATTCTGCACCAAGTGCCTCCCGGGTGTGAGTCATCATCTAGATGGCAGGACGAAGGTGCAGAGCACATCCTCGCACGCTAAGGTTCTATCTAGCTCAGAATCATGAATTTGCCTCATTATCACCTTTAAATCACACTCTTCACTTCACATGCCAAATTTATTACGTTGAACAGTGTTGCTCATAAACAGTGTTTTAAAGAGATATGTCAGAGAGATTGAGAATATCAATAACTTGGAGCTTCTCTAAGCCACACTTCCTTTACCCTAGTGTTTCTCTCCAATTCAATCTTTCCTTGAAGAATACCCTTACAGATGCAGACTGTCAATCAGTTTGGCCTCAAAAGCTGTTTGGCGTCTCTTAACATTAGTTCCCTCGGTCGCTCTGGTGACGGCCATCCTCTTTCACACTCAGTGGTACACTGTGCCTTCCATGGCCGCTTCAATTAAACATGGGAAGAGAAGGCAGGAAGCATATTATGACAAGAATCTCAGACAGTACCCCAGGGTCACTGTAGTCACTCTCACGTTATAGAAGGCTGTAACTACAAGAACCTGCACTCTACTCCAGTGCAGCCACGTACTGTGTTGTCCCTCAGGTGAATATTAACAGTCCCACAACTGCAAGCCACACAAAGCGTGTCTCCATCGGTAAGTAATGAACAGGAATTAGCGAACAGAAGTTCTCTGAAAGGAAGTATTTATCTTGACTTGCTTTCCCGTTTGCCCCAGGTTTTTATTATTTCTTACAATAATATTTGTAGGCTTTTTTCTAGATGAAAAATCAAGAGACTTGCTAGACTTTCCTTGAGTGCAACTATGACCTAACAGTCTCCTTGTAATTGAGAGCACAGCTAATTCCATTCTAACAGGAGATTCAGAGGACCAGAGAGGAGGTGAGAGGTGCGGCGGGGCTGCGGCAAAGAGAAGGGCCACTTGGAGCTACTGCAGGGACCCTGTTACCCCAAGACTGAACTCCCACTATTCTTGTCCACTGCTCCTTCATGTTTTTAGCTGTCTGGGGATAAGAATATCTTAACTTGAATGGGTCCATACTTCCACTTCAGTCCCTTCTCTGATAAGATTTTCCTTAAATGCTTTTGAGAATAAGAGAAACAAAAAATTCCGAGATTGTTTCTACCTACATTTTATATTTGACATTCAAAACGCCTGTTTAGGGCTTGGCACAATGACTCATGCCTGTAATCCCTGGTTCTTAGGAGGTGCAAACTGGGAGGATTGCAATTTGAGGACAGCCAAGCAAAACGCTATTGAGACCCCATCTCAACAAATAATCCAGATGTCACGGTGTGTGCCTGTGATCTCATCTACATAGGAGGACTTAAACACTGGAATCATGGTCCAGGCTGGCCTGGGCAAAAGCACAAGACTCTATCTGAAAAATAACTGAAGCAAAAAAGGTTGGGGACATGGGTAAAGTGGTAGAGCACCTGCCTAGCAAGCACTGGGCACTGAGTTCACCACATTACAGCCAAAAAAAAATTTTAAGCCTGTCAATTTTCTTAAAAGAATACATACAAATGGCCAACAAATATATGAAGAAAATGCTCAGTGAGATTATACCACCTTACTCCGTTTACAGTGGCTATTACCAAAAGATGAGAAGTGCTGGCAAGAATCTGCACAACACTGGCAGCCACTATGAGAAACAGCTCAAAGTTCCCCCAAAAAAACCAAAAATACAACTACTGTGCAAACCAGCAATCCAGTGCTTGATACATCAAAAAGACACCTGCTCTCCCATGTTCATTGCAGCACTATTCACAGTAGCCAGGATGTGGAATCAATGGTCATCAACAGACAAATGGATAAAGAAAACGTGCTATCATATACATACTTAATATAATACTATTTAGCATAAAAAGCATGAAATCCTGTCAATCATGACAAGCATGGACCTGCAAGACAGTATGTTAAATAAGAGGTACAGAAAGAAAAATACTGCATGACCTCACTGGTAACGGGATCTAAACAACTGATCTCACAGAGTGGAGAGTAGAATACTGAGAAGAACAGGGGGGCTGGATGAGGAAGGCAGTCAATGGGTGTAATGTTACTGCTTGCTAGAGTAGGTTCTGGTGGTCTATGGCATAGCAGGATGTATTAGTTGGGCTTCTGCATCACTATGATCACATTACCTGAGAGACAACGTAAAGGGAGATTTATTTTAGCTCATGGTGGGGACAGTGTGGTGCAGCAGATCGTATCATGGCAGGCAGGAAGCAGAGCAAAGGGGGTGCAAGAAGGGATCAGGCCATCAGCGACCTACTTCCTCCAACTAGGCCCTATCTCCTACCTTTTACAACCCCATGATGCCATCACTGTATGCATCCATCAAGGGACGGATCCACTGATTAGGTCAGAGCCCTCACGAGCTAATCATCTATGGGAACACCCAAGGTGTGCCTTACGAACCCAATGAAACTAACAATCACAGAGAGTGAGTATAATTAATAATCATGCATTATATATCTCAAAATAGTTTCAAGCAAAAAAATCTGAATGTACAAGCATGGAGAAATAATGAAGGTTTAAGGTGATAAATTTGTCATTAACTTTAGTTGACCACTGCCTCATGTGTGTACAATCAGGACATCACATTGTACTTCATACATACACAAAAGTACTGTCGATCAAAAAACCAAAGTAACAAAATACTTGTCAAATTTAGCATGCTTTTTAAGATTCAGTCTAAATGATATTATGTCTGCACAGTATTCAAAAAGATGAGCTATACTACATTTCTTAGCCATCACTCTTATACTAAATTGTTGATTAAAGCATCTAGTCTCTCCTAAGCTTCTTGTTCATATTATAAAGAGGAAAAAAGCACATTTGAAGAATTCAAAATGATATAATGGGTTAATTAAATGGCTGCTAAACAACTATGTCTTATTTATAGCAATGACTCCAGCTTATACCATATTTCTAACATTTGAAACATGTCTCCATTTTATAATAAATGAAATAATTTATAAGATAATTTATTTTATTAGAAATGCACAGTGTTTGGTTTTTTGGTAGCAAAGGAAGTTATTAATATTTTTATTAAAGTGTCTTCATACTGGATGAACCCATGTTCTGCTTCTACACTTGCCTCGAATTTAGAGTGACTTACAATTTTTAAATCCTTTTTTAAAAGAATCCCAGAGGGATTCATAAATGGTCTCCTCTGACAATTATGAAAAAATTCTAGGTTACACAAATAAATCACACTAAAAACTTTAAATGTTTAAATCATACATCCATCAAATATTGGTCTATCTATAAAATATGTGAACTAGAATTCACAAACTTATATTCACCTACCACACATCCTGGGGAAGATTTAAAGTTATACTGCCTTTGATCTCATCATGAAAACACATGTATCGTGAAGTAGCCAAGGTAACATACAAAGCTGACAATCCCCATGCCGATGCTCAATGCTTGAGGAAAGCGTTTTGATTCTTTCATTTGGTTTTCCAATGGAAGGACCTAAAAATAGGATAAAATTATTTTTTGAAGGACACAGGATACAAGTATCTCAAAATAACAGCGTCTCATATATACAAATTGGTCTACAAATTTTTTCTTTGAAAACGACACATATGATTGTTAGGTATTTTTCTAAAACCTGCTCTTAGCAGACAAACTTATCAGTTTTTTAAGTAACCTTTTTATTTTACAGTAAGTTACATTTACAAAGAAGTTGCAAAGAAGACACAGAAACCTCATACACACCCGACACAGCTTTCCTGCTGTTAACCTTTCCTATTACCCTGGCATGAACAGCACTGGGACATGACTGGTAACTGAACTCCAAACTTCATTTGAATTTCATTAGTTTTCCACTAATGCCTTTTCTCTGTTTCAGGCTCTCATCCAGAAAAATCACCTTGCTTCCTTAGTCTCCTCTGGTCTATGAGTTTCTCAATCCTTTCTTCTTGTTCATTATCTTGACATTTTTGGAGCAGTATTAGTTGTTTTGCATTGTGTTTCTAACATGGGTTTATCTACACTTTCCTAGTCACTAGACTGGTATCACAGGTTTTAGAGGACACCACAGACAGGAAGCGCTCTTCTCATTAGACATGTTATCCTGATGGTAACCTACCTGTTTCCCAGGATTCTCTGTTGTAAAGCTACTTTTCTTCTCCCTCCTCATACTCTCTTTATTGAAAGTGAGTCTCTAAATCCAGCCCGGATTTCAAGGACTAAGGGGGAATGAACTCCCCAAAAGAGTTTCCTCTTTTTCAGCTCTACATGAACTACTTGGGAGTCTTTCCCATGTGTTTGTGTAGGTTAGCATGGACTTGCATGAATCTGTTTTACACATCAGGCTAACACCTGATACTCTTTTATTCCTATTGTGCAGCACTGTGAATTCTCCCACAAAGGTTCCTGTGTCCTTTCACAGGCCTCCACTTTTGTTTTGGAGCACTTTCCCGCTTTATAGCACAAGAAACTCCACATTCATCTTACTTATTTGCTTCCACCCTAAATCAGACATTTTTTTCCAAAGAAGTATGGTTGACTTTGGAGAATGGTGCTTAAAAATCAGATCTGGGTGCTGGTGTGCTTGTTCCTACCAGGTGTCACTGCTTGTAGGCCTCAGGAGACAGAGGTAGGTAATGTACTCATGTCTGCTGACCCACGGACACATCTGTGACTATTTCCATGCATACACCTATACTACTGTTCGTCAGTTTTAGGAAGACCAATAGATGACTTTCATTGTGTTAAAAAAAACTTTTAAAGAAAGTCAGTAAAGGCTAAAAAGAAATAAAGTTTTTTTCAGCTAATCTTCAGAGGGTTTGGTCATACAATTTGATCCTATTAATGAAAACCCTGTGTAATTACAATAGCAAGTATTTACTTGAGTGTTTACAATATGGTAGGTATTATTCTAACAGCTTTGCAAGCAGCATCTCACAGTCATCAGTACATCCCAATATGATAATAACTCTACTATTATCCCCACTTTTCCTGAAAGTAAGTTAGCTATTAAGAGCACTACAGAGTGAAGAAGCAGGGTGATTCTGTGGAGACCTTCCAGATCCCGTCAGGGATGAATGTGCCAGTGCTGTTAGAAAAGAGAGGGGGGAGGAAACTAACATTTCCTGAGGCTCCTCTGTGACACACAGCATTGCAGGTGTTGTATGTATAATATGCTTTCTGGAACAGACTGGAGAAATAGGAAAGAAGAATCAGCATGCCTGAATAACTGACAGAATGGGGAACCAACAACAGAGTGAGAAGGATTTACTGCAATGTTTCAGCACAGTTAAGCTAACAAAAAAGGACAATGAGAAAGTGAAGCTGGTTCTGGATGAGAATGTATGTGATGGACTCTGAAGTTGTTGAATCTGAGATGTCAGAGACAATGCTTAACTAGAAATTTCCAAGAGTTAACTAAATACTAGAACTCACCAGTTAAACACAAAAATTAAAATTAAATAGATGTGAAAATTCTCTAAAGGAGAACTCAGAGAGCAAAACCCCATGTCAAATGGTATATATCTTTTCAATCTATTCTGTCTGGGGTTCAGACAGATGATAGATAGACAGACAGAGAGACAGACAGGTATTTATAGCAAATTTGCTCCCATACCAAATCAAACTATGGAACAAAATAAATTCAAATAGTTTACTTTCCCCAAATCTACAAATTCTAAGTTATATACAAAGTGGAAGAAACTTAAATGGATATTTAAGAGCTTTAGGATGCCTTTATCTCTTAGCATTAGCTTTGGGGTAACAATGTTTCTCAAAAAAAAGAAAAGAAAAGAAAGCCTGACATGCACACATCTAAAGGGAGAATTTGTATTTGACTTTCATATAACAATCACTCTGTCAAATAATCTAGCCTATAAAATATGACACTTGGGATGTGCTTGAATATGTGGGATATGGATAAAACTGAATTGGCCATGACTTAAATTTTTGAAGCTGGGTGTTATGTACATAGAAGACCATAATACTACTCTTAAATTTTGACAAGGTTTGAAATTTTCCATAGTACAATGTTAAAAACCATCTAGTCTAATACCATTATTCTATTTATAAAGAAAAAGAATTAGAGACCCTGAGTTATATGTTTAAGAGCAATCTACTGGTCAGTGGAAGAATGATCAAGTCTGTCAACACCAGATTGGAAATCACATTCTAGAAGTAAAGACAAGTGAAACAAAAAAGGAAAACATTAGTCAGGTACCTGTGGCTCATGCCTGTAATCCTAGCTACTTGGGAGGCTGAGATTGGGAGGATCACTCACGGTTTGAGGTTAGACAGGGCAAAGAGTTTTTGAGATCTCATCTCCAAAATAACCAGAGCAAAATGGACTGGAGGTAGAGCTCCTGCTTTGCAAGCATGAAGCCCCAAGTTCAAATCCCAGTCCCACCAAAAAAAAAAAAGGCAGGAGAACATGCATTTTTATGTGGTTTCACTATACAAATCCTAGTGTTGAGTTTTTTTAAGTAATAATAAATACTTATTCTTACCACTCCTATGCCTTCAAAGGCAAATACAGCAGTACCAAAAAAAGTGGGTATTTTTTCCAACCAGCCACTACTGGAAGATTGTGGGGATCTGGCATGTTCTGCAGAAAGGAAGGGGGAAAGACAGGTTACATTTTTACTTATAAGAATTTAAAATGGAAGCAAAATCATGTTCTCCTGGGCTTCACAGCAGCAAACATGGGTTACAAAGTGAGTATTTCTTTCAATAAACACAGTAAGCATCCTATGTTACATGTGGCTAAGCTGTTAGGATTAATTGCCAAAGCAACTGTTTCCCTCATGCCCACACATTCCATCTAACTGAATGCTCCTGATTATCTGTTCTACCTGCAATCCAGGCTGTGCACTGGACAAGGCTCCTGTCATAACAGGAAACACACAAGCAGCTCAGGTCTCAGGTACCCACTGCTGCTGCTGTCTCCACTCCATCACTGCTCCCTTGGTTCTCCATAGCACCTGGTCCTGACCTAGGCTTTCTATCTCACAACTCTGCTGCTCCCCAGAACAGGTCTCTTCCAGCTTCATGTTTACTCTTTGACATGACAGTTGTTATTACCCTTAGTATTTATCTATATATGCCCTCACACTGCCTTTGACAACTTGGCCCCGACTCACAGCCTCACAAATCTAGACAAACTCACAAACAGCACACCTTATTCAAGATCTGTGGCACCACAATGACTACTTCTTCTAAATACCCCAAGTCTAGTCCCTACCTCCCCACCATCTTGAGTTCACTGTCTTACCTAATCAGAAGTAAAATTCAAGGCCAAGGGAAGACCGAAGTGTAAAAGCACTTGGATAATTTGGGGAATAGAGAGGTCGGTACACCTGAAGCATACATAGCATTGTGTGACATAACTTAGTGACACATGAGTAAAAACATGTGACAGTGTGAGAATGGAAAGGGACCCAAAGGGCAGGATCATCCGGTATTACTAAACCGTTATTCAAGGCGAGCATGAGGCTATTTCACTTCCCCGTGCATGAGCTCACATTGTTCCCTCTGCCCCTATAGGGAATGACCTTTTCTGTCCCACTAAGTCTTAAACGTTCAGCTAGGGCCACAGACCCTAAAATCCTTTTGTGATCTTCTTTCCTGTTTTACTGCATTCATATGTGCTATGAAAAAGAATACAGGTTTGGGAATTCAGAGATGGGAAAAACAAAAAAGACTCCCCAGAAGAGTTTGCAATGAATTGTAATAGAGATTTTACAATTACCTTGAAAGATGGTATAGGATGGGTTAGACAGCAGGGAACAAAACAGGGTTCTCAACCATCTTAGGGTCATTGGCTCCTTTCAGATATGAAAGTCCTCTCACTGCTTAGCAGGAAAATGCATATACACATAAGGAAATGCTAAGTCTTACAAAAATTCTAAGGGACTTTCAAATTCCTAAATCCAAAGAAATCTTTTTAAAGAAATTGGGTAAAGAATCCCAGACCACAGCTGATGAAATCAGTGCATGTTATTACATGCGGTCCAGGAGAAGGGGCCACAGCCTCACAGAGTGGGAGCAGACTTAGGCAGTGATAAGAAAATGACAGAATTACATACATATCCATCCCTTGTGATTGGGTTGGCATGTGATTGTAAAATTTTAAATGAGTAACAATACACTCAATGAGTTGTCCCATGTGAACACTGTATTAAGAGCACAATCCTAAATCTCACAACATCTTTAATAGGGTGGGTAGGTACTACCAAATTCTGAAGCGTATTTGCCAAGGGCCAAAACCAGACCTGAGTACAAAGCCTGTGCCTGTCATGTCTGTCACACACTTTTCTAGTCAAAAGTTCCCCCATGGATAACATTAACTGCTCGTCTGCTGTGTGCCTCACATCCAGTGCAGGTCTTTACCTATCATACTATTACCTCTACAGTAAACAAAAGCCTTACTTAAATATGACATTTTGCTAAAAATGTACCTACCCTCACAACATATTGGTAAATTATCACGAGACTGACAGCCATGGAAATGTTGGCAAGAAACAAAAGCACAAACAGATTCTTTAGCTCACAAATGAAGACCAGAAGAATTATAAATGGAAGAAAGCAAAGCATGTATATCCTCAGGTCCACAGTTCTCCTCTCACATGCACTAGATGAACTGGAAGTATTCGAAGCAAACACTCTGCTTTCCAATAATCCTTCATGAACCTGAATCAGATTAGCAAAGGAGTAAGGAAGCAGGGAAAACATCCATCAACTTACAAACATAAAAGGTACACAGAAACCCATAATCTATACACACTACGATAGATTCCCAGGGCATGCACTATAATAAATAAGATATTTACATATTTTCAAGATATTCTGGCTTCCTAGAAACTCTTACGTATGTATACATCAGGTGTAAGGATAACTGAGGTAAGAGAATCTCCTTCGGGAGATAACTTCTTATATTGTACTGTAAAAATAAAGTCCACTAGGAAATTATGGCGATGGATTTACTAATTTACTTTGGAGCTCTGTGACTATCATGCTCAAGTTCCCAGCAAAGGTCTTGAAGATCTGCTCTGAGATCTCAGCACCTTCTTCAGAGTAGGAAACAAGTGCTAAGTACTTCTCCGAAACACACAGCAGCCAAAGCAAAGTTTAAAGACCATGCAGAAGGCAACTGTTTATAGATTACCACCACTATCAATACATATTTTCTAAGTTGCCACCAGATTCATGCACGGCCATTTGCTAGACAGCAGGTCACTTCTGCTTGAGTAGAAATCTTTTACAAGATAAACCAACTTCGTCTGAAAACTTATTCACCCACTTCCATAACCCGATTTTCAGATTTACTATTTGCAGGTTCCACATATTAAAAATTGTCTGTGATTCAATTAATCATATAATGCAACTTACTAAAATAGATGAAATTTATAGAAGATTTTAGAAACAATTTTAAAACATACAGCTAAAGAAATCACACTGCAATATAAGTACCAATGAAAACCCATTTTCCCCATACTCTGCACCCTCCTTGGAATATACTGCTACAATCAAGAGCCTGGATACATAAATTCTTAAGAAGTTGACTATAATCACAACAGCTAGTACCATTTAGCACTTTTTCTGTATCAGGCACTGAACTACGTGCTTCATATGTACCTCATTAAATCCTCAAAATGGCTCTCAGAAGTGGGTTACAGTACCAATTTCAATTTAAACTACAGGAAACTGAAGCTTAGAAAGTAGAAAAATTTATGTAATATCAAGCTAGGGAGTAGGGGTTGTAGAATCCAAACTTAGGCCTGAGAATTGTGAGAGCTCCATGTTAACCTGACCAAATTCTGCAACATAGAGAGGGTGCTCTGAGCAAGTGCCACCTGTCCTGTGCTGACACATCGCTCTTTGAGTGGAGAAAGAGGCCAACAAGTCAGAACTTTGAAACAAAGTTCTGATACGGTTGATAATTCAAGAGTTTCCTTTACTTTACTGTACATTTGTAATTTATGATAAGCAATGCTTAATGTCACTCAGGTGGTGGGGACTTCATCTACTACATTTTTAAGCTATGTGGCAATTTATAACTCGCACTCTCTCGTGCTATGCCACGCACCATTTAAGAGATGCATAGCTCACCGTTATCTTTCTGGTAACTGGCATTGGAGCTTTATATTTTAGTTTCTATTAATCTGAATTGAAGCAAAACTGGCAACTTGCATCCTTTGGCATTAAGAAGAGAGCTCATTACTAACTCAATTCTTGCAACAACTAAATTGTTTAGAGCCAAGGGCTTCTTATCAAAGCAGTACCTCTGAAAACAGTATTAGATAAAGGTGAAAGTTAAGCTCTACCATGAATTTCTGGCAAAAAATAGACAGTAACACAAACCATTTTTAAAGGGCTGTCTGAATTACTGGGTGCTTGGTAACTTAAAATTAATTCTATCATAAATATAATATTTTAGCATTCATTGGTAGAAAGATGGTTCTGACAATTCTCAGGATTAAAAATTACAATAAAATAAAAATGTAGATACATACCTAGAGCAAGATTCAGGTAAACATTTGAGTCCTTTGGTGCCCTCTAGAGACAGAGATGGGCTATCTAATAGGACTTCTATGGTTTCACATGTTTACCATGTACACCAGAACAAATATTATAAAATAAAATTACTAAATTCAGTTCTTTCCATTTAGACTTCAAATTTACTAAAATCTACTACATCTTAACTTTTCAATGGCTTATAATTTAATGGTTAAAGTTCCAAAAGCAAATTAAGTTCTTTGGTAAAGCTAAAGAATTAATGCCATACTTCCCCCTACATTTAAATACTGTTTTATGTTTTACAAAGACTTTCACAAATCTTTTATCAGATGAGTCTCACAATAAGTTTATCAGGAACAAGGGAAGATTTTGTTACTATTCCTATTTTACAAACAAGGAAGCTGAGGCTTGGCCAGGGATAAGAGGTCTTACCCACTGTCAGAGCTAAATCTGAGAGCAAGGATTTGGTCTCCTATCTTCTGACTCCTGCGAATGTAAACTACATTTCCCCATCTCCATTCTCCATGCCAAAACACTGTCTCATCTATGTGAACTTTTCCAGAGTATCTCAAGAGTGAGACAAGGAGGAGCTACCAGAACTATGGCAGATGAGAATCGCCAATGCAGTGTTTTCCCCCTACTATCTGTCATAATGGTTTAAAGGGACCAAGATCAGCTACGGTGCAGGTTTCCACATGTGTCTGACAACTAAACCATTAATTCTTTGGGTTATGGAAATACTGCACCTTCAGTCTCACGCATATTAGGGAAGTACCAACCCCACAGCTTGATCCCAGAGTTTTCATTAACAATGTGCTATATACTGTCACATCTCTGCAGAGTGGCACTCTCTACTCCATGATGCTCAGACCTCACCTCTTCTGCCCAGGTGATGTGTCATTGCTCTCAACTACTTTCCAAAGCCTGCTCTTTATGGCTCTAAAGGGCTTTCACCTTTCTATCTACAGCAGGCATTCTGCTTACCTCCCAGAGAGTCACTTTTACTTTTGTTTTGTTTTTTTCGGCAGTACTGAAGTTTGAATTCAGGGCCTGCACTTGCTAGACAAGCAAACACTCTACCACTTGAACCTTGACCCCTATCCCCAGTCCTTTTTTTTGCTTAAGTTATTTCTCAGGTAGGGCCTAATGATTTTGCCCAGGACCAGTGTCAGACCACAAACCTCCCCTTACACAGCTGGGATTATAGACATGTACCACCACACCCAGCTTGGTGGTTTTTTGCCTGGGCTGGTCTTGCACTGCAGATCCTCCCATCTCTGCCTCCCGAATTGCTGAGTTTTATAGGCATGCGCCACCACACCCCGCTTGAAAATCAATTCTCTACCCCATCTTCCAGATATGCACAAATGAGTTAAACTTTTCCATTCAACTTTGGAAGCAACTGATCATATTTCATAGGAGAAAGTTATCCAAAACTTTTAGGCATTCATTTTCTCCCGTTTTTTTTACTCTGTTACACACACACACACACACACACACACACACACACACACGCATGTACCTAAAATCAGACATTCTGTCCAGCGATAAACAACACGTTAGGTGGTAAGCCAGGTGTGGTGGTGAATGTCTGTAAACCCAGAAGCAGATGGATCATGAGTTCAAGGCCACAGCAAGACTCTGTTTCCAAAAACACCCACAGCGAATGTTAACCATGACAAAGACCTAGGTTGCAACCTAATTACACAGACTTTAGGATATATTTCTCATGTTTTGTAAGACAGCTTCATAAAAATAAGCACACCATGTACTTCACAGAGTAATTATAAAGATCAAAATGCTGTATATCACAGCATGCAAATATAAAATCATAAGGCGTTATTCCTAGGTTAAACAGAGCTTACTGATCACTCTCAGCACATGTGAGAAACAGAGGAGTGCTGCCATCTTGCACAATCCTAAAATTCATTTCTTCATCGTAGTCCCATGTGAATGACTGGCAAGATGGTACATGTTATCAGCGCTTGACATCAACATCCTTATGAGGAATGGGGAGTCCTAGGAATATGCAATTTTTGGCACATCATCTATAACAAGTAATGCTAATGGAAGCACTGACACTTTATTTGATAAACAAGAGCACAAGCAGAACTGCTGGTTCTTTCCATCCCCTCACATGTCTCTTCTCTACATGCTGTCACTGGTCTCTCGCTCTATTCTACAATAACATATATCTGAGAGAACACCTGTACCTAAAGGATCAGCACAAGTTTAAGTTACAAATATTTCTACCAGAAAAGTTTGTTTCGTAAGTTGTCCTTTCTCTCATAGGATTTGGGAGTCTAGTGGTGGAAATCAACCTATAAATTAACTTTAATACAGTATGATCAAGGTTATTTTTTGAAGTCTTATAGAAGTGAGGAGAAAATAATAAATTCCAGGATGAGGTGAAGAAAAGGATGTCATGGAGGAACAGCTATGGAAGGTTTCCCAGTGACACTGAAACTGGGTTGGGAAATTTTTCAGAAATACACAAAATTTTATAAATGCTGAGATGTGGAAATAAAGCGCTCACAACTAAGTGTGACCCTTTAAGAGACCCTCTCATTTCTGTACAACAGCTCCACCAACTCTTTCAACATTAAACAACTGTGGCTCAAGTGTAATCTACAGGGATGGACAAAATCAGGGGTTGGCAAAGCACAACCTGCAGAGCAAATATGGTCCACCATCTGGTTTTGCAAATAAAACTTTACTGGAATACTGCCACATTTATTTACATATTGTTGTCTATGGCTGAGTTGAGTAGTTGCAACAGACACCATATGGCCTGAAAAGCAGAAAATACTTTTTACTTAAAATTTTACAGAAAGTTTGCCAATTCTTGGTCTTAACATAAAATGAAGCACACTTTGTATTTAGAAAAGAGAGTCAAATGTATACTTATATATACTTCAAGGTTCTTTTTTTTTTTTAACTATTCCTGCTAATTGTTTTCTTCCTCTGATAAAACTAAGAAAACAAAAATGGGATGAACATATTTCTTTGTGGAAATTAAAAAGTATTTCTACTTATTTTTTTTTCATTTTTCTTTTATTATTCATATGTGCATACAAGGATTGGTTCATTTCTCCCCACTGCCCCCACCCCCTCCCTTACCACCCACTCCGCCCCCTCCCTCTCCCCCCCCAATACCCAGCAGAAACTATTTTGCCCTTATTTCTAATTTTGTTGTAGAGAGAGTATAAGCAATAATAGGAAGGAACAAGAGTTTTTGCTGGTTGAGATAAGGATAGCTATACAGGGCATTGACTCACATTGACTTCCTGTGCGTGGGTGTTACCTTCTAGGTTAATTCTTTTTGATCGAACCTTTTCTCTAGTACTTGTTCCCCTTTTCCTATTGGCCTCAGTTGCTCTAAGGTATCTGCTTTAGTTTCTCTGCGTTAAGGGCAACAAATGCTAGCTAGTTTTTTAGGTGTCTTACCTATCCTCATCCCTCCCTTGTGTGCTCTTGCTTTTATCATGTACTCATAGTCCAATCCCCTTGTTGTGTTTGCCCTTGATCTAATGTCCACATATGAGGGAGAACATATGATTTTTGGTCTTTTGGGCCAGGCTAACCTCACTCAGAATGATGTTCTCCAATTCCATCCATTTACCAGCGAATGATAACATTTCGTTCTTCTTCATGGCTGCATAGAATTCCATTGTGTATAGATACCACATTTTCTTAATCCATTCATATACTTCAAGGTTCTTTAGAAAACATATTTACATCATCATCTTGTATTAAACATCTATAAGACAATATTTATTACGTATAATGTTTACTGCACTATATATATTTGGATAATTAATGTTATTGGCTGAAAAGATGGTTAAAGAAGATGGGGGTAAATAGGAATTAGTACCAGTCATAAAGAAATATGTCTGACTGTTTTGGCGTGAGTTTTTAGTCTGGTATTTTGCATGCTTGTCCACATAGACTGTCGACTGTGTTTGCCATCAAAGCTGCAAACCACCTCCTCTTCAAGCAAACCCTTCTAACACAGACAGAATATAGAAAACTATAATGCTCAGATACTACCTTTTTAAACAATGGCAGCAATTACTGGATTTTAGTAATAAATGCTCACTTTTTATAAACCTCACTTTTTTGGGCTGCTGGATAATCCATGTACTCTCTATAGGATATCAGAGTAAAGAATACGACCCTGAAATATCTATACATATGCTTTTGAGATCTAAATTTTGGAGAGTTGATTTTATTTTTATTTTGAGGGACTCGGTCTTGCTCCATAACCTTGAACTCACAATCCTCCTGTCTCAGTTTTCTGAGTGCTGTGACCATAGACATGTGCCACTATCCCAGGCTAAATTTCAAGTCACTAAGTATTAGCAAATCATGTCATGGTCTGATCTGAAAGAACAGACATTGATACCATAAAACAAACAGAAAAATCAAAATAGTATCAGAAATCCAACTTGCAAAACAGAAGACTAAAGGAAAACCTGTAAAATAAGAATGTTTATGAAAGGAAGACATTTTAGTAATTAACCCTGGCTTCCACAGAAGAAATATGCCGTAAGCAGAGCATTAGAAGAAAATGATTTCACTAACTAGAGAAAAATACTCACTTGCTTTACATTTTCAGCTAAGAAAACAATATAAACACTGCAGAATCCCAGCTGTGTTAACACCAGAAAAAAGTCAACCACACTCCTATAGAGAATCCACGAATAATTGTCAGTAAGAACTGGTAAAATGTCAGTGTATTACTTCTCCTTTGGACTGCTATTTAGCTCCTTGTCATGGACTACTTTATGATAGAATATATTTTTTACTTCCTTAAGTAAAGAACATTTAAAATGTTTGCTTCCTACAAACATCATATATTATGATCAGTATGCCACTAGAATTATAGAGCAAGAGGAGCAGAAATGCTTCTTCCTTTTCCCCCACATCTCCCTACCTTCATCCTGTTACAGTAAATTTCTTTCCTAATAAACTTTGCTATTGTTTTCACTACAGAACAAAAAAGAATTATAGAGCAAAAGAATGCCCAATTAAGTTTTCTAAGGGAGTGGAGAGAAGAGAGAGGAAGAATTCCTTTGGAGAGAGATTGCAGTGTGCTCTGTTTGTACCTCCTTCAAGTGTGGGAGAATCAGAACACTTATGTCTGCCTTGGTCGAGAGGTGAGGCATAACGTTTGTATTAAGTTGTGTCTAGATCAGTCTTAGATAACAGAGCAGAAAGATGGAAGGGGGGGTGGGAGTGAGCAAAGGTGCATGCTTCCTATGAATCAGAGCCATACCTGAGAGAGACCATCCAAAGATGGCAGCCTAGAGCAGTGAAGTGACCTAGAAGAGAGGAGGAGGAAAGATTTCCAGCAGCCCATGGTCTGAAGGACCTCTTGGAACCAGTCTACTAACGGAGCCGGTGCAGAGAATCTCCACTTCACGTTAAACGGAGAAACGAGGAGGGCCCCTGGGACCGCCAGTGGCCGGCGCCCATACGACGTGGGAAGACGTGGACCAGGTGAGCTTCGCGGTACCACGGTTCTCCCACAGACAAGCCTGGGCCAGAGCAGCATAGCCCCCTGGACAGACTGACCTCCACCCGGGAAAAAAAAAAAAGAGAAACTGAGTAATAAGCAATAAGAACAGTTAAGACACGCTGGAAAGAGGGTGGGGCGCCCTCTTTCCCGGGACTGTAAATAAAGCCGGGCGGGCCCGAGAGCCTCTGGCGGGAGCGGGGCGTGTGCCCAGCAACCAGGAGCGGGGAAGCTGGTGAGAGGAGGGAAGACCCATTTCCCACGTGAGCTGTAAACAAACATGGCGGCCGGCAGGAGCAGCAGCACCGCCCAGTAAGCAAGAGCAGGAAAGCTGCTGAAAGTGGCAGTGGGAGGAAAACTTCAGAGGAGAGGGGGGAAGACCCACTTCCCACATGAACTGTAAATAAACAACGTGGGGTCAGTGTCACCTTTCCCAGTGCTTGGAAAGGGGAAAGCCTGTAGCAGAGGCTCCTGCACAGGAGAACTCTGAGAAAACAAAGCCTATGGGACCAGGTGAGTGCTAGCTCACCCCAGAGATCTGCATAAATAACGCCGCCAGCTACAGGCTGAGAGCAGCAGGCAGGCAAGCCACAGTTGCAGATACCACCCTCAGAACTGTCTCCAGACGCTTTTTTTTCTTTTTCTCCCTACCTTTGATGAGAGAACAACCAAATTACACCTGCAAGCCGAAAAACTTACTGAAACTGTATTGCATTTGAACTGGGGACACTTGGTGGGGCTTTTGTGTGTGTGTGTGTGTGTGAGTGTGTAGTTTTGTTCTACTTTATGCATACCCTTTGATGAGACAACTACAGAACAACATCTGAGGCACCAACTCCAGGACTGGAGATTGAGACAGACACCCAAATTATTAAGACTGAAACTGCATTGCATATAAACTTGGAAGTTTTTTGGTTTTTTTTTTAAATTTTCTATTTTCCATTTTATTTTAATTCATTTTTATATATAGATATTACTTTCATTTACTTATTTTTTTATTTTTTTTATCTTTGATTTTCAATCCTCTCTCTGTCTCTCTATTGTCTGTTCGGCTTACTGTCGATTAGTACACTAACACTCCCTGTTTATACCTTTGAAACTCTCTTGTCTGATACCTTGTTCTGCTTTCTCCCTTGTCTGTATATTTGTTTTCCCCTTTTCTTTAACTTCTTGCTTTTCATCTCAGCTCACTCTTCCATTCTAAATATTACCATTGTTATTATTACAAGCTAGAAAATACTTAATTACACACAGTACAGGGACAGTAACAACACCAAGGACAATGACGGGAAGACAGAAAAAACAGGGAAACCAGTTTCCCCACAGCAAAAAATTAGTACAGGAACCAGAGGGGAATGAAGAGAACAGAAACTCAGATCCAGACGCCAACAAAATGAAGATAAACTATGCCAAAGGACCCAATGAAGCCCACAAGAATAATTTAAAATAAGACATACTACAAGTACTCAATGAAAATTTTATAGAGATGATACTGGATAGGGTCAACCAAAATGTACAGGAGACACTCAAGAAATTCCAAGACAATAAAAATAGAGAATTTGAAAAAGCAAAAGAAGAAATAAAGGAAACTATAGAAGCACTGTATAAACACCAAAGTGAAAGAGAGAACACAATGAATAAATGGATAAATGAACTCAGGACAAAAATAGACAACAATAAAGAAGAAAACTGCCAGGATATGGAAAACCTCAGGAAAAAGAACAAAACAGAACTGCAAAACAAAACGGAAGGCCAATCCAGCAGAATAGAACAAACAGAAGACAGAATCTCAGAACTTGAAGATGAAATGGTAATTAAAGGAAAAACTGAAGAACTATTAATTAAACAACTCAACACCTGTGAAAAGAAAATGCAAGAACTCACTGACTCCATCAAAAGACCAAACTTGAGAATCATGGGCATCGAAGAAGGAGAAGAGGTGCAAGCGAAGGGAATGAGTAATATATTCAACAAAATAATAACGGAAAATTTCCCAAATCTAGAGAAAATATTCCCATACAAATGGAAGAGGCCTCCAGGACACCAAACAGACCAGATCAAAATAGAACTACTCCACGACATATCGTCATTAAAACAACAAGTTTAGAAACTAAGGAAAGAATATTGAAGGCTGCAAGAGAGAAAAAACAAGTAACATACAAAGGTAAACCCATCAAAATCACAGCAGACTTCTCAACAGAAACATTAAAAGCAAAAAGAGCGTGGGGTGAGATCTTCCGGGCACTGAATGAAAATAACTTCAACCCCAGGATACTCTACCCAGCAAAGCTATCATTCAAAATAGATGGAGCAATAAAAGTCTTCCATGATAAGCAGAAACTAAAACAATATGTGACCACAAAGCCACCATTACAAAAGATTCTGCAAGGGATCCTGCACACAGAAAGTGACACCCAACTTAACCATGAAAAGGCAGGCAGCAGCAAACCACAGGATAAGAAAAAGCAAGACAGTAGAGAGTAATATCAAGTTAGGTACACACAATCAAACCTTCAAATAACTAAGATAACTAAATGGCAGGAATCACCACATACCTATCAGTACTAACACTTAGCGTTAATGGACTTAATTCACCCATCAAAAGACACCGTTTGACAAAATGGATTAAAAAAGAAGATCCAACAATTTGTTGCTTACAGGAGACTCATCTCACCGACAGAAATAAGCACATGCTTAGGATGAAAGGCTGGAAGATTTACCAAGCCAATGGCCCCCGAAAACAAGCAGGAGTAGCAATACTTATCTCTGACAAAGTAGACTTCAAACCTACATTGATCAAACGAGATAAAGAAGGACATTCCATACTAATAAAAGGGGAAATAGACCAAAAGTAAATAATAGTCATCAATCTGTACGCACCCAATGTCAACGCACCCAATTTCATCAAACATACCCTGAAAGACCTAAAAGCATATATAAACGCCAACACAGTGGTTGTGGGAGACTTTAACACTCCATTATCATCAATAGATAGGTCATCCAAACAAAAACTCAATAAAGAAATCCAAGATCTAAAATATGCAATAGATCAAGTGGACCTAGTAGATGTCTACAGAACATTTCATCCAACCTCTACACAATATACATTCTTCTCAGCAGCCCATGGAACCTTCTCCAAAATAGATCATATCCTAGGGCACAAAGCAAGCCTCAGCAAATATAAGAAAGTAGAAATAATACCGTGCATACTATCTGACCACAATGCAGTAAAAGTAGAACTCAACAACAAAAAGACAAAAATCATGCAAACAGCTGGAAACTAAATAACTCATTACTTAATGAAGAGTGGATCATCAATGTAACAAAAGAGGAAATTAAAAAGTTCCTGGAAGTCAATGAAAATGAAAACACAAGCTACCGGAACCTATGGGACACAGCTAAGGCAGTCTTGAGAGGAAAGTTTATAGCCATGAGTGCATATATTAAAAAGATTGAAAGATCCCAAATCAATGACCTAATGATACATCTCAAACTCCTAGAAAAACAAGAACAAGCAAATCCCAAAACAAATAGGAGAGAAATAATAAAAATAAGAGCTGAAATCAATGAAATAGAAACCAAAAAAACCATACAAAGAATTAATGAAACAAAAAGTTGGTTCTTTGAAAAAATAAACAAGATCGATAGACCCCTGGCAAACCTGACTAAAATGAGGAGAGAAAAACCTAAATTAGTAGAATTAGGAATGCAAAAGGGGAGATAACAACAAACACCATGGAAGTCCAGGAAATCATCAGAGACTACTTTGAGAACCTGTATTCAAATAAATTTGAAAATCTAAAAGAAATGGACAGATTTCTAGATACATATGATCATCCAAAACTGAACCAAGAGGAAATTAATCACCTGAATAGACCTATAACACAAAATGAAATTGAAGCAGCAATCAAGAGTCTCCCCAAAAAGAAAACTCCAGGACCTGATGGATTCTCTGCTGAATTCTATCAGACCTTTAAAGAAGAACTGATACCAACCCTCCTTAAACTGTTCCACGAAATAGAAAGGGAAGGAAAACTGCCAAACACATTTTATGAAGCCAGTATTACACTTATCCCAAAACCAGGCAAAGACACCTCCAAAAAGGAGAACTATAGGCCAATCTCCTTAATGAACATTGATGCAAAAATCCTCAACAAAATAATGGCAAACTGAATTCAGCAACACATCAAAAAGATTATTCACCACGACCACGTAGGCTTCATCCCAGGGATGCAGGGATGGTTCAACATACGAAAATCAATAAACGTAATAAACCACATTAACAGAAGCAAAGACAAAAGCCACTTGATCATCTCAATAGATGCAGAAAAAGCCTTTGATAAGATCCAACATCATTCCATGATAAAAGCTCTAAGAAAACTAGGAATAGAAGGAAAGTTCCTCAACATTATAAAAGCTATATATGACAAACCTACAGCCAGCATTATACTTAACGGAGAAAAATTAAAACCATTCCCTCTAAAATCAGGAACCAGACAAGGATGCCCACTATCTCCACTCCTATTCAACATAGTACTGGAATTCCTAGCCAGAGCAATTAGGCAAGAAGAAGGAATAAAAGGAATACAAATAGGTAAAGAAACTGTCAAAGTATCCCTATTTGCAGATGACATGATCCCGTACCTTAAAGACCCAAAAAACTCTACTCAGAAGCTTCTAGACATCATCAATAGCTATAGCAAGGTAGCAGGATATAAAATCAACATAGAAAAATCATTAGCATTTCTATACACTAATAATGAAAAAACTGAAGAAGAATATATGAAATCAATTCCATTTACAATAGCCTCAAAAAAAATCAAATACCTAGGTGTAAACCTAACAAAAGATGTGAAAGACCTCTACAAGGAAAACTATACACTTCTGAAGCAAGAGATTGAGGAAGACTATCAAAGTGGAGAGATCTCCCATGCTCATGGATTGGTAGAATCAACATAGTAAAAATGTCTATACTCCCAAAAGTAATCTACATGTTTAATGCAATTCCCATCAAAATTCCAATGACATTCATTAAAGAGATTGAAAAATCTACTGTGAAATTTATATGGAAACACAAGAGGCCACGAATAGCCAAGGCAATACTCAGTCAAAAGAACAATGCAGGAGGTATCACAATACCTGACTTCAAACTATATTACAAAGCAATAACAATAAAAACAGCATGGTACTGGCACAAAAACAGACATGAAGACCAGTGGAACAGAATAGAAGATCCAGATATGAAGCCACACAACTATAAGCAACTTATCTTTGACAAAGGAGCTAAAAATATACGATGGAGAAATAGCAGCCTCTTCAACAAAAACTGCTGGGAAAACTGGTTAGCAGTCTGCAAAAAACTGAAACTAGATCCATGTATATCACCCTATACCAAGATTAACTCAAAGTGGATCAAGGATCTTAATATCAGACCCCAAACTCTTAAGTTGATACAAGAAAGAGTAGGAAATACTCTGGAGTTAGTAGGTATAGGTAAGAACTTTCTCAATGAAACCCCAGCAGCACAGCAACTGAGAGATAGCATAGATAAATGGGACCTCATAAAACTAAAAAGCTTCTGTTCATCAAAAGAAATGGTCTCTAAACTGAAGAGAACACCCACAGAGTGGGAGAAAATATTTGCCAACTATACATCAGACAAAGGACTGATAACCAGAATATACAGGGAACTTAAAAAACTAAATTCTCCCAAAACTAATGAACCAATAAAGAAATGGGCACGTGAACTAAACAGAACTTTCTCAAAAGAAGAAATTCAAATGGCCAGAAAACACATGAAAAAATGCTCACCATCTCTAGCAATAAAGGAAATGCAAATTAAAACCACGCTAAGATTCCACCTCACCCCTGTTAGAACAGCCATCATCAGCAACACCACCAACAACAGGTGTTGGCGAGGATGCGGGGAAAAAGGAACCCTCTTACACTGTTGGTGGGAATGTAGACTAGTACAACCACTCTGGAAAAAAATTTGGAGGCTACTTAAAAAGCTAGACATGGATCTACCATTTGATCCAGCAATACCACTCTTGGGGATATACCCAAAAGACTGTTACTCCAGAGGCACCTGCACATCCATGTTTATTGCGGCACTATTCACAATAGCCAAGTCATGGAAACAGCCAAGATGTCCCACCACTGACGAATGGATTAAGAAAATGTGGTATCTATACACAATGGAATTTTATGCAGCCATGAAGAAGAACGAAATGTTATCATTCGCTGGTAAATGGATGGAATTGGAGAACATCATTCTGAGTGAGGTTAGCCTGGCTCAAAAAACCAAAAATCGTATGTTCTCCCTCATATGTGGACATTAGATCAAGGGCAAACACAACAAGGGGATTGGACTATGAGCACATGATAAAAGCAAGAGCACACAAGGGAGGGATGAGGATAGGTAAGACACCTAAAAAACTAGCTAGCATTTGTTGCCCTTAACGCAGAGAAACTAAAGCAGATACCTTAAAGCAACTGAGGCCAATAGGAAAAGGGGAACAGGTACTAGAGAAAAGGTTAGATCAAAAAGAATTAACCTAGAAGGTAACACCCACGCACAGGAAATCAATGTGAGTCAATGCCCTGTATAGCTATCCTTATCTCAACCAGCAAAAACCCTTGTTCCTTCCTATTATTGCTTATACTCTCTACAACAAAATTAGAAATAAGGGCAAAATAGTTTCTGCTGGGTATTGGGGGGGGAGAGGGAGGGGGCGGAGTGGGTGGTAAGGGAGGGGGTGGGGGCAGTGGGGAGAAATGAACCAATCCTTGTATGCACATATGCATAATAAAAGAAAAATGAAAAAAAAAAGCCAAGATTTTTAAATAACTACCTATTCCTGAAATTCACCAGTTGGAGGACATCTGCTTATAAAACAATGTCATAAAAAATACCACACCTCTACAGCCCAAGTTCTTTTTCGTGTCGTGCAGTGTATTTCCCCGCTCCCCATTCACGGCATTTGCAAATGTGTGACGCGTGCTTGGTGCTATTCAAACCATTACTAAGGATGTAGAACGGACAGCAAGAGGGCATAGCTTAAATCAAACCAAGAGATCACTTACTAGTTTTTCTCTATTTTTAGTGAGTGATCTAGGAAATTCCAGCTATATAAAATACTACACAGGAGTGAGAAAGAAATATCACCAAAGCTAGCAGTCAAAGTGACATTATTTGGGATGGCAGTTCTCAAGTCACAACATTTGCCTCCATGTTATCAATACACAGCCACACTTCATTGTTTTGGTCCAGAGACAAGGTGTGACTGCAACAGCATGCATCTATTAACCCATAATGGTCTCTTGTGTGACCATCAGTGTCAACAAAACCCACAGATCCTCCTTCTCACTTGGAATTAAAAGGCACCTGGCCTATCTTCATTCTGCCATAATGCTACCATTCTCTCCCTGGTTCTTCAGAGATATTATTTGTAAGTTACCTGGATACCTTAAAATAAATTCAAGTTTTATTTCTCTGATGAATTACATTCAAGTATTTTAGAATTCCCTTAACATTTTTCACCTTTGATTTTAGTGTCCTACCCACAATGTTTCCAGCCATTTCTAACTGAAAGCCATTTTCCTTATAGAAGTAAACAAAGCTGCTTCTAATCTGGGGCAGAAGAAAGATGGGGTTTGGGGTTCTGGATTCTGTAGGCAAAACCGATGTTCTTTTCCTAGTGTATATTATTTCCAAGTGTTAGGTTCTGTCTCCTTCCTTCTCCTCAGTATATCAAGAACTCAGGAACCTCATGAACTTATGAACAAACCTAAATTTATGAAAATCACCAGAAAAGCCTTCTTTAATCATAAACTACTAACATTGCTCTTTTTCTTCTTTAATTCCTACCACACACATTATCTGTACCACAGTTAGCATTTTGTTGATTATTCATGCTTTCTTAATTTTCTTAAATATCCTGTGTTCACCTGGCTTAGAGGTGCCATGTTATCAATAAGAAAGCTATCTAACTAATAAGACAGTAAGATATAAAATACAAACCTCAGAGGTTTTATGAACATATAGTTAAACACCACAATTTTATCTGAAATAATGAGACTGTAACATTTTTCTTGATTTTTTTGCCTTTCATTTAAAAAATTATTAAACATGATTATCTCATTGGTTGACCAGATGCTTTATAAGTATCATTTTATTTAACCTATTATAAAAATTCTGTGAAATATAAGTTTATTTCATAGTGAGATACTCAAACCAAAACAATGAATAACTAGACCAAGGCTATTAAACAGAAAGTTGGTAGAGTTAAGATTTGAACCCAAGGCTGTCTAACTCTGAAGGCCAGTTATTATGTCCCCTCAGCTTTATTTATATCAGATTAGGAAGCTTTAAAATTAACAAAATTTCAGCAGCTAGATATTAAAAACATAGCAAGTGCCTACCTTCCCCAAGCTGCTTGCTTCTGAAGACCACTCCAAGGGCTGGCTTCCATAGCAAGACTCACGGTGTCACTATAACCCAAGGCTGGCTTTTTAAACCTGTCATTTAATCACACACACACACACACACACACACACACACACACACACACACACACACAAAAGAAAAACATTTAGTTGGTCCACAAAACCACTCCTAAAAAGGAACATCTAATAGTGGAAATTAATGAAAACAGGGCTATGAAGTGATAGATTAGTTTTCAAAATGTGAAGATCTATATACTCCTAAAAACAGGCCTCAAGAAATTATAAATCTTTATCTGTCCTTTTCATCAGAATTTTAATTTTTATCTACTGCTAAAGTTTACCTAGCTACAGAATTCAGAGGAGCTAGTATTTTTGCTTCGATGATTTTGATATTTCAAATACATGAAAAATTGACTAGACAGCTCCTGTTCAAATTATTTTATAATGTAACTGCATGAATTTCCATTATATTCTCATGTAAAGTATCTCATTTAATCTTCAAAATAGCACCATGAGGTAGGCATTATTTCACCATTCTTTCTCTCCAACCTTTTTGCAAGTATGCATAGTTATTTAAACATCATAAGTGACATGCTTCTTTTTAAGAACGTTCAACAATGACAAAAGAGCCAAGACTAGAATTCTGGTCTACTGGAATAGACTTTTTTTTAATGGTTTGTTGTCCAGTAGAAATGTTTCATGATACAAAAATAAACAAAAAGGCATGTATTATTTTACTGATATCGACAAACCCCACACGTCGGTACACAGCACTGAAGGCACTGTACCCAAAACTAAACTGCTAATAAATTAAAGACCTTGGACTATAACTGAAAGTGTACCACTGACTCCATTTCCTCTTTATATCTATTCTGATTTTCCCACTGGTACTAGGCAAAAAAAAAAAAAAGGCCACCCTATCTCACTACTAAGGTTCATATCATAAGTACTATGAAGATCCCTTGTTTGTGGATTCAATCAAACATGTATGAAAAACACTGTATTGGATATATTCAGACTTATTTTTCATGTCATTATTCCCTAATACAGCATAACAACTATTTGCATCGCATCTACACTGTATCAGGCATTACAAGTAACTAGAGACGATTTGACCTATGAGGAGGAAGTGCCGTGGCACCACGCAAACACTCCACTGCTGAGCGTGAGGGACTTGTGCGGCTGCAGATTTGGTGTCTGTGGAGATGGGACCAATACTCCAAGAATGTCAAGGATGACTAAACTGATGACTACATTTACATCTTATGCAACGCTACCCCACCCCATACTCATTATCTTAGATGTGTCTACATACAGATGAAAGGAAATACAGCCTCTGGTTGAAAAGCACAGACATACAAGGCTACGATGCTCTAAATAAGCACACAGCTTTAAAATAAATTAGATTTAATGAATCCACATTTACCTCTGGCACAGAAAGTGACTGCAACGTACCAGTATGTGCGTACAGTGAATGGAAATGATTCCTGTGAACACAAGGCTGATTGGCCCAAGCTGTGGGAAAGAAAATGCAAAATGTTTAAATATTTAAATTTAAAGACACTGGTTAATCATAAAATCAGTAAGTCAGTGTACTACTGATTTTCAATGAAAAAAAATTGGACAAAATGATTAGTTATTTGCATAAGGGAAAAAAAATCAATAAACTTGATACAGAAAGGACATTAAGCAATATTTAAGACAACACGGATGACAGCACTGCAAAAAAAGAAATGGGTCCAATCAAAAGTGTTAAATATAACTTCTTTACTTTATAAATGAGTTCTCCCCATCGAGGTTCTCTGTAATTACAGTAATTTCTCTAACAGTGTTTTAAATGTTTATTTTTAAAAGATATCGTTACTCCTTTTGTTAACTATGTTTCCTTGTCTGAAAACCGTATACTTCATT
Source organism: Castor canadensis (assembly GCF_047511655.1). NCBI lineage: Eukaryota > Metazoa > Chordata > Mammalia > Rodentia > Castoridae > Castor > Castor canadensis. Next base: position 56,265,588 of record NC_133400.1, read on the forward strand.
CTGAGTCTAAAGAAAAATGGAGACAATACAATAATCTGCTCTTATAACTACGTTTGTTGTTGTAAGTACACTGCTCAAATCTCTGAAATTCCAAAAGACAAAACCATACCTGGAAAGTTCCAATATTGTGCTAGGTTTCATGGGGATTTTGTCAAAAAACATAAGTAATTAAGAACAAATGAAAACAGTAATTCTCATCTTATATCATTATCAAGTTCACATAATTTTATCAATACAACAAAGATCTTCTAAATATCACTTCACCGGTTATATCTGGTGAGGCTGTATGCTAGCTGGCAGTGATTTTTGCTTACAATTACCTACAAGCTGAGTGCAGATTACAAAGAAGTCTTACCACTACGCCTGCATTTTTAATTGCCAATGGGAGTCCTAAAAGGCCTGTCCCAATATTTCCTTTAAGAAGATGCATCAGAGTTTGCACAAACCTGAAAAGTAAAAATTGTGAGATTTAAACATTTTAGAACAAAAACTATTAAAATCACAATTATAATTTTACTATTAGAAGGGAAGTGAAAATTTAATCTAGGTGACGAGCCTATTTCCACTTCACAAGTAATCCAGAATTCATACTTGGTTCCAGTCCTATCTTTGTTACTTACAAGTGGAACACAGAGAGAATTATTGTGGAAACTGAATGAGATATTTAACTGAAAGTGGTTTCGCACGCTGAAAAGTGATAACGAAATGATTTTCTTGTAAGATACTTTGCTGCTATGACTTCAGAACACTGGCACTGTCTATATAATCAGGGCACTAAACACCCGGCCTATGATTATCAATCTGAGAGGAAGTTAATTAAAAGAAAAGCACAAGTTTAAAACTACCTGTGTTATCAGGTAAGATAACCATCAACTAATTTCCGAACAGCACGAATTCCCTCAGGGATCTGACCTAAGAATACTTGCTAGGCAGCAGCTGAAGAAACTTTTCTTGACCAAGAAATTAAAGCTAGGAAGAGCACAGAATTGCTAGGCAAAACTGCTTGCCTAGAATCTCTTAGTTCATACTCTTCTCTTCCGACGAATTTCACGTTACTTTGTTTAATCACTGAGCTCCTTTCAGGATAAGAACTCATTAACGAGAAGGACACATCAGTGAGTTGTGTCTTCCCTACAACTTCGCTCACACCGCTCTTTTGCGTTCTCAATCCCCCTTCCCTCAGGACACAAGGCTGCCTACACCGTCCCCCGTCCTCGCCTACGCCACCGCCGCCCTGGTCCTCGACGCAGACACCACCCACGTCCTCGCCGCCACCGCTGCCGCCCAGGTCATCGCTCCCAACGCCGCCCTCGCCGCCGCCCACGTCCTCGCCGCTGACGCCATCGCCACCGCCATCCTCACCGTCGTCGCCCCAGTCCTCGACACCGCCTCCGCCGCCCTCGCCACCGCCGCCACCCCCGCCCTCGCCTACGACGTCCCGGTCCTCGCCGCTGCCGCCTGCGCCACCCCAGTCCTCGCCTACGACGCCCCGGTCTCACCGCCGCCGCCGCCGCCCCTTTACTCGCTGCCGCCGTCTTCGCCGCTGACGACGCTGCCCGTCCTCGCCGACGCCCCTGTCCTCACTGCCGCCGTCCTCGCCGCCGACGCCGCCACTGCCGTCCTCGACGCCGCCAACCCCGTCCTCGCCTACGACGCCCCGGTCCTTGCTCCCGACGCCGCCCTCACCGCCGCCCACGTCCTCGCCGCTGCCGCCGGCACCACCAACGTCCGCGTCCCGGTCCTCGCCGCCGACCCCACCCCCGCCCTCGCTCCCGACGCCAACCCCGTCCTCGCCACCGCCCCGGTCCTCGCTGCCGACACCGCCCTCGCCACCGCCCACCACCTCGCCGCCACCGCTACCGCCAGCGGCATCCTCACCGTTGTCGCCCCAGTCCCCGCTGCCGACGCCGCCCCTTCACTCGCTGCCGCCATCTTCGCCACAGACGCCACCTCCGTCCTCGCCGACGTCGACACCGCCCCCGTCCTCGCCGCCGACGCCGCCCTCGACGAAGACGCCGTCCTCAACGCAGCCAATCCCGTCCTCGCCGACGAAGCCGCCACCGCCGTCCTCGCCGCCGCCACTGTTTTCGCCGCCGACGCCCCTGTACTCGGCCGCTGCCGTCCTCGCTGCCGCCGCTGCCGTCTTCGCCGCCGCCGCTGCCGTCTTCGCCGCCACCGCCGTCCTCGACGAAGACGCCGCCGCCGTCCTCGCCGCCCTCAACGCCGCCACCGCCGTCCTCGCCGACGTCGACGCCGCCCCCGTCCAAGCCGCCGACGCCGCCACTGCCGTCCTCGCCGCGCACGCCGTCCTCAACGCAGCCAATCCCGTCCTCGCCGACGTCGACGCCGCCCGTCCTCGCCGACGACACCACCACCGCCGTCCTCGCCGCCGCCCCTGTTCTCGCCGCCGACGCCCCTGTACTCGCCGCTGCCGTCCTCGCTGCCGTCCTCGACGAAGACGCCGCCGCCGCCCTCAACGCCGCCACTGCCGTCCTCGACGAAGACGCCGCCGCCGCCCTCAACGCCGCCACTGCCGTCCTCGCCTCCGACGCTGTCCTCGCCCGCCGTCGCCGCTGCCGCCCACCTGACTGTTCACGCCGGCAAGATGGCGGCGGCGGAAGCCGCAGACGACGGTACCTGCCGCCTCCGGGCCGAAGAGGTCGCTCCCGAGCGCTGCGATGCACGGAGGGATCCCGGCCGTGGATGCGCACGCGTCTCAGGTACGTTACGCGAGGCGTCCTTGGGTTGGCTGGGCCCGTATGTGGGGGACACTGGGGGACAACTTGAGGTGGGGGCGGCTCCTGAGTTGGAGTAGGCGGGGCCTTTCATTCGGGTGATGGACTCATTGATTGATTGACAGATCCGTCTCCCGAAGCCTTCTTGCTGCCTCCAGAAGACACAGGCTTCGTTCTTGGTTTGATGGTGTTCGGTTTTCATGAAGCATTGCGTTTGAGCATAGGGCACTTACCTTTTCCTTTTTGTTCTCAGCGCTGTGACAGTGCAGGACTCTCAGTAGGCTTGTTAATATGTCTGCCGCCTTCTTTAGAAATAGCATATTACTTTAACTCATCTAATGTGCTTTTAAAATAGTAGCTAAAGGTTATACTTCGCTCACAATTCTTTAGTGTAATAAGTATAGACATGTTCAAATAGATCTTACTCAACTACCAACAGAAAAAACGTTTCTGGTGGGAAGCATACGTAGTAGTTTGAAAGTGAAGATAATCAGATATTAGGATTGGCTTATCTCATGGGCCCATGACAGGAAACGTCACCACCAGTCACACTTCTGAGCTGTAGAGAAATTCAGTCTGTATCTGTTGCTCTTTTGCTCCAATGTGTTATTCTCTAACGGATGAAATGGAACATGTGGTATCTTTAGGGGCCAAACAGCACAGCCAAGTATATATTTTATCAAGTAATACTGAAATTGATCAGGGAAACTACAAGATTAGCTTAAGGAGTTAGGAAAATTCTAGAGTGGGGTGTGATACCCAGCCTGCCCTACTGTCAGTCAGGTGAAACATTTTTTTCCAAGCTTTCTTCTCTTACTCCCAGTTAGTGTTTTGGTATCTAGCAATCTGATTTAAGTTAATAGCTGCTCTTGTTCATACCCATTTCTTTATTGCTGAAACTCATACTGGTGATTACAATGGGTGGTACTGGGCTATGAAAGCCAGTTTGTCCCAGATACACTTTACTGTTTTTAGTGTATTTATTGGCCTATTGCGTTATGAGCGCTTTTAGTGTTCTTTACAGCAACCATCTGTAGCTAAAAAATGAATTTGCAGTTTTCCAATCCAAATATACTCTTGTGACTCTTAAGTAAGGAATACAGGATTTTGTTCCATGGTGATTAGTCAGTCATACCTAAAGTAAAACTCTAAAGCATAAAATGTATAACTTTAGCATTTAAATAAAAAACATCTTAATAGTCTATTGGTTTTATTTTCCTATAAAAACATTTTGGTCTGTATTCAACCCTTCCTTTCCAGAAAATTACTTCCAGTTCCTGGATTTATCTTTACATGAATTTTTTATAAGCCTTAATGGATTCAAAATGTATACAAGTAATAGATAAAGAGGTTGAAAAATTGATACCTATGGAGCATTTATAGAAGCTTGGAGAGTGTCAAGATACAGAGTATTCTAGCCAGTACTTTCAAAACAGAAGAGTATTGAGAAAATAGAATAAATACTGTAATACAGTTAGTAGTTAGTTATATTGTAATATAGTTATATTTAGTATTGTAATATAGTTAGTATAGTTAGTATTTAGTATTGTAATTTCAGAGCACAAGTTCAGATCACTAAGAATAATAAAATTGGATCATCAAAAAGTTATAAGTATATTATTACAGACCTATAAAATATTGTCATGTGAGATTTCAAATTGAGATCATAGTAACTCCCTCCTCTTTTCCATAATAAAATTGACCTGTATTCATAATTAATAAAGGTATATCCTGAAAAGATCCAGAAAATATTGCAAAAACCAATCAATTGACTCTCAGTTATTATTAAACAAGCTATCTGTCATGGCAATTTCAAACAGTGAATCATTGTGTGGGGTTTCTAATAAGCCTGGCTATTAACCCCAGCTCTGCTTTATCCAAGAAACATTGGATGCATTGTTTAACTTTTTAAGCTAAAGTTTTCTAGCCTCCAAAGTTACGGATAATAATAAGTACTTTATAGGCTACTGTAGTGGTATAAGATGGATATATATACGTATATACACACACATATATATATCATGAACACCTTCAGAAGTTAATGAGTTGCTTTATAGTCTAGCCTTTTGTATCTATTAATATAGGTACTATGTCTTATATGTTTTTATATTAGTAAGGTCTAAATATTTGAAGATGTGAATTTATGCTTTTATATTTTAAATAGGTTTCTTAGGTTCGGCTTTTTACTTAATCTGACAGAATAATTACCATTATTTTTTAAACTGGTATATTTAAGTAATTCATATTTCAAATGATTATATTATTGTTAGTTCAAGTGATTAAAATGTAAGTATCTTGCTAGTTGTTTCTCTGTTACATTTTTTCTTTCTTTTTTTCACTACCTTTTCTTGAATTGAAGCACAATTTCATGGTTCTGTTTTTCTCCTCAATAGACTTACTAATTTCTCCTCTTAAAAAAAAATTCTTTAGTGATACTCTTACAGTGTACAATATACATTTTAAATTAATCTGGATCTACCTTCCAGTAACATTATACTGCTTCATATGCAGTATGTACTGTCTACAACAGAATATTCCCGATACTCCCCACATACTGCTTACGCTATTATTGTCATACATTTTACTTTTACACAGGCTAAGTACTTTTAGAACCATTGTGTGTAAGAAATAAATAAATTTTATCTCATTTTCATTCATCCCAGTTTCTATCCTCTTCATTTCTTTTTGTACATCTGATCCAAGTTTCTCATTGATATCAAATGTATTACACCTAAAATATCTCTCCATACTTCTTATAGAGTGCATCTGAATTGTACAACATCATTCTACCTGACCCTTCTCATGTCCATTTGTCTCTGTTTTCTTTGTTCTTTTTCCCCTCCTGCTTTCTCTGTCATCTCTTTATTTTTTCCTTCCTTTTTGTGATATGCTTCTCTTAGAATTAGATTGTTATCTTCAAAATGAGCTTCTATTCTTTGAGAATATTTTTACTTATCATTTACACTTTCCCCTTGCTCTTCAGGAATCCCAAACCCTAGGAAACCAAGGCCCACCAGTATTTTCCCTTTCTCAAAACTTGAAGTGTAGTTTTTGTATTCTTAGCCCTCTAAACCTGTCAGATGGGCTGTTCAGCCTCTTACCTGTCCAGCTGAGCTAGAAAAATTGGCCTTAATCACTGGTCTCTATCCTTCATCTTGCTCTCCGCTATTTTCAGTCCCCTTACTTCCTGGGCTCATTGTCTACTTCACTCCTTGAACTCTTCAGGTACTGACTGTTCTCTCGCTTCATCAACTACAAAGCCTTTGCCACACAGTGCCCCTGAAGCAAAAGCAGCAAAACTCCAATGGGAATCAGATGCTCACAGTGCTTCCTCCTCTCTCCCCTGCCCGTCCTCATGTGACCAAAGACGTCCGAGTCGGAGTCACTACTGCACATTTTTGCAAGTATGGCACACAGTGAAGCTAGTTCAGACTTTCTTTGTGCTGCTAATAGATGTCAAGAAACTTTTGCCTTCTCTTCTCTCACATTTCTATGGAAGACTTTCTGCTACCATCTGGCCTCTCTCCTCATTCCTTTCCCATGCTTCCTTATGGAAGGATGAGTTCAATGTGATGTGAACCTGTGGGAAGGTCCTGAGGGCTGTGATATCTTGCAGAGATAGTTTTCTGTACAGAGGAGCATTGCATTCTTCTCTCAGTTATGTGAGATGTCCCCTGCAAGTGGAATTTCTATATTTTTGAGTGGGAGATTTGATTCACTATGGATAGTAGAGAAGATATTAGATGCCCATTTGAGCACAAATTAAATTGTATTCCTTGATGCAGTTTTTATCAGTAACGGTAGTAATATTTTGCTCTCCCTTTGTTTCACTTGTATCTCATATTTCAATAGGTTCCAAACTGAGGATGGGGGAAAGAGGATGTGATTTGATTATCTAAAAGCCCCCAAGCAGTGACTGACCAAAAACTTCCTCCTGACTGTAAGTTGGTCTATGGAGGAAGGTTTCATCCTCATCTTTATGTGTGTCATCACCCCAAGTCACACCTGCAGCTTCAAGCAATAGTAGTGATTCATTCATCCATGTGGTTTTTCCTCCCTATTGCTACATGTTATTCATGGACTGAGATTAATGATGAAGTCATAGTGAACTGAAAACAAAGGATGTGGAGGAGTTGTCTCATGGACACAGAGACCGACCATCAAGGAATGGAGCAAAAGCAGCTGAGCAACCTGTGCCTTCTGCCCACAGCTATCATATCCAAATTTACTTTCTCTAACCATATTATTAATTGTAGGTTACATTTTTGAGGAAATGTCTTGTTATGTAGGCTTGGATGGCCTTGAACTCACCATTTAGCTCACGTTGGCTTGGAACCTGGTGTTCTCCTGCCTCAGTCTCCTGAGTTCTGAGATTATAGTATATGTCACTGAATCCAGCAGAAGTTTACATTTTTATACTTGTGACTTTTTAGAATACTTTATACAGTGCTGGAGATGCAGCTCAGTAACATAGTGCTTACCTAGCATGAGCCACGGCCTTCAGTTCAACCCAGCACAAAAAAAAAAAAAAAAGAAAATTCATGTAAAAAACAATATACTTCATATTCACCAGTTGAGACCTGATATCATCTAAGCTAAGAGAAAAATTTCCTAAAGCCAAGCAACATCTCAGGCAAAGTCCTTCCAGGAATTAAAATTTTGGCATTAACTCCACCAACTAACCAAATAAACAGTACAACACGGTAAGCTTTAGCTCAGATGGAGACTCAAAGTTTGGACCAAAATGTAGGAGCTTCATGTTTCAATTTATCTCTGTCAGAGATCTCCCTGAGTTTGTTTCATTCTTCTCAGCCTTAGAATCCTGACCTATTTAAAAAAGGGCACTGGGGTTGATAATACTTGCAAAGTTTCCAGATATCTGTGTCTGATGCCCCATGAACACATGAAATTAATGTATTTACTCTGCTTATTTTAAAATACAGAAATGTATCTTTATTTTTAAACAAATGGAAATATATCTATACTAATAATGTATCCATAATAATAATGCACAACTGAGGCAGAGCCTCTCAAACAAAGGAAAGTTTAGAAAACTTAGCCACCAAAGACCTCATGGATTTGTCCAGTTTCGGTTGACTCTGCTGCTTGTGTGCCTGGAGTGGCACAGAATCGGCCAGTGAAAGAGCAGCGAATGCTTTAATAAGGGCTGACATCTTGACCCTCTTCTGCTTCTTTGAGCCTCCATTGGTGGGCTGGGATTTGGGTCCTGTGTAGGGTGGGGGGACGGGATGGGTGTTGGAGGAAGGGTTGGTGGTGTCTCCGACTCTCAGCGTCCCCAGACTGGTAGCAGTAGTGAGTGGGTGGTTAAGGCCACTGATGCCAGGGGTGCTGGGATTAGTACTGGGTAGGGGCTGACCAAAAGAGGTGGGTGGTGCAGATGTGGACAGGGTAGAGGGCTGGGGTATCTGGAAGGAGCTCGGGGCCACTGGGTTGTGGGCACCAGAGGGAGCAGAAGCCCCAAGGTGGATTCCCTGAGAGGTCAAGGTGGTGGTGGAAGCAGTGGTGCTGGTGGTGGTGGTGCTGGTGGTGGTGGAGGTGGTGCTGGCCACGCTCTTTACCCCAAAACCACTCATAGGCTTTGAGGAAGATCGACTGGCTGGACCAGTGGTGGTGAGTGTGGCTGAACTAGTGATCATGGGGGGACCGGTAACTAAAGCAGTTGTCTGCATTAAACAGTGGGCTGGCATGTGTAGGAAATTACGAGGTATAACGAGGCCACTTTGGGGCTTGATGGGCGGGATGGTAGTTTTGGTCCTGGGGGGGATGGTGTGGTGAGAAGAGGCTGGGAATGTGCCCACATGTGTGGAAAGAGAGGGTTTGTTTCCCTGGCTTTTCATGGAAACGGCAGAGGTCAGGCCAGGGCCAGTAGGGGAGGAATGGTTGGTAGGCATGCTGCCAAGGGCCTTTGGGTTTTGAGTGGGGGCAGGCCAGAGGACACCTTGTAGTTTGGATGATACTGCAGGTTGAAGGGGTGGAGCGGGTGATGTATCCATAGGCACAACTGAGGAGGAAGTAGGTGCCTGCCCCACAGAAGCTGTTGGAAGTATGGGGGGGCCTTGTAGATTGCCTGAAACTGGAGGTTGAAGGGGTGGAGCGGGTGATGTATCCATAGGCACAACTGAGGAGGAAGTAGGTGCCTGCCCCACAGAAGCTGTTGGAAGTATGGGGGGGCCTTGTAGATTGACTGAAACTGCAGGTTGAAGGGGTGGAGGGGATGATGTATCCATAGGTACAACTGAGGAGGAAGTAGGTGCCTGCCCCACAGAAGCTGCTGGAAATATGGGGGGGCCTTGTAGATTGCCTGAAACTGGAGGTTGAAGGGGTGGAGCGGGTGATGTATCCATAGGCACAACTGAGGAGGAAGTAGGTGCCTGCCCCACAGAAGCTGTTGGAAGTATGGGGGGGCCTTGTAGATTGACTGAAACTGCAGGTTGAAGGGGTGGAGCGGGTGATGTATCCATAGGCACAACTGAGGAGGAAGTAGGTGCCTGCCCCACAGAAGCTGTTGGAAGTATGGGGGGGCCTTGTAGATTGCCTGAAACTGCGGGTTGAAGGGGTGGAGCGGGTGATGTATCCATAGGCACAACTGAGGAGGAAGTAGGTGCCTGCCCCACAGAAGCTGCTGAAGATGTTCCTGCAAAGGTCACTGAATGTGAAGAACTAAGGACAGCTGGAAGGCCAGTTGTCTTCGGAGGTGCGGGAGCTACAGTAGTAACCACACCAACCACCACTGGAAAAGATGGTGGGGCCTGTAGATTCTTCATCTTTTTCAAGTGCCCAACCAGTGGGATAGTGCTTAGGCCTGAGGTGGGGACGGAGGCTGGACAGGAAGCTGGCCTTTCTGCGGTCAGGGTCAGTGTGTGGCCAGGTGGCTTGGCAGGTGCAGGAGTTCCAGTGCTAACTACAACAGCAGGTCCTGGTAAGGACACTGCACAGTCAGGGTTCGGCATGGTCTTTGGGCTGGCCAGCAATGGGCTAGCACCTGGGCCTGGTGCAGGGGTTGTAGTGCTGACTACATCGGCAGGTGCTGGTAAGGGTGGTGTGCAGTCAGGGATCTCCACTGTCTTTGGATTGGCCAGCAGTGGGGTAGCACCTGGGCCTGGTGCAGGGGTTGTAGTGCTGACTACATCGGCAGGTGCTGGTAAGGGTGGTGTGCAGTCAGGGATCTCCACTGTCTTTGGATTGGCCAGCAGTGGGGTAGCACCTGGGCCTGGTGCAGGGGTTGTAGTGCTGACTACATCGGCAGGTGCTGGTAAGGGTGGTGTGCAGTCAGGGATCTCCACTGTCTTTGGATTGGCCAGCAGTGGGGTAGCACCTGGGCCTGGTGCAGGGGTGGTAGTGGTGACTACATCGGCAGGTGCTGGTAAGGATGGTGTGCCGTCAGGGATCTCCGCCGTCTTCAGACTGGCCAGCAGCGGGGTAGCACCTGGGCCTTGTGCAGGCGTGGGGAGTGAGGATGGCAAGGAAGCTGGCCCTATTGCAGGTAGCGTGAAAGTGAGGCAAGGCTCTTTAGTGACACAGTTAGAGGCCACAACAATCTTGTCCTCCAGAGCCTTGCTAAACCGCTGGAATCTGGCCTTCTTCTCTCTATGGACTTCAGGAGTGATAGGATAGGCAAGCAAGGGAGGTAAAGGGCAGGTCAGTGGGTCCCCGCACCGCTTGCGTTTCCTGCTCCCAGAGCTGCCAGGTGTGGGTAGTGACATGGAGGACTTTTTCTCCTTCCTTGTGGTGTCATCTGTAGCCCTTTGTCCATGGGACTCCTTGTCCATCACCTGGGGAGTGGGAGCAGTAGTACTAGAGCCATGCCCCAGCCCCTCCTCTCTTTTGTTCTTTGCTGTCCTCTCTGGCTGCTGGCAGTGGGAGGAAGCTGGTCCAGAGAGGAGGGCTGAGGTGTGCCCCCTCCTCTTCCACAGCTGGGAGACGCCTCCAGTGGAGCTGTAGGAACTCATGATTGCATTGCGCTTGGGCACTGGGATGCCACATGTGAACTTGCTTGGCGGGGAGCACCTAGAACACATGCGTGCCCGCTTATTTAAGGGGTCATCAGAGGTCTCAGAAGCGAGACTTCTCTTCAGGGGTACAGGTTTCTGTACAAGACTAGCAGAAGAGCCATCGGCCAGGAGGGGTTCAGATGTTGACGGGCTGTTCCCACTACTCTCATGGCCCTTTCTCTTGCTTTTCTTGCCATCTCTAAGTATTTGGGACTCTTCCTCCACCCTACTTTGCATTGTCTCTTTGAGAGTGGCGTCCTTTGCACCTGGCTGCTGGGCATTTCTTGCTGGGGAGGCCAGCGTGGAGTTGGTCATCTGCCCTGCTCCTTCTTTCTGCACTATCCCTTTATTCGAGCCTTTCAGGGCATTCACTGTGGTCTCCTTTACGCTAGGCTCCTGGGCATTTCTTTCCCTGGAGGCCAGTGTCCAGCAGACCATCTGACGTGGCACTGGAGGTGGCCTCTGGTTGTTACTGCTGGGGCAAATCTGCTTGGTCGCTGGGTTGCAGACCATCCTGCAGTTTCCCGCACAGAGCCTGGCCCCTTGGGGGTGACTGATCCCGCAAGGGGTGAGCATACCCAGCTTGAGCCGGTACCGTCTTCCAGGTGCATCCAGGAACCCTGGCATGAAATCCCCAAAGGGGCAGTGGCAAGGTCTCCTATGGGCTAGAAGAGGGGCGGAGAGTGAGGGGTGGTTGGGCTGCAGGAGGTGGACCAGGGAGGGGTGCGAGGGGCCGGCGGGCGGTGGCCGTCCCTCCTGGGTGGGGAGCATCAGGGCCCCGGCTTACCCTTGTATCTGTACATATCAGCAGTTGAGCAAGGTAGTTCTCCTGGAGCAGTGTCGCGGACAGTCGCTCTACCAGTTTTGGTTTCCAGGGACTTGTCCTAGGAGACTAGTAACATTCCATGACATGACAATTAAGGGTTCCAAATCCACGCGCGCGCCCGCGAGAGCCTCACGCTCGCGCATTCCGGAGGAGCGAGGAGCAGGCGCGCCAACCTTGGTCTCCAGGTTCAGACTCCACAGGTCCATGGTGGCCCCACTGGTGATCAAAGCCCCGGGGACACCTGCAAGGGCCTGAGGCTCAGCAGAGATAGGACATGCACCACTGACTGCCCTGCTGTCTCACCAAAGCCTGGGCCCTCTCTCACACTCTCTAGGAAATGCCTGAAGTCCCTGGACATATCAGCACCTTGCCTTATTTTTAGTGTTAATTGCTTTTTTAACTTACTGTTTGGTCATAATCATATATATTGAATCTGAGTATAAGAAGGGCTTACTATGGAAGGACCCTATCTGGTGAACCCAAACACACATGCAAGGGGTCTTTGAAGGTTAAAAAAAAAAAAAAAAGAACCTCAAAAAAAATGAAGATAAATGAAAATGTAACTAGCCAATAGCCAACATAACCAAAAGAGAGTACTGGGGTAATGCCTAATTCTGGGCAAAAATGACGAAACAGGACAAGGACATTTGCTTAGTAATAATTGCCATGAAATTTTATACTCCACCTAACAGCATCAAAATATATGAACCACGTGGCTTCCTAGCCAGACTAATGAGCACAGAGAAAAAAATAAAAGGGACACAAATAGGAAATGAATATCTGAATAGACCAAAGTTTGGACCAAATCTTAGGAGCTTTGTATTTCTATTCTAACCCAGGTTAAGCATTGCTCCTTGTGCCTTTACTGCTAGTTTGCCCCTCTGGCCTCCAGACTTCATATGTAAAATTGGCTTCTAAGGGAAGGAAGTTTAGCAGTATCAAGAGACTTAAATGTTAGAACTTTCTCTTTCCCTGTGCATACTAACAAAATTAAATTCCATTCAAGAAGTAGAAAAAGAAGTCATCATCCAGAAACGGTTGTGAGTTGACAACAATTTCTTAATTTGGGCTTGTTCAAAAACTTCTCCAGGGGTATATTCAAAGGCATATTTTCAGTTTATATTGTATTATTAAGAAAGAAATCCTGTAACTTTACAATTGAATGCCACTCTGAATATGATAGTCCTTGTCTCGAGGTCTAGAAAATTGGTATAATTTATAAGCTGTGAATGCTAGAGAAACAAAATCACACCCTTTAAACTGCATGTCTGGGGTGTTACTGCGGTGTCATTTGCCTCAGGGAGGCCATGGGAAACATTCCTGAGGACCCAGGAATTATAAGAAGGACACTTCTGGGGGACCAGAGATATATAGTATGTAGATTGATGTGAGACTGTGAGAAAGTCACTTAGCTTACCAGGGTCTAGACCGTGTGATCTGAAAATGTAGGGATGTATTTAGATGAAGAGAAACGAGACGTGGAAAGATATAAGTTGCCAACTCCATGATGACCTCTCCACTAATCAGGAGAACGAGTTTCAGGAACACTTCCAGAATGAATTGTACACTTGTGTAGCATGGAGATAGAGGCAGGGTAGTGTCCCTCTAGTTGTGTAGTATGTTTAGAGTAATCCTAGGTTATGAATATGTTATATGCCAATGGTCATGGTCACATGTACATTCCACAGTAACATCTGATAATGAAATGAGAACAGTGTTATAATACTTTGCAAACTATCAAAACTATCTTTCTTTTGAGACCTCAAGTGGATCAATTATATCAAGTATTTGACTAATAAGTTCCAGATTCATTAGTAAGAATTTCCACAATGAATTCATGCAAAATACCTGATTGTTTTTTCATAAAGGGACAATAAATTTTTAAAAAGCAGTCTGATGATATACTTTCATGCAATCATGAGTAAATTCCAAATTCTACAGGGTCAGGAAAGGAATCTAATAGGTACTGTAACTGCTTACTATAGGTATTAAGGCAACAAAGTCACTGCCCAGAGTTCAATCTTTCATAAGTTATCAAGGCTCAAAAGGAGGCAAAATCTGCCAAGTGGTTTAAAAAGATAATGTTTTCACAAGTGAATCAGAAGAGAGAGCACACATGTACTAACATGAGCACATTCCAACCAAGAGAAAAACATCTTGATTGAGTGAGTTTGAGAGTTGTCCAAATGTTTTACTTCTGTCATATGAAGTACCACATTCAAGAAAACCTTTTCTATTATGCTATATTTTTTCATTAAGGTTGAAAATTCCATGAAAGTACAAATATTTCTATTTTGCTCACTTATTCCACAAATACCTTGTGCCTGTCTCTAATAAGATGCCCAGCAAATGCTTGTGGCATGGATAAACAACCAAATAAATAAATGAACAAGACAATCATTGTTCTAACTTAATGTCTCAGGTATTTAATGACTATATAAATTACTGATTTTTAAGAATATCATTGAAATCAGACTATAGGAATAAAAATTCAGTCCCATCACATCAGAGACAATTTGTTAAAAAGGCTCTCTCACATCTAGCATGGTTTCCCCTACCATTTAGTCTACTGAATGGGGCAGAACGACCTTATACTGTGCAAGACAGTGTTTTTCACTTGCCAAATATTAGGATTTATTTCTTTTTAGCATCCTCAGGATTTTACTCCTTGTAGAAAGATTTTTGTATATGACAATATTATAAAAGAGTGTAACAATTGTTATGGGTGAACTTTTTTGGTTGTTTTTTTTTTTTTGGGGGGGGTGGGGGAATGTTTACAATAGAACCCAGGAATCCTTGTGGTTTGACTATCCAGACTTTCCTGGAAATGGCCATCAGACACATCAGAAAACTGCCCTTCTTCCTGCCAGTTTCATTCCTTTCCAGGAATAAACTCAAAAGAAACCCTTGAGCAAGAGCTCCCCAGTGACATCCCCTAATGATTAAACTAATTCTCTCACCACAAAAAAGTGAAGAAATATCAGCCTCATAACCTTTAAGAGACTGAGCACATTATCAGAATCATTAAAACTTAATAGTTATTCAAACAAGGCTAATCCTAAACTTTTGCACTTTTTCCTTCCCCTCTAATAATCACCTGCTCTCTATTTAAATGTTTAATAGAGAACTACAACCAAACAAAGCACATTATTTTTTCTTACAAATTATTTTAATTAAACACTAGTGTAACAGCAGCAAAATGTATTTACAAACAAAGACCAATGACTAGGATTTCAAAGCATCTGACTGTGTTTAGTCCAAGCCTTTGCATGTTGTCCAACTTTCATCTGAAGTAAAAATGAAGGCTCCTGTTGGAAGTCACTGTAACAGAACAAATATCATTTGAGGCTCTGCCAGTGCTACAAACAATTACCAAATCCACAAAGTGCTCTTCTTTCTCTTTTCTTTCCATGAAAAAGAGCAAGGCAACAAGCAGGATGCATCCAGCTGGGCTTCTTTTGAGGAGATCTCTCTGTAATCAAACTCAACAGAGTTGCTTCTGGGGCATCAAACACCAAGAGGCTGCTTTCTGCAGAAAATAAATAAGCAGGTATCAAACATTCATGGAAGTTTTGATGAAGAAACTTTCTCGGTCTTTCCACATAGCAGACACTGAGCTACTGACATGTGCTCTACCTAGAAATAAGCACAGGACTTTTATTTTTCAGTCTGAATTCTATGTTATTAATTTGGACACTGCAATGATAAACTGACAAAATAATGAACATTGTGTAAACCTAGTTTTTGTATCAGAAACCTCATTGATGCAAGAGCATCAAAATATTCTTGTCATTCACCACTTCATTCACAAAAGGTCTATACAATTTCAAGCCACCTAATACATAAATTTATTTTTAAAATGATAAAAATAAAACCTCAAAAGCAAAGTAACTGTTGTTTGTCATTAACCAGTTCAAACAAATCTTTGCTTGAAATTTGTTCAAAGACAAGCTTAAATTTATTGCTTTCCAGTCAATTAGTTGTGCTGCTTTATAAATACTAATAGTTTGTAATTTTTTTTAACTTTTTCTGACTTTTTTCTTGCTTAACCCTAAAGTTATTCTTCTAATATCTTAACCTTTATTTTATGTTTGTATCTCCAATTTTTTAAAGAAATTTTTGTTTTTGGTGCTACTGGCACTTGAACTCAAGGCTCTGCGCTTGCTAGGTAGGCGCTTACCCACTTGAGCCATGCCCTAGCCCCCTCTGAAGAAATATTTTAAGACAGTTTGCCAAGCAAATGTTTCTTGACAGCTGACCATTAATTTTGTTTGTTTGTGGTACTGGGATTGAACCTAGGACCTCTTATGCTAAGCACATGCTATACCACTAAGCTATATCCCCAGGCTGGCCATTAATTTTAAATGTGCTGGTGGTGAACTTCCCTATAAAACCAAAGCTAAGGTGCTGTCAAATGAACCTCAAGTCAGCATATTTGTGGGTCTGACAGAAAAGTTCCATTTTTGACTGATAGAAACACACTTCTTTAGGGTAAAAGACAGACTGATCTTTAAAATTTTATTTACTCAGCAAACAAACCCTTAAATACTGGGATGAAAACCACTAATTTAGTACAATACCGAAAAACACTTAATGTACTCTTTCTACATTCTTTTACCAGATCATAAAAATTTAAGCGTCTTGAGGATAGGAACATTAGATGTGATAGTGAAAACAAAACCAAAAGAAGTAAAACACACTTGATGTGATCTGAACACTGTAGTTATCTCCTACCTCTCTGAACATTTAGTGCTTGCTTTTTACAAAATCCATTTCGTTTTTCCCCTTTAAATGTCTATTAAAAGTTAACAGCTCACAAAGTAATGGCTAATGTGTATAAAGCACTGACTCTGCTCCATTGCACATGTATTACACTCTTTAATGCACACAAGGACAGTAGGAGGCGTCACCTATTTTACACTTGTGGCAACAGCCCCTGGAGGCACAGGCTAGTAAGTGAAGAGATGGATTTCAAACTAAAAGGTCGGTTCCATTTCCCACACAACTTTTTTGAGGGAACTGTGAAAATGACTAGGTGTTTTATTGTGCCCGGTGCATTTCATGCGTGAGGGCCATGTTCAGTCTTAGCATTCCATCACTTTAGGAATCCATGTGATTTACTGGTATGCAAATTATTTTTTTTTTAAAATCATAGTATTTTCACAAGAATGTGAATTCTGATTGTTTTGGTTCTGATTGGTTTTTGATCTGTCAAATATCTCATCTTGTTGTTGGAGTTTTTAGATTTTTGGTTTTTAGACAGGGTCTCATTACATAGTCCAGGCTGTCCTCGAATTCATGTTCCTCTTGCCAGTGCCTTTCAGTGCTGGAATATGGTTCATCTTGTTGGTTTTAACGAACTACCTACTTATCAATAATCTTTGGATCTCGATTTTTGTCACTCACTTTAGTCTATCCCTCTCAATTTCCAGTCATCTACAAATTCTGAAAGCAAGTCCTCTTTTTTTAAAGTTATTTTAAATAATGTGCCGTGACAGTGTCAGCATCCTCCTGGCAGATGGGGAGTGCACTAAGGCACTCTCAGGGGAAGTGGAGCTAAAGCAGCAAGCAGCCCCTCTGCCACCCCATCAGCCAGGACTGAAGTGGAGTCTGGAAGAAGCAGTGACAGGACATGCTCTCCCCACTGGATCTGGAGACAGGCTGCTAAGTGCCAACTTGTAAGACTCTGAGTTGTCAGGTTTTGTGTCCTGTCAAGGAAGCCCCACATTAGTTTCAGGTGAAAAGTAAGACAAAAACCGTGAAAGGCTTGTGGTACACGTGGGAATCCAACCCTCAGCCTGAAACACAGAGAAATTGCACCCCGCTGACAGATAAGACAAAGCCAGTTTTACCCACAAGTGTAACTGCAGTTATTGTGAAAAAGAATGGCTGAACCAAGTCACAGACACACACGGCCCAGTTGTTCAGATGCTCTGGTACCCTCAACAATGGCCCGTGGGGGAAGTAAGGGGAGCAAGGGCAAAAAGATAAAACTTCAAAATGGCCCTACAGACTGACTGGCAGTATGTGCGCGAAAAGCCAAACCCAGGCGCTGGTGAGCGCAGAACAATCCCTTCTTGGTGGCCGAGGCCCACCTCCTCCTCCACACGGGCATGCCAGGGGCAGGTTGGAGAGCCGAGCCTTCCAATCCGAACGCAGTGTTCCCTCGCCTAGGAGCTGCAAACGGCGAGTCTCCCCATCTTCGGAAGCCCAATGGCACCCTCTCCGTCCCCAGTGTCCCTGGACTGCAAGCCCTCCTCCAGCGTGAACTTGCCACTTGGTGGTCATCACCGCTGCTCGCAAAACCACCGCTTTCCCCCCAGCACCAACGAGTTCCCGAACCGCGGTGTCCAGACCCCGCCGGCCGGCATTTATTTAATAACGGACTCCGACCTAGTGGGCTGCGGTGGGGCTGGGAATCTGAACTTGAGTTTGCACCTTTCGGGGTTTTCTGCCATCAAGGCAGGCTTGGAAACAAGGCCTCAACTAAGCTTCCGGATCAACGTTTTGCCAAACCACACTGGAGTGGCCGGTTCTCCGGCCGCGCGGCCATCGTGCCAGGTGTGGAGCTCAGGCCGCCTCCCCGCCGCAGGACCAGCGTCCGGGACGAGACGGGTCGAGCGACCGGGTGGACGCCCGTCCCCGCCGCCCCGCGACCCCGGAAGGCGCAGGAATGGCGCGACGCAAGTCTCCGGACACCGAGGTCGCGTCCCGCCTCCCGCTCTCGCAGGCACGCAGGACCCGCGCTGCTGCGGGCGCGGGGGCCGGGGCGCCGGGAGGCCTCCGCTGGGCCGAGGGACGCGGCGGCTCGTCCTTCTGCGCGGCGAAGATGGCGGAGCCGGGCAGGCGGCAGAAGCAGGCCCGGAGCAGCCGCCTCAAGCCGCCGCCCTCCTTCATCGCGCCGCTTACCGGCAGCTGGGCGCGGCGAGCGCTCCGGCTCGGGCAGGTCCCCGAACAGGTCCATGGCGGAGGCCCCGCTCCACACCCTGAAGGCGCCGGCGCCATCAGTCACCGCGGCCCAGGCTTTAACATCCAGGCTTTAAACTCAAAAT
Source organism: Castor canadensis (assembly GCF_047511655.1). Lineage (NCBI taxonomy): Eukaryota > Metazoa > Chordata > Mammalia > Rodentia > Castoridae > Castor > Castor canadensis. The sequence goes on from NC_133400.1 coordinate 56,284,213, forward strand.
AACTTAAGTCAAATTCTGTTTTATATACACATGAACTATCTTAAAAAAAAAAAAACTTGGTCTATTTACTTCTCTAAGAGTCAGTTTTGTTATCCATAACGGGAATCATAGTAGCACCTACTTCAGAGGGTTCTTGGCAATGTTAAATGAGATGAGAGAAAGAGTTTAATTGTGCCAAGAACATAGTAAGCCCTCAATGTGCACTATTTTCATTTTTCAAGAATATGCTTAATATTTGCTGAGAAATACATTCTTGGATATAGGATAAATGATTGAAACTGAGACTAATTCATGTAGTTTATATATATTTCATGTTCAGAAGTTGTATAATTTCTATAATAAAGTCTTTATGGAGTTTGATGTCATTTTAATCAAATTTTGTTTATTTTCAAAGGTATTTTATTCTGAAGTCTGTTATAGAAGAGTTCTTGTGGCATTTATAGATAATGTTTGCTCAAAGACCAAATGTGGAATGTGGAATCACTGGGAGATAAATAAATCTTCATATTTGCTTCTTCCTAGCTCTCATTTTGCCTTATTTATATAATTCAGGATAAATTAAAGAGACTCCTTTGTTTCATTCATGAAATATCTTTGCTAGGCCAGTATTTTGTAGCCAAATAATTCTTTATAAAATTAAAAGCAAGACTTTGAATATAAAAGCTTTCAATGACAAATACACAACTCTCAGTTTAAGTTAGAGACTATTTTGTAAATTCTCTTATTAAGAAGGTCCAAGCAATTGCCATATGCTCACAGCAGCTACACTATCCACAGGTGTTAAACAGAAGTTACCATTTAAGTGTCTCGCCACAAGTCACACTATGGAAACTACACCCTCACTCAAGAATGGTTTAGGTGACCCCTTCTGATTGCATGGTCCTCCTTTGATTCCATGCTGAATGCTATTGTACAATGTTGTATTTCTTAACTGATTCAAAGCTAACCAACATTATCGATTCAATAACTTACCTCACAGACATAGACATGTTCAGTTTGACTCTGGGCAGGCATGATGGATATCTCTGAGATGTGAAACATGCCGATGTTTCTCAGACACTGAATTGGTCATTGTCAAATGGAGCAGCTTGTTGGGCCAGCTAAATTCATTCAGCCTATGTAAAGATCTGCCTATATAGTATGTGAATGTAGATTTTCCACTTGCAAAACGCCTTAGAAATTTCAAAAGATTGAGTGGCTCGAGTCATCCCTCCAGTCACTGCCTGGTTTTATCTGATCAGCCAATCTTTTACAGACACAAGAGTGGTCACCACTCACAGCATTTAAGCACTGGCTACTCCTTTCAGATCATCAGCGCTTTGAAGCTTTGTGAGAGTCCATCTTTAATTTAGATAAAATATTTTACTCTGTAGATTCTGTAATACATTCACAAGGATGGGTGCATTTACTTCTAGAGTCATTGTTCTTCCACTCCATGGTTTTAGAGGTGACATTTAAACAATAGTATTTTGAGCTTTAAAGTCAAGGTTAAGGAAGGAATTTCACTTCTATGGTATAGCTCAGAGTATTGAGCAGTGGGCTCTGGTGTCAGAGCCAACAAAAACAAATCACTCAAACAAAATAAAAGAGCCAAAGTATGAACCCAAATCTAATCAAATAATATGTGGCTCAGGGAGAACTTTTCAATGAGAAAAAAAAAAAATAAATCCTCAACCAATATCCATAGCACACCAATGAATCAGAAAGGTTTTAAGGGATGCTGAGTGCTAAGGAAGAACTTTCACCTGGGAGTGGGTGGTTCATACCTATAAACTTAGTCACTTGAGAGTCTGAAATCAGGAGGATAGCAGTTTGAGGCCAGTAGGGAAAACAGTTCATAAGACCCCATCTCCAAAAATAACCTGAACAAAATGGACTGGAGAATGCCTGCTTTGCATGTGACTGCTTGGCAAAGCCCTGAGTTGAAACTCTAGTGTCCCACCAAAAACAAAGAAACTTCCTTCCCTTACCCTCCAATAGACTCTGAATTATATTGTCATAAAAACATTTTTTCTGAATTCTTATTACAATTAAATTTAGTAATTAAACCAGTTATTTATGCAATTATCTGCTTAATTCTTAGCACTTCTGTTGGATGTATCATTTCAAGAGGCAGGAACAAAGTATTTTTTTATTGATACACAGAAGATGACCAACATTTATTTATTGATTAATATATATTTGGTGACTGAATCTCAAGATTGACATTTCTTAGCACCTAGAATATTAGATCTAGGGCAGATATTAAATCGCAGTTGACTCTACCTCTATTCTAATATGGGAATCCTCTCTCAAAGTACTTAGTGGATGATGATCTTGCACTATGAACACTTCTTCTAATGAAGAGTCAGTAAGTAATTGAGAAACAGAGTTCTGTCACTCACACTCATTAGAAATTACTTTTGTCTAATGTCTCCTGTAACTTCTATCCATGTGTCAGTTCCAATCTCAGAAAAAATTAAAATGGAATCCATTCCTTCTATACAAAAGTACCTAATATATGGCAAGGTAGCCATGCTGTGCTCTTATAAGTCTTCCTTTCCCCAGGCTTACATCCTTGATTCTTCTGTTCCTCATACAATCTAGTTTTGATTTTCCTCACAATTAGTGTTTCTTTACTCAGTGTGTGTCCCAGTTCCACATCCATATCTCACAACACTGAAGGTAGTGTGATGCAGACATAGTAAAGTAAAGCCATTATCTTTCTTGAACTGAATCCTGTAATTTTGTTAGGGTAACTTAACTTTGCATTGTTAGTGGTATCTTAGAAACCCTATGAAGTTTAATTCTATTGGCTTGGCACATGGTTAGCCAAACTGTGATATCTCCTGGAAGTCTGGCACATTTTTTGTGCCATATGTGCACGAGTAACTATATTTAATTCTCATTGCCTTGACATACATATGTGGCATGGTCTATGTGTATGAAGTATCTTAAACAGGACCTATTCTATATCTTGCATACAAGAAGACAGAGGGTTTGTTCTTCTTCTTCCTTTTCTTCTGGTTATTTTCATTTGCCCCAGGATGCAACCAAATAAAAACAGGACTTTTTGTGGCTGTGATGATCATGCCAAATAGTTCAGTCCTAACCAACTGTCTTGATCTGCAAAGTGCAGCAGTGTAGTTCTCATTTCACTGATGACATATTTCCAAGGCTTTTAAAAATCAAGTTCAAGAAACAGTCATCACTATCTATGATCCCTAGGACTATGGCAACCTTATGGTATCCCTGCTTTCCTCCCATCATACTATCCCTGCTACTTCATACCAAGTCTTTATAGCTATGAACACAAAGAAAAAACCTGCCATATTCATATTTTACCTCCTGAGTGTTATAAGTTTGCAAGTTATACTCTGTGATTGGTTCCAAAAAATACAACATAGTTTTTTGTAAGCTGATAAATGTGCATGTTTTTATACTTGGAACTACTCTGATGCCATACTAAGGCTTAATTCAACTCTTTCCCTCTTTTCTGTAAGGAAATAAACACACAATGTTTCTATATATTTATTTGTTCATTGAATTATTTATTTACTTTTGCCAAAGTAATACACAGACATATTTTTAAAGTCAAATACATCATGGGAAACAAAAGAAAACAGTTATCTTCTCCATTTTTCTGTATTCTTAGGTCCTAACCCACACAAATAACCATTTTTATCTCCTTTAGTTGTTTTTTATGAAACAAAATATTACACATCTGTTTTTTGATTCTTTAGTTTTTTAGATTGTTTAAAGTCTTCCAATAATGAGAAAAGAGGATTGGATTCTGTTGCACAAGCCACTGCTTTTCTGTTTTTTCTATAATACTCTTCTTTCTCCTTCTCACCAGGGTGACAATGGCACATTCAGCAGTCAGCTGAGCAGCACTGAACAGTGTCCGAACAAATCGGTAAATCTGCTTCTGCTCTGGGTTGTGTTTGTCATAGTCTGGTGGCACTTCAGATTTCTAGAAAAAGAAATATTTTCAGATACCTGTTCACCCAGTAGGAGCAAAAGAAAAAAAATCTCATGAAACACAAGGGGATTACCGAAAGAGGGTGAAGGTTTTCATCAAAAATATCTAACAGCATCCTTCCATCTGGGTCCCTGGTGGGGAAAACAACAGAAAATGGAGTTGTCTTTTAAGAATAAATGAGTTCCATTCAAAATACAACAAAAGTCATTTTGATTCAACTATATTTCAGGACAAAATATAACAGACATTGCTGGATAAGTTATGTTTCTTGTGGACAATACTTAATTGCTTTTGTTTTAACAGCCCAAGGAAATAAACAGTTGAATTAAGCAAAAATCTACACTTTAATTTTCTGAGTTTTCAAATGAACCAAATCAAGCAAAAGATTTAAATTTCTTTTAACATCTTGATTCTGAGCAAAGGCCAACAGATCTTCATACACCACTACATAGTAGCTGACAAGAAGTACCAAGGGCGAAAAAGAAAGTTGATGGATCCTTGAGATCAATCTGAAAGTGTCACAACATGCAGCTCAACTACTTCACTGATGAGTTTCACAACCTCACACTGAAAAAGAGGCAACAAGTAGGAAGGCCTCACTCAATAATCTGTAAGCCTGTAAAAGAATGGCTGGTAGTTTCCAGGCTGGTCACTTCAGAGAACCATTTAAAACTTCCACTGTGCACCATGCCTCTGGCTGTGGCCTCTGTAGGGACCTTGTATATCTAACCAGTGACAGCTCCACATTCATATAATTTGAATTTTATCTAAAAAATGTTCTTTAAAAACCAAATGTGGAAACCACTGCTTCTGGTGCACTGCATGTAATTCCCATAGTCTGTGCTTCCAATGTCAATGAGGCTAAAGAACATCAGAAGGCTTCCAGATCCACCCCAACACACATCCATCACATCAAACACTATGATTTCTGCCTTTTCTGCTCTATAAATTTACCATTATCTCCAAAAATGAAAGAAGAGTAAGCTAGCAAAACAGCTCAATTTTCATTCCTGCATTTGGACAATAGGAATTGTTTTAAAGCTCAGGGAATACTCTCACTTCTCTTCAGATCACAGAAATCTTTCACATTTTGAAAGAGTGCTGGGTACTGACACTTGTGCTTACTTGCACTTACCTGCATGAACCCAGGCAGCATTGATTTAGATAGACCAGAGTCAAAGAAAGGTTCACACTGAGAGCAGAGCCTGAAAGCATGGGCAGCTCCTTTTAGGTGTCCCTGACTACATATCCTTTGACACTTCATGCCCCAGCCATGAAGAACCAGCAGACCCTCTCACATCCATTATTGCCTCTGCAAGGTTCTCAAGAGGCTGTGTGACACAAACCTAGTGCTGCACCCCATTTTGCTGAGCAGTTGGGGGTCCTGTTCAATTTTCTTGATGAACAAAAGCCCCTGAAAAGCCATCCAGCTACTCCAAAAGTAATTGTAAAAATGAAAGCAGAGATTAGAAATATAAGTGGAGATTAAGAATGTGAGCCAAAATGACTGTGGGGGGAAAAAAAGACCGCATCCTCTGAGATGTGGACTATTTCCTTTCCCTTTCATGGAAAGCTATATAACCCAGATGAGAGCACCATGTTTCTCAAGCTGATGGCTCTATGGCCAGCCAGCACCAAAGGTTTGCTCACTATGATTTGCATAGGAAAGATTCTGTAGTCACACCTCCACTTCCCTAGAGACTTACAGGTGTCAATCAATCTGAATGTCTACAAATGCTCAGTTTTTCTGGCTGAACTTCGCTGACTTTTGGTCCAATTTATTGCCACTAATCTAGAGGAGTAGTAAGACTAACGGTTTGGATAATAGATTGGGTTCAAATTCTAATTACTCAATTTACTACTTATATGCTCTTAATACAATTATTTAATCTCTCTGTGCCTTAATTCCTTGCCAGTAAAATGGAGATACTATCAGTATCACTTCACAGAGCTATTAAAACTAAATGAAGTAATGCATGTAAAAATGGTAAGAATTCTGAGTATGCACTTACTAAAGGTGGCTCTTATCATCACCACCTCTGGCTGAGGATCCATGACTTAAGGATCTATGATAGTATAAGAAGTGGAGCTCGGTGGTAGAGTATGTGCTTAACATGCATGCAACCCTGGATTCAGCACCAAAACAAAAACAAAACTGAGGAATCTCTTAAAGATGCTAATGCAAAACTGGTTTCAAAGCACATCTGAGTTACAGTAGTAATATTATAGGTTAGTTAAGGCTTCATAGTTTAAAAACTTTTCTACCATAGAAATAAACTGCAAGACAAAATGTACATTTTCACTGTTGTTCTAATTCAAGAGTTCTAAGGCTAAATGGAGGGAGTGAAGGAGGGCAAATATGATGGATGTACACTGTATATACATGTAAAAATATATCAACAAAAATGGTTTAAATTGTTCAAAGGGGGAAGGAGGTAGGAGGGAGAATGATGAAGGGGGTGAATCAAATTAAGATACATTGTAAGCACACTGTAAACATCACAATGAAATACCTGAACAACTAATATATGCTAATAGAAATGTAGGGGAAAAAAAAGATTCCAAAGCTATGCTATTTTTAAGTCCTTACATCCAAAATTCTCTAGCACCACAGTAAACCACAAGTCACAACTATACTACAGAATGGAATCATGATAGAGAATACCTTTCCAGGTGTCCGCTTCAGATACTTGTGTTTTCCCAGAATACTGTTTGCTGGAAGCTTGGCTATCCCTCCACTCCCACTCCACTCTCCCCATTTGGGAGCAGCCTGAAGGTGTTGTGGATCCCACTGGTTAAGATCCATGCTTGCTACCTAACTAGTTCATACCAGTTGTACTCATTATACTTATACGTGTAAATATCACATTATTCAGTAAGAAATGACTGCAATAACAGAGGCCTTTGTTCTGAAAACTAACAGGATGCTGTGGATAATTTGGATGCTAAAGAAAATCATTGAAAATAAATTTGCTATAGATTAAGTGAAGCCAAAACCTGAAAAATTCGATATTCAGAATGTTTTTACAAATGTCTTTAAGTTTTCTTACAACTGGGGGAAACAAAAACCACTTAGAAAGGATGAATTATAGATGTGGCTTAATGTCCTAGATTTGAAACAGTTAACATTGAATTGCAAATAAACTGGCAAATAAATGCATTCTTTACATGTTTTGTGTTGAAATAAAATGCTTATGGTAGATTTTTTTTAATTCCCTGTTTTAAACGACTTTTTAAATTAACTGAAACATTGCCAGGTGCATTATATCAGAGAGAGGACTTCTACTACGTTAACATAGTTTATGTTTCGTATACCAAAATTTCCTCAACTGAATTCAAAATATAAATTTAACATTTTCTTCATGTTAAAACTGCATATACAATAATTCTAAAATAACATGTTATAAAAGAGTGTTTAAATAAATTATACAGAAAATAATGAATGAAGAGGCAGCTGGACATTCTCAAGAATGTTTTGTTTCAACCACAAATACCCATTGGTGTCCTGTGACTTGACAGTAGTTCAGCACTTCCCTGGGAAGTCTATGAAAATATGAGTTAAGAATATAAAATCCAAAGGCTATGGCAGCTAGAAAATAACTGGAAAGCATAAAGGAAGATAATGTGTGATGTGTTCAGCATAAAATTCATCATTCACATACCTGTTTTTGATGTGATAATATATTGCAAGAGCTACACTGTAAAATGAAACACAGAAATTCAATGCATCATAAATGTACTCAGTATTTCATATATTATCTGATAACAGTCTGAACATCAATATTTATATAAAAGTCAAACACCTGAAGAGTCCTATTTCATTCAGAACACTGATCAGGAAATTCACTCTTCAAATTAAATCACTTCAATGTTCATTCCTGGGAATATTAAGTCTTTTCTAGAAACAACAGAACTTCAAGTGAAATTTAGAAACAAACTGCTCCACAGAAATAAAAGCTTCATCACTTGTGAAACAGACACTATATAAAAGATGTGGTACAAATTAAACATCTTAGAAATCTCTAACTCATTGCCTACTGGCAATCAGCCTATCTTTGATTTGGACATTCCTCTCCCTTCTGAGTATCCCCTTTCTCTTAAGTGTCAAAGCCCCTGGCTAGAGTAAAGGTTTCGTCCTTGATCATAACCAAAACAAGTGAGAAATGCTGGCACTTGCCAGATGGATTCTGATGCCCTCCCTTTTAGTTGGGGCCCACCTACCCAGATCCCAGACACACATTTTAAAAGATGATACTTTTTAAAGCCACTGAACTATTAACTGAAGGAATTTCAAGTCTGGGAGGTGCAAAGAAAACGTCTTTTGGGTCAGGGGAGCCACATTATCTACACTGAATTACTTGGGCTCCACAGTTAGGTAATTCTAACTGCTGCTGCTTTTAAGCTTCTTTTCCCTCTACATCTTAGCCCAGAGATTATTCAAGCATTTCAAGGAGGTGCTGGTAAGAAGGGGGAAGGCAGCTGTCCCCTTACACCAAGGTTCCTCAACCTTAGCTGCTTATTGGAACATCTTATGGTGGTTTCAAGGTCCAGATACCCAGGCTACCCCCAGATGTTAGAGAGATAGTGAACATCAGAGTGTTTTTAAGCAGTCTGGGCTGGAACCAGTCAGACATACTTGTAACTTAGGTGCTTGTTCCTCCCAGGCTTGACCAATGAACTATCAACTGTTACCAAGTATTCCTACCAGGCTCTCATGTGTCTATGTCAAAACCAGTGGCAATTTTAAATCATCCAAGGGTGATGTTCAGAACTGAGTCAGATCCATTCTGAGTCTCAAGAGCTCCCACAGTTCTTGAAAACAAGGCTGACTTTACCTTGGTGTCACATCTCACTTCCTGGGAAGAACGGGGAAGCTGGCAGCTCTCATCCTGGACTATCAGAGCTCAAGCAGGTACCAAGAGCAGCATGGTGAACACATCTTCAGGGCTTTCTATTTCTCTCCACAAGGCCAACCCACTTAATCAAGAAAACACTTCCAAGAAGCACTGGCCACCCATTTCCCAGCAGTCAATTTCAGCCCAGAGGAGCAGTATAAGGTTACACAAAAACCTACACTGTGCAGCGAGAACACATCTCTTCCATTTGGGTTTATGCCCACTAGTCATTTACTATACTCAAAGGCCAGGTCAATGAGGGAGAGGTTACATTTCCATTAGAATCTCAGAAGCATGCAGCCCTACAGAGAATGAATTCTACAGAAAAAGCATCGCCATCCAAGTGATAGGACACTGTACATCGAAGCTGTTGTAGTAGCCACTACCTGACCAAGGCTGGGATTGTCACATGTAGTTCAGTTCAGAAAGGGGCTTTTAAAAACTTGATTCATTGAAAGAGATCACTTCATATCTAACATGTATTGCCATTAAATGTGTACTTTCTTAAACAAGCATACAAATACAACGTCCCAGATTCCTCACACTTGGGTTGTTGACCACAGGCTCCAACACTTCAAGTGCTCTGAGATACCTACCGTGAGTGGCTGCTGACATTACAAGAAAAACCAGAGAATGATGGAGGGGGTGAATTTAACTAATGTATATTTTAAGCACTTTTGTAAATGTCACAATGTACCCCCAGTAAAATAATATGATAAATAAATTTTAGAAAAATTTTTAAAAGAAATAAAAATAAAAACCAGTGCTCCCTGCCCTCAGGAAACTGAAGCCCCCAAAAGGGAAGTGATTTGATCCAAAGCACCCCCTTCCTCCCTCCTAAAGTCCACTTGAAAATACAGAACTAAAGCCCCATGTTGAATTCCGCTAGAATCTTCTCTGCTGATGAAAGACCAAGGGCAGTCTCTCAACTCCAGGCAACACAGTTTACTATGCCAGAAGGTCTAGTGAACTGCAGCCCAAGTCCTCAACTGGGACTACAGGAGCCTTGTTTTATTTAGAAGGCAAACTAAGAGCTGCATTATGCCAAGATGTCTTCAATCAACAATGAAAGGGTAAAAGGTATGCACAAAAATTAAAAAATATATCTTAGAGGTCATCTATATTTAAAATAATTTAAAATGTTCTTTTTGCATGATGATAATTGTAATTATAAGCACTGTCCTTTGAAAAACACTCTTTAGAAAACTGAATTTTTTATAATTCTATTTTTGTTATTTATATCAATAACTGCAAATTATCTATTTTTGTACTCAATTATATTACAATAATTTACTGTCTTTGTATTTATAAGGTATTATGTATGATATTGATAACTTATGATACCATATAATAAAAACAAGTTAAATAATAAAACAAAAATGTTATTATTTTTATATAAATAGTAATATGCAGAAATATTACAAACACTGAAGTCTTAACAACCAACCAAAGCCACTTTTTAAAAAGAATTCCTCATTTTCAGTGTTCCTCCCCTCCCCAAATTTTATCACCCCTCCCAGAGCCCACAACCAGCCAGCATCAGTGTAAAGAACAGAAAGAGCATTCAGTTAGGCAGAAATCTTCATACCCACCATTTAATTGTATACTTGAGGTTTGGTTGACTGACTGTGCTATCATCAAGGAAAATAGTGGAGCACGAACTGTATTTCCTTGCTATTTGTCCAGGAGGATGCTAGAAAACAATGCAACAAGACAAAGACAATTACACAGGGTTCGAAATTCTTCCAATGAACATCAACCCTTCATATGAGATCAGGCAACAGAAAGAAAACGTTTTAATGAGAAGTGTTAACACTACCACCACCACCAACAGGACAAAAATACTTACTATAAAATGAACTTCTTTGTTCTTATACATATAAATTGCCACCACCACCACTCCTAGTCCCCAATCTTCTTCACCAGGAGAACAGTACACATTTACAATCAAGCATCACAGTGATTGTTCCAGAGTCCATAAAACTATGGGACCTCAGTAAAGTATGGAATGTATGGCTCTCTATTTCAAATGAAGCCTGTCATTAGGTGACATCTTAGTTTTATGCTCTACGGTCAAGTCAAAAACCCACCGTCCCAATTTCTCTATTCTTGGGATATAGTTGACCTGGGGGGAATGGAAAATGCAGCCAAGGCTAATTTAAAATCTCCTGGCTAATCTGCTTAAATTTTAGCAAGGGAAGTTAAATAAAAGTATTCCTTTATTAAGGACAAAATGCATTTTGAAGGGAAACATTGTCTGATGCTTTTGAAAGCACAACCTTTACTAATAAACAGTAATTTAATAATAATAAAATGCCTTTAATACTATGCCTGTATACTCTTATGACTGGTTCTTTCACAATTACCTCAGTTTTGAGTTCTGTGGAAAATTTTAGAAGCACTTCCAAAAGGTAATGGTGAAGAAAATAGAGTTTAAATTATACACTGAGTGATAAGCGGATTTTGACAACAGCTTGGGAAACATGATTTGTAGACATCGATCTGGATAAGTCATGGTCAGAAAAAAAATTAAATAATGCAAACAAGTTCCTACTTGCCTGATGCTATGTTGCCAATGTAAGTGTCATTTTCAGCAACCATAAGCCCTTAGGGATCATGAAATTGCCTGCCTGAGCTGCCCACAATTAGCAAAATCCTTGGGGATACACAGTTCATGAATTTAGTCAGGAAGCTTTGATGCCAATTAAAGACCAAATGCCCTGTTCAATGCTTTGACATCTGCTTTCTATTTAATAAATTCCTTCTGTAACAAAATTATGAAAATTTGCAGCAGTCAGAGAAGTACATAAACAATGCCACAAATATAATTTCCTCTCAAACACTAATCAATACTGGTTAGTATTTTGGGTACCGAATTCCTTAAATCACAGCTAGAGGGCACTACACTAATAAAGCATTCTGACCCTCTCCAGCTAGCTCTCACTTTTTAAACAGCATCAAGTCAGAGAAAAATAACTAAGAGTCAGGAACTCTAGTGTTCAGACTTGTTCTTAGGCTTCTCTCTTGAGCTTACACTATTAGGTGCTTGTATAGGAAAGAGCATGAAGAAAAGTTCAAGTTACAACTTAAGTGTTCATTTTAACCTGACATTTCCACATCAAGTGAATCACAACATTCTCATTAAGACAATCCAAAAGCATCAAAAACAATTCTCTTTCTCTTTTAATCTCTTACAGCAATTACCCCCAAATCACATAAGACATATTTAAAAAATAACAATCTATCAAAAGCTATAAAATGGGTGGCAAGCTCTCAAAATCCTTAAGGAATTTCCCTCACAGAGGCAAACATCTACCATAAACAAAATTATCAGTTGGGCAAGGTGTGGCACACCTGCAATTCCACAATATGGGAGGTTGAGGCAAGACGAGAGAGGTCAAGGCTAGTCTGGGCCACAAAAACAACAAAAATCAACACAAGCTATGTTTATCACAAAAATCCAGTAATTGATATGATGATGTCTTTTTAGAGATATGGTTGTTAATAATCCCAACAACAAAGCAAAAGGATTTCACTTCTACTTCTTATAGGGTTTCAACTACACATTTCATTAAGATCAAAATGTGACAGGAACTGCAAAGAACTAGTTTCCCTAAGAAAATACAACCATGAGGTCGGGAAGGAGACAGGTGATGCACTCAGGCCAAGTACAGCCTGCATTCCCTTCTAATCTAAGACATCACCTTTGTGGGCTAAGGAGCAGGAACAGCCCGGGGTGTGCACAGACAGAAGGTTCAGAGCATTAACTCGAAGCTAGTCATACAAAGCAACTCGGACCTTTCAGGATCACCCCAGCTGCTAGTTTGAGGATTCAGAACTAAGAGCTGATATGTTGAACCCTTAATTTTTCAAGGGAATGTCAAGTCAGCTTTTAAACTATTTAACAATTTTATGACTAAAAACCCTGAATGTTAAGTTGTAAAGAATTTTGGTTTCGGGGCATCTCATCAACCTAAATACGATTTGGCATTAAGTCATTGAGATTTGTACAATGTAAGTTTCTTTTGACCTGAAACCCTACGCCACTAAGCTGAAATCGCTAGAATCCTTCTACCAGGAAAGCTCTTGAGCCTAGGTCTGCTTGCCTGTTTTGGTTTTTGGTTTGAGTGATTCCTCTTAGGATGTAGCAGATGTGGGTCCTGTGATTCTTTAAACCTCTGAAGGCATAGAAGCATTAGATACATTCACTGAAACATATTTTAGCTTGTTCTTTTTAAGTGGTACACGGTATGTTGGATGGCTCTGTTTTAGTCTAAATATTTTAAAATTTGTTGCCCATGATCTAAAAAAATCACTACACTTATACATGTTAGGGGTGGGGAGGGGTCACTCTTTCACTTAGGCTCCAGTCTCTGCTAGTAAAACACACAGCTGTTAAGATGCACTGGAGAAACAGCAAATACAGTGGTTAAGAAGACAGACACTGGAGCCACAATTTGGGTGTGAATGTGGCCCACTGAAACTACCTATGTGACCTAGGCAGGTCACTTTGCCTCTCTCTGAACCATTGTTTCCTTACCTGTAGAACAGAGATGAAAGTAACAGCCCCTTCCTCACAAAGTCATTATGAGGAGTACCTGAGTTAAAAATTTCTAAGTGTTGAAGAGCAGAGCTGACACCTATGCTTAGTAAGAAACCAAATACATTCACCATTTATAAGAATGACAGGAACGCTTTTTATGACTAATGTCCACAACGTTTTAGAACATAAAAGAAAATGCCTAAGACAGTGCCTTACTTGATAAAGATGGTCATAATACTACAGATAGCTTAGAGAGATTTTCTCAAGAATGACAACTATTTCGAGGGCCAACCACGAACTCTGCTTACGAGGAGAGCAGGGTCAGTCTGATTAGTGGGAAGCTCAACTGTGTATTATTTCTAAGGAAATAAATTATTTTTGAAACAATGTGTATTTTACAAATTAAATTACCAAGATGTGGAATTACAGAACTTCAGAGCTACACTGCAATGAGATCATCCAGTCTGCTTATTTATGTAATGTCCACAGTAAAAAATAATTTATTTACATAATGTCCGCAGTACAAGGTCCACTGATACATAAAAATTATTGGAAGAGCTGTCATGTGTCCCAAATAACGAAGATTATCTTCTTAGATAATTCCAATACTGATGTTTGTTATACACAAAGACACACAGACACAGACAACCGCACACATACACATATACGCCTTCTCAAATCCCTAATCTCCCTGTAGGAGTGTGCATCACAGACAAAAAGGACCCACTGTGCCTTGTCTGTTCACCTCTTGCTTGTTCCTCCCTGGCAAGTGGTTTTGCAATACCTCCCAACTTATCTCACACCAGGGCTACTAGTTCCTCCACCTCTTCCATCTGTCTTTCCAAGCTGGCTCACACCCCACATTCCCTTTCCATTCACAAAGAGCTCCCTGCTGCTATACCAAGAAGTGTTTCTCAGCCCTGGTATTAATTTGATTTTTGACTTGAAACTCTTCTTTGCAGTATTGGAGACTGAATCCAGGGCCTCACAAGTGTTCTACCACTTAAGCTACTATATTGTATTTTCTTTTTAAGAGTCTTGCTAACTTTGCCAAGGGTGGCTTCAAATTTGTGATCCTCCTTCTTCCACCTCCTAAATAGCTGGAATTATACACACGCACATGTGGCTCCCTATCTTTCTTGCTATATAGTCTCAGTCCCTTTTGTAAATTTCACTTCTCTGATCCCCATCAAATGGAATGGGCTTTTCTCCTCCTGCTATAATCTCTCTGCTAAGGAGCAGCTCTCTTCTGAGCTCACCCTGCCTGTGTTAAATGAATCTGTTCCTCCAATCAACTCTAATGTCTTAAAACCACAGTGCCACAGAACATTCTTGAATCTTCTGCCTTCCTTTCTTTTAAACACTTCCATCAATAGCTGTTGATTCTACTTCCTAAGTACCTTTCAGAAATCATCCTTTCCTCTTACAGTTCTCCAATCACTATAGGGTATCATTTCTCACCTGCATTACTGCAACAGTCATCACCTGCCTCTTGGCTCATTCCTCTCCTCACCATTCCTCTTTCTGCAAAGCAAATTATGGGACTTCCCTGTTTAAATGATCCTGAGGCAGACACTCATCACTCTTCATCTCTCCACATGCAACACTCACTTCCTCCTTCCATGCATGCTGCACCTAATTATGCCTAATTAAACCATGACAGGAACAACATCACTTTTACTTAATGCCCATCACATGTGAGCCAGCAATGTACGTGTATTCATGTACAGTTCACAAGCACACCCAGCAAAGCAGGTAAAATTCCCATTTTATAGACAAAGGAGGTCAGAGAAATAAAGTAACATTTCCAAGGTCAAATCTAAGACACCAGAGCTCAGAGTCATGCTTTGTCTAGCTCCAAAGTCTATGCCTTCTTACATATAGAACTTTGCTGACACCATTCATTCTCCAGAACTCTGCTAACAGCCCTTTGTGGTGCCCCAAGACCTGTATGGGCTCAGTGTCCCTCTGATATTCTATGCGCCCTGTTCTTGCCTTCCACAGCAACGACCACTCTCCACTGTCATTTGCTGCTCACTCACCTATGTTCTAAGGCCTAGACTCTGTCTTGTGGGTAGACTGTATCGTTTTCTTGAATCAGCAAATGAGAAGCAGCTCCATACCTGGGACCAGCATGCCAATGACCATGGGAAAATTGCCTCCAAGATGGCAGCAGAGTCCTCTGTGAGCCCATGATATCAATGCAGCCATGGCCCAGCAAAGAGTGTGCCTATGACAAGGATCAGAAGTTCGTGGCAAAGGTCTGTGCAATTGGTAGTGAAATGCTGACGTGCCCAGACACAGTGAAGTAGAGCAGTGGCTGGCAGAACCAAGGAGCCAAAGCTAATGTGATGAGATGCTCCAGGACAGAGGGTAAGAACACAGCTGCAGCCAGCAGCCTAGTGCTCAGGGAAAAGCTCTGCCACCTAGCAGTCATCTAAACATGGTCAGGCTACTCAAGGAGGACTCATGCGTCCTCCCTGCTGGTGACAGTCCTAATTTGGCCCTGCTGTCCTGGAGAAACCAGTGGCAGCACACTTTTTCACACTCAAAAGCATCCTGAGTGAGGCTGTAAGTTAGAAGATCACTTAGGCTTAACCTCTCCCATGCCATCTGTGATACAGAAAACAGAATCTGTCCCTCAATGTAAGGGCCACATGGGACAATACTTTAAAGTGGTCACTCACAGACATGCTCAACCAATTGGGGTGACATAATAACACTCCAGAATCTCTGGGCTTTAATGCTGCACTTTTTAAAACTTTTTAATAGACTATTTTTTTAGAGAAGTTTCTGATGATATCAAAATTGAATGGGAAGTACAGAGAATTCCCATATACCTCTGACTCCTGTACAAACATCCCCCCCACCCCCGCCACTATCCACATCCAGCACCAGAGTGACACATTTCTTACAATTGATGAGCCTGCACTGCATACATTATTACTTAAGGTTCAGAGTTTACATTAGGGTTTGCTCTTGGTGCTGTATATTCCATGAGTTTTCAAAAATGCAAAAAGTATCGCACAAAGTATCATAAGTAGTTTCACTGTCCTAAAAATCCTCTGTGCTCTGCCTAGTCACTAGTCAACTCTTCCTTCTCCTTATCCCCTGTCATCTACTAATTAATGTCCCATTTTCAATGACTAGAAGGAAATGGTCCTCCCTAATTCTTAGGGCTTGATAAGATCACATAAAAATAAAGCATTAAAATGAGGTAATATTAGAGGAAAAGAAGTGGTAAAATTGTAGTTTTTTAAATGCTATAAATAAAATTTCTGAAAACAAAAGCTTCTTTGTTTTAAATCCTAATTCAAAGGAGGACAAACTATGATCTCTATAGAGAAGACAAAATGCTGTCTGTAGCCTCCTTGGAGCACTGAGGAAGGAAATTTGGAATCTTTACTAAGAACTACCTAAAGGCTGGATGTGGTTGGGACATGTGCAGGCAAGAACACAGGAGAAGAGGCTGGGCTGGCCCCTCTGTTGCCTGCCACCTACTGGATACTCAGTAAGTGTCTACACCAAACCTAAAGAAGTGGGTCAAGTGGGGTGAAGCTAGATGCCAGTACAGTCTGGACTTCTTAAGTATGCGCAGGCCCAGAGCACTTAACAGCAAGGGTAGAGCCTTGGTCAGGACAATGTCCACCAGGTGGAAGTCACGGGGCTGGGTAATTCCCTCATCTTTCCTATAACACCAGGGGCAGGGACACAAAGAGGAGGGAAACCAATCAGAGGACAAAACCCTCATCCTTGACCTCAATGTATTAACTAAACAGTATTCCATGGAAAGAAAAAGGAGGAATCGGCAGTTTTTAGAAAGATCAATTTTTATACTAAAAGGTGGAAAAAGCAAATAGTTACAGAGTTAAGAACAAAGGAGATAAAATTAATTCTGTGAAAGCAGAAAACCACACCAATTTTGAACATCACGAACAAAAACAGGCACTGTAAGCATGGCTCAAATTGTACAGCACCTGCCTACCAAGCACAAGGCCCTGAGAGTTTAAACCTCAGTTCCACCAAAAAAAGAACAAAAACAGGGAAAATGCCAATTTTGAGGGAGAGTTCAGCTTTCTTGAGTCATGCATGCCATTGCTACTAAGTAATTACATTCAAATTTACTTCAACTGTTAGTGCCAGTCAAATCTTGGCCTTGTTATCGCACCATGCACTGACTCTGTAAGAAGAAGCACTTCTCATTAGAATTCTGGCTATGAGATAAAATCCAGAACTACCATCCTTGAGGACTCGCGTGATCCAAGGAAGAGGTGCCCTGATGGCCCTGAGGCTGCAGACAGGACTGCCTGGCTACAAGTGCCCTCAAATTACTTATTTTTCTAAGGCAACAGTCATATGTTTTTTAAGCTGTGGTTTTTAGGGCAGGATAGGGTGAGAAATAAGATGTATTTACTCAACATTAAAAATGTTTTTAATGTACAAAAAGCTCCAAAATTGGGTTAGACTTGCCCTGAAATGTAAGCAATTCTAGTTTCTTTCCTACTTAGAACTCTTTTCCACATAATCAACTGATTATGTAAAGCATAATCATTGCTTTACAATGCAAATGGTGAGGGACCTTCACATATCTTATTTCCACTGTTGTCCATAGCTGTCCTATAGATGGGAGGCAAGTGGTACCATCCTTTGCTCCAGGTGACTAAAACACTTTGCCAAGTGACACAGCAACCTACTATACCTTAAGGCACAGAAGTACCCAGAGAATCAGAATTCAGGCCACTTGACTCCTAATAAAATGATCTTTCTAAACCAAACTGACCTTAAGTAATACATCTTCACATTTCTCTGAGACAAGTTATATTAGCCATTCCTTCTTTGGGAAGAAATTTGAAAATCCAACAAACAAAAAAGTAGGGAAGAAATGTGCTTTGAAGAAGAAAGGATATTAATGATCAGAGTTTTAAAAAATCAAATTTATAGGACAGCAAATAAATAAAATATCAAAAGCTGAAGACTAATTTGGAAAAGTTTGGTAACTCCCCACAATGTTAAATACTGAGTTATGATACATATTATCCAGTAACTCTACTCCTATATATATACTCAAGGGAAATGAAAGCATGTGTCACACAAAAACTTCTACAGAATATTTATAGCATGAAATTCTGGTGGGGAAAACCCAAATTAACATGGACTGATTAACAGATTAGCAAAACATGGTGTATATATACATAAATGAATTATTATTGGGCCATAAATAGGAATAAAGTTCTCATAAATTCTACTATATGGATGAACCTTGAAAATATTATGCTAAGTGAAAGAAAATGGTTTTAATTAAAACCACACTAAGATTGCACCTCACCCCTGTTACAATAGCCATCATTAACAACACCACTAACAACAGGTGTTGGTGAGGATGCGGGGAAAAAGGAACTCTTTTACACTGCTGGTGGGAATTCAAATTAGTACAACCACTCTGGAAAAAAAATTTCGAGGCTTCTTAAAAATCTAAACATAGTTCTACCATCTGATCCAGCAATACCACTCTTGGGGATATACCCAAAAGAATGCAACACAGGTTACTCCAGAGGCACTTGTACACCCAATTTTATTGCAGCACTATTCACAATAGCCAAGTTATGGAAACAGCTAATATGCCCCACTACTGACGAGTGGATTAAGAAAATGTGGTGGGGGGGAGAGGGAGGGGGTGGGGTAGGCAAGAAAGGGGGTGGGGGGAAGGGGGGAGAAATGACCCAAACATTGGATGCACATATGAATAAAAGAAAAAAAAAAGAAAATGTGGTATTTATACACAATAGAATTTTATGCAGGTATGAAGAAGAATGAAATCTTACCATTCGCAAGTTAATGGATGGAACTGGAGATCATCATTCTGAGCGAGGTTAGCCAGGCTCAGAAGACCAAAAATCCTATGTTCTCCCTCATACGTGGACATTAGATCAAGGGTAAACACACAAGGACTTTGATCACATGATAAAATGAGAGCACACAAGGGAGGTATGAGGATAGGGAAGACACCCAAAAAACAAAATAGCGTTTGTTGCCCTCAATGAAGAGAAACTAATGCAGAAACTTTAAAGCTACAGAGGCCAACAGGAGAAGGGGACCAGGAACTACAGACAAGGTTAGATTAAGAAGAATTAATTTAGAATGTAACACATATGTACAGGAAAGCAATCCTAGTCAACTCCCTGTATGGCCATCCTTATCTCAACTAGCAAAAACCCTTGGTTCTTCCTATTATTGCTTATACTGTCTCTTCAACAAAATTAGAGATAAGGGCAAAATAGTTTCTGTCTGGTAGTGGGGGGGGGCGGAGGGAAAGAGAGGGGTGGGGGGAAGGGGGGAGAAATGACCTAAACATTGTATGCACACATGCATAAAAGAAATAATAAATAAATAGTAAGTTTTTCATAAAGAAAAAAAACAGTTAAAAATCAAAGTCAAGAAAAAACCCTATGGGATCCTGGAATTTGAAATGTAAAGTATATGAATCTACAGTTTCTGAAATATTTACTACCTAGTGATGTCTGTTGAATGGGCCTGCCATCAATGACAATCCAGTAGCAATGAACACACTTCTCTTCTAACACCATTTGCCAGTAAAAGGAATCCAGGCTCCCTGGAGAAATAACTGGTTTGGGTTGAGAAAAAGGAGATGCAAGATGAGGCTGGACTATCTTACTGTAGCAAAAAGCACAGGAGTGCTTAAAAGGGGAACAAGGAAGTCTTTCCCAAGAACAGAGAACTGGCTTGAAGAAAATTTCACTAGCTAACTCTAGGTCAACTCTGTAGCGGTGAAAAAAGAGAAGTCTGTGGGTCCACAATTAAGATGAATGGATGGACAGATGGATAAATGGACAGGTGGATGGACAGTTGTGAAGAGGAGGCGCTCCTTATTTATAGTAGAATGCACAGGGAGTGGTGGGCCTAGAAAATTACCATTCTGTACCCAAAATAATAAAGCCAGATTCAGACATGATCACCAGATGCTACATCTGGGCGTGCTAAAGGGCAGCTTATTTGCATGATGTTAAAGTGTCTGCCCATAGACTACTTAGTACTTTGCAAGGGGAAGCCGGCAGACATACAGTGGAGAATCTGGACAGCACCTTGCCTGAACTCAAAATCAGCAGCAGCAGCACCACTGAACCCCTAAGGGTCCCCTAAGGGTCGGATGGAAATTACATGCCTGCAGATTTGATGCTCTGCAAGTGGCAAGGATGTAGTATTCTGGCTGTGAATGCTTACCTGCATCCTTCAGAAAAGCCAAAATAAGAACTACTATGCTAAAAACAATCTATTCCTCTGTATTCAACAGGTCAAGGTCATGAATGACAGAAAGGCTGAGGATCTGCTCTGACAAAAGGACCCCCAATGAGCTCATCAACTAAATGCCTTGCATGACCCTGGACTAAAGCTGGTACCAGAGAATGAGATGCTATGAAGGACACAATGGAGCCACGTAACACAACTGGCAGATAGGCAGTTAATTAAAAAGAACTATACAATGTTGGCTTCTTGACTTTTATAACAATATTGTATTTAAAACAGGGAACAGAGTTGGTCTCAGGAAACATTCGATGGGGCATTAGAGGGTAAAGGGTGTGATGTAGGTAAATGACTCCAAAATAAATAATTCAGAAAAAAATAATATATGACAATGATCAGAGGATGAGAAGAATGTGGTGCAACACTGGTTTCAAACTGGTGAATTTGGGTAAAGAATGTATTAGTTTTCTATACTATTACTGCAACTGTTCTTAAGTTTGAAATCTTTCAAAATAAAAATTTAAAAACACCTAAAAAAAGTCAAAACACTGACTACAACACAGATGCTGGGGTGGATGCTCTGCTTCAAGGATTAGAGAAAGTCTGCTTCATACAGGGCCTTTCTGACAAAGACCCTGCTTCAAACACAAACTTTGTGCCTTCCCAGACTTCCTGTTTTTCTCTTTCCAGTCTCTATTCCAGTAGTCCCTGGGCAACGTACAGAGGCTGAGCTGAGGCTGAGAGCTGGGAAATGAAGCACAGGTGGCACTGTGCTGCTGATGAAGCACCCACTGCCTGTCCAGCTAGTGTGAGGAACAGGTGGATTATCTCTGCCTCAGTGACTGAAGACAGCAAACCGGGAAGTCACAGGCTGGCAAAGTAAGGACAGCTCCTTCCTCAACAGTAGCATCTGAAAAATGGAAAAACTGGGCACAGTGACCAAGACTTTGTACCTATTCAGGGATGAGATCTAATGTCATACAGAAAAGACCAGTGCTGCACACATGAAACTTCCCACTGAGAACATGCCATAAGTTTTCTGAGCTAAATATTAACATCAGCACAATGGTCCCTTCATTAGGCTATCTTAACAAGGGCACCAGGAAAGCAAAGCTACCTGTCAGGTACCCTTTAGTTGTGTAGACCATTACACATTACAAGTACTACTTCCTTTGTGTCTCCTAACTAGAAGGACAAGGTGAAAGAAGAGGAAGGGTGGGCAAAGGAGGAAATAGGAAAGGGCAGGAAAAGAGAAAGTTGGGCACAAGGGTTTGATCCCAACCACCAGAGGGAGGAGAGAGAGAGAAAGAGAGAGAGAGAGAGAGAGAGAGAGAGAGAGAGACAGACAGAGAGAGACAGACAGACAGACAGACAGACAAGACTCCCACATAACCTCAAGGAACTGACATTCTAAAGACTTTCGGTCTGTACCAAAATTTTTGTGCATATGGCATTTCCATTTCTAGATATTCTGTGAAGAGAAAAAAACAAAAAACAAAATACTTAGCCCATTTCAATAAGCTTATATCAAGCAGAATGAGTAGACTCAGACCCAAAGTATTTAAAATTCCTTTTAGTAATTTATGAAAATTATGTACTCTATAATTATTGTTGCAACTTTTCTATCAATTTGAAATTTCCTCAAAATAAAAGTTGAATTCCCTTAATCTTACTGGATCTTTACAACTTTTACTACAAGTAAAATTTTACTGAGTCTTCTTTCACACCCACACTGAGGTCCACATAGTAACTGCTCAAGAAATTTTCAGTCTATTAAGAATAAATCTCCCAGAGGCAAAAGCAAGGTTTAGGATTTTCGTAACATCAGTTCCCGATCTCTCACATCATTCCTTTACTTTTACAACTTAGAGATAAAAAGTATAATAAGAAAATACAACATTTTATAAGGAATCCTATTCCTATCTCACTCAAAGCTGAAAGGCAGAAACCAATTCAAAACTGAACTACTTAGAGCAAAAACTATTAAAGTCAGTATTTCCAAAAGTAGATGAACAGACATACTTCTGGGGAATCTTGATCTCAGTAAATTATTTAAAAAAAAACAAACAAACTGTTTCTGTGCTCAAAATGGTAAAAAGACTTCATTAGTTTTGATACTGAACTTGGAAAGTTAAACTGAATTTACTGGAAGGACAATGGGTAACATCAACATATTTATATGGTGCTATTATTGGTTTACAAATTACCTTCCGTTTATTACTTCCTTTGAGTCAAGAACTCCAGGAATTATGACCCATCCTAAAAGACAAGACAACTGAGACAAGGTGGACAGAATCATGTCTTGAACAAAATTCTTTTGGCTCCAGGTCCAACTAATAATGTGACTCTTACTTAACTGATAAATAACTGCTTTGTTTGCTCAGGAAGTCTCTAGAATAATCAACCGTCTCAACACTGAGACACACACTTTGAACTTTCTGCATGAGGATAACATCCTCAGTTCCCTTTATTTCAAAGATTACATGTGGCAAAGGAAAACTAAGGGAAGCTGTCCATTCCATCTTAGTTCCTTCCGTTTTGAATACTTTTTAAAAATCTTAGAATGATCAATTCACTTTAGATATGCTGTTATCAGGTAGCAGGAAGATGTCACAGAAAAATTAGGCATGAATTTTCCCTGAGTTTCAGGGTTGATTCCAGACTTTGTCTATCTATAAGATTACTACCATTTGTAATGAGAGATTTTTACATTATAGTTAAGATTTATTGAAGTAGTTAACTTTGCAAAAAAAAACAAAGCCAAAATCTCAGCAAACTTTAGAAGACAAATTTTAATTAAAACTTTTAATATAAGCCTTTGAAAAGTATCTTTCATAATGTGTTAATTTTTTCTATTACTGGTAGTTCTAATTACATCTAAAACAGATGTGTTGGTTAGAATATTAATCTTTATAATTCACCTTGATTTCACTTGCTGTCAAAATCCTCACAGTAGTTTATTGGCTTCAAGCTTTGAAACCTGTACTAAATTCTTCAGAAGTAGCCACTTTATACTTAGTCCAGCCATACTGTGACAGGTAAAAGTCCACCTCCTTCTTCAGCCTGGAGTTCATTTCTCTATTGCTCTTTTCCAAAACTTACTGCTTGCATTTGTTAATGTGTGTAGTCTGCTGGGAGACAGAAACACCTGAGTTTTCTCCACCTTAAGTAGTTTATCCCCATCACTACCATGATCCTTGGAATAGAGGTGAACTGCCCCATTTCTCTTAGCTGGTTTATCTATACCCACTGCTTTTAGTTTTCTTAAATAATAGCTTCTGTAGATTACATGAACAACGTATGCCAGATAGACTCTTCAGAAACTTGAAAGAAATTGAAGAAAGAATAACCCTCATAATAAAGCAAATAGAACACAAAATCAGACAAATCTCTCATAATAACGCATATAAAATAGAATATGGTTATACAAAGAAAAAGAATACCTGTCATTGCAGAATTCAATAACAATTTAAATTAAAATTTTTATTTGATTATCAAGCAGTACATGTGATTATATATTTAGAAATGAATCCAACAGACTGTCCTATAAAATTTTAATTATAAATTATCTCTAATTCCAGATAAGCAAGTTAAACAATCCTTATCCCAATGCAACTGTCCTTACTAATTGACAAACATGTAGGAAGAGAGCTAAGTTCCAATCCTGGCTCCATTTTTTTAATTTGGCTAACTTCTTTGTGCCTCAGTTTCTTCATCATTAAAATGGGACTGAGTCATAGTACCAACCTGGCATGGTTACTGTGCTAACTAAATGAGTAAGGATATAACAGATTAGAACAGATCCTGACACTCATTATTATTCCCTATCCTGTGTCTACTGTCCTAACTTAATTACACCAACTCCCTAAACCTAAAAAGCACAGTTGGTCTGTTAGCCTAATTGAATCTGCAGGTAATCTCACTGTGGTTCTACTTGAGTGGATGGGAAGGGCACACTCCAGTACCTTGTCCCAGCAGAGGAAAACCCATGTGCCCACTTGCAGCTAGGTCTGTGCCCGAACTGCGGGGGAAGGGGGGGGGTCACACTGCTCCAGGGTTGTCTACAATACTTAGTACAGAGCTTTCTTTTATTCAGAACAAATGCAGTTGAGAGATCTCAACAACTGTGTGATTTCACAATTTTTGTGTCAACAGATGAGAGATTCTGCCAAGGTGGACTGAGTTACAGAGGATACCTTGAGTGAGAATGCAAAATCTGCCACTCTTATCCACATGCTGCTTTATGGATCCTGATTCAGTGTATGCCAGGTGCCACACTGTGCAGGACATGAAGTGTGAGGTTAAGTGGGAGAGCATATGAAAATAAGAGCACACTTCTGTTTCACCAGCTATGATCAGAATAGAGTAGCATAGACAATCAAAACCCACCCTCCTCTTTTCTTGAGTAGAGCTGCAGTAAACTGTGTGGGTGGCTTGGCTGCAGTTTCAGCTCTTCTCTTCCTTTGCAAGCTCCTTGGCAGACATGGTAATGGGTGAGAGAGTGGTCAAGTGCACCCAGGAGGTAAACAATTGGAAGAAAGGATTTAGAAAATTAGTTTCAATTACCCATGCATTTATATTCAGGTATACACTGAGTTCAAAAAACAGAAAAAAAAGAAAAAAGGCACAGCAATTTTCACCATCTTTTCCCATGACATACACTGCTTCAAAATTTGAGGGGCCAGGGTAAAGGTCATTAAGTCTTTTAAGACTCTGATAAATAACTACAGATCTTTTGACCCTAGAAAACATATACTGACACTGCCCACAAAGGACCCCTAGTCTCCCTTTCCTATGGACACAGCATGGTGTCTCTTGAGTTCACAGGCACAGTTTATTAATTCTTTCCAACTGCATTTTGTCCAGATTTTCAGGGGGTAGGAAATAAAACATTATGGTTTTAAGTATCTTTCACACATAGCTTTAGTGCCAAATTCTTCAAGATATGCAAATACTTAAATGAGACAGTTTAAAAATCCTGAGTCAGACCTTTGTTCGGTCAAATACATCATTCTTATTTACTTACTTACTTCATCATTCCATACCTCGTGAAGACAGGCTCTTTCCTAAAGAAAGGGGCACATATTATTTAGGAGAGGAAGGTGGGGCTGTAACTTGCCTGCAGAGCTTGCCATGGGAGCCAGTCAGCTTTACTTGCTGCTCAAGGAAAAGGGAAAAGGTCTCTCCAGGGATACCTCGCTCCTGGCCACCAGAGGAGGGACATACTACTCAGAATGGCCACAGGCTTGAGGGGACTTTTGAAAATCCTTTTAAAGTTAAATTGGTAGGTTTAATCCCCTTCTTCTTGAGCACCCATGGAATGTGGAGACTTGACCTACAAACAGCACCTGGGCAGCAAAGAGAGTGAGGAGGCAGGTACACAGCAGCTTATGGGAAACAATTAGGTATTGACTCAAATGGAGTTGGCTACCAGGAAAAAAAGAAAATTTAGGAATGAGTATAAAGGTAAGAACAAATTCAAAATTTTTAAAAAGTGGCTTTTATTTGGGCCTATGTGGCGTCTTGTTATGGCACTGTTCACACACATCTTCCCAATAACAACCGTAATCTAGAGAACCTGGAAAATTATTAGGGACTGTGGACAAATACCAGATGATGCCTGTTCAATTGCAAACCAAGGTGGGCATAGTATACTGCAACATATTGTACATTCTCTAAGTACTGGCACAACCCACAAATCATTTTTTACCACCAAAGACATGGTAATTTAAGCTCTTCACAGCACACAGTCATCATGAAAAACACAGGGAGACAGCTTCACTTACATGGTTAATGAAGAGACTCTTGCGTTTTTCTCTCACTGTGAAAACAAAAGATGCAACAGAAATGTTACATGCCTGCATGCTAACTCCTGGCAGGTTGCTGAGAATTGAGTCTCCATGTTGAGATCCCACACACCAAGCACTGTACTCAGGTGCTTGATACCAAATACAAGAATACCAGACCTACACAAATGCAGATCTGAATTTGGTTAACAGAGGGAAATGTACATCCACTTAAACAATAGCACCTTCACCAAAATAAACTGCAACTGAAATCAATTAAAGGACAATGGTTTTCCATTGACAGAATAAAGTAGTATCAATTAGTAAATTTCAAGGTGAATAATAGCAGGTCTACTCATTTCTAACTCAACCAGACTCATAAAGATCAGTAGTACATGAGTTAAATTTAAGCAAGTGCAATACCACCCATACTATCACTGAGACATAGGCCAGATGAGACGTGTTGCAAGTATTCTTTGTCATGGAAATCATTTGCTCTCCATGCTGGGTGTTGGTGAACAGCCTACACTCATGTTTAGGATGCCTACTGGAGCATCTTGCAACGCCCCACCCTCAGGAGGTTGAGGAGACTCCCAATAATAAACACTGTTCTGATAAGCCTGGCCTTCATTATGACCTCCAGCATCTCCAAGCCTTAGTGTTGGTCAGAATGGGTGTCCTCAGCCCCAGGAACAGGAAAGGTGCCAGGGAACCCAGAGGAGCTTGTAATAGCCCACTACCACTGACTCTTGGATTTTCTTTTCCAAAGATTTTGTGGGTGCATACTAGTCCATCAAAACAATTCCTGAGGAGTTCACTATAAAGGATGCAAAGAACAGGTTTCTTGACAGGAGATGGCATTTTAAGTCACTACCTCAGGATACCCTAAACTAGTGAGCAAATACAGCTTGTTATCTGAGGAAGGGTTTTCCCTGCAGGCTGTGCCCCCAAAGTGGGTTCACTTCAGTTTTCAAAAGTTCTATTGCTCATCTACTGGAACAGCTTAGAAATTTTCCTTTCTTTCACATGCAGTTCTTAGATTCACAAGGAAACACTTGTCTTTTCTTTAGACATGTTATTCTCAGGGACCTGGGTGGTATTATTCCCAGTGGTAGAGCACTTTGCTAGCATGCACAAGACCATGGGTTCAATCCCCACCACTGGGGAGCGGAGCACATTAACCTCTCTGTAAATGACTACTGCTCTCCCCCACCATCTCAAAGATATTCAAGATATGAAAGCAAAAACTAATCTAAGGACACATTTGTGTGTATTACAGAAAGAGACTAAGAGACAAACAGCGAATGTTCTATGTCGAGGCATTAGATGGACCCATTTGCAGGTGATTACCTGTTTCTGTCACAGGACTGGGAAGTGAGCATCACAGTGTGAGGCACCTGGGCCACTCAGACCACAGTGAAGGACCATGCCTATTATGTACAACATAGAGGGGGGTGACTACTTTGCCCTACTCCACATTAAATAAAAAGGAGGATGTGGCTGGAAGCACTAGGGTTTAATTTACACTCTAACATGAGTGTGTGTGTGTATGCATGCATGTGTGTGTATGCATGCATGTGTATGTGTGGACATGAACATGTTTTCCTTAAATTCACTCAATACTGTGAGGTTAGCCTGGCTCAAAAGACCAAAAATCGTATGTTCTCCCTCATATGTGGACATTAGATCAAGGGCAAACACAACAAGGGGATTGGACTATGAGCACATGATAAAAGCAAGAGCACACAAGGGAGGGGTGAGGATAGGTAAGACACCTAAAAAACTAGCTAGCATTTGTTGCCCTTAATGCAGAGAAACTAAAGCAGATACCTTAAAGCAACTGAGGCCAATAGGAAAAGGGGACCAGGAACTAGAGAAAAGGTTAGATTAAAAAGAATTAACCTAGAAGGTAACACCCACGCACAGGAAATCAATGTGAGTCAATGCCCTGTATAGCTATCCTTATCTCAACCAGCAACACCCCTTGTTCCTTCCTATTATTGCTTATACTCTCTCTACAACAAAATTAGAAATAAGGGCAAAATAGTTTCTGCTGGGTATTGAGGGGGGGAGCGGGAGGGGGTGGAGTGGGTGGTAAGGGAGGGGGTGGGGGCAGGGGGGAGAAATAAACCAAGCCTTGTATGCACATATGAATAATAAAAGAAAAATGAAAAAAAAAATAAATTCACTCAATACTAACCTTATGTAGCCAGGAACAGAGGTACAATGACATTTCTTTGATGATTTCCCATTGCCTGAAAGGATCCAGAACACCTTCTACATGGGCTACATACCTCACAGGGTTTCCAGCAAATTTTGTAGCTGATACCCAGTCCTTTCCAGAACATCCCTGCCATAGGTGTAACAGAATCTTTATGTATCTCTGTTAGGAACCACCTCAAGATCACTTCAATACTCTTATATCAGCTCCTGCTTCCAGTAAATAAAAGCTATCCATTGTACAACGAATAGGCTTCCTTCAAGAAATATGAGAGTTTCTAGATGAGTGTGGTGGCATATGCCTATAATCCCACTACTTGGGAAGCTGAGGCAGGAAGATCTTGAGTTGGAGTCAGTTGGGTTACACAGTAAGAAGGTGTCTCAAAGAAAACTGAAATATTAGAGTTTCTTATAGGGGTATTATTGAGAAGATTGGGATTACTCAAACACAGGACAGAGGGCTGAAAAACAGAACCTTCAACAGGTCAGGTTGAAAGCTTTACCTAGAAAGCTTTAAAACAAACTTTATTATAAAAGCATATGCTATTTTACACATCAGCCACAAGACTCAATCTCAGAGATGAATCACAACACTTCCACGCACTCCAACCAGTTCAAATTAGAATGGTAAAGAACAGAAGTTCACTAGGACTACTACAAAACACTCAGGGAAAGGCGCTGGGATCTGTTACAGAATTTCTTAGGCATTCGCTGTGTTCATATAGATGGATACCTCCCATTCTCTTCAGAGTAACTAGGTCTGCTGAATTTCATGTGAAACCCAGGGCTCAAATTGGGTACCATTATGCTCTATTACTCTGTGATGCTGCTTTTACAGGGACCCTTGCCAAGATGAAGAATGTAATCTTGAGAGGCTTTTCCACACATGCATTCCTATGATTGACATCCTTTTGAAGTGTCTTCTGGGTCTGGAATGAATCTTTGTCTCTACAAACAGATAGGAAGAACTCTTAATATCCATGTTCTCACTAGATGATCCATTTCTCTGACCTACTGCCTACATCAGGATGGGTATCAAACCCTAGCTGGGCTATTTCTCTCTTCTAGGAATTTAGAATTGGGCATCCCTGAGAGCCAAGTTTATTATGACAAGCAACCTGACCTAAAAGGTAAGTAAACTCTGGCATGGAAAGGGGAAAGTTCTACTAGCCCTGAGAACTTAGGTTCGGGGAGGATCCCCACCACTCCCTAACAATGTACTTTGTTCCTTGACTATCTATACAAACAGTATGGTCTATGTAGAACACTTGCTTCCTTCTGAGAGCCTGGAATTGGGTACATATCAACAAGGCTATATGCATGAGTAATCCTCAACAAAATCCCTACATTGTCCTGGCTGGCAACATTCCATGGATTTTCACAGCTCACTCCTCTTGGGGCAATGAAGTGGAATGGCGGAACTCTTCTGGGAGAGAACTCCCAGGGGCTTGCAGCTAGTGTCGTTTGGACCTTGACCATGCATTTTCTCCTTGTATTCATTTTGCTTCTTTGCTCTTGTAATAAGTCATGCCATGAACACAATTGTATTTTGTGTCCTATGATTCCTCTACTGAATTGCCACACCTGATCAGAAGGACACCAAGCAGCTGCTATGCATAGATCCATAGGACAAAGTTGGTGCTGCCTGAATCCCCCTAACAGATTTATTGCCCACCTTCCAGTCATTCACGAGATTTCTGAGATACCCTGGTGCCCTTAAAACTAAGTATTCCTTTTCTCCTAAGCTAGCTGGAACAGGACTAAGACCCTACACAATGAGGGGAATAGTAGAGTAAGCAGAATATTTATAGTGGTGTAACACCAAGACAGACTGACAAAACTACCCAATTCTAAGTCTGGCTTCCAAATAAATTTGAAACCATGGAGCCATTAATCAGCTCTGAAATGCTTTAGCTATTTTATGTAATGGTATAAGCAATATGTCAGCTCATTATTAAGAGTTGACTTCAATCATTCTTAAGATCTCAGTATTTTTGGTTACTAACGACATATTCATCAAAGTCTCTGGAATTTCCAGAGTTCCTACATAACTGGGTGCACTAACAGTCATATTTCGCTTAGTTTTGAAAAACAAGCAATAAATTGATGGGATCATAAATGTCATCTTTCTTGGGAGAAGAATAATAGCAATATCTGATTCAATCTATGATAGCTTGTAAGACGATTTTTAATTGGCCATAGGGACAGTAGATAATGACTTAAAAAATGTACTAGAGGGTTCAAAAATAAGCCATCTAAAATCAGCAAAAACACTAAAGTTGGTATTAAGTCTTCTCCAGAAAAAATGTAGACTAAACAGTAAATGGCAGTGTTTGCAAGCTGAACGACAAACAAAATCTCACTCCTTTGCCACAATGTCACAAAGGTAAAATTTCTTTAGTCTTAAAAATGCATCTTTCTGGAAAAGCCTAGTGTCTAATATTAATGAGGATTTGTTAACAATCTAAATGTAATTTCAGCTAACCTCTTTTGTGGACAGGCATTAGAAATTACCTTGGTTTTCCCTCTTCTGTTTCTAAAACAGACCTTGCAGTGGCAAGGGTCAGTCACTATTCAGCAGTAGATTAGGACAGAGGAAATAGTAAGTACCATCCCATCCAACAACCTTTTTGGAAATATCCCATACAGGTGCAGACAAGGAGAGACTAGAAGGGAAAGGTAGGGGACACAGCCCAGAGGGGACAGTGTACTGGGCTCCTGGGGCTCCCTCCTCTCCAGCATCAGTGGTGGTGGTGAACCCAGACATCACATGAAATAAGTTCCATTTAAAACAGGTTCTGATATAAAAACACTTAACTATCTTACAAAGACTTATTTAGCTTACTAATTATTCTGGATATGAAGAACTGGCAGGCCACATAAATGGGAAGCTTCAACTCCAATGTACAGAACTACAGTAATTTTTGGAGATGCAAAATTGATTATTGAGAAAACAAAACCAATGTGGATTACAGAATCTGGTTCAAAAGAAAGAATTTATTTACCTTTTCTTCCCTATGGACAGCCTATATCAGGCTTTGGACAATCAAATAAAAAGTTAAATATATAATTTTTTTAGAATAAGTTTGAGATTATCACACAATTCCTATAGGCTTTGATACTGCAGTAGATTCAATCATTCACTCAATTCAAAACACAATTATTGAGCCCCTGTTCAGAGTGCACACCAAAGTTCCTGCCTTATTGAGCTTGTAACCTGACAGCAAGGTCAGGAACACAGTGACCGGGACACAAAGTGCACCATGGGAGGACATCACCCCACACTTCAGACCCTGAGCAAGGCATCCTGGTACGGTCATCCCATGAGGCACACCTCCTGTACTGCAGAAAGGGAACTTGGAACTGCCAGGCTGACCTGTGCTTATTTCTAAACCCAAGCCTGAGGGAACAGGACATTCTGTGCATTTGAAAGGAAATCTAAATACACAAAGCAGGTGAAACAATAAGGAAGAGAAAGAAAAATTTCAAAGATGTCTAGGGCAGAAACAGTCATAGGGAGGGGAAAATTCCAAGGGAGGGACTAGGAGGCAGACAGGACACAGGAGAAAGCTATTCGAAGAACAAATAATCACACTTAAGTTGCCAACTTTAGGTGTTTTCTGTTTCTCACAGAGAATACATATGGCCAAAGAATTTCTTCAGAAGCACAGAAACTACAATTAAGTAGGATCTTATAAAACCTATTTCTGATTCTAAAAGAAAACAGATAGCAGTATATAAAAAATTTGGAAAACAGATAGCAGTATAAGGAAGACAATATAACTACAAATGAAAGTTAAAACTTGGAAAATATACAGATACATAAAGAAAAAATATAGCTCAACAATCCAGAGACAACAATCACTATTGATATTTTGGTGTGTATCCTTTAGTCTTTCTCCTATGCATGTTTATACAGAAATGTCACAGGTACTTAAGCAAATGGATATATTTGTGTATAAATATATATAAACACATGTGTTCACACATAACCATGTCAACAAAACAATGCCCAGTTTTCTATTGATGCACTAGCATTTTGTTGATTATATATTAATTCAACAACAACAGTGGGGTTTGAATTCAAGGCCTCACACTTGCTACAAAAGTGGCTTTACCATTTGAGCCACATATGCCCAGACAACCCCCTTTTTTAAACTTTATTTTTCAGATAGGGTCTTTCATTTTTGCTCAGGGCTGGCCTCAAACCATGATCCTCCTACTTACAGCTTCCTGCACAGCTAAAATCACAAGTGTGAAGCACTATACCCAGCTTATTGACTTGAGATGGGGTCTCACTAACTTTTTGCCCAGGCTCACCTTGAACAGAGATCCTTCCAATCTCTACCACTCAAGTAGCTGATTACAAACCTGAGCCACCGCATCCAGCCTTTTAGGATGTATTTTGACATGACTTTTCATTTTTAGACAATTTTCTCCATTGCTTTTAAAAACTTATTATATACCTTTGCCCATTGTGATACTACATATTCATTTACATTGTTTCTAGATGCTCATGATTACAGTTATTACACTGAATCTAGAACTAGTCAATCCACCAAAAAATTATTCTGGCACATGGTGGAGGTGAGGATGTCATGTGACACCGTAGGTGAGAATCAAAGTGCTGTGAGTACTATTATAAGGGCGGTGTCAAAGACTGGCTTAAGTCATTCAGACGTGACCTCCTCCTGGTTTGCTTCCAAGGTGTTTGGAAGTAATTTAAATGGAAAGTCCAAGACCAACCTATCTATATCAAGGAAACATGGACAGGAAAAGATGGGCCAGGCTCCACTGATGGGCTGGCATACAGCCCCTCTCTTCTGAGGTGTGGGCAGCACAACAGACTCTTAAAAGTAAGACAAGCTGAGGAGATGCCAGAGACCTGAGCCAGGGAAGAAACTCAATCCAACAGTGTGAATGAGAACCTATCTTCAGGGTAAAGACTGAATTTAATGAGAATTCCTGTTGTTTTAGTTACACTTGGTCTTTTAGACAATCTCAGGGAGAGATATTAACTCCATTTTACAGATGAAAAAACTGAGATTCAGGACAGGAAGATCAACTGAATCATCAGGTGACATAGACAGTGATGGATCTAAGCTCAGGTAGTTTGGCTCCAGAGGCTTATGCTTTAATCATTAGGAAATCCTTAGAAGACTTTAAACTCTTCTTACACAGTGACTGAGTCGGATTATCAATTAAATTCAGTGGCCTCCCTGTATGTCATCAGACAGCAGACCAAAAACGTAAACCATGTAAGGTAGGCTATACCTATGATAAGCTATGAAATGTACCAGAAAGGTTAGCCTGTACTAACTGAAGGGCAACTGAAGCTACTCAGCTTTACAGCTTGGGGGGGGGGGTGTGCTGAGGTGGGAGTTAGGCAGCAGTGGGTGGCTGAAAAGTAAGTTTTATCAATACCAACAAACAGGCCAGAGGGCACTGTCAGCAGCTCCCTGCTGTGGAGAGGGCATCATGTCCCACCCCAGCCCTCTCTCTACATCTGCGTTTACTAAGCAACTTTCTGACCTCTAGATCTGGCACAACATTGGTCAGAGGAGAGGATGCAGTAAAAGGCATAATAAGAAAAATGACATTCTGGGCCTGATTGCATCTGAGTTTGTACTGAGCAAGCAGCTCTGTCCAGACTTGAAAGCCCAAGAGATCAGACACCACAGTAGAGTGTTATTTCTGGGAAAAGCAGACCACAATACTCAAAGAGGGCTTTCCTGTACATTTATCTTACAGGGCTTGGTTTGGCCAGGAGACCCTGGCTCACCCCTGCCTCTTGCAGCTCAAGAGAGAAGTGGGGGAAAAAGCTGTCCCAAGAGCAGAATGGTCACCACAAGTTCATACATAGAAGAGGAAGTGCAGATATACTACCTGGGCAGAAAATATCTACATCCTCCTGTTTCCAAATAATAGGTGTTCTAATAAAGTTGGGAGAAAATTGCCTGGGCAACATAACAAGACTCCTCCCAAGATAAAAAAAAAATTCTTGACACAGGCTAAGTCAAGGATTAAAGCAATGATTTTCAGCCTAGGTATTCAGAGAGCTTTAAAATGGCTGAGGCATGATGCAGGGTCCCTGCCACATTCCTCCTTCACAACTGCATTGCTACAGCTTCACGGAGAAAGGCAGGCCAACCTGACCTGAGATCTGTCCCAACTCAGCATGAAAATCTCCAGGGGCACATGAGGAGTAGAAGCAGCCATCTCTAATCCTGGTTCTACAGCAGGGTCCAATGCCAAGCCTCTCCCTCCCCACCCCCCGAGTCCTGTGGAAATCTCCACTAGGAACACAGGGAGCACTGCCAGCTTGATGGTGGTTTCTGTCAGGGCAATACCTAGTCAGTGATTAGAACCCAAGGGAAAGATCATATGAGCAGGACAAGGATGAGCTGTGTAGAGGAAGTACAGGAAGCTCAAACAATGGGTCAGCGAGTGGAGGCAGGTGCCTACTTCAATCTACCTGTCAGCCTTTTATGACCGATCAGAGAGCAATGGCAGCTCTCATGTAACATGCATTATGAACATGTTAAGTGAGTTCACAGAACAGACCTTCACTGACAGAAAGTAAGTCCTACTTAACTGACTGATTTGCAACGATAGGAAGAACATGCAGCATTTTGACAAAAATACATTTAAATCAAAAGAGAAGCTGAAAACATTAACCCAAAGGAAAAGAGCAGGTGGGGATCTTCCATTCAACATGCAGGTGAGTTCCTTCTGAGGCTAGTCATTGAACTAGCACAGAGATGTAAATAAATGTGAAGAATATGTTGACGATTACCTTTGTGACAGGGGCACCTGGCAGAGGGTAATGGGTGGACAGATAGAGGAATCCAAGAAGGTGTTCTGAAATTTATCACTGATTTATTTATTTTTTGTGGGTGTCAAGCAGCAGGTATAACTAAATCATTTGTTCAATCTTGTAAAGCCTCGTATATTACAGAACTGCAAAAGGGAGTGTCTCCTATAGCTGAGTAAATCCAATCAAATAGATTCCAATTCATATGGAATAGAAGCATTTAGTGATGTCCTTATAACAAAACCCCCTCTATTCCTGTCTATTCATGTATGTGAATGAAGTTCCTCAGCACTTCTATAAAAACAAAGACTTTGGCAGGCAATACTGCCTCATTCTAGTAAAAAACAATGGTCAATCACAGAACTATCCCAGTAAGAAATGTTTTTCCAAAAATATTTCAGGTTTAGGTTTAATAATTACTTATTAAAATTTTAATATGTTTGTAGTGTTTTAATCAACTGACAACTAATGATGATGCCTCAATATTAAAATTTATTTTTGACACTTTGTGCCTTGTAAGAACTAGAAATAAAAAATTAAATTAAATTTAGGTCCACTTTTTACAAAAGTATGATAGTATGATAAGTGACTATCAGAAATCAAAAGTATTTCATTTAAGATAAAATTCTATGGAGAAAACAGAAAGGAAATACAAGTTCAAGATAAAAATGGAATGATATGAAATTTGCAATTGCTAAAGAACAGCATGTTCATACATTTTTAAATGACTGATGACAGCTACCAAATGACTACGGTGTTATAATTTCACTTGAAACGTTTTTAAAAGACAGTTTATAAACATTTATACTTTAAAATAAAACTACCAGAAATTAGATCCTTTGATAGGATGAAAAAATCTTAACTGAACATAAAAATGCTTGAGGGAGTTCCTGGTTTCTCAAAAATATTTTCCATGGAATGTAAGCAAAGGAAAAAAACAAAAAGTAAAAACCGAAAGCAGAAATCACTGGTGTAACAGCATTAGGTCCTTTGGATGCTTCAACATCTGACTGTAGTCTTCTCTGTGGAGCCTAACAAGCCCCAAAGAAGACATGTGTGTGACAGAACAGGAGCTGCAAAACACAGTCTTTTATTATTTTTTTTCTCATTTTTCTTTTATTATTCATATGTGCATACAAGGCTTGGTTCATTTCTTCCCCCTGCCCCCACCCCCTCCCTTACCACCCACTCCGCCCCCTCCCTCTCCCCCCCCTCAATACCCAGCAGAAACTATTTTGCCCTTATTTCTAATTTTGTTGTAGAGAGAGTATAAGCAATAATAGGAAGGAACAAGGGTTTTTGCTGGTTGAGATAAGGATAGCTATACAGGGAGTTGACTCACATTGCTTTCCTGTGCGTGGGTGTTACCTTCTAGGTTAATTCTTTTTGATCTACCTTTTCTCTAGTACCTGTTCCCCTTTTCCATTGGAATTTTGATGGGAATTGCATTAAACATGTAGATTACTTTTGGGAGTATCGACATTTTTACTATGTTGATTCTACCAATCCATGAGCATGGGAGATCTCTCCACTTTCTATAGTCTTCCTCAATCTCTTTCTTCAGAAGTTTATAGTGTCATTCACATCTTTTGTTAGGTTTACACCTAGGTATTTGATTTTTTTTGAGGCTATTGTAAATGGAATTGTTTTCATACATTCTTTTTCAGTTTGCTCATTGTTACTGTATAGAAATGCTAATGATTTTATATCCTGCTACCTTGCTGTAGCTATTGATGATGTCTAGAAGCTTCTGAGTAGAGTTTTTTGGGTCTTTAAGGTATAGGATCATGTCGTCTGCAAATAGGGATATTTTGACAGTTTCTTTACCTATTTGTATTCCTTTTATTCCTTCTTCTTGCCTAATTGCTCTGGCTAGGAATTCCAGTACTATGTTGAATAGGAGTCGAGATAGTGGGTATCCTTGTCTGGTTCCTGATTTTAGAGGGAATGGTTTTAATTTTTCTCCATTAAGTATAATGCTGGCTGTAGGTTTGTGCAAAAGACAGTCTTGACCCCAGCACACATGAAGGTGATAAAGAGAGTTGGGAAAAGTGGGTAAGGGGAGAATAGGAAGGCCATAGGAATACTCGGAGGGAAGAAGTCCCCAACAGGGGACAGCAGCTTCTACATGCCAGATAAAAGGAAGACCAGAAGGTGGGTCCTTTCCCCATGCAAAAGGTCAACACCGCCCAGGAGCAAAAACATGACCCCACACAGAGGATGACTAAAAAGCATGGTTTTGACTTTAGTATTTCTGAAAAGATGTACAAAGAAAAACATGGCTTGCATTTTATTTCTGAATTTTACATTTCTGCTTTGGCTTCAAGCCACTTAAAGGACAACAGTTCTTACTCCATAAGTATTTCAAGGAACCCTTGAGAAACATGCAGTTCTCCCTCCCACTCTCACTTGCATTCTCTCCCTCTCCCTACCCCTCACACTCAGACATGGTTTTATTTTTTTTTCAGCTTCTTTTTCAAAGCAAAGAACTTCTAAAAATCGTATTAATTAAAAGAAGGATGTAGCTTGGCTGTTTTTTTTTTCTAATACTTGGGTAAGCACTCATATTTTTTAAAATAATTAATTAAAACAAGTGAAGAAAAGGAAAAGACACCAGGAACTGCATGCAATTTTTCCCCACAAGCAAAAAAATTCATATCATGAAAAGCCAAGGCATGATAAATGAGCTAATTTCACTGTAATCTGGCAATTTCTTCCACCCTATAAGGAATCCTTGGTCCCTTCTGGGTTGAATGGCTCTCTTAAAAAGAAAGACTGAGATGACATCTCATTTATGCAAAGAAATGATAGAGCACACACTCTGGTTTTGGATAAAATACTAAGTTCAGTCAAGTGAAGGGATGTAATTAGCAAGCATTCTATTATCCTGTGGCCTTTTAGCATTTCCATTCTCCTTTTGAACAGTGAGAATGAGGTTCCACGTCAAACCTAAAACTCTTTGATACCCAGAGGGAAAAGGAATAATAACAATCAAGAAACTAACGACTTAATGCAGACTCATGTTTGCCAATTTCCATAGTATAACTACAGACTCATAAAAAGGTGACAGGTGAGGGGCCTGTCCAACAGACCACCAAACACTGGGGATGGAAAGAGGATGAGGAGGCTGCAGAGGAGAGAGATTGGCTGTGGTCCCAACAACAGCTGCCCTAACATAACTGGTATCACCCCAACAATGGCCTTAGCTACAACATTCTTCCCAATTAAAAACAAAAATGATAGGAGCCACAGATGTAAACTGCTCTAGTATTCTCAGAAAGGTGGAGTCACGTAATAGAAATATAAGTTTATCTAAATGAAGAGGTTTAGGCTTACAACCAAAAACAGAACACCACCTGGCTTTATCATCTTTCCTTCTTTAAACCAGGTGGATTGGCACACTCACCAGGCACTCAGGGAAGCACAGGGAATGCCACAACTCAGTATCACAGGTTCTTTTCCCTTTAGGTGACCAGGCACAGCAACAGTTTTGAAAACCATAACATCGTCTGTAAAGAAAGCATTTGTAGGCTACTGCAGGAGCTCGCAGAAGCTCTCCAAAGGCCCACTTACCCAGCCTGAGGGGTCAAGGAAACTTTCAGGAGGAATTGAGGGCAGAATTGACTATAAAGCAAAAGGCATATCTGAGGAACTGCAAGGGTTTGGGCATGGTTGAAGCACAGGTACAAAGAAAAGACAGAAAGTGGGTTGGGAAGGCTGGATCATGAGGGGTCTTTTGTTCATGCTAAGGTGTCTGCCACTTAAGTCTAAGGTACCTGGAGAACCATTAAAAAGAAAAAGTGTATGTAAGAAAGTGACATAATAAGATCTGATTTATAGAAAGTCCCTCATTTAGTCATAGCACAGATGTAGGTCTAAAGAAGGTAAGGCAGGGAGTTCAGTCTATGGACTTGGATCAGTAATCCAAGTGAGTTGAGTCCAAACTTAAGGTGGCAGCAATGGGAGTGGGCATGAGCAGTCAGAATCAAGAGTTATGTAAGAGGTAAAACAACACACTGGATTACCTAAATACAATGGGTGTGCTGGTAAATGTTTAACGGTATCTTAAAAAAAATGATTGTGAACAAAATAATAATGGAAAATTTCCCAAATCTAGAGAACGATACTCCCATACAGATGCAAGAGGCCTCCAGGACACCAAACAGACCAGATCAAAATAGAACTACCCCATGACATATCATCATTAAAACAACAAGTTCAGAAACTAGGGAAAGAATATTGAAGGCTGTAAGAGAGAAAAAACAAGTACCATACAAAGGTAAACCCATCAAAATCACAGCAGACTTCTCAACAGAAACATTAAAAGCAAGAAGAGCGTGGGGTAAGATCTTCCAGGCACTAAATAAAAATAACTTCAACCCCAGGATACTCTACCCAGCAAAACTATCATTCAAATAGATGGAACAATAAAAGTCTTCCATGATAAGCAGAAACTAAAACAATATGTGACCACAAAGCCACCACTACAAAAGATTCTTCAAGGGATTCTGCACACAGAAACTGAAACCCAACTTAACCATGAAAAGACAGGCAAGCACCAAACCATAGGAAAAGAAAAAGCAAGACAGTAGAGAGTAACCTCAACTTAGGTACACACAATCAAACCTTCAAACAACTAAGACAACTAAATGACAGGAATCACCATATACCTATCAGTACTAACACTTAATGTTAACGGACTTAATTCACCCATCAAAAGGCACTGCTTCACGAAATGGATTAAAAAGGAAGATCCAACAATTAGTTGCTTGCAGGAGACCCATCTCACCAAAAGAAATAAGCATAGGCTTAGGATGAAAGGCTGGAAGAAGATTTACCAAGCCAATGGCCCCTGGAAACAGGCAGGAGTAGCAGTATTTATCTCTGACAAAGTAGACTTCAAACCTATATTGATCAAACGAGATAAAGAAGGACATTCCATACTAATAAAAGGGGAAATAGACCATAAGGAAATAATAATCATCAACCTGTGTGCACCCAATGTCAATGCACCGAATTTCATCAAAACATACCCTGAAAGGTTGTGGGAGACTTTAACACCCCATTATCATCAATAGATAGGACATCCAAACAAAAAATCAATAAAGAAATCCAAGATCTAAAATATACAATAGATCAAATGGACCTAGTTGATGTCTACAGAACATCCAACTTCTACACAATATACATTCTTCTCAGCAGCCCATGGAACCTTCTCCAAAATAGATCATATCCTAGGGCACAAAGCAAGCCTCAGCAAATATAAGAAAATAGAAATTATACCATGCATACTACTGATCACAATGCAGTAAAAGTAGAACTCAACAACAAAAGTAAAGACAAAAAAACATGCAAA
The DNA here is from genome assembly GCF_047511655.1 of Castor canadensis. NCBI lineage: Eukaryota > Metazoa > Chordata > Mammalia > Rodentia > Castoridae > Castor > Castor canadensis. The sequence goes on from NC_133400.1 coordinate 56,325,048, forward strand.
CAGCTGGAAACTAAATAACTCATTACTTAATGAACAATGGATCATCGATGAAATAAAAGAGGAAATTAAAAAGTTCCTGAAAGTCAATGAAAATGAAAACACAACCTACCGGAACCTATGGGACACAGCTAAGGCAGTCCTGAGGGGAAACTTTATAGCCATGAGTGCATATATTAAAAAGACTGAAAGATCCCAAATCAATGACCTAATGATACATCTCAAACTCCTAGAAAAACAAGAACAAGCAAGTCCCAAAACAAATAGAAGAAGAGAAATAATAAAAATAACAGCTGAAATCAATGAAATAGAAACCAAAAAAACCATACAAAGAATTAATGAAACACAAACTTGGTTCTTTGAAAAAATAAACAAGATCGATAGACCATCCCCCCACAAGGAAAACTATACACTTCTGAAGAAAGAGATTGAGGAAGACTATACAAAGTGAAGAGATCTCCCATGCTCATGGATTGGTAGAATCAACATAGTAAAAATGTCGATACTCCCAAAAGTAATCTACATGTTTAATGCAATTCCCATCAAAATTCCAATGACATTCATTAAAGAGATTGAAAAAAAAAAGTGCAATTTATATGGAAACACAAGAGGCCACGAATACCCAAGGCAATACTCAGTCAAAAGAACAATGCTGGAGGTATCACGATACCTGGCTTCAAACTATATTACAAAGCAATAGCAATAAAAACAACATGGTACTGGCACAAAAACAGACATGAAGACCAGTGGAACAGAACAGAGGACCCAGATATGAAGCCACACAAGTATAACCAACTAGTTTTTGACAAAGGAGCTCAAAATAGACGATGGAGAAAAAGCAGCCTCTTCAACAAAAACTGCTGGGAAAACTGGTTAGCAGTCTGTAAAAAACTGAAACTAGATCCATGTATATCACCCTATACCAATATTAACTCAAAATGGATCAAGGATCTTAATATCAGACCACAAACTCTAAAGTTGATATAGGAAAGAGTAGGAAATACTCTGGAGTTAGTAGGTATATGCAAGAACTTTCTCAGCAAAACCCCAGCAGCACAGCAACTGAGAGATAGCATAGATAAATGGGACCTCATAAAACTAAAAAGCTTCTGTTCATCAAAAGAAGTGGTTTCTAAACTGAAGAGAACACCCACAGAGTGGGAGAAAATATTTGCCAGCTACACATCAGACAAAGGACTGATAACCAGAATATACAGGGAAGTTAAAAAACTAAGTTCTCCCAAAACTAATGAACCAATAAAGAAATGGGCAAGTGAACTAAACAGAACTTTCTCAAAAGAAGAAATTCAAATGTCCAAAAAACACATGAAAAATGCTCACCATCTCTAGCAATAAAGGAAATGCAAATTAAAACAACAGTAAGATTCCACCTCACCCCTGTTAGAATAGCCATCATTAGCAATACCACCAACAACAGGTGTTGGTGAGGATGCGGGGAAAAAGGAACCCTCTTACACTGTTGGTGGGAATGTAGACTAATACAACCACTCTGGAAAAAAATTTGGAGGCTACTTAAAAAGCTAGACATGGATCTACCATTTGATCCAGCAATACCACTCTTGGGGAAGACTGTGACACAGGTTACTCCAGAGGCACCTGCACACCCATGTTTATTGCGGCACTATTCACAATAGCCAAGTTATGGAAACAGCCAAGATGTCCCACTACTGAAGAATGGATTAAGAAAATGTGGTATCTATACACAATGGAATTTTATGCAGCCATGAAGAAGAACGAAGTGTTATCATTCGCTGGTAAATGGATGGAATTGGAGAACATCATTCTGAGTGAGGTTAGTCTGGCCCAAAAGACCAAAAATCCTATGTTCTCCCTCATATGTGGACATTAGATCAAACGCAAACACAACAAGGGGATTGGACTTTGAGCACATGATAAAAGCGAGAGCACACAAGGGAGGGGTGAGGATAGGTAAGACACCTAAAAAACTAGCTAGCATTTGTTGCCCTTAACGCAGAGAAACTAAAGCAGATACCTAAAAGCAACTGAGGCCAATAGGAAAAGGGGAACAGGTACTAGAGAAAAGGTTAGATCAAGAAGAATTAACCTAGGAGGTAACACACATGCACAGGAAAGCAATGTGAGTCAACTCCCTGTATAGCTATCCTTATCTCAACCAGCAAAAACCCTTGTTCCTTCCTATTATGGCTTATACTCTCTCTACAACAAAATTAGAGATAAGGGCAAAATAGTTTCTGCTAGGTATTGAGGGGGTAGGGGGGAGAGAGAGGGGGCGGAGTGGGTGGTAATGGAGGGGGTAGGGGCAGGGGGGAGAAATGACCCAAGCCTTGTATGCATATATGAATAATAAAATAATAATAAAAAAAATGATTGTGTGATTTGCAGTGTTCGCCAATTTCCACAGTGTAAATGCTGCCCACATGATGTCTGAAAAGAATTGTGTGCGGTGCAAAGACAGCTCCGCCACCAGTATATGCATGTAAGAAATGAGAAGGGGAGAGGCTGGGAAAATTCAAAGCCTTTTCTGACCTAGAGACCTGGGCAGGGTAAGAAAGGGCAGGAAGCTAACTACAGTTCTTAAGCTTTATTGGGGGCATTCTGAGTTAGAGAAACCTATAAGTTTCTTTGTAAAGATGTCCAGCAGGCAGCTGGATACGTGAGCTTTGAACACTACATAGAAAAATGTAGTTAGACATTATAGTTGACACAAAAGCCAGGAGGAGCTGTGCACAGATCAAAAAGACATCATGGTGAAGGACAGAACCCTGAAAAACACTAAAATCAAAGGGGTTAATTAACAGAGAAGCAGCACACTGAGCCATCTAGAAGGAACTTACAGAAAGGGAGAAATTTGCGGGCCAATTTGACAAAAGATAACCATTTTACTAAAAAGTAATTCATTAAAGTTGCCAAAATTATCTATTTTAAAAACCTATTTCTTTTAATTATGGGTAAACAACTGTTCATTAGATGGACTTGTTCTCAGCAAACTGGCCCATTTAAAGATAGGAAGCCAAAAGAGAAGCTGTTTTCAGAAGCATGGAGGAGTCAGGAGCAGCAAGTGCCACAGGAATGGGCGTGGACTTCAGGAGGGGATTGTCCTCAGGTAACTTTACTCCTCACACTCCACAGAATGCCAGGAGACTAATAGAAAGAGAAGAAGCAGGTATGTGTAGAAGCTGTCACTAAACATAGAAACAGAGAAGACCCAGACAGAGAGATCTGGTTCTTTTTCCTTTTGTTTATAATCTGTGAAACTCAAGTATGTTTACATGTTGAATTGAAAAACCCAGCGTTTAAGGAGAAGTTGAAGCAGAAAACAAGGGGTAGAGTAACCCATGGCCTGATGTTGCCCAAGAGGAAGGGAATAAGATTCAGAGCAAAGGGGAAGGAGAATGTCCCTAAGCTATTTCTGGTGCAATCCTTCTGTTTGGTCATTTCCTTTCTTCATGACAACCAAGGTATGTGTCATTCACCAAGAGGTTCCCATATAATTTCATATGAATCTTGTGAGAACATTTTCTGATTGATATCGGTCTATATACTGAACCAAACCTTAAAGCCAGCTAGTCTCATAGCTTGTTTTCACAGAACTATCCTTAAGTGCCTGTACAAAATTGTTTGGACCCTCATTTTTCATTGTCCTCATCTCATCCTCACTATCATTCTCCTTTCCTTGCAATATCCTACTCCTTTCACCAAGGAGAGATAGTAGAGTTTTTTTTGTTTGGTTGGTTTGGTTTTGGTATCTAATATATTCAAAACTTAACTTCACAAGTATTTGATGCCTACACCGATTTACTTGTACTCTTAGAAACATTTCTTTTTCAGAAATGTGCCAAAGGCTTTCAAATCAAGTCAGTGGATGGCTTAAACATCACCAATATTACATTAGCATAATGCCTTGCAAAACTGTTGCCTAATCATTATTAGTTACCAATTCGTACATATGAATTTACTGTCTTAAACATATTTATCTGTTTTCTAGTTACTTTTGGATCTTTTCTAAATTAAAGCTTAGACTCTGCTCCAAGGATAGAATCATAAAATAATATCCTGGTCACAATGCCACCATATGTTATACTTTTCTACAGGTATAGTATGTGAAGATTTGTGTTCACTATATTGTACAAGCTTTGTCTTTCCTGTGTAGCTAGGAATCCGGGAACAATGAGATAAGCCAGGGGCTAAAAGGAAGAGAAAATCCCCTAGGAGAAACCTCACACACTTCTGGGACAAGACACAGGATCCTAGGATCCTTATGAATAAGCAAGTTAAGAAAAAGTTGTCAAAAAAGAAAACATCTACATCTAGCGTAGTTTCAATTCAGCTCTCAAGTGATAGTTAATAGTGCTTTCACTTACGGTTTGTATTTTTGTTTTCTTTTACTTAACTAACAAACATGTCTGACCTTTTGAGAATTTATGCAAATACCAATTCTTAAAGAGAAATTTCTGGTTCTTAGAGTAGAAACTCCTGCTATAGGACAGACAAAGAGATAATCCAGCTAACTGCCAAAATGAGACAGCTGCCCCCAGTGAGAAATTCTAAAATTATAACTCAGTACAAAAGAAAAACAAACAAACAAAAACCCCAAAGGGAATCACCATTAAGCAATATACTCTAGGGTCATTAAAGGACATTCAATTTTACATTGAAAACCAAATCTAGTGGGAAAGTCCATACTTGAGCTATCAATGCCAGGCTTTTTTTGTTTTTAAAGAAACAAATAAATTAGTAACCTACCGTCTGTCTCGGATTTACTGAGGAATATTGTGCTGGCCCGAGGATGGTCTGAAGGATTGAATTCCATGTTCAAATCTTTAAAGAAAGAAAAAATATTATATGAATAATCATTGATAATTAGCGAAAGCTAAGATTAATTTTCAATTTTTTCAACCTTAAATTGCTAATACTTTCAAGATTTGTAGAAATCTATAGTTATGATGTTAATAATTCTTTTGATTCAATTGAGAACACTGCTATTTAGAACTCTGAAAAAGCGATACACAAAAATTAGATGCTTGCCTGGAGATCATTAGCCTAAAAAACTCCATTTTCCTTTTTTAAAGTCTGCTGTGCACCCAAGAGACTACGAAATGGAGCAAAGATATCACATGAAATCAAAGACGGCTACGCACTGCAACAAGTTTACATAAACCCCACAGCTCAGTAAGTGTAATTTCCTTGTCAAAAGTGATTAACACAGGGCATCCCCCCACCGTGCTCTGCTTAGTTAACAATTATTTTGAAAGGTAGTATATGAAAGATAAACACTGCCTATCAACCATTTGAGGGCCTAACCTGGTCTGTGCATGTGTTCTGTTGATCCATTCATGTTTTTTAATTAGGCCAACATATAAAAAAATCAAGAGATTTCAAACACATATCACAAAGAAAAACAACCCTATTTCCAACTTCTTTGGAGAGATTAGGTATTTGACAGCACCTGGCCCCTTCAGAGGGGACTTTTGACGTCACCTGCCCAGGCTCCAGTTCTCTCCCTTCCTAATGCTCAGTGGCCCTTCTTCCTTTCCTGCCTTCCCAACCCAAGAGGCATTTGCTTCTGCAATCCCTGCCTTAGAATAATCTCAAAGGGTCAGAGACTTGTCAGTTTGATTAAATAACTTAGAATCCTACCATACTAAGAGTTTTTCCAGTTTAAATTAAACAACAATAACCTGATGACAGAGGAAAAGAATGGCTGAACAGACCAGAAGAATCAAGTTAGGGGAGAAAAGAAAGAAGATGAAAGCCTCTGGAAAGTCAGCACAGTCTTCAAATTTGCTTATGGCATCAGAGTAAAAACTATTTGGGGTTAAATTATTTCAATAAATTTGCAAAGAAATCTAATCAACTCCAATAAAAACAGATTGTGCCTATCTTTAACTTCAATAGTTTATCAAGTCAAAGAGAAAAGAAAACAAGAATTGTCATAAAGATACTGAAGACAACACATAATCTCTTATCCATGCAAAGACCTGGATGTGAGACAATGTCTGCACTTGCCTCCTGGCCTTTAGTTCCCAACCTCTAAGCAGAATTTGAGTAAAGGAAACACATACGGAGTCTAAAACACATGCCACTTCAACTGACTGGTCCTTCTGATACTATGTAACTTCTATCAAAGTCACACCAGGGATTCACAGTTAAAGGCTTTGAGGGGTTTTAATGGAAAGAGAAAGGACAAGAAAGGCACAATTTTTCCAGCATTGCTAAACTATGAAAAGCTAGGCCAAAATGTCTGGTGAAAGTGGCTGTCTGTGAAGGGATTTCCTGCTCAACTAGGATCTTGGATTTTTAAAAAAGTAATAATAGATGTGCTATTAAATTTTTTTGAGATCTGTAACAGTAGATCTAGATGGTGAAATGCTATCTCACCATGAAGAATACTTTCTTGACATGGAAATAGATACACCATGTGTCCTTAGGTAAGGAAAGCAGTATGATAGCACTCTGAGCATATGCGTAGGCACAGAAAAATACATGCAAAAGAATATACATCGGCATTTGCTTACCTTAGCAATTGAGGGGTTTTGTTTTGTTCTGCTCTGCTACTCTGTGTTTCAAAGTACTCTCATGCTTTTGATGGTTTGCTTTTTAAACCTCTGCAATTTAAAAAACGTATTTTAAAACAACCTATAAAAACAGATTATCTGGGTAGTGGACTATTTCTCTAGTCCATGCCAGCATTTCTAGGAGGTGCCCTGGGAGAATCTCTCAGGAGAACTCCTCTCCTGCCTATGGCTGTTGGGTCCTTCCCCTGAAGTTAGTGGAGACACACAGGTAGCCACTGAGATAAGACTCCTTACCAGCAATGTCCTCTTGCTATAGGAACTCATAACTACATGATCAGCTCAGAGGGACCCCCGAGAAAGTAGCCCTCTTCCTCCTGTGGCTGCCACTGTGTGTCTTCATTCTCCTGCTTTCTATAGAACTGGAAGGGGAAAAGGCCTACTTTTCCTTCTATTGGGAAAACAAGCAGCAGGATTTTTTATTAAACTTTCCCTATGAAAGATGCTCACCAAGTATGATACTAAGACAAGGACAGGGACTTGGCCTTTTGGGCCAAGTCATAATCCAGGTCTGGCCATAATACTCACTGTGTTACAGGTGGTTTCCAGATAGTTGCAGGCCTAGGTATCACCTCTACCCAGATGAGCTACTCAGATTAAGTCACATAGAATTCAGAGGGGAGCTTCAAGATTTCAAGATTAGGATCTGATGAACTAATAACATCTGACTTCAAAGGCTGCTGTGATATATATATGTATAAAGTTTATATTATATACATAAACTTTATTTATATATGTAATATTTATAATATATATAATGACATTATAATAGAAGATGCCTGCTATGTAATGAGTGCCCCATAAATGGTGCTATTAAAAAGCATTATGCTAGCCAGGCAGAACTTGGGAGGCAGAGCCAGAAAGATCACTACTTCAAGCCCAGCCTGGGCTACATAGCAAGATCTGTCTTAATAAAACCAAGAGCTGCGGATGTAGCTCAGTGGTAGAGAGCTTACCTAACATGGACAAGGCCCTGGGTTCATCTTCAGCATGTGTGTGGGAGGGGGGCAAGTGACCTATACTACAGCACCTAGCTCACTGCTACAAAAATAAAACTGTCAATCCATATATGTCAGGGTTTCTTATTCCTGAAATAGATTTTCCTACCTCTTAAAAAGTAAGATAATTCAAAAACCAGCATCTGAGAAGCAATAGAGAAAAAAAAGCAACTTTCAGGAACGTCACTGAATCCTTCAAATTGAATTCAACGTAATACTTGACCTACTCTGCTTCTTTACGATGATACCTATTTGACACACAGTCAAACGGAAGTACTATAAGAAGGCTGTTCTAAAGGTCTACTGCCAGGCTTTGAGGTGATGATGAGTATTGAACATTTGGTCACAGTGCTTCAGTCCATGTTTCAGCTGAGCTCAAGGTATGACAGGATCCCTTTATGCAAAACTGAAAGTAAACACCATGCTTGCTAATCAACGTAATTAAACAGTAGTCTTCTATGCTAGGCAACCTAATTTCCTTCTGCCTTTTCTACATATGTCACAACAACAGTGATCCACAATTGCTCATTTCAGCTTTTAAACCAATACCAGGTTTACTTACAGCTTTATATATGATCCAGGTAACAAAATAAAGGCAGGGAAAAGTGGGAGTCACTACCTATCATGGTCAGGAAAACAGAAAAGTGCAGCAGGGCCTACAGCAGATTGGACAGAAGAGACTCAAAAGACCATGTGCACAAAACCAGAATGTCCCACCTTCTACCTTCTTCTGCACTGCTGGCCTCCAAGTTGGTTATTGTTTCAAGAAATCACCCCCATTCAAAATAGATGGAGCAATAAAAGTCTTCCATGATAAACAGAAACTAAAACAATATGTGACCACAAAGCCACCATTACAAAAGATTCTGCAAGGGATCCTGCACACAGAAAGTGACACCCAACTTAACCATGAAAAGGCAGGCAGCACCAAACCACAGGATAAGAAAAAGCAAGACAGTAGAGAGTAACATTAAGTTAGGTACACACAATCAAACCTTCAAACAACTAAGACAACTAAATGGCAGGAGTCACCACATACCTATCAGTACTAACGCTTAATGTTAATGGACTTAATTCACCCATCAAAAGACACCGTTTGACAAAATGGATTAAAAAAGAAGATCCAACAATTTGTTGCTTACAGGAGACTCATCTCACCGACAGAAATAAGCATAGGCTTAGGATGAAAGGCTGGAAGAAGATTTACCAAGCCAATGGCCCCCGAAAACAAGCAGGAGTAGCAATACTTATCTCTGACAAAGTAGACTTCAAACCTACATTGATCAAACGAGATAAAGAAGGACATTCCATACTAATAAAAGGGGAAATAGACCAAAAGGAAATAATAATCATCAATCTGTACGCACCCAATGTCAACGCACCCAATTTCATCAAACATACCCTGAAAGACCTAAAAGCATATATAAATGCCAACACAGTGGTTGTGGGAGACTTTAACACCCCATTATCATCAATAGATAGGTAATCCAAACAAAAACTCAATAAAGAAATCCAAGATCTAAAATAAGCAATAGATCAAGTGGACCTAGTAGATGTCTACAGAACATTTCATCCAACTTCTACACAGTATACATTCTTCTCAGCAGCCCATGGAACCTTCTCCAAAATAGATCATATCCTAGGGCACAAAGCAAGCCTCAGCAAATATAAGAAAATAGAAATAATACCGTGCATACTATCTGACCACAATGCAGTAAAAGTAGAACTCAACAACAAAAGTAAAGACAAAAAACATGCAAACAGCTGGAAACTAAATAACTCATTACTTAATGAAGAATGGATCATCGATGCAATAAAAGAGGAAATTAAAAAGTTCCTGGAAGTCAATGAAAATGAAAATACAAGTTACCGGAACCTATGGGACACAGCTAAGGCAGTCTTGAGAGGAAAGTTTATAGCCATGAGTGCATATATTAAAAAGATTGAAAGATCCCAAATCAATGACCTAATAATACATCTCAAACTCCTAGAAAAACAAGAACAAGCAAATCCCAAAACAAATAGAAGGAGAGAAATAATAAAAACAAGAGCTGAAATCAATGAAATAGAAACCAAAAAAACATACAAAGAATTAATGAAACAAAAAGTTGGTTCTTTGAAAAAATAAACAAGATCGATAGACCCCTGGCAAACCTGACTAAAATGAAGAGAGAAAAAAACCAAATTAGTAGAATTAGGAATGCAAAAGGGGAGATAACAACAAACACCATGAAAGTCCAGGAAATCATCAGAGACTACTTTGAGAACCTATATTCAAATAAATTTGAAAATCTAAAAGAAATGGACAGATTTCTAGATACATATGATCATCCAAAACTGAACCAAGAGGAAATTAATCACCTGAATAGACCTATAACACAAAATGAAATTGAAGCAGCAATCAAGAGTCTCCCCAAAAAGAAAACTCCAGGACCTGATGGATTCTCTGCTGAATTCTATCAGACCTTTAAAGAAGAACTGATAACAACCCTACTTAAACTGTTCCACGAAATAGAAAGGGAAGAAAAACTGCCAAACACATTTTATGAAGCCAGTATTACACTTATCCCAAAACCAGGCAAAGACACCTCCAAAAAGGGGAACTACAGGCCAATCTCCTTAATGAACACTGATGCAAAAATCCTCAACAAAATAATGGCAAACCGAATTCAGCAACACATCAAAAAGATTATTCACCACAACCAAGTAGGCTTCATCCCAGGGATGCAGGGGTGGTTCAACATACGAAAATCAATAAACGTAATAAACCACATTAAGAGAAGCAAAGACAAAAACCACTTGATCATCTCAATAGATGCAGAAAAAGCCTTTGATAAGATCCAACATCATTTCATAATAAAAGCTCTAAGAAAACTAGGAATAGAAGGAAAGTTCCTCAACATTATAAAAGCTATATATGACAAACCTACAGCCAGCATTATACTTAACGGAGATAAACTGAAACCATTCCCTCTAAAATCAGGAACCAGACAAGGATGCCCACTATCTCCACTCCTATTCAACATAGCACTGGAATTCCTAGCCAGAGCAATTAGGCAAGAAGAAGGAATAAAAGGAATACAAATAGGTAAAGAAACTGTCAAAATATCCCTGTTTGCAGACGACATGATCCTATACCTTAAAGACCCAAAAACTCTACTCAGAAGCTTCTAGACATCATCAATAGCTATAGCAAGGTAGGAGGATATAAAATCAACATAGAAAAATCATTAGCATTTCTATACACTAACAATGAGCAAACGGAAAAAGAATGTATGAAAACAATTCCATTTACAATAGTCTCAAAAAAAATCAAATGCCTAGGTGTAAACATAACAAAAGATGTGAAAGACCTCTACAAGGAAAACTATACACTTCTGAAAAAAGAGATTGAGGAAGACTATAGAAAGTGGAGAGATCTCCCATGCTCATGGATTGGTAGAATCAACATAGTAAAAATGTCGATACTCCCAAAAGTAATCTACATGTTTAATGCAATTCCCATCAAAATTCCAATGACATTCATTAAAGAGATTGAAAAATCTACTGTGAAATTTATATGGAAACACAAGAGGCCACGAATAGCCGAGGCAATACTCAGTCAAAAGAACAATGCAGGAGGTATCACAATACCTGACTTCAAACTATATTACAAAGCAATAACAATAAAAACAGCATGGTACTGGCACAAAAACAGACATGAAGACCAGTGGAACAGAACAGAGGATCCAGATATGAAGCCACACAACTATAACCAACTTATCTTTGACAAAGGAGCTAAAAACATACGATGGAGAAATAGCAGCCTCTTCAACAAAAAGTGCTGGGAAAACTGGTGAGCAGTCTGCAAAAAACTGAAAGTAGATCCATGTATATCACCCTATACCAAGATTAACTCAAAATGGATCAAGGATCTTAATATCAGACCCCAAACTCTTAAGTTGATACAAGAAAGAGTAGGAAATACTCTGGAGTTAGTAGGTATAGGTAAGAACTTTCTCAATGAAACTCCAGCAGCACAGCAACTGAGAGATAGCATAGATAAATGGGACCTCATAAAACTACAAAGCTTCTGTTCATCAAAAGAAATGGTCTCTAAACTGAAGAGAACACCCACAGAGTGGGAGAAAATATTTGCCAACTATACATCAGACAAAGGACTGATAACCAGAATATACAGGGAACTTAAAAAACTAAATTCTCCCAAAACTAATGAACCAATAAAGAAATGCACATGTGAACTAAACAGAACTTTCTCAAAAGAAGAAATTCAAATGGCCAGAAAACACATGAAAAAATGCTCACCATCTCTAGCAATAAAGGAAATGCAAATTAAAACCACGCTAAGATTCCACCTCACCCCTGTTAGAATAGCCATCATCAGCAACACCACCAACAACAGGTGTTGGCGAGGATGTGGGGAAAAAGGAACCCTCTTACACTGTTGGTGGGAATGTAGACTAATACAACCACTCTGGAAAAAAATTTGGAGGCTACTTAAAAAGCTGGACATCGATCTACCATTTGATCCAGCAATACCACTCTTGGGGATATACCCAAAAGACTGTTACTCCAGAGGCACCTGCACATCCATGTTTATTGCGGCACTATTCACAATAGCCAAGTTATGGAAACAGCCAAGATGCCCCAGCACTGACGAATGGATTAAGAAAATGTGGTATCTATACACAACGGAATTTTATGCAGCCATGAAGAACGAAATGTTATCATTCGCTGGTAAATGGATGGAATTGGAGAACATCATTCTGAGTGAGGTTAGCCTGGCCCAAAAGACCAAAAATCGTATGTTCTCCCTCATATGTGGACATTAGATCAAGGGCAAACACAACAAGGGGATTGGACTATGAGCACATGATAAAAGCGAGAGCACACAAGGGAGGGGTGAGGATAGGTAAGACATCTAAAAAACTAGCTAGCATTTGTTGCCCTTAACGCAGAGAAACTAAAGCAGATACCTTAAAGCAACTGAGGCCAATAGGAAAAAGGGAACAGGTACTAGAGAAAAGGTTAGATCAAAAAGAATTAACCTAGAAGGTAACACCCATGCACAGGAAATCAATGTGAGTCAATGCCCTGTATAGCTATCCTTATCTCAACCAGCAAAAACCCTTGTTCCTTCCTATTATTTCTTATACTCTCTCTACAACAAAATTAGAAATAAGGGCAAAATAGTTTCTGCTGGGTATTGAGGGGGGGGAAGAGGGAGGGGGCAGAGTGGGTGGTAAGGGAGGGGGTGGTGGTAGGGGGGAGAAATGAACCAAGCCTTGTATGCACATATGAATAATAAAAGAAAAATGAAAAAAAAAAAAAAAGAAATCACCCCCAAAGGATGGTCTGTCCATTTAGGTCTAGACAATGTCATGCATAGGGTCCAAATGATGTAACTAGGTTGTTCTTTGATAGATTTAGGAACTTCATGGCAAAAAGTCAAGCTTGATTTTGAAGCCAACTGTGATTAGCTGGCAATCCCAAGGTTCATCTCAGAAAACATGACTACGTCTATTTCCTGTCTTTAGACAAATATTTGACATGGTCAAAATCTCAAACTTTTAATTTCAATTTTAGGTAGCCACATTTCCACATCTGGGTCTGATCTGCAAGGCAATATGAAACTGACAAAGGAAGCATGTTAATTTGCTATCAGACCGGTTCCTTTTCTTTTTTTCTCTTTTCTTTTTTTTTTTAGTTACTATTGCCCCCTGCATACAAATAAGTGATTATTTCCATTTGTTAGTGTCAATGAGACTGAATCAAGAGTGTGATCTAGTTCAAGATAGAGCCACCAGGCAAGACCCAGCCCTAACAGCCAGCATCAGCATCCCTATTTTTAACAGCCACTGGTGCTGTGGCAGCCAACTGCTGTTCCTGTGTTTCCAGTTAACTCTGAAGCTATCTCTTTCACTCCTGCTGATTTCAAGCTTATTTGTCTGATTAGAACACACTTAGATATATTTATTTTCTGTTTTTGCTCTGTCAGCTACCTGTGTGCCTGTGGGTGATCCGCATGTGTCTTTGTGAGTCTTGTCTCTCTGGGACCATATATCTATGTGTGTGGGACTCCAGGTCAGTCTCTGTTGATGGGTTCATGTCTGGCTTTTGGTTTTATGTCTTGTTCTGGGCACACATCTGACTCTCATTCATCTACTCTCTCTTTCCACCTGTTCCTACATCTCTCTTCCCTCCATCTCTTTTCTTCTCTTCATACCTGTCTACTTCTTCACTGTCTCCCTCAGCCTTCTCTCTGCACTATCTCTTTCTAACATGCTATCTTAACATGTGCAATATTCTCTCTTAAGAGGACCCAAAGAAGACAGAGAAAAGTTAAAACTAAAGACAGATTGTTTTGTCAATACAGCAGACAAGATGACCTAAAAGCTCTCATACTATAAACATTTACGAATATGAGGTAAGAATAGAAAACATCCTTTTAAATGCCTATGAGAAGATGGCAAGAAAGCAAGATGAATGACCTGAGACCTTAATCAAAGAGGTACAGAATTTTCCAGGAGGGGAAGGGCTATCCAGCTGTGCAAGCTGGTCTTGGGTTTCAACTATTGTGATACACAGCCTGGTTTACACCTGTTATCCTGTCATAACAACTAATTCAATCCTTTTACACTCAGAAGTGCCTTGATTTGGAAATCACCTGGTTTTAATATTCATGCAGAACAGGATGTATGACAGGGATTGGAACTGACACTTTTATATACAGCTGGAAACTTTTAAGAGCTATAATCTCTGTAAAAAACTAAATCAGAAAAAAAAATCATCTATGAACTCAGATGAAAATGAGGCCAAAAAAAAGAAAATGAGTCCAAGTCTGAGATGGAGACTAGTCTCTCAACCCCCCAATAACTGGTTATCATTGGTCTGTCTATATCTCCACCATGGATTTTGGCACTCAACTCTAGTTTACACAAGAAAAGTAGAAACTTACACCAACCTGGTCACATGCCAGTGGACACCTACAGGGTGTTATAACCTGGCAAAATGAATGTAAACCACACTGGAGAAGCCTGCTTCTCAGAACTCCACCAGATCATACTCTCTAAAGATAGCTCACTATCCAAAATGGCAAGACACAGAAGACCACCCATTACCAATTTGAGTCAAGAGACTCAAACACTAAGAACATGAGCTAATAGAGCAATTGAATAAAGACCATAATCTAAATATGTGCACAATGGTTAAACACACGAAGAAATAAAAATAAAGGAAAAAGTACTCTGAAAAAAGAAGTTTTAAAATTTGTGTTCATATATACATATGGCAATATGTATATATGTACACACATACACAAACACATATTACTATAAACTAAATATTTATGTCTCTTCCCCCAAAATTCCTACTGTTAAATCCTAACCCCCAATATGATGGTATATCTCTGGGAGGCAATCAATGCAGAGTGGGATTAGCACCCTCATAAAATAAGACCCCAGAAAGCTCCCTTGCCCCTTTTGCCATGTGAGGTTATAGCAAGATTAGAGTCACCTACGAACCAGGATGCAGACCCTCACCAAACAAATTCTGTCAACACCTTGATGTTGGACTTGGATCTTACTGTGAGAAATGAGTCACTATTGTTTAGAATCCACCCAGTCTATGGTACTCTGTTATAGCAGCCTGACTAAGATTATGTATCTTGTAGAAATACAAAGAATGGTCACTGAAATTTAAAATTCAACACACGGAGTAAAATGCAGATAAGACACACTTAAAACACAGATCTTAGGAAATCACTCAAAATGACACAGAGATATGTTATACTATACAGAATGGAGTAAGTCCAGCTAATTCTATAACCAAAAATACATAATATAAAAACTAATATATAATCTACATTCTATAACCATTCAGGATGGAAAACTCAGCAAACCACTTTAAGCTGATAAATGCTATTTGCCAAAAACTTACAGCCAAACTCATACCTAATAACGAAAGATCAGGTACATCCTCATTAATTCAGGAACAAAACTTTACTCATCATGGTGTAAGAGATCCTAGTGGATGCAACAGGACAAGTAAAAACACCACAAATAGAATTTACTGGATTGGAATGAAACAAATGTATTATTCATATGTAATTATCTACACAGAAAATACAAGGGGCTTAAAAAAATCTATTTATACTAAACACGATGCAAATGCACAGACAGAACTCAACTTCTTCCCTTTATTTCAACAGCAGTGTTCAAGGAAAGGAGCAGGGCCATCTATTTACTGGGGTGCTCAGGAATATGAGGAGATATATTTGGGTGTGACAATGACAAGGGGTGGCTGTATGTCTGTACCACTGGCCCACAGAGTTAGAAACTGCTCGAGATACCAATAGGAAATTCATGGAGAAAAACTCTGACCTACAGCAATTAGCAATCAGCAAATGTAATAATGACAATATATAAAAAACTCCACTTTAAAAATTCCATTTATAAAGCAACAAACCACAAAAAACTACCCTAAAATTTAACAGAAGATGTGTAAGACCTTAAACAAAGAACTATAAAATTTCGCAAACAAGTGATCTATATTCTGCATATCTACAAACTCATACACACATGTATGTGTTATTCACTTACACATACATCCTTATTCAGTATCACACTATACTTGTGCTAGGCTTCATGCTGTCCACTGAGCAGGGGACACAAGAGTGAACCCAAGAGGCAACACTCCTGCTCATAGAAGAGAAAATCCAAGTGTTTGAAAGTTTGAAGATTATTACTCTGGCTGGTCACAGTTCGTATTACAAACTAATTATTTCATTTAAAAACTTGAAATTCAGGTGTGCCTTTCCCAGGATCCGTACTTGGATCCCAACATTGCTCCCCTTTGAGTATTTTAATGATTATTATGACAGGCCAGGCAAGGAAAACCATTTAAAAAAGGTTATGAAAAGTCACTAAGGGTGAGAGGAGACATAAGAACAAGAATATAAATTCCAGCACCTGTTCACTTCTATACTATATTTGTGGAAACACAGGTACAAGACACAACCATTACATCCATGGTGTTGGGGACACACTCATTGTCTACTCACTGGCATACTAACTGGGTCATGATGGCCTATTCTGCCTGATGGGCATTTGCCATTTCCCTCTACCTTACACTTTCTACTCTAGTGACACACATCCACAACACAATACTCTTTCTCATCAGCTGGGCCACACCCTCCCCTCAGCACAGAACAGCTTCCTCCAGGTTGGGTCCTGCTCCTACTCAAGTCTCAAGCCAACTCTTATGCCCTGAAAGCTTTGTCCACTCACCCAGGCTCAATTTCCTGCCTCCTCCACTCCCAACAGCTTAGCACACACCTGTGTTCTGCCAAGTTTCTTATGTCCCCATAGCCACTGTTTTGAATGCACTTGTCCCAGTCTCACTGTAGAAAGGACTCAGTGAGAGAGCTCAAATGTCTTCTATAAACCACTAAGACAAACATGGGTGGCACATAGATGTTTCAGATGCAGTTCCTGCTCTCCTTTTTACACACACACACACACACACACACACACACACACACACATACATAGTGCATTTTTTATTTAGAGGAACTTGCTCAGAGTTGGAGGATAGCCAAGGCACATGATAAACAGAAAAAAGCTAATTAGGGGACAACCAGTAAACATATTAGACTGGATAGTTAAGGAAGAAAAACCACAGAAAAGAAAAGCAGGAAGATCTACTCAGACCACACTGTATAAAAAGCCTTGAGTGCCAGACAAGAAGTTATACTTTTCCTGTGGACAAAGAGGGTTAAGCCACTGATGATGTTTCAACAATTCAAATTTGACTGCCAATGTTTATATTTAGAACTATATACAATGAAATGAAAATATCTGAAGGTGAAATGACAAATTTAAATTCAGAAAAAGCAGAAAGTAAAATCATGCATCAGAGAAATATACATCACAGTCTCACTGGGTCTGTGATGACCAGAAAGGCAACGCAAGTTAAAGCTAGAGGAACTCATGGATTACACAAAGGCTGAGCATGGTCATCATCCACTGGAGGTACCATCCTAAGACAGGGAGAGCACTTAACTCTATCAGGTGGACAGCCCATACTCAGCAACAATGAACAAACAAGCCAAATAGTAGAAATAATAACAACAACAAAAAAGAACCATAAGAAAAGTATTCAACTTAAGGAAAGAAAAAAGAAGAGAAAGGAAGAGAGAAGAAAAAGAAAACCCAGCCATGAACTCAAATGCACATGAACTCAAAGAGGAACAATCTCCTAGTAATCAGACTCTCCTAAGAAGCATGAATTAGCACTAACAACTAAAACACAAAAATACCACCTGGATTACTGAGATTTTAATACCAGGCAAATGACTAAGTCTTTTAACTACTGGACAATGCTGATGAACTCTGCTAGTACAGACCCTAAAAAGGATCTGAGATGACACTCTAAAAGCTAAAAAAAGATACAAGTCCCCTATCATTATCTAATTCAACAGTCAACAACTGGGGAGTCAACTTGGTTAGGCACTGTGTACAAGAACTACAGGAATGAAAGGCGCACTGGGACAGAGTTTAAAGTCTGGTGGTGTAAGGCAGCAAGTCAGCTACAGTAACAAGTATTTTGCAAGGGGAAGTACTATGGGAAGAGAACCAGGCAGGGAGCTGAGGCTTGCTGAAGAACAAGTTAGTTAACTAGGCCAAAGGGAGGAGATGAAGTGCATTAGAGGCAAGGAATCATTACATCAAACACAGCCAGGTTTAAAAGTTTTTAAAGGAGCACCCAGGACCTTTAAGACACATTGCAAGAGAGAAGAAATGCTACAAAAGAGTTCATGAGAGAGTTTGGATTTTCTCTCAAGAGCACAGGGGAGTGCCTGAAGGAGCAGAAGGACAGAACCAAAACACACTTAGGAAAAATCACTACAGCTGCACATTGAGGGAAAACAAATGAACCAAAGGAGGACAACACTGGAAAGCAGGATGTCAGTCCAGGGGACAGAGTGACCATAACACAGATAGGAAGGGGGTTAAAAGGAGTAGATGGATTTGAAGGCATTACAGAAGGAACCGGATGCACCTGGTAAGTGATAAGAGGTGGAACAGGAGGACAAAGAAGCAAAGAAGGATGACAACATATGGCTCACAATGGGGCCATGTGCAGAGATAAGGCATGGAAGTGGGAGCCTGGAAGACTTGGTTCCAGGGTGGATACACTGCTGGGAAAATAACGGTCTGTTACTCCAATTAGACCACATGCTCTTATAGTTGTGCCAAATGCCTACAATAGCCCTCTTTCCCACTTCTAGAACCTTTTCCTCCAGTCTAAACAAAACAACTTGTTAGGAGCAGTCTCCTGCACCTTCTGTCTGCCCACCATGCACTCTGCAGCCTGTAATGATGGCCAGTTATGACCTTCATGCCACTGATTCTCTGGGGAGGCAGTCAATGTCAGATTTTACTTCCCAAATCAGGCTCACAGCTGTTCTTTTCAAGCAAAGTATTTATCATTTGTTTATGTCCTTCAAATGCTGAAGGAGCTTTTGATTTGGAGGGAAGGGCCTTTTCTTTACAAGTGTTGCCAAAATTAATAATGAGGTTTTTAAAAACTATTTTAATAAATATTTTTATAGTTCTGTTGTTAATATGCTTCCCAAGGTGTTGGACACGACGTCATTTGTTATCAAACTGCAATCTCCCAGTTTCACTGATGTTTGCTTCCTTTCTAAACTTGGTGCTGCCAGGGTTTTATTACAGTAGCTGAAGGTAATAACGCTTGGCTAACATATGCTTACCTAGAACCCTACCACAAACATCACTGATGCCTGCTCTCAAAGGTGCAATAATTGACACACACAGACAGGTGCTTTGCAGTCTACTCTGGGCCACCTGAGTTAGCCTGCTATTTCAGTAATAAATGAGAGGAAAGTAATGTTTACTAAGGATCTACCATGTCCCAGGCATCTGATAGATCTATTTAATCCTCACAGACAACCTCTGAAATAGACCTCAACCCTATTTAACAGAGGTCCAGAAAAGGGAAATAAAAGTCAGACACCTCACTGAAAACAGAACTTCGGCTCTGTGAGTGTACAATCCTAGCTGAATCTCTCTAATGAAAGAAGTCACTTAGAAGCCATGACGAATCAGAACCAGCTCTGCCAAAACACAGTACTAAGGAGGTATATCTTAACTTTTAATGTACAGAAATCCCACATTTACCTTCAGTTATAGATTCCAACCATGTCTTTGAAATTGGCGTTTTTTGTATCCATTTCCCCCCAAACATTTATAACTAAGGCACAATGTAAGATCCACAATTAAGATCCTGGAGGTATAAAAATGCCACTCCTTTCTTCTGTCTTCCATTGAACAAACAGTAGAGCAATTCAGGGGCGCTTGATAAAGGAGCCCCTCCTGACAAGTGCACACAAACCACACTGCAGTCTTGGGCATGACGTGCATGAGCTGCTGAGGGAAAGGGGGAATGACTGGTGTTTCTGATCTGGAATGGTGGGCAACTTTTCAATCCATCATCATCCCCACTGTTCTGAAAAGACCTCTCCACCCCTTACCTTGAGAGGCTAGCACAAACAGCCTCTGCAACCCATGTAAATGCACCAAATGCAGCAGGCAACTAAAGGTTACGGCAGAGAAGTATCTTACTTTCTACATTTCTGAAAGTTAATCTGCTTTCTGTTATGTTCAGAACAAGGCTTGTCTTGGTTCCTAGCCTCAGGGTAGTCCCATAGTCCAGTTCATCAGAATCCTGGTTTTCAGGGATTAAAATCCCTTCAGGGACCATCAGATCAGAATGGCAAATACAGAGGTACTAAATGGGAGGAATCGCAATGGGGGAAAATGTGGGAACAAAGAAGTGAACAAAATATCTACCCACAATGCCATGGTCCGTCTACTGCTGGCAAAGCAGCTCTAATGCCACTCCTAAAAAAACCATTCAAACCAGCTCCACTTAGCATGACTGCAAAAAAACACTGTGTACATGCACAAGTAGCATGCTGTTATTTTAGTGAAAAACGCCCATTACATTATGATAATATTCAATCGAAATTCCAATTC
The DNA here is from genome assembly GCF_047511655.1 of Castor canadensis. Lineage (NCBI taxonomy): Eukaryota > Metazoa > Chordata > Mammalia > Rodentia > Castoridae > Castor > Castor canadensis. The sequence continues at coordinate 56,345,679 of NC_133400.1, forward strand.
AGTCCACTTTCAGAAGCTTATTATTGAGATACAAACACTTGATTTTTCTGGTTAGGATCAAACCCCAGTACTAAGTTCTTAGAGTCTGGCCTCTCTTTAAAGCAAACGCCTTGAATTTGGAGATTGTGTGCCACTGTGAAGTGTGCGGCACTGTGAAGTGTGTAAGGTGAGGGGAAAGGACTGGGGGTATGCTGGGGATAAAAAGAAAAGGAAAATTCAGTCCACCGAGAGAAGTGGGATTTTTCTTCTTCTGAGTTTTGTTTGTTGTTTATTTTGAGACAGGTCTCACTCTGTAGAACAGGCCAATCCTCCTGCCTTAGCTCCCAAATGCTGGGATTCCAAGTGTGTACCACCATGCCCAGCTTCTACTATAAAATTTTCTTATGCAGACTGACTAAGTAACATAAGGTACAACACAAAACCTTTAAGTAGACTTTTTGTTTGGGGGAAGGGTTTGGTACTGGAATTTGAACTCAGGGGCTCACCAATGAGTCATACCCCCAGTCCTTTCGCTTTACTTATTTTTCAAATAGGGTCTAGCTTTTTTTTTGCCCAGGTTCAGACTTAGGCCAAGATTCTTCTACTTCTGCCTCTTGTGGTTGGGATTATAGATGTGAGCACAGCACTCAGTCTAAGTAGACCTTTTAAAAGCCCATACCTACCACAAATAATATGTAACACCAAAAAGAAGGCAAGAAAAGCAGCTTTAGGATCGAATTCTCATCAAGTTATCCTAAGTGTTCCGAAGACCCAAAGGATGACTCTAAAATAAGGTGCTTGGTTAACTAGCAACTGGCAAAGATTCTTAGCCAAATTTTTCTCGGGCTTCTGAACCTTCTCTTAGGCCCACATGCACATTCTTATAAAAATCCAGTTTTAGCAAAGAGTCAGTGTAAGTAAGACACATGTACCCCACTCCCTTACCCTTCCCACCCCCCCACCCCTGTATCTGATTACCTTTTGAGGCAGGCTAGAAGTAAGAAAAGTTGGGGGCTCATGTAGGTTGCCTGGGGATGGACCAGACCATCCTCACCTGGCTGGGGACCGCCCATGTCCCTCCCCACTCATTCATTATTGGGTGGGAACCTCCTGGGCCTGCCCTCCTGTGAAATAGTGTAGGTTTTAAAGGCACCTGAAAAAGAAAAGCACTCTCTCTCTACCAGCAGACTCCACCTGCGCCCTCTGTGCCCTCGACTTCTTCTTCCCTTCCCTCACCTGATTCCCTTTTCTCAATAAAGCTATCCTACCTCACCCCATCCATGTGCTCTGCTTGGATTTTCCCATTTGAAACACAAAAACCAGGATCTTCTGATCACAGACTACACAAACACCGTTAACACTTTGATTCTGTTTGGTTCCTCATTCTCAACCAACCTCCTATTTTGTCTGATCACCCTGGCCTGACTGCCCTCAGCAAGAATACTGTTATAGTTAGGTTAGGTAGAAACCCCCTTGCCCCAAATGTTTACTCTTAACCATTTTCTGTCCACAACCCCTCAACTTGCTCCCAAGCTGTGGATTCTCACTTACCCATGCTCTACTCAGAGCTGCATAAAATCTCTCTCCTCTACTACAAAATTCCATTACCACAGTCCTCCCTACAGAGATGGTCCTGAATAAGGTCTCCCCTACTGTGCTTTAACAAGTGTCAATGAGTAAATTTTTTTCTTTGACACAACCAAGCCTCAAGGCACGGGTGTTAAAGGTGTCACCTTTTAGATTCCCTGACTCTTGTTTCCATAACCAGGAGACCATCAGCCAATTCTCCCTGATGGGCCTTGATTGCTGCCCAGGCCCCAAGTTCAGTACTTCAGATTGGCTCAGTTCACAAGCAGTCCCACCCACCCCTTCCTGCTGATTCTCTCTCCTCAGGCTCCCTCTTTCCTTAATGATAAGGCAGTATCTGAGCCCAGATTCCACATACTTGTTCCTGTGATAGCAAATACTGCTCCCTGTTCATCTTAACAGAGCCTTGTACATAATGCATGCTCTATAAATGAAACAAGTGAACCCAAACTGGTGAAGTGAGGAAATAGCTAAATAAGGAACACTTTGATATTGTCCATGTCCCATTACTGTGATACCACATGAAACTTTAGAAAACTTTATGTAGCAGAATGGATAAAGCAACAAATATGGATTATTTCCTCTGAGATTCTGCTAAAGGTATCTTCTTTTTCTCTTCCATATGTTTAAATTCTATTATAATAGCGATAGTTTGATACGTCTCAAGTGGATGCTATATGCCAGGCACAGTACCAGACTTTTTCACTTACATGAAATCCAACTGTCCACAAAACTTTGGAAATTGTTGTAATTATCTTCACTGTTAACATTAGTGGGATAGGGTCATCTCAGAGATGTCACAGAACATCCCAATGCTTAAGCAGCTGCCAAGAGGTAAGGAGATTCTAGATTCTAAGCCAGAGACATCAAGGAGATCTGCCTGAGGCAAAGTACCATTACACAATGCTACTAAATCAATGGTCGTGCCAATTTAGGCATGCAAAGATTCTAGAATGGTTAATGTCTCCTGCTCTTCCACAAGCATGTGACAGAGGACTTCATAGATTTTGTTTCTTCATTTCCAGGCTGTCTGATGCTATACCAATATGTGTTTATCCCAGTCAATAATCCACTGCCCTCCCCCTCTAAATCAGGAACTGGGAGAAGAGTTAGTTATGCCTTCTAGACCTGGTATGAAGTGCCTCCCCCCATACAGTATGTGATACAATAAGAGCTCCAAACAGGGGCTGTCTTATTAAGTAATGGCTCTATTAATTATTTATCTGTCCCTCAGTCTCCAAGCAAATCACAGTAACACAAGTGGAGCAGCTCAATAAGGGACTAAACTAGTGAAGAGGCAAGGTCTGGCTGGCTTCATCTTCACAGCCCCTCTATTTGACCAGAAGTAGTTCTGTCTAACATGGTGCATCTTTATCATATCACTTTCCACACACCCTTGTAAAACATGGACCTGCCTTGTTGAAATGCTCTGTGTCCTCACTCCTCAACACCTTTGGAAGAGATTCTGCAACTTCCAGAGACAACTCCAGTCCTAGGAGCCCTCCCTCTTCACTGTGTCTGGATTCAACTGTGGAATCCCTCCTGAGAAAATTCCATTTTGCTCTACACTCTTCTGAACTAAAACTTTATTTTACAGAGTATGATGGGGTTCCCCTCATGTGCTAAGCGTAATTTTTTTCTCTTCAGTATGACTTGACTATGAGGTCCTCAGGTGACTAAAGCAATTTCCGTTTTTCAGGTTTGGTTTTTCCTCCCCTCTTGTCTACTGCCAACACTCTCCCATCTCCATTTTCTGTTTTCAGCAATAGGGTTGAGAAAGAAGTTGTTTAGCTCATTTACAACCTAAGGCAAAGAGGAAGCTTGAGGGGTGCATCTGGGGAAGGAGTCAGGTAGTGGATCCCCCTCAGCCTTAGGAGGAATTCTGAAGGGGAAAAGCCCTTGTGAGAATGATGCACACTGCTAGAGCACTGGGGTAGGAGGATGATGGCCCTTGGTCTTACTCTCCACACAGTACCTGTGCTCTAGACAGCTGAGGCTACAAAGGGAAAAGTAAGTAAGGCTATGGTTTTGCTTGTCTTTTGCCCTTCATCTCCTCCCCAACTAAAACGGAATCTCTGAGGGATGGGACTTTTCTCTCGTTTGTTCAAACTGAAGCCTCAGGGCCTAGAACAGGGTCTGACAAATAGTCTTGGTCTGCTGGCTAGGCTACAGTGTGAATGTTAAGGTGCCACCCCAACCCCAGATTTTCAGTTAAGTATTTGCTGAATGAGGAATGAATCTAATTTAAAAATCCCCCTCTATAATGAACAAACATTCACAGTCCAGAATTTTTGACATCTTCTATGTGGGCTGGAACAGATCAATTCAGAAGACATTTCTGACAAATTATCTCAAGAAAGGTTCATTCTGCCCTTGAAAGAGAGAGGGGTAGTACCATGTCAACAAAGTAGCAGAGTATAGGATCAACGACTCTGAGGGGGTACTGCTGGGTGGCTGCACCGTGACATCCTCAAAATACTTCCTACAGTAAAGTAGGAAGTACACAGAAACCACCCCCAAGAAAACACGAAACACTGTTTTAGGGAGGCAGGAAGGCACTGCTTCCAATTTTCCTTTAAACAAAGAACACATGTCCTACTCTATACCATCCCCAACAAAAAGAGAAAAGGAAAGCAAGAAAAGAAATCACACAGTTGAAAATAGCAGAAGGAAAGAAGCCCAAAAAGGAAATCATATTTCTGCATTTATGATTTCCTGGTAGGGGAATTTTTTTTGTTGGTGGTACTGGGGTTTGAACTCAGGGCTTCAAACTTGCTAGGCAGGTACTCTATCACTTGAGCCATGCCTCCAGCCCCCTATTGTAAGAGAATTTTAAAATAAAGTTTTAATATGTATTATAATAAAATAAGCACACAGGATTCAATATGACAATGAAATATAGATTTGCCTTATGATCCAGTTACATTAGATTTCTAAGCATATCAGAAGAAACTGAAAAGTGAGGCCTCCCTGGGCTGAGGTCTGGCATTCAGATGAAAGGACTGTAGGGAGACACCCAGTAAAGGCCTGTGACAGAGAGCCCATCCAGGCCAATAGATGGGAAGAAATCACATCTTTGATTCCTAACAATCGAATTCAGTTGTATGAGCAAGTGACAGAATGACCTGTCAGTACTTTACTCACTTTCAGATCTAATATTTAACTTAAATTTTAAAAAGAAAAAGAAAGTGAGAGCTAGAATTAATTTACCTTATTGTGTATCTACAAAATGTTGCATTTCAAACATTCTGATTCTGGGGAAAGCAGAAAGGAAGAGAATAACAAAGCCTCTAATGGTCAACTTTCACACAAGGAAATGAGATATCTAACTAAAGATAAAATTTGAGATGCAATTACCAAGGCAGAGCTGCTCTGAATTTAATCAGTATGTCCAGCTTTGGAAAGATGAGCAACAGGCAGAAACCAGATAGATAAGATTTGCACTCAGAAAAGCTACACTGAAGCACATCTGCAATCCCAGCTATTCAGCAGAAAAAAAAAAAAAAAAAAAAAAAGGGCTGGGGACATGGCTCAAGTGGTAGCATGTTCAAAGTCCTGAATTCAATTTCCAGTACCACTAAAAAACAACAACAAAAAAAACCCTACAATGGATGACTGAAATAAATGTGCTTCAGAATTCTGCCATCAAAGATCTGAGGCCCAGTTTAATAAAACATGAATTAAGATAATCACAATAAAAACAACACTGTTTAAACAATCCATCTTTTTTTTAAGACCGAATCAATAATAAGGCAATTAGTCCAACACAATAGAGGCTCCATTCTAATTCTTTTCTGTTCCACTTGAGTGCCCAAAAGGCAGGTATGGCTCAAGTGGTACTGCCTAAGAAGCAGCAATGCAAGAAGGGTCACTTGCCAAGGACAAAAGTCACTAAGGAAGTACCCCAGGCAAGCTCACCAGCTGAGCCTCACCGTGCCAGCTTAAATGACAGTGGTCTTGAGAACAGAAGCATGTCTTCCCATTTTGGGGGTGGAGAGAGAGGAGGCAGGGCCCCCTGGTAGATTCCTCATACTAGAGAATGGGAGGGGAAATCTGAATTTATTCTGTTGTTTTCCTACTGCAATCTGCCAAATTTGGTGAAATTTGATTCTGAAGGCAATACCCTTCTTGGCATTCCAAGAAATCCAAGAAAATACCATACCCCCTACTTTCTATTTCTAAATCCTAGTCAATTATATGTCTATGTTGAAACTAGAAAATGATGCTTGTTTGTCTGATATAATGAACTTGCCCTCTAAGAACAGAAATGTTAGCAGAGACTAGCTTGGATTTCAGTGATGTTTTCAACTGGTATGGAAAGGAAGTATTTTCTTCCTTAATTAGAAAAGTCCAGGAGCGTTCATTCTAATGCAGCCCTTCAATGTTTACTGCATCCAGTGGAAGAGTTCACTCCATGCAGGAAAGTTTTCAGCTATGGCAGGCCTCCTGAAAACCTTCTAGGTGAAATGGCTCTTTCCACCTGTTATTCTCTGTTGGCCACCTATATGTGACAAGATACATCAAGTCACTGGTCTGTAGTAAGTTATACCAACTCCCTGCAAGGGCAGGCTCTGGTTTTACTTTTACCCTGGCAGACCCACTTTGGAAAGGGGAACAATTCAGCAAGAAAGTCAAGGTAGACTATTGCCAGAGTACACACCCCATCTCTAGGTTCAGAAACTTGGTGACCATGAGGGGGCTGAGCTTTCTTTTGCTACCCTGCACTACGCACACACCACCTCCTCCCTGCCCACTGCACACAGTATGCTGGCCAGTTAAAGTCAAAGAGCAAGAAGAAGCCCTGAGATTTGGAAGGCCCACTCAAAGCTATCAGGTTTAGTTTTTTTTTAACTGATTCTTCAAGCGGCTACAGAAAATGCCCCTCTGTGACTGACAATTTGCTTTCCACTTTGAACTCTCCTCTACTTATGATCAGGTGCCACTCTAAGGAGCAAAAGCCACATTCCAAGGTGTTTTGCCTCTCTTATTATGCCATAGCTTCTCTGTGGGTCTTCACAGTTCATAAAGGTGAAGTCCATTTAGCCTTCGGTGAACCTACAGTTAACTCAAGTGGCTGAGTACTTCCTATAGACTAGGTGACGTTGTGCCCTCCAGGACAACCCAAGCTAAAATGGCTTCTCTGCTGCCAAGTGTAAAGGCTCCAGACCGTTAGACTGTAAAACATGGTGTTAAGACCTTGAACCTAGGAGGTCCCCCAGAGGTGGCCAGGTCTGAACTTGACCACTTACAGCTGCATGCCCTTGGGCAAGGCACTTAACTTCCTTATGCCTCAGCTAATGCCAGGATGAAAAGACTGCAGGATTCTTAACACATACAGAAAAAGTAAAAGTAGTGTGAGGGGGAAGGACATGGGTCCCACTGAACTCTTATACAGTAGAATGCAGTATTGTTCAAACTGTAAATTGGACCCTTTAGAAGATTATGAAATGAATTTTGAGGACTGTGGCTTATCTTTTAAAATTTTAAAACAAAGTAGGAAAGTTCAGGACATAATGAGCAATATAGATTGCATAGATATTATTTTGTGTTTATCAATATGAAAGACAGACTGTAATTCGTATATATGTTTTTTCTTGTTTTGGGTCTCAGTTTAAAAAAAAAAAAAAGACCAGAGAGCCATAAGTAGAGGGGTAAAACACCAGGGTGGACACTGGAGGAATTTCAGCTTCTCTTCAGTGGACACTGAAAAATGCCAGCTTCTCTTTCCCTTACTGACTGAAATCATTTAAAGTGTCTAACCACTTGAGAGAAGAAAATAACCGCAAACAGTCCAAAATAAGCCTATCAAATTCAACCCAACTAGGCATCCGATCAGCAGCTTTTGCTAATTCAAATACAAGTATCGTACACTTGACATATAGTAATTTTATAGACTGCATCTGAAACTCTGAGTCACAAATTGCACTCATGGGATTCTACCCTACTTAAGAAAGTTAATGTGTTATTTGTAATTGGAAAAAGAAAACAGTAAATAATCTAATATGTCCAGAAATAAGAGACTGAAACCTAGGTGACATTTTACTACATGGATGCTATGTGTAGCTATAAATAATTCTGACAGTTCCATACATTTGTAACTGGAGAAATATCTCTGATTATCACATAAAGTGAAAAAGAAAATTTTACATGCAGAGTCACCATGATGACATTTATATAGAGTTGGGGAGTTAAGTTTGTATTGTTTTGGTAGTAGTTTTTCTTTGGAGTGGGGAGGCAATGGTACTAGGGTTTGATCTCAGGGTCATAGGCTTGCTAGCAGGTACTTTACCACGTCCATACCCTTTTAGATTTAGCTATTTTTCCTATAGGGTTTCACATATTTGCCCCAGGGCTGGCCTCACATCAATACCACAATCCTCCTACCTACTGTCTCTGTCATATCTGGAAACACAGGTGCATGCCCACATCCAGCCTCTTGGTTGAGATGGGGTCTTAATAACTTTTTGCAGGGACTGTCCTGAACCAAGACCCTCCCAATCTCCTCCTCCTATGTACCTGGGATTGCAGGTGTGGGCCACTGTACCCAGCCCGTTACTAGTGTTTTTGTACAAAATTCAAGTTTAAAAGCACTAGAAAAAATTATACCTAAATGTTCATAACAGTTTTCTTTGTATGAAGCAAACAAAGGAGCTTTATTCCTTTATCTTTACTTTTCTGTATTTTCCAATTTGTCTCTAATAAGCAGACAGTAGTCAACCACTGTAAGTCTAGCACAGTTAGATATTATGAGACAAAGGAAAAAAATCATCACAAAACTTTGATTACAGCATCTAGTACAAACTGTTATATTTTATTATTAGTTATCATACTTAACCTTAAGTTAAATCTCATTGAGGTGCGTGTGACAATATATATAGGGTCTCATCCTACATATCCTAAAACTAGGCATCCACTGGGGATCTTGTAAGTATCCTCTATACAGAAGGGGGGACAACTGTATTTCACATTCAAAACACAGAGAATGATATAACAACTTTTCTTTTAAAGTATACTTATACCACACAGTTTTTAAAAGTAAAATTCCAAAGAATTTATTCCAAAATGATAGAAATTTCAGAAATCAGAAGGAACTTTACACTGTGAAATAGGAAAACAAACATCAAATATTAAACAAGTAGAGGTCAGGCATGGTGGTGCACATCTGTAATCCCAGCTACTGGGACAAGGGGCAGAGACAGAAGGACGACAGTTCAATGCCAGTGGGAACAAAAGTTACCACAAGACAATATCCAGAAAAGAAAAAAACAAAAACAAAAAAAGGGGGTGGGAGGTGGCTAGGAGTGTAGCTCAAATGGTAGAGTGCTGCCTTGCAAGCTTGCAGCCCTGACTTCAATTCCCAGTACCAATGAATGGATGAATGTTGAACTTATTAACCTCTGAATAGGAATGTTGCTTCATGCTAAGATAAATAGGGTTACACCTGATTTAATCTAGCTACTCAAGAGGTGGAGATGGGAGGCCAGCCAGGGCAAAAAGTTCACAAGACACCAATTCCTGCCCCACCCCCACATCTCAACTAATGGCTGGGCATGGTGGCATGTCCCTGTCATCCTTGCTACGCAGGGAAGCACAAATAGGAGGGTCATGTTCCAGACATAAAGGGGGGCCTTCTCTCAAAAGTAACCAATACAAAAAGGGCTGATATAGTGGCTAAAGAGGTTTAAAAAAAAAAAACCACGAAAGCAGTATTATTGCTGATCTAAAGGAATGAAAACGCTGATTTGATATATGAGTGGGAGAAAAGGTCTGTATTTCATTTCTCATTTCGGTTGCACTTAATGACCTAAAAGTATGTGTACAAACCAACAAACAGTTTCACTCTTAGGACAAACTAATAACTTCAGTAATTGCACCAGTTTCTGAGTCTCAAATGTGAAATGCAGCAAACACTGTTAAAGGAGGACATTTTCAACCTCAAAGCCAACAGCTGCATCTTCAAAGTGTAACATCATTATTTAACATCTCTTCTTGGTAGTCAAAAGGAAAAATAATATACCACCTCGTCACTTGCTCCCTAAATAAATTCATTTACATAGAAACAAGAAGAAAATTACTGAACTAATAAATAATACAAAAGATCAGCATACATCAGTATTCACATTACTAAATAAAAAAAAAGAAACACAGTGTCTTATCAAATATTTCCCTAGGATACAAAGCTGAAGTAAAATTATAAGCAAAGGATACTAGCACAGGACACGACCAGCTGATGTCACTACCACTCCAGTCACCATGAAGTAGAATGAAGGCAGGTATTCCAGAGGACAATGATAGCTACTGGCTGGTGTGAGAATGGGCAGAAAGCATGCACTGCCTGCCTCTCCCTGCCCAGCCCATTCTTCATGGTTTGGCAATACCCACCTACTGAGAGCTTCACTGTCTGGTGGCGGGAGATATGAAGAGGACAAGAGCCACAAGATTGCCCCCCATTAACAGGCCCAGCCTTGGGCTGGCCCATGAGCTATGAAGTGAGTTAGTGTCCATTTCCAACCCACATAACATTTTCTCTCTCAAATCTTTCTTGGGTGCCTTATAGAAATGAACCGCAAGACAGGGTCAACAAAACAGCCAAATCAACAAAACCTGCCAGGAAAAATACTCTGGTTTCAGGTGTTCAGCAGTGTGTAGTCTGACTATACTCTGCAATCAAAACCATCTTGTTTTAATCACTAATTTTCTGGCCATGTTAAGAAGAAATAGAAGATTACCCATCATTCTAGTCTGAGGAACTTGGTAATATTTACAACCTTCCAGGGACATGAACAAAAATCTAAGAAAACAGCAAGCTCTGAGCCCACCAAGCAAAACACTCCACCCAGACAGCTAATCAATACCCAGTGGTGCAAATCCCTTTCCTTCTTCCTCTTGACTTCTCCTTCATTTCTGTACAAAGAAGGCGAAAGGCAGGAGAAGGTTATTTTGCAATTTATATAAACACACTTGCTAATTCTGGTGTACAAGTATTTCTCAATAGTCCCTTTCATGCTAAAAAATAAATATTTCTTCTGCATTATAGTTGAGAAAACATTGATTTTCATGAAGTATGAAATTTATTTGGTTTAAATGCACAATAACTTGTTAAAACTTTTAAAAATCAAAGAAATTGAAGATCAGGATATTCTAGTGGAGTAGGGTTTAATTTTAAAACCAAAGGATTTTATAGCTATAGACTCCCCGCTAAAGGGAGGAAGGGTGTTCAAGTGGAAGAGCACCTACCTAGCAAGCATGAGAACCTAAATTCAAACCTCAGTATCACCAAAAAAAAATTTTTTTAAAAAGACCCTCTTCTACCTTTTAAAAAACTGTCCCAGAGGAAGCCATCCTTCCAAAGTCATAGGCAGTGGTACCCTGGCTTCCAGCCCACCGCTTTTAATTTGTCATTCTCTAATACAAAGGACAGAGAGAAAGATGAAAAGGGAGCCAAAAAATGTATCTCCCACTGAATTTAAATACTTAGAGATACTTAATTTAAATAAGTATCTCTAAGAAATAGATACTGATACACAAAATGCAGCAAGGGAGGAACAAAAACTCTGGAATCCTGTCTCTCCCCCAGGGTTCATCTGCAATGTTTGGAAATGAAGAGGCAGCTCAACTACTATCTAATCCAAGCAAGGTGCCTCCCCGCACACCAGCCTCTATACCAGGTAAGAACAGCCCTTCTCTATCCCTGTCAATTCAGTCAGCTGAAGAAGGCTGTAAGTCCCAGGCTGTACCCTGTAAGGTCAACTCTCAGCCCCAGAAGGCTTCACACTAGGTCCAATGCCATCTTCCAAGTCTCAAACCACTCCAACAAAGCCTTCTCACTGCCTATTCCATTATAGAAAAATGTTTTGTTACATCCTCTGCACTTGGATCCCTGCTCCTCTCTGCTCTCTAATGGAGGATGACTATCTGACTCCTTCTCCCTGCCACCTGCCCCTATCACCTCTCACATGCTACTTGGTCATAATACTCAGTGACTTAAAACATAGAGGTAAGTCTTCCTTCCCCTGCTCTGTCTTCTACTTCCTTGGCTTCCTGCTCTCTATGACCTTGCCCCTACTCTATTCTGGTTTCTCTCTCCCAGATCCTGAAGTCACCAACAGTGGCTCTCCCTGGTATCAGAGGACTGCAGTGCCTCCCTTCTCCACTGTCACTTCCTACCTTCCCAGCTGGCTTTCTCTGATAACCCAATCCCAACAGCTCTTCACTCTAACCCCAAAATTCAAACATCTAAAATGCTCCAAACCATAACGTTTTTAAGTGCTGGCATTCAAAAAGCTTTTTATTTTGGACTTTGGATTTTTAGATTAGGAATGTGCAACAAGAAAGGTCTATGCTAATATTTGTTTAAAAATCCAAAATCAGAAACAGTTCTGGTCACAAGCACTTCAGAGGAGACTCAGGTGCAAGTGGATCTTACTACCTTTTTGCCATCCCTCATCCCAGCTGTGTCCTCCTTCTCTTTATTCAACTCAGAGGTGATGGTTCATCACTGTAATAGTGCTGGTGTATTCACCACCATGTTCATGCTTCTTTGTCTCTTCAGAGAACTTCCTCCCCATGCTTCTTCTAGCAAAATCCAAAGCAGATTAAATCTAATTCTCCACCTATTCTATGTTGCTCTAAGCAACGGCACAACAGCTGGAGGAATATGCTGACTGGTCCCACTTAAAATTCCTGACAAGCCCCTCAGCTGTGGAAACAACTAGTTCTTCTCCATCTGGCCATTTCACAAAGCCTCCCCTGCCTCCCTCCTCCAGCCTCTCACACATCCTTGCCCTCTCACCTTTCTGCCTGACTAGCAGAGAAAACAAAAGACATGAGAAGCACAGCATCACCTTCCTGTCCCCCCCACCAACTGCACTGCTCTGCAACCACTCAGGCTCCTAGAGGAAGAGGGCTCTGTGCTCTTTCCCAGGGCAACCTCTCATCTGCAATGGATTCTCACCCCTCTTCCTGCTCTGAGTTGCATGTTTCTTCCCATCAGCACAAACCACATAGTAATCACTTGCATTTAAAAACAAAATTATGCAGTAATACTAGCTACTCAGAAGGCAGAGATCAGAAGGATACTGGTTTAAGGCCAGCATGGGCAAACAGTTTGCAAGACCCCCTCTCAAAAATACACAATACAGAAAAGGGCTGACAGAATGGCTCAAGAGATAAGTGCACCTGGCAAGCAAGCCCAGTACAAACTGAGTTCAAACCCCAGTACAGACAAAAAATAAAAACTAAACTAGCAAGCACAAGGCTCTGAATTCAATCGGGAGGGAGGGAGGAAAATAAAAATATAAAATAAAATAAAAACTACGGTTCTGGAACCAGCTTCTTCTCCCCAGCTACCTACTTCTTAGCAAAGATCCTTAATGCTCCAATTCCTCTTCCCATTCTCTCTGAAGTCCCATCTAATCAGGCTTTTGTCCCCTGTCCCCACCACTCCTGGGAACCTGCTCTTACCAAGGTATTGCTAATACAATAGCCAATCTCAATCCTTATCTTACTACTAGACAAGTTGCTCCCTTCCTCCTTGAAACAGTTCCCTCATCTGGTCTTTATCTGGCTACTCAAGCCTGGTGAATCAGTATGTCTACATTTATAAATATTTCAAGCTGCTGAAATGACACAGCTATTAAATAATACCTCCTGAAATCTTAGAAATTAAGATTTTATTTACATTATTTTCAAGCTAGGCATATTTTTCCTAAGAAATGGAAATGTGTAGGTAAAATCTAGACATGTTAGAAGTAACAGAGATGATAACTATCAGCATCATCTTCATCACAACCATCTCAGGACCAGAATAGTATTTCATTTCTGCCCTGAAACAGAAAAGAAAATATCTCTCTGGCTTACCACATATTCACTAGTAAAGCTGCCTGTCTTTATAAAGCACCATTATTTTTTAAAGCCCTGATTACAAAATCATATGTTGTTTTTAACTACAGGTTTTCTAGAATCCAAATGAAACCCCCCCCTTTCTTTACCTTAGGTGGTAACCTGTATCAGTTTTTCAAAATATGTACAATCAAATTACACATTTTATAAGAATTTTAAAAGAAATTAGGAGGCAACAAATTTTAAATTTATAACTTATCTAGGTTAATATGCAATTGTGAATCTGTCAGAAGTGAAGAGACTACATAATCCTAAACCCTACTCTTCACCTCTCCCCAGCAGAGTACAGAGAAATGGACAGTCCTGGAGTAACATCCAGAAGGACCACAGCCTTACAGATACCGCAAGGGGTGGGTGCAGAAGGAAAGACCTAGCACTGCAGTCTGTCTGTCTGTCTGTCTCTCTCTCTCTCTCTCCCTCCCTTCCTTCCTCCCTCTTTCTCCTGGCTCCAAGGAACTGATACCAAGGAGGGTGGGCATAAAAGGACCACTGTTGTCCATACAGACCCTCGCAAGGAGGGAAGCTGCTTCTGAAACACTATTTGATATGATAGATCTTATTCCTGTTCATGAGTTCTATGTTCAAAATACACATGCTACCTGGCAAATACACACTGCCACGCTGTCACAAAAATAAAAGGAAAAGAACAAAGGGATGGCTTCTTGCATACAAATGTGCTCTGGAGGTCATAATTTAGGACAATTAAGTAACACTTAAGTGAAATAAAATGTTCTATATTTAAACGAGGAAAAAAAACCCTCACATTTTTCATTGAGCATGTCTGTTTGGTGTCTCAATCAGGGATAGCATTTTGTTATTTATTTGACATGTAAGCACTTATCTGTTATATTACTTTCAGATGATAAAGCACTGTACTGCAAAATAACATTTATTATCATTTCAAAGGGGATCAAATAGCCATCATTCCCTTCCACCTTTTCTGCTGATCAATAACCAATCAACAGACACCAATGTTCAAAGAACAATTTGTATTTCAGAAGTCTGAAGTAGAATCCAAGTCCCAAATTTTCTGTGTAAGTCTACCATGAGACCAAGAACTACAAAACGTTTTAGAGAGTGGAGTGGTAATTCTAGTTATTTTTAATAGAACTTCCCAGTGTCCTTTTCTTTGGAGATTAAGATTGCTAAATAAAGATTATAAAACATAAAATAAAAGGAAAAGAATCTACTGCCTGGAAATTATTCTCAAATGCTTCAGAAAAGCAAATGTAGCAAAACGTTAACAACTGGTGACTATAGTTGAAAATGACTTCTAACCTCTAAGTTTCAAACTGTTTCCAAATGACATGTTAAAGAACATGTCACCAACAGGTTTACTACACAAGTAATTTATGAACTACTCCCTACACAAACACCCATCACCACCACTGTTTCTTCCCTCTGGTGCTTTCTACACTAATTATCTTTTTTCCTAGTCAAGCTTCAGGAAAAAGAGTCTCTCACCTCCTACTCCCCGCTCCAAACAGCGTCAACACATGGCTCCAGTTGAAACTCTTCTCACCAAAGTCATCAAGGACACCCTAGCTCCCAAACCCACCAGCATGCTCTAGCACTAGCACTCCTGCAGCTTTTCCCCATAGGGGTGTACACTCCACTCCTGTTCCTCTCTCTAGTCTCCCCAAGCAGTTCTCTTCCTCTGATCCCTATACTTTGCTGGTGCACTTAAAAGACACATTCTGCCCCAACTCCAGGCAATTCCAGGTGCACTGCCTTGAGAAAGGAGCTTAGGACCCCACAGGCTTGTGAAGAAAGCCTGGGTCATCAGTTGTATCTGCCTGCCATGGGCAGAGATGGGCAGGAGAGGAGCAGCAGGATGTTGGAATGTGGTATTCCTTCCTGCTCTCCTTGAGCAGGCATGCCTGCTCTGAAGGCTCTCCTTCCTTAAACTCATCTCCTCTCGTAATTCCAAAGACTTATTGTCAAAATCCATCTTTTAAGGCAAACTTCTCTACTGACTTCCAAACCTGTGACACCAGCCACCCACGGACAGTTCCACAGATGTGACCTCATTCACCACTAACAACTCACCCTCCTTGCCGGACTCCCAAACTGAGTTTCACTGATTTGTCATCTGAATTATTCAACCTCCTCCTAACTTATCTCTCTACATCTCAGTTCCCCAGCCCCAAAGGCATTTTGCACACTGCTTTATTAGGATTATCTTTTTTAAAAAACACAAATCTAATTTAATTTGCTAAAAAATTTAAATAAAAACATATGAAGTGCAGGAGGAACACAACACTAATCAGATCAAGATCCCATTCCCAATAAGCTTCCTTCTGTGCATCAGAAGCACTGACATTCCTCTTTGACTCTCCCAGCCTCATTACTCATTCCCTGTGTGTTATGAACATGACAATGTCTCTTGCTCCAATATACAGTGTTGTTTCAAATCTACTTAATTTGCCCTGAGTCAGTTCCCTGACTTTACCTACATATCCACATCCTCAACATCCACCCAAATTGATGTACTTATTCACGCAATACCTCCAAGTGGTCAGTAACCTTTCTCCATATCAGGTCAGGTAGCATTTCAAGTTTTGTGGATCATAGAACTCCACAGCAACTTCTCAATTCTGTGTTGCAGAACAAAAGCAGCCATGCACCACACATAAATGCACAAGTGTGGCTTTGTTCTAATAAAACTTTATTCATAAAAACAGTCACAGTCATCCAGCAGCACTGTTTGCCCTGCCCTAAACTAATTTTCACCTGAGATCCACTCTGCTTACACCCAACTACCACTGGCACCATTACCCAAAAACCTAGGTGGGCTTTTGCTCCTCGCTGCTTTTCTAAACAGTTTATTTGATGCTTAGCCTCTGCACATGAATTTGTTAATTATCTCTGAACATAAGAGCCATTTTATCAACTTTCCACTGGAAGTCCCTGAAGAGCATCAAATCCTACACATCATGAGTGATGTCAACACTATGCTGGTCACCCAGGATACCTGACATTTCTATCCCAAGAGTTACGCCCAGGCATACTTGGCCTATTGTCTTCCTCAGACTTCTAAACTAGTGTTCAAATTTAACAGCAAGGCTAGCTTCTTTAAAATTATTTCCATCATCTTATCTAAAACTCTACATGAAAACTTTTGCTTTCATAATTTTTGTGTAACATTGGGTATTCTCCTAAGAAAAAACATGTTAAGTCACAAAGCCAAGTTTGTTTTCCAAACAAATATATTTTATCTTAGGAGGAAAAAGTTAAAATTAACTTTACTAATAGCATTATACCTTAAAATAAGATACACTGTGGTTAACTGTCATCAAGTTTACGCTAATAACAGACTGCTTTTTTCCATTTAAAAGCCCAATTTCTAAGCTAAAGTATTCATAACACACCAACATTACAAAAACAAGAAGCATACACAAAGCAAACAGACACACAAGAAAAGAAACTCTGTATCACCTTCTTAGGCCACAAACACCCAACATCTGGGAAAGTTTTTATATGTCTTGTCACTCTTCCTTCCAAAGTAAAAGTACTTTCAAAGAAGGCTGCTTCTGCTTCTTTGCTAGTTTAAAAGTCAACTTGTTCTCAACTTACAATGGCTCCATTCTGCCACATGGCAAAACAAGACTGTATTCAGAAACAAGAGGCAAGACACCTGTCAGTACTGCAGATTCTCCCCCCAACCACAGAGGCCTCATTCTAGTTCCTTAAAGGACCCTGCCTTCAGGCAAATTTCAGGCAAATGGAAATGGGTCCTGTTAGTGCTGCTGACAGAGAACGGCCTCTAAATGGACAACTGCAATACCCTCAGCTGAAGAAAAAAATCACATGAATTCTCAAAGTTTAAAGCCCATAGTAATATAACAGGAATGAGTGGCCATCCTTAAACAGTTTCATGGGAACACTGTTAAAACAAGATGATGTATGAAAAGAGAGGTAGGTAGTAAAATAGTGATGCCACATGAAATCTAGACATTTCAACTTAATTTCTAAGTCAGACTATCTCTCTTATGACATAATCAGCAGCATTATTCACACTCACTGTTTATGAAAGGTGAAGACAGCTACAGACCACTGTCCCATGTGTTCCATTATGTGTCATTCTACTTTGGAACTGGCTTTGGACTCTATCATTTCTGCTGCTCAGGATCCCCCTTTATTTTTTGCAGCTGTTTTGAAGTCTTACTTCTTCCCACTAGTAATCACCACTACTGGAGCTGTTCCAAGACAAAACTTATATGCCACGGACAGGGGTCTACATCACTGGTAGAAGCTGCATGCATGAAACTCAAAGCTCATTTTGAGGATGCCTAGGAAAGAAGCATGAGAAGGAAGGTCGGGAAGAGGGATGGACAAACCCAGCCCCACTGGTTTTGTAAGTGAAGTTTACTTGGAAAACAGGTGGACCCATTCCTTCCCATCATTCCCATAGCTGCTTTTGAACGATGGCAGAGTTGAACAGCTGAAAACAGAGACCATGTGAGCCTTTCCAGAAAAAATCTGTTGACTTCCGGCCTAGAGCTAACAACCAAGTCAAAACTGCACATGTATAATCTGGGAACTAGCTGGTACATGGAGTGTAGCTGTCACTGCCCAGTGACTATGGCAAATTAATTTTTAAGAAGGGGAAGTAAAGATCATATCAGAGTGCTTTCAGAGTAGCCCCAGCTTTTTGCTTACTCCCACCTCCCAACATCATCCTTCTAAAAAGGTCCTACTCTCCTCTAAGTAAAAAGAACATCAATTCTTATAAACTGCTGTTAGAAATATCACTAAAAAGAGGAAATAACTGCCATGTCCCTTTTTTCAAAACAGTTGATTTTACAAAACAGTATACCATTCTTCTTATCCATGTAAAGAAGAAAGATACGTCATTTACTGAAGTCACTAATCCTACAATGCTAAATACACCCTCCCCAAATTTCAAATACACCAACATAAAAATGGGCATTTTATAATCCAAACATCTTTTTTTTTTACAAAAGAAAAAAAGGTACTTTGCTCATTTGAGAACCTTATTCATCCTCACTCACTAATAACAGGGAATGTGTTGACCTTTTTTGTATACAGTAGAAATTAATAAAATCCTAGGGCTAAAGAAACCCTATAAAGTATTTTTAATTCCCAAAATGTACAAGATAGGAAACCAGGTTAGAACATGAGGCTGTTAAGTTCTAAATGACTAGAAATCTTTAATATGATTGTATAATGCTTTAAGAAAGTATCAAGTGAAAAAATAGGAAACCCATAAATAAGAAAATTTCAACCATCTAATATATTTCCTAGCAAAAGTAAGGTCCTGAGTTCAAACTCCACTACTACTACTACTATCACTAAAAATAATAATAATGTTGAAGGAATAAACTGAAAAGAAATACACAAAACTTAAAAGTAACTACTCAGAGGTGAAACTAAAAGTATTTTTCTTCTTTGTGTTTGTATTCAATTTTTCAAATCCCTTTTGTAAGCATTTATCATTATTATAAAGAGAAACAAATACAATTTTTGCAATGTTTTTAGAAGCAGAGCCTTTTAGGCCAAATGAAAGTCAAAGCAAATAGTTACATACATCTCAATCAAAGCTACAGATTGCTCTGTATTTCAGCACAGTTAAATAACTGATGACTCATCAAGGAGAAGTTGAGTCTTCTATAAAATATTCTGCATTAGCAAACAAGACATTTGACAGGCATGGTGGTACATTCTTGCAAGCCCAGCACTTGGGAGGCTAAGGCAGGAAAGGCATGAGTTTGAAGCCAGCATAAGCTACATAAAGACTCTGTGGGGAGAAGAATCTGCCCATCATCAGTGCCACCTGGTTGGCTAATTTCAGAATTGGAATGGACCTTAGAGATCAATTGCTTTTACAGATGAACAAACTAATACTAAAAGCTTAAAGAATCTTAAAAGGACTCACTATTTCTTTTGACTACATCCTTAAAATGAGTCAAAATTAAAAAGTCCAAGCATTTCAAGGGATAAGCTTCAATTCTTAATAGCCACATGTATGTGATTCTGTAATTAGACCACTAAAGGAGACATTTCTCATTATCTGAGAAGTTATAAAAATAAACAGAAGTGACTACTTTGTCCTCCCTGCCATTATAATGTCACTAGCTCCATTCCGCCTCTCCTGCCAGACTGCCTGGTTATTTTCTGTATTTGTTGCTGGTGCTGAGAATAGCATCTGTGCTTTCCCCAGCACCCTTATCCAAGCTAAAGACATAATCATCTGTTTCAATCCCAGCTCACTGCTTCTTTTCCTTTCTTGGCAAAAGTGGATCTGTGGGTACTAATGGAGATCTCTGGGTTTTGTAATTCTGTTTATATCCTTCAGTGGCAATGAGAGGGTGCTGGCACTGCTTTCCCACCCCACAGCCCTTCCATGCACACGCTTTTCCTGTTGATATATGTGTAATGTGGAGCTCACAGTAATTTCAGATCACAGTTCAATTACAGGTGGGCATGCTTGGTGGGGGTTAAAACAATGCACTATAATCTCTGCAGATACCAGGAGGGCAGGTAGCCCTGGACAGTCTGAATCCTCTAGACTCCTGAACATCTACCTAAGGAGGAAGAGGAAATCTCAGAGGGGCATTTAAAACATTTCTTTCTGATAACAAACAAAAAAGGCAGGGAATGTAACTGTGATAGAGAACCAAGAAATCCCACAGAGGTATTCTGAACAGTCTTTCAACAAATTTAGACAATTTTCCATCAAAATGAATGATTGGAAATTTCTGAACCTTTCTTTAGTTTCCACTTCATCCATCACATTTCCTTTATCCAAGTCTGAATATGCTTGGAGTTCTCAGGACCATAGTCCCCTTCTTCCTTCCTGTTCATTCATTTACTGCATATGAACTGGTGAGATGAAAGTAAAGTAAACCTTTCTTTAGAGGGCTAGAAATCTTCCCTGGCCAAGATAATGTTTTCATGAAAACCTTTAAGCATCTTAAATTAGAATCAAAAAACTAACTTTGCAGTAGGGCTGAATCTGAAGATATCTAACAGAAGGTGTCTGACACCAACCCCACATCCCATAGCCAGTGACTGGGCCAGAATGCCAGCTTAGATGCATGCCCTTGGAGCTACAGAGCCTCCAGAGTACAGAAACCCAGCTTCCAAAGGCCCAGTGATAAGTCAGGGCACGGGGAGGAGGGAGAATCCCTCTCCTGATCTGGGGTGTGCGGACAATAAACACCTTGTGTCATCTCTAATCAGATGTCCTAGTACATCTGATTAGAGAAAAGAGAGTGAAAAATGTATGAACTTCAAGCTCATTGGAAATGAAATATAGACACCCTGAAGGTGACTGAGCCTTTCATGGCCATAGAGGACACTCCTCTCTGACTCTCCCACTAGGGCATCAATGACAGGCCATGGGGCTTTGGCTCTGAGTGGGTACTACAGGCTCCTGGCTGGAAGGCTAGTTAGCCTAATAATCTCATGGCTTGCTGCTGCTCCTGACAGACCTGCCCTTATCCCTGTCACTAAGGTGGCTGGCCCTCCATGCAGTCACCATCTAGCTCATTAGGATGTTCTCTTCACAATATATGCTACCACTTGAAATTACTGGTTTGTACTCATCCTATGCCACTCCAAGCTCACCTGGGGATAGAGTCTCACCCTTGCTGTTCAATAAACACTACTTCCAATGCTTTGTGTGAGATCAGCTCACCAGTTCATATCCAGTAAATGAAAACAGGAAGGAGAAAGGGGAGTGCAGTCCTGAGGACTCTTAGCATACTCAGACTTGGGGAAAGGAAATGTGAAGGATGAAGTTGAAAGTAAGCCTCTCTCCCCAGGGAGACAAAGGAAGAGAGTCTGAGATGATCTCATCCAGAAACGGAAGTGGGGGGGGGTTCTGAATCAACTCAGAGACAAGGGGGGAGGGTGCCCCATCCCCAGGATTCACTAAGGTTTAACAGGCCCAAAAGAGTGGCATGGGGCCAGTGTGCACTGTGGGATGGAACCCTCCAGCCACCACCCTTCCTTACCCTCCACTGGGCACAGGTGGAGAAAGGTGGCAAGAAGGGCTGGCTCCAGTGCTCCTTCCAGGTGTCCTTGCCTGGTGAATGGCAGCTCCAAGCTCAGGTGCACACTCTGCACCTCCAATCTTCCACTGGGCTTTCCATACTGGAGTCTCCTGCTTTGGACATTCCCAAACTGATCCTGGCACTCTAGTATGTCCTGGTGAGAAATGTAAACTCTATGGCAGGCAATGTGGAAATAACTATCAATTAAAGCCCACATATCACTTCCACTTCTAAGATGAGAGTAGATGTATTTTTCTCTACTTCTCCTGCTAAATACAACAAAAATCCCTAGACTTTAAATGTAAAACAAATAGGAGACTACTCTGAAAGGTGGAGGAAAAAAGCAGCCTGGCTAGGGACACCAGGACCAGAGGACAACACAGTGGTGAGTTCCCTGAGACTTCCTTTTGCCTCATCAATCTCAGACTTAGGGCTAAAGCAGCAGGCAACCTAAAAATGCAAACAGATACATTCAAGAAAATCCCAGCTTTCTCCAGCCAATGGAACAAAAAGGGTCCAGCTAGCAAGACTGAAAAGCTTTACACAAGTGCTCTACTCCAGACAGGCATCACTTATACCAACAAAGACTAAGTGTGTTGACACCCCTCCCGGGGCAGTCAGAGGTTAAGTAGAGGACACGCCTTTCATACTCCCTTGGGCAGTAAAGACTGCCCCCTCCATCCACAGGTGCCTTCAATGAAAACCATGTGGGGAAGCAGGACTGTCACCTGCCCTAACAAAGAGCTCCATTCATTGCCACCTTGAGTGTCAACAGAGTCTAAGTGGGGAACCTTAATCTCTCCCACCTGACAAAAACAAGACATTATGATAAGTCAACTAAACCACAAGGTTAAAAAGAGGATCATGGTCTCCTAACATAAGAAAATATCCTGGGCTGGGGCTATAGTTCAATGGTAGGGTGCTTGCCTAGCAAGAGTGAGGCTCTGGGCTCCAACTCCAGCACAAAAGGGAAAAAAAAAAAAGAAATGACCAGATTTCAACCCCCAAACTTCCCCATTATACTAAAAGCTGGCAAATCTCAAAATGAACAAAATAAAGACAATTTATGTCAGCACCAAGATGACAGAGATGTTAAAACATGTGACAGATTTTTTAAAGCAGACATGATACAATTCTTCAAGAGAAATTACGAGCACACTTGAAAACAAATGGAAAAAATAGAGAGCTAAAGCAAAAAAATAAAAGACATACCAAATAGAAATTTTAGAATTGGAAAATACAACTGAAATACAAAGCTCATTAGATGGACTCAACAGCAGAATTGAAGAATTGGTAATGAATAGCATGATTATTTTAACATAAAAAAAAATCCTTCACATTACTTATCCTCAGGTGAACCGAGTCCTCCATGCAGATGGGCCTCATGGTCCCATTACACGGTCCCATTACACAATCCCATGTGACAGCCCCATGAAGCCACACTGCTCCCCAAGGGTATGGAAGTTTGTTCTACATGTTGGATTTAATCCTTTACAATCTGTTGTATTTCATCTTCCTGATGAGCTTGTGAAAAGGCAGAATGGAAATTATTCCCATTATTTTATAGATGAGGACACTAACTACCAGGGAGGTAAGTGTCTTATCCTACAACTACTGAAGCTCTGGCAGGGAGGAACGGAGACCTGAACTTGACATCTCATCTTAAAATAGTCATTTCCAACCCTCCTCCTCTGTTTACTGCCACTGTGGACACTGTCCCCTGCCATATCTTAGCCTGATGAACATCCACAGACTGATGTGTCATCTCCCACCCATGCACAGCCTCTGTGAGGCAAGGGCTATGGGTTCCCTCCCTCTGGGTCTCCTTCACCAGCTATCATCCTGAAGGGCTTAGCATTGGTAACTCTGTTCACTTATATTCCAAACTCAAGTAAAAAAAGGGGGTGAGAAGCAGAGAATAACACAGCAAGAGGCAGAGAGGAAGATTAAGTGAGAGTGAGAAAAAAAGAAGAAAAATAGAACCAGTAAGTAACCAAGGAAACAGAAAAAATTGTATACCCAGTAGTAGCCCCAGCTGAGAATGGCAAAATTTGCCTAGACTTGGATAAGAAGTACAAGCATTCTCAAAACTGTGCTGTGAAGAATAAAAACTGGAAGAGAAATTCTGAAAACACCTGTGCATTGGTTTCTGACAAAACATCACTAGATATTCCATAAACCAAAAAGAGATTCTTGCTTTAAGCTTTTAGAAAGGGGATGTCTGATAGTCACATAAGGGCAAAAAGTAAATAGGCTAAAATAAAATAAAGTTCAAAATTAATCAGTTCCCCTTTGAGGACTTTTCAGATACCATTTGCTAAATAGTGCAAATGTGTAAAATTGTAAAATAATTAAAAGTAAGGAGTTTCAGTCCCACAAATGAGGGCAGGACAACAGGCCCCAGTCAAGAGCCAGTCTCCTCTACAGTGAACAAGCCTGTGCAGCTGGGCCTTCCCTGAGGGTGGGGAGTTACAACTAATTCATGAGGATAGAAAAATTACACAGCCGTCACTTTTCTCTAGACCTGTAATGCCCAAATCCCCATTTCAGACAGAGGGAGACAACATAATAATTCATGGCAGTAAGCCAGCCTCTTCTAGACTTAAAGCCTTTGTGGGAGAAAAACCCAAACCCATAATGAGAGCCCATGTCAGAATCACATTAGCAACTTCAGTTGCTCCTCCGGTGAACTATGTGTCACTTTTTTTTTTTTAAATACCCTAAAGAGAATGAATTAATAGAACGTTATTTTCCAGCAAAGAAAATTAATTCACAGGAAGTCTTACCCTCTTGTTCCTCATCCCCTCTGTCAGTAACAAGAGTGTGAATAAGACTGATGAGACCTATAGCACCCAAGTTCACGTTTAAGGAAATACTGCCAATCCTAGCCAAATTCTTATGGTAAAAGGCATCACCTTCAAAACCAACTATTTCTTAAGACAGCAGAACCAAGATTAATAAATGTATCATAAATCAGAAAACCTGTCTTTTTATCTTTTTATCCATAACAGTTAACATATCAGCTTAATGTTCTACCTTGGAACACTGAATATCATCTTCTGTATCTTAGCTTTGACAAAAAACATGCTGTGTTATTTGGAAAAAAAACTGTCAAACAATTACAGATGAGATCTTCTCATTGAAGACTTGAAAAGAAATTTTAAAAAATAATTTTATTAAATAAAAGTAAGAAGAATGAAAAGAAAGTTCTAGAAGTCAGAAAAAAGTAAATTTAAAAGCTAAGAAAAAAGTACAAAGGAAAAAAATACTTTATTTCATTCAAAAGGTTTTACCACAGCCGGGCAGCTCACACCTGTAATCCTAGCTACTCAGGAGGCAGAGATCAAGAGGAACTCAGTTAGAAACCAGCCCAGGCAAATAGTTTTCGAGACCCTATCTCAAAAAAACCCATCACAAAAAAGGGCTGGTGGAATGGCTCAAGGTGTAGGCCTTGAGTTCAAACCCCAGCACCGGAAAAAAAAAAAAAAACCCAAAAGGTTTTACCATATATGGGGGAAGGGGAGAATGGGGGCAGGGAGAGAAACTCCACCTTGTAAGTGTACACACTTTTTTCTTCATGATCCTCATGCCACACCTCCTCAAACAAGTATACAACACCATGCCCAGCTATCTATTATCTTAAAAGAGTCATTAACACATATTGCCAAATTGAACTATTGCTTAGCTGTGTAAGACCTAAGTGGTTAATGTGTGCATGGTACTTGCACATTAATTCTATTTAAAATATTTAATAATGTTTTACCACATTTCAGATAAATTAAGGATCAAATAAAAAGGCACAGACAAATAAGGGCTAGTCACCTACCTCAAAAGTAAAAAATTAAAAGATAAGCAAATAACCACACTGAGCCTACATCTCCTCTGCCTATTAGGAGGTTACCCAAGCGAGACTGCAGAGGCTAGGTCAGGTTGCATCTCACCTCTGCCACAAACTAGCTGTGACTCCCTTTGAGCTCAGTTTTCTCAGCTGTGAAATGAGAGGATTAAACCAGATAGTCTCTTAAGGTTACATACGGTTCTATTTTACAATTGCACATGGTGAAGAAACTGCTAAAGAAGAACTGAAACAAAGGAAAATTTACTGGGGTTCCTGACCTTTCTTACACTGTGTAGTTAAAAAGATGTGTTTTGTCTTTCTTAGTTTAATATTGGATTATTCTTAGGGAGAACTGAAAAGTTACTTATAAGAAAACATTTTCATTTTTAAACTTAAGCAGACTTAAACTTATGAAAGATATTTTAAACTTATTAAAGATATTTTCATTTTGTGATCCTAAGGTTTCATTCAACAATTATTTTTCTCAGTAAGATGACTGATCAGTATTTATCATCTACTAGTGATTAGGGAAAGCAAATGATGTAGAAGTACTTAAATAAATATCACAAACACTCAAAAAAAACCTCATAATCGTATGCCCAGAGTGCAATGCATCTTTTTAGCTATCCCTAAGCTGAGTGATATGAAAATTATGCAAAGGTCAGAGTGAAGTTGAAATGTTGGTCTAAGTTAAGCAGTTAGGTAGAAATACTGATCGTTTACTTAAAAAATTTATAGAATTTCCTCAAATTAAGGCTTACTATGTATCAGGCACAAGTAGGTTCTTTCAAATAATCTCATTAATCATCTCAGCAGTCTTCTGAGGAAGCTACTATTATTCTTCAGCAAACTGAAGCTGAGGGAAAAATATTTTCCTAAACAAGTAATAGGGTGAAGATTCTAACACAGCTCCCCTGACTCTAATTCAATGTTCTTTCCCCCACCCTTGGACAATACTAGTTTATACTCATAAAACTGCACCCCATAACTCAAACATTAAATTACTGATATCATGAAGAGTCTCGCACCTACATTCTCACCACAATACAACCTTCTTATCAATGCTGGTGCTATTCCTCAGTTGGAGAAAATATACCACAACTTTTCCCAGACCCTGCACGGAATACCTTATGCAATTCCAACAAGCCTATGATGTAGAGATTCCTGCCTCTGTTTCACATATGTGGGAACAGAGGATCATAATACAAGGGTAAGTAACCCACTCAAGGCCACACCCTGCAAGTGGTGACCCAGGGGTCTAACTTAGCCTGTGTGGCTAAGCCTGAGCTCAGACACTTCGTGCTTAAGGCTGCGTCTCTCCTTCCTTACAAAATGAGCACTGCTTTACTAGATCATACAGTTAAGAACACATGTCAAAACTCAAAAGAATGACAGTTTATCCAACAAAAACAGAAAGTACAATATCAGTTAATGCATCCACCAGTTACACTAGAGAGAATGCAAAGGTTAGATGAATCCAAAGGTTAGAGAATCAAAGAGTCTCCCCTCCCCTCCCCTCCCCTCCCCTCCCCTCTCCTCTCTCTCTCTCTCTCTCTCTCTGTGTGTGTCACACACACACACAGTGGGCTTCTAAGTCTAAGTAATTTCACTTATGAGGTCAAGGATGGGGGAACTTAGTTTTTTAAAGCAAAGCAAGTCGTGCATGCTTTTCTGAAATTAGCAGGCTTTAGTTTATAAATATACTCCCTAGAAAGGTATATCCAAATGATCAAAAACTGTCTTAAATATTAAATTTTCAAAAATTCTATACAAGTACCTGTTTCGGAAATATCACTACTACATAAGTTGTGTTTACCTACATAGTCACTCTAGGGATATGAATATGAGCAATGAAATCTTTTTTTCTTCTTAAAGTGTCAAACTTCAAATAATCATTATCCTCAATTCCAGGTTACAATTATTCAGATAGCAGTTAACGTCACAATCCAATTTTCACCCTTCAGTTGTTCTGTTAAGTAGTTAACAGTCTACACTAAAGCTTACTATTATGTGGTCAATCTATTTCAACAGTGAAAAATTCCTGTACAATTCAAATGGCTATTTCCCAATTTATCAATAACATTAGCCCCAAGATGATCTACTCTCTCTTTTCTTTCCCACTTATCTCCCGTGTCTTTTGAAAAAAAATAATAATGTGAAACTCATTATGGCTGAATGTGAAATTCTATGGCAGGACTTCAGCATCTCTTCAATTTTTTTTTTAAAGCAATGAACAGAGAGGCAGGGACTTGACTAAGGTCAAGACAAGGACAGGACAGGTGGGGCATGCAGTCTTCTATGCCCAATGCTGTTCTTTTATTTTACACTAAAATTATTATACTAATGGAACCTGTCAATATTGAATTGTAAGTCAAATACTCAAGGTTAGCTCCTGAATAATCAAGGATTAAACTCATATCTTCACCTTTGCAAGCACTGTGGTGTGGCCTTCTTTTTCTGAGACAGGGTCTCACTATGTAAGTCCAGGCTGACCTCTGCTTCTGTCTCCCAAGGGCTGGGATTGCTTGCCTTAATGCAATAATCACAAGATGTATGAGGGTGCTGCCGGCGTAACACAACACACTATTTTATAGTAAACTATTTTTTATTTAGGTAGAGAGAATAAACTCTAATATAATGATATAGTGATACATAGTGATACAGCTAGCAAATACTTAAACCTGTCATTAAGTATTGTGCATTGTATATAACGGTGTTGCTAAACCTGTAAGAACTGGCAGCATAGTAGGTTCATTTACACAAGCATCACCAAAAATACATGAGCAATGCCTGTACTACAACATTAAGATGGCTACAACATCACAAGGCAATACCAGTTTTTCATTCCATTATAATCTTACGGGACCACAGTCCTCTGTGCAGTGTGTTGTTGACCAAAACGATGTTATGGTAGTACATGACTGGCTGCACATCATATCTAGTAGTAAAAGTAGATTTCCAAAATGTGCACTCTTTTTGTATAATTTAAATGTCACATGCACTAATATTTGAACAAAAATATAGACTTACGTTGTCTTTTTAAAATTAAACTCCATCAGATGAAAATTTAAAATATGAAAACAGGACACACCATTATGGCTCTAGAAACTTACCTAGTCACATTTGAACACTGTAAGTGTAGACAGGCCCATCACCTTGGTCAAGCAGAATATGACTACAAACCTAATCCATTAGTACTCCAAAACAGCTAAAATACACACTTTCATTTTCACTGCATATAAAAATGCCATTTTAAGTGAGTGATACTCAGTGTCACCAGTTAATATTTGGGACTTTTAAACAATGAAACTAATGTAACATGAGACTATCAGTTTAATACAAAGTTCTGAGAAATGACCAACTTGATGTTTTACCCAGTACACAACTACAAGGACCCAAGTTTTAAAGAAGTTAAAGCCATAAGGAGAGATTTTTTTATCAATTTTACTGCATTGTGGTAATGAAACTTTCCTTATATTTAAGGAAAACATTAAGTACAAATGAGGCGGTCTTTTTGTTTTGTCCAAGTCACTGTGCCAAATTTAGAGAAGTCATTTTAAAGTTCTATTATAAACCAAACATGCATAATAAGAATACTAAAGGAAAATTTAAACTTAAATGAACAATATGATACATATCCAATGCAGTAAAATGTACAGGTTTATAGCTAAATGAGTCTTAGAAAATGTTCATATCTGAAATGTCTGCTTTTCTACATCTTGGTTTTTTATCAAATATCGTATTATCCATTAAAAACTAAATACTGAGCTCCAAAAAAAAAGGAAAACAAAAATCATGAATGACACCACCCACATCAAAACCCAGAATAAATCCTGTAAACATTTGGCTAGGCTCTATTCATGCTTTTGTTGTACATTTTAAAATAATTAAATAGTATATGGAATATCTGAACATTTATATACTAACTTTTATCACCTATTCTCTTCCTTTTAACAGTATCCATCAGAATATTCAAAAACACCAAAAAATTTTAAATCATCCTGAATCCTTCTATTTTATCAAAACTTGCAGTATTTCTTCCTATTCTTTTTTCTTTTATTAACGCAAAATTATACTCATCACTGAGTTTTTTGAGACAGACTTTGCTTTGTTGCCCAGGTTGGTCTGAAACTCCTAGGCTCAAACAATTCTCAATCTCCTAAGTAGGTGGGACTACAGGGTCATGAGATAACACCCAAAAGATCTTTTTTTTTTTATTATTCATATGTGCATTCAATGCTTGGGTCATTTCTCCCCCCGTCCCCACCCCCTCCCTTACGACCCACCCTGACCCCTCTCTCTCCCCCTCACCCCCTTGATACCCGGCAGAAACTATTTTGCCTTTACCTCTAATTTTGTTGAAGAGAGAGTATAAGCAATAATAGGAAGGAACAAGGGGTTTTGCTAGTTGAGATAAGGATAGCTATACAGGGAGTTGACTTGCATTGCTTTCCTGTGCATGTGTGTTACCTTCTAGGTTAATTCTTTTTGATCTAACCTTTTCTCTAGTTCCTGGTCCCCTTCTCCTATTGGCCTCAGTTGCTTTTAAGGTATCTGCTTTAGTTTCTCTGCGTGAGGGCAACAAATGCTAGCTAATTTCCAAAAGATAATTTTAACCCAGACATGGTGATACACACTTTAGTCCCAGTGCTCCAGGAAGGAGAAACTCCAGTTGGAGGCCAACCTAGATTACACAGCAAGTTCTGGGTCAGTGCAGTGTCTCTGTCTCTACCTACCTATCCATCTCTCTAGAGAGACCCTGTCTCCAAAAAATAATAATAGTAATTATAAGCATAGTTAACACTTACTTATATGAACATTCCTACAGGCTGGTTGGAAAATAATATAAGGAACTCCTGACAAAATCTATCACTCAGGGTTTTGTTTGGTTACATAAATTCTAAAACACTTAATGAAGCCCTTCCATATCACTTTTTTTTTTAAAAATTACCTTTCTCAGTAAAATTCTACCTTAGTTGAAGGGGCACAAAATACTGTGAAATTCTTTTGATGCAGTGTCTCAGTTTGGTGTTGGTGTTAGTGTAAGTTTTGAAATAAGTATGGAAGGGGAAGCCTCCAACATGCTAGAAATGAAGGACACAGCACTGTGCCCTGAACCACTGTCACTTCTAAGTGAAGCAGGTGAGAATTCAGCTATGTGATGTCACAGTACACCAAGACTGCTTCAGTTGTTCTAATGGCCACACCAAGCCTGATCCTCCCTTTAATCAGATTCTACTACCTCTTGTAGGCTTAGAATTCTGAAGAGTATAAATAACCCCTCTTTCTTCAGTAAGGACATTTAATATCTCTTCATTCATATACAAATGAATTCCAGTCTCCCATTTTTAAAGTGAGGAGAATGTTTTCTTTGACCCAATATCTCTCCCAACCTAAGCTACAGCTACCAACTAAACTCTTTCCCAAAGCATTTTTTGTTGGTGGTGGTGAAGGGAGGAAGGGAGGTAAATGGGGTTTGAATTCGGGGCCTCACACACTTGCTAGACAGGCACACTACCACTTGAGCCACACCCTAGCCCTTTTTGCTTTAGGTGTTTTTAAATAGGGTCTCTCATTTTTGCCAGGGCTGGCCTGGACTGCAATCCTCCTGATTTCTACCTCCTGAGCAGCTGGGATTACAGCTGTGAACTACTAAGCCTGGCTTTCCTGAAGTTTTTGATGGATTCTCTACACATGTAGTCTCCATTTTCTTAACTCCTGCTCAGTAACCCACTGCACTTTTTCTCATCATGCTGCCAAAATATGCCTCCCCATGGCTGCCAATGACATTCCTGTGGCAAGGACAAGGAGCTTTGCTGAATTTTCCTCCTGACTTGCTTGCATCTGTCTCTCACCACTGCACTCTTCTCTCTGTGGCTCTGGTGTGGTTTTTTTCTGCTTGTCTGGCCCTTCCTCCATTCCCTTAAACTCATCCTACTCTTCTCTGCCATTAAAACGTGAGTGGTGCCCAAGGTGCATCCCCACAGACTGTAGCTTGGCTCACTCTTATCCCCCTCCGTGGCAGGCTCACTTATATACCAGAGGCCTCAGAGCCATGCCTCCACCCCAGACCTCTTTTCTAGGCTCAAGACCAATCTACCCACCTACTTACTGTGTAACAGGTACTTAGAAACTGCTTTTGCAGTTTGGCCTGCAAATGTCCAAAAGGTAGCTGAAAGCAGGATAAAAACTCAGCATCTCTGCCTCCATTTTGTATCTATCCTTTGCTCTGAGCCACTGTCTTCTGAGATCATCTTGGATTCCAGAAAGACAGAACTGATAGATAAGTATCTTGTGGAAAGATTTGAAACTACCCCTCAGTCAACAATGACTTTCTCATGGTGACAAATCGCACCTGACCAATCTTGAGAAAATGTGCAACTGGATCACACCTGTGAGCAGGACTGTTTAATAATTATGGACGCCTCTCTCCCCCTGCTCCAATTCTTCCTCTATTTAAACCTAAAGCTCACATCTATACACAGAAGATGGAGTGAAATGCTCATTGTGCCTCTTTCTAGGGGTGCCCACACCACATCATAAATCTCCTTTTTCTGCCCGTTAGCATTATTCTTATCTTTATTTGACTTACCAGGGCAAATCGTTGGATTCTCCAGAACATACTGGAAATCTGGGCTCTGGCCTAGAACTCTAGTTACAACTGAAGATGTTCATTTGGATGTCTCAAAAGCAACACATATTGAGACATATATCTCTCCACTCAATTTGATTATCTCCTCCACTGTTCACCCAAGTACCTGGAAGCACCATCCCAGTGTACAAACCAGAACATGGCTCCCTCACACCACACATTCAGTGCATCTCTAAAGCAAGGTGACCACCTAAACCTCTCTCAAACACATACACTCCTCTGCTTATATCATCTTCTAACTGGCTAAGAGCTCCTACCAAGAGCTGCTGCCAATCCCAGGGCTGCAGTTCAAGACATAGCTTGCAGGCCTTGGTTCCTCTCAACAGTTGGCAGCAGCCAACAGCTTGGTTTGCTCCTCTACCATAAATCACAATGAAGGAAATAACTTGAGGCTTGATTCCAGCCTGTTTTACCAAGACCTCTGATGTGCTCCTCCTGATGCTGTATCTTGTTTGGGGGTAAATCTTAGAAACTGGTTTCAACTTTCCTGTGACCTATATTCTTTACTTACATATAGTCTCTGTGACTAGCAATAAGTTTTCTTTTTATCTGTATGTAATATAAATGTGTTTGTTTATATATATCCTAAAAAGCATTATCACATTTATATACATATGTGTTCATTAACATTTATGGGGTACTTTTTTGCCTGGCATGATACTAAAGGTTTTACATGCATGATTTCAGTTTCTTCTTATCACAGGATTTTAGGAAGATTCTACCATCATTCCCATTTTTAAGTAAGGAAACTGAAGGTCAGTTGGAAAATGATAGAGACAGCACACACCTTAGCTGACCATTAGATTCACCTGGGAATTATCTTAAAAAAAAATGCACCGCAAAAACTGCAACATAAGGGGACCGGAACAGGCTCAGGCAAGGCAAATTGTGAAGCTGTTACCCTGAATACTGTCTAAGTGATCTAACTGAATTTTGAATACCCCCCCCCCCATCATCTTTGTCTCTGAGGACAGAATGCCTGCAAGCCAGAAGTACCTCTTCAGGTGGGCTAGCAGAAACTGGCTGGATCTAAACAGGGCTGCCAGAGTGACTGGCAGACAACCTCCAACTTCATTATGATCCCATCTGCAAGCTAAATGGCATACCCTCACTGCCATGACAGCTAACAATTGCCACAGCCAAGACTGCAAGAACCATAAAAGAAGAAAAAGACTAAATTCATGGAACATCTCCACCCATTCTAAGACACAAACATTTCCCCCTTTGTTAGCTATTTCTCCCCCTCATTTCTCTTCCTCTAGACCCTCCCCCCCCCACCAAGGGTTGAAAAGTAGTAGTGCAGTTTTTCTCCCACTTCTTCAAGAATAAAAATCTCCTTCACTGCTCAATTGGTGCTTGGTCCCCCGTCTAGGGGCAAAACTTAGTAACAAAGCCCCTCAGGGATCCACTGCACAGCCAGAAGCACTGCTGGGGTTTATTAGCCTCTGGCAGGGTACCTCACCTGGCCACACTACCTGTAACACTGCCCAGTCCTGCTTCAGTCTACCCAGATACTAGCTGTGCTCTACTGACAAAATTCTTTCCATCCATCCAGCCCTGGCCCAGCTGTGCTACAGAGGCGGCAGTGGATTTTTCAATGATATTTAATAAACCCACGATAGGACCTGTTGCATTTAATTACTAATTTAGAGTCCTTGAACAATAAAATGATCTTATTTCTGTTCTGCACAGGACACATATTTTTGAAGAGTGCGCCAATTTGTTTTAGAAATTATTTCTGTGACTGTGGCTCCATCTACATGGGCTAAGACAGGAAGCCCCAGAGGCACAATGGTTTCTCATTATAATTCAATCTAATAATAACAACAAACCACAAGGCCTACTGTGACACATGGATAGTAGAGGTAGAAATTTGGCTCCTTCCTCATTAGGAAAGAGAGGGAGAAGTCTTTTTCTGACAGAGTGTTTGCCTTGCAGATATGCTAATTCAGAATACTGAGCCAGAGTGGTTTCCAAATGATTTTGGCCTCGAGTTAACATTTTTTAGACAAATAATTTTAGCAATGCAGATACTGGTTTTAAGTAAGCAAAACCACTGACTCAGTATCAGAGAACTGCTAGATAATTAACATTTTAATATACCATACTGTTCAAGAAATTTTAGTAGCACTTTTAAAGTTCTATTACAATCCTGCCTTTCTGTACAGAACATTTTAAGCAGTATGTCACCTGTTCTTAATACCTGTACAAAGTTGTGATAAACTCCAGTGACTGCATTTAATTCAGTGAAGTGACTCCTTGAGGTATGTTAAGCTAAATGTACTAGTGATGAATGGAGTTTGAACTGTGGTGTTCTGTTGGGGTCTTAGTTCATATCTCCCTACACATATTCTGTCTCCTTTTTCACTATCAGACCTTCTTAATAATCTGTTACGAGCTGGGAAACTAGACAATACAGTACATTTGTAAAGGGGATTCAGAGCAAAGGCCTAACTGCTACTCACTGGGTATGTGTATGTGTATAGGCTCTGTGAATAGATGGATTATAGTATAAGAATGAGCATGTGTGTGTTGGCTTGATGAGAGGGGAAGAACCAGGTTCTTATTTGAACAAGTGCCAAATGGCGTAAAACTGATCCAGTTAAGAGCATTCCCAAGAGTCAGCAGAAGCCCCTAGCTCAAAGCCAGGGTCAGGGTTAGTCACTGAGGACACTGGATAGGTCACTGACAGAAGTAATTTTGTTTTTTCTGACTGCAAAAGTAACAGACATAATTATTTAAATATTACACGATACAAAGATACACAAGCAGCCAGGCATGGTGGTGCATGACTGTAATAGCAGCCCTCACGGCTGATGCAAGAGGATTGTAAGTTAGAGGCCAACTTGGGCCACATAGCAAGACCCTGCCTTAAAGTCCTCCATAATAATGGCCATTCACTCCACTCAACAATACTGCTGCTCTGAACTCTTACAACAGATTTTTCCAATTCCAGTCATTGGCGTTTCCCTTGATGTACTCACTCCTTCTAATCACATATGCTGTACACAAACACTGAATCATTCCTACCTTCTATTCTTCAGTGACACATTCTTACTTTGGATTCCTTTTCATATTAATACTCATAACTCATTTATGCCACATATAATATGCCTTTCTATGGACGTACCATAATTTAGCCAATCTCCTACTGAAGAGTTATTATAAACAATACTGTCATGAAATCCCTAGGGATAGATTCTTGGAGTGGAAGTACTAGGTCAAAGGACAGTGAAGAAACTGAAACATTTGCCTTCTGATTACACTGGACCAATTTAGGAGACTCAGTTTTCCTTTTAAAACTTGTTTTCATCTAACGCAGTACCAATGCAATAATATGCAGGCCTACTCAGAATAGGTGGATCAGAGCACATGCAGCAGGACTTCTTCAGAGCCAAAGGAAAAGCCCAGAGGCTGAGGTCCCAGCCACTTTGCTAGGCTGAAAGGAAATTACTAATTGCAGAAACCATGGTTCTGTTTTGTTTGTTTTTATAACCAATACTGTAGGTCATATTTTTCATGTATATTTTCCAAGCTGTTACAGCTAGAAGATGATGTGGGTTAGAGTTTTTTTTTTAAATTGAACCTGAAATAGCAAAGGCTTGAGGTACTTTCTAAAAACTTAGAATACGTAAGTTTTAAAGGCTGAATGTTGTAAAGTATATGTGCTGCCCAAGCACAATTTAGGACATACACCCTAAGAGCTGGGCTCTTAAGTTACAAAATTTGGCTCAGGTCATGACACTTGAGGGCTGGGTGACCCTGGGCAAATACTCAATAATGTTAAACACACCTTCCTAAAATGATCCTGTGAAAATCACTGATTAAATGAGATGGTGAGTGAGAAAATGCACTCTGTAAATGATAAGGCAATGCAAGGGTTAACACTAAAGAATTTACATTGGGCTGTGTACAGTTCCCAAGGCTCTGTGTGCATTAACTCACTCAATGTCACACCTACTGTGAAAGAGCTAAGATTATTAATGCCTTCTGACAAATAAGGAAAGGAGGCCCTATACATCGCATAGTCCCAAGGCGCCAAAGTCTTTAAGCAGCTGGGCCAAGATGTGAAGGAAGCCAGGGCAACTTGGCTGCAAAGTCAGACTCTTATCTTCTCTGATCAGCCACCTTATAAGTGGCAGGGGAATTATCTGTCCCCCACCCCAGCCTGTTTCTTCATTTCCACGTTGGGGGGGAGGGGGTCAACTCAGATGCTGTCAGAAGGATTCATCTCCCTAACCTTGATCTTCTACTGTGTGATTTCTGTTAGGTGAAGAATAAGTGAACTTTGGATAATTGCCACCTTACTGGAGTTCAGAAAAAGCAAATTTGAGAAATGTTAAAGGACTGAGTCTATGCAAGTGTTCTGCTATTTTTAATCATTTACCTAATCTGGTTCTGGTCAGGGACTCAGGGATTAAGGTTGACCAAAGTTCTTCTTGGACAAAACATTTCCTTGTAAAGGTCCCTAAAAGGACTCATTCATTGAAACCAACCTGAGACATTTGCCACTGTTCAACAAACCCAAGGAAAATTCCTGAATAAAATGTTAATTTACAGTTTATCACAACAACCTGCTGCTTAGAACAAACACCCTCAATGCACATGTCTCCCCCAAAAGCTCCTTTCAATAGAAAATCATTGTAAAAATGAACTAAGACTCTATAGAAAGCTGAGCTGAATTGAAGGTGAACATCACACACACTAAACATTAACAAAGGAGGACCAGTTGTCTCATCTCAGGGACAGTAAGGAAGGGGGAGAGGCTAGCATGCAAAACATACTCAAATTAGCATAAATCAAGTGATTTTTTTTTTCAGTCTCACTAATTAAGGTAGTGACTGTGGTTTTCTTCAGTACAAAATTTGACGTTGTAATTTCAAAGATTACAAATAAACAAAAACAAATATTATTTTAATGTGCTTTTAGAGAGAAATTTTTATAAGGCCCCTGATGCTAGCTAGACAATAAAATGTGTCATTATTTTTTAGAAATAAACAGAAAGATAAAAAACACAAGAAAGGTAAATAGTTGTCTTACAACTTAAGTACATGTTAAAAGGTTTATTTTCTGTTTTTTGTTTGTTTGCTTGCTTCTGTGGTGCTAGGGATCAAATCCAAGTGCTAAGCACTTTACTGCTGAGCTAAACTCCCCACCCAAGACTACTTTCTCCTGAATGGTAAAGTTCTCTTCTATCTTTAGCTCAAGTGAAAGAAAGAAAACAAAGATAAGAAAATAAAGAAAAACAAAAGTAGAAAAAAATAAAACAAAAAGAAAACAAACAGATCCTTGTTTTCTCCCTAATGGAGTGAAAATTACAGGAAGCCCCTACTCCTGGTCTATTAAGTATAAACCAGAGCTGACAAATGTAAACACACACCAGCACTCTAAAGTTAACGCTTCTTGACTTTTTAAGTTACATGCATGATACCTGCCATTTTCTGATTACCCTATGTGCCAAGTACCTTACTACTTACTCACATTTAGTCCTATCAAATGTCTATGAGTGAAATCCTATCACAAAACTAGTCCAAAATCACACCATTAGTCAAGTATGATCAAGTCAGGTGTGATCTAGTTCTAAGCCTAATGCTTTTTTCAACACCAACCTGACTACTTAAAATTGTGACTAAGTATCTTATGAAAAGGCTAACTCATCCTGGGGAACAACTAGGTTAGATGGAAAGAAGATTCCAGAGAGCAGAAGTGCCACAAACTAAAAAGAAATGCAAAATAGTTTTTAAGAGAACAGGCTGTGAAACCAGGTTTTCTGAGTTTAAATCCTGACTCCCCAGTTTTGCAATTTGGTGACCTGTGGCGATTACTTACCCTCTCTGTGCTTTGGTTCCCCATCAGCAAAATGAAGACAATATGGGTATCTATCCTAGGACTGTTATGAGAACTGAGTTAAAATTCACCCAAGACTGGGCTAGGGACGTCACTCAATGGTTGAGCACTTGCCTAGCATCCATGAGGCCCTGGGTTCCAATCCCTAACACTGCAAAACAAAAATTCACCCTAACCATGCATAGCCTACAGAAATTTTTTAATCTGTGTTTACTATGAAGAAAAATATCTGAAGAAAATGAAGAGTGACTTGATTCAGACCCCTCAGGCCCACTTAAATGCATTAGGACATAAATGTAATAGAAGTAATAGAAAACAAATAGGATGAGCTGCCCAGAATGGCATCCTGAATGAGAGTAAGTGGCTCAGCTCTGGAACATGGGAGTTTATTACTGGCCCCTGGTTAGTGCAGTCTAGGTAGGAGCATCTCAGACAACTAAGACTACCAGGATGATTTTAGAAAAAAAGACCAAAGGGAGAGGAAAATGGCACCATGGCAAGAAAAGAAAGAAAGAAGACAGAAAAGAAAGAAAGAAAGAAGAAAGAGAGAGAGGAAGGAAGGAAGGAAGGGGGGAGAGAGAGAGAGAGAGAGAGAAAGAGAAAGAAAAAAAAAAAACTTGACTCTTCAAAGTACCAAGTGGAAGCAAAAGAAAACTACTTGGGCCTTTCACTGGGCGTGAGAAAATAAAGGCAGGCCACTAGGCTCTGAGTCAGAGATGATTCTAGAATAACACAGAAAGGGACACCTGGAAGGCGCTGGCACAGCAAACCTGCATCAAGCTAAGCAACAGAAGACTGGAGCTGGGATTCATTGCAACTGGAGAGGACAATGCAAAACACCCACTTAAACATTAAGTGCACCTTTGAACCATCAAACAGCATGGAGATGTAGTTTCCACAGAAGAGAAAGTAAGAAAAGATCAAGAAGAAGAATGCTATCCTGTACAGGCAACATTCTCTTCTTTTACACTTGAACTCAAGAATGCAACTCAGGAACAGTCCTTGACTGGGTTACAGCAGAAGCAGCCTGTTCCACAGCTGTGTGGCTGCCCTCCCTGTCTTCAGCAGGGCGCTCATCCTGCACCCCAGATGAAGCTTCTAAGCAGAGCAGTGTTGGCATGAGACATGTAGCTGACTTAGGGTTGCCAGATAGTCAATCAATTCAGCTGGATGTATTATTTGGAAATATACAAATTTACACTTAGTCATGACTTGATCAAATTTGGCTTAAAATGTTACAGGCTATCATTCTGATTTAGTAAACAATGACACGTTTTCATATCAGTCAGAGTTCAAATAAGATTTTGAAATTAGAATTGAGACTCATTTGCATGTGTATTCAGAATAACAGTTAAAAATTAGTCTCCATCCACATGCAGCTTAGGTTTGACAGGCAAAGCTGCCAAGAGAAAGCATCTGTTTTTGCAATTTGTAAGCCTTTAAAACAAAAACAAAAGACAGAGAGAAAGAGAGAAGTTTACATCGCTATTTTTTAGATGAGACTTTTTATTTATGAATGAGTCTCTGAGGAAAGAGGGTGATTTTCCTCATGAGTTGATCGTCAAGGACTGGAAAAGGTGACCTGGACCCTACTTTCCACTCACCAGAGTTCCTGTGAGGTGTGGGTTTTGTGTCATTCAAATCACACTCCAGCCATTTTCACCTCTTTTTTTGGCCCTCAAGTTGAAGATATACAGGATATACAGTCACCAAAAAGCTACCTGTGTTAAGTCAGAGGCATAAAAATATCACAGCAGCTTCACATCACGTAACAAACAAGAGGGGCCAGTGAGGAAGACTGAGGCCAGTCCAGAAGGCCTTCTTTTCTAGAGCTACTTCCAAGAGAGTTCACCAGTGCCAGATTCTACAAGCCCACCTCCACCACTTACTTAAAGCCACACAGCACCAGACTTCACCAAACTTTCATCTGGCCAAATAGCAAGGCAAGAATCCCTCTACATTATCACACATTCCTACATACAAACAAAGGGTGCAGCTTAATGCAGAGTTCTTTAAAAAATGAAGTGGCTTAAGTGAAAATGTCTGGAATTGATATCCAAGTTGAATAATTACTATTTGAAACACTTGGGACCAGAAGTATTTCAGATTTAAGGGTTTTATGGATTTGGGGAATTTTGCACAGACTTTCTCTGTTGAGTACACCTAATCTGAAAGTCCAAAATCCAAAAGCTTTTTTTTGCTCACATTTTGGAACATTTTGGATTTTCAGATTAGGTATGTTCAGCCTGTACATGAATATGCTTCTACTTCTATATTTATAGAAGAGAAACATTCATAGGAAAAGCAAAGCGAACAAAGGCATAGATCTCAAATTAACAACAATAAAAAATTAGGAACAGGAGATCAAGATTTTTTATATAGAGAAAACAAAACTGGATAAGGA
This sequence comes from Castor canadensis, assembly GCF_047511655.1. Taxonomy (NCBI): domain Eukaryota; kingdom Metazoa; phylum Chordata; class Mammalia; order Rodentia; family Castoridae; genus Castor; species Castor canadensis. The sequence continues at coordinate 56,385,908 of NC_133400.1, forward strand.
ACAAGCCACTTACAAGGCCAAAAGAGCACATTTTGAACTGTGCTTAGTAAAATATCACAGCCATATTTACTTTATCCTTTAATCAGAAAATTTATCTAGAAATTTGTAGTCTGTCAACCTATTTCCTAATGTGAGTAAAGTAAGGACAATCACAATCCTTTATCAATTATCTGAAAGTGTCAAAACGTAAAGTATTACATGCACATACATATAAACACACACACACACCCATACTGGGGATTTAACCTAGGACCTCTCAGCGCTTAGTATGCAAAAACTGATTGACCAGCTTTTCTGCAGTCTCAAGCAAGGGCATACTTCTGTCTTGTTTTCTCCAGTTTCTCCCTCTTAGTCAGAAAGAGCAGAGTAGGCTCCCTTGAAAAGATGTAATAAGCAGCCCAGGACAGTTGCTATACCTCTGCATTCCTCTATCCCCAACTGTAGGCACATATAGGTACAAGGTGAGTATGGGCCAAGTTCAAAAACTTACCACCTAGACTATAAAGGAAAGTTTCCTATCTCCCTGCTTGCTCTCAGCCAGGAATGTTCGCAAGCCCTGATAAAAAGAGAGCACTTAGCAGTTCTGTTACATCAACTCTCAGCCCTTCATTAAAACTGAGGCTAAATGATTCAACTTCTACCTCACAACACAAATTCTATTTTACACTCAGCAGCCTCAAGCTTTACTGATGATTTTCCATAAAGAAGATATACTCCAAAAAGCCATGGTTTTAGAGCTGTTTTAGACTGCCTGGAAATGTATTAGCTGAATGTCACACAGCATCTTGCTGAATGTTTTTTGGAAACAGCTGATGAGCAAGGAGAACAGACTGCTAGAGAGGTGAGCTATTGTTAGTAGCTTCTTCTTCATTCTCCTAGCTCTGTCCATGCAGAGAATTGTTGTAGTAAAAACTCTTACAACTCACCAAAGCATAGCACACTCAGCTCTGATAGCTGGCTTCTTCATTATTATGGGGCATGAGAGCTAAAAATAAATTAAAAGATGCAGGTCTAATTTCCTCAAATGCCTAAGAGAAGTCACAAAAGGCAAACACTGGAGAAAGCAGCATACCCAAAAGGCATCCAGTATTTATAAACACTGACTTTAACTTTTTTCTGCATCAAAGTAAAGAAAAACACACTCAAACATTTTAGATGAAACTGGCCACCATCAACTTTTCCTTCTTCCTATAGACATAATTTCATACTGTCAACAGTTCTATTAGTGACCCCCTTTTACTGATGAAAAAACTGAGGCATTGCCCACAGTGACAGAATAAGTGGCAGAGCCATGATCTGAGCCACCCTGCTCTGCAGAATGAAAACGCCATTATCACCATCTGCCAAGACGACTGATAAACCAACCCTATAAGAGATCAAAGCAGTACAGAGTTTAACAAAGACTGATATTCCAAGTGCTTCCCTACACATGTCCTCGTCACCCCTGCAATTAGCTCAGGCCATGTGACTGGTTCAGATCAATGACTGAGGAAAAGTGATGTGACTCACTTCTCAGTAAGGAAGTTAATTGTGCCTCTGCCATTTCTCTTCTGCTGAAGTGTCCCTAGATACAGCGGCCATGAGATAGAGGAGGGACACCTAACCTGCATAGGACTCTGCTTAAGCAAGACATAAACTGGATTTGTATGGAGCCCTAAGACTTGAAGGTTAATGGGTTATAGAAGCCAGCATGAATGACCATAATTAATGCATGAAGTTTCCTTCCTGCTTGAAGTACTTAAAAGCTGAACTTTTTCTCTCCCGCTTTCCTAGAGTTTGACTGTACTGCCACCTGTGTGAAGAATTTATTTTGCTCTCAGAGGCCACACAAAGTCAGAGGTGGAATATCCCCCAGGTAAACAAGGCCATATAAGCAGGCGGTTCAGGGCCCTCCCTCGGGCTGTGCCCCATTCGAACACATCTGTTAAGAGCTGTGTATGTTTGAAATCAGACAGTAAGAGTCACTTAAACTAATGCCACAAAGCCTTACATAAAGAAAAGGACCAGTGGGCAATAGGGAATCTTGTCCTTGGTTCTGTGGCATCTTCACCAACATTTTCCCAGGAAAGACTATTACCACCGGACCCGGAAAATTAAGAGATAACTAGGTAACCACATGGCTGGGTTGTTTCTCCAAATCCATGACTTGCTTTATGACTCTTCCCCAAAATGAGATTCCCATTTCTTCCCAGTCTAAAGGATTCCCATTTTAAATAAGGAATGTTATGTGCCTAGCTGTGTACCATACAACAGAACCCATAGACTTCAGCTTCATTCAAGTGATGCCAGCCAAAGACAGAAGTAATGCCCACACAAAGCCTCATGTGATCACACCTGAGTATTGTGAGCCTCCAAGGCATGCCACCTGACATTGATCAGCATTCCTTTTTCGCCACAAATGCCATTTTTTTCCTTCCTTTGAAAACCAGCTGCCAAGATGATTGTTTAACACTGGCAAAAAAAAAACTACCACTTCTTCTTCTAAACATACAATACACCAACACCACATCAAAAAATAGGCCCTTTCCAGCCAGGAGTGGCAGAAATAAGGAGGATTTTTGTTTAAGGCCAAAAATTAGTGATCCCTCATCTCAACATAAGCCAGGCATAGCTGTGTGTGTCTGTCATCCCAGCTACATGGGAGGTATAAGTAGGAGGACTGCTGACTCCCAGACAAAAAAAAAAAAATCTAAAAAATAACTAAAACAAAAAAAGTTGGGGTATGGCTCAAGTGGTAAAGCACCTGCCTAGTAAGTGCAAGGCCTTGAGTTCAAATCCCAATACTGAGAAAAAAACCCAAGAGGCCCCATTTTAAAAACATTGCTCTTTTTATAAATAAGAGAAGCTATTTGTGGTAAGTGACTCAATAAAAGGCGGCACTGTCATCTGCCCGGCCCACAGGATGGCTGACTGAGCCCCCACACTTGAGAGGTTTGAAAGGGGGCTGGCCTACCATGTTATCTGGAAGTGGACAGTTCTGATTCTTCTGTGGGGCTCCATGCTCCCTGAGCCCCTACTCAGGCTTCTTAGGAGGAAATAGAAGTCAGCAGACCTGACTTCTTGGTGTTGCTTGCATTTTTTGTCTCCTCATCTCGTCTTTTTTTTCCCCCCCGTTTTCTTCTCCCTTCTTTAATGGAATCTCTGCATCGTTCAGAGCTGTGTCAGTCTCCAGGCCTGATGTGGCAAGACTTTGGCTGTACGACCCAAGCTATACCATACCAGCTGTATCTGTCAAATCCCTCCTTCCAATCAGACTGCCACTCTCTTCATAGTCCCTTTTAACATATGGACATCCTGGGGCTACCACTTCAAAGTTCAGTTCCAATCTCACCTCCACTATGAAAATTTCTTCTGACAATGACTGAATCACTCCCTTCTACCATGGAGTAGAAGGCATGCTGCAGAAGTCTTATTATGAGATATAACATGAAGTCCTATTCTAGGGCAAACTGCCTCTCAGAGCCTCCCTCCTAGTATTCATGCTCTTGGGTAATCCCCTCTCCTGACTATGGATAGGACCTCTGACTTGCTTCTAATCAACAGAATATGGCCCAGGTGACATTACTTCCGCGATAAGGTCACCCAAGACAGTGACTTCCAGCTTGCCAGAAGACTCTCTTGTTGGTTTTCATGAAGTAAGCAAGTAACTGTTAGTCTCTAGCCAACAGTAGCAAGAAACTGTGGCCTTCAGTACAGTAACCTGTAAGAAACTGAATCCTTCCAAAGCCCTCGATGCATAAGTGAGTTTGGAAGGTTATCTTTTCCCAGGCAAGCTTTCAGATGAGATTCCAGCCACAGCAGTCACACTGAGAGAGACTGTATAGCAAGCACAGGACCCAGCTAAGCCAGGCCTAGACTCATGCCCCATGTGTATTGTTTTAAACTGAGAAATTTGTGGTAATTTATTACACAGCAATAGAAAACTAACACAGAAGCAATGTGTTTAAAAGGCTAGAAATCTCTGCTAAAAGATGAAATTCAGTAAGCTTACCCTCTGACAGAGGCTCAACAGCAGAGAGGAGGTGACAAAGTCAAGTTCAACTTCTGCTGGCTCTGCTTCTTCCCTTTATGAAGGGGAAGAGTGGGCCGTGTGCCTTGTAAATATTCTAAATACTTAGAGTAAATATTGAGTCCAGTCTTCACAAGTAGGTGGATTACAACAGTAATCCACCTGGATTACTGTTTCCAAATATCTTCTTCCTCCCTATAATAGGGTTCTAACTGCCAACCTGATGCTGCACATCCAGTGGGAGTTCACTTCACCTCTCCACCTTTGGCCATGTGGCACCTGTGTGGCACCCTTATGATGGAGGAAGCAAGATATCCTTCCCATCTTTGCAGGACCTGCAAGTCTGCTCAATCTCTCCTACACTCCTGCTCTCCCCATTACAATAGCACATCTCAGACCCAAAAAGAGCAGTTCCCTCTCTGGGTCCTAAAATAAGACACCTGGAGCAAGTGCTGCCCTCTTGCTGCTATGATGTGACATGAGCAAGAAATAAAGGTCTGTTACTGTAAGCAGGTGAGATACTGGTGGTGTTACCACATAAAGCCATTCCAGATAAACAGTCATCAGGTCTCAGCTTGAATATACCAGAGCTAGCACCACATTCCCAGCTTTTAAGGAATCACACTGCATCATTATAAAATGTTTCTTAATATTGAACACTTGCATCCCACTATATTTCAGCCTTGGACCTCCTTTTACCCTCAGGTATTACATAAAACAGATCTAACTCCATAATATTTGTAGACAAACACCATGAAATCTTTAAATAATCTCCAGGCTAAGCATTCCAGGTTCCTTCATCTGTTTAGGTAGTCTATAGTCTGTCAACATCCATTTAAACATATTCATCTCTTCCCTCAATACACTCTCAATGTTGTCAAAAACCTTAAAATGTAGTGCTAAAACTGCAAAAATACTTCAGCCATGACCTAACCAAGACTACAATTTCCCCCCCAAGGAGAGGTAGAATTAGATTATGATTTGGGAGGAAAATAGTCTACCCAATCCCCAAGACTTTTTATCCCATAAGACTTCAGGCCTCCTATATGTATATAATTGCAGACATTTCACATGCATCACTACTAAATCTTCCCAACACACCAAGATCACTTAAACTCTCATTCAACATTATAACTATCCCTACTGGTTCTGTGGTGCTTCAGATTTGGGAAATATACGTATCGTCCTCCCCAATGAAATCATTTAACAGGTGATGGTCAAGTTAGAATACAAAAAGTTGAAAGACATTTGTCCAAGTTGAAGTGGTGCCAACCATTTCAACCAACTCAGAAGCCCCCCACCAGTAATACTACCAACCAACTTCACGATTTTCTCCACAAGTTCTGTCTTCCCCAATCCCAACAACATTAAACAAATTAGCTTTGACTTGTAATGTCAATGTCACTGGAACTCAGTAGAAAGGCAAATTCTTGCCCCAATCCAGGCCTCTGGCTTAGAAACAAGCCTCCGGTGACTCCAAAGCTGTCCAGGTGAAGAAGCAGAACTAAAGAGCACTCTGGTTGTCCTGTCTGGCAGTGCCCTCAAAACCAAGTAGTACGCCTTTGCTGACTTCTACTGAAATCAGGTCTACTCTTGGAGAACAATTCTGTTTCCTACATGTCCATAAGCTATCTATTCCATCAACCTTACGCACTCTACCTCAAAGCAAGTCACAATAACCAGCCCACGGGGCACAGCAGCACAGGAAAATGAGGACATGATTTGCCTTTATCTTGTGCTCCTTCTTTCCCATTGCTTATGATTTCTCAAAGTTTATCTACAATGCTTCTATGAACACATGTGCTACTTTCCTTAGCCTCTGGGTCTGTACAAGAAAAGAATCTCTCCGGTTTTTGCCCTTATCCGTGCTCAACCTGGTGAGCAAATAGATCAGGAGCAGAGGTCCATCCACATCCTCTTCCACTTACCAAGCAAGCCTCTGATTCGGTCCTACTTATACTGTGAAACTCTAATTTTTACTGTTTTCTTTGTCCTCAGCATCGTGTAAGGCTCAGCTGGTTCTAGGCTTTTGACATTCTTTAATTAGTGGTTCCCATCTATAGTTTCTTCCTCCTCAGGAGACAAGACAGGTTGATATTTTTTTTCTTCTTTTGCTTCTCTGTACCATTTAAGCTGAATGTAAGGATTACAGATTACTCTTTCACATAGGAGCAGGATATTTCTATCAATATGTTTTTTTACCTTATATGTTTCAAGGTGATTTTCAACTTGTTTCCTATACTGTCTTTCTTACCTCTGGGAATCATCTGAAAATCAATTAAAATTAGGATTTTTTTTTTAGAATTACATTTTTCTGTTCCCAGCTCTGTCCTTCTTCAACCTCTTATTACTCTGCCAAGACCGTTGTTCTGTTCACAGGTATTGTTTCCCAGCTGTCTACAGTCCCTTCATACCCAGTGTGTGTGGCCAGCACCTGGTGTGCAACTGCTCACCCTGGATACCCAGACAGCAGCTGTGGTGGCAGCATGCTGTCACCACACCTGGCTAAGCACAGTGGCCTCTCCCACAGAGAACCTAAAAAGGGTAGTGCAGACTTTCAACCTTCCTTGTTCTGACCTGGGCTCACCAAACAGAGCTCATGGCACACAACTGGAGAGGACGGCACGGCCCCAGTCAACACTCAGGAGGGATCAGTGGCTGGTAGACTGCCATCAGGAGGCTGGCCCCACAAGGTGGCTGGCCCAGGTCCCATGCTCTCCCCTATCAGCAGCCTGAGAACTCCTGGGTGTGATGCCTAGTCTAGCAGACCTTGGGAAGAAGAAACAGACTTCTTAATGTAGTTGGGTTCTGTGCCTAGGAAAACGTTGTACACACAGAAAATCTGATTTCTACGTTCATCTCCGGGTCTGGGTCAAAGAAAAAGATTCTTTATGTTTGTTTTTTTTCAGAACCAGAAAACAAAAACAAGAATTAAGAAGGGTAATGGAAGGAAAATTGTAAGTGGAGCCATTAATAATGAACAATCTGATTTATTTTCATCAACTTCTACTCTAAGCCTCTGCTTAGCCCATCCTCAACACATTCCAGTAAAGCTAGGAATTTTTTATCTCTTCTCTATTCAGACATCAAATTTCCCTCAACCCACTGTTTCCCACTGTATCACTCTGCTAATTTTGAGTGATAAATATTTCAGATGGAGAAAAGAAGATGCCTTTGCTTGAAATCAGCCATATCCCACAAAAATCACTATGGGAAATTCAAATTTGATCCTTCTCCTGGCAAAACACATTTTTGCTGTAGCTGCTAGAGAAGGAGATTGGCAGGGGATGTTTCGTGTGGGAATAACAGAGTGTTCTGGGAGCTTCTGGCTGATTCCAGGGTTCCAAAAATCGTCTCCTAATCAATAGTGATTTAAGTAGACAGATAATCATCACTATCACAAACAAACCCATCTAAGCCTCCTCTCTCATGTGAGCAAACCTTTACACAGGCCTCTCCACTCACCTCTGCCCTTCAGCTCCCTGACTCCCCTCTGACAAACTTGGAGGTCAGAGGCCAAGGCACTCTGCATAAAATTACACAACAAACAGAAACTGCACTGTCTCATGGGCAAGGGCCCTGTCAACTGCTGCACCTCTATTCTGGATGACTCTCCACACTCTTCAGAGCACAGCTGATTTGACTTCAGACAGATTTCCACAAAGTACACATTCAAAAGACTCCTATCTTGCCTACCACCCTGTTGTTCTCTCAAAAGAAATAAAGTGCAAAGCGAAATAACAGATCAATGCAACAGCAGCATACCTACAGTTAAAAACAAACACACAATAGCCTAGGAGTTCATTCTAGGGATTCCACAGCAACTGTCTGATAGCCGTAACTATAATACCAAACATTCCTTCCGAATGTTTTCAAACTCGAAATGAAGGAGGAAAAACCAAGTAGGGGGCAGCAGCACCACAGGACTCCTTCATTTTCATGTGCTTATAGCTCTCCTCATCAAAAATATCTCTTTTTTCCCTTTATTGTTGTGCTGGGTGGAGGTACACTGTGGCATTTACAATGTATCAACTATGTCATACTTGAATTCGCCCCTTCCTCTCCTCCCCTTTATCTCCCCTCCCCTGATTCCTGGAACAGTTTCAATAGGTATTATTTTTGCATTTACATGCATGCATGTGTACACATTTTTTGCACCAAAAACTACCACTACTACTTTAACCCTATTGCACCATTAGTATTCCTACACCCAATTTTCTAACAAACAGTGAATAACTCTGGAAATATCCACCGATAGCTCTTTCATTTGGCGGTGTGGGCACAGATGTCAGGAAAAACTCTTCATTTTCTCAAACAGAAATCTGTTTTCACAACAAACAGTATTCCTAAACAAGTCTAGGAGGTTCCTTCAAGCCCTCCAATTGTGTGACCACTTAGAAGGCTCCCCACCATGATACAAAGCACCTTCTCTCTCTGTGAACTAATTCTGAGACCAACTTAAATGCCCACAACATCTACTCAAAAGGAAGGGTTGGGGTGAGAAGGAGGTAACCACAGCATCCCTCCAACAAGAGGAAGGAAACCCCTGCACTCCCAGGGAGACTGACAGACCACCTCTCATCTAACCTCAAGAAAAAAGTTTTCAGTATTTCACAAATTCCTACATGCTTCCTCTATAAAACTGTCCACATCAGATTCATGGTACTAGAAGGGAATATGACATATAAAAGAAAAGCTAGCCATGTGGCTTAAATCAGACAAGAGGGAGGGAATGAGGGGGTGGGTACCCCATGGCACAGCCTAGAGGCTTTAGTGAGCTCCAACTCTACACATATCCCGTGTAACCATATAACCTCAAGAACAGTTAACCTGACCTTCTGCTTCAATATAATTTTCTCTCTTTTAGAGGCATATAAATCCCAAAACAAAGGCAAACCCCAATTTGGAGGTAGATCTTGGGCACAGCCAGTGTCCCAAGTCTAGAAAAACGCTCCCCTCAAGGTTCTCAACACAATGAATGTGGATTTTCTTCCCCATGTGAGCTGACAGCATAACTGGGATCTGTTAAGGGGGAGTTCAGGTACTCATACCCTGTCAGTACTCCACTGCAGAGTTTTAGCCTTCTGACAGCGACATGCTAACCCTTGAGTTTCAAAGCATCTTTTGTGTGCCAGCTACACAGCAGGCAGGCTAGGATCTGTGATCATACCTCCATTCCCTCACCACCTTATGATACAAATTCAACGGAGGGGCAGAAGGCTTCAGAAGAGGGAGAACAGCCACATGAGGTGGTGCGTGAATGTAATCCCAGCTATTTTGAAAGGGAAAATCAGGAGGATCAAGGTCAGAGGCTAGCCCAGGCAAAACATAAGTGAGACTCCATCTCAACAAATAAGTCAGGTATGGTATCTCAGATCTGTAATCCTAGCTATGCAAGAGGCATAAGTAGGAGAATCATGTCAGGGTGGCCCTGAGCAAAAATGCAAGACCCTTTATGAAAAATAACTAAAGCAAAAGGACTTGAGCGCATGGCTCAAACTGTAGGGCCAGCCTACCTGGGGTAGGGGGTGAAGGAAAGGAGGAGAAAAGAGCAACCCAAGACAGCAGCCCCCAGAAAGAAGTTACACATGGGCATCCCTGGCAGGTAAGGCACCTGGGACAGCAAAGCCCAGTCAGCAGACAGACATGCATCCCACAGCCTTCACAGCACATGAAGCATAACAATCTCACCACTGTGGGGGTGTTTAAATGTGACCTTCACTTCCAAGATGCCTTTCAGGCCTTACCCTCAAGCACACTGTTGCATACTGAAAACAGGAACTTTATGAAATTCACGTATAGTTTCAAAAGAGCTGGGTTCCCAAAATCCACCTGTGTAACACTTGTTTGCAACTCAAAGTGGATCTCCGCAGCACATCTGCTAGGAGCCTAAGCCATCTGTGAAGGACCTGAGCCCCAGCACTGTGCGTGCCACTTCCACAGAAAGCAATTCTGCAGGTGCTCCTCCAATCCCAGGCCAGACCTAACATGGCTCTCAGCTAAACACCCTCCAGAACGGTTTGGCAACAACTACTATACAAATGTGGTTTGGTTAACCTACACAATAAAAATTAAGTACATGTTTGGCAAGATTTTTTGTCTTTTCCTTTTTGATGGTGGGGAAGGAACCCAGGGTCTCCAGCTTGCTAGGAAAACACTCTGTCACTGAGCTACATCCCAGCCCAGGTTCAGTGGTCTTAAAGGAAAAAACATGCATCGAGGGATTACATCTGCAAATTAACTGAACTGGCCACCTTCAGACTATTTGGAAACAGAAAAATACATAGTGCTTGAAGACCAAAAAAAAAAAACCTAATAATTTTGTAAACTTCAAGGAGAATCCCACTTCAAGAGCACTCAGATAAACTTACAGTCTTAGGGGTCTGAGTTACAACTTATATTTAGGGAACTGGATGGCAAATGATTTTTACCGCTGGGAAGTTGTCAATGCCCCAGTCACAACGAGCTGTAGACCCCAGCTTTAGAGTACAGGAAATATAAACGACCCCCTAGTACTGGCCAAATAACAGTGTTCTATGACCATGACAAAACTACCTGCTGAGAGGAAGAGAAAAGGGCAGCAATCCTGAATCTGAATTATGCAAAAGGGCAAATGCTGATAACTTCTGAAGAATGCAGCCTGTATCTAGATGAGGTCTACTTGGTATCTTGCTGTCTTTTAAGCCACTTCTGTTTTCTGGCAACATGCATCCATCCAGTCTACTGATTTAAGGCATCAGAATCAAAGCTGAGCATGGCATTGCACTCCTGTAATTCCAGCTACTCAGAAAAAAGAGGCAGAAGTATCACTTGAGTCCTAGCCTGGCCATCACAGTGAGACACATCTCAAAAGATAAAAAGGGTTAAAAAGGGTGTCAGAATCACATCTGTCTCCTCACTCACCACAAGGAGGGCCACCTCAGTTCCTGGGCTCCAGAGCCATGGCTCCACATGATGCAGGAAGACTTCCTACTAGACATGCTTCTCAATTACATGCCTCTGCTCCCAGATTCTCAGGCCCCAGGAAAACCCAGCTCTTTCCACTGCCTCCTCTGACACCCCATAGCATGTGGCTAAGCATGCTTCTCTCCTACTGCTCAAAGAGCAAAATACAGAATCTCCACCTTCCTCTTCCATGTACCCTAGGAGCAGTGACTCTTCCTTGCTCCCTCTGAGAATCTTAACCCATAGGTAAAACTGATATCTTCCAGTCCTCTCTCCAATGTACACAGGGATGAAGAGGAAACACTGAAAGGAAAGTGGTAGAGAAAGCCATGCAGGGCAGGTAGGCAGCAGCCCTCGCTTGCTGGGGCAGCACCTGGTAACTCAACAAAATCAAAACTTTTCTTCCTTTAGTTTGGTCAAGCTCAGCAAGACCAGTTAAAAGCTGCCTCCCCAAACTGAAAACTCTAGCAGAAAGGAAGCAGATGACAGCTCCTCTAGGTTTCAAGGCCCATATTTGCTTCTAAACAGCAAGACAACTGACTGCATTCAGTTGGCAGAAGATCCACCAATTAAGCTGAACATATTCCTATGCTGGAGGCAAATTTGAAGGAATTGTCTTCCAGAAACATCACTGTGATCTGTACATAGACCCAGCCACACAACTCCTCAGAACACTGTGTTTTGCCACAGCTTTTTTTCTTTTGAACACAAAGTTTTCTGCAAGCTCCAGGTTTGTCCTGTGCAGCACTTGTTCACAAGAGGACTCCAGCCTTGGTAAGGAAAAGGGTAGTGTTGTGAAGTGTGGCGGTCAAGGAGGTACCTGGAGCTCCCACATAAGCGCTACTTGGAACCTGCACCATAGGAGCTTGTCACCACAATTATAAAAGCCAAAAAAGCAGACTCTAGGGTTTCCAATTTCTCCCACCCAACTGGACGTGGCATGTCAATCCTATACATGGGATCATAAGAAACACATTGCTTAGAGGAACCCTGCAGAAGGACACCTGTCCACAACAAAAAAACAGTGTGGTGTGCACACTCAGAACAGAGGCTCTGCCTCTTGCCTGGCAGGCTTTGTGGAAGAGCAAGCAGAAGACTCCAGGGTGATGCCACAGCACACCAGCCACACTGGAAATGGCCAGCATCCACTTCCTAGTCCACCTGAAGGTCCCTGCAGCCAATGTTAAACCACTGCCATCCTGACCTCCCTCTCCAGCCCCCAGAGCAAGAGAACAGAGAGTCCAGAATGCAGGAGTGCTGGAGTCTGTACAACACTCAGTTAGTTACCAATAGCCAGAGAAGGGCAAGCTATCTAATTCTTGGATAATCCAGGCCTCAGAGTCCCCTCCTCAGCCCTTTCTCAGGCTTCACCTAGGGAGGATGGGAACAAAGGAGGGAGGTGAACCCCAGTCAGCTTGTCTGTCTGTTAAGTGGCTGGGGAAGTAGTGAGAAGTTACTCATCCAGAGAAACCTTTTTAAAATAATTAGAGCTTTCCATCTCTCAGGCTCCCTCTACTGGTTTCTATATTCCACGATCCCCTGATCCCATTACCATTATTATAGACATTGGTCTAATTTTCATTAAATCCTGTGGTTTGGATATGGTTTAGTTGTGTATCCCAAAAGTTCACGTATTAGAGGCTTGGTCCCCAGAGTAGTGGAACCTTTAAGAAGTGGAGCCTAGTGGGAGATATTTTAGGCTACTGGGGTGTAAGGATGCCCTATCGGACACCTGAGTTCTTATAAGAAGGTTATTATAAAAACATGAGCTTGTCCCCATCAGTCTCTCTCTGCTTCCTTGCTTGCCATGTGATCCCTCCCTTCCCACACTCTTTTCCATCAGCCATAAGGCCTTCACCAGAGCCTATGCTATACTGTTAGGACATTCAACCTGTAAAACCATAAGCTAAATAAACCTCTTTTCTTCATGAAGTAACCTGTCTCAGGCATTTTATTGTAGTGACGAAAACCTGGCCAATACAAGCGCTATGCATTGCGTAATTGCTATATGCAGACCACTGTGCTGAGGACAAGTGACACAGAAGAGCTTATTGAGATCCTAGCTCTCTTGGAGGCTATAGCTGCAGAAAGTAAACACATAAGTAATGTACATGTTGAGACAGCCCAAAAATCCCCTCTTGAGTGCCTCAGTGACCCCACAACACAGCTACACACTGGACCAGCTAAGGGCAGCTGTAAAACTTCCCTCTGTAAAAAGTAAGTTCTGTGTACCTCCAACCCCTAGAGACATCATAGCCTAAGCTAAGTCTTCGAGAAGCACATGAGACAACTGCAGGTAAGGTTCTTGCCTTTCAATTAAAAAATATAGCCATAGGAACTAAAAGTGACACAGTCAAGACACTGACAGTCCCTCCTTGACCAAACTCTTGTCAGGCTCCTCTGAATCCTCTTCCCAACTTGGCCTCAACTTCAGACTTCCGTGTCCTGCTGAAGAGGTTTAGCTAGAACTTTGATCTGATCACCCTTGATATCTTGGGGAGGTTGTAGCGGGGGGCTCTCCATCCTCTTCCCTCCTCTGGGAGATGTCTGACCACCCAGCCTATCCTTTACAAAAATCCTGGTAAGTTAGTTTAGCCAGAATCCCCCTTACCCTGATGTCTCCTTCTTAGTAATTTTCTATGTACTCACCACCCCCCAACCCTCCACCCCTGTTCCTTGGCTAAAAATTCCCACTTGCTTATGCTACACTCAGAACTAAGCCCAGTTTTAAGCCTGTGTAGTGGCAAATATATGTAATCCTGCACTTGGCAGACTGAGTTGTAAAAAGACTGGGAATTCAAGTCCAACCTAGGCTAAACAGCGAGATACTATCTCAAACAAAAAGCAAAAAAGAAAAGAATTCAGCCCAGTTTCAATACTGAGGTATCTTTTCTCCTATGCAATGGTTTTTTGAATAAAATGTGTTTCTACCAGTTAACTACTGTACAGCTCTGGTTTTTCTATAACAGCACGACATAAAGCTTTTCCCCAGGAAGCCAATACTTCCCCATCACTTTCTAGGGATATCACTTTTTAAAATTCGTTACTGAGTGAAATAGCAGACAAAATAATGGAGGAGCCACCAGTATGGTCACTTTGAGAGCACAGTGAAGAGGAAAATTAGGAGTCGTAAGAAACAGAATAATCATTGTTAATGGAAAGGATCAGGCTTCAGTCCTATTCTAGAGATGAAGTAGGGTAAGAAGGGAGAGGGGAACAAGTGGAAGATGGGTGGGTGTGAGTTTCAAAAGAGGACACTTCATACAGTAAGTTAACAATACTATGATTTAATTTTCTAAGGCACAGAACCAGTGTTGTAGAAGCAGAGTCCCTGGAAAGAATGAATTCTGGCCAAGTCATTTTATAGAGACCACTATAGTCTCAAAGACCCTTCAACTGAGACTAAGTCAGAAATAAGAAACTTACCCTAAAAATAAAACAAACAAAATTACTGGAGTAAAAGACCATAGATAATCATTTACTTAAATATTATTAAATACCAAAACATCAGTCTGACTGAGAACCAGTGCAGTGTGGGGGTCACTAAGCCACACCTTGAGCCCCTAACTGACCCAAACACACTGACTGGGCCATGCAGCAATGTGACTCATATATTTCAATTGAAGAAATTGACATTTTAGATATAAAGTGCTCTCCAAAAGGCTCAGGTATTGAAGGCTCAGTCTCTAGCTGGCAGCACTATTTTGGGAGGTTCTGGAAACTTTAGGAGATGGGATCTAGCAGGAGGAAGTAGGCCTCTGGGGGTGTGTTTAAGGCTGCATCTTGTCCTGGGGCCCTCTCTGAACCTCTCTGCTTCATGGCTGCCATGAGGTAAACAGCCTCTGCCAAACACTCCCACAATCTGCCATGATGTTCTGCCTCATCACACGCCCAGAAATATGGTGCCAAGTGATCATGGACTCAACCTCAGAAATCATAAGCCAAAATAATGCTTTCCTCCACCTGAATTTTTTGTCAGGTCATTTATCTTGGCAAAGACAAAAGTTGACTAACACACCCCTTAGTCCCCATGGTTTTTTTTTTTTTTTTTTTTACCAAATGCAGCTACTCAAGTTGGCAATCAAATGAATGATTTTGTTAAACAATTTAATCACAATTATTAGGTTGTTCAGTGTGAAAATCTTTTAAAGACAGCAGAAAATGTAAATGTTAACATCATCAAGGCAGTCTGAGCAGCTCCTTGAAGTCCTTTGAAATTCTCACCATTAACCTATCCCTCTAAGTTGCCCCCATCAGGCTTCTCAAAGTGAAAGAAATTAATAAACTAAAACTGTTTTTTATTGTTTTATTATTCATATGTGCATACAAGGCTTGGGTCGTACCTCCCCCCCTGCCCCCAACACCTCCCTTACCACCCATGCTGCCCCCTCCCTCTCCCCCCTACCCCCTCAATACCCAGCATAAACTATTTTGCCCTTATCTCTAATTTTGTTGTAGAGAGAGTATGGGCAATAATAGGAAGGAACAAGTGTTCCTGGTTGAGATAAGGATAGCTATACAGGGAGTTGACTCACATTAATTTCCTGTACGTGTGTGTTGCCTTCTAGGTTAATTCTTTTTGATCTAACCTTTTCTCTAGATCCTGGTCCCCTTTTCCTATTGGCCTCAGTTGCTTTTAAGGTATCTGCTTTAGTTTCTCTGCATTAAGGACAACAAATGCTAGCTAATTTTTTAGGTGTCTTACCTATCCTCACACCTCCCTTGTGAGCTCTCGCTTTTCTCATGTGCTCAAAGTCCAATCCCCTTGGTGTGTTTGCCCTTGATCTAATGTTCACATTATAATGTTCACGTATGAGGGAAAACACACAATTTTTGGTGTTTTGGGCCAGGCTAACCTCACTCAGAATGATGTTCTCCAATTCCATCCATTTACCAGCAAATGATAACATTTCATTCTTCTTCATGGCTGCATAGAATTCCATTGTGTATAGATACCACATTTTCTTAATCCATTCATCAGTGGTGGGGCATCTTGGCTGTTTCCATAACTTGGCTATTGTGAATAGTGCCGCAATAAACATGGGTGTGCAGGTGCCTCTGGCATAACCTGTGTCACAGTCTTTTGGGTATATCCCCAAGAGTGGTATTGCTGGATCAAATGGTAGATCAATGTTTAGTGTTTTAAGTAGCCTCCAAATTTTTTTCCAGAGTGGTTGTACTAGTCTACATTCCCACCAACAGTGTAAGAGGGTTCCTTTTTCCCCCACATCCTCGCCAACACCTGTTGTTGGTGGTGTTGCTAATGATGGCTACTCTAACAGGGGTGAGGTGGAATCTTAGCGTGGTTTTAATTTGCATTTCCTTTATTGCTAGAGATGGTGAGCATTTTTTCATGTGTTTTCTGGCCATTTGAATTCCTCTTTTGACAAAGTTCTATTTAGTTCACTTGCCCATTTCTTTATTGGTTCATTAGTTTTGGGAGAACTTAGTTTTTTAACTTCCCTGTATATTCTGGTTATCAGTCCTTTGTCTGATGTGTAGCTGGCAAATATTTTCTCCCACTCTGTGGGTGTTCTCTTCAGTTTAGAGACCACTTCTTTTGATGAACAGAAGCTTTTCAGTTTTATGAGGTCCCATTTATCTATGCTATCTCTTAGTTGCTGTGCTGCTGGGGTTTTGTTGAGAAAGTTCTTGCATATACCTACTAACTCCAGAGTATTTCCTACTCTTTCCTGTATCAACCTTAGAGTTTGGGGTCTGATATTAAGATCCTTGATCCATTTTGAGTTAATATTGGTATAGGGTGATATACATGGATCTAGTTTCAGTTTTTTGCAGACTGCTAACCAGTTTTCCTAGCACTTTTTGTTGAAGAAGCTGCTTTTTCTCCATCATCTATTTTGAGCTCCTTTGTCAAAGATAAGTTGGTTATAGTTGTGTGGCTTCATATCTGGGTCCTCTATTCTGTTCCACTGGTCTTCATGTCTGTCTTTGTGCCAGTACCATGTTGTTTTTATCATTATTGCTTTGTAATATAATTTGAAGCCAGGTATCGTGATACCTCCAGCGTTGTTCTTTTGACTGAGTATTGCCTTGGCTATTCGTGGCCTCTTGTGTTTCCATATAAATTTCACTTTTTTTTTCAATCTCTTTGATGAATGTCATTGGAATTTTGATGGGAATTGCATTATACATGTAGATTACTTTTGGGAGTATCGACATTTTTACTATGTTGATTCTACCAATCCATGAGCATGGGAGATCTCTCCACTTTCTATAGTCTTCCTCAATCTCTTTCTTCAGAAGTTTATAGTGTCATTCACATCTTTTGTTAGGTTTACACCTAGGTATTTGATTTTTTTTGAGGCTATTATAAATGGAATTGTTTTCATACATTCTTTTTCAGTTTGCTCATTGTTACTGTATAGAAATGCTAATGATTTTATATCCTGCTATCTTGCTGTAGCTATTGATGATGTCTAGAAGCTTCTGAGTAGAGTTTTTTGGGTCTTTAAGGTATAGGATCATGTCGTCTGCAAATAGGGATATTTTGACAGTTTCTTTACCTATTTGTATTCCTTTTATTCCTTCTTCTTGCCTAATTGCTCTGGCTAGGAATTCCAGTACTATGTTGAATAGGAGTGGAGATAGTGGGCATCCTTGTCTGGTTCCTGATTTTAGAGGGAATGGTTTCAGTTTTTCCCCGTTAAGTATAATGCTGGCTGTAGGTTTGTCATATATAGCTTTTATAATGTTGAGGTACTTTCCTTCTATTCCTAGTTAAACTAAAACTTTAAATTGGTAGTGAAGACCCAGACAGGTCTCTAAAAGGAAATATCCTTTGGGACCATCACAGCATTAACACCTCCTTCCCAGGGAGGTAGGAGGAGAAGCACTGTGCTGTAAAGGGTCTGTTCCCCTGCACTGATTAAAGGAGATAGTCACCAGGCACACTGAGCACAAAAGACAAAGATCAAGTTCTCTGAATCTAAGACTTGAAAAGAAAAGACTGAACTCACTTCTGCCATCCAGAGCTATCCTCCATACAAACTGCTTTCTCAAATATCAGCAGACTCACCGCCTATCACCCCTTCCTCCTAACTATACTTACAAGAAGCACCTCTAAATGGCTGGGTAAAACTGCCTGAAGTTTAGTAAATACAAACAGGTGCTACAGCCATAGCTCACCAGGTCCCCTAGGACTCTCCCTTCCTGTCAATCAAATGGACAACCTCAACATGCCTCACATTTTCCTGCCCATTGCCACCCACTATTTCCCCACTACCAGAATGTTTTCAGTGCCCTTGAGATATCTACCAAAATCATTACTCTGAGATCACGTTCCAATCCCTATGCCTTTAAAGCCCTTCCAGATCCCCAGCTGCAGCTGACTCCTGATTCTCAGGAGTCATTGTCACTCCGTGTACCACCAACTAGATTGCATTGCAAAGCATTCAGTCACATCAAAATGCAAGCCCCCTGAAGACAAAGGCTCTGTCCAGGTTCTCTCAACATCCAGAATACTGTTTCCCTGCTCTTTACAGCCTCAGCTTCACAGGAGATACTTTTTCCTCCTTTGCCATCAAAATCAAAATTTTTTTCAAATTACCTAATAGAACACCACAGATTTAGAATTAATAGGTTCTATCTATCATAAATATCATGAAGTATGAAAAGGGTAATTCCCACAGTACACAATGAAGAAAGAGAAAAATAATACCATTCCTGGTAATATTCATTCTATTTTATAGAAGTGACGTGCTGGCTGATTCTAAAATCACAAATAAAAGCCAATTAGATCTTAAGCTAACTAAGATCTTTAAAATGAGAAAGAGAAAGAAAAAGAGCACCTATCTAGAAAGATAGTGACTTTCTTCTAGGCTTGTATTCTTTTTTTTCTGTACTTTCTGCAATAAACATAAGCATGTATTTCTTTTTCTAGTCAGAAAATGCTATTTTGAAAACATTTTAATGGAACAAATCATAAATGTTATAGGAATTTTGAGACATCTGAGAGCTATGTGAGTAGGAACAGGCAATGAGGTGGTAAGGGACAAGTAGGGTCATAAGGAACTGGCAGGTCAAAACAGGAAGAAAGGCAGAAGGAAAGGAGAGGCTCTTCACAAGCATAATCTCACCTAATCCTTGTAAGTGCTCAGGAAGCTATGTTATCCCCATTTTAAAGATGAGGAAACTGAAAAACAGTGCAACTTGTCTGGTCACACACCTTACCTAGCTAGTATTTTTTTTTCAGCTAGTTTCTGTGTTCCTCAGAGGGATCTTGGATACTTGGCCTCTAGTCCCACAAGCAAAAAAGATACTACTTTAATCTATTTTATTTATCTTCTTTATTTGTAAGACGTCATTTTTAAAAATACCAGAGGCCAGGTGCAGTGGCTCATACCTGTAATCCCAGGTACTGGAAGGCAGTCAAAGAGGGAGGGAGAGAACAAGGGTAGGAGGGAAAGAGGGAGAGTGAGAGGGAGGGAAAGCTGCTGTTTTCTTTAGAGCTAGCTTTGACATAATAAGTTTCAAATACCAAATGTCACTGATATGCAACTCTATTTTAAAACCACTAAAAGTATGCCATGCCCGTCCTGCAAAAGAACATGGGTTTTCTCATCATTCCTGATCCTGATTGGGGGTTGTTACTGTCTGATGATACACAAAAGCATCCATGGGCAACTCTTTTGGCATGTTTCTCCATCCTAGGTTTACCTCCTGTTTATTGACAATTGAAAGGTAGCAAGAAGGGCATTTAGATAAACTCAGAATTAACTTAATTGACAAGAGCTTATCTATACTTAGCCACAAGTGCATATAAGATAACAGCAGGATCAAATTCTGCTATTGTGCTGATTCAATTTACATGCTATGATTTGGTACAAACATAATCTGATAGCTCTCATATTTTGAAAGTATAATCCTTAAAAGGAAGCCAATAAATGTTTGGCCTCAGATTTTCCTCACTGTGCATTTGCTAGATGCTGAGCTGATTATTCTAAGGGACATCCTCTGGCTAGGTGAAAGCAGTCTTCCCAGCCACAAGCAGTTCATTCTGTTCATCTGATTTTATGCTCAGGAACAATATGAGATGCTGCCTTTTTAGAAGAGCAAGCAATAATACTGCATCCTAATAGACACACAGGTTTTCTTCCAAGCATGAGAGAGCAGAGCCTAGCATTAAATGGCTCTACAGAAGTCGAGAGATGAATGGGCTTTGAGTTCTCATTACTTTGCTATAAAAGTTACAGTTATAACTCTTAAGTTTGTTCACAAACACTGTCAGGGGGTTTAAAAAGTCCCAAATAACTTGGCAAACATTCACTGAGCACCATATGTGCGCACCGGGTATAGTAATACTGGGAATTCAAATATGAAACAGACATAGTTCTGCCCTTGAGAAATTTATGTAATCTAGTAATAGTAAAATATGTATAAATAGGCACCTCTTATATAATTTGGTATGTCTCAAGATACTATGGAAATGCAAAAGAGCCTACAGTAGGCAGAATAACAGCCCCAAATATGACCATGTCCTAATTCTCAGAACCTGTATCATACCTTACATGGCAATGAAGAATGAAGGGTACAGACTGACTTTAAAATAGATTATCTTGGATTAACAGGGTGAATCCAATGTAACTCATTTTAAAAAGTAAAAGAAGGCAGAAGAACAGGGAGAAAGAGATATAACAGAAGCACACTCGAGAAATGCTAGATTGCTGGCTTTGAAGAAAGGAGGGGCCGTGAGCTAAGGAATGCAGGCAGAATCTAGATTGAAAAAGGCAAGGAACAGACTGTCCTCTAGAACTTTCACAGAACACAGTACTGCCAACCTTTGCCTTGAGCCTAGTGACACCATTACACTTTTATAGAACTGTAAGCTGTCTGCATTAAGCCATTAAATGTGTAGCAATTTGTTATGATAGCGACAGAAAATTAATACACAACCCTTGGGTTGACAGATGCCATTACTTATATCAAAGCAAACTTACCAATGCTTCAACAGTCACACATACTAAGATCAAGGCCACTAAACCTGAAGCTTAATGCAGAAGCACAAATCCAAGTTATAAATGTTCACTGTATTAGATAAAGTCTCCAGTGCCTGCACCTAGAATATCCTTCACATTCTCACCAGCCAAAACTGCCATGATTTGGGAGACAAACTACTATTCTCCAATACAAGGACAAGACTACTCACAAAGAAACTGCCAGCATTACCTCTTTGAGCACTAAGGTGCCACATATACAGATACTCACACAGGCCCTCTGAAATGTCTACTCTCAGATTCTCTATAAATACAGCTTACTATGTAGTACACCATTTCAGTGTGACTCCAGAAAAAGCTATGCAATCATCTTCCAAACCATGGCCCAGGGCAGTGTTACTCCTCTGGAATTGTTCTTCAGAGGGGTCACAACACCCCAAAGTTGTCCATCAGGCCACAGCCAAAACATCAAAGGCACATGAAAAAGCACAAAGCAACTGCTTTGTTCAGGATGTGTTTGCTTACTTGAGATGACTCAAAGGAACATAACTCAAGCAAGACTGAGGCCAAAGGGGAAGGGCCACACGTAATTTAGTTATTTTCAGGAAAGCTGCACTTGAACATGGAATTCTACACCTGTGCGTAGAACCCACCAACCATCTGTGGCTTTAAATATTATCTTGTGGATTCTAGCCCCCAGCATTCTCAGGAAGGAAAGGCTTAATTCTATATGCTATGTACTAACTACTACATTATACAAAACCCAAAGTTTCATCTTACTTTTCTGAAAAACTTAGAAGACTGGCCATAATAAGCTTTTAGCTGATGAGTAAATAGTGTGCATATGACCACTTTTATAAACATGTGAGTAAGGTGTGGTGGCACAGGCCTACAATCCCAATGCTCAAGAAACTGAGGCTGAAAGATGGTAAGTTTGAGGCCAGCCTGGGCTACACAATGAGTAAAGAACCAAAACAAACCCAAAAAGAACAAAGAACATGTATGCTTCCCTCTCCTTGATTTTTTTTTTTGGAGGGGGTGGGGAGGGTGCTGGGGATCAATCCTAAGGCCTTGAGTGTGCTAGGCAAGCACTCTTACCACAGAGCTACATACCCAGCCCGTGGCTTCTGTCTTTCCTCACCCCTTCTTAGACTTATTGCCTGATATACTACTTTGCATATTGGAGCCACAGACTGTTTGAAAGCCATTCGCCTACCATCTTTGTCCTGCATCTACACCAAACAGAATACTAAGTAAAGAATCTTTGTCTAGTCTCAGGATTTCTGTGATCTTAGCTGTAATGCAGTTTCTTCGTTTCTGTCTTCCTTGGTCCATGCTGCAGCCATCACTGGTCACACTAATCCTTTTCTCTTTAGAGCTCCTCTAACCACTCAATACAATAAAGGAGGAAAGAAGTCAATATACCAGAAAGGGGAAAAAATTTCATCACTTCAGTAATTTTTAAAAAGTAATCAAATAACAAGAAAACAACCCAGTTAAAAAACAGGCAAAGGAACTGAACAGATATTTCTCAAAGAAGACACAAACAGCCAATAGGCATATGAAAAAAATGTTCACCATCAATAATCACCAGGGAAATTCAAATTAAAACCACACCAAGATATCACTTCACTCCTATTAGAATGGATATTATAAAAGAGACAAAACATAACAAATACCAGGCAGGATGGCACACACCTGTAATCCCAGCACTCAGGAGGCTGTGGCTGAGGCTGAAGCTAAGGCAGGAGAATCACAAGTTCAAGGCCAGCTTGGGCTACACAGTTAGATCCTGTTCAAAAAAAAAATTTTGTTAAGGGAGGATATAGAGAAAAAAGAACCATTCCATACTACTGGAAGCAATGTGAATTAATACGGCCATCATAGAAAACTGCACGGAGGCGCCTCAAAAACATAGAATGAGACTATATAATCTGCACACTAGATATATCTAAAGATACATATAAGATTATGATGGAGCTGAGTATATATCTGTTACAGGGTACATATCCAAAGAAAATGAAGTCAGTATGTCGGGAAGACACCTACACTCCCATGTTCATAAACAAGACATGGAAGCAACCTAGGTATCTATCAATGGATGAATGGTTTTGCAATGTGGTGTATGCATACACAGTGGAATATTATTCAACCTTAAAAAGGAATGGAATGCCAGTCACAGAAAGACAAATACCATGTAATTTTTTTTTTTATGGGCCTGGGTTTGACCTCAGGGTTTTGTGTTTACAAAGCAGGCATCTACAGCTTGAGCCACACCTCCAGTCCATTTTGCTCTGGTTATCTTGCAGGGAGAGGTAGGGGGCAGGTCTTGTGAACTAGTTGCCCAGGCTGGCTTCAAACCTCCATCCTCCGGATCTCAGCCTCCCAAGTAGCTAGGATTACAGACGTGAGCCCCTGGCACCCGGCAATAAATACTATACAGTCTTACTCATACACAGAATCTAAAGAAGTTAAACTGAGGGTGTAGTTCAGTGGTACAGTGCTTGCCTAGTATGCACAAGGCCCTAGGTTCAAACCCCAGTGCCACAAAAAAATAAAAAAGTTGATCCCACAATAGGTAGGTAGGGAGTAGGGGACAACAGGAGAGGGTGGGAAGATGCCGATCAAAGGATACAAAACTATAGTTATATAGGAGGAATAAGTTCAAGAGATCTATTATATGGATGACTAAGATTAGTAATGATATATTGCATTTTTAAAAAGGCTAGGAGTATTAAATTTTCTTGCCACAAAAATGATAGCTATGTGAGGTGATGCATATTTTAATTAGCTAGATCTAACCATTCTACAATGCATATATCCAGTTATATTTGTCACATAACAATGAGGATATGTTATGAAAAGATGCATTACGTGATTTCATCATTGTACAATCATCATCATAGCGTGCACTTTACACAGATTTAGATAGTAAAGCCTACTAAACATACAGGTATATCAGTGTGTGTCTGTGTGTCTGTGTGTGTGCGCGCGTGTGCCTAGGGCCATGATGAACAGAATATATGACACCAAATCAAGCAAAGAGAAAATGATGCCATTAGGAGATGCAGTACATGAGATGTGTGAGGCTGCTGCCAGCGTAACATGCATAGTTTTAGAGTAAACATCTTTTGTGTAAGTACAAAAAGCATACTCTAAAACAATGATTAAAAGCATAGTACGGTGTACATACATAAACCAGTAACACAGTATTTATTGCCATTACCAACTATTATGTACTTCACATAATCATATGTGCTATACTTTTATAGGACTGGCTCTGGTTCCAACCACATGTGGGGACAGGATATTTTTAGCTCCACTATAATCTTGTAGGACCACCTTCATGTAGACCATCTGCTGTTGACCACAATGTTATGTGGCACATGACTGTACCTAAAAACGTCACGGTGAAACAGGATAAATACATGTAATTTTACCTGTCAATTTAAAATAAAATTTTTAAAAATACAGATAACCAATCAAAAATCTGGTGCTTTCATTTGTTCATTGGTGTCCGTTAATCAAAGAATGAGTTTGGGTGTTTGTTTTTAATAGATTTCAATTTTTTTCCCATAAAAGTCCAAAACAGATTAACTTTTAGAACAAAGAAACAGCAGTATTCCTCTAAACAGTTAGGCAGGTTGGCAGCTAAAGGGAAACATAAAATGTTATTAGCTATGATTTGCCCAAACACCAGGAAATACCTACAGGGACCGCTGGCTTCCCTTCCGGGAACATGAACAAAGGCAAAGCTGCTGTTTGAGTACAGCCAGCTCTTCATTCTCAATGCTCTCAGAACTGTTCTCCAACCCCCAAGCAAAAACAAACAAAAAAATAGGCTAATTAAAAATCAGTGGAGGGGTAGGGGCATGACTCAAGGGTTAGAGGGCCTACCTAGCAAGCACAAAGCCCTGAGATCAAACCCCAGTACTGCCCAAAAAATAAACATTCAATGGAAGTATTTTGACAGATCGAAGGAATAAGCTATACATAGAGAATCAATCCTATAGAAGAAACTATACATCCTAAATTCTGTGCATGATTCAGAAGATCAATTCCCAGAAAAGTTCTACAGTTCCCTGACAGTCTGAATACAGGAAGACTAGAGGACACAGGATACGCTCACAAAAGTCATCATCATTTGCTCTTTCCAGCCATCTGGTTTGCTAAACCTGCATTCCTAACTTGTAAAAGCTACCAGAGTACCGTATTTTGTGATGAAAACTTACAAAATGGCATACCTGCTTATATAATAAACTTTTCAAAGCTCCAAACACAAATACCCCCCACATTCACTCAGTCACTAACAAAGAACTACCAAGTCTAACTTTGGGCAACAGAGGTCCCCAACTCAGTTACTTTCTAAGAACTACAACCTCACAGCTCTCCTAGGAGATGTGCAAGACAAAGAACTTACCATTCTTTGCTAGGGATCATGCTACAGTTCAGATGGTGAATGTCCTTCAAAGGCCCATGTGATAATGTTCACCAGTTTGGCACTACTGGTGGGTAGTAGAACCTTTAAGAGGTGGGGCCTAATGTGAGCCTTTAGGTCATTGGGGGCATGCCACTGAAGGGGATGGGGGCACCCTGGCCCTCTCCTGACTCTCTTTTGCATTCTAGCCAAGAAATGAACTGTTTTAGTCCACACATGCTCCCACCATGATGTGCTGCCTTGCCACATGCCCAAAGTAATGGGCCAATTGACCATGGACTGGAATTTCCAACACAATGAGCCAAAATAAATCTTTCTCTTAACAAGTTACTTGGTTCAGGTATTTTGTTAGAGCAAAGAAAAGCTGACTAACCCAGATCCTTTCTACCCTGGATCTGCTTTTTTTTTTTCCTTATACCCCCATTAACAGCAGCTAAGGATAATAAGGATCCACTACAAAGATTAAGAAAGAGAAAAATTCACAGAATGTAATGGATGGCTTTCCAACCAACCTATACTATGTTAAGTGTCACCAGGTTACTAGCTTTTTTGTTTGTTCTTTCTTTTTTTTTGGTGGTACTGAGGTTTGAACTCAAGGCCTCTCACACTTGTTAGAAAGGTGCTGTACCACATGAGCCATGTCCCCAGCTCTTTTTGCTTAGTTTTGTTTTAGCTTCCGATAGGGTCTCAAGTTTCTGCCTGTGCCTTGGACCACAATTCTATCTCTACCTCCTAGGCAGCTGAGATTACAGTAATGACCCACCACACCCAACGTGGTTTTGAGATAGGGTCTTGCTAACTTTTTGCCCAGGTGGGCCTCAAACTGTGATCCTCTTAGCTCTACCTCTCAAATAGCTGGGATTACAGGCAAACACCACCATGCCTGGCCCATCAGAATTCTTTTTCTACAGGAACAGGACACAAACTTTTAGGTAAATCTAGTGGAATCAGCTACAGGTCCAAAAGCATAACCAATTTCTATCCCTCTACTTTGCACTTTAATCAGGTTACTGGGAAAGCAGAAAGATATTTAAATCATGGGAAACACTAACACAGGTTTCATGTTTACAACTCATACAAATTTATATTAAATTGTGTCTTCATGCTCAATGGAAGTGACAGTGTAACACTGACCTTTTCTTTATCAAGTGGCTCACAAAAGACCACTGTCACTACCAGTCAAAATAACTAAACATTTCAATCCTGGAGAGACACAATTTTCCCATTTATCAAACACACCCTAATATTTAACTCCACATGCTGGCACCTGATACACTTTACCTCACTTTATCATTTGCCAGAATCTCCCAATCCTTTCTGCAATGCTGACAAACTGAGACGGAGTACTGAGGGCCCTACCAGGACTGCTTGGCCCTTGGCCTACAGAAGAAGCATGCAAGGTGGCTTAGTGTCTTCTCTTGGGAGGCAGGCTGGCAGAGACTTTGCAGTGGTCAAACCTTGGTTGGAGCTCTGCTGCTCTTATCGTTGCATCACTTAGGGCAGTGGTTTCCAATTGATTTTTGCCCATGGGACATTTGACAAGGTCTGGAGACATTTAGTTGTCGTAACTGGAGGGGGCGCTATTGGCATCCTATGGTGTACAAGATGCAGCCTTATCCTGCAATAGAGAATGTAACACTACATGGTTCTGATGATGCACACTGCAAAGTGAACTGAACTCTGAAATAATCGATTTTAACAATTCCCTCCCCACAAACTCTAGTTAAAGGAGGATGTCCTGTTAGTGTTTAGCAGAACAGCTACTCAGCTTTGTAGTGTCCCACAGATGAGCAGATTGGAGTGCGGGCTAGGTACCCACCATAACTCACATGGAGTTGAACACACACTGAGCTGACCCAGGTCTGCACACTCATACACTGGGATGACTACAGGCTAGTGTTATGCACGGGTGGCTCGTCTTCATCCTCAGAGAGCACATAAGCCGGGACATGTTCCCTATGGGGGAACTTGCCCCAGAATGCGCTTCTGTGGGCTTGAAGCAGCAGTCCTACACACTGAGAGTTCCGTTGACTCCTCCAGTGCTGTGCTGGGAGGTTGTCTGGTTTCTCCCCACATCCACACCCATACCATGTTTGTCTCTGACAGATCCTGTCAGTGCTCAGATGACTGATTAATTCCTTTTGGGGTCTGTTTCAGCTAAGAGTGATCATTTCTGGCACAGAGTATCACTCAATACAAGTAAAGCCCATGTATAACTTTGTTCCTGCCCTGCTAAAGGCTCCAGTTGCATGTGTGAAAGTCTCAGCCTGTTCACTAAGGAATGAATCATAGAAGAAGCCTTCTGCCTACAATGGCAAACCTCCAATATTCAACACTGGGCAAGAATCCTTTAACATACCTTCCTGAGTTTTGAAAGTATTTTCAAGAAGGGTGTGGTGGCACACATCTGTAATCCCAGCATTCAGGTAGAAGGATCATGGTCAGAGGCCAGCCTGGATTACATTGTGAGAACTTGTCCCCAAAAAGCCAAAAAACACGGGGTGTGGTAGCTCACATCTGTAATCTCAGCTACTTAGGAGGTGGAGATCAGGAGGATCTTGGATTGAGGCCAGCCTGAACAAACAGCAAGACCTTATCTCAACCAATAGCTGGGCATGGTGGTGTTGTCAGTCTTCTCAGTCACTTGGAATATGTAAATAAGAAGACCCGAGATCCAGGCCAGCAAAGCAAAACACATGAGACCCTACTTGTAAAATAACTAGAGCAAAAATGGCTACAGGCATGGCTCATGCCTTGCTAGTGTATGCCTAGCAAGCTTAAGGCCCTGAGTTCAACCCCCCTGGACTGCCAATCATATACACACAACACACGCACACAAGCAGGGATGGGGCTGTAGTTCAACAGAGCTTGCCTAGCATGTGTCAAGCCCTGGGTTCCATCCTCAATAAACAAACAAATAAAAAAACACAACTACACGGTAGTCTATAGAATTCATGTCCTACTGGCTTCTAAAAATCATCTTCAAAGTAAAATGTAACCAATAACTGAGACAGTTCTCCAAGCCTAAAAACTCTTATCACAAAGCAATATGCCCATACAATCTACTGATCTGTTCCCATTTCATCACTGGGCTGTGTGACTGCTTTGCGGGCACCTTTCAGTTGATGGGCACCTTTCAGTTGAAGGGCACTAAAATCCCTGGAGGGGACAGTTATGATTCCTTTCTTATGTGGTGGACAGGATGTCAAATCCTCCAACAGATGGCTCCATCAACTGATGGGCAGGTTAATTTTCTTCCTACCAACTGTCAGGGTGAAACAGAGCTAGAAAAATAGAGGAAAGAGATAAGCAGGAGGAAATTCTCACTAAATGAAAGCAATATCCTTGCACCCATGGTCTTTGTGTACTGCTTTATCTTCTTTTCCCTGGTGCTTCACTTTGATCCAAATAACTTAACTATCTAAACCAGCTAAAATGTGTAACTTACGATAGTGGAGGAAATGTGGATTTACAGGTAAGGTTGAGATCACAAGGAGTTATATCATAGCTAAGTCAACAAGTCCAGCTCACTTAATCACTCCCCTTACTGGTTCTTCTCTAAGTACTGAACTCATAATCAAACTGCTAGTTGCCAGGTCCGCAGAGAAAAGTCTCTTCATGTAGAGAGTCTACAGGAAGAAAATGGAGTCTGGCTCCATTTTCAATGTTTGACTCCTGACAACTAAGCCCTACCACTGCTGATCTTCCCTTCTAAGCAAGCTGATAAAAAGGCCTGGGGCTCTCTTCTCTGGCAGCTGCAAGAAATTCAAACCACCCCTCAGCAGTCCATGAAGTCAAGCCAGCCTCATGTCCCTGCTCTCTCAAGACACTTCTGGTGTGCTTAAGAGCCTGCCCTGCTCTCCCCAAGAGCTTTGTTATGTGGAATAAGCCTTTACACATCTCTTGTGTACTGTGTGGGCTCATCACTCTTCGACGTATTAACCAAGCTCTGGAAAGAGTCCATCCTATAAAACAAGTGTAATAACATACTCTCCCTATCTAGCCAGTAGGATCAATGTGGGGATCAAAACAAGTAGGAGCCCCATTTTCCTCTCCCAAAACTCAGCTCTGCTCCTCTGTTCTCCTTCCAACTCCCTTCAGTTTCTGTCTTGAAGTTACTAATTCACTAAAACAAACCCATCTAACTTTCTTCAGCACACAAAGACCATCCCTGGTATAAGAAGCATTCACAGAGGATTCAGTAACCATTCTCTGGAGTTACCTATATAAACTAGTTAATACCAATCAAAAATTTGCCCCCAAAAATTCCTTCCTCTTCCATTGTATTCAAGATCACACTTACCCAAACCAGCCAAAAAAACAAGGAACATTTTCTTATCACAGAGAAGCTGGAACACTGGAAAACCATGACCTTGAAATAATAACAAAGAATTTTCTCATGAGATCAGTGATATTAACACGGGATTTGAGATAGATTGTGACTAGACACACTAATGAAATGTGTCAAGGTTTAGAAGATCTCCATAACTTAGCGAACCTATACTTTTCCAAATGAGGAACTACTATGCTACACAACCTTGCCTAGATAAAAGATCCATTCAAAGTACAAACTAAATCAATAAATTTTAAGGTAACAAAGTAAATGGTTGCAGATTCCAAACTGCCAGCTAACCTTTAACCTTTAATAAACTACCATTTGTCAAGTTTTTGACATAGTATGAAAGAATATCCATAGTATCTACAAAGGCAATAGAACAATACTCCTTCCAACAGCATCTGTGTAAGACATACTCCAAAAGACTCACTGCAGAAACACAAATGAGTTTCTAGATGCCTTCTACTAACCAGATATTAAAGACATAATAAAAAAATTTTCATTAGGTTTTTTGTTTTGGAGGTTTTAGTTTTTATTTTTAAAATGTCAGATTAACATAATGAGTATGTTATAATGTTATTTTAAAAGTTGGTATTGTTGAATGAGCAATTCTAATTCCTAATATGATCTCTACAGATATAAACAAAACTGAGGTACACAAGAATTTTTTTTTAGATGGAATTCACATACCATAAAATTCACCACAAGGTTGTACCATCACTTCGACTATCTAGTTCCAGAACATTTGATCACCCTATAGAGAAACCCAACCTCCATCCTCCCCTCCCCACAATCCCTTGGTAACCACTAACCCACTTGTCTCTGGATTTCTCTACTGGACATTTCCCATAACTGGAGTCATACTACAAACAGCCTTTTGTGATTTGACTTTTTTCACTCAGCATGAAATTTAGGGTTCACACTATAGCAGATACCTAGTACTTCCCTTCTTTTTTATAGCTAAATCACATTCCATTAAGCAAGTATACAATACTTTGTTGGTCCATTCATCCACTAGCAGACCTTGGTGTTGTTTCTACCTTCTGACTATTGTGAGTCATGTTCTCAATTCTCTTAGGCACAGACTTAGGAGAAGTAGAGCAACTGAGTCACATGGTAACACTTATGTTTGACTTTTTAAAGAACTGCCAATCTGTTTTCCACAGTGATGCCCCATTTTACACCCCACCAGCAATGTACAAGGGTTGTCAGTAATTTTTAACAACCTAACAAGGGCCTGAGACCAAAAAGTTTAAGAACTGCTGTGCTAGGTTGAGAGGATTTTGAGATAAAAGATGGTCCCTTCATCAATGGGGTCACAATGTACCGTAGGAGCTTAGGCTCAGAGACAGAATCAAAATGCGCCACTAAGAGCTTCTGAGACAAAACAGGCATGGCTTTCCTATCCCCTGCCCAGAAGCCTTGTACTTCCTCTCTATCACTGTTGTTCTCTGCCATTACTGCCCCCACCCTATCTCCCATTCTACCTTACTTTCTTCCTCAGTGTCTTTTTTTCCCCCTGTAGCCATGGCTTTCCATAAAAGACTGCCTACTGCAGGTATCACTTGCTGTACTTACTAGGTTCCACTCAAAGCACCTGTCCTAGTCTTCATGCCTTCACCTTTCTCTCTTCTTGATCCTGAGAACCTCTTCCGCTAATAAACACGTGGCTCCTAAAGTCTAAAGGGGAAACTTTCTGTAAGTTAGGTTTGCGATATTTACTACATCTGTGAAGTGGAAAAACCTAAAACCTAACTATACTAAAAGCAAGTCTCGATGATTTTTAGAGAGAATAACTTCCCTAAACTTCAATCCCCTACAAAATTCAAACAAGATTCCTTACTACTGAAACACTGAAAAATAGCCACTGGAGAAGTACAACTGCAGAATTAAGACTGTGCCTTTCACGTCCAGGAATATCTTCTTTTTTTGGGGGGGGGTAATTTTACAGTAATTCAGTCAAAAACAAAGTTTCTCTATATAAATTTGAACTGAAATAAAGTATAAACCATATGGCTTATGTGACAGGCAGAATAATGACACCCCTAAGATATCTGCATCCTAATCCCCAAGAACCTATGAATGTTACTTTATATGGGAGAGGGGCATTAAAGACTGCAGATGAAATTAAAATTACTGGTCAGCTGGCCAAAAGAGATTATCCTGATTTTCCAGGTGGGTCCCTAATCACCTGACTATAGCTGGCTTTAAAAGATGGAGGAAGGGGCTGAACCCAAGGAATATGAGCAACTTCTAGAAGCAGGGAAACAGATTCTTTCCCAGATGCACGAAAAGGAGCACAGCCTTTTTTTTTCTTTCTTGGCAGTACTGGGGTTTAGACTCGGGGCCTTGAACTTGTTCTGCAGGTGCTCTACCACTTACACCATACCCCAGCCCTTTTTGCTTCATTTTTTGTGTGAGGTCAAGTTTGTTGTCTGGGAGCAATTTCAGACTTTGATCCTCCTACCTATGCCTCCCAGTAGCTGGGATTATCGGCACATGTCCAGGTTACTAGTTGAGATGGGGGGGTGTCTTTTTGCCTAGATTGGCCTCAAACCTCTGTCCTCCTTATCTCCACCTCCCAAGTAGCCAGCCAAGCACAGCCTATCGACAGCTCTATTTTTGGTCACTGAGATCAAGTTCCAACTCCCAACCTAAAATCCTATAAAGTACTAAATGTGTGTTTAATAACCACTAACTTGTGGTAATTTGTTATGTGAGCAATAGAAAACTAATTAATACAATTTAATCTTTTTATTTTAGAATTTATACTTCTAAGAAGTGTCCCCATTTTGTAGGACAGGGGCACTGACCTATACACACTCTTCCTCTTGAGCATTTCCACTCCCTTCTTAACAGTTTGAACTCTTATTCTTAAGCTCCTTTTTTTTTTTTTCAGTCAAATGACAAGCACAGAAACTACTCAGTACCTCTGAGTAGCAAGTGTGGACAACATGCTTTTGTCTACTCTACATTCTTGTTTTAGCAATCCAAAATCCCTCCCCCATGGGCTGTGACTTCACTTTTGTCCAGCTCTATCTCTGGTATATTTACCTGTTTTTTTCAGAGATCTGTGTCTTAGGTCCTCTAGTATGCTGTATTAAATAATCTAGAATGCATACCTGACAGAACAAGAAACAAATACTACCAACTGGCTCAATTAGGATATAGTACTGCCTGCAATTACAAAACATCTCAGCACCATTTCTTGGTTCAAAGTACCATTTGTCATTACATGACACATAATGCAGACATTATTTTACTGCAATAAAAAAATTAATATGTACTCATTTGTCACAAAAGATAGATGAGAAATACAATCCTTGTGACTGACCACGATGAGCAATAGGGCACTCTGTTAAAACATTCATATTGGTCTATCACATTCTCACAGAGCAAGCTTCTGTTAGGAGACATCTGTGTTCTGACTGAGAAATTCGAAGGGTGAGCCACCCAGGAACAATGTCAAGTGCATTAAAAATTAATGAGAAAAAAAACAACCTCATGGTCATACTTCACCTCTAGTTTCATAGGCTACATAGTATATATACTCCATATAAACAACTTACTAAAACTTCTAGGTCCCACCATTTGTTCTAAAAAGGGAAGAATCAAAAATAAGTCATTCAGAGCCAAGCAAGGTGGCTCACATCTGTATCAGGAGGTAGAGGTAGGAGAATCATGGTTCAAGGCCAGTATGGGCATAAAGTTAGTGAGACTTCCATCTCACATATCTCAACCACCAAGCTAAGCACGGTGGCCCACATCTGTCATCCTAGCTACACAGAAGTCATGCTCAGAAGGACCAGACGAGGCTGTCTAGTACTTCTAAAAAAAAAAAGCAACTCTGTATGTCCAGAATTCTGTGGGCAAAAACAACCCAAAAGGACTTTAACTGGGGAAACTAATTTAATAAGCTGTTACCTTTTACTATAAAATGTTATAAACATATAATTATTTACTGTTTCCAATTCATTGCCAATTTTTATAAAACTTTACAAAATGACACTATCAACTACATGTCCTATACAATCACCATGTTTTTTAAAAAATTATTTTCATAGGACATTATAGAAAACAAATTCATAGTCATAAAGAGGCATTTGGTTCCGCTTCCCTATACAAGCAGACCTGAAATTCAAAGTAGAATACACACCACCCCACCCTCAGGATATGCGGGGAGGAAGAGACACCCAATCCATTCCCTTCTACCACTCAACATGCTAGGAAGCAAGGACTCCACAAATGACAACTGTTCTGAGAGCTCCAGTGCACTTACTGTGCCCCAAGTCTAGGCCACATGCTCTGCATGCCTCGTCCCATTAATCTGCCAACAGCTCTAGGTGGTAGTTTCATTATCCCTACTTTGTAAATTAGGGGATAAAGTGACAGGGTGTGACCATCTAAAACCACACCCAGTGAGAAAGAAGCTGGGCCAGAATTACACCTCAAGTATGCCAGCAGCTAGCTGTCTTCTGAAACTTTTTGTAAGCTTTCTCAAAACATCTTAAATTCTTCCTGGATTTAAAACTCCTTTTTCTTTACTACCTAGCAAAAGAAATAAAAGCATGAATAAAAATAACCATAATTATAAGCAGTGTTTCAATTCTCTATGACAAGAGACATACAATTAACTGTTAAGGAGAACAAAAGGAAGCCATGTTAGAAGTGGACCCTCTCCCCCTTGAAGGTGACTTACTGGAAACTCTCTACCCAGGCCTGAAGAAAAATAGACATCCGCCTTTAGCCATTTACTAGAAACTACCCACCTGGCCTAGAAGAAATTACTCGCTCTTCCTTGGAATCTAGAGCATTGAGGATTTTCCTGCCTAATAACCTTCCTGGGACTTCTCTACCAACCTTTTATCTATCCCCAGTCTGTAAGCAGCTAGGGGCTCCAGCTCTCTTGCTGGGGACCCCCTTCACAGGACCACTTCTCCACAATAGACCCAGTGCTACCACTGAATTATCTGTCTCCCCACCTATCCATTCTGCACCTCTTTTAGTCTAACATTGACAAACACATAATGGCATATGTAGGAGGCAGGGGGAAAAGGAAAGGTTAATTCCCAGAAAAAATAGGAGCCAGAGTAGGCCAAGGCTGGCTAGCTGAAGAGTCTGCAGTCTTTGAAGGACAGCAGTGAGAGAAATGGCCTAAGGCATAGATAGGGCCGTATTTCATTGCCTTTACAAGCCAAGGACGCACAGGGGCTGGTTTCAGAGAGAGACTGGTATTAGCAGCCTTTAGCTGACACAATATCATCAGTCATTCATCGCACAGATATCGCATTCCTCGCTGTCTCAGCACTGAACATTACTGACATGATCCACAAAGAGTCGCTGCTTTGAAGAGATACAGTGGTGTGACAGGGGAGGAAACCCAACCCTTTTTAAAAACCTCACAGGACAGCAAGTAAAACAAGCAACCTAACAGACAATCAATAATGAACGTTTAAGAATTTCTACCCACAGAAAAGTATCATAGGACACTGTTATATATAAAGTATAATAAGGCACTTCATATCACCTGGCCAAGTCTCTGAAATAACTGCACAGAAGTTAAAATAGAGCCAGAAAAGATTACTTACCATTATCACCCAGGTTTCACAATTAGCTAAGTTGTTGTAATAGTCAGACTTTTCATCACTGTGACAAATACCGGAGAAAAATCAACTTACAAGGAGGAAAGATTTATACTGGCTCAAGGTTTCAGTCCATAGTTGGCTGGCTTTGTTGTTTCTGGGCATGGTGAGGCTGGACATCAGGGCAGAAAGCGTATGATAGAGAAAGCAACTCATCTCATGGTGGACAGGAAGCAGAGAGAAAGAGAGAGAAAAAGAAAGAGGGCAGGGCAAGACATCCTTCAAAAACATGCCCCAGTGACCCACTCCCTCCAACCAAGACCCATCTTCCACAGTTCCACCATCTCCCAACAGTCTATTCAAATTGTGAATCCGTTGATGGACTAGTCCACTAATGACAGCAACGCCCTCATGATTTAGTCACTTCCCAAAAGCCCGACCTCTGAACACTGCTTGCATCAGGTACCAAACCTTCAATGCATAAGTCCCTTTGAGGGACACTCTTATCCAAAACATAACTGTTTACAATGATAATTTTCAATTTAGACTTCATACGTAACTTGTCTGCAGGCACACAGCAAATATAGATGACTATAGGTGAGGATACACAATGGATGTCATAGAATTTACTTACCTTCTTTGAGCATATGCCCTCATTAGCGAAATGCGATTTGTTGTAAAGTCTCTATGAACTAAGGCAGTCAATGATTCTCAAACTTCAAGGCAAATCATCTAGGCAATTACTAAAACTGCAAGTTCTCCAGTCCTATCCCTGCAAATTCTGATTCAGAAATCAGAATGCCCACTCACCCAAGAAATTCTGATGCAGATGTGTATAGGTCAGAAGTTGCCTGTAAAATTTAGTTACACAAGGTCTAAATTCAAATGTACTTAATTAACATATTTGATTTAGTCATCATTAATCTAATAAAAATTTTGATTAGAAATCAACATTTATGAGGTCCTAAAAATACTGATTAGAAATCAGTGTTTATAAAGTCCAATGTATTGGCCTCACATGCATTTAAAATGTATACGTACATTTAAATGTATTTAAAATACATTTTAAATGTATTTCTGCTTTCTGTGAGAAGTAGAAAAACAATTACACTTTAGTGTACTTAATTCAGAAACACATTCCCACTGCAAATTTTCATGTATCTTCAGCTCACTTAAGTGGCTGGTTCAGCAAATTAATGAAAATCTCAGGCAAGATAAACTTACCATGGGAAAGCCCCAACTCAGTAGTTTTCACAAAAGGGTTTATTAAACCAAGAACTTATTTTCTTAATTTATATTTTCACAATTCTTTCCCTAAAAAGTTGAAATTTTGGAATCCTGTGTTTTTAAAAAGCAAAAATCCAAGTTTTCAGGGATTACAGAAATAGTTCTCATTAAAACTTGTCCACAGTTCCCCTTGTCAGATCACAGCCTCCCTAAAATGGGCCTTTATCCTTGGCTTCTGAAAACATGCTAACAATAAATCTACCACTGAAACTAAACATTCATACCCTTAGTAGTTCTAGAATGCTTCCTAAGAGATGAAACACATCCATTGTTCTTGCTCTATACTTCTGTTCCACAACACGCAATGTGGTAATCAATACTGGCAGTTACTAGCTAATCTTGTTCACAGAATTGTGAAAGAATGTTACTACCTGAATATTTGTTAGTCCAGACTGATTTTTACATGTTGTCACTGAACTACTTCCAGAGCAAGCCAGGTAGATTTCCATGATGTCATATATTTGCAGAAAGTTCCTCATAAGTAACAGGTGGGTTACTGCTGCTCCCCTCTGTGCACAAGAAAAATGGAAAAACCTGAATGACATCTCAAGATCAGTGGTGGTAAGCAGCAGTGAAAGCATGCCAGCCTGGAGCCCTGCTCACTCAGCCCTGCTAAGCCTCCTGCTAGCTCCTGATGTTGAATAACTCTGAGCCTTGGTTAAGGAGAGCCAAGGAAGATGTCCTGAGGCCCCCGAGGGATCTATGCCTTATGATTTTGACTATATCAAAAGCCAAGGAAGATGTCCTGAGGCCCCCGAGGGATCTATGCCTTATGATTTTGACTATATCAAAAACCTTCTATTTTAATCACCCAAAAGAAATAGTATGGCACTTCTATGCCACACTGCCCGGGCACAGTGGGCCTACCCTGCCTGACTTTAGCAGGCCTGCAGTGGAGCAATCCAAGGGTCACTTAGATCCTTTGAATTGCAGTGCCACTAGGGGACACTCAAAATACCATGAAATGGGGATGTAGGATGTGGACTGTCCACCACAAACAGGGATAGGTTTTACTAGCAGAGATGTGCACATGTATGACATCTGAAAAGAATGTAAAATTTCACCTACCATGTCAGCAAAAGTAAAAAGAGCACATACTCAATGAACATTTGGTATGTTAAAAAGACAAGAGTGGCAGAAAAGTTTAAGATAGTTTTATGTAAGAAAAACTGAGAAAAGCTTATCCATTCAATTGAAAAGCCTCAAAATTAGGAAAAAAAAACTGTAATTATTCCATTTTAGTGACACTCTGCAAACGAGAAACACTGAAACAGAGTCAATAAATAAATGCCAGAGATGAGGATGGAACGTAAAGCCCAGAAAATGTGTACAACTCACCCAAGGTCACACAGTCTAATACTAAGAACAGTCTCTAGATTTCTGCTAGGTGTTTTTCCACTACACAGAGGACTCCCGGGATAAGCAGGTTTCATCTTTAGTATAATGACCTCCAGCAAGACGCCACAGCCTCACCTGTAATCAATCCCAGTTTCTAGCCTTGCTTAGTACTTCAAGTCTCCCTAACAGGAGCGCCTAAATAATTCCTCCAATGGTCTTCACCAGTTTCTTTCTAACAGCATTCTTTCTAAGTATTAGCAAGGTCCTCAGGTCAGCATCTACACTCCCAAGTTTTTAAAGGGTACAGGAGAGGGGCAATATGTGACATTATTCTATCTTGTTACTCAGGAGAATGTGTAAAATCAGAAGGCCCTTGAGTGTAGTAGGCTTAGCTAAATGAAATCTTTTACATCTGGTAATTCAGCCATGCCTTTCTCTGGTTTAGGAAAATTGCTTTCAAACTGCAGACCTGTGAGGCTCTCCAAGGAAAGGGGCACACTGACACTGACTTGTTTGTGCACCCAAACAAGCATGTCCACCCCCAGGTGGCACCACTGAAGACAAACAAGGAAGATGTTCTTTAATATGGGACTTCTGCAGAGAAGCCACCTCTAGGAAGCTAGCCTCTTTCAGAATTGCACTTTAGAGACTTATAAACTGTTTGTTGATCCTGTAAAGTTCTGGTCTTTATAAATGTTACTAACCAAAATTAGTATTGGTTACTAATAATACTAATGATGTTACTAACCAATATTTACTGAGGATTTACTCTGTAACAAGCACAAGGTATTTGCTTTGTATCTTACTATTTCATTTGATCCCAAAGCAATCTCATGTGGTAGCTATTTCTTATCCCCATTGTACACTAAAGGAAGTTAACTCACAACTGGCATCAAGTGGAGCAAGGACTCTAAACTGCAGGTAGATTGAATGTTAGACCCCAGCTTTCCCTGGGCCCCTAAATCTTCCTGGCGTTCTGTGGCAACTTTAAGAATAAAGACAGCCGATGGCAGTGGGAAGTAGTCCATCTTAGGACAGAATTCTGGTGTCCTCAATATTTAAAATACTGCCACCAACCTTATTTAATTAAGCATAGGACTAGCATATGGAAGTCTCAAAGTTGCTTGAAGATATTTTATAGAATATCAACTGCTCTATATTTCTTTAGAGAAAG
Source organism: Castor canadensis (assembly GCF_047511655.1). NCBI lineage: Eukaryota > Metazoa > Chordata > Mammalia > Rodentia > Castoridae > Castor > Castor canadensis. The sequence continues at coordinate 56,424,973 of NC_133400.1, forward strand.
CTTATAGTTACTAATATTGATGGCTATGGTAACATTTCATCTTACATCTTTGATGTATTCTTTCACTATATAGATTCATGACAACTAATGAGAACTAACTGGTTTGGAGGTTTCCTTTGCCATCATGTAGAATAATGTAAAGAAATCAGATGCAAACTACTGAAATTAGGGGAAAAAAAAAAAAACAATTGTTATGTCCTTGCCTTTAACCTTCCCTTCCAATATAGCCTACTTACCAGAACCCAACAAATGACTAAAATCTCCAACTTGGAGGCTGAGGCAAAAAGCTCTCAAGTTCTAGGCCAGCCTGGGCTACATAGAAGACAATGTCTCAAACAAGAGCAACAACAACAAAAAAAACCTCCAACTTGGCTTGGGGGCGTGATACCTCAAATGGTAAGAATGCTTGTCTAAAGTACTCAAGATCTAGGTAAAATCCCTTGTACTACAAAAAATAAATAAATAAATAAACAAACCAAAAAAAAAAAAAAAAAAAAAAAAAGCCCTCCAACTTAATCACATCAGTGCCTTGCTGCAAAACCTCCCTCACTGACTAGAGACTAGAGCTCAAATTCCCTAGCCTTCCACATGCTTCAGCCAACTTCACTCTTCCCTTTTACCTCTCTCTACACAAACCTTAACAGCAGCCGGATTGCTCATTCTCTGAAACACGTTTCAACTTCAGTTCATGTAGGAAACAGTAACTGAGCACCTAATACACGCCACTTACTCTATCTGTTGAGCAGCCACCAGCACCACGCTGGGCTTGAAGCTGATGCCAACTTCAAGGACAGGAATCTGTCTTCACAGAACTACGGGCAAGCTTAGACTGTTTCTTTGCCAGGAAGCCAGCCATGTAACTCCCCCAAATTAAAGTTTTAGTACAGGCCCATTCCCATCACTTTAAAATGACTTTTTAAAGCACACAGGCCACTGTCTTTTTAAGATCTTTCTCAAAATTAAAATAAGACAGCACTCCTTTTTAAATTTTTTTTAAATGGTTACATAAAAATTGTACATATCGATAGGCTAACATGTAATGCTTCAATACATATATATACTAACGTTTAAATCACGTTAAACATCCGTCCCCTCAAACATTTATAATTTCTTCATAGAAAAAATAAGTCGAAATTCTAATAAAAGTGTAAAAAAAAAAAAAAGGATTCCTTCTGTCCCAAATTTAAAATAAGTGTTTATTTTCAGTGCCAAAAGGCCAATCCAGCAAATGAGCCCAGCCTGGTAAAACACGCAGCCCTGAATGTGAGACCCGAGGCTGAACACTGGAGCCCTGTTCGCAGCTGAAGAACAGTACCGGCTCTGGACTTGCAGTCCCAGAAACCGGGTTTCTCTATTGAGCAACAGGACAGCAGCAAGATGCAGACCTCTGGCAGAGAGACTGTGGGGAGAACTCCCAAAGACCTGCCACATGAGCCTCAACATCAGTAGACCCCAGCCCACATTAACCCAAGAAAGTCAAATCAAATAGACTACATTCAGGGTCACTTAACTTTGACTTGAGCACAGCAGAAATGGACACACAAAAGATTTGTGAGTATGCAAACACTGCCTGAAGAGCTGCCTCTGCTCCGCAAAGGCCAATTTAGAGTGTGAACTGGTACAACCCAGGGGGCAGACAGGAAAGGGAAGACTGGCATTATGCATTAAACAAACCAACAACAAAAACCCTAAACATATACCTGCCCCTTGACTTAGCAATTCTAATCTTGTGAGTTTCCTAGCCAAGAAAGCAAAGACATAGCCCCAAAATGTATGTACATGATCAGTCTTCTCAGAATGTGATCTAATATAAAAACTGTGAAAAGGGAAAAATAGATTAGGTAAGTGAATGATGGTATACTACACAGTCATTAGAAATGATGAGACAATAAAGGAGAATGGAGGAGGGGGTGGATTCAAGTACAACATATTGTAAGAACTTTTGTAAATACCACAATGTACCCCCACCCACCACAATAAAAGTAAGTAATAAATAAATAAACAAATAGAGACGAGACAGAGCTAGGGATGTGCAAAACCCTGGGCTCAACCCTCAGCAAGGGGGTGATTATTGCCATGGAAACATTAAAAAAAAAAAGTTTTAAAATGATACCCAAAGTATCTCTCACAAAATGTACCCCAAAAGGAAGAAACTGACAAGGCAACATTGTTTTCACAAGTCAAATTAAGCACTTTTTAATAGCAGTTTTATATTAGAAAAATGCGTAACTCAGTTGCCCTCCAAACATCTGCATCCAATCCCCTCTTTCACACTTTCATTGGCATTCTAGGAAGACCACCAAAGAAACCATTTCCATCTTCACAGCAACTTCTGCCCAGGAACAAAAAGAAGAAAGCAAATGCATAGACAGTAATGTTGGGGTGAATGAATATACAACAAAAGTGCAGCCCAAGTTTCTGGTTAGTGTCCACACTAAGCTAGAACAAAGGCCAGGGCAGAGCAACTGCAGAGAAACTTGGACTGTTTCATTCCTCATTTTGAGTTTGGAAAACAGAACATAAAACAAATGAATCTAAGTTTTGTTTGACTATAAGACATTAAGACTTCAGGGTTTTTTTGTTTTTGTTTTTGTTTTTTTAAAGAAAAAGGCAACCACCACTTTTTAAAGCATGAAAAGCAAGTCCACAGTCGGAGGACAAGTTCAACACAAATTCAGAGGACAAGTTCAACAAATATCCTTCTCCGGCTGAGTATCAAATTTATGTTACTCTTGCTTTCTATCTCAAATGTCCCTGGAGGCAGGGGAGATAACCTATCTAATTTACACCTCATAAACCTCACCAGCTCAATAAGCATTACCAGGTACTTTGAGATAGGACTGATTACTTCTTATAAAGCCCAGTAACAGAAGTCTCTCACTTACATTTGGAATTTTCCACCTTCCAAAGTCCTACTGTCCAAAGTTCAACAACAATGCAAAATACATTTGTTTAAGTCTACTGATAATTAAACATATCCTAACTGGCTAGCTTCAAAACACATACATGGTAGTATTAAATTTATCACCAGCACTAGGATAACAGAAAATCTCCACATTTCAACAAGGGCTCAATTCTCACTTAAAACCATTCCAGACCATCTTTGCTTTGGTAAGAATCTCAATTTTAAAAGAAGGGGTTTTCTTAATTACAATAATTTTAACTTATGAGACTAACCTATAAAGAACTCAAATTTCTGAGACAACACTAAAACAGTGGCTGGAAAAAAATAAAGTATAAAAAGCACATTTCACTTTTGTGAAATGTGTAACAAGCATACCAATGTAGGTAATGTTCCTATTAAAGCTGACTTTCACAGAAGAATTCAAAACTCTTTACAAGTGTATCACCTCATTAGTTTTCAGTGTTGTCTGAACTCAAAGGCTATCCTAATAGTATATCTGTCCCCTACCATAATGATGCTTTTAAATTAAATGTGTAATATTATTTTTAACTAATTTTAAAACGTATCTTGTCAGAAAGCAACCCTTTGATACATCTAATGTCATATGGGACAAATGACATGAAAATTCAGTAAATTTTCTGTTATTTTGTTGATAGAAACCAATACTGGCTTGAAAACTTAAAAATGGGAATTAAAAAGGACCTTCAGCTAAATTCTAGTACTTGAGTTTCACTCCTGCTTGCTTCTTCTCTTGTTCAGACAGATAAAGGATTATGGATTAAAGGGTGAAAGACTAGAACCATCCAAGAATCTAAGGATCCCAGAAAAGAGAGAGCTGCTGTAGACACATTCTCATCAAGTACACTGGCTACAAATCTGGAGCCTTCCATCATCTCTTTGACACTAATTTAAGGATCAGAACACTTAGATCTTTTTGTATTACTGGAATTAGAAAAGAAAATTACATTCTTAACAAGAACATATTAAAATGAATTTTAGAAGCACTAATTATCTCTTAACATTGAGACATTATTTCACAAACCTCTCCAAATCTAAAATTTTTACCCTCTTCCCCACCCCTAAAAAAGCCAATCCTTCCTCTTCATTTCTCCCATTTCCATCCATTAAAACAGCAATCACGTAGTCACAGGTCTCCAAACCTTGGGTCAATACTGAGTCAGTCCTCCCTTTCCCTCCAGCTTTATTGCTGAATCAGTCCTCCCTTTCCCTCCAGCTTTAAACACAAAACTACACTACTGCTTCCTCTCTCTTTGACTAATGATTTCATACCTACTCAGAGGCAGGCAGGGAGGAAATAGCAAGTTCTTTAAAAGCCTTGCCCTGACTGACAGAGTCTTGGGATATTTGGTGTCTACAGGGTGGCAGCAACATGGTTGCTTTTGTAACTTCTCCCACCCAACCACCCAGCATTCAGACTCTCATGGAACCAGTACAACTGAGTACATTGGCTCTCACCTTTGCCCACTCCCCTCTAGTTCCCTTATCTCCAATATAATGATCTTCCTGGGGCCTTTGATCAGCTGAGCCTACTGCCAAAACTTCTCAACTCCTCAACTGGCACTCAGGGACCTCCACCAGCCACAATGACCTAGTGCACAAGAGGCCCAAGCTTTGTCTGAACTAGTTTCCTTATCTTGAGTAAACTTACTCCAGTCCCCAATCAGAATAAACCATGTACCTTTCCATATCTAGCCTTTCCTACAGTGTTCCCCCGCCACAAATGTTCTCTATGTTGTTCTACCACTTGCACGAAACTCTATCAGATCACCCAAGTTAAAAGTCACCTCTTCCATCTTTTGACACCTAATTGCACTTTCTCTTTTCTGATTTGATTTTAGCACTTATTTTGCAACTAACACAGCAACTATCACATGCTCCTTAATGATACTGTTGTACACTTCTTATCCTCACCATTACAACATAGTGTCTGAGCCAGGCATAGTGGTACAGGCCTGCAATCACAGCACTCGGGTGGCTGAGGCCAGCCTGGGCTACATAGTGAGACCCTGTATTAAAAAAAAAACAAAAAATAAACTTTTAGGGATGAATCCTAAGGACATACCCTCAAAGAAATGAAAATAAAATATTATTTATGAGTTTAAAAAACACCTAGCTAAATCTAAGGACTCAATGAATTATAATAGAATTATCATGACTACGTAAGTTATGGAATTGATGTTCCTTATAAATGTTACCAATAGTAATCAAGAATCATGTTTTAGAGGATTTCATACAGGTATTCCTTTATAAGAGAAAAAGAAAATTATAAATTCAAATTTATAATATGGTCCCAATAAATCAATGGATAAATTCCCACCACATAAGCTTATTTTCTGACCCACAGACCTAGTTTTTTGTTTTTTTACTTTTGGTGGTTCTGGGGTTTGAACTCTTGCTAGGCAGGTGCTCTATCATTTGAACCACTCTGTTACCCCTTTTTTGTGTTGGGTACTTTCGAGTTAGAGTCTCACGAACTGTTTGCCCAGGCTGGCTTCAAATTTTTCTCCTGATATCTACCTCCCAAGTAGCTAGGACTACACGCGTGAGTCACTGGCACCTGGCAGATCTAGTTTTTTTAAGCTATACATTGTATATAATCATATATAAATATTCCTTTGGGGTGTTTATAAATATGTTTGTATTAAAATAATATTAATTTATATTAATTAATATTAACATAAAAGTGCTAGTTTAAAATATCAAAAACAAACATTGTTCTGCATGGTAGGAGTACAGGTGGGGTTTTCCTATGTACTTTCTTCCACAATGAATATATTGGTTCCATAATCAAGATGGGAAACAGTAAATATTGTCTTCAAGAAATGAAATTTAATTTTAAATTTCCTGTCTTCTACTTTGGCTTTTCATAAGATACAGAATATAGTAGTCCAGCTTCTTGATCAATTTTATCACATCACATTTAATATTAAGTGACAACACAGATTTACCAAAACTTAAGATTTCAAGCCAAGTGCCGGTGGCTCACACTTATAATCTTAGCTAGTTGGGAGGCTGAGATTGGAGGATCACAGTCCAAGGCCAACCCATGTAAACAATTCACAAGACCCCCAGATATCTCCAAAATAACTAGAGCAGAATGGGCAAGTGGTCGAGCACAGGCTTTGCAAGCACAAAGCCCTAAGTTCAAGTCCTAGTCCCACAAAAAAAAAAAAATTAAGATTTCAAAATACAACAGTCCTTCCAACAATTCCACTTCTGGATACACACCCAAAAGAATCAAAAGCAGGGACTCAAACAGACATCTGTGCACCCCTAGTCACAGCAGCATGTACACAACAGCCAAATGGTGGAAGCAACCTAAATGTCCATCAACAGATGAATAGATAAATAAAATGTGATCTATACAAACAAGGAAATACTTTTTGCTCTTAAAAATGGAGAAAACTCAGGCCTGGTACCAGGGTCAAGTGGTAGAGTGCCTGCCTAACCAACACAAGACCCTGAGTTTAAATCCCAGCACCACCAAAAAAAAAAAAGGAAATTCTTACAAATGCTACAACATGGATGAATCTTGAAGACATTATGCTAAGTGAAGTAAACCAGTCACAAAAGGACAAATATCAGGAGTCTACTTATATGAGTTATGCAGAGTAGTCAAATTCGGAGACAAAAAAGCAGAGTGGTGGTTGCCAGAGACTGGGGGAATGGAGAAATGAGGAGTCAATGTATAATGATTTATTTCAGTATGGAAGTCTGGGAAAATATTGTCAAGTTTCAGAGCTTCACAATAGCTGCACAATGTGAATGAACTTAATTATCACTGGAAGGCACACTTAAAATGGCAAAATTTTATGTTCTGCATATTTTACCACAAAACTTGTTTTTAAGACAAAAACAACAAAAATCACAATCACCTACAAACAACACAGCAATGTTTGCAGGAGTCTAGTGACTCTGACCTAGGATTCTCAAACCAATGCCATCCATGTGTTTAGGCTGGACATAAAGAGTAGGGTGGATTTTTTTTTTAAAAGGCCCCAAGAAAAATCAATTCAACAACAGCGATTTACAGAACAGATCTGCAGATGGCACAGGACAATGGATAGCAGAACGACTAAGTAAGTGACAGTTCCCTAGGAGTATCTGCACAAATCCAGAAGTGCAGGGAACAGCTGTGCCACAGTAGCCTCAACCTTGCACTTACCTAACTAAGTCACAAAGACAGCTTCCTGTCTTGGAGGACACCATTTGATCCTCCAGAAAACAGGAGGCAAGAGGCTGCCAGGAAGTCATATCCCATCCCCCTTACCTTCCCCTCTAGTGACTGTCAGGAGACTGTTCCTCGCGGCCACCTCCTGGATTCTGGAGAAGGATGTGCTACCTGAGTGCTTTTCATAATGGTCCCAAGCAGAGCTCCAGAACATTAGGCAATTTAGCTGCCATCTAGCTTTGGCTCGCAACATCAGGGTGTCCTCATGGCTCAAAAAGTAAACAGCAGGGTCACCTTCTTGACATGCTGGACAGGGATTCCAGGAAGCTGATATCTCTGCCTTATTCTTCTCTGTGTAATCTAAAAGTGAATCCTTGTATCCTATGGGTCAAATCAGTCAGGTCTTGCCCTTAACTTGTCTTTTGTGGGAGCTCAACAAGTAGTCACAAAAATTCTCAAGACTCACTACACCTTTACATGTGAGCAGTAAAAACATTGGAGAACAGGGATATAGTCTGATAGTACAATGCTTGTCTAGCATGTATGAGGTTCATCCCCAGCATCACCACCCAAAGGGGAAAAAAAACAAAAACTACTTGTTGGCACTTAGTTACCAAAATTAAATTTCTCAACCTTATTTGTTCACAGTCTTGTCTTCCTCCACCAAATCCCACCACCCCTGACAGCAGACATGGGCTCTCTCTCTCTTACTTTCCTTGGTAACTCCCTCCAGCTTCAGCTAGAATGCTTCTGCACTGTCAGTACCTCAGTAAATACTACTGACCATCTCTCACATTATTTTGTCCCTGAGCTACAAGCAGATCAGTTGCTACTCCTTTGTTTCACAAAAGCAGTAATTCAACTATGATATATTTGATAGATTATAAGAACTTTTGTAAATGTTCCAATGTACCCCCAGCACAACAATAATATAAAAAAAAAAAGTAGGAAAGATCATGTAGGTTTTAAGAGAGACTTGCTTAAGGTCACATTTTTAGACATCATGGTTGACTATGGTTGTTACTGTGATGTTGTATTAAAAATCCACATTAATTTCACCAGTGCAGGGACAAATAAAACAGGTGCCTCTGAATATGATACATGGCTTCTGCAGTAGTCCTAACAAAATGCATAATCTGAATTTCATCAAGAGGAAACATCAAAATCCAAACTGAGAGATACTTTGCAAAATAACTGGCCTATACTCTTCTAAGATGACACAGTCAAAGAAATGTTGAACATCTGGGCACCGGTGGCTCAGGCCTGTAATTCTAGCTACTCACAAGGCAGAGATCAGGACAATCACAGTTTGAAGCCATCTTGAGCAAATAATTTGACTCTATCTCGAAAATACCCCACACAAAATTAGGCTGGTGGAGTAGCTCAAGTGATAAGAGTACGTGCCTTGGAGTAGCTCAAGTGATAACAGGACATGCCTAGCAAGCATGAGGCCCTGAGTTCAAACCCCAATGTCAAAAAAAAGAAATGTTAAATAGATGCTGAATGAATGCAGTACTTCTATTTAATTGACTATTTACTAAGTACCTATGTACGGGCCACATACTGCCCTAGAGAACTGTGACAGGCAAAACAAACATAGTCTGTCCTTGGAGTTTATATTCAGGGTAAAGGGTAAGGAATACACAAGAAACAGGCAAAAAAAAACTAGTATCAGACTGTGGTAAACACTGTATAAGGGTAAAGTAGTAGAGATCGATGGAGCTGGGCAATGGCCTCTACCACTAGAGAAGGAGGGGTAGGTTGTCCCCTTTCTTAGGGGAGATCCCTGAAGAGGTGACACAGGATGCTCAGGAGCTAGCCAGGTAATGGTCTTTGAGAAGAGTGTGCAAGGCAGAGGACTACAATGTACAGACCCTGAGCCAGGGTCAGACTTGCAGCTTGAGAAGTGTGGAGGCCCTTGTAGCTGGAGTCACGGTGTTAATAAAGGAGGTTTACATGGCAGGCTGAGGACAAACACTAATGACTGTATTTTACTCTAACCGCAACAGGACCAAGTAGGGGTTATAAGCAAGTCAGGGCAGGACGGTCAAAAAGAAGAGATTAAAGAGAATGGATCACAAGAAGTAATAAGCAGCAGCCAGGTAAACATGCTGCATCTTCCCAGAAATCCCTGTGACTGCAATGGTCTCTTTTTCCCTCCCCAGTTCTAACAGTGAACAGCAGCATTACTGCCAAATTGATATCCACACAGTAGCGGAGTACTCGGTAGGTAATATGACTTGGTTAATCAGCAGGAGCACACTTTTCCAAAGTTACACAGTGCCTAGCAAACCGTGCAAGGACCTGAAGCAGCCCTCTCTCGCTTATCAGTCAGAAGCACTCTTCTGTCTCATCAGCTTTCCCCAATATCACCTGCCTTGCTTCCCCCCAACAACACATTCTACCAGCTTCACACACACAGTAGCCTGCAAGCCATCAACAGTTATTTATACAGGCCAATTAATTCCCAGACACCACTCCACCAGTCTAATTTTTAAACCTTTTTAAACCTTTAACCAACAAAGCAACATCTGAAGATGAAGTTTAGGCTAGGGATAGAGTGGTACAGCACTTGTCTAGTATGCTTGAGGCCCTGGGTTCCATCACTAGCACTACCAAAGAATTTTCTTTAAGCTTTTTTTTTTCTTTTTGTGTGTGTGTGTGTGTGTGGTGGAACTAGGGTTTCAACTCAGGACCTTATGCTTGCAAAGCAGGCTCTCTATCACTTAAGCGAAACCTCCAGTCTAAGCTTTTCAAAAAGATGTATGAGTTTAAGTGTTCAGCGCATACTAATCTGCTCCAGTCACTGCTACAGTGGACGTATCAAATCAAACTCCAAGAACAAAACCCAAAACTAGCTAACAATACAATCTAGCCACCTCGGTTTCACAGAATTAATCTTATTTACAAAGTAAAAAGAAATATTATCTCCAGGAAAGGCTCTCAGTTTCTATCTTCATAATAGAAATTCTCACAGCTGTCAGAGTATATACCATTGAAAAATGGGATGGAAATAAACAAGCATGCAAAGATGCCAATGAAAACCCTTTCTACATCTTCATAATTTATGGAAGCAATTAGAGCCAAAAGGAAAACTCTATGAGGACACAAAATGGGCAGTTTTTTAACAAAAATGTTTATTTCATTTCAAGTTACATAAGCTGCTAAAACAAACAAAATCTAGGATGAGAAACCTGATAGAGGTTTACAACATAAGACCATTTTTTAAAATGTGAATAAATCTGGAATTTGTAAGGGGCAACTTCAGAAAGAGAGAAAAAAAATAGTAGTTATAATAATCAGTAAGTTTTCCAGCTTTGGGGTTAACAAACATCTCAAGGCCTTTTTTTGGGGGGGAGAGAGGGAGAGGGGTGGTCATACCAGAGATCAAACCCAGGGCCTGGTACATGCTAGGCAAGCACTCTACCACTGAGCTGTATTCCCAGCCCTTATTTTTTAATTTCTTAAAATAGGTAAACTTGCTTTTCCACTAAGGTTCCTCTTTTCAGAAGGTGTTAACCTATCCTCCACTTTAGATTTACCCAAAAAAAATTCATTTCGCCTACAATACTTTGGAATTCCTAAGGAAAAATCAAACATGAATTTTAAAAATATGCATTCGAGAAAATTATTTGCAAACACCATCCTCTGAAAGTTGCTTCTCAAACTCCTTCAAATCTCATCTCCTTTATCCATCCCCCAAAGCAAACAAGAATGTGGCTCCTGCAGTTAACTCTACACCCCTAACCTCAATCTTGACCCTGCCATAGCTGACTAGACATCTTTCACAGAAGACCCATCCAGTTAACTGGACAGAGACAACTCAATCCTCTCTCCTGGGGCACAGAGATTCCACTCAAGTCTTTTTATGGTCCTAGAGCTAAGGATGTTGTGATGGCCACTTTCCACCATCCATACACAGGAAAGAAAACCATTTTAGAAAGCATTACAGCTGGGGGTGCTGCTCAAGTGGAAGAGTCTGGAAAGTATGAGGACTGAGTTCAAACTCCAGTACTGCCAAAAAAGAATTACAGAAAAATAAGTTTTGAGACAGAAAGAAAGATTAGACCAGCTAAGATTGAACAGAAAAATGAAAATCAAGACATGGAAGGGGATAGCTGCTCAATTCCTACAGGTTGTCCAACTCCCAATGCCAGTTCCTTTTGAGACTCAGTTAAGACTTCTCACCCTTGTTCCTCATACACAATTGTTCTCTCCCCCACTCCCCAACTCATGTGCTTAAATCAGCTTTAATGCACTCAGTCCATTACATACAATCAACAGAATCTTAATTAATGCTTGTCCTAGACAACTCCAAGATGACCTCCAATATAACTCCGGGTATTCACACTCAATACCATCCCTTCAAGCATAGGTTGGACTTTAGGTTGATTTGATTTTAAAAAACAGACTATGGTTTTCATTTTCAGGGTCTCTCCCTCAGAACACCTAGTCTCAGGGAGGTTTGCTGCTTGCTGCACTATGTGCCATTGTGGACTCCAGTCAACAATGAGCACCCAATGCCTACAACAGCCATTTTAATATGCTTGGAAGGAGTTTCCCTTAGTTGGGCCCAGAAATGATTCCAGCACCAACTGAAAGCCCAATTGCCATCTCACTAGAGGCTCAGAGCCAGAGGCCCCCAGCTAAGCTGTGCCTAGGGTCCTGATTCACAGAAACTAAGAGAGAATAAATGTTGGGGTTTTTTTAAGCTAGAATGTCAGTGTGAGGACTGGGAGGCATGCCTCAAGTGGTAGAGCACCTGCCTGGCAAGCACAAGGCCCTGAGATCAACCCCTATGTACCAAAAAAAAGAAAGAAAAAGAATATAAAGGTCAGGGTGATAACAATGCTATCAGCTTGATATCGATTCTCTAAGACATAATTTCTACTCAGATTAACATCATGTAAAAAAATGGCATTCAGATGGGTCAATTTCTTCTTAGCAATATTTAACCATGCTGTGCAAAGTGGCTTAAAAAAGAGATGCAGTGTCATGCAGTGACAGGCTCTAACTCCAATTTCAGGAGACTCATCCTCAGATGTTAACTGCTACAAGTCAGCTCACTTGTGTTTTCTGTAACATGGGATCTCTAGGGTCCCTGAGGTATGAACACATTGCAGTTCTATGACAGCTATTCTCTCACCCACCACAAAAACAGCATATTCCTTCTATAGTTCAGAAGACATACATACTGTTTTCTACATTACAACTTTGATCACTTTCCAGAATCTATAATATTTGCAAAGTATAAAAGAAACAACTCTTCAATGAAAGGGATTCATTATGAAATCTCTTTTCTAACAAACACCCACTTAAGAAGCCTAATTCATTAAATAAAATGTTTGGGGATGAGTCACTACCAAGTTCAACTAAGCTACCTACAGACTTCAAAATGACCTATTTGCTAGTCTACACAAATCTTTCATAGGCAGATTTCCCCCCTTCCTATGGCACCCTAACTCGACTCTTCTTTTCCCCGTATCAGCCTGTCCTGCAAAATTGCTCTGACTACATTCCCTCACCACCTGGGATACCAGTAATCATTCTCTTTATCTCTAACACAAGATTGTAATCACTTACTTGCACATGGCCTCCCCTAACATATCACTAGGTCCTTAAGGTCAAGGCCCAGGTAAATTGATCTTTGTATTCCCAGCACCCAGCAGGAAATCTGGGACTTAACACTTGGACTGACCAATGTTTGTTGACCCACTCAAGAACTGAACCTAGTACTCCCATAGGGGACATCAAATTCTCACATTTCCAAAAACTGTCCCTCTCCTCTAGAGTAGTACATCTGTGGACCACCTGTAATGGCTAGTCATCACATGCTCTGCTATCATCTCCCAGCAACACATGTATACTGAACTCTCTCTCCACCCAACCTCTATGTGACAGAAAACTTCTAGAAACAGTTCAACATAGGTGCTACATGTAACTACTTGCTAGAAATGTTAGTTTCAAAGAAAGGAACTCCACTAATTTCTCATCTTTTATAGTTCCTTATAGTACTAGCATTCTGCTTATATAACTTATTATGAGAATTCCAAACTGAATAACTGTCATCATTTTGAACTCCGACAAACAAATTTAAATACAGTTTTGCAATCAACTACAGCCAGTCCACACACTGACCCCAACCAACATCAGCATTAACAACAATAAAACAACAAACAACAACAACAAAAAATAGTAACAAGAGATGTGTATTCTGGATAAAGACTTCAATGGAATACAAATGAACTGAAGGCCAAGACATCATACATCAATTCTCTTAAAATAGTACCTGAAAATTAGATAAATCACTTATACACTCAAAGGCAAACAAAATAGCATGGCTAACTTACATCTCCACGACTGCACACTGTGTAAAACGAATGGCTCCTTAGATGATTAATCTGAAGACATTCAAGAGGAGCACTAGCTTTTATTAAGAGACTATGATATCACCAAGCACCAGTAGCTCACACCTGTAATCCTAGCTGAGTTTGGGAGAATTGAGGCTCGAGGTCAGCCCGGGCAAACAGTCCGAGGCCTCATCTCCAAAATAACCAGATAGATTGGAGGCATGTCTTAAGCTGTAAAGCATTGGCTTTCAAGCACAGTCCCTGAGTTCAAATCCCAGTCCCACAAAAAAAAAAAGACTGATTTCATATTCATTGTACGTACATCTTTACACAATTATGATCTATTACCCAAGGTCTTAAAATGGTACTTAATAAGCACTTTTGTTAGTCTCATTCCAATGATTTTTATATGCTTAAAATAAAATTTTTTAAATATTCAGGATACCTCTGATCCCTCACAATTTGCTAAGCATCCATTTTATACCTAGTTTAAAAATGGTTTACCATATTTTCACTTTGTGTACATTTTCTAGCGTATCTGCATTTTAAAAATAGCTGAGAGAAGTAAAGGACATATTTAACTTGGAAAAGGAAGGCTAGACATGCCCTGAAAGACCTCGTATTTCATGCAGTCAGGAATACACTAAGTTTGTATTCACTATAAAAACAGTATTCTGGGTCACTCTGGAATACAAAAAGAATGCAATGAAAATAAGCAAGGTGTGGCTGCTTTTGCATGATTAACTTGCTCTGGAGTGCTCAACCTCCACGTCAGTCCAGATGTGCCATATAAACAAGGACAGGTTTGTTCTCATGATTCCAATAATGCTGCTAACTGGTTCTGCACATGCAAACAGGCAGGCCCGAGCAGTCACAATACCAGTCACTTCGTTGTCTCCTCTTTCTGCAGGTGTGCTTTTAAGCCAAGTGCATAATGGCCAGGCCACCTGGATTCCCTCTGTGCTCTGTAACAGGGATGTTGAAAACCACCCTGTGCCTTTATAATGATACCTTCCCTAACAAATGTTATGTGCTATGTAGCAGCAGGAGATGACTACACACTTCTAAACCTCAGGCTTTGGAAACCATAGTTAACTTCAAGAATCACTTCCATGTATATATTTATAAACATGTTTACCCTTTGGGAACTGACATTTGGGGTTCAGATACTCTCAGAGGCAATGCTTCATTGTACCACACCACCACAGGCTTTGTAGCCACCTTCACCTAAGCAAGTTGCAAACCAAGACGATGAATTTCTCAGACTTGATTTCAAGAAACTCACGTTCCCTAATCCTGAAGCAAAAAGTTAAAGAAACTAACTTGTGAAATGAAATCATTTAAATGGGCTCACCCTTCAACATATTTTTTTCCTCAAGAGTATAATCATACAACACAGAGCAACACAACAACAATCCTCTCCTGCCTCCTCTTGCAAAGCTTTTTACCAAGGATGTCCCTGAATGCCAGCCCTCTGAATCAAACATCTCTTCTAGTCACTGCCAGCCTCAGAGAGCCAGGCCTTCCTTCATGATGCAGCTGAGACTTCAAAAGGTCCACAAGAATACACAATTGCATTGAGCACTCAACCAAGTCCAAACTCCTGTCAGCAAAAGCAGCCAGGTCAAAGCTTTGTAGACTCTTCGAAGTCATGCCACTTCTACATTTCTCATCAGAACAGACTCTCAAAAGGAAAGTCTACTTCTGAGCACTAATAAAATACGAAAAACACACAGAGAACTGGCTGATTTAAAAACTGAAATGAAAAATAAACTGGGGGTAAATAAGAAAAATTTACCACTTTTTCAGCAAAAGCACACAGAGTGAGAGGACACAGATAAGTTTGAGTAAAGAAATTATATAACCCAGGCATGATAGTGTACTTCTATAATCCCAGCACTCAAGAGGCAGAGACAGGAGGATTGCAAGCCTGGGCTACACAGTGAGACCCTATCTCAAAAAGAAAGAAAACAAAAGGGAGGGAGAGAGGGAAGGAGGAAAGAAACAATCTTTAAGTATACACAGAATACCATCCCACCATCCACTGTCTGACTGTGAACTATGTCTTTTCTGTCAATAGTACCTAGGAGCACCCTCTTCCGACATCATGATGTTAGTTCTACAAAGCTGAGAAGAATAATACAGCCTTTGCAAAACCTGAGTGAAGGGGAACTATCATTCCCATCAAAGCAAAAGTACTGGAGCCCTGGAGTGGTGCAGCTTGGAGTCTGTGAAGTCCTCCCTGGGTCCTTGAATGGTGAGAGTGACAAAGGTACAGAAAGCAGAACCACTAGGAAGTTACTCTACTGAGCTGCTCTTTCACCTTGCACCCTGGAGCTTGCTGTTCATTGACTCTCAAAGGGAGGAGAGGAGCTGCACCTCAGGGGAAACTTCATTTGATAACGTTTGAAGTCATTTTTTGTTGGTACTGGGGTTAGTGGGTAGAAGTTGGAATGATGCTATACATCCTACAGTGGACAGGGCAGCCCCAACCAACACCAACAAAGAATCATCCCACCCAAAATGTCAACAGAACTGAGGCTGAGGAACTCTGCTTATAGCTTGTCATAGTCCTGCTTTATTGAAGTTGACCTTGAATTTTATACCCAGAAGCTGATCTTGGCAAATACACTTTCATATGTGAATATAAATAATCAAGACAAAAAATCCATTTACAAAAATTAAGTTTTAGAAACAGAAGTCTAAAAAGCATACAGTCAATCTACAGCGTGTCCTTCTTTAGTGGCTATCAATATTGTTGTTTATCACTATGTTCTAAACCATGCTAAAGTTAAAACCAGACATAGAAGGCCAGGTGAAAAGCACACATTCAATGTCTTGACTGTCAACCTTCTGGTCTGAAGTGAAGACTCAGTTGTAGTATGAGGACAAGTTGCATGAAGACATCCTGCGCCCAGGAACGGACCACAGACAACTAGCTGTCATCTAGCAGCTGCCTTCCAAGCTCACTCATCTACAGGATCTCCTCTGATTTTCACCTCAGCCAACCACTCCTTCTTACAATCTCTCCATCCTGCCCTCTTATTCCTGTCATGATATTATATTATCCTAGACACAAGAATAAGTTTCATTCTCAAAAAACTCAACTCACAGCTCAAAACAATGTTTATTAGAATAGTAGTTTAATAAGAGAAGAAAATTTTGTTCCGATATCCAACTTCCTGACTTCATAGCAGAAGTCCACAAAGCCTCTCCCCAGCTGACTATCCCTGTTGACTCTGACAATCACTGCTGTGCTTTGCTGTCCAGTCCAAGTCATTCTTGGCAAACACCAAAAACAAAAGTGCCCCACCCACTGCTGGCTGCATATTTTAGAAGACCTCTGAGGGTTCTGTCCACGGCTTCACCACTTGAACTACAAGTAGTATTCTCCCA
Source organism: Castor canadensis (assembly GCF_047511655.1). Classification (NCBI taxonomy): domain Eukaryota; kingdom Metazoa; phylum Chordata; class Mammalia; order Rodentia; family Castoridae; genus Castor; species Castor canadensis. The sequence continues at coordinate 56,441,816 of NC_133400.1, forward strand.
CTTCAAAAGAGAACTCTACCAACAGCCAAGTGTTTTTGCACAGCACACAAGGATGCTTAAGACATGTCGCCTATCAGACATTTATCCCCATGTGGTTTATACCCAAGGTATCCCTCAATACAAGGTCTTTTTGAATATAGTGATCCCTTGGTATCCAAAAGGAATTAGTACCAGAACCCCCACCCTCATGGATACCAAAACCTAAGGATGTTTAAATCTATATATAAAATGGCACTGTACATCTCCTACATACTTTACATCACCTCTACATTGCTTATACTACCTAACACAATGTAAATAGTTGTTATATAGTATTGCTTAGGAAGTAAGACAAGAAATAACTGTCTGTACATGTTCAGTACAGAAACAATTTTTCCAAGTATTTTTGACCCATAATTGCTTGAATCCACAGATAACAAATAACAGACATGAAGGATCACCTTTGCTAGGCTTCTGGCAGGCATCCTACCACAAAAACAGAAGAAACGGAAAATTAGACATTAGATTTACCTCACAGAAAATTAAGACTCAAACATATGCTAAAATTAAACTGAATAAACAACCTGTATCTCTTCAGTAACACCAACTTTGGCTTTCAGAAGATAGGCAAACTCTAATGCTATATAAACCCTTTATCAATGCTTTTCAAGCAAAGGAGTAACAAGCTCTACAAATTAAAAAAGTCATCACTTACACATGCTTGAGGCAGGGAAAGGCTGGAGAAAAATAAGATTATCCATATAAATTGACAAAAGTAATACTGTAAATGAATGCAATCCCTGATGGATATCTGTGAGTTTGATGAAAATTTTTGGTGCATCTTTATTTTTTTTAATTTATCATATTATTGTTATACAGGGGTACATCGCAACAATTATAACCGTTTACAATATATCTTAGGTAAATTCACGCCTGGGTTTGACATTTTTGAAACTGGACTAAACAAACACAGCATTATGACTTCTTTCTCATCCTAGACTTCAACAGGGTACACAGACTGGGAGCCCTAAAACCTGGACTTTCAAGCAACTACACAAACTGTATTCCCATCTAAAAACCTATTATAAAAGCCAGGCCTGGTGGTGCACATCTGTACTCTCAGCATTTGTGAGGCTGAAGCAGTAAGGCAGAGAGTGAGAGAGAAGCCTGGATGACACACCAAGACCTTATCTTAAGAACAAAACAATGCTAAAAATAAACAATTAAAATTAAAACCTGTTAGCAGAATCAGGGATAACACAGACCAAAACACAGACCAAAACCACAGTAATCAATTACAAGTCCTAAAAGTCAATTAAAATCTTAAAATCTTATAATCATAATAGACGGAATTCCAAACTTGAAGTGAAATCTTTTCTTATCCTATGAATTCCAGATTAGTGTTAAATTTTTAAAGGGTTTAGGGATTTAGTTAGTGGTGGAGCACTTGCCTAGCATACACATGGTGCTGCACCACAAAAAAAGATCAAAGTCAGGCATGCTGGCATCCAGAAAACTGAGGCAGGTAGATCCAAAGCCTTTAGGGCCCCCCCAGGGCTATATACTGAAACCACAAGTCAAAAATAAATAATAAATAAGTAACTTTCAATAGGCAATTACCAAATATAAACAAAAGATCTTTAATAACTTCTTTTTCCTGTTTGTCCACCAACAAGAAGCATTCATCCAAAGTAAAGCACTTTCTTATAAAAGTTGTACAATGTCTATAATACACATGAAGTCTCATACAGAGTATCTCCTATTCATCCTTCAGAGACACGAGGTCTATAATCAGAGGTATCTTAAATAAACGTGACTTGCATTTCATCACCCAACCAAGACTGCTGCAAGGCTCACAATGCAAACTGGCATGGATGTAACTGTAGCTACTACCAATTATCTTTGGTGTACCACAACTATAGTTCTCTCAGTACCAGGAGCCAGCTGTCATACCTCCAGACGCTGCTGGTACATTTCTGCTAAGCATGGCACTCGCATCTATCACACCCAAAGAAGCCTCCCTCTACATCTCAAGTGGGGAACAAAGATTACAAAGGAATTAAAATTACCCATCCTAGGTAATATGTCTATAGAGTAATGAAACCAATGTGAAATCTTTTTTAAACAAAGTAGTGTGATCACAGGAGACTGGACACTTAGCCAGACACAGCATTACAAGACATTTTAGAATTCCCTCTATGGAACTGCCTTCCAGGCCAACTTTTAAACCATACTTAAACTTTTCTTTTAAAAAGCTTCTTTACAAGGCCAAAACTAATGTGTAAAATGTCAATATTCTAGCAAAGACAGGTGAAGAAAAAAGATTTCAAAGTTTTCCACTTCTATATTTAAAAAGCAACTTTCCAGGCGGGGCAGCAGAGTTGCTCTAAGTATAATACATTAGAACTGATCAAGTCCTGAAGTAACCTATCTTGTCAGTCATTGAGAGATTTTCTAGGCAAAATCTTACTGAACGCAGGAATCTGCCAATTTTTATGCTGTCAGACTAACTATACTCAATTTTATCTTTAGCACATACCTTTTCTCCAAGCTAGTAGACAGAAAGAGAAGTCCCAGAAAAAGTAAGGTAAAGGGCCATAGTAAGAGTTACCAGTGATTTTTAAGTAGCTGAGAAAGGGAAAGAAAAGGTGGGTTAGTAACTTCTCAGCTCACTGCAACTGTGGATCTAGCCAACAGACTCTCCCCTTAAAAAAAAAAAAAAAAGGCTCAAACAGCCCTTACCAACCTGACCAAAGATGCTAGAGTCTATTTTTTCAGCCCACCAACTCCCCTTTATTGAAAGCAGTATTTGAATATAAATAAAGCACACTTATATTACCTCAAAACCTCCTTCTTTGAACAATTTTTTTAAATGCTCTGGGTTCAGCTTCCATCTATGTACACTGATATTGCTAGGAACATGGTCCCCTAAGTCAGCAACTGCCTAGGTGGGCCACATCATCCCCAGGAGCCAAGGAAGCTTATCAAATATTCAACCCACTGATCACTGGGTAGTGTCACACTGTGACTGTGGAAACATGCAATGCAGAAGAGCAAGGAGTACTAGAAAGAGAGGTATTTCTATCCCAAACTCTACAGCTAGCCATTCAAAAGCCATACATCTCTATACAACCTCACACTAACACAGCTCTAACCAGCTATTCTCAGTACTGCCTTCAATACTGCATCCATGTCATTGTCAGGACAAGTCTCTTGGGCTTCTAGCTTCTCTGGCAACACAATTGGTTGCAGATCTTGAAGCACAATTTAAATTTAATACAAGAAAATCAATTTAGGTACCATGTTCATAATGACAGTCACCTAGAGCTTTTGGTTGGTTAAACATTTTGGCCTCAGGATGTAAGGCAAGGCAGTACCTTTAAGCACTTTTTTTAAGCAGAAGAAAGTGAGGCTTGGTAAACAGAAGCCCCACAGTAACAGCACAGCCACATCCGGAAGGCATGCAATTCAATGTTAGGCTCCTGTACTTTGCCCTCCATCACACTTCATGGAGCTAGCACCATGTCATATGAAGCCCCTGAATTTATACTCATCTATTCTTCAGGAAACACAGGATAGGCTAATGTTGGTGTTTAAAACCTCAAGACTCACAGCAACAAATTCCTCAAAATTTTAAGACGATGAAAACTGATGCAGAGAAAATGAACTTGCTCCCTTCTTCCAGCTGCAAGCTAGAATGATACTGAAAGTAGGAGAGAGAGGTTCACATAGACAGTGAGTGCTGTGGAGTGATCCTTCTTGTCTAATTGTTGAGTCATGAAAGGATTCGTGGTCTAAAGTGTGACAAGCATGATAATGCCAAAAGCCCTCTTGCGTAAGATACAAGCACTGCTTCCTTACAGTACATCCAGCAGCAGACACTTGGAGCTAAATCTCTGAGCCTGTGTGATTAAAGCAGAACTTCAAAGCCACTCACATGTCTTCCTTCTCATTATTTTTGCCTTTTGGTCTTGCCTCCTTCCTGAATAGAAATAAATTTAATCTTTGTGTCAGTTTCATCTAGCCAGAAATATAAAAATATTCATGTCTTTATGGCAACAGAGAAAATTGGCTTTGAATAGTGAGAAAATCTACCACCCTTCCACAAAATTACTTAACAGTCACTCCTCTCAAAAACCAGGCAGAGAATACTCTGGTTTCTCTTCAGATCGTATAAATTGTTCACCTTTTTCAAAAAGTAGGCAGAAAAGTAAAAATCCTAATCTCAAAGTATTGCTAGCATATAAGTTTTGACTGTGAATCTCTTAAAACAAAGCGGGCGTGGGCCAGGAGGAGGTGCAGGGTCCAGAGAGCAGTCACTTCCTATTTAGCTATCACAGGGCAGGGTTGAGGCAAAGCTCCTTAAGTTACAGAAGACTGATTTCCAACTGCAAAGAACAAGCTGCAGAACCTTGACCAAATGTCTTCATCTTTGAGGCTCAATTTCTCTGCCTATACAAGGGGAAAATGGTGTTAAGATTAGGAAGATACTACAAGTCAAGTAATTAGCATCTAATTAGTAACTAGGTATTGGCCCAGAATTAACATACGGTAAATGGTGTTAATTTACTTGGACATTAACCTTGTGCAGGATCTCCTTGACATGGGCAACAGACTGAACTTCTCTGTAAAATGTGGGTGTGGAAACAAAAAGATTCCCTGATTCTAAATCAAAAAGGAAAAAAAGGTGAGTGGATGCTGGGTATGATGGCTCATGCCTGTAACCTCAGGTCCTCCAGGCCAGCCAGAGCAAAAAGTTAGCGAGACTTCATCTCAATCACTAAAGCCAAGCATAGTGAAACATGCTTGTGATCCCAGTTACGTGGGAGGCCATAAGTAGGAGCAGCTTGGTCTAAGGCCAGCCCCAGGCAAAAACTCAAGACCCTACCTGAAAAATAACCCAAAAAAAGGCAAGGGGCATGGTTCAAGTGGTACAGCACCTGCCTAGCAAGCATAAAGCCCTGAGTTCAAACCCCAGTACCACCAAAAGAAAAAAAATAAACAGAGAGGTCAGGGACATAGTCATCACCAGGGCTATGAATAATGGCTCTATGGGCACATCTTTAACACACCTCTCTACACAGCTAATAGTCAGTCCACATCTGGTCGGGGTGTCTTCATGCAGCTCACAGGCAACAAGGCTTATAAATGTTAAACACATGGTTTTAACCACCAGGACTAGGGATATTATGGTGGAACTAAGGCATGAAATTAAGTTGTGGTAAAGCACCTGTTTTGCAAACACAAAGCCCTGAGTTCAAGCCCCAGTCCCATTAAAAAAAAAGAAATTAGAAGTTAAGAGCACCAATGCCTAGAAAGCACGATGTCCTGAGTTCAATCCTCAAATGCTCCCCTAAAAAAGAATAAAGGAAAAAACACTAAAGACCAGGAGTTATGAACACAGCTACTCATGTTGACTTTCTTAGGTTTAGTATGAGGTATGCTACACAACATACAGCAAACGGTACTTGGAAGCCTCAGGCCCTCACCCTAACTGGAAGGATAGGATAGCTGGAAACAGCAACTTTTTGGTTAATGATGCATTTGAGCCTCATTTTGATCCTTAAGGATGTAAGGTCACAGCTAAAGTCATTCACTGGAAGAGACAAAAAAAGATTCATCTTATCACATTGTCAAGCAGATTTCCATTAGACATAGCTTCCTTTCAGTTTGGATTTGGGGTTCCCCCCCCTTTTGTTATAGTTTAAAACCTTTCTTAAGTTTCATTTTCAGGACTTTACCCTATCTGCTACCCCTCAGCTAAAACACAAACAAAACCAAAAAATTTCATAAACACTCTACTTTCATTACTGCAAGTTCTAGTCATTTTCTCTTTCCCTCCCATTTCCCTCAACCAATAAATGCACATGACAATGTTCTGACTCAGATATCCTTAAACGGCTGGCTGCGCTCACTCATTCAACAAATACTAAGAGCATCTTTAAGGAATCAGGCACTATTCTAGTTACCTGAGTTATAGCAGTGAGCAAAACAAAACCTGTGCTATTAGAACTTATGATCTAGTGGGTAGACACATTACTAATGTATATGCATATACCTCCTAAGTATGTCATAAGGTGATATGGAATACGGAAACAGCAGTGCAGAAAATGCACACAGGGAATGCTGGCCGAGAGGCAGAAGGGATATTAAATGAGATGACTTTGCTGGTCTCACTGAAGAGAGGGGCTTGAGACTAGTCTGAAGGTGGTGAGAGCGCTAACCAAGAGAATACTACAACATTCCAGTCAGAGGAATAGAGGAAAGGCCCTAGTGTGATCAAGCAACAGAACAGAAGGAAGTCAGTGTGGCAGAATGAGGAAGCAAGCCAGCAAAATGAGGAGGGCAGGCAGATCACCAAAGGGACGTGAAGTCCATTGTAAGGTAAGGGCTTTATAGTGAAGTGAAGAGAAGTGATATGAAAAGTCACTACCATTTTTGTGCAGAGGAGTTATGTGTGAAAGTGTTAGATTAGATCTCAATCTCTAGGGCTGCAGCAAATGAGAACAGACTGGAGGGGCAAGGGTGGAGTGGGAAGACCACGGAGGCTGACAGGGATGACAGGTACTGGATCAGAAGAATGGCAGGTGAGCTTTTGAGAAGTGATCAGACTGTAGACCGATTTTAAAGGTGGAGCGCCATGCTTTCCTAGCAGACTGTATCTGGAATGAGGGAGAAACTGAGTTGTCAAGGATGGCAGGCAAGCCGTAAGGGATGAAGCTGACATTAATCAGTTTTGAGGCAAAACCTAAAAATGGCACACTATGATGCAGATGCTACAGGATTCCTGATTTATTTGATCTCATCATCTCTTTCTTCTACCCCTATTTTTCTCCTCCCATCTAATCAACAAAGTCCACAGTGAATAACTGTTGCAGACAGACGAAATTTCTTCTTTCAGAAACTATGGCTATGACTACAATGACAAGAGATACCCTATCCCAGAAGGCAATCACAGGCTTGTCAGTGTGTGATGGCTAATTAAGCATCATTTGCCATTTACTGGCTGTGTGACCCTGGGCAAGTCCTCCTTGTGCCTCATTATTGTCGTAAAGGCTAATATTGCCCACAGGGTGTACTGTGAGCTCTAAATGAATGAATACAAGCAGAGCACTTAGAGCAGCATCTGGCACAGAGTAATCAATATATAAGAGTCGGAATTACTACCACAACTGTGAGGTAATCTTGTTATTTCTCAATCTCTGAATGACTTTATGAAGTAGACAGATCTAATGCAAATTTTAAAAACATAAATAACCAAACACAAAGATAGTAATACTGAGTATAAAGGCACAGCAAGTTGCTAGCAGATATCTCAGAAGCCTACCTACCCCAACTAAATCACTGGAATCCTATAGGACAAACACTACCCCTTTGTGTGTTTAGGGTAAGATGGAGAAAACATAGAGACATATGTTATAGCTCTGTAATTTAAAGAAACTGAACTATCACAGAAGATTCCTAAACTCTGAACTTTTCAATAATCAGTAGCTGGGGTGTTTTTCAGGATATAAGATAGATCTTGGTATTTCAGCTTTTAATTATACTAGAATCAAGAATTCTTCAGATGGGATTTTAAAATGTTCACTAATACTCTAACAATCAGTATCTGCAGGTTGGTTCCAGGACCCCCTCAGATAACCAAAATCTGTGAATGCTTAAGCCCCCACAGAAAATGACCTGGTATTTGCTTATAGCCTACATACATGCTCCTACATACTATAAATCATCTCTGGATTCTTTATACTACCAAAGACTATGTAAACAGTTTTAATACAGTATGTTGAGGGTTGAGGGAACAATGACAAGAAAAAAGGTTTGTACATGTTCAGTACAGGTGCAAATTTTAGGGGGAAGGGGGAAATATTTTTGATCTGTGGTTGGTTGAATCCACAGATGTGGAACTCAAGGATACAGAGAGCCAACTGCAACTCAGAAATTCAACTCTATAGATAGAAAGATATAGATATATCATATATATATGTACGCACACATACTACTTAACTTAAATCCGTTCTCTTCTCCCAACCCAACATTACATGAATTTCTATCAAAATATCCTTGACAGCAGGTAACACTAACAACCAGTGATTTAAAGCTGCATCCTGGAGCGCTTTAAATGAACAGATTAATACTAAGGCCCAGCCCAAGATTTCTAGTCTAACAAACCAATAACAAAAACTGCTGGTTAGATAACATGGTTTAAATGGAAAATTAGAATTCCTACTTTTAAATTAGCATCATCACTCAAACTGGGTTCTGGAGCAAGAGGCTACTACAGACCACATTAGCAACCCTCCTCACCCCCCTACATACCCTCAAACTATCCTAAATCTGCAAAACAAAATTTAGTGGTCTTCCTAATGTTCTCTCAAAAATGCCTGACAAATTAAATTCAGATTTCTTTCAAATGAAAGAACGCACCATGCCACTGTTTCCTGGTAAAATCCTTCTAAGTCATATGCCAAATAGCTGGTTACAATCACATACTTTCCCAGTTTCTTTACTATAGCTTATAATAATAATATGCTATGCAGCTTGGCTCTTAAAATGAACATCTTTTTATTTTTCTTTTTTTGGTTTTTGATCTACCATTTAAAATACAAAGCGTCCATCAAATGTTAGTGCACAACATACAGGAAAAATTATTTCCAAATGTTTCTGGCCTGCCAGCACTGTACAAGTAAGACTGGGTAACAACTTTGTACAATAAACTTGTTCGTTCCTTTCTTCCTTCCTTTAAAATATAATGTTACATCTTTATTAAATGCTAGACATTCCTTCCAGTTACTTGCGGATAGAGCAGTTCTGGCCATAATACCCTGTAAAATTAAAGAATGACTGTAGTTCAAAATCATCTAAAGAGCAGGCTAAGATAACAGATGTCTAAAATAACACTAGAAAAATAATGTTGGAACTGTAATTTACAAAGCACCTACTATAAACCAGATGTCTATATCTATCTATGGTACTCATTTAATAAAACTGCTATCCTAAAAAGATGAAGTTATCATTTATAAGAAATTAATGGAAACCAAATAATGAGAAAGGCCTTTCCTTCAGCAATTTGAGTGTGGCCTTCCACAGTATACGCAATGCTCCACCCAAAAGACAACAAGAATGAAGACAGAGTTGGCCCATTCATTCACACAATTTTTTTCAGATCAGTTCCACTAAATTAACTGTGAGGATTTCAGAGTTAAAAAAATAAAAATAAAAATGCACTTCCAATTTCAAGTCTTTTTAAGTTGAAAATTATGCAAACTATTTTATGCACCATGCGTAAACCTACTCCTCTGTAGATATTTTTAGGCCACAGAACTTACTGATAAAGCAGTGCTGATAAAGATGCTGCAAAACCAGTAAGACCAAAAAAAAAAAAAAATTACTAGGAGTAATAGAGTCCTTTAACTTTTTTTTTAACACGAACTCAAAGCCAAACTACAATTTACCCAGATAATTAGAAATAGAACTGTAATTCAAGCCCATAAATGATATTTTTATAAGCATTCTTAGGTGAAGCTATTTGCCTGCAATCCTGCAACCATCCCCTAGACAGATACATACATACATACATAGACAGAGACAGACAGACAGACCGACCGATTCTTGGGGCTGGTTTACTTTTTAATGGGACTTAGGGGTGGGGGGACAGCCCAGTGGAGTCAACTTGTAAGTGTCCGGGGAAGTAACTCAGGCCAACTCTCCTTCTCTGAGGGAGCTCCCTCCTCAGGTACATCAAGGCTCGCCCATCCCATTCCCTTTTAAAACAACAAACATGATCCCCCTTGTCGCGCTGACTTGGCCTCTGGCTGCATCCAACAGCGCCAGGAAGCCGGGCTCTCGGGGCGCCCCAGCCGTGGCCGGCTCGAGTCCCCTCGCGACCGGTTCACACACACATCCCCCACCTCCTGCCCCCACTGGGCCCGCGGGGTTCGGGAGCCGCGGCCGGCAGTTTCCCGGCCGCTCACTTGGGCGGCCATCAAGGAGCCGCCCGGAAGCTAAGGGAACCTCGGACGCCCAGTGAGGCGGCCACGACCGCGATGGACACGGGTTCGGGACCGGCGGAGAAGCCCGGGCAGCCTGGCCGCGGGTACCAGGAGGGGGCTCACCGTCGATGTTCTCGCCGTCGCTGATGTGCTGCAGGTTGCAGCCCGTGTCCTCGCGGCTCAGGTCGGTGTCAGGCCGATAGGACTCCAGCCGCGAGTGGGCATTCCTCCGGAGCTTGGGGCTGGACGACACGCAGCACGAGGTAGTATTCCCCATCTTCGGTGGCCCCCGACTCCTGCAGCTGTCGGTCCCGGGGCGCGGGCGGCGGGGGCGTGGAGGGAGGCCCGCCCGCCGCCGCGGGAGGGGAGGGCGGAAGCCGCGGCCGGCCGCCGGGTCAGCAGCGGCGGCGGCGGCGGCGGCGGCGGGGCCTCGCCATGGGCGGCGGCAACGGTGACGAGCGAGTGGCGGCCCCGGCTCCCCTCGGCCTCCGGGGCCCGGAGGGCCTGTCTACGGCGGAGGAGCGCTGCGGTCAGCGCGACTGCAGCCGCCGCGCCGAGCTCAGCCCGCCGCGGCCATGGCGGGCGGCGCCGCGCAGGCCGCCTCCCCCCACCCGCTTCCCGGTCGGAGCCCGGTTCCCCGGGGGCGGCGGCGATGATGGCCTCGGCAAGCGGTTCCGGTTCATTCTGGAGACACACGGGTGCGCGCCGAGCGGGCGGCGGGCGTGGGCGCAGCCTTGGGCCCAGCGAGGCCAGGCGAGGCGACGCGCGGAGCAGCGGAGGATGCTCGTGCCCGCCCTCGCCGTCAGCGCCCTCGCGCCCGCCCGCCGCAGCCCCGCCCCGCCCCGCCCCGCCCCGTCGACGCCTCTTCCTGTGCCCTTGAAGGACAGTGCATTTCTCCATCCAGGATTTGCCCATCCCCAAATGGCAAGGATACCAAAGATAGGAAATCCTGCCCCAAATCACCTAGTCATTCACTTCAAACATTCGTTCTTTATATCAGAACAAACATAACCTAATACTTTCCAGACCATCTGAAAGAAAACAACAGAAACTGTGTTCTATAAAGCACTCATTATCTCATTTAGATTCCTACTAAAAACAGTTTCAAAGGAAAAAGTAGGACCGAGGCCATAGCTCAAATGATAGAGTGCCTGCCTGGCAAGGGCAAAACCCTAAGTATAAACCCCAGTACTGCCAAAAAAAAAATTTTTAAAGGAAAAAAATAATGCTTGCTTTCATATTAAACTAAGTAAGACTAAATCCATTGAAATCTTAGAAGTTAAAGAACCTTGAGTCTGTTGCTGAGATGATGTGTAAGCATAGAAAACACCACTGGATTTGTTCTGTTTAGAGTCAGAGATAATGATTATTTCCTTCATATTGACTCTCAGTAATTTGTTAATGTTTTCCCTTTTTAATGGTGTGGGAGATTTCCTTTGATCATTTGATCACACTTGTATACTATAACAAATTTTAACCAAGCAAAGAATGGTGGTCGCATGCTTATTATTCCAGCTACTCAGAGAATCACAAGTTCAAAGAGACTGTCTCAAAAAATACAAACAAAAGGGCAGGGGGTGTGGCTCAAGTGGTAGAGTGCTTCCCTAGTATGCAAGAGGTCCTGGGTCCCCAGGACTAAAGAAGAAAAAAAAAATGCTGGCCTCCATTTTGTTTTATAGCATCATAGATATTTCCCTATCCTAGTTAAAGTTTTTTTTTTAAATTTACAGTGATTACAAATCATTAGTTTAGTGTATCATAATTTATTGAACCCCTCCCTGCCTAATGGATTTTCATTTTTGTATTGTTTATTCATTTCTTCATATGTGTATACATGGTTTGGGCTATCTCTTCCTGCTGCCCCTACCTCTTCTCCCTTCCCCCTACCCCTTTTGCTTCCAGGCTCATTTGTTTTTCATTCTAATAGAAAACAGTCCTCAGATGAGCATTTTTATATGCTGATCTTTTTGTCTACATCTGCTTATTTCCATGAAAGGATTGATTAGAATTAGAATTTCTAGGTCATTTTGATAAGAAAGAAACATTTTTAAATCTTCTGATAAAATATTGCTGAATAATACTGGAGAAAGTCTACACTGTTTTATGTTAATAATTGCTTCGTTATTGGTATTCCAAACATAGAGAACTTTTAGACATCCTCTGAGCTGTGTTTAGATGAATTTCCATTGCTCCTAACAGCACTTTTACATGCCTGTATCACAGCATTTATTGACATGTATTATTTTATACCTGCATTTCTTCAAGTAAATTCTGAAGTGGGAGGCAGACTTGTCCCAGTACTAAGACTGGTAATATCTAACAACACCAAGATACTTTCCAGATAAATTGTGGTCTCAATCTCCATTTCCCGATGGCAGACCAGAATAAATTTTTGCACCACTAACATAGGGAAACTATACAACTGAAAATCTGTATTCATCTAACTCTAACCCTGACTACTCAGCATGTTGTCATTTTCCCAAGCTCCAAATTGCTTCAGTGTTAACACTTTTTTGGTGTTGTTTAGTCTATCAGGTAAAGTTGGTAATATATGTGGTGTTCTGCATGAGGTAGTGTCACCATACCCCAAGTTGCTCAGCAGCCTGAGATAGGATGATTACAGATCTCACAGAGACTTCTTCCAGTTGCTTAGCTCTGATACTTCTGCATTTTCTAGGAACCTAACCTTGGCAAAGTATATGAGGCTAAGTTATAATGAATATTGAATAGTCACTATATGACAAATGCCAAGAAATACAATGGGTGACACAAAGAAAGAAATGAGAATTCCTACTTCTGTCTTTATCTTACCTCCCCTTCTTTTACACTCAGCTCAGAGACTTGGGGTCTTCCATTTGAGAATGTCATCCATAACATCTGAATAGCTCTTCTTTCTATGGCACCAGGCTGGAAAGAGTCTGGTCAAAGTAGGGGCACTCCTCACTCCTGTGACCTAAGGATGCAAAGCCCTCCCCCTTTGCCTTCTTGCATAACAGGGTGCCCAGAATTCCCAGTTGGCCCTCTTTGGGGGACTTGTCTTAAAATCCCGCCTTTGATAAGTGATACTGGAAATGTTCTCACATCAGCCTGGTACTATAAACCTAATTCAACTCACCCAGTAAGCTCTGAGGAGCTACAGAGGAAGGAGCAAGAGCTGGAAGGAAGAGCTAGATTACACAGGACTGCTCTGGGAGGTTGGAGGGGAAGTTGCACCAGGAGCCACTATGGAGGAAAACACAGGCTTCAAGTACAGGGAGAAGATGAAACAGTAAAATTCCCAGAGAAGACACACCACTTGCCCACTGCCTTACCCTCCTCCCACAGTGTATAGTTCACAATTTTGCTGTGAGAAATTTGTGTTTAAAGAGTGTAAACAGAGAGGTGAAGAGGACTTAGGTCCACTGAAGTTTGTGCTAGAATATTGTGAAAAGGGGAAGGCCACAAGAAGGAAAATTACTCCCTCTTCCTGATAGTTTTTTCTGATCACAAGTCTATATTCTGATTTAAAAAGAATTTTTAAAAAAAAGAAATTTGAAAGGAATATTAATATTCATAGATGTTAAATTATGTAAAGATTGCCACTTAATTTTTAATGGTGAAAAACTGAATGCAACTAAATACCCACAAATTAGGACCAATCAAGTAAATTCTGCTCCATGCAATGAATTAAAGTCATAAAAATCAGGATGTGTACCATTTGATCCAGCAATACCACTCTTGGGGATATACCCAAAAGACTGTTACTCCAGAGGCACCTGCACATCCATGTTTATTGTGGCACTATTCACAATAGCCAAGTTATGGAAACAGCCAAGATGCCCCAGCACTGACGAATGGATTAAGAAAATGTGGTATCTATATACAATGGAATTTTATGCAGCCATGAAGAAGAACGAAATGTTATCATTCGCTGGTAAATGGATGGAATTGGAAAACATCATTCTGAGTGAGGTTAGCCTGGCCCAAAAGACCAAAAATGGTATGTTCTCCCTCATATGTGGACATCAGATCAAGGGCAAACACAACAAGGGGATTGGACTATGAGCACATGATAAAAGCGAGAGCACACAAGGGAGGGGTGAGGATAGGTAAGACACCTAAAAAACTAGCTAGCATTTGTTGCCCTTAATGCAGAGAAACTAAAGCAGATACCTTAAAGCAACTGAGGCCAATAGGAAAAGGGGACCAGGAACTAGAGAAAAGGTTAGATCAAAAAGAATTAACCTAGAAGGTAACACCCACGCACAGGAAATCAATGTGAGTCAATGCCCTGTATAGCTATCCTTATCTCAACCAGCAAAACCCCTTGTTCCTTCCTATTATTGCTTATACTCTCTCTACAACAAAATTAGAAATAAGGGCAAAATAGTTTCTGCTGGGTATTGCGGTGGGGGGAGCGGGAGGGGGTGGAGTGGGTGGTAAGGGAGGGGGTGGTGGCAGGGGGGAGAAATGAACCAAGCCTTGTATGCACATATGAATAATAAAAGAAAAAAAAATAAAAGAATGGGTTCCAAAAAAAAAATAAAATAAAATGTAATGAAAAAAAAAAAAAAGAAAAGAAAAAAAAAATCAGGATGTGTGTCTATATTTATTGTTATAAAGCAAGCCATGAAATTTTGTTGAGATAAAAGCGGATTACAAAACTGCGTCATTTGACCTGCTCATGAAACACTATGCCCACATGAATATATATGCAAAGAGACATGTTAGGGAGATTCACAAATAGACTGTTAACAGTGGTTATCATCAAATTAACACAAGTTATTTGATTTTATTTTCCTCCATCCTTTTTTTCATTTACTTTACATCTGCATCATTTTCAAAAGAAATAATGTATTTCTTGCCTCCAAAAAGAATATGCTAGCTAAGTCCTTTTACTTAAAATGCTTTTCCTCTGATAATCTAAACCATCATTTTGCCAAAACAAAGGATTGTAGAATAAAATCCATGCTCCTGACAGAACAGAACCCAAGCTGGACCTCCAGCCACCTCCAAAGCTGTAAGACCAAGAAGCAAGTGGAAGTCATGGTTTTGATGCAGGAGAAGGGGAACCTGGGATTTTGACATGGTGTGCACAATCCTAAATCTTATGCTAAAAAGCACCAACTGCTACAGTTTTTGCCTTTGAGTATAGAACATGTTATCCTTCCACTTTATTTATCTTACTATAAGATTATATTAGTGATGTATATGTCACTTCAACTAAGATGTCTTCCATTCTATCACTTAGATTCTATCCCCCTCCCCCTTTTTTGGGCAGTATTGGAGTTTGAACTCAGGCCCTGGTGTTTACTAGGCAAGTCATAACCCCAGCCCTGATTCTGTCCTTTTGAGGACCACTTCATACTCCTCTTTTCCCATTCTCTTTTCCCCTAGGCTGTACTCCTTATAGCTGGAAGCAAGGGAGCTGTATGAATATTTATTTTTGCCTTTTAATGATTGAAACATTGCCAAAGGTAACATCTCCAAAATGGAAATCGTGATCTCTCCATTGAAAAAGGCACAGTGGCTCAACCTGTAATCCCAGCTACTTCAGAGGCTGAGATATGAGGATCATAGTTCAAGGCCAGCTTGGGTAAAACCTTAGTAAGACTCCCCCAGTCTCAACAGATAAGCCAGACATAGTGGTTCATGCTATAATTGCAGCTACCTGCGAGGCAGAGGTAGGATGATTTTGGTTCATGGTTAGCCCGGGGCAAAAAGTACAACACCCTATCTGAAAAATAACTAAAGCAAAAAAGGGCTGGGGGGCATGGCTCTAGAGGTAGAACACCTGCCTAGCAAGCATAAGGCCCTGAGTTGAAACACCACTACTGCCAAAAAAAAATTTTTTTTCCAAAGGTCTAAACTTGAAAGATTTTTAGAAATGTATATTTGGTGTACAAAAGGGAGAATGAAAAAAAATAACTTCACACCCAATAAAGTAGGCAAAATTCCTTTAAGAAACCTCCATACCTCAGAACCTGGTCCTAAGTAGGTGATGAGAGGCTTACAGTACCTGCTTGGTAGACCAGATTCAACTCAGTTACTGCCCAGTCTGGACTCCAGGTCTCCCGCTGCTTGGTTAAACTTCTCCTTTACATCATCCACCCTTGAGATGCATAGTGCAGCTGTGGTCTGTAAATTAAATGGCATGACTGAGCACCAATCCAACACATACAACATTTCTATGGAAATACTCAACATAGGAGCTTATTTTGATTGGTAATAAAGACCTATAAACAAAGCATTTGGATAAACCTCTTAAATTCAAATAAACCAATACAACAAAATTATACCAACAAAACTTAGTTATCTACTGTGGTCTCAAAATAAAACCCCATTGAAGAGAGTCTGTAAGCATGGGAAAGGTCCATGGTCAAATAACCAGTACACCTTTCTCTGGAAGCAAGAAAGGGAAGCATCATTTCAGGTGTTAGTGTTCTAGAGAGACTTAGTGAGAAACCTGGAGCCAAAAATCCAAAAGATGTATAAAGAATTTTTTTAATTATACTATGCTGTTTTCATGCCTTAAGTTTTTCTCTAAGGTTATGAGGTGAATCTGAAGAATAAAAGAAATTCTGGGTTATATTTAAGAGTGGTCTTCCTAAAGAATATTTTGTAATGATTCTTTCCTTCATAATAGGTATATATGCACACTTGTATGTAGTCAGTATTCTGAAGACTACAGTGAGAATGTCTGCATCACTGCAGTCCCACTCACATAACCACTGGAAGAGACTGACTCATCAATCAATTGATTGATTTTGTTGGTGGAAACTGAACCCAAGGCCTTGCACAGGTTCTACCTTGGACCTCAGTCTCAGCCCCAAGAGATTGAAATTCTAAGTGTCAGCATACTATTAAAATGTAAAGAATTAACTATCTATAAAAATATAACTTATCTACAAAAATTTTATTTGGAGATACAAAATTTGGCACATTTTTGGCAACCCCAGTTCAGAATGACCATCATGGTTTACATTCTAATTATATATTGTGATAAGTCTTGAGAAATTAATGGACCCATGGAACCATCATCACCACAATCAAGATATAGAACACCTCCATCACCCTCACACCCATAGTACTCATACAGTTAGCCATTCGAGGGCACAGTCTCCCTAGATGGCTCTTCCCCTGCTAAACAGCAGCTACATCCAAATGGAGCTCATCTGCCCAGGAACTGGAACAGTGAAGACAGGAAGTGAGTCTTTCCTCACCTCACTGTCACTCACACAGCCTTTCCTGGGAGCCCACAGTGTGGTTTGCAGAGCTCCATCCTCCACATTTGCAACCCAGCCAGCCAGGACTGGTAAGGTAGAGCTTTCATGGAAACACGCCCTCCTCAACCATGCAAATTTCATCCTGTTGTGCCTCAGACTCCCACATTCAAAGACAGCTTGGAATTTTCCTGGTCCTAACTCAAAAGTGGCCTGATTCAAATCCAACAGATTTCACAGAAAATCAAATGAAACAGGTGTGGTGCTTGATAATGCAAGTAGAGTAGAACAGAGAAGAAATAGGTATTGCATCTTTATCTGAAAGCTAGGGCATCAGCAGAAAGACAACAAACCTTTGGTTTTTTGCTCACTGCTGTCTCCAACTCCTGGAATAAGACCTGCGGCATAACATGATCAGAAATGTTTGTTGACTGAGTAGAATGGTCTCTCCTAGTCTCTGAATCCTTACCCCCAACAATCTTTATTTATGCTGCATTCCATTTTAAATATAAAGCATCATCTGAGGACTTTAAGGAGCTTTGTCTTCGTAACAGTGTTGGTACTTATCTCTCAAGTTGTGTTCAATGCAACTATACCAGTTAGTAATTCCATTTGGAGTATTCTTGAAACAAGGAATAACAACATGTTAAACAGAACTGAGAAGAAAGTCTTTTACAGAAAGACTTTGATAATGGAAAAGCATATATTAATGATACACTTTGCTGGGTGAAATCAGAAATTAAAAAAAGGCAATGCATTCATTGGCTAGGGTTGCCATAACAAAGTACCACAGACTGGGTAGCTTAAGTACCAGAAATTTATTTCTAGAGATTAGAAGTTGTAGAGGCCTGAAGTCCAAGATCAAGGTGTCAGTAGGGCTGGTTTCTTTGGACAGCCGTTCTCCTTTACTTAAGGTGTCTATCATGTCTGGTATCATCACATGGTCCTACCTGTGGGGTCTGCCTGTGTCCTAATCTGTTCTCAGGAAGACATTAATCATATTGGATAAGGACCTGCCCTTTCTACCCTGTCTTACTTTAAAGTTCTGCTTCTTACAGTCTTTGAGATGTACTGGAAGTTAAGACTTCCACACATGAATTTGCAGGGAAGGGGGACACAACTTAGGCTATGACATGGGAATAGAGAAAAGCTAATGCTGCATTTATATAATATATACATTTGCTAGTGTTAAGTCACTGGAATCACTTGGACAACTAGATTTTTGATGTTACCAAATTTTATTAGCAACCAGTATCATGAATGGAGAGAGAGCTAAAATTAAATCCTACTGAAACATCAAGACACTATTTCCCTAAAACCTAGGAGTCTCTTATAATCTGTTACAAAAGAATTAGGCAATTGGCCCTGTCCATCTTCCAGAAATGTGCCTATATTTATAAATTTCCTTTTTTTTTTTTTTTTTGGGAACACTGGGGTTTGAACTCAGGGCCTCACACTTGCTAGGCAGGCACTTTCACTGCTTGAGCCACTCCACCAGCTCGAATTTCATATTTTTTAAATGTTGGTCCACATACTTTGTAACCTAAAACATCATCAATGCAATCATTGACACCTAAACCATCCTCAATATTGTAATCATTGAATTCTCAGCTATGACTGTAATACCCTATCTTGGTACTTTCTGAACTTTCATTTTGTTTTTTACTTTTTTGGTTGTACTAGGGTTTGAACTCAGGGCCTCATGCACCCTACCCATTGAGCCACTCCACCAGCTCTTCTTGGTACTTTCTACTTTACTCCTTATTGCTGATACTGTCGTCTTAAAAAGAAACAACCCAAACAGGTTCACAACCATCCAAAAGAAACTCAGAAGTAGGAAACATTGCTTGACAGGATATCTGTGGCACAACTTAATTCAGTAAACTTAAGCAGTTAAAAGTATTCCTGCTCAAAAATCTGCTTAAAAAAGCTTTCACCCAGGCTGGCAAAGTGCTGAAATTGTACCAAGTGTGAGGTCCTGAGTTCAAACCCCAGAGCCACCAAAAAAAAAAAAAATTTGTTAAAAAGGTTTCACCCAAAGTTGATCAGATTGCTCAGGAAACTAAGCATTTTTTTCCATTGCTCCTAAAAATATAAATTGATTCAAATTTTCTGAATGCCAAATTTTGCAACACTTACCAAAAGCCATGGACTATAATAAACCTGTTAATTCTGTGTTTCTATTTCAATTAATTTGTCCAAAAGAATCATGAGTATGGTTAAAGACATAGCTCTTTGGGATATACACAGCAGCGGTGAACATGGGGCCACATTCTACATCAAGAAGAGAAGTCAAACTAGGGGAAGATTTTACCTGAGTGAACTCTGTCTTCTGGAGACTGCTCCAGGAAACATTATTCTGTACCTCTAACTTCTGATCCCTACCTCCTGGCCAGCTCTGTTTCTCTGTTGCACTGCTACGCAGGTAAAATATGGCCAAAGTATTTAACAACAGATTGTTAAACGAATTGTGATCCATGTAATAGAGTATCATGCACCATTAAAAATCACATTCTAAGCCAGGTATGGTGGTGCCCACTTGCAGTCCCAGCAGTAGGGAGGATGCTGAGGCAGGAGAGACAGCCTTAGCTATGTAATACACTGTCTCAGAAAAATCACATTTTAAAATAGTATTTAATAGCACAAAAATCGCCATGTTATTTTAAGTTTTTAAAGTAATATTTCTTAGTATAGTCCCAAAAGGATAAATACTGTATGATTCCACTCACTTGAGATAGAGTACTCAAAATTATAGAGACAAAGGTAGAATTGAGAGGCTGGAGGTATGTCTCAAAGGGTAGAGCACCTACCTAGCAAGCATGCAAACTCCAGAAGTGCCAATAAAAAGGAGGTGCGTGAATTGGGACTGTGGAAAGGTTGAAATGGGATACTATAATTCACTGGGTACAATTTCAGCTTTAAAGGCAAAAAGGGAAATGCAGAGGAATGTTGGTGATGGTTGTACCTCATGATGAATGTGTTTAATACTACTGAACTGTACACTTAAAATGGTTAGTATGCTAAATTCTTGTATGTATTTTACCACAATAAAAATGTTAAAATAGTTACTAAACAGTGTGATCTCATTCCTGTTAACAGAGACAACTTTGGACAATTTATAACATTAAAAAAAAATTGCATCATTTTTAATTTCCTTTTTCTGTTTATCTTTCTAATTTCCTACAATGAATGTTTCATAATCAGAAAAAATACTTTAAAATGATTCCCGCCCAACAAAAATAAAACTCAAAATTTACTTTAATCTTGTTAATGAAACAAAACCAGCCTTGGTATGTCTCTCCCCTCTGAGTTATCTGGGTGGTATGTGGGTTGGCTGGGATGTGTGTGGTAGAGGCCACAGCAGGGGAATCTTCTGGAGGCACTTGCCCCATTCTAGCAGGTACAGCTTGTGACTCTGTTGCCAGTAAGAGCAGTGGTTGTTCCCGAGGGCCAGAAACAGAAGGGCCTCAGGGAAGTGATAGTTGTGTGGGCAAAGACCAGAAAGGAATCTGTAAGAATTGCTAACTGTATACCTCCTACTTCACTGACTTAAAATAATAAAAAGAAATCCTTAACCCATCAAAGATTTTGCCGCAATATAAAGAAATTTGTGAAAATGGTATACTCTGAGGAGCTACATGTGTTTCTGGAGATGAGATTGAAAGACAGTGACCATGAAATGTGCTTTTGTCATGTTCTAGTCTTTACGCTTTCATACACAGTAGACCATGTAAACCCACTGTACCTATTCCAGGAAGGCAAGAGAGAACCTGCAGCCTCAGAGGGCTGCAGTGACCTGTCTCCTGCAGAAGACTGTCCCTTCTAGAAACCCAATGATCCTGAAACCCTCCAAAGTAGTCATTCTTGTGCCCTCCGTGCACTTTCCCTCATCTGGCTCCTACCCATGACCGTGACCACTTCATTGCAATGTGTCCTTTCCCACTATATGGCTGATTCTTACATCTTTGTCCCCAGCCTTGGCCTCTCACATATGCTCCAATTTCCATTTGCCCAGCGTTTATAGGATCCCCTCAAAATGAATCCTTCCCCACCTGTGTTCCCAATTTCCCCTTCCTTGTCAGAGCTACCACCATTTTTCTGGGAAAAAGAAATCTTAGATGGTGTCTGTTCTCTCTCATTTATTGTCTCATTTAACCTGTCACACAGACCTGTCCAAAATTTCCTTAAGGGATACTACAGATTTCATGTTTCCTTGTTTATTCTCTTTGTTACCCATAGTCTGGGCCTCTCCCACACCTGTACCTCTCCTACTTCTTTTTGCTTGGTTGTCTTCCCTCGAGCGAAAGTGTGCCTTCCCTCCTTCCACTAGCCCATTCACCTCCCGCCACTGGTAAGTGCATGTTTCATTGTCACGTACTTCCAGGCTCAGGGACTGGTATCAGCTTCCACTTCCAAGCCCAAACACCTTACTGGGTTTGTGGCATCCTTTTTAAGCAAAACTCCCCCCGCCCCATAGCAATCCCAATTTATTTCTGACTGCCAGTAGACACTCTGTTCCCATTGGACTACTGATCTCATTAGTTCTTTCTGTCTCCCTCTCTGCCAGACTTGTACACC
This sequence comes from Castor canadensis, assembly GCF_047511655.1. Classification (NCBI taxonomy): domain Eukaryota; kingdom Metazoa; phylum Chordata; class Mammalia; order Rodentia; family Castoridae; genus Castor; species Castor canadensis. Next base: position 56,463,564 of record NC_133400.1, read on the forward strand.
CTGTGTACTCCTTTTGCCAGATCTGCCATCAGATAACCTGTGCTCCATTCTCAACCCTACCATTTGGTAGTGCTTTGACATTAGACATACTACCGCTGCAGAACCTCAACTTCTTCCTGTGGAAAATGGAAATGTTACAGCCTAATTCTAAGGTCACTGAAAGGACTAAATGGTCCAGTGTATGGAAGGGTCATTTAGCCGGCTGCCTAGCACAAAGGTCATAAATGTGCCTCCTCTTCAGATCCATGGAACATGATGGGGAAAATGAATATCATATGGTAAACACAAGATTGTGTGAATAATCAGTAGATGTAATAAATGCTTAATATATGTTGACTTAACAACCTTCCAGCTCTGACATAATCTCCCTCTCTGTTATCATTGTTTGACCACTGTTGACACTGAAAAACTTCATCCTTCTTTAAACTCCCATGGCATTTACACCCTAATGCTTAAATGTTTACAACTGATTTTTGTAATCCTTTCACATGTGTTGTCCCATCTCTAACTAGTTTGCAAGGTCCTTGAGGACAAAGATAATGATATTCCTGTAGCTGACATTTGGTGATTGTGGTCTATGAGCTAGCACTTGACATTTATAACTACTCTAACCTTCCCATAACCCGAGGAGGGTACTTGCTGTTATCATCCTTGTGTGCAGAGGCACAGATGCTAGCAGATTACCCCAAGGCAATCAGGTTAGTGAGCAACAGGGCTAAGGCCCTGCAGTCTGGCCCAACAGCTTTGTGTACTATTGACTGCTCCCCAGGGGATGGAATCACACACTGATTCACAGATGGGTGTGACCCTCTTCTGTACCTAGGAGCTGTCTCACAGGCTTGCAAGCAGCTGCTTGAGAGAGTACTTCCCTCACCTTCTTGGCAAACTTCCTTTAAAGAGCATCCTAAAAAGAACCAAAAGTACACACAAAGCCATGATTACTAGCAGATACTTTGCTACTGTTACGTTATGTAGAAAATGAAGGAAGAAAGGAAAGAGAAGAAAAGGGAGGAAGAGACAGGGCCATGTGGGAGAAGTGGTGAGAATGATAAGCAGGAAAGAAGGGAACACTAGAGAGGCCAGGACTTTCCATACAGCCCATACAACAGTGCTTCCCTGTTCCAGATGACCAACAGCCTACATGTATGCATTGGTTTACACTTGCTCCTGCTGCTGCCCTAAGTACGGTGGAGTTTTGCTTTGAGAATTTGAAAGCTAGGGAAGGGGCTGCTAGAAACCCAGCCCAGAGGCCATCAGAGCTGATGCTCCCTTAGGGAGGCTTCTCCTCAACAGAAATGATCCTGGGAGGTTGAAATGGCACAGGAAGACAGGATGCTTGCTGCTGAAGTTCTCACTGTGCCAAAGTCAAGGTGGGGTATAAAATGTGAATTTCAAATGCAAAATTACACAGGATGTTTTATAACCTTAAGAATGAACTCTGAAAAATATTGCTGGATTCTCTGCTCCTTGTACCAACCCCTTTAATGATACAAGTGAAACCTGGTCTATCTGAAACGTTGTGAGGGGTCAGAGTGGCAGAATGGCCCCAAGGGACATAATCTCTAAGAATAACACCTCTAAATGGCCTAATCAGGAAATTTTTCTCACTGTCATCAGCATAAAGAACACCAAAAAAACATTTTTTTTTTCAAATGGAAATCTACCTAGAAACATCCACACATCTCAGTCATCAACACTCAAAGACAAGTGGGGATTATGGCTAAACTTATTTCTTGCAGGGACAAAAAAGTAAAAAGGATTAAGAAAATGAAACCATGGCAACAAACCATAGGCATCACAAACCCTGCCAAATCTTTGCCTTGTTCAACTAGGCCAACAACAGCTCTGACACAATTACATTTCACCAGATGCTGCCACAACACCACTGGGATACAGTGAACTCACTGTTAGCTGAAGCCAAAAGCAAATTGTTTGCATCTGATGTGTATTTCATATTCCTGTTTCCCCATGCCTGTCTGAAAACTGACTTGATGTAACAACCTCTAGTTGCACATTTCAAAGGGTAGCAGCATGAATTTTTACAATACATTCCTCAGCAGGGAGGAATTGCAGCAGTAACTGTAAGAAAATGTTCTCCTGTACAATAAACCAAAAGCTTTGTGAACACAAAATGACAATTTTCATTAAAAGGTGCCTGTTATTCATTAAAGAGATTGAAAAATCTACTGTTAAATTTATATGGAAACACAAGAGGCCACGAATAGCCAAGGCAATACTCAGTCAAAAGAACAATGCAGGAGGTATCACAATACCTGACTTCAAACTATATTACAAAGCAATAACAATAAAAACAGCATGGTACTGGCACAAAAACAGATATGAAGACCAGTAGAACAGAATAGAGGATCCAGATATGAAGCCACACAACTATAACCAACTTATCTTTGACAAAGGAGCTAAAAACATACGATGGAGAAATAGCAGCCTCTTCAACAAAAAGTGCTGGGAAAACTGGTTAGCAGTCTGCAAAAAACTGAAACTAGATCCATGTATATCACCCTATACCAAGATTAACTCAAAATGGATCAAGGATCTTAATATCAGACCCCAAACTCTTAAGTTGATACAAGAAAGAGTAGGAAATACTCTGGAGTTAGTAGGTATAGGTAAGAACTTTCTCAATGAAACCCCAGCAGCACAGCAACTAAGAGATAGCATAGATAAATGGGACCTCATAAAACTAAAAAGCTTCTGTACATCAAAAGAAATGGTCTCTAAACTGAAGAGAACACCCACAGAGTGGGAGAAAATATTTGCCAATTATACATCAGACAAAGGACTGACAACCAGAATATACAGGGAACTTAAAAAACTAAATTCTCCCAAAACTAATGAACCAATAAAGAAATGCACATGTGAACTAAACAGAACTTTCTCAAAAGAAGAAATTCAAATGGCCAGAAAACACATGAAAAAATGCTCACCATCTCTAGCAATAAAGGAAATGCAAATTAAAACCACACTAAGATTCCACCTCACCCCTGTTAGAATAGCCATCATCAGCAACACCACCACCAACAGGTGTTGGTGAGGATGCGGGGAAAAAGGAACCCTCTTACACTGTTGGTGGAAATGTAGACTAGTACAACCACTCTGGAAAAAAATTTGGAGGCTACTTAAAAAGCTGGACATCGATCTACCATTTGATCCAGCAATACCATTCTTGGGGATATACCCAAAAGACTGTTACTCCAGAGGCACCTGCACATCCATGTTTATTGCGGCACTATTCACAATAGCCAAGTTATGGAAACAGCCAAGATGACCCAGCACTGACGAATGGATTAAGAAAATGTGGTATCTATACACAATGGAATTTTATGCAGCCATGAAGAAGAACGAAATGTTATCATTCGCTGGTAAATGGATGGAATTGGAGAACATCATTCTGAGTGAGGTTAGCCTGGCCCAAAAGACCAAAAATGGTATGTTCTCCCTCATATGTGGACATCAGATCAAGGGCAAACACAACAAAGGGATTGGACTATGAGCACATAATAAAAGCGAGAGCACATAAGGGAGGGGTGAGGATAGGTAAGACACCTAAAAAACTAGCTAGCATTTGTTGCCCTTAATGCAGAGAAACTAAAGCAGATACCTTAAAGCAACTGAGGCCAATAGGAAAAGGGGACCAGGAACTAGAGAAAAGGTTAGATCAAAAAGAATTAACCTAGAAGGTAACACCCACGCGCAGGAAATCAATGTGAGTCAATGCCCTGTATAGCTATCCTTATCTCAACCAGCAAAACCGCTTGTTCCTTCCTATTATTGCTTATACTCTCTCTACAACAAAATTAGAGATAAGGGCAAAATAGTTTCTGCTGGGTATTGAGGGGGGGGAGCGGGAGGGGGTGGTGGCAGGGGGGAGAAATGAACCAAGCCTTGTATGCACATATGAATAATAAAAGAAAAATAAAAAAAAAAGGTGCCTGTTATTTTTGGTATTTCCAGTTACATAAAGGATAAATATATTCAGACAACTGGCCATGGCCTTTTCCTGGCAACTCCAGCTTCAGTTTTCTCTAAGCAAGGGTGAGTTTCATATTTTTCCAGAAGAGACAAACAGGAATGCCTCATTAAATTGTTCCCTTAGATTTTTAATTCAGTACCACACAACACTTCTATATTGAGCTCAACACAATAGTAATAAAAGTCACTATTCTGAAGTCAAATGATGTCTCTTTCATCCAAGACCTTGTTTTGGTTCCTCTTCCTCTGAGCTGAGCATTTAACCTCCAGCCTTTCCCCCAGTTCTCAACCAGGGCAATTTTGCCCCGCAGCAAACATTAGGCAATGTCTGGGAACATTTTTGCTGCAACTGGAGAGTTCAATTGGTATTTAGTGACTGAGAATCCAGGACTTTTGCCAAACATATACAATACACAGGACAGCTCTGCACGGTGAAAAATTACCTAGTTTCTCATGTCCACAGTGCCAAGGTTGAGCAACCCAACAATAAGTTCACCAACCCATTTTTAATTTTAAAAAGAAAAAAATGCCTTTTTTTCATAAGGGTATCTTCAATGACTCTTTATTTATCAGGTTATAAATAGCAACCTCCTAAACCTTACTGTCAACACCCCCCAATCTACTTCTGCACTACCTTCCACCTTGACTGAATAAATAATGATGGTCTCTGCTCAGTGTTCTGCAGCAGCTCGCCCACTGGACAATCCCCACTGTGACTGGCACCCTGTAGGTATCAGGAATCCTTCTCTTCCTCCTAAGGAGCTCAGACTGACTGTGATGAGAATGGGGAAGAAAGCCATGGACCCTTGTTTCCCACAAATCTCCACATAAACAATGCTCTTTGCTAAGAAAAACTGTTCATCGATCACTGAACACTCAAATTTCTCAGGAGTGGGTGACTGCACACTGAGCTTTCTACAACCCTTCTTGGGCTTCTGGGTTGTAGGGAAGCTGGCAAGGGCTGAAGGAATTCACACTGCAGCAGAGGATCAGTGTTGACCTTGGGAATTTAGATTGATGCATTTAAACCTATCTCAGTGTACCTCAACTGGTCAGATTCAAAATCCCCAGGGAAGACAGAAAGCAACATACATGTGAACTTGACAATGTATTTGTTATATGGCAGGGGGAGAGCTATAATACAATATAAACTACATGGTTTACCTCTTCTTTTCCTTTGTCTTTATAACTCCTAATAAATATTCATTTGGTTATGCAGAGTGAGTAGACAGTATTTACAAGAAGCCTTTATACTAGCATTTGTCAAAACGCAACTTTCTATTCAGCCTGATTGTCTTTCCACGGGCATGACCTCTCTGCTTTTGTTGATAATTGAGAAATAAATATTGTTATCAATGGCTATGATATAGATTGAATTTGTCAAGTGTTAATTGTTCATCCTAGGATGCTCTGAGGGGGGGGGGGTTCCTGTAAATTGTTTCTCTTAGGTTGGCAGTTTTTTTCTTGGTTTTAAAATATTTTAAAATATTAAAACCAAATCAAAGTATTAACCTGCTGTTGCAACAGAAAGATGGCTATGAAAACTTTCTCTGATCAAAAAGGAGAGACTATGTGTCAGGCTCAAATATCCCATGTGTTTGAGAATATCTGCAAAATGATGATTACGATTTGTCATGAGCTGCATGAGAGAGAAGGCATTAATTTTATCTTCACTCTCCTAGGTGAGGCATAAACAGTTCCACTGCAGAATAACACTGAGAAACACTGAGAAAGTCTTTCGCTTTGTCTCAGATAAATCTTTCTGGTGCTGATGAAAACAGATAGGCATTTCAATCTATGTTTATTTATTTATTTATTTTCAATCTATGTTTATAACTAGGTATTCTGTCACGTTTCAGCATAGTGAACATGTACCTGTTGAAAAAGCAATATTATGCCTGTGGTTAGGCAACAACTGTCCTGAGAGTTAATATAGTGTCATAGTTAAGATCTCAGCTCTGAGGCCAGGCACCGTTGTTCAACAGCTGTAATCACAGCACTCAGGAGACTGAGGCAGGAGGATCACAAGTTTGAAACCAGCCTGGGGTACAATGCAAGACCCTGTTTAAAAAAAAAAATCTGGGTATGATGACTCACTCTTGTAAACTCAGTTATGTGGGAGGTTAAATAGAAGGATATCTGTCCAAGGTCAGCCTGGACAAAAATGGGAGACCCTATCTGAAAAATAACTAAAGCATAAAGGGCTGGGGGGTGTGGCCCAAGTGGTAAAGCACTTGCCTAGGGATCATGAGATCCAGAATTCAAACCCTACTACCATCAAAAAAAAAAAAAAAAAAACAAAACTCAGCTCTGCTGCCAGATTGTCTGAGCATGAATATAGTCCTACCATTTACTAGCTATGACTTCTCTCAACCATCTTCCCTCCTATTTAAAATAAGAATAAGAACAGGACTTATCATGGGTCGTGGTGGGCTCTAAGTGTGTAAATCCACATAAAACGGGGCTGGTATATAATCAGCTCTCAGCAAACGCTAGCTACTGTGTTTCATTGTGTTATGCATGGGTGATATCTGGTTTTTCTTTTGTTTTGTTTTGCAGTATTGGGGGTGGAACCCAGGACCTTGGCCATACTAGGCAGGTGCCCTACTGCTGAACTCTACACTGAGCTCAGTGGCAATATCCATTTTTTAATTTCTCTTTAATGAAAAACGGTCCTAGTTATATTGCACACACTAATTGTAAAAAGAAAAATAAGCAGAAAACCCAAGGAGACATAAATAAAGAAAGTAGAAGTCCCGCTACCCCTTAAAAATAACCACAGCTCAGAGTCTGGGGTAGCTCTTTTCACCTTTGAATTAACATGCTCACTTACAGACACATGCACACAAATAACATGAGTTAATCTTTTCCTTTAAGTTTTCTGGCCTTAGTTCCCTCTCCTTCAAATGTTTGAGCATATTCATCTTAAGCATTTAATGTTTATGTTTAGCTTTGTAATCCACATGGGCATTTTTGTGTGGGTATTATGAAATAAGAATGTAATTCTCAGCCAGGCATGGTCGTGGGCACCTGTAGTCTCTGCTGCCCAGGAGGCTGAGGTGGGAGGAAATCATCCAATTGCAAGAGTGTGGGGCCAGCCTGGGCAACATACCAAAACTCATCTGTTAAAAAACAAAAAAGAGGAGAGGGAGGGGAGAAATAGGGAGAAGGAAAAAATGTAATTCTCCCCTAAATGGTGCTCCACTTGTCTTCACACTAACTCCTGGTATTTCTTCCTTCTCTCATGGACTTGAAATACAAAATTTATCATATAAGAATGGGTTTATTTCCAGCCCATCTTCTTGTCCATCCATCTATCTGGCAAAATTTATCATCTATCTGTCCATGTGCTTCTGTGTCAGGATCACACTGCTCTAATTTCAGGAGCTTTATTATATATTTTAATATTTACTTATAGCAGACTCTTAGCTCTTCTTAGCAAACTGGTAGTTAGTTCTAATTTCATGGATAATGGAATTTCCTGAGGCTACAGATTCAAGAAAAAAGAAATAAAAGAGTCACTAAGAGTCATGTGCCCAGAGGATTGCATAAATGAGCCTTTATCAGTAAGAATAGGGTCTTATTCCTGCCAACAGTGCCTGAAAAAGGTTTTTAAAATATTAAGCCCTTAAGTAGGTATTTGGTGTTTCCCATGGCTGTGCGATAAATAACATTCATTGCTTTACCTGTGATTTGACACTTGGGCATTTAATCCTGGTTTCTAGTAACAGTAGTTAGAGGGAAAGTAAAGTTGAACTAAAATTTAGGCCATATATATAGATATATATCTAGATATATATCTATATATATGTATATATATACATATATAAATTTTATATAAAATTTCCTAGTTATGAAGACAACATGCATGAAACATGCTTTCTATTTTTATTGTAAAATCTTAAGAAAGGCTTCTCACTGGTTCCATAAAGGTAGCATGAGTCTATTTCTTTCCCATGACAGGACTCAAAGCTAACACTTCTCCACAATACTGAAGTCACTCAGAGAGAATGCTTTTTCTGTTCTTTTGTATCACATTCTTATCGATTTAAAGCCTGGCTTAACTATAGACACTAAATGCTCACTAATAATGAAAATAAGGTAAATACTATCTTGACTAAATAATAGACCTGGTAGTACAAGTCTGAGAAAACTTCATATTTACTTTTAAAATGCTACGAGCAGCATGTCTGCAACCACATTTGACCAACAGAGGAAAGTAATCATTAGAAGAAACGTATCAACATTGATTTCAATGAACCACATGGTAATGATAAATGGAAAGCAGTTGTGTAAGCAAATGTAAAAATAAAGTTGTAAGAAATAGAAATGCAACCAGAAAGAACACTACTGCTTCTGGGCATGGGGCGCTAACTGGTACTGGACTTGCCCGAGTGCAACAAACAATAAGACACTAGAGAAGATATATGAAATGACTGTTTTCTGACATTGAACAACAGACAAAGCAGAGCTATAAACTGGAGAGAAGTGAAATAAGGCAAGGCCTATAACCGCCCAGCTTTCGTCCTGCAGCTACTTCACAGACTGTGACTGGGGGTGGGGGGTGAGGGGTGACTCAAGCCGAATTGCTAAGCAGAGGAGACAGAGGTCAGACTCAGAGAGGCACAGGCAGCTGGAGTGTGCAGGATACTAGAGACAAGTAAGCTAGAGAAGCAAGAATTAAAAATCTGCATAAGGAACTTCTAGCATCTTGGACACATTGACAGAGAGAAACTCTGTGAGACCAGGCAAAGAGCATCTATGAGAGAATTATAAAATGAACAACCCCACAGTTCACGGAGATCTGTGAGATGTTCAAGTTCTGGCCAGAAAGAGCAGAGAAGTCTTGGAAGTATACAAAAGCGCTGCATTGGGCTGGTGGAGTGGCTCAAGTGGTAGGGTGATAATTAGCAAGCACGAAGCCCTGAGTTCAAACCCCAGTGTCACCAAAAAACAAACAAAAAAAAGTGCTACATTATTGAAGTGATGTAGTATTACTTGAAGGCACACTAATGAACTGAAGATGATGTATACCTTAAATCTTACAGCAGCCATTAAAAAATAAAACAGTTTTATTAGCCAATAAGGGGGGGGGGTAAAATGAGATATTGAGATATGCTCAATTAATCCAAAAAGTCAAGCACAGAAGAAAAAAGAAAATCAAATGGGGCTATAGAAAATAAGTAACAAGACATAAGATTTAAATTTAACCATGTCAATAATTATATTAAATGAATATGGACTAAGCACTAAGCATTCTAATTATAAAACAGAGCTTGAGGAAGTAGCTCAAGTGGTAGACCATTTGCAAGTACAAGGCCCTGGGTTCAGTCCCCAATACCACTGCCAAAAAAAAAAAAAAAAGAAGGAAGGAGTGAGAGATGGAGGGAGGGATCTACTTTATACATACGAAGAAAGGATAAAAGGAAAAGGATGACTTGTGAAAATTTTATTAAGGAAAGCAAAATGTTATGCTGGAAAATATTTACTTAATGCAAAGAAACCAGCAAAGGAGGAGTAGAAGGATAGAAAAGATGATACATATCAGAAACAAAATGTAAAATGGTATGTGCACATTTCACATTCATTTTGAAAGGTAGTTTTGCTAGATGGGAGATTCTTGCTTGAAACTGTTTTTCTTTTAGCACTTTGAATGTTATCCCACCACCTTATAACAAATTAGACGTGAGTGTGTTAAATAATTAAATGGAAAGGCAGTTGTACCAGTTTGGATTTAACTAAAAACAAGGTCCAACTGTATGCTATCTACCAAAGACATACTTTACATCCAAAGATAAAAATAAGGCTGAGGCAGGAGAATCATAAGTTCAAAGCCAGCCATGACTATGTCAAAAAACCCTATCTCAAAAAAAAAAAGATAAAAATAAATTGAAAGTAAAAGCAACCATAAGAAAGCTAGCATCGCTAGAGTAATATTAGATACAACAGATTTGAAACATTTAACATTCTTAAAAATGTTATTAGAGCCGGGTGCTGGTGGCTCACACCTGTAATCCTCTCAGGAGGCAGAAATCAGGAGGATCTTGGTTTGAAGAAAATTCAAGCAAATAGTTTGTGAGACCCTATCTTGAAAAACCCATCACAAAATTAGGGCTGGTGGAGCGGCTCAAGGTGTAGGCCCTAGTTCAAGCCCCAGTACCACAAAACAAATGTTATTAGAGATAGAGAGGAATATTTTATCATGCTAAGAGATTTAGCCTATCAGGAAAATATGCTTATAAACATATACACACTCATGGCAGAGCTTCCAAAATACATGAAGAAAAAAAACTTACAGAATTGAAAGGAGACTAACCATTCAACAATGTTGGAGATCTTACAACTACATTTTCAATAATAGAATAGTAGACATGATAGCAAGGAAATAAGAGACTTCAACAGCACAATAGCCAAAGTATTGCTAACAGACCTGTGTAGACCACTGCTCAGCAACACAATACACAGGAATTTCACCAGGAGAGCCCATTGCTAAGTAATAACAAAAGTATCAATGTATTTTAATTAAGTAAAGTTATACAAAGTATGCTACACAACCAAAATGGAGAGAATTTAGACATTGGTAATGGAAACTCACAAGTATGTGCAAATCAAACAACATATTCCTAAACAACTGAGTCAAAACAGGTATCATAGGGAATATTTTAAAAACACTTGGATACTGAGGAGTGAAGAAGATGGAAATACACCACATACATACGAAGTCAGTATAATGAAACCCACCACACACTGGAAGGGGAAGAAAGAGAGGGGAATGGAAATACCATGGAGGGGGACTTGCTCAAAGTCCATTGTGTGCATCCACAGTATTATCACATGGGTGATAACATGAATGTATGATAAATCAAAAAAATTTAAATACTTTGAGATTAATGAAAGTGAAGACACAGTTTACCAAAATTTATAAAATGCATCTAACATAGTGCTTAGAGGGAAAGTTATAAATTTAAACACCAAATTTTAAAAAGAAAATCTCAACTCAAAGACTAAACCTTTGACTCAAAGATGCTGTAGAAAAAAAGCAAATTAAGCCTAAAGTTAGCAGAAAGAAAGCTATAATAAAAATTACATCAGAGATTAATAAAACAGAGAAACAAAAAAACAGTAGAGAATAAGATAAAAAGCTAGAGGTTTTTTTTGACTAATTAATGAAATTCCTAGACTCACCAAACAAAAAGGAAAAAAGAAATGAAATTACTGCACTCAAAAATGAGAGGCTATTACTACTGACTCTACTAATGAAAAATACTATGAAGAATTAATTCACACTATGAAAAACAAATTTAGAGGATTTTTTTCTATATCAGTTGAGATGATCATGAGTTTTTTATTCTGTTGCAATTATGTATTAAATTAATTGGATTTTCAGATATTAAAATACTTTTGCATTTCTTTACTCACAGAAGTTATGAAAATCCTAAGACATATACAAAAGGGGCTTATAGAACTAATAAGTAATATTGATAAGATCATATGATCCAATTTAGTTGATTTTCACAACTAGGAAATAAGGAGTAAAAAATGGGTTCAGTTTTTTCTGCATGGAGATACCCAGTTTTGTACTGGAAGAGCTTGATGGATTAAAGACTGCCAATGCTGATGGCTAGTTACCAGGTGGGACAAATGGAACACTTGTACCTCCATGGCAGTGTAATACATTTGTTGTGAGGCGGGGAGAAAGATCGGAATTCCTTATAAAACACATTTACCATATGTCTCAGCAATCCCACTCGGATCTTTACTCAAAAGTGAAAACATCCACACAAAGACTTTTTTATGAATGATACTTATGTCAGTTTTATTCACAAAAGTCAAGACCTGCAAACAAACCAAAAGTGCATCCAAGTGTGGTACATTCATGCCATGGAATGTGAATCCACAATAAAAACTTAACAATGTGGTAAATGCTGAACAAAAGAAGCCAGACACTCACTGAACACTGTCAGAGGGTTGGAAAGTGTTTGCTGGACTCCTGGACAGGAGATGCAATTGATTGAAAAGACACATGAACTTTGGAGGAATGAAACTGTCCTACGTGTTGATTTTAGTGGTCATTGTACAGATGGATTTATTTGTCACAATGTTTCATAGCCCACACTTATTATAAATGCCTTTTATTATATGTAGATTAACTTCAAAATATTTATTCTAAAAAGACAATGTGTGTATATTTAAAGAATATTAAAATAATTTTAATTATTTAAATAGAGCAGCAAGTTAGTCTCAAAATAATTTTAGGACTTCTCTTTTTCTTTAGTGCTGAACACCCCTACTTGGCAGTGTAGTGGAACACATTTTTATAATTGTGAGTACTTTGGTCCTTTAAAGGGCTTCTAACCTTTGGGTTTGAGCCTTAGTTAAGAAACTCTTAACTCTTAACTCTTAACTAGTTAAGAGTTTCTAGTTAGTATGTTCTAACTAGAAAATACCTTCTTGAATTTTGAAACAAAGAAAATACTAACTTCCAAATTTTTCACTGCCAAAGAGATTGTGGCTAAGAGTTCTCCCCATTTGACGGAGGAAAAAAGGATGCCTCACCTATCCCTCTGCTTTCTGTGTAGTCTGCAAAGAGTCACAGAGAAAAAGAAGGAAGGACACTCTGTCCTGTTGAGTCACTTACAGATAAAAAGGTATCCTTCAGCAACTACACATGAACAATTAAGTTAATTACCCCTAAGATAGTGACCTTTTTATAAATAACACATATGTGAGGTATATGTAGGAACATATATTTACATATGAAAGATACGTTTCCTTGGAATAGAGATTTTTAATGCCACCTTCATAGCTGGTATGTCGACTTAAATCTGGATGATGGCTTTAAATTTCATATTGGATGGCTTTAAAGCAAAAATAACAAGAAAATTTCATCTAGGACCCCACAGTCAGAACATGGAATTGAAAGGGCCTATAGCTGGGAGCCAGTGGCTCACGCCTGTAATCCTAGCTACCCAGGAAGCAGAGATCAGGAGGCTCGTGGTTTAAAGCCAGCCTGGGCAAATAGTTCGGAAGACCCTATCTTGAAAAACCCTTCATAAAAATAGGGCTGGTGGAGTGGCTCAAGGTGAAGGCCCTGAATTCAAGCTCCAGTACTGAAAAAAAAAAAAAAAAGGTGGCCTGTAGAGCTGATTCAGGAAATGAGTAAACAAAAAAGTAAAATAAATCTGCCAGAACCGCCCCTCCCCCACTGGCATGTGTGTGTGTGTGTGTGTGTGTGTGTGTGTGTGTGTGTGTGTGTGTATGTGTTATTTATATCATTTGAGAAGTAATACCAAAAGGAATTTTGGAACATCCAGAGTAAAGGAACAGCCACAGAAATGATAAATGCCTAGGTAAATATAGTAGACTCTTCTCCCAAGTTCTTTAAAATATGTTAGATAGTTGAAAGCAAAACTCATGACATCATCTGAGGAGTTTTTTGATGTGCATATGTAATATGCAAGACAGTATAACACAAGGAAGAGGGCAAAGGACATATAGAGTAATGAGGTTTCCACATTCCTATTAAAATGGTAAAATATTAATTCTTAGTAAGCTATGAAAAGTTAAGTATGCATGTTGTAAGCCCTAAAGCTGCTGTTTGAAAGAGAAAGGATTTTTAAAAACTGTATACAGAGATTCAGGCACTGGTGGCACACACCTATAATCCTAGCTACTCAGGAGGCAGAGACCAGAAGGATTGCGATTAGAAGACAGCCCAGACAAATAGTTCATAAGACACTATCTCAAGAAACTCTTCACAAAAATAGGTTTTATGGAGTGGCTTAAGTGAAGTTCAAACCCCAGTACCACTAAAAAAAAAAAAAAAAGAAACTATACACAGAGAAATGGCCAAAAAGAAATAAATTTATTATTTATTTCTTTGCAATATTGGGATTTGAACTCAGGGCCTATGCTTGAGCTTGTTAGGCAGATGCTGTACCACTTGAGCCACACCCCCAGCTCAAGAAATAATAAATTTAAATGGAATAGTAGAAAATATTAAAATAATCCCAAAGAAGTCAGGATAGAGGGAAAATAGCATAAACAGGAGGGAATAAGCAAATAATAAAATGGCATGCCTAAATCCTAGCATATCTATAGCTTCATTACATAAAAATGGTCTAGACACACTAATTTAAAGACAGAGATTGTCAAAAATTTTTAAAAATGAACCAGGTGTATGTTGTTTGCAAGAAACTCAGTTTAGGATTGGAGATGTGGCTCAATAGTAGAGCATTTGCCTAAGTATGCAAGAGGCCCTGATCCCTAACACTGAGAGGTGAGAAGAAACTCAATGCAAACATAATGATGAATGATTTAAGTAGGTTAAAGCTAAAAGGATGAAAAAGATACATCATTCAAACCTTATTCAAAGAAAACTTGAGTAGCACGTTAACATCACAGTAGACCTCAGAACAAAAAAGTTATTAAGGATATTCATAATCATAAAAGTGCCAATTCTCCAAGAAGACATAGTAATTCTAATCCTGCAACAGAACTTCACTTAAAACATGGTGAGAACTAATGGGACTGAAAAGAGACAGGCAAAACCACAATTGTAGCTAAAGACCTCAGCACTCCTCTCTCTAACAGAACTAGCACACAGAGCATTATCAAGAAAGTAGGGTTGGAGGCAGGGTGCAAAAGGTAGAGTTCCTGCCTAACAAGTGCAAAGCCCTGAGTTCAAACCCCAGTACCACACACACAAATAAAAATAAAAAAGAAAAGAAAATAGGACTTAGTTTTAGGGTTTTGATCTTAAATGACATCCAAGGGTTTGGTTGCCAGCTTATGGCACTATTGGGAGGTGGTGGAACCTTTAGGAGGTAGGGCCTATGGAAGGAAGTTAAGTCAAGTGTGCCCTTGAAGGAGATATTGAGACCTCACCCTTCCTCCCTCTCTCTTTGCTTCTTAGATACAATGAGGTAGGTGTTTTCCTCCACCACCCAATCCCTACTATGTTGCTCTGCCTTACCATGGGCCCAAAGACAAGAGAGCCAACCAACCATAAACTGAAATTTCTGAAACCTTGAGTCAAAACAAATCTTTCCTCATTATAAGTTGTTGACTCAGGTATTTTGTCAAAGTGACAGAAAGCTAACTAACATACTGAGCAACACTACCAACCAACGGGATTTAATGGATATTTATAGAGCACTCCAAGCTCTATAAAAAGCAACAGTAGTAAAATACAATTATTTTCAGGTGCATGTGTAATATTAGTGAAGACAAAGCATGTGAGTCATAAAACAGTAACAATCTTGAAATTATTTAAATCAAACAAGGTATAGTCTCTACATACAATGAAATTAAGTTAGAGCTCAATAAGAGAAAGATAAGAAAATGCCCAAATGCTCAGAAATAAAGCAACAAACCTGTAAGTCATTCCTGGGTCAAGAGGAAGTCCTAAGGGAAATTATAAATTATTTTCAATTGAATGAAAATATATCAAAATGTATGTGATATACCTAAAGCAACGATGAAAAAGAAATCTATACAGTCAACTGCTTGTATTAGAAAAGGAGAAAGGTCTCAGGCTTCTACTTCAGGAATCTAAAAAAGGACCCAGATAAACCTAACACAAGGAGAAGGAAGAAAACACATATCACAGAACAAATCATCAAAACTGAAAACAGGAAAAGAAAATAACAAAAAGTCAATGTTGGTTCTTGAGAAGGATCAATAAAATTCTGAAAGTTCTAGAAAGACTGACAGAGAAAAAGAGCAGACACAAATTGCCAAAACCAGGAATGAAGGAGTGGCCATCACTACAGAGCCCACAGACACTGACGGAGTAACAAGGGAATACTATCAGCAACATGGAACATAAATTTAGTGAGGCAGGAGGAAGGGGTGACAGAGGGGCATGAGGGGGCTCTGGGAATAACGGACTTGCTCACTTTCATGATAATGGTGATGGCGTCACAGATGTATGCATGTATCATGTAATCAAATCATACAGTTTCAATGCATAATTTATTGTACAAAAAGCACACATCAATAAAGCTATTTAAAAAGACCTTTTGGAGGTGATTAGAACTTCATTTCATCCATTACCCACTGTCACAACAACCTTCTCCCCTGCGCACATATTATCATTCCTCCAACAGCGAGTCTCTCAAGTCACAATAACTATCCCTACCAAATATTTCTGGTATGTATAATGAAATGTTACAATTTTTCTATCCACTCTGCCTCATCCTCTATATACTGAATCATAAAACCAACAGATTTTAGTGTCTATTGCTGCCCAATTGACATGAGTAGAGAATATTCTTTAATCATCTAGTGTCATCAATTCTAGCACAGTGAGATTATTCAGAAGTCCACTCACCAGTAGACTTCCTGTAAGTACATGAATCAAAAGCTGACTTGACTCTGGAGAGAATATACTACCTTCATTAGTGCTCCAGAACTGCACGTGAACGATCCCAGAGGGATGGCGAAACCTAGGTGAAGTTCATTCAATGCCCAGCACTGTCCACAATGAAACAGCCACAATCTTGGAGCACGTTATCACGGGTGACTACAGCACAGAACTCTCTCGGGCTCCTGAACCTGAGCACCACAAGATCTGTCTCTTCAGTGTCAGTTGTGAAGCAGCAATATGCAGTTTACCGCCCCTAACAGCCCAGCACTACCCCGTTACATATACTGACCAACGCTACGCCAGCCCATCTGCCACGGGCAGTGATGCTGGTGCCAGGCGGCTGGGAGATGGGAGGTGGGGAGGGTGGGGGTGGATGGATGGGAGCCATGATTCACTATTCCTATCTGTGTTTGGTACAATCTACCCTGAAGTGTCCCCCTCCTGGCTAACCACTTTCCCCTTTCCCTTCTCTCCTGTCTTGTCTTCTCTCTCTCTCCTCTCTCCCTCTCTCTCTCTCTCTCTCTCTCTCTCTCTCTCTCTCTCTCTCACACACACACTCTCTCACTCTCTCACTGAATATTTCCCCTCATGCTCTCCACCTCCCATTCCTTCACTAAATGGAAATACGAATGCCTGCCTGAAACTAAACAACAACAACAACAACAAAACATATGATACACACCAGTGCAATGCCTGGTCTAGAAAAGGAGCTCAAAAAAATGTGAATTCACTTCACTTTCACTACTTCTCTCTGAGACCCAAGCAGGAATAAAGAAGAAAACATGCTGGGAGCTGGTGACTCATACCTGTAATCCTAGCTACTCAGGAGGCAGAGATCAGGAAGATGGCGGTTCAAACCAGCCCAGGCAAATAGTTCATGAGACCCTATCTTGAAAAAAACCCACCACAAAAAAAGGGCAGGTGGAGTGGCTCAAGGTGTAGGTTTTGACTTCAAACCCCAGTACTGGAAAAAAAAAAAAGAGGAGGAGAAACCATGCTGGAGTGGGAATGATGAAATAAAGAGAAATCAGCCCAAAGGCCTGTTTTCTCTTATCACAACATGGATTGTGTTCAGAATGATTACCTTAGCTTAACTCCGTTCTTCAGTGATACACAGACTCAGGTGGGAGGCTCACCTGAGCGGCCTGGCTCCTAAGACACACCCTCCTCACTGCTTCACAGCAACACTCACTAGGTGGGCATTCACTGGAGAACTGGCTAGGCAGCTGACCCCTTTCCTTGCTACCATCCACTTTTTTTTTTTTTTTTTGGTGCACTGGAGTTTGAACCCAGGGCTTCACGCTCACAAAACAGCTTGAGCCACATCTCTAGTCTATTTTACTGGGTTTATTTTGGAGACGGGATCTTGTGAACTATTTGCCCCAGCTGACATCCAGGAGTGGAATTTCTGGGTCAAATGGTGGTGCTATATAAACCTTTAGAAGAACTGCCTGACTCTTTCTCATATGGCCTCCATTTTACATTCCCACTAACAGTCTACAAGAAATCTGATTTCCCCACATCCCTGCTAACCCTTGTTACCTGATGTGTTCATGGCCATCCTTGGATGTGAAGATCATTGTGGTTTGATTTATATCTTCTCTCAAATACTGTTCAGCAGGGAGTAACCCCTGTTATGATCTTTTGCTCATTTTTAAAGTTATTTATCTTTTTTGCTATTGAGTGGTAATAGTTCTTTGTATATTCTAGATAAAATCTCTTACCAGAGATGTAATTTGCAAAATTTTATTGCATTTTTATGGGGGTCTTTTCACTTTATTGACAGTGTCCTTTGAAGTACAAAAGTTTTAAATTTTATTGATGTATGACTTATCTATTTTTCTTTGATTGTGCTTTTGATGTCTAAGGATTCGTTGCTTATAAGTATCATCTCTATATTTTCTTTTAAGAGGTTCACACTTTGGGTCCTTACATTTAGTATCGCTCTATTTTGAGTTACTTTTGGATACGGTGTGAGTTCAACCTCGTTCTTTCCCATGTGTCTATTCAGTTTCCAGGTCCTGCTCATTGAAAAGACTAGTGTTTCCTCATTGCATGACTGTGGCTCACTTGTTAAAAATTAATTGGTCAGGCTAGGCACAGTGGTTCAAACCTGTAATCTCAGCTACTCAAGAGGCAGAGACAGGAGGATTGCAGTTCGAGGCCAGCCCAGGCAAAAGTTAGCATATGACACTATCTGAAAAATAAGCTTAAGAGCTCAGGCTGGGAGTGTGGTTCAAGTGATAGAGCACCTAATTAGCAAGTGTGAGAACCTGAATTCATAGAGACTAGAAAGAGAGAGAGAGAGAGAGAGAGAGAGAGAGAGAAAGCTAGGTGTGGTGATGAACACCTATAATCCCAGGTGTTCAGGAGGCGGAGGTAGGAGAATTGAAGTTGAAGGCCAGCCCCAGCGAAAAGTGGAAGATCTTATCTGAAAAACAAACTAAAAGCAAAGGGCTGGGGATGGAGGAGCTCAAGTGGCGGAGCACTCGCCTAGCAAGCATGAAGTCCTGAGTTCAGTCACCAATACCACAAAGGAAAAATCAGATGACCACAAGTTCAAGGATGAAATATAGAGAGACTGCTAGTGACCTGGACAGTTTTTATGAAATGATGGGAGTGAGTCATGGCAGAACAGAGAGAAGTTGAAAATAAAAAGTAAAAAGCAGTTCTTTGGCCCAAAGATGCAGTGTCCAGCCCAACTCAGCCCCTGTGGGATTGGTTGAAGGTAGAGTTGCACGTGAATTTGGGGTTCTCTGTCTCCTGCTCACTCCTGCCCTCCTCACTTCCCTACATGTGTCTCTTAAGAGACCCTCTGTCTATCTCCAGGGAAGAATCTGAGATTGGAGTGGCGCTAGGACAGATTGGCATGGCACCTGGAGCTGGATCCCTGGCTGGCAGGCCACCAGTGAGGAACCTCACACCTAGAAGCAGGTGGGGCACAGACTGATCCTGGAATGCAGTAACAGATCAACTGCTGAAATCTTCACAGTTGCTAGGGTCACAGGGTTTTTCCATGGGCCACCAAGTAGCTGGAATTAGAGGTGTGCACAGCCCAGAATTTTAGGAAATGTTAATCTGTAGGTGGAGAATAGTCAAAGGGGAGGACTCAGCTCTGAGCTGAATCTTAGCAGGAGCAGAATGTTGGAGGAAGCTGAATTATCAGCCTTGTCAGGCCTCTGATGAAGATCACAGCCTAATAGGAGAGGAGTGGGACTTAAGACTCAAGACAGGAATATCTGGATAGATTCAGTTAAGAACCCAGCATCTAGGGCTGAAGGCATGGCTCAAATAGTAGAGCACCTGCCTAGCAAGCACAAGCCTCTGAGTTCCAACCCCAGTACTACCCCCACCCCCGAAAACAACAAAAAACCTTGAACCTATTGGGCTGCAGTACTTGTCCATTTCTTTTTGTTAAAATATAGCATCTGCCCCTTGCTTAAAGATTTTGCAGAAGCTGGGCAGTGGTGGCTCACACCTGTAATCCTAGCTACTCTAGAGGCAGAGATCAGGAGAAATGCTGTATTGAAGCCAAGCCCCAGGCAAATAGTTAGCAAGACCCTGTCTTGAAAAAGCCCAACACAAAACAGGGCTGGCAGAGTGGCTCAAGTGGTAGAATACCCGCCTAACAAGTGTGAGGCCCTGAGTTCAAGCCCCAGTACTGCCAAAAAAATAAAAAAGAATTTTGCAAAGGTCTCAAATGAGGCAGGTGTTTGCAATCAGACAGTACCACCACCCTCAGGATCACCCTCACTTCCTTTCCTGGCAACCAGACCAGCAATAGGGATTGATCCCCAACATAGCCCAGATGAGGGGGCCCTGGGCATGCTGGGTGGGGGGAGCCTGCATGCCAGATGAGCTGGGCAGTAGCTGGGAGAATCTGCATGAAAGGGAATCCCAAGGGCTCTGGATCACAGCTGCTGAACCGACAGCTACATGAGCAGAGCTTACGACTTGAGAGCCCTGTCCTGTGATCCAGCTCCTAACAGCCTGGCAGGCAGTAAGACACCATGAAGATGGTTCCAGGAAGCTTAGCAAAGCAGGCAAGGGCCGCCCTGAATGAGCAGACATCACACAAGAGCGGAAGACCCACAAGCTACGTTCCACCTAAGGGCCCAGAAGATCCTTGTTTACCAAACTGATGAAGACAGGGCTGCAGAGAGGAGCCCTGGAATGTGGTGACTGTCCCTTATAGCCAGGGCTGAAGAAAGGAGTTCCCTGATGTAGCAACAAGGGTCACGATATTCCACAGTGATGAAGCCCAGGTGGCCGCCCTTAGGCATGAGACCCAGGCAGGTCTCTACAAGCGTGGAATGTAGCTTGGGGAGCCCCACTCACAAAGCACCAAGCAGCAAGAGGCTCATAGGAGACTGGGTTTTCTTAAATCATTTTTAAAATAAAAAAATATCCTGGGAGCTGCCCCAGTACGAGTCATAATGCCTTGCCCAGTTTCTAGACCTGAGCCTAAACTCAGGTCCATAATATACCTAAAGTGACCATGAGGCCAACAGTTGCAGGAGCATGGCGATGGCCCAGAAATGACCCCCCATCCTATCTAAAGAGTTACGGTTCTCCGCATGCTGGAGAAAGGGAAAACCTAGACTTCTGTTTGTCTTTGTTTGAGATCTTCTGGTCTGGCTGTGTAGCCCACATTGGCCTGGAACTCATGATCATCCTGCCCCAGCCTCCCAAGTGCTGGGATTACAGGGGCACCAGCATGCCTGGCCCAGAACATCTACAGTTTTTGAGGAGTGTTGACTAGAGTCTGAGTTGACACTGATGCCTGGGAGTCTAAGGCACCAGCACCATGCCTTCTCAGCTAAGCTGGGAGATGGGGCCATGTAGTCCAACTCACAGCAGGTGACCTGGTCCACAGACCCACCCAGTGACTATTTTCCCAGGCCCCACATGCACAACAAAACTGGCTTTCTCTTTAGCTGGCAGACCCCTCCCTGTAAGGTCAGAGCCATGGCAGTGGGAAGGTCAAGGGGAATCCTTCAAAGTGGCTTTCTTCCTTGGGAAAGATAATAAATCCAAAACGGTCCCTTAAAAATCAGTGCCACCCACAAAGCCTTTGAGAATAAAAGTCTAGTGTTCTCCGCCATGGCCTGTGTCATCTACAAAAGCCAGATGGACCCCGGCAGATGACAGGAGCCTGGGCACAGCAGGCTTAATGAAGCCAGGTAGCATCTTTGCTAGAGCACATTGATACCACTTCCTGCACATAGGATGCAACTACCAATGTGGTCAAATCATGGAGCCATTCTTGATGTTGCTTGGTCTCTCACACCCCCTCCAAACAAATTCCATCGACCTCATATTCAAAATATAATCAGACTGATTCTCACTATGTAACACAGGCTGGCCTCAAACTCACCATCCTCCTGCCTCAGCCTTCCAAGGGCAGGGATTACAGCATGTACCACCATGCCCCGCTCGCAGAGATTTTCTTTAACTGGCTTTAAAATAGCCTATGACTCATTTTCTCTATGTCCAAAACCAGCACCGTACACATAAAAATCCTGAGAAATAGAAAATCACAGTAAAT
This sequence comes from Castor canadensis, assembly GCF_047511655.1. Lineage (NCBI taxonomy): Eukaryota > Metazoa > Chordata > Mammalia > Rodentia > Castoridae > Castor > Castor canadensis. The sequence continues at coordinate 56,485,472 of NC_133400.1, forward strand.
TGGATTGTGTGTTCCATAGGACCAGGGAGTGGTATTTGAATGCTTTTTTTTTGCACAGCAAAGCAAAGAACAGGGTAAAGAGAATCCTGTAGAATAGCTGGGCACAGTGGTTCACATCTGTAGTCCCAGCTACTTGGAAGGTGGAGATCAGAAGGACTGTGGTTCAAGGCCAGGCTTGGACCATCTCAATAAAAGAAACTTGGTGCACCCCTGTCTTCCTAGCTACGTGAAAGGTATAGTTAGGAGTTGTGGTTAGTGGCTGGCCCCAGGCAAAAAACAAGACCCTATCTGAAAAATAGCTTAAAGCAAAAAGGGCTGGATGTATGGCTCAAGTGGTAAAGCACTTGCCTAGTAAGTGGAAGGAAAAGTTCAAATACCAATATTGAGAGAGAGAGAGAGAAAGAGAGAATGATTATGAATTGAAAATATTTGCAAACCATATACCTGATGAGGGGCCAATATCCAAAATATATGAGGAATTCAATCCAATAAGGAAACAAAAACCTGACTAAAAATGGGCAAAAGATCTGAAGAGACACTTCTCAAAAGAAGACATCTAAGTGGTTCACAAACACATGAAAAAAATGTTCGGCATCACTAATCACCAGGGAGATGCAAATCAAAACCACAAGGAGATAAAATTTCACTCCTGTTAGAATGGCTACTATCAACGACATCAAGTGCTGGCAGGGATGTGGAGAAAGGAAAGTGTCACACACTGTTGGTGGGAATGTAAATCAGTACAGCCACTATGGAAAGAGGGTGGATGGTCCTTAAAATATTAAAGATAAAACTACCAATATGACCCAGCAATCCACTCGTGGGTATTTGTTGGAAGGAAATGAAATCAGTATCTCGAAGAGACATCCATACTCCATGTGCACTGCAGCACTACTCACAAAAGCAAGACATAGATGGGTGAAGGGATGATGAAAACGTGCCTGTGTGTACACACAATAAAACAGTATTCAGATGTGAAAAGGAATTAAATTCTATTATTTGTGACAACATGAATGAACCTAGAGGACGTTCTGTTAAGTGAAATAAGCCAGGCACAGAAAGATAAATACTGAGTGATTTGACTCAGTGTCAATAAAAAAATGTTGATCTCCCAGAAGAAGAGGGTGGAACAGTGGTTATCAGAGGCTGAGGTGCTTGGTGGGGAAATGGGGCAGTGTTAGTTAGTCAAAGGATACAAAATTCCAGATGGACAGGAAGAATAAGTTCACAAGGTCTGCAACTATACTTGCTGACAATGTATTGTAGTCTTGAAAATGCAGAGTGGATGTTAAGGGTTTTCACCGTAAAAATAACTGTGGTCATTAAGACACTTGTTAATGAGCTAGAGCTAATGACTGCACAATGCGTGTATCAAAACATCAGGTTGTATATGACAAATACACACATTTTTTGTCTGTCAATTTAACATCAATTAACACCAAGAGCTATGCAACACCTTTTCCACGACAATGGTGATGACTTTACATTCTTGGAATTCCCTTCCTCACCAAAGACCCAACTTGTCTAGTCAGAGGATCCAATAGGCCCATAAGTGGATTATTTCAGTAATGTTTTGCACAAGGAACAGAGCAACGTGGGCATTTGTGGGAAAATTTAAAAGGTGCCCCAAGCTGATTGTTTTTGCTTAATAAGAATTTCTAGATTCTTTCAGCTGAAACAACTGTGCATTCCCATCTACATTTAAATTCTTGGAGTTCAAAACAGAAAACAAAAGCAGGGTTGGAAGCGAGCGCAACCCTGTTGGGGCAGCTCGGGAAGATGGTGGGGGGGGACTTGGCTCAGGAGGGGCAGTTCTCCAGTACTTAGCACCCAGGATGCAGCAGTTCCTGAGAGTGTGTCAGTTATCCCAGAGCGCCACCCCTGGATCTCTCCCACAGGTGCTTGGCCTTCTGCTCTTTTCCATCATGTGATGAAGCAGCACGAGGCCCTCACCAGATGTGGCTGCGCAGTCTCGAACTTCTCAGCCTTCAGATGAGAACTAAACAAACCTCTCTTTCTTATAAACTATCCAGCCTCAGATATTCAGTGATAGCAACAGAAAATGGATTAAGACAGTGGGCAGACTGGGCAGGGTTTGAAAGGGAAAACTGTTAATTTAGTCTACTAAATCTTTGAATGTTTCATAAATGGTGTTGATAGTGAAAGCAGAAAAAATTGGGGGCAGGGTTGAAAGGGAAAATTAAAGAAAGTGAAATGAAATCAAAGTACCTAAGCGAGGATCACCAACAAGATTTAACAGCCTGCTGGCAACCATGCTGAAATGCTTTATTGTAATGATCACCTCTTCAGAGTAAAAGCCCTGTTTAGGTTGATAATTTTACACAGTTGTTTACATAGATGACTTCTATGAAGATATTATAGAATATGGGACAAAATCTTGGTTTTTAAAGAAAGCTTCTGGATAGCTCTTTAGAAGTGAAGAATCTTTTTCTGTGTGTTTGATATTTATTATTTATTTCTTTTTTTGAAACAAGGTCTCATTATGTAGCCTAGGCTGGTCTCAAACTCACCTTCCTCCTGCTTCAGCCTCCCAAGTACTGGGATTACAAGTGTGCACCACCATGCCTGGCAAAAATGAATCTTTTGATAAAAACAGTTCAGAGTCAACTTGCTCTCTTCCAAATAGGCAGAGCTGTATTATCCACCAATCTATTTTTAAAATGAATTTAGGATTACAAATAGCAAGCATGTGCCTTCTGCCCTAACTGCTTACCTGGGCACCAGAAATCTGGATCCCAGTTCTTCTCCCTTTGTGCTGCAGGATGCCCGTTTTCTTCTCGAGAGGTGAAGCCCTTGGATATGGAGGGTGAATGCCCCACTCTCCAGGGAGGATCACCACTGCTCAGAGACACAGGGCCTCCTGGGGGCCAGGCCTGGCCTCTCACAGCCTTCCGGTCCTCACCTTCCTCCTTGGAGTCTGTGTTCCTGGAGCTCAGACACCTCATCTGAGACACAGAGCTCACCTCCTTCATTCTCATCACGCGGTCAGAGTCCGCCCTCCTCGGAGGGGCTGCCAGCCTCTCTTGTAAACTCTCAATCACTTTGGAAGGGCTTCGGAACCTTTTTTCTGAGCCTGCCACACTTGAGGTCCTTTCTATAAAATGGAATAAAGTGGACCTGAAGGGTGGCTTTGCCCCCACATCCTTTTCCTCAAAGGACCTGGCCTCTCTGGGTCTGGGCTGAGGTTCAGGGCTCATAGCTTGCTTGGCAGGGACCCTATCCACATCTGAGGGCTCAGAAGTCTGGGGTGCCCTTTCCCCTACAAACAGGGGGCTTTGGGTCCAGCCGCACTTTCTCCTGCTATAGAAGGCATCAGTGGTCACTGGGGGAATACCTGATGGTTCTGGGCTAGGCAGTGACTGTTCCATGAGTGACTCAGGGCTGCAGGCATTTGCATCAGGCTCAGGTGGTTGGCTCTGTCCTGCTTTCTTGGCACCCGGCAGGAGGGACTCCACAGCCACCTCAATGCCCAGGATCCTCTCGGCCCTCGCCTGCAGGGACTCGCTTGGGGGGATTTCCATTGCATTCCTTCCTCCCAAAGCCTCCTCGAGCTCAGTGACATTCTGCTTGTGTCCTGTTGTGAGCCCCACAGAGCGCAGGTCTGGTGCTGAGAGGCCTTGGGTTTTGTTAGTAAGCGACAGTGCGACCACTGTGCCCATCTCTTCACCACTATCTACCTCCAGAGGGACCACTCTGCTCAGTGGCACAGAGCCTAAAGCTTCTGTGAGTTCAGTGAATTCCCAGCTTTCCAGGGGCTCCCTTGGTTCAGCCAGAGAGGATGGAGTTGCTGGTTTTGTGGCCATGGTTCTTTTCACAGGACCTGGACTGACCACTAGCTCATACATCCCATTCACAACCTCCTGCTTCCGCTGCTGCTGCTCTGCCATCACACTTTCAGTTACCCACTGGAAGGGGTCACCTCTGCTGTCTTTTACCTGCGAGGCACCAGGGGACAGAGGACCATCATGCTGGCAAGGCTTTGGCTCCTCACTCCAGCTCTCAGACTTACTTTTAACTCTTCCCACCTGAAACCCAGGGTCCTCTGGCGCTGACACCCTTGGCTGCTGCTCGGTTCTCCTTTCCTGGCTGCTTTCATGGTAGCCCCGGGGCCTTGGTCTACAGTCAGCCCAGTCTTCAGGCTGCTGATCTGTCTCACTATCCTCACTGCTGCTGCTGCTGCTGCTGCTGCTGCTGCTACTATTATGGCTTTCTTCCTCTTCTTGAAGCTCCTTGTTGAAACTTTCTAACTGGCTTATCAGATCCCAGGGCCGACGACTAACCGGTTTCAGGAGAAACTGACCAAATAGTTGTTTGCTATTGCATGGCCCAGCTGTAGGCTCTCCTTTCACCACCTCCGGCTTGGGTGGAGAGTGGTCCCCATCTAGGCAGGGCTGACCTGAGCCCGCTTTTGGTACAGATGCCTGATTTCTAGATGAGGAAGTCCTAGAAAAAGTGCTGTTGCTGGATGGGCTGAGGGACATTTGACCCCTGAGGTTAGGAGCTTCTGGCTTCTGTGTTTGGTCACTGTCTGCTAATGTTGGGTGGAGGGGAGCTTCAGAGGCAGTGGGGTCTAAACATTTTGGGGTCAGTGCTACGTTCCTGGGCCCTTCTGGCTTTGCAGCCGGGAGGTGTTGCGGGCTTTTGGATTCTTCAGGGAAACTGGTTTGGGTTTGCTGGTCCCTGTACAGGTGGCCTGGCCACGAGCCAGAATACTTGAGTTCTCTGTGTTTTGCAAGGTGGGTGAATCTGAGGTCATTTGTTTGCTTGTCTTCCTCCGGTTCCCCCAGATTTTGTTTTGGGAATGCCATGTTTCCTGTGAGAGCCTGCAGCTCCAGGTCAGTGGAAGACATGCTCAACAGACTTTGTTCTTGCAGAGCTATGCCCTTATCAAGCCCAGGCTTTCTCGCACCACTCGGTTTTAGGTCATTGTTATTCCTATCTATACCTGGCAGATGTGCTTCTGACTTAACTGGGATGGAAACCAAACAAAATATGGTCTCGTTCACTTTTTTCTTGGAACTTTTCTTGGTCTGAATCCCAGTTTCAAACTTTCTGAGCTTTGTTTGGCTTTCATAGGTACTCTGGCCCTGTGGGTGTGGGGAGGGAGCTTGGGCCCCTGGGTGTCCGTGCTGGTCACCTCTCCTGTCAGCCTGTGGTCCTCTCATGACACAGTGGTCTCTTTGGTCAAGGAAGACTCCATTTTCTCCGTCTGTGGGGAGCTGGCTCCAAAGCCACCGAGGACTGGGGTCAGCAGAAGCCAGGCCCTGCTCGACACCTGACGTGGGTATCAGGCCCTGTGGATGTCGAAGGGCATCATCAAGTCTCATTTTCCCATGAGCTGACTCTTGGGCAGTGACAGGAGAAGAATTATATGGCCTGTCATCATGCTTCGTTTCTTCACAGAACCCTGGGGGCTGAGCTAGTTTAATGTGTCGTATCCAAGGATCATCAAAGGGGATGTACTGAACAGAGCCTTCATAGGCAGTGATGGGGTGGGAGTATCGGGGAGCCCCTTGAGGAGATCGTAGGCTTGCACTGTATTCGTTCCCAGTTCCAACTGGGCCAGAAGGAAGTGGACACCCTGATTCCACCTCCTCAGTCAGGTGCTGCTGCTGACTATGGTTGCCACTCACATGTCTGGGCACTGGATCTTCCAGGTAGGGGTTTGGGATGTGCTGGGGGGGGCGACCTGTATGAGGGTGGAGGCACATAAACTGGAGGCTCCAAGCCACAGTCTGACACTACACGCCCATGCCTGGAGTCATTACTTTTTGTCAGATAGGACCCTTGTCGGTCTGTGTGCTGGCTGTCCTGAAAGTCACTATTTTCCCCTCCCCTGGACGGATGGTGAGAGCCATAAGAAGGAGGCTTGACAGGTCTCCCGAACTTCAGCCGGGGAAATGCAGCCTTCTCAGGGTTCCTTGTGGCTTCCACATATGGTGCACAATTTGGAGGATATAGTGGCATTTTAGGGACACCTGGTAAATGGCCATCATTTAAAGGAATGGGAATTTCCATGCAAGCCAGGCTTTCAGGGGAAAGAACTCGAGGCAACGACCGGGATTTCTTTTTGTTCTGAGAAATCAGTAAATTCTCTCCTTGAACAAATGGGTACAGATCTTGAAACAGTCTCTTTCCATCACCCTCAGACATCTGTCTCCCTAATTTCCTTGACTGGTTCCAGCTTTCAAGGTTTACGTTGTGCCACTTGGCAGGACCTGACATCCTCAGCTCTTCTTCCCAAACTGCCTTCTTCATCACATGCTCTGTCCTTCCTCCAACTTCCCATGGACCCTCCCTCATGTGGACGGGCAGACTGTGGGCTTGAGCCATTCCTCTGACCTCCACGTCTTCCCGGTCCCTCAGACCCAGCAAGCTAGTGACCTCCTGTCCTCTTTTCCTGTGGGTGTGGTCGGTTCTGATCTGGGGCTGTGAGAGCCATGGTAAGGTGGGTTGACTGTAAAACCTACAAAACAAACAGAGGAACACAGATGTTAGAGACAGAATCTGGGACATCACAAGTGATCAGGTATCAGAATTCTTCCTGGTTCCCTTCAAGTGTTCCCAGTGTGCAGCAGGGAAAAACCACAGCTGGGGTAGTTCCCACACTGCTTTGATGGTGAGAATCACCCAGGGGGTGGGGGTGGGGGCTGGTTAAACAGTCACACATGCATAGTGACATTTCATTTGTTCCCTGTAAGATTACAATGAAGCTGAAGAAGTCCTCCCACCTCCTGACATTGTAGCTATTGCAACATTATGGAGCAATGCTTTACTCACGTTTGGGGTGATGCTGGAGTAAGCACCCCTACCACCCAGCCACTCATATGCAAGCATTACACAGGCAACTATGTACACACATACTTGATGATAATGAATGACTTATGCTACTAATGATCTGTGTTTATTTTTTATAAAAAAGTTTATTGGGAAGCAGTGGGCTACATTATGATGGCAGCAGCCACATGCATTTTGTTCTCTTCCTGTCTCCTGATTGCATCCAGAGGCCATGTCCAATGATTGACCTGTACCACCTAGATTTACACAATGACAAAACCACCTAATGATGCATCTCTCAGAATATCACCCTGTCATTAAGTGACACATGACTGTATGCACAATACCAAGTCTCTCTCTGTGAAAGTTGAAATTCGGTAGGCCTAGGTCTGGCCCAGGCATCTATATTTTTAACAAGTATCCAGGGGATTCTTATCTGGGTGATCTGGGAAATACTGGTAGTGCTGACTATGAGTTGGTAGGGGAGGGATTACTTTGCTGCACATTAGATTTTTCTTAGGAGCCTTTACAAAAATACACATGCTGGAATTATAGGTGTGAAATACTGTGCCACGGTGTTCTAACACATTTTGAGAAATGCTACTGTCCACACTTAATAAAGGTCAAAGATTATTTACAATAAACTCTTAGAAAACGAATGAGTAGATCGTGGGACATATTGTCAAGTTACCTTAGATAAGCCATTCCCATTTATAATCCTACCTCATAAGTAGAGGATAGCTGGTCTTGCTGGACCATCTTACCCCGACTTACAATTATTTTTTCCTTATTAGATTAGTAAAAATAACATTATTTAATTAGCATTTCTTTGATTACTGGCAAGGTCAGATTTTTCGTGTTCTTAAGTGTCATATACCACATTTTGTGGTTTCAAATTATTTCTACATCTCAGAGCCAAGCACGGTGGTACAGTCCTATAATCCTAGCACTTAGGAGGTTGAAGAGGAGGACTATGAGTTTAAGGATAGAATGAGCTACATAGTGAGTCTTGGCTGACCTTGCTACATAGTGACACAGTCTCAAAAACAAATATTTCTACAACACAGACCACTTTTCAGCTGGAAATACAGCACAGCAATGACAGTGAGGGCTGCATGGAAGGGCAGGGAATGAACTAGGCTGAAAGGGAACCATTCCCAACACACAGGTGAAGACAGCTGGTCTGAAGGAGCCCCTAGTAAAAAATTGTATCATTACTGTTCTTATTTTGCAGCTAATTCTTTGCCTTCAAAGGCAAGGGTAGATTCCAAATCACTTGGTAAGCAGCCACTTAGTGCCAAGCTTAGTTATGGGTAGAAATATTTTAAATCATTTTGAGGTAAAGCTTGTGCCACCGAGCAGCCTCAGTGCCCCTGTGCTTACTACTCACATACCGTGCAGGTGGTCAACACTGGGCATGGGAGCAGGTCACAATCTCTTTGTAGCCATCAAAGTCGGGTTTTCAACACTTTGAGTTTTGAATGGTTGGCAGAACACTGATTAGCTGGGTTCTACAAGGACTTATCATTTTGGAAGCCATTACCACTAGCTGTTTTGCAGACCCATCTGCCCAGGTGAGTGAGCCAGCCTTGCAGCTTTGGAAGCTGTGGCCCTTCCCTTAGGGACCCTGCATGACTGAGTGTGTGAAGAGACATGTAGAAGATGATCAATCCACTTGTAAGTGCTCAGTACCTCCTGGCTGTCAGGTATCAGACTCCACACAAAGTTCAAGGACAACAATATTTGCAAGTTAACAGGATACTGCAATTGTCATACACTCAACTGGGAGAAGCAAAAGGAATCCCAGGGAAGTGTGTGGTTGATTCCTTGCATCAGAAATGATCCATTTCCTTACCTCTGTTCTTAAGCTGACAACAAGCAGGCTTTATATACCACAGGTCTTTATTTAGCACCCTTCTTATCCCTCATTTGTAAAAGCATTTTCTGGAGTGCCCAACCTTATGGAGTAAGTGGCATTGTGGCTCTAGCTCACTTTATCCACTGATGCTCCCTCATTTCATGGTGAGTGTGTATTGTGCTTAGAGATGTGACTGAAATCCTAAGGTGCTATTGGTGCATATATGTGCCATGAAGATGGATAAAACAATGTAATTAGGGCAAGAATATAAACAGACTGTGACTTCCTACAGACATAATGTGGTTGGTTTTCTGTTCCACACAAAAATGTTATCGCCTTCACTTTGCCAAAAGTAATTAAAATGGCTAAGCATTCTGGGTTTAGCTTACTATTTTCATAATATACCAAAGTCCCAATTTAAGGAAAATACAAATCGTTGGGGAAATTTGAAATAATCTATTTGAAAACATAGTCCATATGACATAGAACACTACAAAGCAATTATTTAACAAATATCTATTTTGTACCTAATCTAAGCCAGGCCCTGACAGGCATAAGTGGACCCCTGTATGGTAAGAGTCGTGGTAAATGTCTCTTTCATACAAGTTATCCCATGCAGCTCTTCTACTAGCTTTGATACATGGTGTCCCTTGCAATATAAAATGCTACGCTACCTCAGCACCTGCCTGGCAAGTTGAAGGCCCTAAGTACAAACCCCAGCACTACCAAAAAAAAAAGAAAAGCTACAGATTTATATGTAGAAAACATTAACAACAAGGCTCCTCACATAAACACACTGAGTACATTGATGCAGGATGGGAAAAGATAAGGCAGCAAAGTGGAAGGTGAGAGGCTACATCAACTGTGTTACAGGTTCAGTGGGACCAGCAGGGTCTTTATACAGAATTCCCTGGAGAGTAGGATGGAGATAAGGCAGGAGCTAGACTTGCTAACAGCTCTGTATGTGATAACAAGTGATGAGGCCAACAAAATAACTAACAAAGAAACTTCCTCAAAAATATTTAGAATAAGAAAGAACATGTGAAAAACGTGTCAAAGAGAAATTAGCAAATCTACTCACTAAATGGGGTAAGTAAGAGAAAAATTAGGAGGAATTTCTGTTAGTTCACATGACTCATTTTCAACCAAAGATAAAATACTGTCTTTTGTATTTACTGTATTATTTTATTTTTGCAAGTGAATATTGGGAAGGTCCTTGCACATTCTAGGCAAACATTCTACCACTGAGCTATTCATAGCCCCACTCTTTTTAAAATGTAAAGGTCTCATACTTAAAATGGCAATATTTGAGATGACTTTAACCAGTGTTTCACACTCTCTAAGACTATCCTCTCAGTAGATAAGGTATACCTGGGCATGCTACAGGCTAGAGCTGTGCCCAGCAGCCTAGGGCCCAGGATAAATGCACGATTTAATAAGAAATTGAGCAGAGACTTGTTGCTGCCAGATTGAATGGAAGAAGGGGGAAAGTGGTCCTCTGTGGGAAGTGAAACATAGGCATTGCAGTTAGCCCTCCTTCCTCCATGAACCAAATCTTGAACCTGGTCCTCCTGTGGGCAGCCCAAGTTAGGTCAGTCATCCTTCAATGTGAAGGTCAGGGAGGAGGTGGGGAGGTCCCACCAGTCATGCATTTCCTGGTCCCCATATCTGCAGTCCCCTCCTTCACACTGTGATGGCGTTCATACTATGGACCAGCAGGTGACTGCACATTTTGCCTCAACCTATTCTGTAAAAAGCTGCCCTCCTTCCAGAGGGTCAGTCATTCATAAATAACTGGACAAGCTGAGCATAACAGTAGCATTTGAGGCACTGCACACTTGTCCCAGGAGCAGCTTTCTTCTGTCCCCTGCCATGGCAGAAGGCATTGTGGTCATCTCTTTAGAGTGACACAAATTCACCAGCCTCAGTGTTAAGTGCTTAACAAGCTCCTCTGATTGGGTCAACCAGAAGCCTGCAATTCCATTTCTCGGCAGGCCCAAAACATTAGGGCTATTCAATAAATAATCCTGTGCAAATAACACTCTGACACAGGAGAGCAAACAGGCTAATTTTGGAAAAGGGAAATAAGAGGTCAGAAAAAGATTAAGACTGAAGTGTAAAGGTTAGCATGAATTAAAGATCAGTCAGACAGGATAGAGCTGCTCAGAAAACATAGTGGAGCAGTATCACCATTCAGCCAGCGCACTTGGAACAAGAATGGTAGGTTGCACTGGGACAGTTATAACTAGAGAATCCACAAATGTCTGCGCAGACTGCTAATACTGTTATGCCTGCTTTCTCTAATGTCACAATAAATGACTGCAGATGACAAATAGTGTACCTGCAGACTATTTCAGGATGCTATTTCTTGTTTTTCTTTTTTTAGATACACAAACTTAATAATGGGTCTGGAAGAAAAAGCAAAATATGTTTTTGGACATTTAAAAGATGCACAGTTTAGACACCTGGATGAGGGGCATAGGAAACTAACGTAAAGGCACAAAGGTTGTCATTGTGCCCAGTGGTAACTAAGTGGGGTATATCTTGGAAAAACAACTGCTGATAGTACCCAAAGAACAGTTACTTAACATCACAGGTCTGGATGCCTGAGCATGGCTCCAGGCTCTACAAAGATGAGCTCAGAATGGGAAAAGAGGCATTTGGAAGCCATCCCTGCAGCAGTACCAACTTGCTATGACACAGAGCCATAATGTTTTTAAAACATTTTTAAAAAACTGATGGCAGGAAATGAACCCGAATTGCTCCTTTGTGGGTACCAACAGTTTCATGTATCATCTTTGTAACAGGGCTGTCACAGACTTTTGATTTTGTAATGTCTAGTAAAGACCATTTGGATGTGCAAGGTGAACCACAGACTGCATTCATGAGGCATGACCTCAGGGACAGGTGTTTGGAATTGCTGCTTGCTTTTTTTTATCAATTAGTGAATTTACTGTGGGTGCTGCTATGAAAGATTGAACATCTTAGAAACTGTGATGATAATTCTAATATTACAGGACATCTCTAATCTGAAAATCCAAAATGCTCCAGAGTCTGAAGCTTTTGGAGCAAACTTTGGATTTTTGGATTCAGGGCATGCAGCCAGTAAAGCCTAAGCAAATATTCCTCCTACCCCCACCCCTACCCCCAACCCCACCACCAGCTCCAACCAAAAAAAAAAAAAAAATTCTGAAATCTGAAACTCTGCTGGTCCCAAGAATTTTGGATAAGAGATACTCAACCTTTTTTGTATGTAATAAAATCATGGACTAGGAAAACCACTCACTGAAGGAGGACTTCTTTTCCTTCTTCCCTTTTCAATGCTGGGGATGGAACCCAGGGCCTTGGGCATATGCTAGTCAAGCTCTCTACCACTGAGCCACAACCCCAGCCCTGAAGCAGGTACATCTGAAGCTCTCATTCACAGGGACCACCTGATAGATGTACTCACAGAGCACAAGAAAAGAGAAGCAGTAGAGAGGGTAGGAACGCAAATGAAAGAAGGAACCAAGATCTGCATGGAAGGAAAAGAAAAATAACAATATGGAGACGTGGTGGGTGGGATGTGTTGGATGGATGTCACTGGCTGTGCACTGCACTGTACTCAGTGGAGAATGCTAGACACCAACAGGGAAGAGTGCAGCAACATTGTGGGAGTGTGAGAGCCTCTGCCCTGGTGCAGGATTAAATGCCAACACCACACTTTCTGACCATGTGCCTTCTGTGACATCCTAACCTCTCTTCCTCTGATGCCTCACGTGTATGGAGGAGATAGAAATAATCCTGCTTTTTGGAGTTTGTTGGGAGGAAGTAAATGAGATAATATACTTAAAGCATTTACCAAAGCATCTAACACATTCAAACTTGTTTTTTTTTAATTTTTTTAGCTACTGTTGCTATTATTCGCTCAACTGCAATAAGGTCTCAGTGGACAGGTAATGCTGAACCTTTTTTCTTGCATTTTGGGGAAGGAGGTGCAGGAGAGCACATGGGAAAGAGAAGAGTTGTTGTACTGATGTGATGATTATTTGAGATTAGCATTGTTTTTTCCTAAATTTTAATTCATAGGTCTTCACAATAATAGGAAGTGATGATCCTATTGACTGTCATAACAAGATGCTGCTCCTCCCAGGCATGGCTGGTCTCTAAGAAAGAAGCTGCACCCTTTCCCTCAATGACAATGAAAAACAGACCAATATTTGGTTTGTTAAAAACAAAACAGGAAGAGCAAGCTCCCATCCATTTGTTCTCATATAAATCTAAAAAGTAGTCAGACCATTTTTAATAAGGATGTAACAGATTCTTACCAAGATAAACTATTTTTACTAGCATAGTCCATTCAGTGCCAACTGTAGACATTAAAAAAACCCACTCTAGCTTCTCACTTCCTCTCACATTTCTACCTCCACCCTCACTTCCAGTTATCACTCACTGAGTCGACAAGTATTTATGGAGTTTTCTCTGTGCCTCTGACCTGCTATTCTTTGGAAGCTAAGCTCAGAGTACGAAGGAGTGGGGAAGGCAGACACTAGGATGCATATACCAGAGAGCTTGAGAGGCACTGAAGAAGACCCTTGTACTCTTTCTTGTCACCACACCTAAGGGAAGACACCTAATGAGCCTGTGACCCCACAGCTGGTACATGGCAGCACATCAATGAGATTTCCAGGTTAGACTCTTCCTTCTTCGTCAAGAACTCAGATATCATCTTAGAAGCAGAGCAACAGGACCTAAAGACTCAATTGGGTTGCATGAAGCTTGTGTCTCCCATTCTTACCATCTGCCATCTCTTGCACAGGTATTTCCCAGCTCCCCAAACTCACCCAGTTCTCTAGCTAAAGAACATCCCCATGGACAAGGCTCCTTTTGGTGATGTCATGGCTGCCAAGACATATGCAGTCTCAGCTGCGTTGCTGCTGCAGTCTTCCCCTAACTCTGGAAATACTTTCTCATTGCTGTGTTTTTCCCGCATCCTGTTGGGAAAAGTCGGTTGGTGATGGCAAAGCCATATGACAGCATGTGCCAGAGGATGAGGACCCAGACACTTCTGGAAGGTTTTGCTGCTTCTGAATAAGAACAAAGTGCCCCAGAGAAAAGGCATCCACAAAGATGGGTAAACGGAAGGCCTGACTCTAAGTGAGCTCAGGAGCATGCCAGCTCAAGAATCCACACTTCCAGGGAAGAAGCCAAGACAGCAATCCTGACACTTAAGCTAAAAGACAAATAGTGTGTGTTGGTTTGTAATTTTGTAAAGAGAAAGAGATACAAAGAAACAGATGTTAAACTTGAAGCATTCCTTTTTTTTGGAAAACCATTCTAAGCAGGATATGATTTGAAAGAAGCTTAAAAATCCCCTGAAAATGGACTGTTTACCATATCCAGTAGCACCATCTAGAATGGATGTTTACTGATCTGATAAAAACCTCCCAAGATGAGGGCCCCAAGCCACCACATCAGAGACTCTCCCAGTTTGCTAAGTCTCTAATTAGTCACCATGGCCGCTGATGGCAGAGGTAATTACAAGTTATTCTCATGGTTAACTAACAGACTTTTTTTTTTTTTTACCAGAATTCCTGGGGCTAAGCAGAGAGAAGCCTGTTATGGTGTGACTTTGAGATTTAAACCTCGGCTATGTCAAATTATTTTACAGCTTCCTCTGATTATACTATTTTACAGGAAACACACTAAGGAAACCGTGAATGCCTGATAACAGTCTTCACATATTTTAATGGGCACTAAGTGTTATGCAGATATGGTTGCCTGCACTAGAAGCACATAGTTTTCTCTATGTACAGACAATACACAGCTTTCCCCTCATCCACGTTTCCCTTAATGTCAATTCGTGTACATGCACGTGTATACGTGCATGCATGCATGTGGACAGCAAGCTTTGGACATGGCCTGTGGGTTTCTTCTGTACCATGTAAGTGACTTTCATGCAATACCTGCTAGCACTTTCATTGGCACATTGTGTTGACAGAGTGCTCAGGGGTAGGTTAGCATCCACATCAGCTCTCCATGAGGGAAGTGACTTAAACAGAGGAACGGCCGCATCATCAGAGTTGTTCCATTATTGGTTCCATGGCCTGGAAACTCTCCCCATCCAAAGTCTTCAATGTGGGGAAGACTCCAGCATCACATCTGGTCTTCCCTTCTTCCCATGAGTGTAGGAGAGCGCACTCCTCCACCAAGGTTGAAGCACCCACCCATTGCCAACCCATCCACTCTTTTCAAAACTATAAATGGACAGAACAGGTGGTAGTAGCAGTGGGACAAGAAAGAATAAAAGTCACCCAAGCCTAAGGTTTTAGAAGGCAGCCATTGTAAAGGGAGGACTGTCTAGCAGAGGAGAAGCACAGGAACAGAGATCCAGATAGCAGACAAGGAGAGTCTGAGGTGAATGAATCCACCCCCACCTAAGACTGTCTAGAGAGACAGCAACTGCCACACCCAATGGGGACCCAGCTTTGTTACTCCCATGTCTGTGGTCCAGCTCTCTTGTTGCACTTCCTGCCCAAGGATGGTCTCTCCTTACAACAAGTCCTGCATTCTTATTCATGTGGATCCAATTCTGGCATGCAGAGAATCCACAAAGAAAGAAAACTTTTCCGCTCAGAACCACACACTCTGCCAAAAGTTCTTCTGGGCCAATGGCTGTGTCCTTCTCCTCCCTTGTTCCCTGCTTGTCCTGTAGTGTTGATATGTAAGGTGAAGCCATTGACCCTGTACCTTGCCTGCCCAGCCAAGAGGCCAATACTTTTCCCCTCATATGGGACCATTCCCAGCTAGCCTCACAAGGTCACTGGAACAACTTTTCTACCGCCGGTCCCAGGTAAGCCAGGCATTCTGAAATACATGGCAGGTATACAAACACCTAGACATCAGAGGACCAGGACTGAGTCAGCAAATTTATTTAACTAATTGGTTACTAATTGAAAAAACTGCAACAGGAATTAGCCAAGTCAGAGACATGTTATCAGTTTTCAGAAAGCTGACAATCCTGGAGGCCCAGGGAAAGTACTGGAAGAATTAATGGGAATGAGTGATTTCCATGGAAGGAACCCAAAGAAGTGGGACAGATGAAGTGAAGTTTCCAGTAGGAGGCAGATTGGAGAGGGAGTGGGAGCACAAGGTGACCCCATGTGACTAGAACTCTGGTAACAGGAAGGGCCTCAGGAAGGGCGGGTTGGTGGGGTTTGAGGAAGGTGGCCTGTAGAGCATGCTAGAGCAGGGTCCTCAGTATGGGCAACAAAGCCAGGGCAGGCCCCTAGGAGAGGGTCACACCATTAGGGGTTAGAGCCCACCTTCTGTACTTTCCAGCCATAAGAAGGAGGGTCCCACACATTAACATGTAGCTGTGGAAAATGAGTTTTCTCTACTCATTAATTTGAATAGGCTGTGTACAAAAGAGCATTGACCTTTGGTTCCTGTCTTTACCATGAGAGCATGACAGCCGTTTAGCAATTTGGCACATTCTTTACCTCTCTGCATGTCAGAACCATCACTCTTCTTCCATCTTGGATGTCAGTATCACTTGAACTGGCAACAAAGCTCAGAGTATAGCATTCTCAGCAAGTGAAGAAACAGGTAAGCAGCATGTTTGGCAATCAAGTTAAAAAGCCCGTGGCTGACATTCCAGTCAAGCCCTAAGTCATGGACAACACTACCTTGCATTTTAAGCAGTCCTTAACAAGGGCCACAGACGAGCAAAACCATATATATTACCTAATGTGGGTATGGAACCATGCATTCCTTCTACAGCTCCCCAGACAGGAAAGGACACAGCCATGCCTGCCAGGGGAGGGTAGAGGACAAGAAAGTGATAAGAGAGTCCATCACAGGGCCGCTGAAGAGGAGCTCATAGAATTGAGGACCCTTTCAAACTGAACTTGGCCTCATACAGGAAAAATGGCCAGGCCTGGTATTGCGGGTAGCAATCACTGGCATCAGGCAGCCCAGAGTTTGTAGCTAAGCTGGGTTCCCTTTCTTGTCAATCTGAATGGCCCTGGATAAGCCACTAACATTCTTGGGGACTTGCATTTTTCAGCTATAAAACACTATTACCAATAGAACTGTGTCTCCACAAACTGCCAGAATTAAACAAGATCTCTCTCTGTAACCTTCTAAACCACCTTAATCTCCACCTTTGCTAGGGTGCTAGTGGGATGCTGAGGACCTGCCCTAGGTGTAGGGACCCACTCCAGGTCAGACCTCAACCCACCAGGGAGCCAGCATTAGAGAAGCCTATGACTCTTCCCAGTCCCCAGATGGCTTGGAGTTGGACAGGGCTATCCTGGGCCCCATGTGCCCCCTAGACCTGGAAACCAGCCCAACAGAGGTCACTGTGTAGGACAGGACGGGCAGCAAGACCACAGCTGTGCTTGTCAAGTGACCAAAGGCTGGGAGCTGGCAGAGCACATTCATTCCAGATCCAGAATTCACATTAGCCATCATGTGGTTAGTTTGTCTTTCTTTCTTTTTATTTTTTTTTAAACATTGTTTAAGCTGTTAACTTTTGACACCTATTTACTTCCTCCCAAAGTACTTTTGATTAAGGGAAATATTTCCCCTCCATACCTACTTTTCCATAAACTTTGCCTCCTATTTTCAGTCTGTGTTGGCTACTAAATAAAGAAAATGCCTTTCATGTCAACCTAGGAAGACTTGCAGCTGTGTAAGACGCAAGTCTCAAGGCTATGGGCACTGGCCTGGATTTTTGCATTTATGTGTGATTTTTTCTTTCTGCCCTATAAGGGAACGTGCAATCCAAAAGCTGCTATCCATCTCCAGAGTTAGTCAGTAAACTTCAGAAACACAGAGAGTCGGCTGGGCCTATTGAGAACTCAGTCCACTTGCAGAAAAATGTCCCAGTGCCACACTTAGTCACTCATCTGAACATCTTATTCATGACAGAAAGAATGACTGTTTGCATATCCGACTGTGCCCACCCACCTACAGGCTAGGCAGGAGGTTGGTGCTTCTAAGGAACCTGCTACCACACAGAAAGAAAAGTCCTGAGCAAGCTGTGGGTGAGATTGGGAGCCATATTGCCCACATGGAATTCTAAAGGGAATTCTACTGCCTCCCATTCTGAAACCTCACTCTGATCTGATCCTTCAAGTCTGAGGACAACCCCACATAACCTACACAACCCATTTGCAGAGACTCCAGGCCACTGACTTTACCTCATTAGGAACTGGGTCTTCTGATTCTCTCTCTCTCCCTCTCCTCCCCACCCCAATGGTGGGGATTGAATCCAAGGTCTTGTGCATGCTAGGCAAGCATTCTACTACTTGAGCTATACTTATAACCCTTTTGTTTTTGAGACAGGGTTTTGTTGCATTTTTGGCTGGGCTGGCCTCGAACTTTAACCCTTCTGCCTCCCAAGAAGCTGGGACTTTAGGTATGTACTACAACATCTAGCAGTTGTATGGTCTCAAAGTTGTCACAATGCTAAGAAGAATACATCACAATCCATTAGCACATATTAAGTAACTGCTGTGTGCACAGTATCGTAATAAGCTCTATAAGCAATACAAAAGAAACAGGAGACAAGATACAACCTTGGGACCTTGTCATCCAAGTTACACTATAGAGATATACTCAGCACAAACTAGAAAGAGCAGAAGTTAAGAAGAAATCAAGCTCAAGTTTGTCTGGTGGCAATTAAGGTTGTCTTTACCCTCAGTCAACTTGTCCAAAAGAGCCCTCTTCCAAAAATTCATGGTGGACATGTTTTCCAGGGAACCAGGGTGATAAGAGTTAAGCCCAAGAAATAGTAGACAGAAGTGTGAGTTTTGAAGACAAGGTTAGTAAAGAGCATCTTCTACTCATTCATATTCTGCATTTCCCTCCTGAACCTGGTCCCATCAGTGGAAACTCTGCTTTGGTAACATCAACCTGCTTTTACCACACTGGGAAAGAAAAGATTCTCCTTCCTTTGCTTCTGCCCAACCAAGGTTTTGAAAGCTCTGACCATCCTAACAAAATCCCTCCCAAGTTTGTTTGAAAGCTGTCAACCAAGAAGGAAGATGCTTTCTCTGGGAAGGAGACCTGTGACCATCAGCCTTAATTCCCCACCCTTTCTGTTTGTTTGTTCCTCTTAAAGACAGACCCTGCTTCCCTGTGGAGGTTCCGTTATCTCTTTCTGGCTTCTTATACCCTGCTACATCACGTGCTCGGCACTCTTAGTTTCCAGACTCTACCTGGTCCTGACACAACATTAGAGACAAAAACACATTTTATGCACGGACAACTGAGGTTTCCTTCCACTGAAACTTCTTGGAAGGGAGTTTCATGGCTCCCCTCCCATGCTGGCCCTGTGGCAAGCTGCTGCAACTCCCTCTTCAATAACCACCCTGCCCACTTGGCCAACCTGCCCTCTTTTTCTGTCCTAAGAAAACATCCATAGGTGTGCTGTGTTTTGGTGCTATATCCACACTAGGTCAGCATGTGTGCAATGGCAAGGCAGGTTAGAGAAGAATGGAATTATATGAATGGTCAAAAGGGGCAGGGCACATAGCCCTTTTTAACTCTCTGAAACCTACAAGATACTGAAATGTGTTAGTAGAAAACCCATCAGCACTATGAATGTGTGGCTGGACATAAGAGAGCTTTACAAAGCTCTAAAATGCCTTCTATGGGAGTGCTGAGCACGTTAGAGGGCAGAAGAGAGGCAGAGCATCACAATGCAGTGCTCAGTGTGATAGTATCTGCTTACTCACTACTGTTTAGTGAAGGCCTACTATGGCCAAGTCCCAGCTATGTGCTACAGGAATACCTTAAATACGGCAAAGGACAGAGGTGTTCTTGTCTTTCAGCCCTCTCTCTCTCCCTGGTCCAAGCCAAATATAGGGTTGAAAGAATTTACTTACGTCTAAGCCAAGACCAAACTCCTAAGTCAAAGAGAAATGGTGGGTCAACACGGAAGCTTACCCCGCCTCAGCAGTTTTAGAAGCAGAAGCACTTTGGCGCTCCCCGTGGCCTCTCGGCGTGCTGCAGCTGCTCTCTGAGTCACTCACAAGTCCCTTCCCCAGGGATGTACAATTGTGAGCAAAGGCTGTAGGGTCATCCTCATATCCGTTCAGCAGACCATGGCCCGCTTGGGGCCTTGTCCCAGTTTGCTGGCACCCCTCGGGATTATCCTTGCGTGGTCTTGAGAGGTCTCGTGAGGGTTTGTATCCATGAGAAATTAGGAGATCTTCCACGCTGTACATGATGTGCTGGCGTCATCAAAGCTCCCCAGCTGGAACCATTGTGGTGGTGGGACCCATCACTGTGGGAGCAACAGAGAACTCCATTTGTGGCCAGACCTCCCTGAAGAACCTCAGTTCCCTTTATCTAAACCAAACCAGACCTAGCAAAGTGCCTATGTGGAAAGCCCAGCCATATGGTTCAAGCCACCTGAAACAAGGTATCCAGGGAAGAACTGACACAGCACTGACTCCACATGGCATGGTGGCATGTCTGCAGCTTGTACCCTGGTGACTGCCTCTTGCAGAAGAGGCAGAAATGGTGGATAAGCCATGAAATGATCACCACTGCCCACCGGCCTCTTCCCCATTTATCTAAAACCAGCAGGCCCAATAGGTAAGGACAAAATAAACAGACATGCAAGCTGCAATTACGACTTTGTGTTTCTAAAAGGAGCAATTCTTGATGTCCAGCTTAATCTTACTATACATCCCTGCTTCCTTCTGTATAGACCTTATGCTCTGAAGGGACAGAACAAGCTCTTTAATCAACACAGAGCCACAATACACCTCAGCAGAAGCAATTGGAGAAGCCACTGCAGGGACAGCACCAAGGTGGTAAACCAACAACCAGAAATAGATAGGAAGTCTTTGGGCTCAAAATGAGAAAACAACCAACGTGCAATCACATCCGACCTGTGATGTGATCTAAGGGTTCCTTTTAGTATATTACTATTGCAATTATTGTTGTTATTATTAGGTGTTTTGAGACAGTCTCTGTACAAAGCCCTGGAGCCATCCTCTTGCCTCTCTCTGCCTCTGCAGTGCTGGGATTCTGGCATGTATCACCTGGCCCAGTAGCACCTGAAGCTTGAAAGAATGGAATTTCTCCTGGATGACTTTTAGGGAGAAGTTCTGCATCTCTCAGCCAAGAGTGTCCACACTCAAATATCGCCCTGGACCTTCATTACAGCTTGCCCCAATGTAAATTCCCAAGGGCAAGAGGACCAAGAAAGAAAAAGGATCCAAGACAGGAGTTTAGGAGGTGCAAGACAGGAGGGCCACAGCGCAGCTTCCCATCCATGTGTAAGAGGCAGAACTGCCCCCACCTTGACCTCCAGAAAGGCTGGCCATATCCATGGCCTGGGCAAGAAGCACATAAAGAGCCCACCCAGCCCCATTCTGTGGTGGATGGAAACAGAGTTGCTGTGATCACCAGGAACAATGGCCAGGAAACACCTGCTGGCTGTAGGTGTAGGGAAGACCTACTGCACTTCCCGTCAGGAAGAATTCTCCCTGGGTTACACACAGTCCTTCTGACCCTGCATGTCCTCATTCTCTGTCACCTACTAGAAAACAGAACCAAGACAATCCCTGTGGTCAGGGGAGGATGACACCTTGAAGGCCTATGACATTCCATCATATCCCTGATTTTATGGAAGGCTGACAAGTTCTGACAGTTACTGTACTCAGAGAAATCTCCACAGCAACTCTACCTTCCTGACACTCCTAGTGGATGACTTTCAGAGAATCGTGACTTGGCTCATTCACCCAGAAAGAAAAGGAAGGATCAGAGAAGCAAGCATTGTTCCCATTCACCTAAGCAAGTCACTGGGCTAGGGACTCCAGAGGAAAGAGATCACATTACCAACTCAGGGATGTGGGAATGCAGGCTTAGGCTATGAGGACAGGGTCTTGCTGCGTTCAGTGCCACATCCCCAGCATCTAGCAGATGGTATGCTCTCAATGAAAACTTGCAGGGTCAATACACAAATGGGAGAAAGGTTCTGAAGAATAATTAGGAGTTCACTACATAAGCTGCATGTGTCCATATATGAGACGGCTACTTGGCACTCAAATAGACTGTGGGTATAATGACCTGGGAGTAAAGAAATTGCACAGAAATAAAATCCTGGTGGCCTAGACCAGAGTTCCCAGACCCACTGGCCTGTGCCTGAGCCATAGCTGGCTGTACTGCAGTCTGTCAGAGTGGTAAAGAAATCACCTTCACAACACACATCATCCTACTGGGGTTAGGTAAGTTGGTGCCTTACCTGTGTAAACAAACCTGTGTAAGGCAAACACAATGTGCCTATGTGTTTGCAATTATATTTAGAAAACCTTAAATGGCAATGATAACCCACAAAAGCCACAAACACATTTCAGAAAAGATGAACCTTGTAAAAGCCTTAGAGGGCTGAGGTAAAGTGTTCTGACTACTGGCGACCCTATCTGGTTTCCCCTCTCAGAGTCCAGCTGCCTATGGGGAGCAGGTGTAGAGTGCACAGGGTTCCACTCATGGATCAATCTGGGCAAAAACATCAGAGGTGAAGGGCTGACCCAGGAGCCCTACCAACAACCTGAATGGCCTCACCATCACCCAAATTCATGAAAGCTTACACATTTCACCTTCTCCATCCCAACTCAGAGCCCAGGCTTCTGCCTCTTTTCTGCACCCACACTAAGCAAGCATTAACCTCTCCCTTCACTGATTTCTGAACAGTGTGTTATTTCTAATCTGCCATACCACTTGCTTCTTTAGCAACCTTATCTACTTTAAATGGAATGGGCTTCTCTAAGAGATGGCAGGCTCCCACCACAAACACATTAATCACATTAATCATGGTGGCCACCAGGAGGGACCAAGAGGTCTAATGAGAGCACTTGGCACTCAAGGTGTTCAAAGTTCCTTTCCAATTCCAAGATACCAGCATTCTAAAGCAACAGCATTTTAGTTCTGTCATCCATGCACTAACTCACTCAAAGGGTTGCTGTAAAGACTAACACACAACAAAATATGACATAAACCCAAGGTTGTCACCACCATTATCATAACAATTTGCTATCCAACTTGAAAGGTAGGTTTGTAGCTAAAATGGCCCAGGATCAGGTGTGACCCCAGCTCTAGTGTCTGACCCTGTCATAGTATAATCTCTGGAGCAAGTCAATAAACACACCAAGTCTCAGTTTTCTGTTCTGCAAAATGGCAATGTCATTATCTTCCCATCCCCTTGGACTATTTCAAGAGCCCAGTAAGAACATGCAGAAGTGGAAATCACTATGCACACATAACACTATGGACTCATTGTGCTACAATGGTTCTGATTTGTCTCTGAAGTTTATTGCCTTATGGAAAGATTTCAGAGTAGTCATTCCTTCTCACCATGTAGTTTATACCATGTTCCTTTTGTATCATTTAGTATATTACTATTGATTTCCAAAGTCACGATCACTTTACAACACTCACATACCTTATCTTTCATGAATGTAATATTCAACCTTCACCCAAGTGACTAAAAACAGTAAACATTATTTTATATAGTTCAAAACACTAAAATATATTTCCTGGGTGCCTAGAATTTCAGTGCCAAGCACTGAAATTTTAAGTAAGACACATTCTTTGTCCTTGAGGATTTTATTGTCTAGCCATAGAGGCAGTTGGAAAAAAGGCAATTAAAACACAACATATGTACATGCTAGTGATGTGGAAGCCTGACACCTCTCCATAGGGCCAGAGCCCATGACAGGCACAAAGACAGGATGCTGTGGAAGAGATCCTACCTAGTCTCATAGGATGAAGAAGGCCTCCATTACCCAAATTGCCTGTCTCCAGGCATTACTGAAAAATCACCTTCTCTGGAAGTATGGTTTTCCAGCCAGTTTATTCAAGAAATTTTTCCTTCACTACTTTTATTTTCTTGAATTAAATGCTCATAATGGAACATCTAAGAAGAGCAATCAAGACTGTAAAGGTACCTACATATAATCTCAGGTAAGGAAGAGAATTCTGGTATTCAGGCCACAGCAATAAGACAAATGAGTTCACTTTAAATATCAGTATTAATCCCCATGACTATCAAATATCTTAATATTATTTTCATTCTATGCATATTTTAAAAAATACCATGAGGGCTATGGATGTAGCTTAGTGGTAGAGCACTTGCCTAGCATGCATAAGGTCCTTAGTTCCCTCCCCAGTGCTCACTGCACAAAACAAAACAAACCACGAAAGCAGAAGAAACATTTATCATAAGAACACTTTACTAGAACAGTCTGTCAAGATAAAGGCTGCCCCTGAAGGCAGGGAGTTCTGTATCTAGGAGCTGCTGAAGCTGAAGTTGAGGTAACTGATTTACAAGCCCTTTTGTTTTTACAGCGCCCCACTACAGGTGTGTACACAATCAATCAAAACCTTACAGCAAAACTATTCATCCTTATATCTTGATAGTACTGTAATCTTTTCTATTTCACTTTTTAAAAATGCTGGTCATCGCCCACTAAAGTAATTTCATGACTTGCTAATGGGTCATGACTCTCAGTTTGAGGATCCCCATACCTGTGGTGATCAAGATGTTAGACTAGAGAAACTTTCAAATTCAAAGATCCTAGCAATTGACATGAAATTCTTTAGTCTAACAAATTCATTGCTTTGTTTTCAACAACAAATACAGCTATCTATCCTAACTAAACTTTGCTTTCCAAAAAGAGTCATAGTTACTAATGACTAAGAGCAAACATCACACAAAGAAGAAATAAATCTTAAGAGGAACATACCACTTTCTGCTTCCTTCCTCCCTCTACCTGGGATTTTTCAAGGCTTGAATCTGAAACACCCAGGTTCTGAACTATACACAAGCCCAGCACTGCTGAGGCAAAGCGGAAGCCAAAGGACCTGGAAATGAAGCAATCTTTGATGCTGCCACTTTTATTCCTTCATTTGGTTTGAGAAGGCCAAGAAACAGCTTTTTGTTTCTTTGCATTTCACTATTATGCTTTTCCAATTTACATTCTTAAGACAGTTATTCCATCACTTCCAAGATACAATTTATAGGATTGTATAAACACTACCAATGCAATGAAAAGTGACAGCCTAATGAAAGGACACGTGTTCCAGTTGACCCATTTCTCTGGGGAGCACATGCCCCGCAGTTTTTCCTCATCTCAGAAGGAAGTTGTGGCACATTTTCTGCTCCATCAACATAGAGGTGGCAGGATACAGCACAAACAGCAAGGGCTACATGGGCTGGAACATCAGAAAGATCCTATTTCCATCCTGGCTCCTCCACTTGCTAGGTGGCCTTTATCAAGGTACCTAACTTCCAAGCCTCAGTTTCCTCATATGTAAAACAGATGGACCTAGCTTATAGAAGACCACGTGTGCAGCATCCAGGAGTGATTAGCGTCAAGATGCTCATTTGTTAAGACTTTGTAGCACTGCTCAATCTCACTGAAAGAAATCAGGGCTAGACCAGCAGCCTAGCTCAGAGAACTTCTTGCCTAGCCTTTAGCCACACACTCTTCCCTAGTTTGGTCTTGTTCAACTTGGGTTAAGCCAAACAAGTCTTTTGATGAAAACAAACTTTGTAAGACAGCATATACAAAGAAGGAAAACTGCCTTTATAAAAATTCTTTTTGTAGAAGAAAGATTTTATACTTAGTGTACGAGATCAAAAAATAGTTAAAATAAATGCGAAACTTTGGGTGATTTTTTTTCTTCTGTTATTTAAATAAAAAATTTTAAAAAGCTGTAAAACTTCATTGAAGAAACAGTGACAGAAATAAGACACAACAGTAGTGAGGAGAGCAGGTTTAGTCCCCAGTGCCCTTTCTGTCTGCCTGTATTGGATTGGTTTAAATTATGCTTTCATGAGATGGGACCAAAAAAGAAATACTTATTAGCATGCAGTCTCTAATTTAGGTGGTGAAAGGGGGTGAGGTGGAGGAAGAGTGAGGCTGAAAAGCCAAGTTTTTCTGGATGAGGCTTTTGATTGATTCATGACATCTCTAGGTTTATATCTTATTATCTTCCTCCCCGCTTTGGGAATGCTTGTGACAGGTTGTAAAGTGCTCAAAATAACTTTCCAGTAAATGAGCAAGTTCATGAAGAACACCTTTCAATTCCTGGTTAATTTATTCTCTGCGCCCCTTGCCCCATGACCCCAATAAACTTTCTCTCTACAAACCACAAGAAAAACCTGCTTCATAAGCACACAATCACAGGACACATGAAAGAATAAATTAAATAAATCTGTAAGTATCTGCCTGTGCCAGACACTGTATTAGTTGCTTGGGTTATTTTCTTTCATTTTGTATTTCCAGCAAACTTCCTGATGTATATATGGGTGACTCCACTATACAGAAGAGAATACTTGAGGCTGCAGGTCCAAGGTTATATAGTCCTTGAATGGAAGATTCAAGGTTTGAACCCAGTTCTACCTAGCTTTGAAATCTCCGTTACTGTTTTAGATTCATCCATTTATATTTCCTTCCTTACCATCAACAAGCTTCCTAATTTACCAAATAATGCATAAACATAAATCAGAAGAGACAAAAGACATGGTGGCATTAAACATTAAAACTATTTAAAAAGGAAAAAATGGTTTCATTCTTTAGAATTGAGATGGCTCTTGTAGATGATTCTTTCATATACACACACAACACAGATGTGTGTACACACACATGCACACACAAGGGTCATACCTCACTTGCCTATAATGTCTTGATGGCAATACTCATGCTAATTTTTGAATGTTCAGCAAAGTGATCCATTCACAAATACACCATTCAGTTGCTTCGTGACCATCACAGGCCTCTTCCTAAGTAACATGCATGCAGCTATCACAAAACCTGTTGTGTGGAGCCAAAAAGCAGACAAACTCCATCAATGAGAAATGAGAGAGGAGTAACCACCACCACCAAACCCCAAAATTCTAAAGGAAAAAATAAATGTTCTATACAGAAGGAGTCACTCTTCTCTGCAACATTAATAAGAGGTTAGACTCTATGTGAGTAGATAACAAGAAACCACAAATGATTTGGGGAAGGACAAGACTGCTTTCGGGTAAACCTGGTGGGTAAGGGAAGGACTTAAGTGGTGTCGAGGGATAAACATGGGAAAATAAGTAAACAAATAAAGTGATAAATAAATAAAGTTGTGAGAAGGAGAAAGAGTGGTTAGAATTGTAACATGTAGGAGAGAGGATAAGGAAAAAAAGAACAGTAAGAGTAATTTTTAAGAAAAGTACAATGAGCTGTGTGCCAGTGGCTCACACCCATAATCCTAGCTACTTGGGAAGCTAAGATCCAGAGGTTCATAGCTCCAGGCCAGGCCCAGTGAGGGCTGGAGGAGTGGCTAAAGTGATAGAGTGCTTGCTTAGCAAGCAAATCCCAATACTGTGCAAGGAAGGGAGAGAGGGAGAGAGGGATGGAGGAGGGATGGAAGGACAAGGAAGGAAAAAGGAAAGAAGTAAGGAAAGTACAGTGAATTTCAGCCTTGGTGTGACTAGGATCATTCATCATCCCACTCACGGAAACTGGAAATAACTACTGGTTTGAGAAGATGACAGGTAATTTGATTTTGACTAATCTAGCTATTCCCACAAAATTTTCTTTTCCCCAAATCACTGCAAAAGGGTTTTTATCAAAGATTATTTGTCCCTTCCAAATAACCATTTTAACGCCATTAAAATGAGGCAGATTTCTGAGTTGCTTTCAGTATTAGCTATGCTATTTACACCCAAATGGCTGGGATTATAAAATCAGAAATTTCTTGGGCTAGAGGCATGGCCTAAGTGGTAGAATGCTTGTCTAGCAAGCTTGAGGCCACAGTTCAAACTCCAGCATGACCAAAATAAAATAAATAAATAAATAAATGAAACCAGGAAGTTGTTAACGATCCACGGGATTTAAGAGTAAGCTGAGCAGTCTCTCCTTCACTGTTGGGTATCTATTCTCTGTGTTGCTGAGTGTCAGTGTGTGTGTGTTTGTGTTGCGTTGGATTGAACCTGGAACACAGCATGAGAGAAAAGGAAGTTCTAGTAAGGCTGACCTAGCTCTAGAAATCTGCTTCCTACCGTCCCCTCTCTCCGCCCCCTACCTGCCTGTTCTCCCTTGTGATAAACAGTATGCATTTATTTCTCAGCTGGCCACGAGAGAAAATAAATAAATAAATAAGAGTACAGCTTGTGGCCATGACACAGAACAAAGCTAAATAGGTCATATACAGATAGAACCTCTGACCTTGGCCTCATTAGCACCCATGCAGAGTCCACGCTGGGACAGCAGAGGTAAATGACCACACACTGGGAAAAGAAGGACCAGGAGTGAGCTATCTGACAATTCTCCATCCCAAAGAGCAAGTATTGCACACTTACTTATTCCAGCCTAAATCCATCAAGACACTTGCTATGCAATGGACTTGCCAGACCACGAGCTCTGCACTGGAGAATATAAAGACAAATCAGAGCCAGTCAGCACTCAACCTGATAGATGTTACAGTCTAGGCAGGATTATTTCAATTATCCATATTCTCATCACTAGGGGTGGACTGTAGCAAACAAATGCCATTTAATATGTAACATTTTCTCTTCCTTTTTCATTATATGACAATATTTTATTCTCATAATTTATAGTTACAAGGTCTCCCAAATCAGTGAAACAAAATGTTAATAAACATATTACATTTTCCCTTTTTAAAATTTGCTTAGAACACAAACTGAAAATTAAAAGATAAATACCCATCCAAATATGAAAAAAAAATTGCCTTCATCTACAAAGAAATGAAAGTCAACCCAAATTGTCATTATTCATATTCCAGGTTACAAAAGCTTTTGAGAAGCAGTGTTTATTGGTGGTGAGGGCATGATGAGCTGTCAGGGCTCTCCTACTTGTGGTTGTATGAGTGCGTGCCAGGGGCTGTGTGCAAATGGATGTTTCCTTTCTTCAGAGTGGTCAGGCAATAGGTAATAAAATCTGTACATATCTGAAACCTTGTGGACTAATTATCTCACTTCTTGGGATCATTCTAGTGAAATAGCCAGAGATGCACAATGTTTTACTTACAATGCAACACTGAGCCAGGGCTGGAGGCATGGCTCAAGCAGCAGAGCACCTATCGAGCAAATTCACAGGCCCTGAGTTCAAACTCCAGAACTGCCAAAAGCAAATAAACAAATAAATTGAGGTAAATGTCCATTTAAGGGTAGTTTAAAAAATTCTGGTGCATACACATAGTGGACTATAATATGTATACATCCATATAAAATTATAGTTTTAGGTTTATTATGGCACAGGGAAATGGACATGCTACCATATTAAACAACAAAGACAGGATACAGACCCCTAGACTAGTGTGTTATCAATTTTATTTGTACACATATGCATAGAAAGAGAGAAAAACACCAAGAAGAATCATACCAAAATATCAACAACAGCACTAGCCTCTGAGGTTTAAAAAATGTTTCCATTATTTATACATTAACTTTATTTCATTATGTTCTGTCATGAAATGTATTAGGCCAAAACATATGACCTTATCATTTTGCAAGTCCAAAATGATCAAATACTGGCAACTTCATATACTTAGCATAGTTGAGATTAACTTTATATCTATACTTCCTACTAGCTTAAGTATTATATAATTTAATATAATAAATACATTATTAATATTAAACTATATTAATATAGTATTTCATTAGTCATCACTTATAACTTATCAGTATATTAAGAGAACTTAATATTTGTAACTTATATATTATTATAATTAGCTATACTGTTTATAAATAAAAATAATATAGCTCACCATGCCCTCACCAACAACAAACACTGCTTTAAAAATATTCTGATAGTATATGTGCATTTGTCTCTTTTTATTAATCTTTAGTTCATGTTCTAGCCCAAAAGGAAAAAAAAGTGCTGCTTAGGAAGGATTAGGAAAGTGTACCTTTGAAAATACATTGCATATTTGAAAGACTCAATGGCCATAAAAGAAACACTGGAGAAAATAAATGAATAGTACATTACATATGGTTCTAGTACATAGCACATATGTCCTATCTGCCAGAGACTCAACCTGTTTCCAGTAAATCTAAAGTCACATGTTCCACTGAACAACTCTAATTCCAGATTACAGTTTACCCCATAAAGGTCTCCAGTAGACAATGGTCCTCCTCTAATAACCTTAAACTTCCCACTTGTGTTCACTGACATTCCATACTTAAGATGTAATTGGTCCCTCAAATTGTTGGCAGTTCAGTATAAATATTTCTCCAACTGACAACTTTTAGGGCTAATGTTATGATTAATATATAACGAAGTGCTTTCTTTAAACAAGAGGTAAACAGCCAAGACATAAAACAAGCCAGAATGGAGTATGTTGCTAACTAATACATAGAGTTTTAATGCTTTCTACAGCTTTTTATTTAATGGTGGAGTTGTGGGTTTTATTATGAACAATAGGACTGCCACTTCCCTTTCTAGTCTTAATTATTAAAGAAATAACTCCACAGCTCCATTTTAAGTTCTGGGACAGTAAGTTCTCACAAACTGTTATTACCATACCAGGCAGTGCGATGGTCAGTGCTACCAGAGCACTCAAGTTGTTAAACTCGAATAAGACATAAAAAGCATATTTAATCTATGAAGTAACCATCTTAGCAGGGCAGGCATCACTGAGTTAGCTTTCCTTAAGGTGGCAAAAAAAAAAAACGAAATGGAAAACTTGGGTCTAAGATCAAAAGGAACTTGGAACGTGCTGGGTTGGGTTGAATTAAGGCAGTGACTAAAAATGAGAAAAGGCAAAAAAGTGCCCAATTTTATGCACTTAAGTTTAATAAGTATTATCTTTTCTTTCCACAACTAGTGAGAGCTCTCTCTCTCTCCCTCCAACCCCCATTTTCTTTCCACCTGTAAACTCTGTATCACACAATTAGTATTTTGGCTACTTCACCCCATCTTTATGGAACCCTAAGTACCTCATTAACATTTCTAAAAGATTGCTAGTCATTTAAGAACAGACTGAAATTGGATAAGATTTAAAATTCCTCTGAAATTCGGGGTTATTTGAAAAAAAACTGTAACATAATAGGCTAGAATTTTATTCCCTTATCATCACATATGTCAACTGCTTCATGTAAAGATTGCTAAAATGTTCTATTAAACTTTTAACACACTAGTTTTGTTTTTTATTTATAAATATCTTTGGCATAAAAGAGCCAGAGTTTTCTAAAAACATTAAGGTTCAAATTATTTCCTATAATTATTACATTTTATTTATTTTCTAATTACAAAAGACATATAAAGTTATTTCCAAAGTAAACATTGCAAAATTCAATGCTTAAGCAAAAAGGAAAAAGTTTCACTGAGCCCGCTGTGCCAAGAGATAGCTAGCATCAGCAGTTGTTTCTCTTTCTCCAACTATTCTCCCCACACACACACTCAATTCTTTTTCTTCTTTCTCTCTTTGAACTATAACTTGGCACTGTTCATAACAGTATGACCATAAAGGAGAAGCAAGCTTATTAGGTAAACTATAAAGAGATAACCAATAAGCAGAAAACTCTAGACAGTAGTCTGAGAAGAGATCTTTGCCAGCAAAGATCATATCATCAACAGAAAGTTGTTGGAAAATACATTTAGTTACAGAAAGTAAAGGCAATAAATATATTTGAAAGGAGACACACCAAATTTAAATTAAGATGACTGAGGTTTTAGTGTTCGAGGGGATTCCTCTGTGTGTGTGTGTGTGTGTGTGTGTGTGTGTTGTTTTCAAGTACTATTTTTTAGTGCTTTAAGGATACAGCAAAGCACTGAAAGGCAGGCCTTCCCTTCCCTGGCTGCTGACTTCAGCAAGTCAGTGTCCCTCAGCCAGCAGGCCCTTGAGGCAAAGCACAATATAAGATTCCATGCAGGAGATAAGCCTTCCCACCCAAAAGGTGAAAAACAACATCAGTTAAGAACCAAAAGATACTGCAGAGCAAGGGGCTCAGCTGGGATGGATTGCAAAGACAGAGTCCTTGCTTATCAAAATAAAATCCACAACAGAACAATTGTTTCAATCCAACGCTCTGTGTTCTAAACTCTCTCTAGATTAATTACCCATGGAGTCAAGCCAAACTCATTAAAAGGGAAACTCGGGCCTCCTACTAGGGTGGGTGTTTACTGTTCTTCTAAACTAGAGGGTTCTCCTAGCCAGGACAAGCAGGATTTGGAAGAGACACCAACTCCTGGGCTTTCTTTACTGGCATAAAGAAAGAATTCATCTTTAAATTGCATTTTAAAATGTAGGTCTCAAGAATTTTTCATGTTTGTCTTCTTTTAAAAACTGAAAAACTGGTGCTTATCTATTTTCCTTGTATTGCTCAGATCACCAGTTATATTCCATAGCTACTGAACAATACACCACAGGCTCTGGAATCTAATTCTCAGATGAACTATCAGATAACTCTGATGAGCTTGTCAAGCCCTTCAGAGCACGTGGCCACACAAGCATTGTATGTTCCAAGGAGATGGAAGACAAACTTTTTTTTTTTCCTGAATCAGGCTTCCTCCACCCTCCCTGTCCCCCTAAATCCCTGGGGCCTGCCAAGGCCCTGACCTTCCCTCTCCAAGGCAGAGAGTGACATTTTGCAGGAGGAAGGCCCAACAGATTAAAGGCCTCTGTTCAACAAATATTTGCTTGCCCACTCCAGAGGGAGTGAAAGTTTGGTATATGCTGCCTGTCTAGAGTTAACAGGGAAAGACCTTCAGGAAGCTTCTTCAGCTGGTGACTGAGAATTAGACTTAATATCAAGCTAAACAATTAAGTCCAAATCCACAGACTATTATGGAAAACCAGAGGAATTTATCAAACTCTATTTATCAAACTCTTTTTATTTCACAATGAAACCAACACAACCCCTGTGAAACAGAATCTCCATATGATTTCCAGTTCTTGCTTTGCTACAGTCTCAATTCAGTCATTTTAAATTCTAAAAGCACCTGACATAAAGCATTTTTTTTCCTAACTTTTACCTCCACAGCCTCTGACTATTCATTTTACACTACTGAGTCTGCTTTTTTCTTTTCTTTTTTGACAAAGCATTTCTGGTTGCCAGGATCCCACCTCTCACTTTCCTCCCAAGAATCCGAACATTCCCCCCAAATAAATCCCTGGGGAGTCTACTCTTTTTAAGTCTGAAAACACAAAAACTCAAAGGAAAATACAAAGCTGTGGACAAACATCACATTAAACTGTCACCAACAGGAAAAACCGGGGGGTTGTGTGGTCCACTCAGCTCAGTCCTCTCTGGAAGTCAAGGCCAGGTACCTAGGCATCCAGACTGGGGTGAGGGATGCGGGAGCCTGGAGATAAAAGTCCTGTGCTCCTAGAGAGTGTGGATGAGTGAAGACTGGAGCATGGCCAGGTGGCGCTGGCATAAGTTCCCCTTTTATTTTTTTTTTCACTAGTGAAATCAGAGCTTCTTTTTCAAACCCCCAGACGAATCCGTGGCACTCGGCTTCTTTGGCCCGTGAGTGACAAGCAGCAAGAGCGGCTTTTAGCTGTGGGTGCTCAGCAGCACTGTGCTCAGGACACCTAGACGCTGAGACCCCCGCATCTGGGAGTAAACTGACTGCAACTGGGGGTGTGGTGGGGTCAGGGGTGCTAGCGGAGATCTGGGTGCAGAGACCCAGACGGGCGGGCTCCAGATCCCACCCAGGAGCCGATTAAGGAGATTTACAGGCAACACTTTCCACCTCGCACGCCATGAGCACTAGCTGGGAGGTAGCGCTGATTAGCGCCTTAATCCGCAGCGGGTCTGTGCGGTGCGGTGCGGCGCGGCGCGGCGCTACGGGCGCGCGACACTGGGGCGGAGACCCGAGTAGGGAGCGGAGAGCCGGGGCGAGCTCCCAACGTCCCGCCTGCAGTCCCGACTGCGAGGGACGCTCCGAGAACCGGGGACCCCTGAGGCTGTCAGTTCTTCGGGTGGGGTGGGGTGTCCACGGGGCTTGGGGGCGCGGCCGAGAAAGGAGGTTGGCTGAACCCCGGCGTGGAGGACAACGCGGGAAGGATGGCGAGGGACTGGGACATTCCCGCGCCCCCAGGCGCCACGGCGCTAACGCCAGCCGCCGCCCGGACCCACCCAGGGAGCCCCGCGCGTGGGCTGGGCACCTGAGGGGCGGGGACCCTCCAGGCTCGCAGGCGCCCCCCAACCCCAGGCTGCGGGCATGGGGCCCGCCGTGCGGCTAAGCTGCGGGCTGGACACCTCGCGGGGGCTCGGGCGGGGCTGCGACCAGGGGTGCGGACATCTCCTAGAGCTAGGGAAGGGACCGGAGCAACGTCCCGGCAGAAGAAGTTGGGGGGCGAGCGCGGGAGGCTGAGGGAGAGGCCCGCGAAGCGCCGCGGGAGGGAGCCAAATAGCGGGTGTCAGGAGCGCGGCAGACGCCGGGACTTACCGAGTGGCTCCCTCATGCTGACCTGCGCCGCCGCCGCCGCCGCCGCTCGGGCCGGCCGGGGACCAGCGCCACCCGCCCAGGCAGCAGCCGCCCTGGCCCAGCATGCCCGGAGCGCAGCGCTCGCCCCGCCCACCGCCCGCGTTCGCCCCGCCCACCGCCCGCGTTCGCCCCGCCCACATCCCTGGCCACAGTCAAGTTTAGGTTCTTAGCGCCACAGGGCGGCACCAGGGCAGGGGGCGGTGCGCGAGCCTCAGAGACAGACAGGGAGAGTTGCGTGGAAGGCACAGGTGGGCTGACCACCCTTTCCCTTCTTAACGTGTCACTAGCGTTTGGGACATGTCAACCCTGGGCGAATGCCCACATATACAGATAACTCAGGAGCACGTACAGATCTATACACACACTGATGCACACAAACCATTCCTGTAAGTCACACAAACAGTGCACGTACACACACACACACACACACACACACACACACATACAACACACAACACAGTGATGGCATGGAAAGCAGAAACAGTAGTGGTGACAACAGCTTAATATTTGGGATTTACTTCTTTAAACAACATCTTAGAGCCTTAGCTGTGGCCCTGGAAGAAACCTTGGAGGTCAACTGGTCCATCCTCTGATGGCAGGTGAGGAAACCGAAGCCTGAAGTGGGATTTGCCAAAAGGCTGGGGTGGGAGAACAGGAGAAGGTCAGTGGGAGAGTTCACACTAGCCTGAACATTCCTGACCCCAACCCCACTCCAAGTTTCCCTTGCAGCCACAGAGAGGCAGAAAGATTAGACTGTTTCCCAGATCTGTGCAGGAGCAAAGTTTCTCAGACTTTGGAGGGCAGAGAAAAGACATAACATGTTAAACTTTGCTGAGAAGTTGGAGAGAAGCAAGGAGTGTTGGCTAAATTGAGTTCACCAGACAAAAGCTATTGCACACCCCACTGAATCCTCAGAAAGTCATTTAACCCCACCATGTTTGTAGGACCGTGCTTGCTATCCTGACACCATTAATGACTAAAGACATTTATACTCTCTTCATGTCTGAGCCTTTATATGCTCCTCAGAGGGATGTATAACCTAATCAAAAACACTAAACACTAGATAATCTAATAGAGAACAAAAAACCCAAACACACTAATGCTAGAAAAGAAAACAGTATAACCAAGTGCTGTATTGTCAAACACACTAATGCTAGAAAAGAAAACAGTATAACCAAGTGCTGTATTGTCAACAGGACATCCAAGGAAGCCAGTTAGGGGAGGTGGGAGCAGATAGCATCATCAGAGGCTCAAGAAGCAGGTAGCTGGGTCCCAATCTTGGCTGATTTTGCCACTTTCTGGTTATATCACTTCTGTTAGCCTCAGTTTCCTCTCTAATAAAATAGGGGTGGCAGGGTTCACCTCATGGGAGAGTATGAGAATTAAATAATACCTGCTTAGCACTTGGCATAATTCAGGTTTCAGAAAATGGTACAGTTTGGTCTGGAACCACCAGGAAAACTGTGGGGAGCACCCTAAAGAACAGGTGGGCAGTGACTAAGCAGAGACACAAACATAATCCCCAGACTGGGGAAATTGGATGGGAAAAAATTTTAAAGGAAAATGAAACACAGAAGACTTTTGGGGGTTGTCAAGTCAGTATTTAACAGTTATTTTATTACTTTTTGGTGTCTTCCAAGGATGGGTTCCTTCAATGACATCCTCAGTTTGCCAACTCAATGAAATAACTTTTGTTATTGTGGGGCACCTATATGTGACTGTTTTCCAAAAACATAATCACAAGCATGTGTATATCCATGGATATGTGAATGTATAAAATACATATACTATATGTATATACCTACATATAGTAGGTATACCTGCTTATTTATATGTCAGACACACACAGAGCCAAATGTTCCTGGAAGACCATTTATCAATTAGTAAACTGAGATTAGGAATTGTTTAGTCCTACAACAATGTCATATTGTTGGGGTTTTGGGTCAAACCCATAGAAGTTTTATAATGTATCTAAAATCCTGTAGAATAACAGAAGATAACATTGATACAATACTTAGGAAAGAAGCTAAACAAAATAAAGCTTGATAAGAAATTGTGTTTTAGCAGAAAAGCTGACAAGTCAGATTTAATTGGAGGAAGGTAATGAGGTAGAGATACAGGAGATTCAAAAAAAGATGACAAAATAATTTCAAAGATTTTTGTGGTTCCTTGGCCCTGGCTCTTTATCATGATGTCCTCATTTCAAAACGTTTGGCTTCTCTGTTTGCTCAGCACAGATGTGTCACTAGCCCTACCGCAATGTTTTCCAGCCATGACTAAGGCCATTTCCAATGAAGAAACAGAATGAAAAAAATTAGGAGAGAAAATGGTGCTGGTGCTGGGCATCATGGACAGAAGATCTAAAGATCTGGGAATAGAATTATGAGAGAAAGGAGGGTAAGGCTGAAAAGATGCATGGGGATGTATTGGTGATTGTCCGAATTATACGTGTAAGAAGACAAATGAAGATGAAAGGTAGTGAGAACAATCCATTTGGCTAGTTTCCATACTGGTTTCCAGGGTACACACATGGGATGGTGGATAGGAGATAGGGGAAAACAGACATATAAATAAGTATCTGTGTGTATACACACACACATACACACATACACACACATATGCATATATAACATATGTTTGTGATTATGGTTTTATATAAGATGGCATTTCTTCCTAAGTCAGGTCTTGGTAACTCAAAAAACACCTGTGTACATTGTGTTTTGACCTACAGGGGAATAACATTCCTTTTCCTAACCTCCTAATTTCCCAGTTGCCACCTGCTTTCCTGCAACTTCTCCCACCTACTTGATGCTGGGGGGTTAGAACACAGGAGAAAATACCTATTGTTTATATGATGTAAAACGTAAAACATGATGCAAAACAACTTGTAGCATGATGCTGTTAGAAGTCTCACAAAGCCTCAAGAACATGGGCTGGGACCCAGCCCCGGATGCCCAATGTCCCCGCCTTCTCCTGAGTCCTGGACAAGGGATTTTACAGACTCAGGAAGGAACTGGGATTACTGACTCATGGGGCAGATGTGCAATGACCAGAGAAAGAATGCTTAAGAGCCTGCTTAAGGAAAAAAGACAAAGCCCTTGTTTCTTTAACCTACTGCCTTTGCAAAGACCTAGAACAACCCACCTCTCTCCTTCCTTTAGGGCTGGTCTTTGAAGATTGTAAAGTTTCCTTTACCTGACTTAGATATTCTTTGACTTTCCCCCCGTGGTCTGTAAAAACACTACCAGTTCTCATATTTGTTTTTAAAAAAAGATTAATATTCTTGATGAAAACTTGATTCCTTCTTGTTGACTCGTTCTGGAAGGTCAAACAATGATGGTTATACAAAAACTAGCAAGAGTCTTATATCAACATATACTAATAAAATCTGGTTTTAAATACTGACAGACTTTATAGTAACTCAGAGGCTATACTGCCTAATTATTTTAAGCCCTGACCTAGTGAGAGGGGTTGACTAATAGATGCTTGGGCTTCATTAACCATGGGCATAATCAGAATTTCTGATTTGTATGGTTGAGTTCATGGGATCTGTTCTTCACATAAATGTTGTGATGATTATTGCACACAGTAAAGTTTAAGAAGTAAGGATAGAGCACAAAAATTGGAAATAATGTTTGTTGAGAGCAGAACAGAATGATTGGCGTTTAATATACATGAAAACACAGTAGCCATGGATATCATTGTATCATGATACAGACTAACTCAGCAATGGCCTTTGTGCATCAAGTGTATTAGATGTTTGATGGCTGTTTGCTTAGAGGATTTGGCACTGAAACAAAATTTACAACCCTAGGGACTAAGAAAAATGTAAACATTTTAAATCATATACTTTTACTCCATGGAAATTGAATCTCCATGGTTATTGCATGAGAAAAATAATTTTTAATTATAGACTATCTTTGTCTCAGCTTTTTCCTACAAAAGGTTATAAATTAATGGGAAACTTCTCTGTCTCTCTCCCAAACCCTGTTACCACTCATCATTGGAAAGGATTGCTTTTGCTAGTGGTAGACAGGACATTCCAAGCATCCTGAGCCTGTGCTCTATAATTCTTTGCCAGATTCATAAGGAAACCCTCAAGTGGTAATGCCCTCCAGGAATGGCAGTGCCTGGATGAGGTCCCACTGGAACAGGGAAATGCCAATGTGGTTCTAGCAGAAAGAGATGTGACCATCACCACAGAGGTCCAGATCTGGGCACCTCTAGGCTGCCTCTCCCCCATCACACACCAACTTATCAAGAATCACTCAAAATTAACCCAGGTTTTTTTTTTTTTTTTTAACTCTGTGTGACTTTCTTTTGAAATGGAAAGTATGCGAACAACTGGGGTGGGGGTGTAGCTCAGTGGTAGAGTACTTGTCTAGTATGTGCAAGGCCCTGCGAACAAACAAATCTACAAAGAATCATGAACAACTATGAGCCAAACTGTCTACCAATATTAATTGCAAACAAAGAATACTTCTATTTAGTAAAAGAATGACGTCAGGCTGTCATTAATTCAATGATGTATGGCAAGACAAAAATGACATCAAGGTGGGAGGGAGATATAAGAACTTCTTTCCTTTAACCTTTCTTATGGGCCAGGCACTGGGTAAGGCCTTGACTTATGTCCTTCCATGTGCACTGGGTAGCATTTATTAACAAGGCTATATGATTTGGTGGGGGGTGGGGGAGGAGGTGGCACTGGGGCTTGAATTCACGGCTAACTAGGCCAGCACTCTACCACTTGAGCCATACCCCAGTCCATTTTCTTACATTTTTTTTTATGATACTGGAGTTTGAACTCAGGACTTTGCACTTTCTAGGCAAGCTCTCCATCACTTG
Source organism: Castor canadensis (assembly GCF_047511655.1). Lineage (NCBI taxonomy): Eukaryota > Metazoa > Chordata > Mammalia > Rodentia > Castoridae > Castor > Castor canadensis. Next base: position 56,524,415 of record NC_133400.1, read on the forward strand.
AGCCACACATCCAGCCCCAGGTTTGTATGATTTTGAAGTAGTTATTCTAGTTCAATATTGAAGAGGGTATTAAAAAAAGAAAACTTTCTGTTCCCTTGCTTATCTCTCTAAAACGTCCATCATCTTTTGTTTGAACTGGGTGTTAGTCAGTTCTCTGTCACTGTGGAAAATATTTGAGATAATCGATTTATAAGAAGGAAAGATTTGTTTTGGCTTACAGTTTCAGAGGTTTCAGATCATCAATTGGCTCTGTTGCTTCTTGGCCTGTGGCAAGGCAGAACATCATGGCGGAGAGTGCATGGTGGAGCAATGCTGTTCACTTCATGCTGGCCAGGAAGCAAAAAGCCAGGAGGAGCCAGGGCTCCAGTACCCACTACAAGGGCACACCTTCAGTTTCTTAACTTCCTTTACAAAGCTCCACCTGCTAAAGGGTCCACCCTTTAGCAGTAGCGTGAGCTGGTGACCAAGCCATTAGCATATGAGCCTTTGGGGGACATTTGAGGCCCAAGCCATAACAAGATGCTAGTATAGCAGCATCATTCATATTTTGGATTTACTTTATCAGCATAAATACTTGATTTAGCTACTAGATTCTGAGTTCCTGGTGGAAGGGATTGTTTGTCTTTGCCCTAACAGTACTTCCTTAGGTTCTGTATTTGTGTATTTGACATCCATTAGTCACAGGGCCAAACTGATTGCCACAGTTGTTTATACTGCCCCTGTGATCAGAGCCACCTTCTTTTCTAACCCTCACACACTGTGCCTACATGTTTCCTGCACCTAATCAATCTAGGGCCACATACAGACTAATTAGGGACAATTATGCCACAAGTCTCCCCCAAATTATGCAAACTAACCAATCCTTGGCTGTATCCCTTGCCTGGTCTTACCTATCAGGAGCATACCCAAATTAAGGCTGAGGGCTAGGCCTTCCCCTTGCTTCTTCTGCATCCTGACCAACCCTAAAGCTTCTCCCATTGTCCTGCATGGTATGTTATGCCTGTCTCCTAAGTGTTTTCTTCAGATGGCATTGACCATTGATGTGATTTTTGCTTTTTCTGCATTCTGGAAGAACACAGATGAGTAAGTTACGTTAAACCCAGCTTACTGTCCTAAAACTCTACTTGTAAACTTATTATATATACATTAAATACCTGAATGGTATGTATCAAGCAGTGTCATCATTGTAAATTAAAACCCAGGGGCTGGAGGTTAGCTCAAGTTGTAGAATGCCTGCCTAGCAAGTGCAAGGTCCTGAGTTCAAACCCCAGTACCACCAAAAAAAAGCTTATAAATGCAGAACAAAGGCTGGATGTGTAGCTCTGTGATACAGTACCTGCTTAACACATGTAAGGCCTTTGTTTCATCTCCCAATACACACACACACACACAAACACACACACACACACAAACACACACACATACCATTATCATCATCATTACCACCAACAACAAGAAGTCATGAATAAAGACGTAGGCACCAATCAGTTTACCAAAAGAAAAAAGAGAAAATGGCTAGCTCTTTTAGAAAATGTCTAAATTTTGAATTCTTTATCAATTCATTTTAAATTTGTCTGGTATATTATTTTTGCTTTTTTCTAGGCTCTACCAAGCTTATCCTCCTAAAACTCTACTCATTAGCCTCTTACATACCTAGCTACCTATGCCAACCAGATTACATGCTGTTTGTATATTCTGTTTAATAAAAAATTCAAATTTTCCAAAGGCAAATAATATCAAAACATGTAAAAAAAAAGCAAGCCTGAAGAGAATAATTAGTGATTTGTAGAAAGGAAATTAATAGACATGAAATATGTCTGAGCAAAAGTATTAAATCAAATAAAAGTCAGCCTTCAACAGCCATAGTTGAAAAGTAACAGCGACAATCCAAACCCAGTGTCTTATCTAGCTGTAATAATTAGTGTCTCCAAGCTCCTGGGTAACTGTAGCAATGTTTCCTTTGCTATGTCCTTCCCGTGCTCTCCTGACAATCTAGTGCATTTTTTGCAATCAGCATTGATAAGGACCTGCAGGATACCTCATTTCTATACAAAGCCTCCATCTGTGCATAGATACCCATAGATACCTCATGAAATGATGCACTGAATGCAATTTTCAGGTCAGCAGGGAGCTGCGTTCACTTTTCAGTTTTCTTAAACTAGTGGGTGTATCAAATCTTTTGTCTATGTAGTTTTACAGTCTTCCCTATAGTTATTGATATCTGGAATATGAATTAGAACTTTTGCTGAAACCACCAAATACCTAGAGGTAGCCATAACTAACTAGTCACAGTTGTAGTATTAAATCCACTGTATTTCTTTTTCCCTCCTTACACAGCATACTCCAGAACTATAGCATTCTAAGTTATTTGAACAGATGCCATTCATAAACACAATTATCTTTTTGAGGGAACATTGCTTCATTCATGGTTATTGAGCCACTTGTTTGCTATATCAGGGGCTACTGTGTATCAGTAGGCGCATATGGGATTATGATGGATTTTCTATCTTAAAAGACTTGTAAGATGTAGAACACTTTCAGTTACTAATTCTTTGCTGCTACTTCACAATGCATTGTTCCAATATTATGCCCAATACTGTTCTTACTGTTCCATTTTCCCTAATCAAATGTAACAAGAATAGGGCCCTGGGCACACAAATAACTTCCAGAGATGGTGACAAAATGAGGACTGTGAGAACTCAATCTTTTAATGATAAAGTACTTAAAGGAAAGTAAAGGCAATTTTTAGCTACCTGATATACCATTTTAAGATGTTAATAATTATATTTAAGGGAATATATTTAAAAGTCAAAAGATAGATTTTTTTTTTTTTTTGGTGGTACTGGGGTTTGAACTCAGGGCTTCAGTATTTGGCTAGAAAGATACTCTACTACTGTGTATACCTCCAACCCTTTTGCTCTGGCTATTTTAGAGGTAGGGTCTCACTTTTTGTCCAGGCCAGCCTGGACTGTGTTTCTCCTATTTTAGACTTCTTGCTATCACTGGGATGATAGGCACATAATACCACACCCAGCTTTTTTCCATTGAAATGGGGTCTCCCAAATTTTTTGCTCCAGCAGGCCTGGAACTGTCATCCTCCTAATCTCTGTCTCCCACATGGCATGGAGTGATAGACACACTACAACGGCCAGATATTGATTGAGATGGGGTTGAGAACTTGTTAGAGTTGAGAACTTGCCAGGCTGGTCATGAACCACAGTCCTCCAGATCTCAGCCTCCCAGTGGCAAGGACTATGGATGTGAGTCACCACATAGATTTCTTTTTGCATGTAGATTTTAAACGCTAATATAGAGACAATAAAAGGAATCCCACAGACACTAATGCATCATTGCTTTGGAAAAACAGAATATTCTCTTCCTCATAAAAGCAAATGACCTGAGGCTCACATTGGAAGTGCTTACTTGGCATTTAAATTAAAGGCCATGAAACATCTTTAGCTCACAGTTAATACCCACTGCTACTCAGTGATGCACGTTTATTTAACATCCCCATTTTCCAGGTTACATGATTTATTCTGTTTCCCTGCTACATTCGCGCAGTTTCTACTAAAATCTCAACACAAGTGCATGCCATTCCACATACTGCATATCTGTTTGCATAAATATCTTGCTTATCACACCAAATTGTAAGTTTCCTAGTGGCAAGATGCTTGATGACACCTGCCATTCACAAGATAAACCATTAAGACTAGAAATGTCATAGTCTGAACCTATTAAAGCAATAGTACATTTCTGTACTATTTGGAAAAAATATTGGTTAGAGCGGGGCCCAGAAATCTGCATTTTTAAACAAATTCTCTAATTCCGATGTGCCCCAAAGTTTGCAAGCCATGACTTGTGAACAATCCCAATAATAGCCTGATACTGTGAGGTACTCTTAGGAATACCATAATAGTCCCTGTTCTCTCACTCTGTAGAGCTTCCTAACCACAAAGCATTGGCTTCCCCAACTGGGGAGCTGAATGTATTCAGAGAAAAGTATTTCCCTGCTTATCAGGAGGTGAACAACCTTGAGGGAGAAAAACACAGCTCTGGAGTCCGACTTGGGTTAGCTCTCAATGCTGTCATGTGTTGTGTTCTTTAGGCAAATCAAGTTAATTGTCTGAGCCTCAGTTTCTTTATATCATAACAAAGCACAGTCTGGATTTGAGGATTAAATAAGATATTGCATGAAAACATTCAGTATAGAGTCAATGTTCTATAAACATTGGCTGTTCTCATGTTGCAGTCTTCTTGAAGTTCATGAGAGGAAAGGAGAGCAACATGAAGTACCTGGCATATCATAGCACTCTGCAACCTGGATGTAGCTTCAGTTTTGGGGGACTAAATATAACTCAGGAGCATAGGCTAGGCCTCTCCTTGTTGAAAACCATGGGAAGAAGCTATTTCTATATCTGTTTGATTTTTGTAGGAAAAATGTTACAAAGATAATGTGGTCTACGAATTTTAGGAAGGACCATTTCACTTAGGCTTTTAATTGGAAATTAAGATTGTAGTTTACTTCCTCCCTCCCTCCCTCTTTCCCTCCCTTTCTTCCTTCTTTTATGATAAGATAATAGTATTACAAAGAGTGTGTGCATTTTCAGGTTAAAACAAAGCATTAGAGCTCCTTAAATGTACTGAAATATCATAAAATGTTTTGTCAACATACTCTGAGAGGTAGGAATATTTAGTCATCTTCATTCTTCCAGGAAACCCAGACAGCACAAGTTTCCAAAACAATACCTCAATGAGAGACCTCTAATATAAAATGTGAGGTAGAAGAGCATTTGTGTTATGCGTGTGCTTGCTCACCACATGTGTGTATGCAACACCTGTGTGTGAAGAAAGAGAGAAAATCTAAGAGTAGTTTGGGCCCAGTGATGAAAAGATGAATAAATGTGTGGGAAATGTTAAAATGCTGTGGACAAAGTATTCATCGGAAACTAAATGAAGAGTGTTCCTTGAGGCATACAGGACTGTCATACATTTGCATGACTCTTCCTTTGGATATTTGATGCACATTGTACTCATGGTTAGGACAGTACTTTGATGCCTTTTCTTCCAAATTTAACAGGAGAATGCCAGGCAAGCAGTGGGCCAGGCTGAATGTAATGTGGCCATTTATAAACTCACTGAAAGTTTCAGTGATCTCAAATTCAAGTACTGTCTGTGTTCGGGCCAAATTCTCTTGCCTGAACATTCAAAATAGCCAACCTGACTATCTGGGCCTGGTTTCCATTTGTTCTGAGGCTGACACTACCTCCCTGCACATATTGGTGGGCCAGTGCCAGGGTGGTGCACAGGTCTGCATCTACTCGAAGGTACCATGGCAACAATTTCCAGGTAGAGGCGACAGAATCTGCAGCTATGCTTACCTCCAGCTGTCAGTGATGCCCACAAGGAAGGAAAATCCAGAAAAGGTACTGACGGTGTTACTAGACTCTTGAAAAGAGGCTGCTGTAGTGTATGTTACCCATGCATACCCACCACCCTTTACTTTAGCCAGGACAGCTCCCAGCATGACTGCTTTCTCATGTAAGATGCAATACTTCCTTTCCATTCCCATGGAAGACTAGTTTTTAAAGGGCTTAATTGCTTTATTAGATTCTAATTGCACAAACTAGAAATCTACATAGATTTATAAGAATCATATTATTCCATGGGGGAAAACTTTGGGATCCAGAATGGAATGGATTGGGCATTGTTCTGTCTCTCCAAAGGGAGTGAGTGTGCTTTGGTAATACTTGCCAATACAACAAATAACCCCACATTATACAAGCTTATTTACACATTGCTTCCAATATGTTTTTAGTTGGATTCTTTAAGAATGGCATTTTATTTTTATTAAGCCTTCAGATCTGATGAACTTCCCATAGCTTTATCCCAACTCCATAGAATGGTCTAATTGATTTAATATTATGTTGGTACCGATGACAGTGGCCAAACGTTGTTTAAAGAGATAGAGTGCTTGACTATTAGATTTTGATCCGAAGCTCTACCCTTCACCCACTCTTGTGAACTACTTTTGTTCTAAATAATTATTCCTGCTTAAAGTAAAGCCAGCACCACATCAGAAATGCCACACCAAACACAAACAGATGCTAACCTGTCAGAATCATGCTACCAGATTATAGAGATTCACAAGGGAAGTAGCTGAAGTGAGTAGGAAGAGGAAGAAAGCATTGGAAATTAGAATGTTTTGTTTTTGTTTTCCTAATATCCATAGTGGGGAGGAGGAAATCCCTCCAAAGAATGAAGGTGCAAAACAAACAAGCTGCCACCTCGGTGTCTGCTCTGTTATCCTCAGCTGCCACTATTGTATTCTCATTATATTATAACACTTATTTCCAAGCTCTGTCACTTGTTCCAATCATCTAGACTGAGATGACAAATAGGGTGAGCCTGATGCTTCCTGGGGCATGAGTGTTTTCACTTCTAATTTATAAATGTGTTTCAACAGGAATTTTCTGTGTATTTGGTGCATGTTATATTTTGAATCTTGAATGTCCTCTAAAGGTCCATGGGTAAGAGAATGGGTCTCAAGGGTGGTGTTATTGGGAGGTGGTGGAAAATTTGGGAGGTGGGGCCTTGTGGGAGGTCTTTAGGTCATTGGAGGCATCCCCTCAAAAAGGATAGTGGGATCCCAGCTCCTTCCTCTTCCTCTCTTTTGCTCCCTGACTTGTGAGGTGAGTGTTTTTGTTCTGCCATAGACTCAAAACAATGGAACTAATTATCATGGACTAGAACCCCATGAACCAAACTAAATCTCTTCTCTTTACAAGTTAATTATCTCAGGTATTGCACTAGCATGATGGAAAGCTGAGTAACACAGTACCTACACAGAAATCTGACAATTATTTCCTTCTAAAGTGAGAACACCAGTGTTTTTATTCTGTCAACAGATTTACAGTGTACAGGCATTGTTGCCTGCAGAAACCATGGCTAAGCTGTGTGTCAGCATCATAGTGCCCCAGGACTGTGGGGAACACTCCACCAGCTAGAGGAACAGGGCTTCCCTTTTCCAACACGGGATGGACAGCTTGCAGGGCTGTTTGGCTATCCCTGTCCTAGATTTGCGGTGACGCTGTGAAGGACTATCACTGGGCAACTTGGACGATGTGAGGACCTACGTGTAGTTCTGGGTAGCATAGCACTGCTAACCATTAGAATCTAAATTAAACTCTGGTGAGACAGGACTAACAGACAGCCTGTAATCCCCAGCCTCACAGGAATCAAAGTCTGCAGATGAGCAAAGCCAGCCTGCTGTAAAGGGCAGAATGCAGCAAGAGGCACTATAGATTGCTGAGAACCAGCAGCACAGAGAAGGTGGAAGGGCTCCGGACCATGTTTTTTTCATTCTGAAAGGTTTCTCAGGGAGAAGAGAACTTGCTTGCAGCCTACAGCAGAGCTCACTTGCTCAGGAGGACAGGAAGAAAAATGGACGCGAATTTGTCTGAACTTGGAAAACTGTAACGGCTTTGCAGTTGCAGAGTTTATTAATAATGGTGAAGCAAGGCAGCCTGGATGTCCAGCAAAACCAGTCTTCCAGAATCAGACTGCCTAGTTTTCTCTGTTGGAATGTAATAACATATTTACAAACACCCTGGTAGAAGATGGTAGATGGAACTGTGCCACTTTAGTTAGGGATTGAGCAAATTAAATTTATTTTTAATTTTTTAATTTTTACCATGTTGAGTGTACATTCCAGTGACACTAAATACATTCCTGGTGTCGTACAACTATCACCTCTGTCCAGTTCCAGAAAATTTTAATTATCCTGAACAAACTCTGTATCTATTAACCAATAACTCCCCAACACTCCCACAATTCGGCCCCTGGAAAAACTATTTTCTCTCCAGAAAGTTACCTGTTCTAAGTGTCTCATATAAGTAGAATAATATATTTCTCATTTTGTATCTGACTTATTTCAGTTAGGACAATGTCTTTGAGGTTCATCCATGTTGCAGCACTACTTTTTAAGGCTGAATAATATATAATTCTCTCTTTCTATATATGTATGTATATGTACACACATAGATATATGTAGATATATTTGTATGTATATGTGTATGTACACATACACATATATATTTATATGTGAGTAAATATATATATATAAAAGAGAGAGTCATTAGACTCTAATGATGTGTGTCCCTATTGTCATACATATATATGTGTGTGTGTGTACACATACATATACATACTACATCCTGTTCACTCATTCATCTGTTGATGTACATGAGGTTTTTTTCTTTCATTTTGGCCATTGTGAATTATGCTTCTGTGAACATTGATATCAAACACCTGTTTTGAGTCACTACTTCTGTTCTTTGGGGATATACACCCAGAAGTGGAATTGCTAGATCAGATGCTAATTCTATGCTTAACTTCTTGAGAATCTGCCCTGTGTCAGGGTCATTTTTCATCCCCACAGCAACGAGCATGGATTCCAGTTTCTCCAAATTCTTCTGACATTTACTGTGCTTTGCTGTTGAAAAAGCTATCCAGGTGAGTGTGATGTGATATCTCATTGTAGTTTGCTTTGCATTCCATATCTTTTCAGTCTGCCATCACAGTAGCTCCCTCTGGTCAACCAGACAGTGTGTGTTGCAGCTTATTTCCTCGCACACCTCAGAGCTGCTCTGCAGGGATTTCTCCTTGTAACTGTCATACCACACAACACACCAGACTGATTGGGACAGTAAAAGACAGACACCTGAATCAAGAGGGCACTGTGCACTCCTTCTGGGGCAGGATGAAGGGTCTCTTTCTTTCTTTTTAAAAGTACAACAGCATCAGAGAACTGCCATGTAGTACAAGCCAGGCAATTCACCCATGAAGCCTGTGAAGATAGCTGAAGTAGATGCTCTGATGGCTGAATGGCTGGACAAAGGCAGCCACTGCAGGCTTGATCCTTTTGAGGAAAAAGCTGATTGCTCTGAGCTGACAGCAAGATCAGTAAATTATACCTGGGATAACTGGAAAGAGGTGGATCTTGAACCATCAATCAGGGGAACTGTTCCTCTAATGAGTGGTTGATGGCGACAGGCCCCTTTCTATTACTACATTAAAAAGGCCACAGACAATAGTGTGTTTCACTTTAGAGCTAGCTGTTTGCAAGCTACAACTGGCCTCTCTCCTTGATGACATTCAGGAGGACAGTGCCTCTGATTCCGGGACTGATATTGGCAACATTGAGGAGAGAAGGGTCATGGCCAGTGTTCTTAAATTTGCATCAGTAAAGAATGCTTAGATGTTGTAGTCATTTTGTGTGTGTGTGTGTGTGTGTGTGTGTGTGTGTGTGTGTGTGTGTTTGTGCACTCTTTAAGCAAGAAACTTTATTTGAAGTTGTGGAGATGGAGGGAGGGAAAAGAGTAGAAGAGGTAAGGATCCCACAAATCTGGCTCTTGGCTGTGGCACTTTGATTCTGGGCTATTCCAACAGCAGTGAACTCACCTTTGCCAGTGATGCTGGTCTAGGGACCTGACCTTGTTATAGGTCAGGGAGAGGAGAAATTATGGAATCTTTCTGTCTAACTGTATGCAGAGACTAGACAGGTAAGATCAAACTTTAGAGTCAAGGAGGTATAGTTTCAATGGACTTTGAGTTTCTAAGAAACAAAATTTCCAAGAGAAAGAATTTCATTGGTTAACTTAATCACCATGCTCTCTGTCTGAACAGACTTGTTTCCAAACATCTGCCTGGTTACTGGATGCCCTTGGGTCACATGGCATACAACATGGCCACTGACAAAACAGAGGTCAGCAGGACAAGAAAGTTTCTTGATGTCAAGACTGGGTGTCACATCTATGATTGATGCTCTGTTATGTTCATACTTAACTCTGCATATATGAAAAATGTAAATGGATTTTACATTTATTTCCCCTTCTTAAAACTCAGGAGAGTTTCTATAGATTGTGAGGATAAGTTTTATTTATGTGTATGATTATTCATAATCATCATTACTAACCAATTATTTAATTTTCAAACAACCCTTCTCCTCTCCCCAAAGAAAAAGCAAGAGGTAGAAAGAATATTCAGATAAATTTCTTGACAAAAAATGAATACATAAAATGGTTTTGTTAATGAGTTACTGATTTGAGTAGCTGTTTCCTAGATTAAGGCCAGATGGAATTAATTCTCTTAGTGCCCAGTACTTTGGTCTGATCATTATTGAGTGTGGGGGGTGAGGGGGAGGGGAAATCTTGTCCTTTTTTGGAATTCTTATCTTAGAAGATACCAAGTTTTGAAGCATCATACACATTTTTTTCTAAAATATTCAGTGCTGGTTCCCTCTCCCCTCTTCCCTCCTTCCTACTTTCAAACAGCTGTATTGGGTGCTTTTCTCCTTGAGGTCCTCAGTTTTAAGTCAACCTCAGGCCTGACCTCCTTCTCTTGTCTGACTCCTCCTCCCTTCCTGACAAAGCAAGTCAATGCTGGGTCTTGTATTTGTATCCTTCCAGCTCATCCTTTCCAATGTATCCCTGCAATTTTGGCAATACTTTCTCATCTGGGGTGTGGGGGACAGGGGTTGTCATTCACCTCATCTATTTGCTCAGATTTCCTACAGAACCTGGAGAACAATCTGACATAAATCTCATTTTGATCAAACGATTCTTCTGCAAATCTATATGAAAGGCTTTCTCCATTCAAATTTCTATGTCAGATGCATTCTATAGTTAAGTTCTTAGTAAGATATTTCACAGAGCATCAGACCACTCCCACTCTGTATGGTGGTCCCATCTCTTACCACTCTGTGTGTTCCTCCCCAGAAGCCTCTCCACAGGCCATTGATCTCACAGAATGCTCCTCTCTTCACCACCCTCCTGGGCCCCATTCAATCCCATCCCAGGGCAATCACCCAGCATGAAACCACAGCACACTTTCCTCCAGCTGCTCTCCTGTGATTCCACCAGTGTCTTCTTGTCCTTGCTACCTGCTGCTTGTAAGGAGTTGGTTCCCTATACTCTTCTAGCACATGACACCAGGAGACTTCCAAGACTTGTTCTCAGCTTAGAGAAACAGGAAAACAAATTCTCCTATTCAACAGAGCAGCCTGCACATGTATACCAAATTCCCTTAAGGAGGATCACACCCTTATTCTATCCCAAATCACCTTACTATTGACAAACCTTGATTCCAGATAAAGGCAAATACTTTCTGAGGTCAAGCTTAAAAGGCACCTATGTAACCTGGAGGGAATAAGATTATTGGAGCCTAGTGAATTCCGACCATGTAATAATTTACCAGCTTAGCTGGAGAATAAAGAATAAAGGGATGGAACAAAAGGCAGCTAGCTATACTTTGAGTAAAATATCAATACAGCAGTAAGGATTTTTTTGTACAAATGACAAAAACCAAGTGAGCTATCTTGGTCAATTTATATTGAAAGATTTAATTGAATCACAGAATTGGGTGAGGGGTTGAAAATGGGTTGGGTAAATTAAGGCACAGTGCTGAATCAGAGTCCAAGATTCAAATGCCAGCAGGTATCTGCAGGGGCACAAACATGGCTCTGACTAGAAAAGAAACCAATGTCCCCAAGACCTCCTCAAAAGAAATGATGCACATCTGAGCACAGCTGCTGCGGAATTAGTAGCACATAATTAGAAGCTGTGATGGTGCTGTTACTTCCAACATTATGTATAATTCTGTTGTAGTAGAAGTTCCTTTTGTTTTTAGACATAGAAAATGTACATATATCTAAAAGGTCAGTGGGTATTGAAACTTCTTAATTAGCTAAACTTTAAACTAAACTATGTTGTTTAAACATCATATCTTATTGTCTAAATATAATTGTGCTTGTATCTTTTTTCTTAGAAGTGAATAACTATGAATACATATTTATACATCTCACACATAATGGAGTCGATAGAAACCTTAAAAAGTGCCTTGGAACAGATTGTAATTTTAGAACAAACAGATCCATTAGCTGTCAAATCCAGCTTCCCGTAGGATGAAATAGATTTGGTTCTCAGGTGCTGCTAAGAAAAGCTCTCACTTATTCTAGTACTTTTGGATATGGATTGTTCTATTAAAAATTTTAGCACTGGAAGACTATGACAACTCACAATTAATGAATGTCACAAACTTCAAAATGATAAAATAAAAAGATTTTTCTGATCAAATGCTATGAAACCTAATTCAAATTGTGTTTTTAAAGATGATGCGCTTGACTTGGGACCAAATGGTGTGAATTTCCAGTGTTTTCCAGATATGCACAGTTTTCCTGTTTCCATTCATGGAATCTTTTTATTTCCTATGATAACCATGATAAGGAAGAAGAAATATCCTTTTATTTTGTAAAAGTAGAGATTTCTGTAACTGGAAAAACCCTTAGAGTCATTGTAGATAAAGCAAATGAAATGATTTACCCAAGGTCAGACAACTGTTTCAAACCAGAGCAGGAATTGGGAGTCAAGTCTCATCTTCTATGTCCTTTTTACTGCCTCCACCAAGCCTAAGAAGTCATTTTCCAAAGGAATGTTTCTACAAATAGCCACTTGTATCAGATTTTCTGTGTACGGGTGTTCATGTGGATCTACTAAGTGAAGTGTTTTGCTAAATGACTTTTTAACATTTACATGACCACAATGTGTTTTCAAGGTAAACAAATGTGTTTGTGGATGTCCTGCTCCACTGAATACAAACAACAGCCTTTGTGTGCCCCACAACACAGGGTGTAGAGATAGTTAGGAACACTTTAAAATTTAATAGTTAAGCTTAAATGCCTGTTTACTGAGTCATCAAATCTGTATTTCAATAATTCAATCCATAATTTTACATGAGAATGAAATGGAACTTCTGTCCATCAGCATTGCCACAAATCAGACGAGAATGAAAAACACAGATTTAAGCCATAAGAAAGAAAACATGCAAATGAGCATAGCAATTGTAAAGAATCTGAAAACATTTGTTATTTATGAGGTAGAGAAGTAAGTGAATTTGACTTTACTCAAAATATAGTTTGACAATTTTGTGTGTCTAGTTGAGTGGGCCATGGGGTGCCCAGATACTCGGTCAAACATCCTTCTGGGTTCCTATGAGTGTGATTTGGATGAGATTAAAATTTAAATTGGTAGACTAAATAGAGCAAATTGCCCTCCCTAATTTGGGTGGGCCCATCTGATCAGTTGAAGGCCTAAAACAAATAAAAAGACTGATCTTTACCCGAGTAAGAGAGTTCCTCCCATCTGACTCTCTTTAAACTGGGACACTGGCTTTATCCTACCTTTAAACTAAAGCTGAAGCATTGGTTCTTCTAGAGCTTGAGCTTGTTAACCATCAGACTTTAACTTAGACTATCACCTCTCCTGTGCTTCCAGTTTCCCAAATCACCCTGAAGATCATACATGGGTCTCTCTCTCTCTCTCTCTCTCTCTCTCTGTCTCACTCTCTCTCTCTGTCTCTCCATGCACATTCTATTAGCTTTATTTCTTCAGAGAGCCCTGTTGAATATCTACAGCATTCACTCGTACTCTGGAAATAATCGCAGTCGCTGTCCATTGTTTGCTCTTTCACGTACTTTTTAAGCTGGTTTGCCTTCATATTCTCCCCTGACAAAAATAAAAACAATCCCAATGTGAGGGCAGCAAGTAAACTGTCATCCACCAGTTTCTTTTCTTCCAGCCATATAAGCATTCTTGTTTTAATCTTTTGGTCTCTTTAAGAACTCAAGTTCAGCTTTCTATATTTCTCCTATTTCAGAAGAATAATTTGGTGTGATCTGTACACTTTAGTGTTAGAGAGAGGGTGTTAAATTGTGACATCAGGGAAAAAGTCAAGGTTTATCTGCTATAAAGGAGCACATATTAAAATTTAAAAAGATGGTCCTATTTTGGTGGACCATCTGCTTTATTCACCACTATTTTTATGCAGCCTTGTTTGGGTCTTTGCATTTCTATGGTATTTTTATACTTGCCAGTGAGTTCTTACCATAAGATTCCTTCTAGTTCAATTCTGAAAAGAGTGAAAGACATGGTTCCTTTTGTACATAAATTTGCCATCAAGTTAGAGAGAAGATATCCTGGATTGCAGTACAAACAAAGGTTTTTCAGAGTCTCTCAGAAGACAGAGGCCATGACAGCTGTGTAATCATAATAGGTTACTGGGGCAGCGGGGTGGGCGGGTGGCGCCCTCTCACAATGGTAAAGAAAGAGGGTTTCCCAGTGAGGGGGCAATAGGAGCTATGAGCCAAAGAAATGGGGACTAGTTTCAAGAACCAGAGATGTATGTTGATATTGCTGGGAGGGAGGTGCTGTGGGGATGCGGAATGACATGTTGAGGCTGAAAATGCCCTCCAGTCACTTTGTAACTGGATCAAGAACTCTAATCCCTAATGTTGCCCAAGTCTCAGTTAACTGAATCTACTTCAGAGTGCCCAAGTACTCACACTGATGTTATCCAATCCATGGGATTCTTACTGCAAGCCTTGCATACCTGCAATGGTGTCGTAATTTTGTAATTTCTTGCTAAAGAACCCCTGCTTTTATCTGTCAGAAGAAAACGAGGATAATGATAGAGGAATGAATTCTGAACTTGGGGTCTGGAGCTGTTCATGGTTTGGATATGGTTTTAGTGTTCCCTAAAGCTTCCTGTGTTGAAATTTGACCCCCATCTCCATTGTGATATATGAAGAGGATGGAGGGTCATGGCCTGCTCAAGTGGTAGAGTACTTGCCTAGGAAGTGCAAAGTCTACAGTTGAAACCCCAGTACTGCAAAAATAAACTTATAAAAGGGGGTCAGGGACTTAATCTGACTATGGGTGTTTAGAGATGAGGCCTTTGAAAATTAGTGAGGATTAGATAAAGTCATTAGGATGCAGTCCTAACGATTGAGTCCTATTGAATTTATAAGAAGAGGGAGACCAGACAGACACACATATACAGGCAAGTTCCTTGTCACTTGCCATGTAATGCCCTGTGCTACCTCGAGACCTGTGCTACCTCAAGACCTGTGCTACCTTGATGCCAGCAAGAAGACCATCACCAGATGTGAACCCTTGAACCTCTGCAACTGTAAACTAAGTAAGTCTGTTCTTTGTATAATAAGTTAGTGCCCCTTAGGCATTTCATTACAGCAATGAAAAGCTGATTAACAAAAGCTTGAGTGGGAATCTTGGTTCTTTCCATTAGGAACACATTGTGGGAGAAACCTTTATTCCCTGTTGGTGGAATAGAGTCTAGAGTCATGCTCTAGAGTCCTTCACACACCCACCAGCCATGGAGGCCAAGTATCAATTGTCAAGTTTGAGGGAAGGAGCTGAGCACACTCAGTCCAGCATGTCCTCCTCCCTCTCCTCCTTCTTCTTTTTTCCTCTACTGGACTTTGAACCCAGGGCCTTTCACTTGCTATAGTCTACCTCTTGAGCCATGCCCCCATCCCTTTTTGCTTTAGTTTATTTTTCAGATAGAGCCTCACGATTTTCCCTGGGTTGGCCTTGGACTGATCCCCATACCTACACCTCCTGCTGTAGCTGGGGCTACAGATGTGTGTCATTGAGCCCAACTTCCTCCTGCCTTTTGAGTCTCCCTCTAAGTCCACATTCTTGGCCAGTTCTCAAGGTTGCTCAGTAAGTGATTCTTGATGGCTGGGAAAGTATATCTAATTTAGAAGCATGGTATTAGTAAGGCCCTGTGGCCAGTAGGTTGAAGCATCAATCTTCAATATCATTCTACTGGTAATAACAGTTGCCTAAGTCAACTGATTCTGGATGTAGGAAAGGAAAAGGAGGTGGAGAGGGTAGAGGGATTGTTATTTATTCATCCCCATTGGGAAAGGGCTAGCATAGTGTCTGTAACCTTTACTGGGCCTCAGTAAAGTTTCACTTAAAATTAGTGAAAGTAATGAATGGGCCTACCAAAAAAAGTAAACCAGCCTGGGTGTAAAAATAAAAATAGAAAGGCATTTGAGGGTTGATCCAACTTCAAACTCCCAAAGAGACTATAAGCATTAGAATAGAAAACAGGGCAATCCTTCTCTCCATGGGCAGTTCAGAAAAGAGTCATCATTAGGAGTTCCAGAACACACCACTGGCCTCAGAATGTCTGTCTGTCTCAGCCAAAACTCAAGGAGACTTCCCTATAGGCCACAACTCATTTGTTTATTTGAGCAAGTGGAGAGATCAGTCAGCTTAGTGTACAGGTTCTAAATCAAATAATTTGGAAGATAGCAAGATAAAGACTCTGATTCAGTTTCTTTCTCTTTTAAGAATGATCAGATTCAGAAATCCAGTGTCTCAAAGGCAAGAACTGGATGAGGTCCATTTGGTTTCCAAGAGGCAAGAGAAGGAAAGACAAGCACAGATAATGATTTTGTATCCCAAGGAGAGAAGCAATGTACAAAAATAATGCTCATTATCAAAATGAAACTTAATGTTCCCTCTGCAGGGAAAATTATGGAAACCATGGATGACAGAAGGAAGGGATCACAGACCTTTGACTCTCTTTTGGATTCCCAGGTAGACAGAATATATTGTGTGTGGTGGGGGGAACTGATGGATTGAACACTGGGATGGGGCCAAGACTGGCATTCCAGATTCTCCTACAATCCATTTCATGTGCTTAATAAAGTCATTTTTCCCCTGTGCAACAAGGCTTCCTCCTCTGGAATGAAGGAGCTTGGCAGTCTTCTACCATAGCTGATGAGGGTGGATCTCCTGGCTCCAACTGGCTTCTCTCTGGCAAGTGGAACTGCTGGTGAATAGTCAGTGAAAGACTACTCAAGAGAAAGTAGAGACTCAAGGAAAAGCATCTGTCCTCCAGCCTCCTAAAGAGCACCTCTTCTCTCCCTGACTGGTTGGGTTGCCCCATTTGGCAGCCACTTGGAAAACTACTGCTGTGTTGCCATCTGCAAATCTCAGCAGAACATCAGGGATGAAGGGTGTGAAGTGTGCATGCTTCTTCCATATTTTTTTTTAGTTGCTACTGATGGCTGTCTAGGGACAGAAAAGTTGGAAAACCTTTTAGGAAGTCCGTTCTGAAATGCACAAAAATATCTAGAGCTCACTAAATAGTTATTTCATACAATATCCAATAAATTCCCCCACTCTTGTAGTCAGCGATGCTGACTGATTTGTCTGAAGAGGGAAGAAGTCATTGTAGATGAGTTAATCGCTTAGAATAGAGAAGCAGATGCCAGATATCTGCTGAACAGCAGGGCCTTTCTGTATTTTGCATACACACACACACACACACACACACACACACGTCACCTCTGCTCTACAAAAGTTATTCACAATACATGAAAACACAATTGTTTTAAAATAAATTAAAAATGCCTTGTTTGTTTTATTTCTACGTATATTTATAAAAATGGTCAAAAAGACCACATGTGTGTATGTGTCCCTACATAACCTGCTTAATTTTCACCAACAGGTAAGAAATATGTTGACATTTTTCTTTTCAATCTAATGGTTGCTTATTTAACTAAGTGCTGTCATCTTTAGGGGATATTATTAACAACAACAACAAAAATTGCAGATAAATGGTGTTCTGGGTATTCCTTTGTGTCCAAAACCAACAATCCCCCAAGTATATGTAAAGGTCCCAAACTTATCTCTGCTTGCTTGCTGATTGCTTGAGGAACTTTTTAGGAGAAAGTATTTGCAGAACTGATAGACTGCTAGTGGAGGATGAGTGGGTAGAATTGCTTAAGAGAAGAAAAATGTGAACATTCCACATCTTATTCTTATCTCCTCTTAAATCCCTTTCCATATTCCATAAAAGATCTGAATTCATCCTAGAAACTGAAAATCACCAGGTGTAATCCTAGATGCTCAGGAGGATCTTGAGTTCAAGGTCAGCCTGGGCTACACAGCAAAATTCTTTTTAAAAAAAATAAATAAATAAAACAAAACCCCACCCAAACTGAAAATCAAGTCACTCTAGGGAATATGGTACATTCAAGCTTTTGTGACATAGTTGCCCCCCTCCAAGGTGGAAGGATGGCCACTGTCAGCTCATTGTCATCTTCTGCTCTAATTCACACACTATTGATAAAGTAGGTGGGGCCAGGGAGGAAACTGGAGCCAACCCCCACGGCAAGTTTAGAAATGCCAGCCTGACGCAGGCTTAGCCTTGGAAAGCACTGAGCATATGGCCTGGGCTGCACAGAGCCAGGCTGAGCTAAGTCATTAATCTCCTTCAGGCCCACTGACTTATTCAGACCACAGGAGCACAGGGTGTCATCCTCCTCCTGGCCAACTAAAACCATCAGAACTCTGGAGGAGTAACAATATGGTGACTTAAAGACTCCCAACTGGTACATTTGTGAGGAGTTGTGCAATATGATTTCTGACAGTTGTTTGGCATAATTAAAAGATCGCTAAACAGAGCTAAGAAAAAAAACTTTTAAAAATAGATTGGTCCTGGATGAGATTCTAATAGCATAATGGAATTTCTGCTTAAATTTATCTTTAAAGGAAGCTCCTGTCAAAAACAGAGCTGAGACATGGTTAAAGACAGGTGGTGCTAACACATGGGAGTTGACGTCAGGGTTGCTCTGAGGGGTGTAGGAGGTAAGAGGGTGGAGAGACATGAAGAGACGATCAACTGCTTGAATTTCCTCATGATAGCAATAACGATATTTTTAACTCTATTCAAGTTCTTTGAAGTCAATCACTTCAGGGCTAAAATCAAAGCCTACATTTTCTTCTCCAATAAGGATCCCCTAGAAGGAGAAAGAATGGAGGATGAAAACAGGATAGGCAGGGGGAGTCCAGTCATTCCTGTGTATGTGGGAGGGAACTGAAGAAAGACATTAACATGCTTGGGTGGAATAGTGTCCTTGCAAAGCCAAGAGCTGGAAGCTCCTAGAGTCAAGACATTAGCAAGTACACTCATTCTGCGGTCAGACCCCTAAGTCCTACTGACATTGCCAGCAGGCGAGGTATTACTCTTAGCTTACCACACCTGGGTGAACAGGGGCAAAAGCCTCACCTTGGAGCACAAAGCCCACTATTGCATGTTAGGCAGCCCTCCTGCAATGAGTGGCTTAGAATCTTCCAGAAAGAAATAGTCTCCTGCCTGTTGGAAGGACTGATGTCAGCTCTGGAGCCAGCATGCTGGGTACTTGTCGATTTGAAGATTTAATATTCCTGGATTTGACAATCTGTGAACAACCACCAAAACCTGTGACATATAATCATTTGTACTCCCACTGAGGCACAGACTAAAATGGTTATGGGAGCAATGTTTGGAGTGAGAGAAAATCAGGTCATTATCTCCATTTCAACTCAGATTTTACTGATTTTCTGCTCAGTAACGCTTAAGAGGTGCTATTGAAGAATAAAATATCCTGTTATGGTAAAAAGTTCCTGCTAGGTTTGGATGTGGTTTGACCCCAAAGGTTCATGTGCTGGAAACTTGATTTCCAGTATAGTGATATTGAAAAATGGCAGGACTTTTAAGAGGTGGGGCCTATTGGGAGGTGATTGGGTCATGATCACCTTCGTGCAGGGCTAATACTGGTTCTCAGAATGGGTTGCATCTCCTGGAAATGGATTCATTTTCGTCAAAAGTAGGTTGATATAAAAGAGTGAGCCTGTTCCCTCCGGGATCTCTTGCTTCCTGTCCCACCATGGGATCCTTTCCTCTTGCACACACTCCCTCCATCATGTCATCCACTGTGTTATGAAGTAGTCAGAGACTCTCACCGGAGGCCAAATCAATGCAGCTACTCAAGCTTGGACTACAGCCTCCCGAAATGTGACCTAAGTAAACCTCTTTTCCATACAAAACACGTAGTATTTTATTATAGCCACACAAAATAGACAAAGTCGCTAGAGGAAGCCAGTCTCTTTTGCTAATTTTGAAAGTGAAAAGAAGGTAAAATGCTCTAAGTAAGCCAGAGGTTTTAGCACAGAGAACTTTTAGGTAAAATTAAAAATAAATGAACTAACCACAGAATTGAAAAACTGGAAAAAAATGGGAAAGGGTATTCTATAGAAGGAATTTTAAAATGTGCAGGTATAGAAAGGCCTTTGATAAGATCAAAGTCCTTTTCAACCTTGAGAGGTGAAAGAGCTGTATCCCCCACGGAATGTACCTTTAGGCATAAGTAAGGAACCACTCATGTTGGGAGTGGTTTCAATGTTGATAAAACTTAGTTTGTCTCCTGGTTTCTCCATGTAAGTCCCTCTGATGTATTCATTCTTTGGCAACTTTTGTTGTCCACATATTAATGTTGCTTACAAGTCCACTAGTATCAATGTTCAGCGTCCATATAAGTATCTTGTGTTTCTCACAAGATCTGATGCCCACATCAGCTTGGAGAACTTGGAATTGGCACTTCAGTGGAATTGTTGGCGCCTATAGCTGCCTGTGGAGAGCAGAGAGGCAGACATAAGCCCAAAGCTGCCCCCTCGGGATTTCAGAACCAACAGAGAAAGGCCATGTGACAAGTATGTGCTCAGTGCCTTCCATTCTGAGCTCCTACAAATACATCCTAAGCTCTAGCCCCTTGCTTATAGTCCTCTTTTATTATGAGTACAGCACTCTGAAATTGAGAGCTTAACTCAGGTTGGTAGCTCCAAAGCCAAGGGAATCTTGGAGATGGATTATAGCTTGGAGATTCATCAATTACTGGGAGGTACACATTCTTTTTATAAGACTCCTTAAAGTAAATCTTAAACTGTTTGGTTAGGAATATTGGTTTGGAATATTATATTTTACTATTGTATGCAATCATTACATCTGCCCCTGAGAGCTTGGGCATTGTGTTATAAAGAGACTAGGGACTTGGTGGCCTCTGTCTTTATGGTATAGCACTTTGCTGTGCTCATGAGGTCTTCCTGAGTAGCAGGTGGTAGCTGTCATATGAAGGGAAAGAATGTGATGCTTTCTTCAGAGCTGATTCGGGAAATCATTAGGAAGTTGCCTTCCTGCTTTGTCACAACTTTTACTGCAGTCAAAAGAAAATTCATTAACTGCTTATGGAAGGCCATGCTGAAAGAGAGGCAATATGAAAGAACAAGTCAGACTTCCAGGGGCTCTCGGGTTACTGTCACTGTGCAAGGATTATTCACTTTTTTGTTGAGAGCACAGAGCCTTTCCTATTGCCTGCATTTGCCCTCATGCAGTCTTGGGGACACTGGAGGGTAGCCTGGAGGAAAGAAATCAGCTCTGCTACTTCTCTGAATGAACTTACCTTCTTGCCTATGGAAAACCCAGCCGCCTACTCCTACCTTCTTTTCTTCCTTCCCACATACCTCCCAGATTTAGCCTGCCCATTCTCTGTCATTTTCATTACCCGAACTGCCTGGATTTCTCTTCCCCTGATCTTGCTGAGGTGCAAAACAGTTGCCCATCTTTGCTTCCTCCTACTATCTCTGAAACCAGCACACTGACAACTGTCCCCCTCACCCCCCAATTTGGGAGTGCAAAGGAGAACATCCAGTTTCTGCTGGAAACCAGTTCACTCAAATTGTCTTGTGTAGGTGTTGTGGACCCCAAGAGATTTAGATTTCAGTCTGAGATGGATTTGGGCTGGTGTCCAGCCAGTTATAGTGTTCTGGGGGCCTTTGTTAGCCCATCTTTTCCTTGAGCATCCTCTCTGGTTCTGAGACTATTTTCTCTGGGCCCAGGACCTCTGGGCCCTTCCCTGTCTATGCTACCATTTTTCTCTCCTGCTCTGAACTTGTAGTTTCCAATATGGCCTTTGACGGATAAATCCCTGGCTCTCACCTCTTGAAGCTATTCTCTGATCCCTGATTCCTTCATTTCTAATTCAGTTTGGCTAAAAGATATTTGCCAATTATTAAAGCTGATTCCACCCCAAGGTGAATGAAATCACAGCTCTCCAGTCTGTTGTTCTAAGTTCATTCCCGAGCTAGCCTTATCACTGGCTTTGTGACTGCTGGGAATGTGCTTCTTCCAATGAACATGTACCTGGATGTCCCAAGTACCTTGTCCATATAGCCTGCCTTGTACCCAACTTCCAGGAGCCCACTTCCCATCTCCTCTCGCATGCAAGCTTGCATCCTCACCAGACCTGTCATAACTTTGAATTTGGGGTTGCAAGTGTGCATTTCATTTTCTGCTCATTTGACTTCATATGTCCCCAGGATCAAAGCCTTTATCCTGATGTGTTAAAATGATTTGCTAACTTCTTGGTCTCCCAGACCAGATTACAAGCTTCGCTCAGGCAAAAGTCAAGTCTTACTCATCTTTAGTTTGTAAGTGCCTGGCACAAGAGAGATGCTCAGAAAGTATTTATGAGTCACTCGAGTGAGCAGCTGAATTCTCCAAGGGAGTAACCTTGTAGCATCCTATAAATCCAGCCTTGCCATGGATAGCACTTTATTCTTGGAGAAGTGGTAATGAGAAATGACCAAATCAGTGAGACACTGGCTATTCCCAGTCATCCTAGAGATTTTTCTTGCTGGTTTTTGTTTGTTTCTATTTGCTTATTTGTTTGTTTTTTAAATAAAGTGAACTTCTGTTTGAAACTCATGTCACATTAAGTCAACTGACCTCAACTCAGGAAAAAAAGTGCTGTGCTCCATTTTTTCTTTCATTGTCAGTCAATGTCAAGGCTCAGTCCACAGGAACCACGTAGCCACCAGAGGAGTGGCATATGTGGCCAGTGGCTACCATATTAGACAGCATAGATATGCCCATTACTATGGTAGAAAGACCTACTGTGCAATACCATGTTTGTGAATCGTGGAGAGCATGGACCAAATGATCTGCATTACTGTCGTTGACACTGTTAGACACAGCAACTCTGGGTATGCATCAGATACAGTGGTGGATGTGGCCTTTCTTCTGCTTCTAAGCTTATAAAAGTATATCCTGTAAATTATTCCTCGCAGAATTGTTATACTTACTGTAATGCTATTGAAAAAATCCTCAGAGATCTGCTATTTCCAGCAGAGAAATGGACTCAAAGCTAATTAAAATTCTGCAGTTGCTCACTGGAAAATCTGAGTTCCTGCTTGACTCACCTTCCCTCGGTGTTTCCAAATAGATACAAGTCCCATACATGTCCTGCAGCTCTAGTCTACTTGGAACTCCTATGACCTTACTGGAGCCTTTGTCATTTCATCCCTTAACTTTGGAAGATCAGGTGCATGCAGGAACTTGTGGCCTTAACACAAACAGATGCTGGTTTCTCAAGGAAAATCAGCTCACTGAACTGATGAGCTAGTTATTGTACCTTCTGAGCTGGGAATAGTGAATGAAGAAGAAACAGAGAGACTGAAGGTATTCCAGCTGAATGACATATAAAAGTCATGTCAACATGTGGTGAATAAATCAAACAGCACTGAAAGAGCCCCCATGTACTAAAGAACAATGGAAGCCTAACAGTGGAGTTTTTTCTTTCTTTTTTTTTTTAATCCTATGGCTGATTGGAAGCATCCAATTAAAAAAAGAGAGTCATGGTCAGACATGGTGGTACATGTCTGTAATCCCAACTACTTGGGAGGCAGAAATAGGAGGATCATAGTCTGAGGCCAGTCTGGGTAAAAGTGCAAGACCATATCTGAACAATAACTAAAGCAAAAAGAACTGGAGGTGTGGTTCAACTGGTAGAATACTTGCGAGACCCTGAGTTCAATCCCCAGTACTATTGAAAAAGAGGGAAGGAAAGAAGGAAGGAAGGAAGGAAGGAAGGAAGGAAGGAAAGGAGGGAGGGAGGTAGAGAGGAAGAGAGAGGTGGGAAGAAAGAAGGAAAGAAAGAAAGAAAGAAAGAAAAAGTCAGGTGCAATGAAAAAGTTTAAAAGCAGTCCATGACTCAAAAGAGAAAATAGCCTAGGATTCCTGAGAATAAGGACAGGAGTCTTTACTGCTCAGAAGCCCAGAAGCATCAATAAAATGTTGAGTTCAGGGATCTTTGCTTCAGTAAGGGGAAGAAAGAAAACAAATAAGACTAATCCAGACCTTTCTCTATCAAAAGTGATAAAAATATGAAGAGTTTGGCAAATGAATGAGTGTGTTTTGTTTATCTGTAGAGTCCAGCTAATGGTCCCATCTCATTGTCCACTGAGATGAAACTGTGACACCCTATGATGTCCTACTGCTCTTGGGATAAAACCTCATGTAGTTACTCTTGTCCTTGGGCTGCTTGAGGTAGCTCTACCTACAGTTCCTGCCTTAGTCGATCTGACTTCTGACTGTCTCCAGCTATGCTGCTTTTCCTTCTGTCTCCAGAAGGTTCTATGGTCCTTTCTCCACTGAAATTCTAGCTAGAAGGATTCTTCCACTTTAACCCTGTCCCTCTCCCATAGTCGCTCTTGGGCACCCTCAGGTCTCAGCTCCTTAGAAAGCCTCCTGCCTCCCTACCTCTCCCCACTATGTCCAGATCTAGCCTCTTCACTAGTCACTCTTCCATCCAAATTCCTGCCCCTCCCACCCTTCTTGAATGAAACTTGCATCAATGGGATCATCTGAATTTCTCATCTGTAAACGCCAAGCAAGCAGGGATTGGGTCTGGCCCGATTCATTCACCTTTGTATTCCCCATGCCTGGATTAGGATGAATAAACTTTAAAGGAAAGAATGACTGGGTTCTAGTTTATTTTTAAGGTGCTCAGTAGGACAACGTCCCCCTTTCCTAACACTTCTGTATCTTTTTAAGAATCTCGCCAGTCTCTGGATGACTCCAACTCTCTTTCACACCATTCTAAAGTACTTACTGCCCAATAACTTACTGTCATGAAGGCTTCAACTTTATTTCATTTTGGCAGTACTGGGGTTTGAACTCAGGGCTTCGCACTTGCTAGGCAGGTGCTCTACGACTTGAGCTACTCCAACAGCCCTTTTTGCTCTGGTTATTTTGGAGATGGGGCCTCACTTTTGCCCATCTCCAGACAAGCCAGGATATTAATCCTCCTGTTTTATGCTACCCACTGCAGCTGGGATGACAGGTATGCACCACCACACCCAGCTATTGGCTGACGTGGGGCCTCACAAACTCCCTTCCTGGGCTTGTCTGGAACTGAGATCCTCCCAATCTCATCCTCCCAAGTAGCTAGGATTTCAAGCATGAGCCACTGATGCCAGGTAAAGTTTCAACTTTAAAATTCCACCTACTTCTCCCTTATTTGATCCACTTACTACATCAGCTCCAAAAACTTCCTGTTTCCCTTAAGGCCTGGGAGCTTGTGTTGGCAAGCTGTAATGTATCTGGGTTCTTTCTTAGCAATGGGATTGTGTGCATGTTTTCACTGTTTCCTTCACTCGAATTTCCTGAGAGTTTGAATGTCTGGCTTTGGGTTTCGCCCAGGATAGTCGTGTTGTCTTTGGAGGTTTGTAGTCTACTCTCCCATGGAGTTTTCTTTATGATCTCTTCTATAGACTTCCTCTAAATTTCAATCTTTCTTAGTTTTTCTTTGTTAAAGAAAATTATCCAAAAATAGGGAAAATGAAACCTAAACTTATTCCCAACCCCTATATTTGAAACAAAAAACATCATTTTTTTCTTTTTTTGGCAGCACTGCGATTTGAACTCAAGGCTTTATGCTTGTGAGGCAGGTGCTCTTACCACTTGAGCCACTCCACCATCCCTATTTTGTGGTAAGTATTTTCAAGATAGGGTCTTACAAACTATTTGCCTGGGCTGGCTTCAAACCATGATCCTCCTGATCTCTGTCTCCTAAGTAGCTAGGACTACAGACACGAGCCACCAGCACCTGGCTAAAAATGTCATTATGAAAGAAAAATCTCAGCTAATCATTGCCAAAACCTTCAGGGGATTCATACCCAACTTCACATTTTCTGTCTCACTCGACTTTTCTCTAAAGAAATCGGGTAAAGAGGAGAGGAGATTGAGGAATGAAGAGGGTGAAGTAACACACATACAGAGGCAGGATAATGGCGGGGGGAGGAATATAATAGAGGAGGTGAACTCATTCACAATACATTGCACACATGTACGGAGTTACCACAATGAAACCCCCTCGTATTATTAATGAATGTGAATTCAGAAGTATTATAAAATCAAAAACCAAGAATAACAACAACAAAATAAAAATCAGAGGTAATCAGGCTCGGTGGTGCCGCCTATCATCACAGGGCTTGGGAGGTTAAGGCAGGAGGATAGCAAGTGTGAGGCCAGCCTGGACTATACAGCAAGACCCTGTCTCAAAAAATCAAAAAAAAAAAATTAAAGAAAAAAAAATCAGAGGTAAAAACCTCCCGTTGGTCTACTTCTGCTCTCCAGATCCAATGAAATTATGACATCCCAGGCTTCATTTTCTTTGGAACGAGTTTCTTCACTGCTTACATGATTTTCCCTTTGGAATAGTCCTTATTTAGCACCAAATTCTTTTTTAGCTTCTTTGCACTACTGGAGTTTGGACTCAGGGCCTCACATTTGCTGAGCAGGGGCTCTACCACTTGAGCAACTCTGTCAGCCCTTTTTATGTTGCTTATTTTCAAGATAGGGTCTCACGAACTGTTTGCCCTGCCTGGCCTAAAACCATGATCCTCCTGATCTCTGCCTCCCAAGTAGGTAGGATTATAGGTGTGAGCCACCAGTACCCAGTAAGCACCAAATTCTCTTTAGCAAGTGTTTCTTGAGCCCTTACTAAGTGTCGGATACCATACTTGGGAACCAGCAATGAATAAGATAAGCACAGATGGCTCACGCCTGCAATCCTAGCTACTCAGGAGGCAGAGATCAGGATAATGGCAGTTCGAAGCCAGCCCAGGCAAATAGTTCATGAGACCCTATCTGGAAAAACCCTTCACAAAAATAGGGCTAGTGGAGTGGGTCAAGGTGAAGACCCTGAGTTCAAGCCCCAGTACTGAAAAAAAAACAAGATAAGCAAATTCCTGTCATCATAGGGATTTCATTTGTGTGTGTGTGTGTGTGTGAGGTGCTGGGCCTGGACCCCAGGGCTTTGCGCATGCTAGGCAAGTGCTCTGCTTCTGAGCTGTGCCCCCAGCCCTAGAGATTACATGTTATGGGAAGAGGTGTATAATAAATTTAATAACATGTATAATTTTAAAAAGTGAAAGTCCACATAAATAATGTTAAAAGATAAATGAGATGTACAATGACAAATCTGAATTTTGACTAAGAGTAAAGGTCATGGTAGAAACCATAACTTTGTTCTTTAAGCAGAGTCCTGCCAAGACATATTAAAAATCTTACTTTTCACTTACTGCATTTTAAGAAAATGGAAGATTATGCCCCCATTCAGTCCAGAGACATCTGTGAGCTGTGAACAGAGGACAAGGAGCTAACATGCATGTTAACCGTTCACACTGACTGACGACTCCATGTGGCCCAGGGACTGAGCTAGGACTCTGCCCTTCAAACTGTGCTGGGTGATGCACCTCATACTAACCAATTTCTTGTGTCTCAGGTGGCAGATCTCTAGTCATTATAATTTTTTTGTGATAAGAACACGAGAGCTACCTCAGTATATTTTAAGCGCACAACACAGTGCTGTTAACGCTAGTCACAATACTGCACAGTATGTCATCAGGACTTATTCCTCTTGCATAAGTAAAACTTACACTGCTTGAATAATTCCCTTTTTTGCCCTCCCCATCACCCCTGCAGCCACCATTCCACTCTCTGTTCCTGTGAGTTTAGCTATTTTTGAAACCTCATATAAATGGAATCATGTCACCTTCTGTGACTGGTTTATTGCACACTTACCATAATGTCCTATAGATTCTTCCATGCTGTTGCATTGAACAGGATTTCCTTCTTTTTTATTCCATTATGTGAATATACCACCTTTTCTTTACCTGTTCATCTGTGTATGAATATTTGGATTCTTTCTATGTCCTTGGTATTAAAATATTTAAAAGTAGAGCTGCCATATGATCCAACAAGTCTGGTTTTTTTTTTCTATAACATTTAAAAGTATGTTGTAAGCAGTTAAAAGCCAATAACTCAGATTCACACACTAAAAGCTGGAAGAGACTTCAAAGGTTACATGTGTATTTTATAGGTGAGAATCTACACACACACACACACACACACACACACACGTGCATACATGTCCAGTTCTTTTGCTCCCAAACAAACCCCTTCTCTATTGTTTCCATAATAACCAACCAACAATACACATTTAGCGAGTCAGCTTTTCAAATCACTTCACCCAATCTTTGCTGCTATTTGCTTATGTGCAAAATAGCTTGCAGAGCACTATGGGAAACCCAACAATGAACAAGATCTAGCTTCAACCTCAAAGGAGTTTGCAATGTAACAGAAGTCATGATTCCAGATGAAAACCATCAGTGCTACAAGAAAGACACAAAGAACTCATCCTAGGAACCACACAAAGAAACCAACTCCAGTTGTGACTAGAACTAGTCAAGAGGCCATGGTGGAAAGAAGGGCATTAGGAAGGAGGAAACTGCAAAGCTAATACAGAGACCTGGTGGTATATGGCTCACTCAGGAAAAGGGAAGTGACTCCTTGGCTGCTGGCTTGCAGGACTCCCAAGGACCCAAGAAAGTTGCAGGTGGGAAGAAGAGGCAAATGACCTCATAGGAGGCTTTACCTGTCACATACAGGATTTGAACTTGATTCAGCCACAGGCTTTTAAACCAAAGAGCAATTTCATTAGAACTGTGCTTTATGACTTATGCCACATGAGAGAGCAGAGAGGCAGACTGCTGGTTAGCTGAAAAATGGCAGCTCGGTTCTGTTATTAGCAGGTTACCTGGCATAATAATAGTTAACGTTGGTTGAATGTGCTATATTAGCTCA
Source organism: Castor canadensis (assembly GCF_047511655.1). NCBI lineage: Eukaryota > Metazoa > Chordata > Mammalia > Rodentia > Castoridae > Castor > Castor canadensis. Next base: position 56,553,092 of record NC_133400.1, read on the forward strand.
TGAGATTGTCCTGTAGGCTAGGAGCTCTGGGTTTTTATTTTATACATCAGGACACTAACGATCTGGGAGGTGAAGTTACATGCTAGAAAGAAGAAAACTGGATGAGCGCCAGGCCAATTTTATTCTTAAATACACCCCACAACTGAGGTTCTGTATTACCCTGGATGGCTGAATCTAATTGGCCATGACTTTTTTTTGAAAGCGGTATACACGGAGAGAGGTGGAAATAATTTTTTGACATCCCTATTATAACTGGGATTGAAAAGGGTGATGAGAAGACAAAAGCAGAGCTTCGTTGTGTGTCACCAGCCCTGCGACTGTGACATTTAACTCCCAAGGGGCTCCTCTGCCTATTTTATAGTCCAAATCCTCATGTTCAGTTTTTAATGTGCTGAAACAGTACAATATAATTTTAATATTGATTTAAGAAAATTAAGAATTAGGAAAGCAAGGCTATTATAAAATAATTCACATAAACCTTTTCAAAGTCCAAGGCCAATGAATGGTTGTCTTAGTTTTTCATCTGTCATGGTAGATTAACATTGACATTAATTGGCATTGTTGCACTTGATACGTGCAAACTATCAAAGGCTGATTTTACAATTTATGTGTCAGATCCAAACTGGAGATTTGACGTCCTACACTCGAAATTGGCTCAGGCCCAGCATTAATCTGACTGCACTAACCCTTCTAGGCATTTACTTTGGGGGGCTCCATCTAGAAAGAAGCACACCACTGACTTCTCTCTCACCCATTCTCAACCAGTGTTTCTGCTCCACCACACTCCAGAACAATAGAGCCATTACTGTAGAGGATGCCTTACGCATCACCTGTCACCTTGAAGAGCTGCTTTCCATAGAGAAGGGGTGGCAGAAAGAGGCAGGCACACACCCTGCAGAACACTGTCACTGGGAAGCCTGTAGTGGCACAAAACGTTAACTTAGATGATCACTGAGCTCTTCATACTACATGCCTTGCAAAGTATTAATGTCTAGACTTCTCAGTTCTTGTCCTCCTGGCTGAGCATGCTAAGGAGGAGCCTCCAGCTCAAATGCTGTGCCAAGGGCCCTACTGCCCACCCTTCACAGTACCTGTTTCTATGCCCTTCTCTCTGTGGCCGCTCACTGCCTCCGTGGCAGTCTTGATTCTTAATATTAAAACTAGAGAGTAAGGACAGGGTCGTGTGTTCCTCCCAAGGGAACAACCAATGGGTTTTCAGTGTCTTCCACAAGTGTGTGTTAGATGAAGAAGCATAAAATTAATTAGTGATTGAATGAAATTAGAAAATGCATCATCTCACCCCATGATATGTACAATTTTATGTTTTTATGAATCAGTTCAGAATTAAATTTAATTTACATTTTTAAAAAGAAAAATAATATTTTATTGTATGCATGGCATATAATGCTGGCATTATCATTTCAAAATATAATACATTAGCCCTTTATGTTTAACTAATATGCCTTGCATTATACTTTGAATTCTTGCATGTTATTTTTGTAAATTCTTAGTAGACATAAAATTGTAATATCTAATAGAAAGAAAGAAAGGAAGGAAGGAAGGAAGAAAGAAAAAGAAAAGAGAAGAAGAAAGAAGGAAAGAAAGGAAGAAAGCCAGGCACTGCTGGCTCATGATTATAATCTTAGCTACTTGGCAGGCTTGATCAGGAGGATCAAAGCCCCACAAAAAGTTCATGAGACCCCATCTCAATTATTATCTGAGTACAGTGGTACACACCTGTTATCCTAGCTATGTGGAAGGCTGACATTGGGAGGACAGTGGTCCAGACTTGCCTTGGCAAAAAAGTTGAGACCCTGTCTGCAAAATAATCAGAACAAAAGAGGTTGGGGGCATGGCTAAAGTGGTACAGCACCAACCTAGCAAGCAAAAGGCCCTGAGTTTAAACCTTAGTGCTGCCAAAAAAAAAAAAAAATGAAAGAAAGAAGAAAAAACACAACACATATCTGACAAAGTCAGTCTTCAAGCCACTTTCATTCCAGAATGAAGACAAAATTTGTATTTGTTTTCAAATTGTCTGAAGGACAACTTATTGAGAACTTTTTATTTTAATTTTCTTACCATACCATTTAATGAAATATGCACCTTTATCCTGAAATGCCCTTTGTCTGCCTGGGACACCTTAGTCAGCAGGTTATGTTCCAAAAACATGTCAAGAGCTCTGTTCTATGACAAGAGTGGCAGCGTGTCAGGGGTGGCTGTCATGGAGTGAAAGTAGGGTACACTTGGCTCTCACAAGATGTCTTTCTATTCTGGTTCAGAATTGGAGACGTGTGGGGCATCCATGCATCCTCCTGATCGGGGAACACTGTTTTGCAATGGAGATGGGCATCTTATCAAAGACAGAGGCTCCCATCCTGGGACAGTATTGAGGACCCAAAAAAGAAACCTATAAGGAAAAGATATCCCATAGTCAACCCCTCACACATGAGCAGCACCCTGTTGGAGACCACAGTCAGAAGGATGTGGTAACAATAGTCCTTCTCTTACTGTGGTTTCTCTAAGTCTGTGGGAGGTTATTTCAGTCACTACGTTCTTATCCTGAAGTCAACATTCACCAATCTAAGCAACAAACATCTCCATAATCTCACATTTCAGCCTAAACTACCATTGGAAGGGAGAATTCCCACTGAAGGAAAAAAGCCTTCTTCATACACTCAGCGTGAAAACTGTAGCTCTCATAAGCATAAGCAAGCTCCACAATGATGTTTTGAGAGTTAGACTTTTTTGTCCTGAATCCCAATGAAGCAGAGCTTGAACAAGTTGGTCCAAGGTGCCCTGCTGAAAAGACATGAGAGAGCAAAGGAGATGCTTTCCACCGCCTGCCTGGACCCTAGCATGTTCTCTCCTCAGCTGCCTCCCTCCAGGCCCGTCTTGACAGATGTCACATCTGTGTTCACTGAGGTCATTCTCCCCTAAGGTGCCACAGAGTGAGAGAAAGTACTGACTGAAGGACAGAACTTCATTTCATGGGACAAGAAGCCACGGTAGGCTTCCAAGGCTGGCTGTGTCGGGAGCATTGTTACACACTCTCAAACGCTCATCTGTACTTTGTTCATCAACTACCGTTCACTCAGGGCTACGGACTGCAGGTAGCAGGAGTGGGGCTGTTTTTAAGAAATTGCAGGAGCAAAGCACAGAAAGAAGGTTCTTCTCTCTCTCTCTGTCCCGCCCCCCTTCCCCACTCTCTCACTGTTTGTCTCTCTTTTTCAGAAACCTTGCCCATTCTCTGAATTTCACCAGTCCCCATAATGCTTCACTTCCTGACTTTCAAACCCAGATCTCCACTCTTATCTTCTCAAGGTCTAATGCCCCTTTAAACTGTGCTACAGGCCTGCACCTGCGCCACACTCTGGTGTGTGAACTCACGTTCCTCATTGTCTTCTCAAATGTAACACAAGCCTTCCCTGTCCCCCACTCCTAACTTCCCTTCTATTTAATAGTACCACCATTTTCCCAACCTGCACCCTCAAAACTTGAAGTTGTCCTTGAATGATACTCCAGCTGTTCTCCTAATCTTGTTGGTTGCTGATATACCATCTCCCTCTTATCCGTTCCTCTCACTCCATAACTTGATACTGTCTTGGTTCTGCTTCTTACCTCCATGATTATCTAAATAAGCACTTCACTGCTCCAACCTCTCCCCTTACCATCCAAATGCTGGGTGGATGGTAGAAGAGTTGTAACCCATTTGCCTAAGCAGCCTCAGTGAGGGTGGGGGCTGGAGAATGGGTATGGACCAAATGACTGATGGACCAGCTGACTTATGAACCAACTAATGGATAGAGCAGAGGTGGCTCTTCCCCTCATAATGCTGGCACCCCCACCCAGGGTACCTCTGGAGTATGGGGGGGTCCTAGGTCCAGGTCTTGGAGATAACTATAATTTGCTCTCCAGTGATTCTACATATACGTATTGAGACCTTGCAATGCCGAACACTGCCTAAGTACTGAGATACAAGAATGAGCAGAGCAGTGTCCCTGTCCCTGTGGTGCTTATGTCATTCTAGGAGAAGAGAGATGAAGTTATTCATTTAAATAAAGATGCAACATGACATGGAGTGAGAAGTCATTAAAACTGTATAAGGAAAAAATAAAGTGAAAAGGAATAAAACGTGAATGGGACGCTTGGTCAACAGACACATGAGAAGATGCTCAATGCTGTTAGTCACAGGGAAATGCAATTCAAACCCACAGTGAGACGCCACTTCCCACCCACTAAGATGCTCTATTTAAAAAAATAGAAAATAAGTGTTGGCAACTAGGGTGTGGAGAACTTGAACCCACCTACATTGATGGTGGGAATGTAAAATGGTGCAGCTGTTGGGGAAAACTGGCCATACCTCAAGAAGATAAACATAGAATTACCATGTGATCTACCAATATCACTCCTACGTATATGCCCAAAAGAATTGAAAATATGTGGTCAAGTAAAAACTTGCACACCAATGTTTGTAGTAGCACTATCCACAATAGTAAAAGGGTAAACCAAAATGACCATAAACCGATGGATGGATAAACCAAATATCCATTGGCTGAAGTATCATTCAGCCATAGAATGCAAAGGAGGTACTGACACATGCTATATCATGGATGTAAGTGAAATCTGCCAGACACAAAAGGCCACATAATGTATGATTCCATTCAAAGTAGGAAAATCAACAGAGCGAGGATGCAGACTTATGGTTTCCAGGGCAGGAGGAAAGAGCAATGGATAGGTAGAGGGTTTCCTTGGGGGTGATGAAAATGTTCTAGAACCAGACTGCAGTGCTGGAGCACATTTTCAATGTACTGAATGTCTCTGAACTTTCAACTTTACATGGTGAAATGGTAAATTGTGTGCAATGTGTATCTTGCCATAGTGTTTAAAGGAAGACAAAGAGGGAGGTCATGGGGTGTTCTTAGAATAGGAGGGTCAAGGAAAGCCTGGCAGATGAGGTGGGATTTGGACAGAGACCTGAGGCAGGAGGTCATAAAAGTCACAGTGAGCAAGGAGAAAGGCAGAGGGGAAGCAGGCACAGGCACATAGATAGCTCTGAGCAGTTTGATCAAATCTGACACTACTGTCCTCATAAGGAAGCTCCCTGGGCCCGTCCCACCCTGCCTATTTTGGTACAGCTCTTCCCTTCTGCTTCCCAACAGGGCACACACTGCCATACTATCCCTAGACACCCCAATTCCTCACTGGCAGCACTGATCCTTCTGGCCAGTTGGATGCCTGATGACCCTTCTGGTCCCAGCCCAAGCACCACTTCTTTAAAGGCACAGCTTTTGATGCTGGCTTTGTATGGGTGATGGCCTCAAATAGGCTGAGAGCATTGAGTCTACCACTTGTCAGCAGGATGCCATTGGGTACTTAGCTCCTTTCCCATTCTGCATGTATAAAATGAAGGCTGTTGAGAATAAAATGAAATAATTGTAAAGTGTTTATCTTGGTACCTGATGCCTTGGGAGCTCTCAGCAGTGGTAGCCATATGGTCACTTCATCCTCATCCACAATCTGAAGCTTGAAAGTTAGTACTCTGTTTTACAATCAGGCAATGTTTGGCAATTATTTACTGATGTAGGTGGGAATCAAGGTTCATGATAAATGCCAAGATTGTTTTTGCTGTTCTTTGAAACAGTATCTCACAACTCTGGTGACTGTTTCAATGGAGAGCACACAGTATGCACTTGAATAAATGTTTGACTGACAACTGACTGAGTGATTGACTTTATCATCAAGTTGGAATGAAATATTTTTCAAATGAAAGACTTAAAAGAAAAATAATAATGTCTCAGGAAGAAAAAGAGAGATTAAGACTGGCCAATTAATTACTGATTCAGCCACAATGAGCTATACTGAAAGGTTTCATAGGCATCCAATGTTTACAAAAGTTTTAAAAATCCTGCAGTCCAAGAAAGACCTAGAGAGGAGGCAAGCTTTTAAAATAAATGGCTCACTCAATGAACTGTTCTTTTCTTTCAAAAGACCATAGTTAATAATAAATGTTGGTAAATGGTTAATGTAAAATGCTAACACATTTTATAATCTTTTTCAGGCAAATCTTTCAAGATCTATCAATGGAGAAAAGCATGAGCTTAAAAAGTATAAAAAGAGAAGATAGAACAGCAAATTTCCCAAACATTTGAAGTAAAATAGAGATAGATACAGTTGAAGAGAAGTGACAAGAAAAAGAGAAGCAGTCTAGTTTAACTCAGTGAGGATAAATGATTCCATCATAATGCTGAGAATGCTCCTGGGTGAGCCGGTCACATGGGCAGCCCTAGAGCCACTGCACTAGCCAGAATAAGCCCAGCTCCGTTGCTGTTTGCCACCTCTGTATAACCTGGATGTCACCAAATGCGATAAGGTGGCTCTGCCCTGGCTGATCTATTCCTCAAACACCCAGCCCTTTCTCTACAAACAGAATGCTCCTGTCTGCATGCTGTTCTTGTTTCAGTTCTTTATTCTTCTTTCAGAGACATAGACACAACCCTGTTCACCAGGAAAAGCAGTTGGCTTCTTCCAATGTTTACTGACCCCATTTTCTTAATCAAATTTTCGACAAAATAATGAAGAAAAGGGAAAACAAATATTTACCTGAGATCTCTGAATTCTTCCCAAAAGTCTAAAGCATTGAATTTTTCAAAAGCAACTCAGATGCTTCTGCTGAGAGTTTTCTCAATCCAAAATCTGCCTCCTCCGATAGCAGCTCTAAGTTTGAGCTCTGAATAGAGGCTGTGTGTTATTTTAACCACAAGGTTTCTAGTTGGGCGGGAGGAGAGATGGTAATGAGGTACGCTGGCAAGCAAAAGCATCCCCTCCACCTCCAGTGAGCTCGAAGATCTGATGGAAGAGTTAAGGGAGATGCGAAGAGTCCCAAAACTACTCCTCCTAAATAAGAGGTTAAATAGCCATGGAAAATGCCAACGGAATAAGATAAGGCACTTACAGTCTTTTCTAAAAAAAAAAAAAAAAAAAAAGCCATGTTGGTATGTTCTGTGAAATATTGTCTGAAAAGTGCAGGGCTGAATGGGGCTGCTTGGCTTTGAAGTCCTGGGCTTGGAAGGGAGGAAAGTTACATTTGTTGACAGCTTTCCTCTTCAAAAATAGGAGCCCAATAGTGACAAATACCAAAAGCACATGACCAGATCAAACATTTTGTGGACAAATAAAAGTAGTGTCATGAGAATCCATAGGAAGTTATAAGGTAAGGGAATAGCTATTATGGAGGATGAAAATGTGTGTGTGTGTGTGTGTGTGTGTGTGTGTGTGTGTGTGTGTGTTCCTCACCTCCCAAACAACTTAAAAAGCAATGATTCAGCCTCAGTTTGGACCAGCCAGGGATCCTCTTCCTTAGTATTTTGGCAAATGCAAATACTGCCTTTGGACTCAGAGGAGAAAGATTTATCACACACAGAATCAACAGCAAGGACTAGGGCTGTTGAAATGGCTAAGGAGTCTTTACAGCCAGCCCTTCACAGATGCCAAAGGGGCTTAATTCCACTTTTGGAAAAACTCAGTGGTGCTCCTGTTAAGCGGGGTCATGACTCAGTTTTAGATACAGCCTTTCATCTCAAAGGAGCAGGAGGTCCTTTTCACCAAAATGTAAATGATCACAGTCACCCCAGGGACAGAGTACAACTCAGTGTCTTGCAGCAGCTGACAGAGGCACAGCCTGTCAGTATGGAGCCATGGTGAGCCAGCAGGATGGGAGGCCACTGGCACTCTTCAGGTAAGACTGGTAGCCAGAACAGGAAGGAACCTCACTTTCCCTCCTGAGTGGCCTTCTGGTCTTCCTCCCAGTCTTACTTCCACACACCAACTTAAATCATGCACTCTGAATGGAGCTGGTGATCCAAGACAAGAGATGGTTTTACATATGGTCCAGCAGAGCAAGGACTGACCTGTGCTGTGACCAAATCATGACCACTGCTTGTTTTTGTCAATAAAGCTTCACAAGTGTATGCAGCTACACTTGTTTACAATTGTTATCCTTGGGGAGATTGATTTTAGGAGCCCCTCGTGTATTAAAATCCAAGAGTGCTCAAATGGGGTGGTATTTGCATGCTCCCTGTGCAATCCTCCCGGATACTTTAAATCGTCTCTAGTGACTTACCACACCCACAGAAATGTTATGTGATTGGTTGTTACATGTACTGCATGAGGAATAATGGCAAGAAAAAAGTTTGCATATGTTCAGTACACATACAATTTTTAAAAATATTTTCAATCCACAGTTGTTTGAGGAATGGTTGTAGAAATGTAGCTACAGAAGCCTGAGCGAATACATCGTCTCTAGCTGATTTGTACTGAAATAACAGAGTTAAGTAGATGTCACAGAAACCAGATGGTTGGCCACTGAAGCCTAACTACCTATGTATGCACTAAGGTCCTTTGCAGGAAAAATGGGCAACCCATGCTACAGAAGCGTTCTTGATGGTGCTTTTTGCTTTGGTTATTTTTCAGATACTCTTGCTTTATGCCCAGGCTGGCCTGGACTGTAATTTTCCTATATATACTCTCTGGGTAGCTGGGATAACAGGTATACACCACTGTACTCAGCTTTTATTGGTTGAAATGGTGTCCCAAGAACTTTTTGTCTGGGCTGGACTTGAGCTCATGATCTCTGCCTTGTGAGTTGCTGGGATTACAGGTGTGAGCCACTGCTCCTGGCTTGTTTTTGTTTTTTAATGGGTGGAAGAAATGAACAAGGAGCCTCTTTCCACAATCCCTGAAGATCATACTAAGAAGAAATACCTATTCATAAGAACATCCCATATATAGGCTCTGAGTCTCCAATTTTATTACTCCTTCACCAGATAACCTCTTAACCAGATGCCTTCTTTCCTGCATACCTGCACTGCTGCAGCTTGTCCAGCTGTATCCCTAAGAACACACCAGAGGAGTCTGAGACCCACACCTCACCCCTGGCTTCTTCTCATCATTCACAAATGCACCTGTCTTTGAAGCTCTCTATGGTCCTTCCCAGGTTGCTCCTCCAGGCTCTCCCCCAATTTTTTCACTCTTTTCTTGTTGTTCTTAGCCACTCCCCCATTATCTATTTATATGTTTGCCTTTCTTACTAGACTGTCCTTTTCTGGGAGCAAGAACCATGTCCTTTGAGAGGCTGAGACAAGAGGATTGAGTTCAAGGCCAGCCTGGGCTACATAACAAGACCCAGTCTTAAAAGAAAAAAAGTGGGGGGGGGGAGAGGAAAGAAAAGAATTGTGTCTTATTCATCTTTTTATTCCCAGAACCTAATGCAAGAAAAGACAACAAAGGAGGCACTCTGCTGATGGTGGTTACAAAGTTAGCTCAGTCTTGTTCGACCAGAACATAGTCTCAAAGGAAATGAATGAGAGGGCTGTCTGATAGAATCTGAAGACAATGATCTCAAAAGGGTCTTCTCCAGGGATGAAACTGGCCTTCTCTTTCTAACCCTTGCCTCTAGATAGTGTTGAATTTTACACATCCTTTTGTTAATTTTTTTGGAAAGATAGTCTTATTTCAGAAACACACATAAACAGCAGTTAGGAAAGAGAATCTTTCTAACAAGTAGAGCTGTGAGGTGACTTTGAAGGGTGTAGTGTTGGGTGGGGAGGAGACAGGATGTCCTCCGAGTTCCTTTCTAATTATGAGTTTTGATGATAGCCACTATTCTCTGGTGTGACACCATTAGAAGACAAAGCTATCTCATGGCTGAGGGATGCAGCTTTACCCCCTCCATCCAGTGCACGAATGGAACCAACTCTCATGTGGCAAGTGACATTGGAATTGAATTTTTTGTCAGTGGTGCCATCAACTAACTTGTTTGTATCCAAGGTCACAAGTGCAGCAACACCTGGGGACAATGAGGAGTGAACAAAAGTTGAATATTTATCACTTTGTGGCTGCCTGGCACCTGGTGAAGTTTTCCATTGGTAAACTTGGGCTTTCAACATTGACAGTAAGTGCTAGAACTCTTTTCCAGCCTCTTCTGCAGCAGGGGCACAGGCAGATGCTGCAACCTGTGCAGTGAGTGCACTATGAAAACCTCAGCTCAGTGAAAACTAGGAGGGGCAGGAAAGGCATCAAATCTACTCTATGGGAGGTCAGTGACCATCAGCTCCCCGGCACACACAAAGAGGGCTTGTCATGGTGTCCTGTACAGTGTGTGCCAGGTGACTCCTGAGGCCTAGCCCTGCCTCTGCAGCAAGCCTACCTACTCTACCCATTGTGAAACTAGTAGTGCAGGCTCTCTGCACTCCCATAGATTCTGGGACCTACCAATAACCTTTAATGAATGACTTTTTGGCTCAATCCAGCCAGGAGTACCATTTCACAACTAAGAATGCAGATATGCATGGCTGATATGGGGACTTTAATATGGAAATTGAATCCAGGGCTTTGCATATGGTGGGCAGAGATACTCTTCCACTGAGCTAGTCCTCAAGGGTGGATCCCTAAAACAAAACCATTTAGCTCCCTTTTGCTTTCTTGACTAGATCCTCCAGTAGATTTTTGCTCCAGATTTTGATGCTATTCTGAATTAATATATAGCAATGTGATTTTGTACTGACCCCCAATTGTCTGTCTGTCCTTGTGCTCCTTCCTCTTTCTTCCCTTTCCTGCCTTGCAGGAGGTGGAGACTATGTGTCTCAGATACTTTTGTTCCTGGCTTCCAGCCTGGTTCTGCCAGCAAGAGGCACTGGTGGGAGGGTGACAGGCAGGTGGGAGGGGGAAAGCCAGGGTATTTCTCCTCCCTTATCTATCCTGGCTGGTATATCCAGCAGGGCTGCACTCCCTTCCTCCTGACTTCAGCTTTGCTGGGACAGGCCCCCGGGTACAGTTTCTGTGAGATGCTTTGGGCTGCTTTCAGATCTCTTGATTACTTCACCATCCCTTTTAGCTACTTGGATTTCCTGTCATCATGGTTACCAACCCACTGTATGAAATTTACTCTGCTTAAAAGCTTAGTGTGGTTCTCACTTTCCTGGTTGGACTCTGTTCGATGTGGCTCTCTGTACCACTTCTGCACTGGATTGAAGAACCAGGGTGGGAAGGTACACCCACCACCAGATGAGGGACCATCTGCACAGAGACTTTGCCCTTCATGATATACAGAATTCCTCTTCTTGCTTTGGCCAAGATCACTTCTGCAGAGCTGTCTACAATGAACGAGTGTTAGCGAGGCATCTACATAACTCTTCTGGCTTTTTTGGAGAACAGAAACAGCTTTGTGGATGGAAAAAGTCATGATTAGAAACAGCAGCTAAGTCCTTGCCTCTCTGACCAGAAGATCCCATGAGAATCAAGCAAGATAAAGAAAAGATAGGTCAGCAATAGCTGATAAATATTCAGCTTGTAGGGAATTTGGAAAATCTTGCCTGACTTTTAGGAAAAAATTGTAAACACTTTTTCCTCTTACTCATAATGGGAAAAAGAGGCTATAGAGACAAGGTATTCATTAAAACATTATTTATTAAATGAACCTAAGAATCCAACAGTAAGAAAATTATGTTTTCATCATGATACATTTTGCCCCATGGAATGGTTTATAACAAGTAGCAGAGATAATTATGAAGGATGGTAGCAACTTAGGAAATATTTATAGCAATGTTAAATAAATAAAACTGGCAGAACCAGATAGTATATCTATTCTGATCACAGCTATTTGAAAATCACAGATGCTGTGGACAAACCGGAAGGGATGTGAGAGAATGGTAAGTGGATCTGGTAAGCTGATGTAATGCTAGGTGGGTTCTTTTTATAAAGTTGCCTTTGCTTTTGTAAGAATGTTCATGCAATTAGTGTTCTTTCCTTCCCTTCCCTTTCATTTTTGGATAATGGTAAGTGATGACAAGAAAGGACAGGCAGAACTCAGGGGCAGCCAACCACCAAGATTTGGAAAACACTGAAGGGGTAACAGAAGTTCGAAAGAATATTAAGAAGAAACTCTACTTGTCTGATAATGTGGCATTTTCGTGATTCTTAGGACAAAGGTAGAAACAAGAATGCAGAGGATTTTACACAGGGTCTAAATAATATATTGTTGCTTTCATTTAAAATTACTTTGCAGGCACTTGTAGTAGATGGTTGGATCGCCTTTCTTGCCAAGCCAACAAATGAAGACACTAAAGCTAGGAGAAGTAAAACCACCTGCTCAAATTTGCACAGCTACTGGAGACATTTTCTGAGACTTAGACTCTAGCAGTTGGCCTCCACATCATGGCTGCTTCTAAACATCTAAGATGGAAGTCACTCCAAATCACTGTCCCTAGTACACAGAGATGGGGTGCCTCTTGCTCAGCCTTGAGATGTGCTGTAAGGCACCCCAGGTCCTGAACGTTGTCCTGTGATCTGACTGGTCCTCCCTCTGGAAGAGGGTTGTCTCTGAAGCCAGATTTTCTGATCTCTCACCAGGGAGGCTGCCTGCCATATGTGGTCTGCTTGGGCTCTAACTGTTCATCCCTGGGCAGAGAATACCTGCTAGCATTCAGCATCCCACTCCCCTGGAAAAGACTGCACATAAACAAATAAGAAATAAAAATGGCTGCCTGCAAGTGTAGAACACAATAGGATCTACTTATAGGGCAGTTGTAGGAGTAAATATTTTCTAAGTGTGTGTATAGGATTTCTCACAATGTCTACCACAGCTGTAGTAAGAATCTTAGTACTGGTAGGCTGAGGCAGGAGGATTGCAAGTTTGAGGCCAGCCTGTGGTACTTAGCAAGACCCTGTCTCAAACAAACACCAAAAAAGAATCCTGCTTGCAGTAAAAATAGGAATAGCAGCAGTGAACTAATTGACTGGGGCTAGAAATAGCCCCATGACAAAATTTCCTTCAGAAAGTAGGACCAGGAAAAACATTCATTGTTTTTTCCCCAAACTTACATATTTCCTACTTATAAATAATCCCTTTGATTTCTTTTTAGCTTAAGCCTTAAGATGACTCAAATTAGTCCAGCTTCTTTTAAGTTTTTGAAAAATATTCTGTTCCATTTCTCACCCCCATTTATAGCTTACTTCTTATATGGGATCATGGAAAATTATTGACATCAAAGCTGCTTTGGAAGACTGTAGAATATAAATTATTATTATTATTATTACTGTTGTGGTTTTTTTGAGATAAGGTCTTGCTATATAGCTTAGGCTGACCTGGAACTCACAATCTTCCTGCCTGGAATTACAGTTGTAATTACAGGATACACTCAGGTGTATCCTGAGTGCTGGGATTACAGGTGTATATCACTAACTCTAGCTCAGGATATAAATTATTTGATTGCAAAATGAACCAGGTGGTACTGTACATGGCTTGTCATTGCCCTTCTTTCTCTGTTATAGTGTGAGTTGATAAATTAACATAGCGACTGTTTGGTTTATATACCAAATATACATAATACCTAATAAGTGCTATTAATTTAGTTCCTGCTCATAAATGACACCACCAATAATGCAAAGATTAAGCTGAACCATAGGGTATGTTTCCCCAAGTTTCTTACTTATGTTGCCCCCTAGTATAACAGACATACGTGTCTTTGTTGAAGATGTGTGTGTGTGTGTGTGTGTGTGTGTGGGTTATATAATGAGATCATGTCTTAGGAAACAAAACAAAATAAAACCAGAAGAAAAGAATCAAAATATTGTTGGACATGGGTCACACACTAAGGGGAGAATGCATACAGGGGGAATAGGGAAACCTAAAACTTGAAAATATTTGATGTGTTCACTGTAGAGGATCGAATAAAGTAATCTTCCACTGACAGAGGCCACTTTGGGAAGGGGACCAGGAAGTAGTGAAAAGCTCAGGTAGAGATGAACCAATTAGGGTTGTAATACACATGTGCATGGAAGCAATGCTAGGAATCTCTCTGTATAGCTATCTTTATCTCAAACTAGCAAAAATGATCTTTCATATGTTTTCTCTTCAACAAAATTGGAGAAGGGAACAGAACAGGTTCTTCCTGGAAGCAAGAGTGTGAGGAAGGGGAGGAGGGTGGGGGGAGAGATGGCCCAAACAATGTATACACATATGAATAAATGAATGAGCAATAATAAAAATAATTGAGACATTTTCATGGGTATAGTTATTGTGATGTTTATGAGGGCTAAGAATAAAAATGGATAAGATTCTTAATTATGGTCAGGAAATAGTGTTCTGAGGGGGATATTTAAGAATTGTTATATGACAACTCAGTAGTGAAAAGAAGATAACACAAATGGGTAGTTTTATGAGGACACAAGGTTAATCCTTCTACCTTTACCCTTGGTGGCTTTTGTTTCAGTTTCTCTAATTCACTAGTTATATCACCAAAATTTTATGTTTTTTTTCTTTCTACAAACAGTTTCTTCTCAGCATATAGACATGATCAGTTTTCCCATTACATGTACATTACATGCATGTATGGAAATGACATAATAACCCCCCATATTTTATATAATTAAAATATGCTAATATAAAAGAAAAATAGATATTTGTTATCACTAGAGCAAGGATTAGTTTTTCCCACACTTTGTTCTTTATCCCCAATATTTTTCTTCTCTTTCTTTATATTTTCATCTTCTAAACTGTATGTCTTTTCTATGTTAAAGTTTCTTCTTTACTTAAAATAGTCATTTTATTTCTAAAATAGGTAAATTTGGATCTTAAAGCTTTTCAGACACATGTTGCAAGCTCAACTTTTTGCTGCACCTCACAAAATGTAATTTGCAGGTCTGTTGTTTCTGGTTCTGAACTTGACCAGGTGTACCTTGGCAGAGATGATGACTCCCTCATCTGCTTTATTCAGCTCCTGTTATATTTTACTGTCTTTATTCCTTGTATCTAGGCAATTTCATGGACTTTTAATTTTTCAACAGGCCATGAATTTCCCTGCCCCAGGTGTTGGTTTTCTTGTTAACATTCTTCTATCATATACTGTCAATATTAAGTAATATTGGGCACATATTCCTCCAGCATCTAATTACATTCACCACATTATCATAACAATTTTCTCACAAGGAAGAGGAATGACATTACAGATTTTTTTCTTTATTTGAAAAAGGTTAGCCCAGGAGGAGGAAGGAGGTAGAAGATGGGTACTGAAAAACACTACCAGGAACTCCACACTGGCACTCCCTACAACAATTCTTGCACCTTAACTCCCTGTAGAACTGCATAGAATCAACATCCTAGGAGCTGAAGGTAATCATGGCAGCAAGGACCCATAGAATTTGGTCCTAGAGCACCTAACTCGGTTCCTGGAGTGCAATGTCCTCCCCACTATCTCCAGAAGTTCCAAGTGGCACAGAAAGGCTGATGCCAGGCCTTTCTGATGCCAGTCCCCATAGAACTACAGAGGCCTGCTGCACCTAGCCCACATCCTCAGTTGTACATAAATTATCTCCCTGGCATACAAAAACCTATTCTGGGTGTTTTTTGCCCATGGTCCTGCTGAGACCCTACCCACCATGCATACTATTCTCTGTGCCTAGTAACCCCAGAGCTGTACACTCTGTACAGACATTCCACTGGGGACCCAGAAGTTCCCCATGTAGCACTCCCTCATGAACCAGTGCATGGATTGCAAAGAGGTATAGTAACCAGTAAGAAACAGATCCATCACGACAGTGACCAAAAATAAAACCCTTCAGACTAGCAGGGCACTGCTGCCAGCTGCAAGCCCTATCTGAGAAGTGGAGCGAAGTCCATCCACTTCCCATCACAATTTATTAACATGCTAACATAGCGGAGACCTAACAAAATACTGTGCCCAGACTATAATAATAGTCTGTAAGTAGTTGGAGGCTATGAAGAGGGTAAGGCTACAAGTGAAGGGGGAACAGGGGAACAGTGTGGGACTGGCAAATAGAGAAACATTCACCAGAACATTCACCAGAAATAAAATTCAGACACCCAATTGTTCCATATTTGCCCCTCCCCTCCCACACACACTGGAAAAGGAGCAGAAAGTGGTAAAGTGACACCAATCTAGAATAAGTTATTTTAGTAGACTGCCACTGGCTAGGAGTGTGGATCAGGTTGAAAAGAGAGTATCAGTG
The DNA here is from genome assembly GCF_047511655.1 of Castor canadensis. Taxonomy (NCBI): domain Eukaryota; kingdom Metazoa; phylum Chordata; class Mammalia; order Rodentia; family Castoridae; genus Castor; species Castor canadensis. The sequence continues at coordinate 56,569,115 of NC_133400.1, forward strand.
ATAGAAGATAAAAATGGAAGGGTTAATTCAATCAGCTGAAGACCATGAAAAATTACTAAGAAAATATGAATAGATTATGCAAGTCCTCTGTGATATCATCAAAAGACCAGGCCTACAAATCATAGGTATAGAAGAAGGAGAAAAGATAGATACTAAAGGCATACTTAATTTACTCAATGACATAACAGCAGAAAACTTCCACAATCTCAAGACAGAGAAGGACATCCAGGTATAGGAGGTTTTCAGAACACCAAACAGGAAGTATTAGAAAATAAACTCCCTCACACTATCATAATTGAAACACTAAAGATACAAAACAAGGAAAGAATTTTGAAAGCTGCAAAAGAGAAGTGACAGATCATATATAAAGAAAAACCTCTCCGAATAACAACAGATTTCTCAACACAACTTCTAAATGGGAGGGCATGGAATGATATATTTCAAGCCTTGAAAGAAACCCTGAAAAATAATTGTTCATAATTGAAGAGGAAATAAAAACTTTCCACATGAGCAAAAAATGAAGGATTTCATGACCACTACACTAGCACTATAGCAAATACTTAAAGGCATCCTACACACAGAATAAAAAGATAGACAAAAACAGTCAAGTGTAAGAAAGAATAAAAACCCCACTAACCATGTACATTAGCATATGAAAGTAAACATCAGAAAAATAACCAAATCAGTAAATAGTTCATACCTTTCAATATTAATCCTGAATTTGAATCACCCTAGTTTCCCATTCAAAAGAAATAATTGCAAATTGGATTTAAAAGCAATACTGAACCATTTGTTGCATATAAGAAATTCATCCCACTGACAAAGACAAACATTAGCACAGGGTAAAAAGGTTGAGACAAATGGACCCCAAAAGTAGGCAGGAATAACTCTACTCATTTCTGATAAAGCATATTTCTGTCTAAGATTAGAGAGAAGAGATAATCCTCTAGAAGATCACTACAAATTAATAAAGGGAATAATGAAAATTTCCTGCAATCTAATGAAAATTAAAACACAACCTGCCAGAAATTTTAGCAATGCTGAAATGTTTAAAGGATTGAACTGTGAGGAGAAGGTTACTTTTGCAACAAAAACATATCTACCTTGTGGTAACCGTCACAGTGCCATCATATAACTTATTTACTCTGAGGTATATAGTATGAGGTAACACTTCTGGTGCAATCATAAAAGTACAGACTGTATGACAAATTTTACAGTATTATTATAGATGTAATTACTGTGAGGTAATGTTTTCTCTGCCATGCTTCTGTTAGGCAATAATTGTATTACCATGAATCACAGACAGTAGGTACCATGAAGTAAAGTTAGCTGCTACCACAGTTATAAATTATTTGAGGCAAAGGTTTTCATGGCATCACAAAGATAATTGTTGTGATGTAAAGGTACATTGCCATCAAGGAAGTAGGTTATAGTTTGTGACATTAGAGGGAGTAATTAGAGTGAGGCAAACATATAATGCCAATGTAAAGGTAAATACTGTGAGCTATAATTTTTATTCACATCATAGAGATAATTATTTTTATATTTTTTGTTAACTAGTTGTTTTTACATTGGTTAAATCACCCCACAATCTCCTCTCCTGAAACTCCCTCCTCACCCCAATTAAAACACTTGTAAGAAGTTTCATCATTTTATTTCATATATGTATATGAAACACATCAACTATATTCCCTCACCTTTATCTACTCCATTCACCTTCCCTTTTCCTATAAGCACTTATTTTACAGTCCTGTTTCTCAGTATTAATTACAAAGTCAATTTTCAAAGGGTTTTTTTTTTTTTGCAGTACCAGGCTTGAACTAGGGAACTTGGGCCCCCCACCAGCCCATATGTTTTTTCAAGATAGGGTATTATGAATTATTTATCCAGGCTGGCTTTGAACTGCAATCCTCCTGATCTCTTGCTCCTGAGTAGCTAGGATTACAGGTGTGAGCAACAAGGGCAGACACAGTTCAATTTTCTTTTGTGGTTCCAGGATTTGAACTAAGGACCTCTATGCCTATTAGGCAGGGTCTCTACCACTTGAGCCACTTTATCACACTGGGGTTTCTTGATGTGTCCTTGCTCTGAGTATACTTTACTCTGGTCAGTAAAGTATACTCATTACTCTCCCTTGCCCTTTCCCTCCAACACCCCATTATTCAATAGCTTTCAATACATGTCATCATGTTGGAGGTAGTTATGGTGAGTGTAATCAGAGATGGTAATTACCTTGAGACAAGTTTTGGTACCACTAGAAGGTTTAGTTACTGTGAGTTAATGGTGCCAACAAAGATGCAGCTACTGTGAGGTATACTTATGGCACAATCACAGGGCTAATTACTGTGATGTAAAAGTGAAGGTGCATTATAGAGGCCTACTGTTAGGCAAACAAAGGTTACAGTGCCACCAAACATGCCACCAATGTGAGGCAAAGTTTCCTGTTCCATGATAGAAATTACTACTGTGTAGCAAATGTTGCAGCACCATCACAGAGATAACTATTATTAGGAATGGTTTCCCTCACATCATAAAGGTAATTTATGTTTAGCCAAGTTTATATTGCCATCATAGATGGAATTAATGTGGGGTTTGAAAGTAAACTTTATGTTTGTGAAATCAAGGACTAGGGAACCTGGCATTTCTGGTAACTAAGACAACACCAATACATAAGCAAAACAATGTAGAATGACTGACCTTTACATTAGCTTTACCTAGGACAAAATAGCACCATAAGCCTGCTTTTGTGGCTTCCAGCTGCCACACCAGACCATCAGAGAGTGGATTCTCACCAGTTTTTTTCTTCTTCTTTTTTCTTCTTTCCAAATACCAAACATTCAATACAGAGAACTGAGGAAAGTCTCTGGACTATACTAAACCCACCAAGATTTGTGTACATGGAACCTCTGACTGTAGCCTCCCTGCAACCCTGAACATGACATAACCAAGAGAAATTACAATCAACTCAGGTGAATTTGCCATACCATCTATTCTGGAGGAAAACACATAGGTGAGTGCAACATGCAGGCAGATTAAACCCTGCCTGGACAAAACTGTTGTCCCAATTAATAGAGAGAGACTTCAGGCCTGCCAGGTAGGGGAGGTGCAGCCCAGCCCTAAACCCTCTAGCCTGTGTAGGGAGAGGGATAGCTCAGCTCATACAATGTGGAGAAAATAACAATGCATTCAACCTCCATGGACAAACTGGTAAGGAAATGAAACTAACAGTCTTCCTAGAAGAAGAGTTTTCAATCAAGCATCTCAACTCTAGCTCCCAGGCTTGCCGAGCAGGCTGCAGGGGCTGACCATTGCTCACACATCAGCTCCTCGTGGGATAACTTCCAAGAATGCACTTACTCAAAGATGACTGTGACTGCTCAACTCTCCAAGAAGCAACTGGGCTTAAATATCCTGAATAGAACCCCCATAATCTTGTCCAGTACAGAGGGGCACCACCAATTGCCAACCAGTCCATCATATCAACCATAAGGAGGTGCAGGGACCCAGAGAAAGCACCTCTCAGAAAGGACAGTACCTGTGTTAGAAATCAGAGGTAAGTGCCCAGTGCACTCACTGAACTCACAGCAAACTCAATTCTATCCATCACAAAAAAGAAATTTGGACAATAAATACATATTTTTGTGTTTTTTTAGTTTTTAATTTTTTGTTACTTACCTACATTTTCAATTCTGTTGAAATTTTTATTTCCTTAGCTCTCTTGTTCCACTTTCATTTCTCTCCCCTAATTTTTCTTCTCTTTTCCTCATTTCTCACTTCATTAATTCTCCTTCCTTTCCTCTCCTCCCCTTAATTCCCCTCACTGTCCCTACCTCCTCCAAAGAAACCACGCAGTTAATAGTCTGTTATACCAAATTTATACATTACCCCCACCATTCCTGTCCCTCTGAAATCCCTAATAATAGCACCCCCCCCAACAAGTGAACTATACCTTTATACAGATAAGGGTCTTATTATCTCATAATAGCTACACTTCATGCCTCCTCTCACTGTCTCCTCTTCTCTCCCCTCATTTTTATTATCTAAATATTGATCTCTATGTAAATAATTTCCCCAGTACCTGCTTTTTATAGATAGTACTGCCAAAGGTTTTATATAATATGTAAATAAGTGGTTCAGCAATAAGTCCATGAGTTTGTTTGCTAAGTTATATGTCCAAGTCAGTGAACAGAAATGATTAAAGAACCTACCTAAAAACTAAGCTAGCCAGAGGATAGATATTAAATCAAGGGAATGATAACAGGTGATTAAAACCTCCAACCAACTAAACAACATGGGTAATAAGAGAAGGCAGGGGAATATGACTTCTCCAAAGGATAATGATCACATAATACAGGATTAGATAAACAGTGAAAAGGAAGAGCACTTACTTGTTGATGTCAGAAAAAGGATAACAAGAATGTTTAATGAGCTTTAAAAGGATGACCAAAGCAGCTCAATGAATACAAGAGAACATGGGTAAAAAATCTCAAGAAGACACAGAAACAACTAAATTAACTCAAAGAGCATTTCACCAAACTCCAAAATGAAACCAAGGAAATTATGAAAAAAAGACAAAGAAATTAATGAAATAAAGAAGGCAGTACAAGATATGGAAGAGGAGCCAGACAAAGATACAGAAAGTCTTAAGAGCAATAACAAAAATCAAACAGAAGCTCTGGAAACAAAAAGTTCCATAAGTCAAATAAAAAGTACAGTTGAAAGCCACTCCTGCAGATTCTAACAAGTGGAAGACAGAATTTCAGTCCTCAAAGACAAAATAGAGATTAAAGAAAAAACAGAAGTATACTTAGACAAAAGACTGAAGAGTTGCAAAAGGAATATGCAAGAACTCTGTGACTCCATCAAAAGACCAAACTTGCGAATCAAAAATGAAAAAAGTGTGTAAGCCAGAGGTATAGGTAATATTGTCAAGATAATAATAGATAATTTTCTAAGTCTTGGGAAAGAGATACCCATTCAAATAGGAAGCTTCCAGAACATCAAAGAGGCATGACCGGAATAGAAACTCTCCCTGGCATATTTTAGTTAAAACAATTAGTACAGAGAATAAGGAAAAATATTGAAGGCTTAAGAGAGAAAAATCAAATAACATATAAAGGCAAACCCATCAAAAATCAGATTTTCCACAGAAAGTTTAAAAGCAAGAAGGACATGGAATTAGGTATTTTGAGCACTGAAAGAAAAGAATTTCCATCCTAGCATACTCTATCCAGAAAAGCTATCATTCAAAATTGAGGGAGGAATAAAAACCTTTCATCATAAACAGAAACAAAAACAACATGTGACCACTAAACCAGCACTCTAGAGGATACTGAAAAGAATCCTATTCACAGACAATAAAAATAAGCATAGCCATAAAGCATGGGAATTTATTAAATTTAAGAAAAGAGCAGAAAAGTATTTAGAGAGTAGCATAAGTATAGTTTCATATACATAAACCCTTAAAGAACAAAAACAACTAAATGGCAGGAATCACCACATACCTCTCAATTTTAACACTGCATGTTAATGGATTCAACACTCCTAGCAAAAAATATTGGATTAAAAAGGAAGACCTGACAATTTGTTCTTTACAAAACACCCACCTTAAGGACAGAAATAAACAATACCTTATTGTGAAAAGATCGAAAAGAGTTTACCTAACCAAGGACCCCCAAAACCAAGCAGGAGTAGCTATATTATATAAATACAACATATAAATATTATATTTATTTATTGTTATATAAAACATGAATAACATAAATTTAAAGTCTACTTAATGTAAAAGTAGACTTCAAATTTAAGACTAAGAGGATCACTTCATACTAATAACAGGAGCAATACATTATGAGGACATAACAATAGTTAATTTATAAGATAGAAAAATGGATATTCTCTTTTTCTTTGATTCAGCTTTATTTGTCTTACTTCTTTTCAAGTTTATCTCTATTGTAACATTCCTTTCCTGCCTTAGTTTTGATTTTCCTCAATCTCCATTTTTTTCGTTATTATATAATTCATGAATTTGTTGGGGGAAAAGTGCCTAATTTCTGTTTTTTGTTTCTTTTCTTTTTGTTTTTTGACAGGTTTTGTTCTGTAACCCAGGTTGGCCTCTTCCTACCTCTGCCTCTCGCAGAGAGGTGTACTCCACCATACCCAGGGAAAAATTGCATAATTTTCAAATAACAATTTTAGAACTTCAGGAGAATGACAAGAACAACAAACAGGAGGGTGAGACAGCTAAAAATAATTATTTTAGAGTGGTCCTTGGTTAGATTTGCTTCATCCTCTTTTTAGTTAATGTTTAAAAACAAGTATGATATACTAATTGCACAAAGGGCTTTAATTTTCATAATTCCATAGAGCATCATCCTCTTCTGAAATACATTAGATGACAACTGACAGGGCTGTAGCTGAGAGGTTCTATTACTCTAATTGTGGCTCATTGGCCCCTGTCACAACCCTTCCACCTTCCTCACTTTAATATTCAGTCTATGTCATATCATCTATGTCTACCTGTCCAACAGTTTTCCTGTAATAATGCTGTTTCCATGAAGTACTATCAACATTACTTGCAGCCTAATTGGTAGTAACTCAGGATGGATGTGGGACACCTCAGTCAAATGTCCTTTAAGAGAGGTGAAGGACACTCAGCTCATATTTCTCTGCCAGTTCACATTTTTCTGATGGAACCCAAATGTAGAGTGTATCTACTGTATTTTATTTTATTGTGGAAGTCTTGGTCTCCTTCATATCCTTAAACTTTGTATTTACCTTTTTCTGCACCTTCCTAATTTTTCTAGTTTTTAAATGTTTCTTTTTCCTAATTATGAAAGCAGTAAATGCTCAATGTGGAACACAGAGAGGTGTAATTCACCAATGATCTCGTCCAAGGAGAAAAGGTTTTATGCCTTTTGTTCATGAATGACATTGTCCTTCTGAATCTTAGGTAGCATTTTTCACACATCCTCAGACCTCCCTAAGTCCATAAAATGTTGAACTAGGATGTTATTCACCTATTCACACGGCAATGGAATTGCAGGGAGGTAGGAAAGCTGTGTCCCTCAAATGGCATTTCGATATCCGGGGTTCTCTTTAGCTAGGCTAGCTGCTCCTCATCACAGTGGCTCAGCCACCACTTGGGAAGGAGGCACAAACTCAAGAAAAAGCGGTCAGGAGCGGCGGGGCTTGCAAGGACTGCGGGTGGGAGGAGGAGCTACTGTGTTCTGCTGAAGAGATGACCTTCAAGTCTGAAATGCCTGTTCCTTTCGCAGCCTATCAGTAGAAGCCTCTTAGAAAACATCCACAGCGACCCTAGTGGGCGGTGCTGCTCCCCAGGCCTTCGAGGGAGGTGGAGCCCCAGGAGGCTCCTGCCTAGCCTGGACGTGGGACCTGAGCTCGCTCTGTGCTCCTTGTTCAGCGCCCACCGTGGTGCAACCCCGTGGTTGGCTCCTGGTTGTTCTTAGCAGTGGCAGTGGTCGCTGCCTCCTTGTCTCCGGGTTGGGGAAAAACGGCCAGAGCCTGTGAGCCTCCAGCGCACCAAGGCTGCCCAGAGCAGTAAACGGAGCTCGGGGCACTGCTCCGCCCATCAAAGCACCTAGCTTGGTGCATGGCGGGGTTGGCTCTCCTCGCTGCTCTGCCCGCCGGCGAAGGGGCCATGGTCCCCGGAGGAGCCTCTGTCCACTCAAGGCACGTGGCTCTGGAGACCATGGAGGCATTGAGGCCGCACAATGCAGGGAGGTGTGGGGCGGGGTCACGCGCGGGCCGGGATTGTAGGTGTCCGGACGTGGGGGAGAAAGGAAGGAGGCGGCTGCTGCAGGCGCGACCTTGGGGACCCCGCCCGACTCTGGGGACCTTGGGGGAGCGAGGGCGGGAGGACCTGCAGGTGAAGGGGAAACTGCGGAGTTGTCAGTCAGGCTCCCAAGCAAGAAGGCTCCGCTGCTAAGCCATGGTAAACAGATTTTTTCCCCTAAACAGATCGGTCTCTTTCCTTGGGTCGTGTTAATTAATATTTTCCTGGAGTCTGGGTCTTAGCAGGGCGACATACACATTGACGTTATTTATTTGTATTTTTAAATTTAAAGTAGCCTTCAATGTGAACTTGTTTGGGGGCCCTAAGTGACAAACAGTGTGACTCACCTTTGGGCTGAAGTGGGGCGGAAGGGTGAGAGAGGAATGAGGGGGAGGAAGGTTCTTGAGGAATGCCTGTGCAGGTTTGCAAGGACTATGGGGGTGGGACCTTGTTCTCACTCTGCCATGGATGGGAGTAAAATTGCTATTTTTTTTTTTCTGTTTCTGATCTTTACCAACAGCATTGAAATAAAAAAGCCTCTCTAAAAGCAACATACTTTAGGTTTTAGATATGGTAATCATGCCAGTAATCCATAGCAGAAAAGCCCTAGGCAATTCAATACACAACTTGATGTACTTGCAAACAAGTACCTTGAATTGTGGTTACCTTTTCTTTGACTTCCTTAATATACCATTTACTCTCACGTTAATTGATGAAGGTCACAAAGTTTTAGCAGTAATGGTACAGTGATGGCCTTTCTCCCTGTCCAGATCCACTTGGTTCTACAAGACAGGATTTCCATTTAGGTCTGTTAATGGAGAAACTTACAGCACTGTGTCAGTTTTAGTTTGCTACCCTCCTACCTCTTGAGGGAGGTTGTGCACAGCATACCCATTTTATAGGGACACCAACTGAAAATTCTGGAGATGAAAGGAATCACACCCCAGTCACTTGACTCCTACTCTGGATTTCATCTGAGATCTGGGTTAGGTTCTCACCATCAAGCAAGCTTCTGTATAATGAGTACAGGAGTCAGAGATGGTTATTTTCAAGTAAAGAAATACTGTGTGTTAGGTTTCTTTTTCTTCCTAAATTGCTAAACTAGTTTAAATTTCTCCAGAAAGGTAATTTTCCACATTGGCAAAAGAAAACAAACAAAACTTGGTGGTGCTATGTGAGTTTCTTTAAAATTGAGGGCTGGAGTCTTTCCAAATTAGAGAACGTTTATGTTTGCAGGCAGTGGATTTCAGTTCTGTTTTTGAGTTGAAATAGTTAATGTGTGTAAGGAAAACACAAAGTGGTCAATTTTGGTTAAGACTCATGACTTTGAATAAATCATTAATGTATATCTATAGAAGAACTGAAAATGCAACACTGTCCAGCAAGAGAGTTTAGGGGTCAGTGTGCAGCAGGCCCAGAGGGACACTTGGGGATAACCTCTTAAAGATATGAAGGCGAAGAGAACTCCAGAGAATTGTTAGTTTTTTTTTTTCTTTTTTCTCCTTTTTACATTTACTTACTTTGTATACATGGGAATTGAGCCCAGGATAAAAAGGATTATGCAGTTGGAGTTGTGGCCCATGATTGATCAACTTCTATGTCAGTACTTTAAAAAACATTGTTTTTCCTAATATAGTTTATCATTTAGCCTCTGACGAATCAGTGTGAACTTGGCACTTTGAGTTTAGCTTAATTCCTAGTGAGGCTTACAGAGTATACAGATATCCCTTCCTGTCTTCTGGGATTTGGGTCCAAGATACCCCCAGATATCAAAGTCCAGGGACATATGCTCAAGTCCCTATATAAAATAGGAGAGCATTTGCATACAACCTAGAAGCACATCTTCCTTGTACTTTACTGAAATCACATAGATTACATAGTAGTGCACAGCACAATGTAAATGCTATGTAAATAGTCATTATACTGTATTGGTTAGGAAATAACAATTAAAAATTGTCCTTACACATTTACTACACAGCCCACCCCCCCACTGAATGCTTAAGATCTCCAGTTGATTGAATCCTTGGTTGTGGAAACCTGTGGGTACTGAGCGTCATTTGTACTTTTTAAACATTTTTTTATTTATTTGGTGGGTCTGGATTGTACTTTTGTATGTGGTGTAATCAGATTACAGATTACGCATTTCCTCAGGTTTGGAAGAGAAGGTGCTCATGGGCTGCAAATATTGAGGAAACAAAGTAATTTATTAATTTATTGTCACTTAAAGTAGGACAAAAACCTTTACATTTTAGATTTTTCAAAGTAGTATCATTTCACCTTTCACATTAATCTTAGCATGGAAAATTTAGACCGGTGGTTCTTAAACTCTGTCCTGACCCCCACCTCACCTGAGGGACTTGTTAAACTCAGTGGCTTGCCCTCTCTCCCACTGTCTGATTCAGGTCTGAGATGCTTGCCCTTCTTGTAAGTTCTCAAGCAGTGATGGTCTGCTGGTCCAGGGCCCATACTTTGAAAAACATTGAATGGATTCAGTGAGGATACAAGTGTCATTGTTAACACAGAGTTTGATGTTTGAAAGATGTTCATTTGAATTCTTCCCTGCAACTTAGGTTTCTGGCCATAGCAAATTTGTTAACCTCACTTTTTCATCTCCAAAGTAGAAATAATATAGTATTCTGTTATTGTTAGAATCAAATGAAGTTATATAATGGTGCCTTATCAGGTGTACGTTCAATAAGTGTTGACTTTCAGTCATAAAAATTAATTAGTATGTGGAATAAGTAGACTTCTGAATTTTATGAAATGGAAGGAAGAACTTTAAGGATAGAAAACTTTATATTCATCCTAATATCCTGACATTGTGCTAGGAAAGCAATATACAAATATTCAGTTAGTAATTTTACAGAAACTAGAAACTCTTTTTGTGGTACTGGGGCTTGAACTCAGGGCCTTCATCTTGAGCCACTTCTGCAGCCCTATTTTTGTGAAAGATTTTTTTGAAATAGGGTCTCATGAACTGTTTGCCTAGGCTGGCTTTGAACTGTGATCCTCCTGATCTCTGCCTCCTGAGTAGCTAGGATTACAGGTATGAGCCACTGGTGCCTGGCTCAAAGATAATTTTTAAAGATATACAATATTCACATTGATGCTGTCTTTCCCTTCCTCCAAGGTTGAATTCTTTAGTCACAGTATGTTGGATTCTCCCAAGAATCCTTGAGGTCCACAGTTTGTATATCAGGGTTTTAAGGTTGCTCATGGGAACTACAGAAATTACCTAAAAGTCATCATTCAAAGTCACCTGGGGTACTTTGGTGACATTGTGTTCAGTGACCTTGAATGCAGTTCTTAGAGCTCTCTTCCCTCAGTTTGCTGAATTCCTGATTAATTTTCAGTCTGCAGATCTCTGAGGAACCCCCTCTCTTTGTGGATTCTCTAAAAAGTAGAACCTCTCTCTTCATAACTCTCTGTAACAATCACTTGTTTTTATTTCCTTCATAACAGTTATCATGCTCTTAATTTTGTTTATTTTTAATTGTTTTCTTCACCATGTTGTAAACCTCATGAAGGCAAGGATCTGATCTTTGCTACTGGGACCCCAGAGTGACGCACAATGTGTGAGGACCGAATAGCTACTGGTTCATTGAAGGGTATATGCTATGGACAGCCCTTCCTCCCCTCCCTTCCCAAGACAGGTGCTCAGTTAATGCTGAGTTCATGGCACACTGTGGTTATTGCCACACAGTCTCTAACTTTATTGTGTCGTCTCCTTCCTTAACTGTCCCCAGTCACTTCTCCTTTGTCCCCATAGGACCCTCATTCCCAAATATATGTAGTTTCACCAAGTCCTGCTAGATATTATTCAGAATTCCCATCCTAGTTTCCACTGTGGCCAGCTGTTATTTCCTGGATTCTTGGTGGCACTTGATACTTTCTGACTTCATAATTTAGGTAGAAGCTTCAGGCAGAACCAGGCAGACCACAATGTGATGTTATTGTTCTTATTCACATTTTTCTGATTATTAACACAGCTGAGTATCCTATTATATGCCTATTAGCTGTGTGGGTTCCCCCTTTTATGATTTGGACATTCATATATTCTTTGCCTCTTTTCCAATTAGGTGTTCGTATCCTTTTGCTGCTTTTCTGCCCCAGTTGATAGAAGCTTTTTTTTTTGGTATATTCTAGATGTTAAATCTTGTTGAATTTTAGATGTTTTAAATACCTTTTCCTTGGGGTTCAGGCTCTACTGCTGAAAAGAAATATTTTACCTGTCAAGTTTTTCTTTTGAATCTTATATTGAACATAATTTTTAATTTTTCTGTCTTGATTAGCAAATACATCTTCATTCCTATTTAACAAAGATATGTTTATACATGTATTTTATTCTTATTTCAAGCTAATTTTTCTCAACTCTTGTACTAAATAATGTAGTGCTGTGCTGTGACCTCTATCATGTATCAAGTAACACACTCTTCATTCCCACCCCCATACCCCCCACCTATTTTCACATTTTCTGCATTGTTCTGATCAACTTCTGTGTTCCTGTTTTATTCCACAGTGGGTTTGTTTTTTGTTTTTTATTACATTGTATGTATGTTGGTGGATAGGTAGGTAGGTTGAAAGGGAGGAAGGAAGGAAGCAAGGAAGGGAGGGAGGGAGAGAGAGAGGGAAGGAAGAATAGAGCAGGCATACAGTAATGTTTCCTTTTTATTTGTTTCTGTCCTCAGGTGTAGGCTTCTGACTGTTGCTGAACTGATTCTCTGACTGGTAAAAAGTGGAATGCAAGATGAATAAGTAAGTGTCCTCCTTGTTCTATTCCATCTCCTGTTGTCCTGGGAGTAATGGTAAAAGTACAGACATGATCCAGGTGTGGTGGTGCGTATCTGTAATCCTGGCACTCAGGAGGCAGAAGGGACGACATAAGCCTGGGCTACAAAATGGAACACTGTAAAAAAAAAAAAAGAAGTGAAAAGAAAAGACCACCTAAGTTGCTGCCCTATTCAATTGCCTCATTTCACTTCTTGTAACAGTACTAATAATGCTTGGGGATAATTTGGCCAGAGTGCAGACTTGAATTATTTTCTGATCTGATGATGAGAATGTCTTATAAGTAAGATATTGGGAAGAAGAAAAATTTATAGAGGTGTCTTTGGAGGAAGGGAGTTTGCCTTTGGTTTTAAGCCCCTGTTGACTGTCTGATATAAATGGTTATTAAATGACTGTGGATTTCTTAAAAGATCACATGCTGTGCATTTCAGAAATAATTAAACACTCAGGGGCTAACTGAGAAGTTTATTCCTTCAAAAAAAAGGGAGCCACTGTCTAGTACAAGTCTCTTTAGGTGCCTGGCTTTGGAAGGACTTGTTGTGGTCACGGGTCATGATTGGGGGTGAGAGGGAAGACAGTGGATTTATCCACAGGAATCCTCTTTAGTAGCATCCTGCTTCTCTAATCTTCCTCTTAGCTTCCTCAGGAGATACTGAGGCAGCTGCCCTTTCCTAGATGTTGCCACTGGAGAACTTGTCTGTCATTAAGGGCCAACCTGTAGATTAACTTCTGGAGAGCAAACCAGAATTTATCTCTGCTAATGACACTATTCTATTTCAAGAACTATGTTAGGAATCCAAAATAGAAATTGACTGCTTGTGAAGAAAGGAGCCTTACCTTGTTCCTCTTGGAAGTACTCAGGCAGGATATATTAGATGTGGTTCATATGATATTTTCATTATGCAAGAAAATTGCATCCCCTTAAAACATTTTTTGTAACATTTCAGAAATACTGTATATAAGCATCATAACAAATTTTAATTACCTGTTAAAAAATTACAGTTGCACCTATTTATCCAGTGCAAAGTGATTTTTTGAATTCAATGTAGAATGATGAAGCCAACCAACTCACCCATCCCCTCAACATTTGAGGTTGCAGGACAAATACAGTGTTAAGTGTTCATTAGCATAAATGACATAGTGCATGCTGTTTGCTTTTTTTGATAATACCTAGCCATATTGATAAAAAGGCCATATGACATTTTTAATTCTAATTTTTTGTTTGCAGTTGCTTTCTTTATGTACCCGACTATTAATATAAATACATCATTATTTCCTTAACATGTTAATAAATGTCCTTACATGTATTTATGACTTAAATAAGTTAGAAATTTAAAAATTGATGCTTCCAATAAGTTGGAAGCCTAATGTTTGGCTGAACTTTCCATATGCATCTTGGTAGAGAGTCTCAATAGTCCATCTCCAAAATAAGCTGCAAAGATACTGCAGTGGGTGTGAGTTAGTCTGCAAGGGACTTGGGTAGGTGGAGGGGAGTTCGTCACCTGACTAACATACACAGAAATGCTGTTACTCAGACTGGCCTGGAACTTCATGTTCACATGCCTCAGAATTCTAAGTGTTGGGATTACAGATGTGTACTGCCATGCAATTAGGTTTTAAAACATAATTTGTAGCCATCATGGTGAATTTAGGAGCACCTCAGCCTTCCAGGTGAAGGCTACATTCAAACTCCATTTCTATTGGTTAACACTAAATGGCCTTGAAATTGTAATTGTTTTTAAGACTCAGTTTCTACAAAGACTATTTGAAGTAGCCTAAATACTAGCATTAAGGCTTTGAATCAGAGAATATCCTTCTGAAACTGTAGCTAGCGCAGTGGAGTTAGGGCTATTATAACTAATCATATCATATCTTCTTGATATCTTTACATAGATTTCATTGTTCCCCATATTGTGCTGCTCTCAGACTAAATTCAGTCTTAATGTCTAAACACCCTAATCTTGTCACATCAGTCTCTTTGGTCTTTTATTCCTCTCCTATAAAACCAAACCTGTGCATGGCATATGCTTCTGTAAATATAAATCCAGTTTCTCTCATTTGCAGTGTCTTTTTGTTCTATTTTGCATGTTTTAATTTTTATTCTTGTAGTGCTGGAGATTGACTCCAGGGCCTTGCATACACTAAGCATGTGTCCTACCCCTGAGATAACCTCCCAGCCCCCTGCAGGGTCTTTTGTTTTGCTTCTGTTCTACTCCTCATTTAGTAATCCAAGTTACTCCCCCCTTTTCTCTTTGTATTTTTGTAGCACTAACTTACAGTGATATAGTCTTTTGCTTGTTTTATTTAGCACCATTTTGCTAGCTTTCTGCTTTATATATAAAATCTCTTTTGCTCATCTTAACTTCCAGTCCCTTCAGAGCTGGCCCTCTACTTTGGATTAGCTTTGTAGCCTAACCACTGTTGACTATTCACTAATACCTCACTGAAGCTTGCTAACTTGGTAACACCTATGCTTGGGGTAAAAAGGATATGATAGTCTTTTTGGTCAGGTGTATGTAACAAGACTGAGTATTCATAATTACTCATTGTGTGTCTTCTATGTGGAAGGTACTCCAAGAAGTATACTGATGAATAAAATAGACAAGCTTTGTGCTTGCACACACATACACACACAAACACACACACACACACACATACACACACACACAATTTGTAACTTAAAGATTTCTTTGTAAAATTGACCTATAACCAGGGAGTGGGAGACAGATAATAGCATATCCATAGTGAAATGGAAGTTGTTCTGATGTTACAGAACAGTGGCTTGGACTACCAGATGTAGGGAGGCTTTGTTTGGGAAGTATAAGAACATGGCTGGACATGGTGATTGGCTAGATGTGAAACAAAAGGGAGACAGGACTCAGCAGAGACCATAAACAGCTGACCTGGGCATCTGGTTATGTGGTCATGCCATTCACAGAGGGTAGCTGGCACATGAAGTGAAGGTGACACTTGACGATCTGATAGAAATGAATAATGTAACATTATTGGAGTAGTGTTTCATGGGGTACATGAGAAAGGACAAAACACACAGCTCTCCTTTGAGAAGGAGTCCTTCTTGAGGACAGCTGCCCCAAACTACACTCCTGGTACCTGTAATCCTATAAATTTCAATATACTTAAGTCATCTGATTGGACACAGGGACATATAATTGCCATAAGGATAGATGGAAAGAGCCTTGATCCCGGGCTCTAAAGCACCTCAAATTAGTAACTGTTAGCCATGAGCAATCCTCATACCAAGTTTTTCACTCCTTTTATGAGGAGATGAAGAATGAATTTTCCATCTCTGCCAAAGCTAAAAACTTGTTCCTCTCACTGGCTGAGTATATAGCCCAGACACTGAATGTCACTTCATGCTATGTTTGTGGAGGGACCAACATGGGTCTTGGTGCTATCACACTTCTATATATATGCTCAACTGTATCATCAGACTGCAGGCTGTTGTTAAAATTATAACTAATAAAACAGCCAAAGCTCTCAATTTGCTGACAAAACAAAGCACTACGATGTTCAATGCCATCTTTCAGAACCATTTGGCTTTGGACTGTTCACTGACTTCTGAGAAAGAAGTTTATAAAAAGTTTAACCTAAGCAACTGCTGCTTACAGACTGATTAAAAAAAATCATGAAAACAAATCACAGACAAAATGATTACCTGTGTCTCCGTCCAGACTTGGAGAGGATGGAATCCCATTGAACTGTTTGGAGGATGGTTTTCTGCCTTAGGTAGATTCAAAACTCTGACAGAGACAATAGGACTAATCCTAGGAACATGCTTAATATTGCATGGTCTAGCTACCTTGGTGCTACAGTCTATCAAGACTATTATGGAGAACATTATAAAAAGGAAAGCAGTTACACATGTAATGATGCTATGGAAATACAAACCCCTAGATCAAGATGATGATGCTTTTTGACCCTGGGTGGGTCCTAGCATCAAAGGGGGAATAATGTAGCAGGAAAGGCTGGGAGGGCAGGAAAAAAATAGACAATCTGTGTTCTGACAATGAGATGGGGAGGGGATGGAAAAGCAGAGAGATAAAACTTAAAGAATTGGAACATGAAGGTCACATAGCACTGGGAAAATAGCCAATAAAGTCACATACAGCCACAGGTAAGTTAAGCTTTGCTTTCTGCTTCTGTAAACTGCTTGCAAGGGTATATAAGGTGAGACCTCTTTGTTCTTGGGGCTCAGCCTTTGGACACGAGTCTGCTGGGTCTAGGCTACCATAATAAAATGTTGCTTCCTGCTGATCTGCCTCAACGTCCCGTATCTCAGCTTGTAATTTCCTGTAACAGTACTAATGAAACTCTCCTTCATGTGTTAAATTTTCATCAATGAAAACTGTCTTTAATAATGTCAGTATTTGATGGTTCTGATATCTGGATTACATTTGAATTTGTTTCTATTGTCTGTTTTTTAATTGATTCTGTCTCTTGATGTCTAGTACTTTCTAAAATCAACAATTGGGTATTCTATAAAAAAAGCACAGCTGCTCAGTTGATATCTTCCTCCATAGGCTTTCTTTGCCTTCTGATCTGTTGTTAAAATAGTAACAGACATTAACTTCCCTGAGCTAGTGATCTGATTGAGTCTGTACTTCAGTCCTCATAAAGTCTACCTTGTTTTAAGTCTTCCTTTTCCTAGGGATGGAGTGTTCAGACATCTCAACTGTGTGTCATCCTTCAGGGATCACGCTTGGAATCTGGTGAGATTTACTAGCATCCCTCTATCTTGTTGGGCCTTGAACTCCAATTTTTGACTTCCCAGCATCTCACTTGTCAACCTGTATCTCAGCTCAGTTTCTCTGTCCCTTACAAGTCTCCTCCTGCTCAATATCTTTGCTCTGTGGTTTGCTTTGCTTCTCTAATGAAACTCTGACCACACTGAGAAAAGCAGCATGTGTGACTGGGTCTCCAAACCTCTGCCTTCCTCATGTTCTTTTCATTTCCCCCTGGTGCTGGGGATTAAATGCAGGGCCTCATGCTAGGCAAATTCTCTACCAATAAGCTACATCCCAGCCCTTTTTATTATTTTTTTTGAGATAGAGTCTCACTGTGTAGCCTCAGTTTTCACAGTTTTGGGATTGTAGGGGTGCACCTCATGCTCAGATCCTCTCCTTTCTAAGAGCTGTCTTGTTTACCTCCTTAGCTTCTCCTTCTCACAGCTGGCTTGTGAATTAAGGAATGTAGTGGGAGAGGCAGTGTAGAATGTCCACTGCATTTCCAGCTGTTTCCCTTTTTCTTCTTGATCCAGGCCATTCAGGTACTGCTTTGAGATCTTTTAAACAAATTTCTTTAAAAAAACGTTAACCAGATGTTCAGATATGCTTTTTCTTGTCCTCCATCATCGTAACTATCATAGTCACCTAGTGTTATGCATTAAGTTGAATATAAATTAATCCTGTCAATTTTCTTAATTGTTGCATTTTTGCATGTTTGGATTTGAAGTTAACAGTTAGCCAAAGTCTGATCTTGGAATTTTATTTTATTTTATTTATTTATTTATTTTTTGTTTCTGAGGCTTTGCGGATGAGTGGCAGACCAGGACCTCAGACCTGGCTTGTCTCATTTTTTTTTTTCATTTTTCTTTTATTATTCATATGTGCATACAAGGCTTGGTTCATTTCTCCCCCCTGCCCCCACCCCCTCCCTTACCACCCACTCCACCCCCTCCCGCTCCCCCCCCCAATACCCAGCAGAAACTATTTTGCCTTTATCTCTAATTTTGTTGTAGAGAGAGTATAAGCAATAATAGGAAGGAACAAGGGGTTTTGCTGGTTGAGATAAGGATAGCTATACAGGGCATTGACTCACATTGACTTCCTGTGCGTGGGTGTTACCTTCTAGGTTAATTCTTTTTGATCTAACCTTTTTTCTAGTTCCTGGTCCCCTTTTCCTATTGGCCTCAGTTGCTTTAAGGTATCTGCTTTAGTTTCTCTGCATTAAGGGCAACAAATGCTAGCTAGTTTTTTAGGTGTCTTACCTATCCTCACCCCTCCCTTGTGTGCTCTCGCTTTTATCATGTGCTCATAGTCCAATCCCCTTGTTGTGTTTGCCCTTGATCTAATGTCCACATATGAGGGAGAACATACGATTTTTGGTCTTTTGGGCCAGGCTAACCTCACTCAGAATGATGTTCTCCAATTCCATCCATTTACCAGCGAATGATAATATTTCGTTCTTCTTCATGGCTGCATAAAATTTGATCTTGGAATTTTATAATTATACATTATATGAAGTAGAAAATGTGCATTTCTAAAAGCAAAAAATTGAACCTAATTAAGTTAATTTAAGGGGACCATAAGCATTAAAGCTCTAGGAAGTAATTTTCCCAGATACACTTTATTCCATATTAACATAATTTTGTAATGCACCACTTCTCTAGAATTTTATTACATTATATGAAATTAATCTCTGAAATTAATTTTAAATTAATTTTATCTCTTCTTGTTCTGTTTATTGAGTAATCTATTTTTGTATGGTATTATTATTTTACACATTCTTAAAATGATGGTAACCTAAAAGTATTGTGGCAAATTCATACTCAGAAACAACAAACCGTTTTAAAGTATCTCACATTTTAAATTGTTTAAATTGAAGATATTTATTTCTTCCCCATAATAATAACAAGCTTTTACATTAAAACCAGAAAGCAATGGACTAAAAAACAAACACAGAAGTGTACAATTAAGTTTGTCATTAATTTCTATAATAAAAGATCTCACATCTGAACTTAAGTACCTTGACAATTCTCTTTTAAATGGAAGTGCCTAATTTGCATGGAATATTATATAAAGTAAGGCATCCTGGAGACAATTCTGATACCTCAAAACACAGTGTACATCTTATGATGCACAAGGCTTTTAATTTTTAAAAGGACTACAAGGGCAAAATAAGAATCAAAATTTTACCCAGGGACCTGTGGCTCACCTGTTTAATCCTAGCTACTCAGGACACAGAAATCACATCTTCAAGTCAGCCTGGTCAAACAGTTTGTGACACCCTATCTCAAAAACACCAAATACACCTCTGGGAAGGGGGAGGACATATGGAAAGGGTATAGGAGGGTGAATGTAGTGGAAATATTACATACTCATGTATGAAAATGGAAAATTGAGATCTGTTGAAACTATTCCAGTAATGGTGTAAGGGAGAGTAAAGAAGAATAAGGCGGGGCTGTATTCAACTATGATATATTATAAGAACTTTTGTAAAGGTTGCAATGTACTCCAAGTACAACAGTAATATGATAATAAAAAAAGAAAATACCCAGTGCAAAACATGGCTGGTGGAGTGACTCAAGTGTTCGAGCACCTAGCAAGCAAGAGGTCCTGAGTTCAAGCCCCAGTACAGCCAAAGAAAAAAAAAGGAATGGAAATTCTTTTGTTAGTTCAGTTGTAAGTCGAGTTGAGTTACAAAGCTAGTTATAAGGTCATACAATTATTGAACCCAAATGCATTATGGAATTCAGAATTGCTTAATTTGCCAGCATGCCAACTTTAGGGACCAGTGGAGACAGAAAATTTTTTAATGTTTTTCTTCTAAAAAGTATTCAATGACAAATCAGATTACATGTAAGCAGCTCTTATCTAGGAGATGATCAGATCACAAGAAATTTCATTTCAGATGAATCAACACAAATTAGCAACTAAGATTTATTGATGGCATTCCCTAGAATCCTGGAAGACAGGTGATCAGAGGAACAATGTGGAAATACCAATGTTCTACTGAAGTTTGGAATATTCATTGTGACACTGTGGGTAATCTTGTGAGGGAGTCCTTTGACCTAGGTAACCTAAACAATTGCCCTGCAAGGGACTGTGGCAGTTTTTGAAATTTATATGGCTCTTGAGAACCACTTCCATGGGTCAGGCTGACTTTGCTCAATCAAGACTAGCCAAGTGTGGTTACCTGCATGGCCTTAGGTTAAATGTGGATTTGGTTGTTCATTTATTCACTTAGCAAACATTTAAAGAGTGTCTCTGTGCCAGGCATGCTAGACAGAACTATTGTTTATCTTTGTTCTGAAGGAAAGTATAGTTTAATGGAGGAGGAATATAACTCAATATAAATATATTAAGTAGAGTGATACAAGTAGGCCTTGAGATGGTGATTGAATGTGGGTCATAGCTGCCATTAGATTTTAAAAGGTGTATGTGATTTTTCTCTGCTTTTAGTTACATGATATTTGAATAAATACTAATTGGGAAATAAAAAAGGTTATGAAGAAGACAGGTATGGTAGGGCCCACCTGTAATTTCAGCACTGGAGAAAGTGAGGCAGAAATACTACAAGTTCAAGGCTAGCTAGAGTTATGTCTGGACACTTATCTCAACAAAACCAAGGGCTGGGGAATATATCTCAGTAGCAGAGCACAAGACCACAATAAAAGTACAAAGAACATAGTCTGAAAACACAGTACTATTTCATACCCCAACTAACCTCCACATCCCACTTCTCATTCATTTGCTTCTTTAAACCAGTGTCTTATTGAAGTATTTTATTTTGATGTATTATTGTATTTTAATTAATTAGTTAAATTTCGGCAATATTGTGGTTTGAACTCAGCACACTTGATCCCATTCTCCAGATCTTTTCACTTAAGTTATTTTTCAGGTAGACTTTCCCACTTTTGTACTGGGTCTGGCCTGAACTACCAGTTTCTGAATGTACACTACCCAGGTAGCTGGGATTACAGGTGTTACCACCATGCTGGGCCTTGATGGCCATTTTAGGTTCTCCCTCCTAATTTTTCCTTCATCAATGATACTTGATAACTTTTCTTCTATGTATATATATTTGTGCATATATATGAATGATGTATATTGTGAAAATTCCTGAAAGTAGAATCCTTGCTGAAGTGTATCTAGCTAGGGATATTGGCCTATTATTGAAATCTTAGAATTACTAGGCCTTCTTTTTAAGCTAACTATATGTGGGGAAGCCTGAAGGCATTTGCAGTTGGTAGTAGGCTGGAAGACCATAATCTTTAAGGTTTAGCTGCAGCGTCTTCCAAGGTCTGTCTTATGGAAAGTCTTCCAGGATAGCTGCCTTTGACCTTGGGTTTTCTTTAGCTTCTTGCATCAGCCCCTCAATGCCTCTGCCTGCCCCTTGAGCCACCACTGCCATCATGTCATCCCTATCTATACATACCCTCTCTAAATTGCTCCATGTTCCAAAATGTTCTTTTGTGTAGTATCCTGTTGGCCTGCTAGGCACAGTTCTGACTGATTGTTAGAGCAAGGACAATTAACCATGTACACTTCTGCACAGTAATATTTTAGGGCATTTCATGAACTTCAAAAGATGAAGCCTATGGAGTGAGAGCTCACTAATTATGAAAGAAGTAAAATGCTTATACTTGGATGTTGTATTTCTTACCTCTTCCCTCTGCTCTCTACAAACATTTTAGGATAGTAAGGATGGCTACTAGAAGTATTCACGGTTGTTCAGCCCATACGTATGAGTACACGCCTATAACTGAAAGTTCTGTTGAGCTCAGAGATTGGAATTTTGTATGTTTTTTAGATGCAACAAGAAAATATTTCAATAATAAAATTGTGAAGGTGAGCTCCTATCCCTTTTTTGTACCTTTCCTAAAAGTACCCTGTACTATATTAGAGAGAGTCAAACAACTTACATAAAGAGGCAGAACCAGTGGGTCATGCATATAATCTTAGCTACTTGGGAGACTGACAGGAAGGTTTGTGGTTCCAGGTCAGTCTGGGAAAAAAATATCGTGAGACCCCATCTCAATGGATAATAGTTGATTTTGGTGGTGCACACCTGTCATTCCAGTAATAGAGGGAAGCTTAATAGGAAGATGGCTCTCCAGGTCAGTGTGGCAAAAAGTGATACACTATCTCCAAAATAACCAGTGCAAAAAGACAGGGGACATTGCTCAAGCTGTAGAGTGTCCACATAGCAAGTGTCAAGACCTGAGCTCAAACTCCAGTACCACAAACCTAGATATCAAAATGGGCCAAATGCTAAACATTCAACAATTTTCATGTCATTATACTTGCATGAAGGATTAGAAATTACTGGATAAATTCATTTCTTGTGTGCAGCTTCCTTCTTGCTTGCCATTATATATTAGTTTTCACAGTGATAGAATGGGGAGCTTCAGTAGTTTTCCCCTGACTTTAATTTTTTGCAGGTTTCCTTATTGCTTAAATTCAGCCATCCTCACTCAGGTCATCATTTGATTGTGTGTGTGTCTGGGCAGGCCAAATTGCTTTCCGGCCAGCCTTTCTCCATAAATGAGCAAGATGGCAAGTTTCTCCTTATTTTCCTCTCAGCCATATCTATCACTGGAATTGTGAGACCTATCTAGACTACAGGGAGCACAATTTCTCAGTTAACTATAATTTACCCGTTTTCACTTTGAGATGAATTTGTTGTGTGGTTATTTGCATAGTACTTTTTATTTGTACTTAGGGTAGTCCTATCAGGTAGTTGTATGATTAGTCTTTCTTTTTATTTACTATTTTAAGCTTTGTAAATCCTCAAATACTTGATGTTAATAAAGATAAGGTTGATTAATTGGCTCAGGATGACACCATTATGTTTTATTTATTTAATTTTTGCTGAGACTGGGGCTTGAAATCAGGGCTTCATGCATGCAAAGCAGGTGCTCTACTTCTTGAGCCACATATTCAGCCCCTAAATTCTGTTTTATTGATTACGTTTGCCATATCTTTGAAAAATTCATACCTGATAGCCACCCATAATCCATGAGACACTTAGAAAATTAGTATGATTTTCAGAGCTTGTAAGACTGATTTTTTTCTTAGAAATCTTTGCTAATTCATGAAATCAATAGTTTTAGCAATGTTCTCAAGTGTTGTAGACATTGTCACATTTTGCTAATCTAATGAGATTATAGTGCAATTGAAGATAATTCACATAGAATTAGATAAAGCAAAAGTATCTCTTTTTAATAATTGGGAAATGTTATCTATAGAATCAAGGAGAAACAATTACTTGATTTACTTTGTGTAATGTGTGTAACTTCAGGAAGATAATTTTTCCATTGTGAATCTCAATATAGGCCTATCATGTGGTAAGAAATTCTTCATGGTATTTGCAGGTCTCTTTGATGTTGATGAAGTGAGAGCACAATTTTATTATTTTCATCTTTCTGATTAATCCAAATTTTGACTCTGGCTCTGTTTTTAGGATGCATAGATTCAAAGTCTTCACTTCACACAGGTTATTTTTCTCTAGTGCATTTATCTGGGCAATCACACAAGCACTCCCAGCACTGTTTAAAACTGTAATTGTAATCTTATCACCCCAGAGCATTTGTGGATGACAACTCCACTTAACATATCATTAATTTTTCTCTTGCCAGCTTATCAAAATTAAAAGCTATTCTAATTATTAAAGAAGTACATATGAATCCTGACTCTGTGGCTCAAATCTGCAATTCCAGCTACTAAAGAGATGGGGATCAGAAGTATCAAGATTCAAGTTCAGCCTGGCCAAAAAGTTCAGCAGACCTCACTTCAACCAATAAAAGCTGGGATTGATGATGAGTGTGTGTCATCTCAACAGTGGTGCCATGGTCACGATCCAAGCCAGACACAAATATGAGACTCTACTCAAAAATTTACTAAAGCAAAAAGGGCTGGGGCATGGCTCCAGTATTACAGCCCCTGCCTGGCAATATGATGCCCTGAGTTCAAACTCCAGCACTGCCAGAAATGTAGATGAAAAGAGACATTTTCTAGGAACTCCCCAACAAACTTGCAGACATGTTGTGAGTGTGTTATGTTGCCCAACATGTGTGTCAGAAATGGAAGCTGTTTTTGTAGAGATGATTGTTGAAAGATGTTACTTAAATAGGTTCAAATTCCAATCGGTTTTTCCACTAGCAAGAACTGATTTTGCTAAGTTGAGGGAAAAATTTTTATCTGGTTGTCTTTTAGTACCTTGTTTTGATGTTAGATATTGGTTTATGTCTTGTCTTTTTTTTTTTTGTATTGAACAAAAGAGTGATGAGTGACTGGACATGGATTGTTAGAAATGGGGCTTTGACAGGAGATTTTTTGCATGACACTCCATGTCAGCTTCACATATTACCATCTGGCTTGAGTAGCCACTGATTTTTAATATTTCACAGAAAGCTGGAACACCTCCTATGTGCCCTGGTGTTTCTGTTCTAATTCAGTTCCCTCTCTCCTAGTTTTCAGATAAAGAAGAAATCTAACCATGATTATAGCTTATACAAGGGAATGCTTTGCTTTTGAATGTCTAAAAGGAGTGAGCGCAATTGCAGAATGAAGTATGGACTCTCAGATTCAAAACTGTGGAAGAGGAATTGGTTTAAGATTGTAAAATCTAGATATGTTTATTTGATATTTCCTGTTATACCTCTGCTCTAGTATTATGCACTCCCATAGGAGTTTAATACTTATTTTGTAACTATAAGCAATACATAAGTTAAGTCACAAAATGAAGTGATGTTTAATATGTGGTCACTTAATTATCACTCCACTTTTCTGATCCTGTGAACTCAAACCTAAAAGCGGCTTAGGAAAATTGATAGAAGGCCAAAAGTGAAACAAATAGCCAAAGCTTAAATAAAGAAGTGGCTAGAGGATGTGGGGAAAAAGGAACCCTCTTACACTGTTGGTGGGAATGTACACTAGTACAACTACTCTGGAAAAAAATTTGGAGGCTACTTAAAAAGCTAGACATCGATCTACCATTTGATCCAGCAATACCACTCTTGGGGATATACCCAAAA
Organism: Castor canadensis; assembly: GCF_047511655.1. Classification (NCBI taxonomy): domain Eukaryota; kingdom Metazoa; phylum Chordata; class Mammalia; order Rodentia; family Castoridae; genus Castor; species Castor canadensis. The sequence continues at coordinate 56,594,473 of NC_133400.1, forward strand.
GACTGTGACACAGGTTACTCCAGAGGCACCTGCATACCCATGTTTATTGCAGCACTATTCACAATAGCCAAGTTATGGAAACAGCCAAGATGCCCCACCACTGACGAATGGATTAAGAAAATGTGGTATCTATACACAATGGAATTCTATGCAGCCATGAAGAAGAACGAAATGTTATCATTCGCTGGTAAATGGATGGAATTGGAAAACATCATTCTGAGTGAGGTTAGCCTGGCCCAAAAGACCAAATATCGTATGTTCTCCCTCATATGTGGACATTAGATCAAGGGCAAACACAACAAGGGGATTGGACTTTGAGCACATGATAAAAGTGAGAGCACACAAGGGAGGGTGAGGATAGGTAAGACCCCTAAAAAACTAGCTAGCATTTGTTGCCCTTAAAGCAGAGAAACTAAAGCAGATACCTTAAAGCAACTGAGGCCAATAGGAAAAGGGGAACAGGTACTAGAGAAAAGGTTAGATCAAAAAGAATTAACCTAGAAGATAACAACCACACGGGAAATCAATGTGAGTCAATGCCCCATATAGCTATCCTTATCTCAACCAGCAAAAACCCTTATTCCTTCTTATTATTGCTTATACTCTCTCTACAACAAAATTAGAAATAAGGGCAAAATAGTTTCTGCTGGGTATTGAGGGGGGGAGAGGGAGGGGGTGGAGTGGGTGGTAAGGGAGGGGGTGGGGGCAGGGGGGAGAAATGAACCAAGCCTTGTATGCACATATGAATAATAAAAGAAAAATGAAAAAAATGCAAAAAAAAAAAAAAAGAAGTGGCTAGGAATAGGGACCTCACTTGTAGGAGCAGGTATATTGAAGCCAGAATATTTGCGCATTAAGAGATGCAATGGCCCAGCGGATTCAGGTAGGTAGGACATTCAGGGAGATGTCAGTGTGATTTTTGAAAAGAAACAAACCAGAATGTTCAGAGGGCCAGGTTTCATTTTAAGAAATGCAATCTTTACTCTGAAAGTGCTGGTGAACCATCAGCTTATTCTCTGTAGAGCAGTCCTGTGTTCATGCAGCTATGTTAGAAAGACAGTGCAGTGTGGGTTGGAGGGGGGTGGTCCACACTTGGTAATTTTGCTCACTAAAACCCTTGGGAGATGAAGCACATAACTCTTAAGTATGAGACAGACACTGGCAGATGAGAAATTTTTATTTTTAAAAACCTTTTAGCACAAAATGTTAAGAGAAAAATAGAGGAAGAATGGTACAACTAATACTGATGTGCCTAACTTAGATCCACCAATTTATAACATTTTCCATATGCATGCTTGTATTCTTTTTCTCTGCTGAAGTACTTTTTTTTTTTTTTTAGCAAATTGCAGTTATCACTACATTCCTAAGAACTTTACCAGGCTTCTCTCTAAATAAAAACATCAGAAGAGTGATAATTAGGTGGAAAAAAATCAAGAAAGTTGGGATTTGGGGGAATAGATAATGGGTTCTCTTAGGTCCAAATAAAAGAACCATATATTTGTATTTACTACTTTTTACTATTATCAACTTGTGGTTATGTGCTATTTCTTTTCCATAATTTTTTTGAGGCTTTCAGAAAATGAATGTATAGCAAATGCTCTTAAATTTTAAATCAAGGCTGGGCACAGTGGGTCAAACCTATAATCCCAGCTACATGAGAGGCAAACATTGAGAGGATTGTGGTCTAGGACAGCTGAGTGATAAAGCAAGACCCTATGTCAAAATAACCAAAGCAAAAAATGCTGAAGGTGTGGTTCAAGTGGTAAAGTGCTTGTCTAGGATGTACGAGTCCTAGTTTTGGAGTTCAACCCACATTGCGGGGAGTTGAGGACAAAACAAAACAAACAAAAAGTTAAGTCAAAACTTGGATGAAAAAAATGCTCACCATCCCTGGTCATAAAGGAAATACCAATCAAAACCATTCTAAGATTCCACCTCACTCTGGTTAGAATTGCTACCATCAAGAACCCCACCAACAACAAATGTTGGAGAGGATGCTAGGAAAAAGGAATCTTCATTCACTGCTGGTGGGAATGTAATCTAGTACAATCACTATGGAAAATAATTTGGAGGTTTCTTAAAAAACTAAATATAGATCTGCCATATGATTCAGCAATACTACTCCTAGTGACATACCCAAAGGAATGTGACTCAGGTTATTACAAAGGCAACTGCACACCCATGTTTATTGCAGCACTATTCACAATAGCCAAGTTATGGAAACAGCCAAGATTCCCCACTATCAATGAACAGATGTTTTTAAATGTGGTATTTATACAACATGGAATTTTATTTAGCCACAAAGAAGAATAAAATTTTGTCATTTGCAATTAAATGGATGGAACTGGAGAATATCATCTTAAGCGAAGTTGTTCAGGCCCAGAAGGCCAAAAATCACTTCCTCATATGTGAATTATAGACCTAAAAACAAATACAGTAATATTATTGCACATGGGTCACAAACTAAGAGGAGACTGTGCATGGGAGGAGTAGGGAAAGGGATGGAAACCTGAAACTTGAATGTAATTGATATGGTCACTGTATAAAAGTAAATATAGTAATCTTAAACTGGCAGAGGCCACTGTGGGAAGGGGAGTAGGAAGTAGGGAGAGATTTGGTAGAGATGAACAAGTATGGGTTGTAATACACATATGCTGGTAACAACACTAGCAATTTCTCTGTACAGTTATCTTTATCTAAAGCTAGCAAAATGCTGTTTTTTTCATAATTCTTATGTTTTCTTTTCAACAAAGTCAGTGAATCAGAGGGCAGAACAGGTTCTGCATGGAAGTGGGGGGGGGAGAAAGGTGGGGGCAAGGGGGAGAACGGTGGGGGCAAGGTGGTCAAGATAATATATGCACTTATAAGTAAATGTAAAAACGATAAAAATAAAATTTATTTAAAAAATTGGAACTTTTTTGATTAGAAAACAATATCCAAAAAAAAAATGCACAAAAGTTGAAGAGGTCATTTCTTTTCCTAAAACAGTGGCCCATGACAGACTTCTCTGTGGAAGGAGGGAAGTACCAGGCCCTTTAATTATGCCAGAGCCCAGAGGAGTGGAAGTTGGTGTGGGAAGCAGATGCGTTAGCACAGTGTGATGTACAGAGAGAGCAGCAGGCTAGCCAAGTGGAGCAAGTGTGGGACACTTACTATAGGATAAGGGACAGTGGCCCAGATGCTAGCCTTTCTATGTCTTTAGTGAAGAGAATTTTCCCACCATACTTTTGACCCATAGTTTTCAATTAAGAGAAATGATTAGCAGTCTTCTTCCCTTGAGCAGCTGAACTAGGAAGGGGATGAACAGAGCCATAGAATAAATGAAAATACTTAAACTATCCAATAAAATACATAATGTTATCATAGTTACAGTTGGCAGCAGTTCTAATAATTTACTCATTCTTTTTCCATAATTAACTCTGCATCAACACAATTGCAATTAATTCTTTACTGCTGTTCTTAAGGTGAAAATACAATTAATTTTGGTATTTTGACATAGTATTTCACAAATAAGAATTAACTTGGAAAGTTTAATTTTTGATAGCTCCAATATAGGGCCTAAGGAGACTGAGAAAACTAGACAATTCACATCATATATGTTGTTATATTAGTAAACACATAAGATCATGTTTATTAATATCCAGATGTTCCCAGTAGGCTACATTTTTAGAATTACTGGTTGAATTTCACAATATTAATTTGTTTCCAGGAAATAATGTAAATGTTTAGGGTAAATGATTTTTGTTATTTAAAAGACATCCTTTTAGAGAGATTCCTAGCATTGAAATCTCTCTGTATAGCTGTCCTTATCTCAACTAGCAAGAATACTATGTCTTTCTCATTATTGCTTATTTCTACTCTTCAACAGAACTGGAGAAAAGCACAGAACAGGTTCTGCCTGGAGGAGAGGGGGGAAGGGGAGAGAGGGTGGGGGTGGAGGCAGGAGGGAGCAATGATCCAAACAATGTATGCATGTGTGAATAAATGAATAATAAAATAAATAAATAAAAAATATTTTTCTTTTAAAAAAAATTTAAAAATCGTTTTAATTTTTGCCATTTAGTAGTTATTGGCTAAATTGTGGTTGGAAAGCAGACAATTATAATGACAAATGTTATTTCTTGTCTCTACTATATGTCGTCTCTGTTAGTGGGATGTTCTGCTCCATGTCAGGGACTTGGGCTGATAGAGGGGCCATTATCAGACAGTAGTTTTATTACTATTATTATTAGACAGTTTAGAAAGAGGCAGAGGTAGATCCCACATTAGTTCATTTTTGTTACTTATACAAAACATCTATTTATTTTTAAAATCATTGTTGTACTGGGGGTACATCGTGACAATTACAAAGTTCTTAAAATATATCATAGCTGAGTTAATTCCTTCCATAATTCCCTTTTATTTCCCCTACCCCATTCCTGGAATATTTTCAACAGCCTCATTTTTCACTTTTCACACAAGAGTACATAATATTTCCACCGTATTTACCCTCCGATACCCTTTCCTTATATCTACTCCCCACCCTATTGGTTCTTAATTGCAGTCTCCCTGAACGTGACAAACATAGGTTTGAATGATAGCATTCACAGAGGTTCATGAGAGGGCAACCAATGGCAAGGGGAGAGTGACATATAATTCTTCCCTGTGCTCACAAGGGAGAAGTTACAGAAATGATTTTGAATAGCACCATAGTTAAACACAATTAGAAGAATTTCCAAATTTCACGAACATGATCAAGTTTGCTACATTTTGTACTTTGGCATACTGACAGACTTCTTTGTAATTGATGGTGATGGCTGAAATCATTTATTATATCCCAAATTTATAGTATCATAACCTGTTATCAGTCTCCACAGGGTTTGTGAGTTTAAATACTACAGTGATTTATGTGAGTTTCAGAATTCCCATGCATACTGTGTGGTAATGAATGGCTTCTGTGTATTAAATTAATTTGCCTATTGTAGAATTAAGATTTCCCATCTTTGAAAGCTACTCTGTAGATTCCTGGGCAACATTTGCGGCTACTATGATTTTGTAGTTATTTCCTTATTTGTCTTCAAAGTGTTGTGCTAATTTTTTTTTAAATATGGCAAAAATCACATAACATGTATACAGCTCAGTAGTGTTAAGTATATTCATATTGTCATGCAATAGATCTGCAGAACATTCTCATTTAAAAAGCTAACTCTCTATATGCATTAAACATTTCAAACTCCCACAGCCTCTGGAAGCCACTATTCCACTTTCTATGATTTTGACTCCTTTGGATTTTTACTGTATGTAGAGCCATACAGTATTTTTATTTTGGTGATTGGCTTATTTCTTCTTCTTGGAGTCTAAATCATATTTCATTATATGTATACACTATATTGTGTTCATTTGTCTTAGACATTTATTTTGCTTCTAACCTTTGGCCATTGTACGTTGGAGTGTGCATGGTTTTATGAAGCTGGTTGCCAGTCAAAGGAAGGAAGGCATAACACAAGGTGCCAGAGGAGCAACTAGAGGATGTGGATATGAAGTGGACACTTTTATTTGCAAATAAGCTTGAAAACTACAGCAAAGATATTAAGGGAAAGGTAAAGCTAATGTTTGAGAATCTTGTGTGTTTCTCCCATCCAAGTATTAAGCAGACTAATAAGCTTAGACTCTGAGAGTAGATTAAATCAGGTGTTTTCAGAATGGCATGGTTTTAGATGTGTGTGTTTCTTTTTGCCATCACAGTAAGTATGTGAGAATCTCTCCCTAATAGTCTAGTGGCAAGGATAAGTAAAGGAGGCATAAACATTGATTTCATCTGACAATAGAGAGGACTGATTGAGGAAGTATACAGTGGAGGTAAGGGATGCATTGCAAGGTGTGATGAGTACTGAATTTGTGCTTCTCATATTGGAATCCTTTTGAACTGTGGGATTAGGCAAGATTGCTTAAAGTTCAGTGTCCTCATCTGTACCAATGCTTATAAAATAGAATTTTATGAGGAATAGATGGAATAATACATGGTGAATTTAAACCTAGGGTCTGGAAAAGTGCACTGAATTTATGATCAATATCACTAACATGAGTGTTACATGTATTTTAAATTATTTTATGTGGTTCCTAAGGTCTCCTAGCTTGTAACTTGTTCCTACAGTAAGTGATAGACTCACATTGGTAAAGTAAGATCTGCTTCTAACCAAAGTGTGAATTCATTTCATCTTGGGACCTGTAAAACTAGGTTACAGGAAGTGAGAAATGAAAAGTGATGAAAATGGGATTGATGAGTCCTAATAGAAGTTGTCACCTGATGATTACCTGTCAGTCTTGGTCCATTCCATTTAATCTTATTCTGTTCAGTAGTTTGGCCAAAGTCATGCTGTCAGTTTGGCAGAAAATGAATATGATCCTGATTCTCACTGATTTTAGACTCTGTGCTTTCATTAGTAGGCTTCACTGTCTCCACATAAGTAAAATAATGAAGTGCTTTTATTGAGAAGGGAAAGAGAGGTTTGGGGAGGTCGGAGTTAGCCACACACTGATGTTTTTCTAAGTAGGGCCTATATTAGTACCTCTTGTGTTGTTATAACAAAATATCCCAAGATTGGGTACTTTATAAAGTACAGAGATTCATTTAGCTCACAGCGTTGGAGGTAGAAAGTCCAAGATCAAGGCATCCCCATCTGTGCAGCCTCTGGTCATGGCCCCTTGACTTAAATCAGAACATGATGAGGAAGTGGGAAGGAAAACAGTTGTGTGCCAAAGATGCCAAGCACATGCGATAGCCTGGCTATATAACACCTGTCTGTGTGCAGTAACTCACTACAGCAGACCATCAGAGAAAGGCTGTGGTGTCCACCTGTAATCCCAGAATTTGGAACACTGAGGCAGGAGGATCATGAGTTTGAGACTAGTCTGGTCTGCATGGCAAGACCCTCTATGAAAAGAAGAAAAACAATTAAAAAAAGAGTCCCACTTAGTCCAACCTCTGAAACTTCTGTATCTCACAATGCCAAAGTGCGGTCCAAGCTTCCAGCACATGAACATTTGGGGAGCATGCTCAAAACACATTCAAAACATAGCAGGACTACTATGCAGTGCTTAGTGAATAAAACTTGTAAGATATACCTTAATTATTAAAAAAATCATTAAAAGTTTGCTTTCTCCACTAGTAAGGAGTAAGGAAATGTCAGTGGAATTTTGAGATGGATGTGGGCTTGAGAATTAAGGATAATATAGTTATGTCAATTTTCACTGCCCCAACAGTAAGAGGAAAAAGCTACATTGTTGGTGCTTCCTTGCAGACATTTTAGTAGCAGGTGGTAGGAAGTGAGTGTAATAACAAAAGTCACCAGCAGAGAAGCATGAGGTACAGAGCTGGTGAGTGTGCGCAGCACTGCAGATGATGCCCAAATGTGGCCAGAGGGGAGAGAGGAGAAACAGGTCATGGTTCATGCTTGCAGTCATGGTGCACTTGTCAGGAATGGTTGGATGTTCTGGAATAAGGTTACTGGCAACAAGTATGAAGTCATCCCTTACACTTATGCTTATAGAGCCTGGGTGCATGGTAAGGGTGTTGCTGAGATGACTGAGTGTTGCAGCCTGTCAAGTGCTCCTGGCTAATGCCCTTTCTGCAGTGGACCAGGGCTGCTAGGGGTTACTCCATGAAAGCCTGTCTCTCCCTTCTGGGTCACTGTAAATTGGAGTGTCCTTCAGTCCATAAAGGGTATGGGAAGCTTTCAGTGGACTCTTCTGCTCTGTTCTCTTCATTTGAGGAAAAGAGATAGATTCTTTCACATTACATAATGATGAAACCTTGCTGAGTTGGGAAAATGTGGGGCTTTAAATTTTTTTGCAATGTTCCTTTATTTTTGAAAACTGGGATATTTGGGTTTGGTTACGTAAAGCATATTTTCTTACAGTGTTCTAGCACTTGGCCAGTTGTATTCATGTTTTGAAATTTCCTATGTATGCAGACATTCCTGATGTACAAGGGCCCACTTCATGATTTTTTTGACATTATGATGGTGTGAAGGTGGTTCACATGGAGTAGAATCTATCCTTCAAAGTTTGAGTTTTGGATGTTTTCCTGGCCTGGTGGCATGTGGCACAATGTTCTCTCATGGGCCTGAGTGGGGACAGTGAACTGGGGCTCACAGCTCTGCTGTCATGGCTGAGCGGAAGCCTCACCAGGCTGTGGTGTTTGATGGGCTAGAGGTATTCATACATTCTTGGCTTTGCATATTCTCATCTTACTATGAGTTTATCAGAATGTAATCCCACAATAATTCAAAAAGCAACTGTAAGGACAGAGTCTCAGATTCTTAAGAGTAGCCAAAATTGGAATGTAATTTTATGATTACAAACTGTCTTTCAAAGTTCCATATTTATTATTTTGCATATAGTTTTATACCACAAAAGAAGAAAAACATTTCACTTTCGTTGACTATTTATATGATAAACAATAAAATATTGCTAGAATTCATGCTACTTTTAGATTTGTAAGTAGCTAACAAGAAGGAAATAAAGATAATGATACAGAAGAATGCCCAGCACACCTGGCCTCTCTGATCTGGAAATGAAACCTGACGTGTTTCCTGTTTGGTTCTTCACTGAAAATGCTTGCTAGGACTTGGTCTAAAATAGCAGTTCTCCACACTGACAATCACCAGATCTTTTTACACTCTTTGTAGAAAATCCTCTAAAGAGTTTTGATTATGTGAGTTATATTGATTAATATTAAACAGTAGAAATTAAAATGGGAGATTAAACTGTTGTGATTCACTTAAAAACAACATTAAGGTTGTTGATACAAATAACATTTTTGGATTTATTTTTTTCTCTTTTTATTATCATATATTCATTATACACAGAGATTTCATTGTGATACTTCCATACATTCATATAATGTACTTTGATCAAATTCACCCCCTTTATTACTCTTTCTTATTCTTCCCCCCCTTTAAATAATTTTAACAGGTTTCTTTATACAAATAACATTTTTATAATTTAAAAAAATTTTTTCTTCCACACAAACATATTTGTGAGTTGCAAATGTATTTAATTTTAATGTATTTAATTCTTGGCTCAATAGGAAGCAGTTATTTTCTCATATTTCCATCTGCTTTCAATTTGTTACATGTTCTGGTTGCAAAATAAGAAGAAATTTGACCTCACACAGAACTGTGGGAGCATTTTTCAGTTAATTGTGGATATTCTTTGTTGTTCACACCAAAACATGACATGTGGAAGTTTCTTAAAGGGGAACTTCAATGCATAATCAGAAAACATATTAGGCTTGGGTCACTATACCTACCTACTCCACAGGCTGAGATCAGGAAGATTGTGGTTTGATGCCAGCCCAAGCAAAGTTTGGCTTGTTGATTCATGTCTGTATTCCCAGCTATGCAGGAGGCATATGTAGGAGGATCTCAGTCTGAGGCCAGTTCCAGGGAAAAACATAAGACCTTATCCATTTGGGGGGTGGGGATGGGAGATTCAAATGGTAGAATGCTTGTCTAGCAATCATGAAACTCTGAGTTCCAGTACTTCAAATATTCTATTATTAATTTTTACTACCTCATTCCACATATTCTAAAGTGAACTTCTTCCCCCACCCTCATTCCCACCCTTGGCCATGCAGAATAAAATAATGTCTTCAATTGGTGTTGCTGTCTTGATTCATGGTAAGGTGTCAGTCCTCTTACCCTGCATTGGTACAAGTGTGGAAAGTGCCAAAGACAAATAGCATCTCACTATTTTCCTGAAAATAGTTCTACCTCACAGACCCTTCTGAAAAGGCTTTAGAGACAACTAAAGTCTGTGGACTATATTCTGAGAACTGCCAGGGTAAAAGGCATAAACACTGTTTTTTTTTTCCTTCTTTTGCGATGTTGCAGAATAAACCCAGGATCATGATCATTCCAGGTAAGTGTAATATGGGACTGCATCACTGCTCTGAGCACAAGTTTATGTAGCAGACTTAGGCTGCTCAGCTATCTCTTGCTTTCTTCATATTCTTATATTATGAAGATTTAAGCAATGCTAACAGCAGTCTGCTAGGACTACCTAATACAAATAGAAAATCTTTTAAATTGAGCTTTAAAAATGGTGATATTAGATTTATATTTGAAAAATTTACTCCTGTTGGTGTCACTTTATCGTTCTTTTATATGTTAGTTTTGAGTATTTGTATCTGATGAAATAATCTATACTTGAATTACTGAGCATGGTTATAGTTTCCTGAAAAAACTGGCTGTTAACATAAGTTTTAAATGGTTTGTGATGAGAATTCATTGAAAGTTTGCATACCCTTTTCTTTTACTCTGAGCCTTACACTTGCCAGGCATATGCTCTACTGTTTGACCCATGTCACCATCCAGAATGTTCTTGCTTTGGAATGGCTTGATTTGTTGCTTATCTGCATTACTGGTGTGTGTTTTCACATTGATGAAGTTTTTCCCCAGATGACTATGTCACTAGGTTGATTTAAGTCAATTTTTACTTTGCTGAGAACTCAAAAAAATTTCCTTCTCCAAATGCTTGACTACTAGATGTCATTAGTGACATGGGGAGCACAGGGCAGGTAGAAAATGAACATCCTAAGCTCAGAGACTGCGCATATTTCACTGTTTCCATGTGAATGGTGCCAGAAGAACCTAATACAGTGTGATATACAGACACAATGTTCAGCTGGAATAATGAAATTTCAAAAATAAGCCTTTTTAAAGGAAGGTTGCAGTAGTTCTGTTGTGTACTGTAAATGCTTCAGGTGCATTTTATACTGCTCTTATGTTCCCGGCATTTGGGTCTTTCTCTTTTTTATGGAAAGATGGACTGAATTTCAATTTAAAAATATCTGGTAATCCCTCTCAGCACATACTGTATCAACTAGTATTTTTGTGTTGTAGTAAATTGATTCCATACAAGAGTCAGTAATAATTATGGCTGGGTTCTGACAAATTCCAAAGCATTTTCAATAAATTTGGCCAAATAAATTAATATTGTTACATTAAAGTTTAACTCAATTTGAATGTCAGACTCAGAAACCTTAATTCATTCCACAAAATGTTAAGTATTTTTCTGGATAGGAGTCTATCAAACCATTTTTTAAAATTCATATACATGTATATGTGTTGCAAACATACTTTGCAGGATATATACTTAGAAGATATTTACACAGTAGTACATACACGTTTCTACAGATTTAACCCCCAGTGTTCCTTATGAAATTAATTATTAGAAATGCTAAGTCTTTACATATGTGGCAGTAACATCTCAAAAGGATGTTTCAATGTGAATATAAGATTTTCCTTAGTATTAAAAGGAATGAGAATGTACCAAATTGTATGAAGTTCTAATTTTGTTAGGTATAAGCATAAATTGGCTTATATGATGTATATGGTTTATAAAAGTGAAACTTTGTACATTTTTAAGCTGTAAGGAAAGTAGTAGGATGCATGGTGGAGATAGTAGAGAGTATATATTTCCATGGTAGACATGTATGGATCTTTCCCATTCTTGCCAACTTAAAACTTTGAAAGTCTCTCTGTACAGCTTATAAGAGTTCAGTGTTCTGCTCTCCCTCCTTTTAGAGTGAAGTATCTATGTCAGTTACTCCTAATTTTTGTCTTTTCTCCGCCATTTATTAATTGATTCAATCATTTGCTCATGTAATTGTGAATTTGAATATTTATTTTATATTTTGGGTCATAATCCAATATTATTTTGTTGTTCAAATTGTTCCAGCAATGGCCTTTGGGGACTCTTTCCAATTGGCTCCTGTGATAAACCCTACATCAGAGTGTGCTTGGTTGTTTCTAACACTTCCTTACTTTTGACATCATAGGTTTATGGGGATCATCTGGCATAGTACCACCATAGTCCTAGCAGTAGCTGCTTCCCTGAGGAACTGGGTTTCTTTCATTGGAGAATAAGATTAATACCAAGGTCTGGGCAGTAGGGATGCTTCTTGCTACCTGAGTATTATTTTAGGTCCTATAAGCTGACAAAACAGAGAAATGAATGTACTAACTCATGAATAAGCACCCACGTGTTTCTGGGAACATTTCTGTGTGCAATCAGGTGTAGCTATATTATGCTAATGTAAATTCTGACTCTTCTCTTCAACTGTAATCTGTTTGCAAATGGGTCATCCAGTGACTTCCCTTGCTTATCTGTAAATTCCTTCCACAGAGTGAAGGATAATGCTCCAGCATCCCTTTACTTGTTGCTCAAGCCTAGATACATATGTAGCAGTATCAGAGTTGTTAACTCATGGGAAACAACTTTAGAGAGGTGATCTTACTACTTTATTCCTCTGATAGTGGCATGTCGGAGCCAGCAGTGGGACAGTGCCTGTGTGATTTGGCATTTGGCCTTGTGAGAAAACTCCAAGGAACTGAGACAAAGGCCTCAGGACCAGATATCCAGAAAAACAACAATGCTCAAGGTTCCCCAGATAGCTTTGTGTCCTTCAGATATAAATAAGAAGGTTATGCTGTGTGCTTCTCCTGCCTCTCTGTTTCTGTTTTAAAAGAGGTACAACAAAGAGTTAATTTTAACTGTGCTTCCTTGTATTAATGTAACCTTGACCAAATACTCTCTGTGAAAAAACAGCTTATAAAAAAGCAGACGTGATCTTCAATAAAGTGCCTATTGAACACAGCTCAATAGTCCCCCATCTTTTTTGGCTCTGGTCACCAAGGTCCAGCCAATAAACACCAACAGTGGCAAACTTTTTAAAATCTAATGTAATCATTCTTTTCCTCCAAGATACCTTATGTTAGTTTTAGTTTTATAATTTCATTGTGTAATTTGTACAAATATAAAATGTGAGGATATGTACAGAAAAGTTTGTAAAACTTTTTTAAGTACAGTTTTAAAATTGCTTATAACTTTAGCATCTATGTGACTACCACCTAGGTTAAGAAATCAAATACCTGTAATCCAGTCCCTGCTCTGTTACTGCTCTGTCACTCCTCCTTAGGGATGGACAGAAAAGAGAGAAGATTCCTACTTCAGCAATGTGTACTGCACGGTCTATAACTTCTCCAACCATTCCCAGACAGTGTGTTTTGGTTTTGCTTTTTGTTGAAGTTTATAAATGAAATTAAACCATACATGGTTTTGTAGGCTTAACATTTATATTTATTTTTTAAAAAGTTATAACAACTTATAAATATTAAAACTGGATACATAGGATAAATATTTTCAAATCCAGGAGGAAAAGTATTATCTTGTTAATTAATTGCCTAGCACACCTCAATAATACTTTTTGTTCCATAATTTTTGACTGTCTACCTTTTTTTTGAGAGGTCTTTCTATGTAGCCAAGACTGGCCTTGAACTCATAATCTTCCTGTCTCAGCCTCCTGATCTGTAAAATTACAGGGATGAATCATGATGCCAGGAAGTTGTCTGCTCTTTTGATTGCCTCTTCAAACGCAGTATTTTCTATTATTTTTTGCTTTTTGGAAGCACTGAGGATTGAATTCAGGGCCTCATGCTTGCTACACAGCCACTCTTACAACTTGAATCACTCCACAAGCCCTTTTCTGTGATGGTTTTATTCCAGATAGGTTCTTGTGAACTATTTGTCTGGTGCTGGCTTTGAAACCCAGTCCTCTTGATCTCTGCTTTCTGAGTAGCTAAGATTATAGGATTGAGCCATGAGCACCTGCCTAAATGCAATATTTTCTTTAAGAGAAGATTATACATGTTCAAAGATAAGGTGACAGTGGCTTCGAGGAAGTCCCCAAAAAAACATACCCACCACCCCCACCCCAGACACCCTACCCGGGAGAGCCTGGAAGGCAGGTTAATCAGCCCTATTTGTTTTCACGGCCCATTCATTCTTCCCACCAAAAGCATCTGCAGCGGGGATGAAGCCATCACCCTGGTCCCCGTGGCTGCACTGCTGTCCACGAGTCGGGGCCAGGACACCATCACCGTGCTCCAGAGCCACGCGGAGACCACGATGTTCCCTGGGGAGGCCTTCCCCACTCCTCTCATCCCGGAGACAGAGGCATCAGTTCCTCGTGGGACCCGGACCCCTCCCACACACCCCACTGACCTTGGCGTGGAGCAGAACCACGCCAAAAAAAAAAAGAGATTATAGTAATCTGACCCTTTTTACATCACTTACCAATTTTTTTTTTTACTATTCATAGTTTGGATCAAAACAGTATTCAATTTTCCACAAAAATTCTGATAAATTTAATTTATATATATTTGATGAAAAGAAAAAGATCAATGCTGTATTATTGTGTATATTCCTGACAGAACAGAATTTCCATTTTGATAAGATCTAAGAAGAATTGATTGCATAGCATTATAATTTTACAAGTTTGAGTGACTGGTAGAAATCTACCTCAAACTGCTGGTGTTGAGGGCTGTAAAAACATCGTCACATAATGTGACAGGTTTTGAACCTATGTCCTATTTATGAAGCCAGTCTTGTCAGCACAGTGGGTTGCTGTTGTAATCCTCAAAATCTGTTTCCACTGGTTGGCTAACAGCAAGTTCAACATATACAGCACTAAGGAACTATGACTAAGTCCACTGCATGATTACATTTCCTCTAAACCAAAATTAAATTTATCTTCAATGGCAACTCATCTTTAATTAGATTCCCCAAATATCACCATTCATTTTGTATTCTTTTGTGTCTTGTCTTCTCACCCTTTGTGCCATCATCCCCACTTCCAGGCCCAGAGTGATTAATTTCAATGAAGTTAGGCACAGTTTTCCTTTAGGATTTTTGATTTATGTATTTTGTCCATCAAATGTTTTATGATCATGTGATCGTGATATATTGGATTTAATACTTTGTAATTTATTGTTTGTGGTACTAGTAATTGTACACACAGCCTCATCCTTGCTAGACAAGTATTCTACCACTTGAGCTAATCCTTGAGTCAATATTTTTGTGTTTGTGGGAGGATTTCTCTAACTTCTCCTGGACTGGCCTTAAATTTGGAGTCTTCCTGTCCCCACTTCCATAGTAGCTTAGATTCCAGGCATGTTACCACCACACCTGGCTTAGAAGTGATTTTTGTATAATGACTTACAAGTGATTTTTGTATATGTTGTGAGGTAGGTATCCAAATTAATTTTTCCCACACAATTATCTAGTTGTTTCACCATGACTTATGAAAACTGATCTTTCCTCTGTGCTGGAAATGCTAGCATCTCAAAACTTCATTACAGTGGTTACAGTGGTTTTAGCTCCAGATCTTAAAGGGATTATTTCAACATTTCTTTGTCATGCTCTGTTTTTTTCTGCCTATCCTTTTTCTTTTTATGGCTTTGAAATGTCTATTTTCCCTTGTTCTTCCTTAGTAGCTGAGCATTCTACCATACTACTGCTTATTTCATATATATGTCATGAAGATGGTGGCTATAACATTTCAGCCAAATACTGGGTACTCCCCAGGCTTTCTTTAAATGGCTCCAAGAGTTCTCTGTGTAAAGATAAGTGCCACAGGCCAGATGTGTTGACAATCTCATCAAAAGAGCTATTTTCCCCATGTTCAATGTCTTCTGTTTTGTTCTGCATGCTGATGGTTCCTTAATGACTTTGATGATCAAGGCAGAAGACAGAACCACATCTTGGCCTGCCTACTGTGAGTGGTCAGTTTTCAGACCCTTTATGCCCTGGTTATTGTGGTAGTATCATCAGCCTTTCATGGAGACAGACTAGGGGACTGATCTTGGGGTCCACAGCAGAAGAGACAATTAAGTCTTCAGTAAATCTCAGATATATGACTTTGATCTTGTGGGGTCAACTTGGGCGGCATGATGTAGGTAGCTCATGTGTGATAATCAAGATTTGGAACAATTAAAAAAAATTGCACCTTGCCCACTTCTGAGCCTTAAACTGAAAGCTGTCCTGTATATCCTCTGTTAAAGTTTTCTTTCATTCCTAGTTTGCAAAAACATTTTTTTAATGATTAGTCTTTATTTTGGTCAGATGTTTTTTATTTATCTACCTTAATGAGCTTATGATGAGCTTAACACCAAATTAGAGTTTTGAACATTAAACCAACTTGCTTTTTAGGGACAAGCAATTAAGTTATAATTTATTACCCTTCTATAAACTGCTGGATTTGGTTTGCTCATACTTTGTTTAGAATTTCAAGATCTGTGTTCATGAGTAAGTTTAGAATGTAACTGTATTTTCTCATTTTTTACTTTTTTTTTTGATTGAGACAGAGTATCACTATGTATCCTATGCTGGTCTTGAACCTGTTGATCCTACTCCTTCAATGTCACCTGTGCTGAGATTTACAGACAGGTACTACTGCACCTGGACCTTCTCAATTTCTGCCATATTTTCATGAAGTCATGCTAATAGTAGGAAGAGTCTTTATTATTCTATGGAAAATTTTGTATAAGATCAAATAAACTTCTACTTGAGTGGGTGGAACTTACCTGTTTGGCCTCAAGGGTATGGGAATTTTCTTTTTGATAAGAATTTTATAACTAATTTATTTATTTTGAAGGTCTTAAAACTACTCCAGCTTGCTGTTTATCCTTGGGTCAGTTTGCCAACTTATATCTTTGTAGGATTCTGCACATTTCTTCAAAAATATGAAATTTTTTGGGAAATAAAATTGATGTTAATATTGTTTTTATGTCTATTGTTTCCATGTTGATTATTTTGCTCTTGATATTGATATTATTATAATCTCTTCCTTTCTCCTTAATTTTATCTCAGTTTTGTCACTTCTGTTAACCTTTTTAGGTATAAAACTTGTAGCTCTATTAAATTCTCTTGCTTTTATTTCATTAACTTTGACCCTTCTTTTTCTAATTCTTTGAAATACCTTGTTCATAAATGTTCAGTACTTCCTTTTATCCTGATGTCCATTTAAGACTATTTTTCTGTTTTATTTAATTTCACAACTTAAAAATATTTTCTATAATAAATTTTTGTTTCACTGTAGTATTACTTTGCAAACGGTCATTTAAAAAAGTCCAAATAAGGATTTTTCATTTATATTTTTATTATTGATTTCTGCCTTAATTGCTTTGTGATCAGAAAGCTAAATTCACATTGTTTTAGCCTTTGACAATTTCTTTGGACTTATTTTAAGGCCTGATATATGATCAATTTTGGCTAAGTATTGCATATATATTAACAGTATATTGTGTATATGCTTATATATGGGAGTATATAGATATATTCTTATGTGTCTCTTTTAGGTCAAATTTGTGGATTAAAACATTCAAATATTCTGTTCATGAATTCCTTGGAGGTACTGCATGTTTGGTTCCAGACCACTGCATTAAGGCAAATAGGGCAATAAAGTGAGTCACACAAAGTTTTGTTTCCAGTGCATATAGAAGTAGTATTTACACTATTCTCTGGTTTCTTAAGTAACATTATGTCTAATAAACAATGTACATGCCCTAATTAAAAATATTTTATTGTCAAAAATGCTAACAATCATCTGAGTCTTAAGACTGTCCTAAGGCTTTGGCAGGTGGAGGTCTTGTTCCTTATCAATGGCTGATACCTTAGTTGCTGAAGGTCAGGATACCTGTGTCACTTTCTAAAAGAAGACAAGATGATGTTTGCTGCATCAACTGACTCCCTTCATGAATTCCCTAAACATGTGATACTATCTGATAGAGTTTTGCCCCCTATGGAACTTCTTCCAAAACTGTCATCAATGTTGCTGCTTTAGCAACTAGGTCTATGTGCTGTTCTAAGTCCTTTGCTGGCACTTCAACAGTATTCACAGCATCCGCATTTTATTCTTTTTTGAGCTGTATCTTATCTCCTTTGCACTGATATTTTTATTAAGTTTTTAATTTTGGTAATATAAGTTCTTTATAAGAATTTCTGTTCAGATGTTTTAAAAATATCTAGCCAACACATTCAAGTTATTTGCACCAAAGATTAGTCTAGTTCAGAAATAAAATTCTTATTGACTTTTTTTCCAAATCAAAACTGTGATACTTTTATTCTTAAGAGATGAATTCAAATTATTGAAGATACTGGATAGGTCAATGAGATTTGCCACAAAGAAAAATAACCCTCATTTGTACTATCCATGTCGTGAAAATACTGTTACCATTTTCATTACAAAAAAAGCCTCAGCCTCACTTGATCATTTTTTCCCCTTGATGATTTACTTGTTTCACTGTAGTTTCCAGGTCTGAACTTGGTGTTCTTTTCTTCCACTAGTTTCTAGAAAGAAGTATATTGTGATGATTTGACTTGATCAAATTTATAATTTTCACAGTTTTCTTCCATAGCAAACTGATTGCCAGGCACATAGCTGCTTGTTTTTCTGATCTCTGTGAACAAAGAGCAGTGTGTGAATTGGCATTTAGGAAGCACTGTGTTTATATTACTATATTAAATCACTGTGCTGGCCCTTCTCTGAACTAATCAACTAGTCTTTGATCTATTTTTGTCAATCGGATATGTGGACGTACATAATTGTAATTGTGTAAATTTTCTGAGCTTAAATGGTAACAAGCAAACATCAATGGAAGTTATTAGAAGACCACTGACAAGACTCAACTCTGCAGTGTTTTTATGATCTTGACAGTTGATTTGACCCTTCTTGCATGAAGTGCAATGTCTCCTACACCCTTGACCAAAGAACCTGTCTCGTCTGCCTGGGAAGGTTGTCTTCTTTGAGCTCACAACTTCTAGTAGCAGTGCAAAGGGAGCAGTGAGGGCAGAAGGTACACCTACCTTGTTATCCACATAAGCTAAGTCAACCCTGGTGACCAATGTCATAACATAGATTGCAGCCAGATCATCCTCACATCCTTATATAACCTTATGTAGCAGTGAGTGGACTTGATTTCTCCTACAGTCATATTCTTGCTGCAAACTTTTTGTTGTTAACCCCAGTTTTTTACTATAATTTAAAATACATTACTTTGTACACATTAATGGGATTCACTGTGCTATTTCCACACATGCATACCTCATGCACTGGTTATGCCCATCCACCTTTCTTGAACTTCTGACAATTTTGACAATAGGTGAACAAAATCTTAACTGTCTTTGACTTTGACAGTGCTAAATCTCTGATGGAAACAGACTGCAGATAGTACCTTAAGGCTTGATCTCCATTTCTGATGGAGACACTTACCATGCATCCCTAAAGTTCATAGATCAGTGAGGCAGGAGCGTTACAGTGACTTAGCCACACAGATCATCCTCTCATCCTTCCTCAGACAGCCTTAAGGAGCAGTGGGCAGCAGTCCATACCTTTAGAAACAAGAACAATCTGCTTTCATGCACTGTTTCCTCAGAGGCCTGGAGACCAGGGGGCAATTTGGAAAGTCTTGCTTCCCCTGCAGTGTCTTTCTCAGGAGAAAATGCAACAATAAATGACATTTGAATTGAAGGTGTACCAATTAAATTAAATCTAAAAATGTTTGGGGGTCTTATGAAATAAATAAGAATAATTTTATTGGGAGATTATTTTTATAGGCTGTATTCTCATATATGCTTAGGCATATCTGATACTGATTAAAATAAGTCAAATCACTAGGTTTTGTATTGTAATAGCCTTCACTGTCACAAAATACATTTTTGTTTTTTTCGCCTTTCTTATAATCTTAGTACAACCCTGGAGGGTCAGTCTTCGCAGGAATTTGTTCTGATGGTTTAAGTGACTAAACATATTAAGGGCTATCTTGGTAGATTTCAGATTCCTGTTGGTTTATATTTGTTCAATATTAAAGGATTCTTTTCTTTTTGTTGATATGAACATTTTTTTCAGGAATATATCTGTCATTCAAAAGACATAATTGCTTTTTCCTGTAAAGAGGACTTTAGGCACACAAAATAAGTCATTCTACTAAAAACGGAGATCAAACTTAAAAGATGATTTCATTCAGTAAAGATGTAATTAAACAGGTATTTTAAAGCTATTTAAAATCTTGATAAAAATTAAAACATATCAAGCTGGAGTGTAGTTCAAATACCTTTGAACTAGTATATGGCACCAATAAAAACAAGATCAAAAACTTTTAAAATAATTTGTCTACCCTCACATTAAATGTTAAGTATTTCTGATAAAGTGAACTTGGATCTTCTAGATTTTTGAGCTTCAGTGAAATGTTTTAAGATAAGAAACAGTAAACATAAAGTCTATATATATTATTTTGACAAGTTAAAGATTTCCAAAAGATCACCTTCATAAATATCTGGAGAGAATTTTTGCTCTAGCAAATGCCTCTTCAGCTGAATTTTCATAATGTGGGTCACATGTAATAAGATAATTAGGGATTGGTTACATTTTGTAGACATACACTATGTTGGGTTTTACTTTTATTGAAATAATATTCCTTAAGGTCAATACTCTTCATGGAATAATTCCTCACTACTTAACTAATTTGGGATACCACCCTTATTTTATTTTGGTCCTTTATGTGTTTTCAGTCTGTATCTGGTTATTCTATTTCACTTCAATAGGTTTTCCAGGTTATCTTTTTGATCTGTCCAGCATGGTGAATTTACTCCTAATGCCTATGAATTCTCTTGCAAGCAAAATTTCCTGTTTATGGAATACTTGGTTGTGGGCTGAAAGGTTGGGAATCAGTTAGTGTGGTGGTTATCAAGTGTAAAGCACCAATTTTTTATTTTTAACTAAAATAAAGTATTTTATAACTTATATTGTACATTAAAATCCATGTGTCGAGGTGCCTTGATTATTAGTTGAGAAATTTGTAACCTACATCTTTTCCCCCATTGAAAGTGGGCTTTTACATCTTTTGAATAACATCAGGACTTTTTTACAGGAGTTCAGCTCTTGCACTTTGTAGAACATGTTGTTCTGGAGATATCATAAAGGAAACTGGAGAAGAATGTTCGAAGAGAACTAGCCATTGAAGATTTTTGTGTTCCTTGAGCTCAGCTAGGAACTTTTCTTCACTTTAATGCTGATCAAGAAGCCACTGAGAAAATGTGATAAAGATGTTGACAGCAGCTCCTGTTTATTAATGATGAGCCTTAATATTTTATCCACTTAATATTTTTAACATGTTCATTTCATTGCAAAACAGAGAGGCATATATTAGGTGCTGCATACCCATTCTTTAGCTCTTGGTAAATATAACCATCTTAGGATAAAAGCCTGCCTCCATTTCTACTACATCATTCTGTACATTCAAGAGACTGCTTTTTGCCTCCACAGTTTCTCTTGCCATTGCTTACCTTTCTGATTAAGGTTAGGAGCTATTTCTTTGTCTCTTACTTACAAC
This sequence comes from Castor canadensis, assembly GCF_047511655.1. Classification (NCBI taxonomy): domain Eukaryota; kingdom Metazoa; phylum Chordata; class Mammalia; order Rodentia; family Castoridae; genus Castor; species Castor canadensis. The sequence goes on from NC_133400.1 coordinate 56,615,688, forward strand.
TTACTGCACTTAATGGTAGCTACAGTAGCATGCTGAAAGGTAGGATTTAGATAGCTCCCCTTCAGTGTGAGCGCAGTTCAGATTTACGTTGTATTTGGTTGAACTACATATTACTCTATATTTTAAATAAAGTACAAATTTCAAAATAAGTGGAAATAAGCTCTCTCAGACAATTAACTGCTAAATATTAAAGCAAATAAAGGGTTTTAGACTTTATAGCTGACTGCAGAATCCTAATTGGCCTTATAACTGGTTTAATGTCATATAAATACAATCACTTTTTTAAAGAACAGGAATGGGACATAATCTGTAAGAGTATTCGGAGTTATTATCATTTTACTATGCCTTTATCTTTTGGTTGCATCATGGTAAAGAGAAATCAGATTGCTTATGAATCAATCATACATTGATAATGGAGAGTACTTTATGCAAATCTAGGGACTACTGACATGAAGTTAATTATAATCTGACACATAGATAGCTTCTAAAGATGAAAGTTTTGCACAGTTATATGCACTTGCCTTCTGTTAACTCAACCCTGTCTTATAGATGTTAAGATAATCATGTAGATGATCTTCTAATGTTATTAAATAAACTACAGTATTATAATTACTTAATTTCTTTTGTGTATTTATTTTAGAGTTCTTTAATAATTTGTTGTTATTAAGAAAGTGTAAGGAAGAAAATTATTTCTGTTGAGTTAAAGTACTTTAGTCATATGGGCACTTTTGGAAATAAAGCATACTTTAATTAAGAAAAAATTGAAGCATGTTATGAATGGCACTAAATAGTGCTGGTTATTTTACATTTAACGAAGTATAAAATTTGAAACTTCCTTATCTCATTTTATTAATACCATAAAATTAAATAGTGCTGTTCTGGGTGTTGATATATGTGGTCTTTAGTGTTTATTTATCCTATGTTATAGTAAAATGTTTTTGTCCATTGTCTGTCTATATTTAGAGCATACAAATATCAAAACTAAGAAAAAATGCATAATTGCTTCTGCTTTGGAAATATTTTCCTGAGTGATTTGTAAATACTATGGTTGCTTATAATATTAAATATGATTGAACACGTAGGTCATCTTTTTTTCATTTAATGTGGAGTTACAGGTTCTCTAGTCTTGTTTTAATAATGAAGTTATGAGGAATATGACATGAATGATGATATATATGAATACATGAATAAAAAAAGATAGAGATAATACCAGCACCAATCTTAGAGGGCTATAAAACATTAAATGGGTTAATATTTAGAAACTGTGCTTGGTAAATAAGTTATAAATGTTTATTAAACAAAAAATTCTATTACGATTAAGATAATAAAGGTAGTTTCTTTAAACTAAGTGCATTGTATTCAAGGGGTAAATTCTGAAAGTATAGCTCTTTCATAAATATTACCTATGGTCAATAAAGATATAAAATGGAAAAAAAGTTTCTATAGACTCCCAGTAAATTTTTCCATTGTGATGTCAGAAATTTGAATATCTGGAATCTGCCAGAATAGTGAATGTTCTCACTGGGAACACTTTCATCAAATTATGAGCCATTTATTCTAGGAACTACTACTGTCTTGTACATACTATTGAATTTTCACAGAAGCAGGTTTCTGGAACTGAAAAACATTCCTCACTTGTTTCTTCTGAATTTTTTTGGTGCTTTCTCATTTTAGGTGTCATTAAGAATTAATACTGCTACATTTTAACAATGAATTCACTTTCTTAAGATGGAACAATTCCTGTTATAATACAAATATATATAGAAATGTCACAAGTATATTCTCTATATAGCTCTCTTCAACAATTAAAAGTGACTTTTTTTTTTCTTTATGAAAATCAGAGAATAGGAATCAGAGGGTTTGGAATCTGGAGAGTGGCATGTGTGAGATGTGGGGAAAATGTGGAGGAGGGTGAATACAGTGCAAATACTGTGCACACATGTGTGTAAATGGAAAAATGAGACCTGTAGAAAATATTCCAGGAATGGAGGACAGAGGATAAAGGAGCATGATGTTGGGGGTAAATTTAAGTATGATATATTTGATACATTGTAAGAACTTTTGTAAATGTCACAATGTACCACCACAGAACAATAAAAAAAGGAAAAAAAAACACAAAAAATAAGTCAATTTGTCACATTTGTTAAAAAATTCATTCCTTTGGTTTAATAGCACTAACATAATTTTACCAAATACAGTGAAACAGCAATAGAAAATGAATTATTCTAAACAAGCTTTCTTTATAATTCATGTATATGAATCTTTATACTTTTGTCTTCTTTTTCCTTGAAGCTTCTGAGTATCAACAACTTGTGTCTTAAAACTTATGTGCTGATCATGACATAGATTTATTCCTTTAACAAGTTCTGTGGCGGTGGAGGGAATGATCATCTTACATTCTCTGCTGTCCATTAGTTATTAAATTATCTTGAACTCAGTACTTGAGATGAAATAAGTACACATTGATACATGTTCCCTGTTTTTCTTTTAAAATTTTTCCTTTGTTTAAGTAAATTTTTACTCTGCCTTATGCTATGATTGGGCCTTGTTTTTGTTTTCGTTCCTTGTGCTGGGCCATACCATTGCTATGTGAGGTTATGATTATATGCCCCTAGGTAGCACTGCCAAAACTATGGACCCGATTCTCCTTTCTTATCGGAGAATCCTTATTGAGGATTCCTCATGAGTAAAACCTTCTCATGGTTTTACTAGAGACCATGGGGTGCCAGCAGGTAGCAGTGCCGGGGGCCCCTGGGCCACCATGGCCAATTCCTCTCTAGAACACTACTCAATGTAGGCCCCAGGCCTCCCTCCCAAAGCCTCTGCTAGCAGCTGCAGGAGCCCAAGGTACAGGGGTGACTTTCTGGAACCACGTGTCACAAGGCAGGCCTCAGAGCACTCAGTCCAATGGCCTGACTCAGCCCAGCCCAGCCCCTGCTGGGGTCTTTGCAAACAGCAGCCCAGGACTGGGGTGTCAGGGAGGCCTGGCCTCTGCAGGCACAGTTTCCCCTTCCCTTCTTCACTTCTGTCTCCACCTTCTCCTATCCAGGAAGCACAAAATTGATCCCAGGGCTTTCTCCTCCTTCTCCTACCTCCTGAATTCTCAGATTCCATGTCCCCACTCACCCCAAGTGGCCCAGCCCACTCAGTTTGGTGAGGGTCCTCCTGTAGCGGTCCAATGTTTTCTGGATGAAAGTGGAAAGTTACTTGTGACCATCTCCTCAGGACATGACCAGCCTGGGCCGCCTGCACATCTCACTGACCAAGGTACCAGCAGACCCTGGATAGGCACCAGGATACTGAGAGAACAGGGACCACTGGACAGGTGAGTGGGGGGCCAGAGGCACATGCATGCAGCAGCACCTGGTGGCCTCTGAACTACCATGGCCTGCATGGTGGCTCTCTTTCACCCAGCTTCTCTTGGTTCAAGGTATCCACAGTCTCCTGCCACCTGCTGGGCATCTCCTTGCATGCATTAGTGTTGACTGCAGTCTGTGGCTGTGTGACACCAGTGCTCACTCAGAGACTCCACAGGCTCCTAGCTGTAGCTGAACACACTGTCTGCCCATATGCCTCCCTCCCCCGAACCCCAGTAGCAGCTGTAACATTTCTGCCCTTCTCAGCCACCAAGAAGGGAGACTAGGACACTGCTTCCCATGTTGTCTGGCAACCTAACACTAGTACCCAGCTACCCAATTCCTCACATAGTATCTAGCTTGTTCTACTCTGCAGAAAAGATAGAGAATAAAGTCTAATACTGTTTTTGTATGTGTATGCTTCATAATCACCTTAGGTAGGATGGGGGAAGTGTGTAGAAAGACTAAAGACTAATCTTAAACATTGCCTAAGTATTTAAGAGGAAAAAATGTGGACTGGCAGTGTGGCTCAAGCCATAAGAACACCTGCATAGAGAACATGAGGTCCTGAGTTCAAATCCCAATACCACCAAAACAATAAGCAAGAGAAAATAATACAAATATTCCTAGAAGATACTTGGGACCTTGCAATAGTTGGAGTCAAAATTTATGTAATCCTATGCTGGAAATTTGTACACTACAAAGCCCATTTTAAAATTCACTTACTAAGCTGTGTTGTTATTTGAATAATTTTGAGTTGAATTTTTTTTTTTTTGGAACACTGGGGTTTGAACTCAAGACCTCACATTTGCTAGGCAGGCTCTATACTACTTGACCTACATTTAAGAGCCCTGCATTTAAGTAATTTTGGAAACCTGGAATCATGGCTGACTCTCCTTCTTCCTAACCCCACCTTAAGTGGGATCCTCATCCTTTCTATGCACCTATTTCAATCTCACTCACCCTTTCCTCACTTGACTTTCTCTCCTAGTAACCCATTCCCACACTCCTTTTTCTGTACCTACAGGTCACTGGAAGACACCCACTGCTATTTGTTTACAACAAAGGCAGGGGATCACCATGGCCTCTAATGGGTATCTTTTCCCAACAGCCTGGCAACTCAGGAGGCCTGTCTCAGAGGGGTGGCCATGGAGTCTCTTATGCTAAACTGAAGTCCATCTTCCACAAACAGCCAGTGGAATCCCTAAATGTCCAGCACCCTCAACACGACCTTGAGCATAGGAAGTATTCAGTCTCTATGTAACAAATTGATGCCACCAATCCAACAATTGCATCTCTAGTTACAAACTGAAGCCCACTATGTGTGTGATGAAACACAACTTATTTTAAGCAGATAAAATTAGAAAAGTGAAAAGAAATGTCCACCATTTTCTCTCTACTCAGACACAAATCATGCTATAGAATAGGCATTTTCAGCTTTCTCTTTCCTTTTAGAACTTATTATGTTGGTTTAAAGAGCATATAGACAATCTGGTTTTGCATGTACAACATTCAGAATGTAAACATTTATTCATCAATGATCCTTAAAAACACAAAAGGTAAAGCTAGCAGATTTTCTCCCTTGTCAGCTTGACAAAGTACACAAGAGCCTAATTCTCTTTCACTATTCCTAAGCATCATCACCCCAGAGTATCCATAAAAGATCCATGTATGCCATTTTCCCAATATATAATAAAAACACAATTTGTTAATATTCTTTATCTCAGAGCAAATCGGAGGATGTCCCCATGAACACCCAGCATACACTGAGTTAGGAAAACCAAGTCATCTTCCCCACTTGCATTCCTGAAGCACTCAGGACACAAATCATTGCACTTTGGCCAACAGATGGCAAATACCAAAGTCAACATGCTTTGTGCCAAACAGTTCTCTCTTACAAACAACATATCCACTGGTAGTCCAGATCAATTCTGGCGTGGGCTGTTGTCAAACACAGAGAGTAGATAAAATTATTTCACCAAATGCCTTTTCATTTCTGACACATTGCAGAGGAATGTACTTGACTGAAGTTCAGTTAAGCTATCACTTCACCGAGGAAAAAGGTACATCAACTCAACCCCCAAGATCAAACTGGGGCTCTGAAGTTCTGACACCATACAGAAGTCCAGAGAGAGAAAAGCAAGGTCCTGACATAAAAAGCTTTAATTCAGTGACTGACAGCAAGCTCTGTTTCAGTGTTTGATGGAGCCCTGCATGGAGCCTCTTCAATGCCAGAATTCTCAGCTCCTGAGTGGCTCAGAAATTGTGGGGGAAGTGTGCCTCTTCTAGCCACTTCCTTCTGGAGCCAAAGTCACTCTCCATCCTTGTACTGTGCCATTGATTGGGAAGAAGATGTTCCCATGGCACAGGCTCGCCAAAGCCTCAGGAAAAATGGAGTGGGGAGAGGACTAATGCAGCTCTGCTCAGTTGTGTTCTGTTGGGGGGAACCTTAAACTCATCTAACCATACAAAACTTCCTTTTCCCCACCCTCTGGTTCAGAGGCCTGGAGCAGGCTGGGACTATATTTTCAAGGCCCCTGGGACCTGGGATTCCAGTTGCATCAGGACAGGCTTCATCCTGGTCTCCCAGTCCCTATGTGTAACTTGGACATCACCATCCCACTTCAACCCACACAGGCTCCAGATACTGGAGGCTAGGCCCCAGTGGTGCTTCCCTCTTGCCCTGCAGTTCCTTGGCCTGAACCCTAGGAACAGGAGTGACATTTGGGAGCCATATGTCACAAGGCAGAGCTCCTGCACTCACCCCTCTATTCTGACACATCCCAGCTTATGCTGACAGTTTTGAAACCAGCAGTTCTGGGCTTGGCACACAAGGGAGTCTCAGCCCACAGCCTCACTTATCCTTCCCTGCCTCAACTCTGTCTCCGTCATCCCCTATCCAGAAAGCTCCAAATTGACCAGCACCTATACCCTTTCTCCTCCTCCTCCCTGACCCCCAATCACCCCATGTGACCCCTGCCATTCATCTTGCTGATGGTCCTCCGGAAGCTGATCAGGGCTTGCTAGATGAGTCTGAAAAGTTTCCTGTGGACATCTCTTCAGTGCACAACCAACCAAGGCTACCCCCAACTCTCACTGTCCTAGGCTTCAGCCACTCAGGCAGCAGTGCAAAGACCCTGGGAGTGGTGGAACCACTGGACAGGTGCACAGGCATCCAGGGGTGCAGGCAGGCAGTGACAGCAGGTGGATGCTGGGCTACAATGACTGCCTGGCTGCCCTCTCTCACCCCCAGTTTTGCTGGAAGCTTCAGGTTCCAGGCAACCACAAAATCCTGCCACTTGTTGGGCATCTCCTTGCACACAGGGGTGGCAGTGGCCAGGGCTATGTGGAGCCAATGTTAACTTACAGGCTGAAGTGGCTCCTAGCTGGAGCAGAATAGGCTGTCCAGCCCTTGGCCTCCCTTTCCAGGCCTCAGCTAACAGCAATTGGCTCTTCTCCCCAGGGCAGCCTCAGAGAACAGAGACTGGGGCACACCCTCTCTGCCACCTAGACACTTAACACTACAGGCATCCAGATACCCAATTCCTCAAAAAGCATCTAACTTTTTCTACTCTGCAGAAGAGATAAGAGAATAAAAGCTAAAACCATTTTTAGATGTATGTGCTTCATAACCACCTTACATAGGATGGGGAAAGTGTGAAGAAAGACTAAAGACTAATCTTAATCATTACCTAACTATTTAAGAGGAAAAAACACGGGCTGTTATAGTGACATCAAACATTAATAGCACCTGACATAGCAGCAGGAAGCACTGAGTGCAAACCTTAGTGCCACCAAGAAAACAACAAAAAAGCAAGAGAAAATAATATTAATAGACTTAGAAGATATGTCAGCCTTGAATATTTAGACTCAGAGTTCATGGGATCCCACTGCAAAATCCATCTTAAAAATTTACTACTGACTAAGCTAACTCTCCCTCTTCCTCACCCCAACTTAAGTGTGACCCATTTAAATCTCCTCACATGCCCTTCTCTTTTAGGAGTCCTGCACTGAGCCTCTTCTTAGATGTTGTTCTCAGCTCTTTGATGATTGTTCAGAAGTTTGTGAGTGTGGGTCCTCCTCTTTGCTGAGAGGCTAGTTAGGAGGGTGAAGGAGAATGATCATGGTCTGAGGCTTGCAGATGAAAAGTCATGTGACACTCTGTAAAAAAACTTGCTAAAGTAAAAAGGGATGGGACTGTGTCTTAAGTGGCAGAGTGCTTGTGTAGACAGTCTGAACACTTGAGTTCACTCCCCAGTATGACCAAAAATAAATAAATAACAATGCACAAACACAATAATTTGTGATCCAAGCCTGAATCTGATAAAGTTACTCTAACACTGATTTGCAGAAAATGAATGAGCTAAAAATATTTTATTGAGCTGGACAAAGGTGGCTCACTTCTTTAATCTTAGCTACTTGGGAGTTTCAGATTGGGAGATCATGATTTGAGGCCAGCTCCAGTAAATAGTTCCCAAGACCCCATCTCCAAAACAAACAGAGAAAAATGGACTGGAGTTGTGACTCAAATGGTACACCACCTGCTTTGCAATTTGGAAACTCTGAGTTCAACCCCAATCCCACCAAAAAAACCGTAACAACACAGGAAGGTACAATTATCAAAATGTAGAGGGAACAAACACTACTTGATTTCTTCAAAGCATGAAATTCAAGGTAAGTACAAATAAGAAAGTGAGAGAAACGTGTGTGCAACCCATAGATTAATTAAGACTTAAAGAGACTTAATCATTTGCAAAGTGACATTTTTTTTTCATTTTACTTTCAATAGCAATCTACATGCTCAACACAATTCTCACAAAAATCCCAATGACATTCATCACAGAGATTGAAAAATCTACCCTAAAACTCTTCTTGAAGCACAAAAGAGTGCAAATAGCCAAGGCAATACTGAGCAAAAAGAGCAACACTGGAGGTATTACATTACCCGATTTCAAACTATACTACAGAGCCACAGCAATAACAACAACATGGTACTAACACAAAAAACACATGGAGACCAGTGGAACAGAATAGAGGATCCAGGTAAAAATCCAAGCAGCTATGCTCACTAAATTTCAAGAAAGGTGCCAAACATTCCAATAGAGAAAAGATAGCTTCTTCAACAAAAGTTGTTACAAAAAGTGGTTATCTTCCTGCAGAAAACTGAAACTAGATCCATGCCTATCACCCTGTATTATTATCATCTCAAAGTTGATTAAAGACCTTAATATCAGAACCAAAACCTTTCAGTTATTACAGGAAAGAATAGGGAGTTCTCTAGAAACAATAGGTATAGGCAAAGATTTCCTCAGTAGAACTCAATTGGCCCAGCAACTAAGAGAAAGGATGGTCAAATGAGACTACATGAATTAAAATTCTGCTGCACATCAAAAGAAATGGTGTCTAAATTGAAGAGACTATGCACAGAGTGGGAGAGAATATTTGCTAGCCATACATCTGACAAAGCACTGATAACCAGAATATACAGGGAGTTCAAAAACTAAACTTTCCTAAAATCAATGAATCAATAAAGAAGTGAACAGTAGTGCTTTTTAGGAAGAAGTCCAAATGACCAAAAGACACATGAAAAATGCTCACCATCCCTGGCCATAAAGGATATGCAAATCAAATCCACACTAAGATTCCACCTCCCCCCTGTTAGAATAGCTACATCAACAATAACAAATATTGGTGAGGACACGGGGAAAAGGGAACCCTCATACATTGGTGGTGGGAATGTAAGCTCATACAACCACTTTAGAAAACAATATGTAGACTCCTTAAAAAACTAACATAGATCTGACATACGTTCTAGCAATACTACTTCTAGGGATAAACCTGAAGGAATGCAACTCAGGTTATTACAGAGGCACCTGCAAACACATGTTTATTGCAGTACTATTCACAATAGCCAAACTATTAGAAACAGACAAGATGCCCACTACCAAAAATGGATTAAGAAAATGTGGTATTTATACACAATGAATTTTATTCAGCCACAAAGAAGAATGAAAATTTGTCATTCACAAGTAAATGGATGGAGCTATAGAACATCACCTTAAGCAAAGTTAGCCAGGATCAGAAGGCCAAAAATGACATGTCCTCCCTCATATCAACATTATAGACCTAAAGAAAATGCAGCAATATTATTGGACATGCATCACAAAATAAGGAGAGAATGCACATGGAAGGCATAAGGAAAGAGAAGGAAATATAAAACTTGAATGTAGTTCATGTACTCACTGTAAAGGAATGAATATAGTAATCTCAAACTGGCAGAGGCCACTATGGTAAGGGAACTGGGAAGCAATGAATGGTTCTGGTATAGATGAACCAAAGTGGGTTGTAATACATATGTGCATGGAAGCAATGCTAGGAATCTCTCCGTATAGCTATCCTTACCTCAAACTAACAAACATGCTGTGTATTTCTTATTATATCTTATGTTTTCTCTTCTAAATTGCAGAACAAGAGGGGCAAACAGGTTCTGCCTGGAAGCAGAGGTGGGGGTGTGTTGAGGTGGCCCAAACGTTGTGAGTAAATGTAACAATGATAAAATAAAAAAATTAAAGTAACGACAAAATAATGTCACTTTGATTCCTCCTCAAGTGAATTAAATGGATATCCAGTATGTGAGCATGTTATACAATCCATTAAAATGTGAAATATGATATACAAATTATGAATAACTTTATTAATTAACATGCATAAGAAACAGGGGAAGGAGGGTCTGCCATACCTGTCTTTCAGGATTTCACCTACTCAGAGCTCAGCCATTTAGGTGCTATTATAGCTCCTATGTTATTCTCTCCAACCAATCCCATTTTAGGGTTGGGAATATGATCTCGCTATTGGCTACTTCACCATCTGCTTACTTTATGACATCATTCTCCCACCAAACCTACTGCCATCCGGTAGAATCTTGGGGTTTCCATGGAGTTATCTGTAAACAAATTTGGATCAGTCTTTCATACTGGACAAATGAGCTGTTTATCTTCTTCTTCCCAGACATCTTCTAGTATTACCGCATCTCTTGTATCTGCAATTGATGTTAACTCTTCCATGATCATGTCAGGTAAGGAAAAACAACAACTTTAAAAAAAAAACTTTTTTATATATAATGAAAAAATTAGATTAACTCACCAACCCTAAATTTAGTAGTAGACTCAAAGCAGCTTAGAATACTGGGGGGAAAGCATTGAACTAGAAATATGGAGACCTGATTTCATTTGTGGCTTTGACATTTACTAGGTATGTAACTAGGGACATTATTTACTCTATCACAAAATGGTTCCTCATCTGCTACATGAGGATACAGGACTGCTGATGTTCTGTTCCTTATGTTTTCTAATACTGAGTCTTAAAGGCCATGTATATAGTGAAATCAGAGATTTCCAGAGTGTTAGTTTCAACAAAAACAGATAAACCAAGGTGGTATTAAAAACTAGCCTCATATACCAAGATGTTTCATCTGTAACTGTCTACCTTCATTAAGATTCCACTTTTGTATTTCAAATTTAGCTCTGATCTAAAAGTAATATCCATGTGTTTTGGAGTTTTATGTTTCAAGTAGGTGAAAAGAGGAATAAGGAGAGAAGAGGGAGAGGAGTGGGTTATCAGAAGTAAAGATTTTCTAGAGAAAAAAGCTGGGGATTATTTACATTAAGCATAGGCTGACAGGAACTGAAGGGAATGAAGAAAATATATAAATGAGGAAAGAGAAAACATAAGAATGTCAAGCAGGGACACATTGTTGAGAAAAAACATCATTTGAGAAAGAATGTTGACAAGCACAGTTGATTTTTTAAAAAATGCACAAAAGCAGTGTAAAATCTACTCAAAGAAAAGCAAAATGAAGTTGTTTTCAGAAAACGCTTGTATTAATTGATTAGGAAGATGACTAAGGGTAGAACAGGGTATCACTAGTAAAAGCAGTTTCTCAGATAAGTCACATTTGGTTGTTTGCATTTTTTCTAATGACTCTAGATATAGATGACAATTGACAGTTTTGAATATGAATATTTTAGAAATATATTTTATGATTGACTATTCCTACAAGCATAGTAAGAATAGAGTTTATATAGAAAGAAGACTGGTGTAATAGAATTTTTAATGTCTTATTTCATCCTGGATTATTAAACTACATGAATTCAAAAAAAATTGATGCATCCTAACGTGTCAAAAATAAAGTTTCAAGTAAAAGTTTCTTTTGATTTTATAATAATTTTCTTCTTTTTGTTTTGGTACTACTTGAGTACCTCCACACCAATAATTTTCTTCCTAAAACAGAGTACATTGTTATTAATAGTCACTGTTTTAGACACAAGAATAAAAAGAAAGACCTTTCTAAAAATGAAAGGTCAATCCCCACGTCTCTAATTCCACATTTATCTAAAATAATTTTGTGAATTCTTGGTTTTTTTTAACATTTAAAATTGTTTGGACTGGAGTTATAGCTCAAGGACAGAGTATATGCTTACCACATTCAAGGGCCTCACTTCAATTTTCACATCAGCCCCCCCAACTTTTTTTGTTTTAGGTGGATTCTAGTGTTAATTTTTTCAAGCTTTTGGGGTGACCTGTTACTGAAAGTTGAAGTGAATATAAGCTAAATTTTGGGTATAAATCTAAGAACTTTCAGCATTATTTTAAAGTATTTTTCCTGTTTTTTAATATGGCTATATTAATTGAAATATATACCTATTAGGATTGATATCTTTTACTTGTTGGGTATACTCAGAGATATGTGAATGAACACAATAATGGAATTCCTTTACAATTATTGCTTTACTCTCCACTTTTTACAACTTTATTTTGTTTAGTTTAGTTTTTTTTTATTGGTGTGGGAATGGCATCTTCCTATGTGACTCAACCTGACCTCAAACACTTGGACTCAAGTAATCTTCCTACCTCAGCATTCCTGATTGCTGGGACTACAGATGTACAAAGATTCATACCAATTTGTATTGAAATATTGGTCTAGACAAAATATGGCTACTTCAGTGTTCACATTTGCTGCATTGTTCTGTCTGTTACACACTTGTTACTGGTAGAGTTTCTCTGTCTACATGTACCCATCGGAAAGACATTCAAAATCAGGCTGGGTGGGGTGGTAGGTGCCTAAAATCCAAGGCATTCCAAGGCTGAGGTGGGAGAATTCCAAGTACAAGGCCAGCTTAGGTAACTTTGTTCAACCCTGCCTCGAAAACTTATTTTTCAAATTGAAAATCATTTCTACAGCAGTTTTGTTTTAGTTAATAGTATTCACTAAAAAAGAATAGATAACATTCATTTTCATAATATTATATATATATGATAACAGAACTTCCTTTATTATTATATTTACTATGCTTTTTTAAAATTTTTATTTTATGCTTGCTATGTATTCAAATCTAATTAACATCTATTTATTCTTTTTAATTCTTTGCAGTTTGTCTATCTTTGCAGAACTCACTATGTATTCTCCATACAAATCATATATAAATGTCTCTTTTATTCTTGGATGAGTTACCATTATTATTATTGAAAGCATGTTACATATGAATAACCTGAGGCTCAGAAAGTTTAAATAGTTTTTTTTTTTTTGCAAAAAATATTTTTTGAAAACTATTAGGAATTTATTTTGACTTAGGATCCAAGGATATTCTAGTTTTAAAATGCTTCAATTCTAGGACATAGTTATAAGTTTGTAACAACCTACTTCATCAGTGACAGCCATCTTAAACTGTTTGATTTCTGGTGTTTCAGTGAGTATTGGAACTAAAGACTTCCTAATTACAACAACTTTAAGATAATACTGCTCCTCAAAGTGAAAGTCTGTCCATCTCATCAATTTCCATCACCCTGTTTCCTTCTACAGAAAATTTCCAAAATACATCTTTACTTGGAACTGCAAATTCTCCCCAGCTCACTCGTCCTGTGGTGAGCAATACCTCTTCCATAGTGGGAAGTGTCTGCAACCTCTCCAGAGTCTCTGGGCCAGCCATGACTTCAGCATGGCTGCGGCCATCAGCCTCTAACACCTCTTTCCAGCCACTCGTGGGTAGTGCCTACATTTACCAACATTCTAGCACAACTATGTTGTCTGAAGTTACTGGCCAGAGCCAGATACCTACTTCAGCTGCCTCCTATTCAGGTATTTTTGAGTGGGGTACTGCACAAAGCACAGAAAAGAAGTCATCCTCACCTGGAAACTTCACTGGGACTCTTATTGACCAGGACACAGCAAATTCTTCCATGACTGTAACAACCCAATATGATAAAGCTTCAGATGCCAATAAGGTGGTCCCCCTATCCCCATCATTACCTGCCAACTTTGTTCAAGCAACACCATCTCAGATTCCCACTCAAGCATATAGCATGTCACTTCCTTATCAGGAAGGAAGTCATGTCTATTACTATAATCAAAACACATTGGGGCCTCCATTATCTGGAGAGCGTGGCTTCTGCCTGCAATCTTATGGCTGTGTTTCATATGGAGGGAGTGGGTCCTCTATCTGTCAACCAGAAATGGTGATGGTTCTAAAGAAAGTTCAGCCTACAAACATCCTAACACCGGTTTCAACCTCTGGAATCTACTACTCTATGCCTGCTCAACCCAACAGAGAAATGAGTTTTCAACGTGAGTACAAATAGCAAAAATGGAAAAGGAATAAGGTTAGCATTCAAAGGGAGAGACAGATCTGCAGATGAGTAGTGGTTAGTCCACAAATGGGTAGAGTTGAACTCCTGAGATTTCAACAACTACACTTACTCGGTGCTCTCCATTTCCAGATTTGATATAAGGTCAAGAGCTGGAGCCATGGATCAATTAGTACAGCACCTGCCTAGCAAGTGTAAGGTCCTGAGTTCAATGCCCACTACTTCCAAAAACAAAGAAACAATCAAATAAGCAAGTAAAAAAGTAAAAGTGAAAATGCAGAGCACTATAATGGTCATTCATGTTGTGTTTAAAAGTCCCCTTAAATCACACTGAATGAGGCTTCATTTTTCACTACCCTGGCAAAACCTCCATGCAATAATTAATTCCCTTCCAAGATCTTTTGCTTTTGTGTATTTAGAAAACACTTCAAAACGTTTCATTGTAGTAATGGTCTAATTTTCTTTAATTTTTTGGGTTCAAGATCTAGTCCAAAGTGAGTAAGCACAACATATGCCCTTGTTTATAAATTTCATGAGAAATGACATTGCTTTTTCTCTTACTACATGGTTTAACATATTTTTATACTCACAAAGAGGGAGCAGAGATTTCTAGTATTTGTAAAACACTTTTTGTTCATATTTTCATGGTGTTTCTGATTGAAACAAGGGCCAAGAGTACAGTGACAAGTGCTCTACTAACAGTCACACCCTAGCCTAATACATTTCATCTTTCCAAACTTTGATTTGACTTACATCAATCCTATGAAATACAAAGAAAACCAAAAACCAATGACATTAACGGAGTAGCAGCAACTCCAACAGTCACGACCTATTTCCTAATGCAGCGTCCTGTCCATGGGTCTTAAGAAAAACCATAAAAGTGGCTTGCTCACTGTTGGCAGGTGCATGGTTGCTGTGTTGGTGTGCAGGACAAGAGTATCTCACTTACCAGGGACTGACTTCTTCCTTGATTTCTTTTCAGTGATGGAAACTTCCATGAGGACAGAGACTTCTGTAGAATTGCAACCTCCAAGCCAGGCATTTTGTTTTCCACAAACTTCAGATTTCCTTACATCCTGCGGTAGCATAAATGCTCAAATACTTGAGAATAACCCACCACTTGAGCTTGGAGACATTTCAGTACTAACTGCCGTCCAAAGTTCTACCAATAACCTGGCATTGCCTCAAGCTCCTAACCAGGAACAAATAGAACATGAGAATTTGAATGAAATAAAAACAAAGCTTTCAAAGCCTGTGGAGGCCTACCATATCCCAATTGACAATCGGGATTCTCCACTACTCCCTTTAGAAATCCCTGACATTCATCAATTTCTGGAATGCATCAAACCTTTAGACCAAGAGGAGAAGCCTGATTCTGAAAATGCCAATTTGGTCAAGAATAGCCTAAGTTTTGAGAACCAAGGGACACTTGAAAATAGGGTTGAATGTAGCAATGGTTTTGTGGACATGGCTGCATTGGTGGAGAATATTGAACTCCCACCTATTTACAACTCATTGGCAGAACATCACCAGTCCAAATTTCCCACAACCATAAAAGCCAATGACATGAGAGATGCCAAGGTGAATCAGGGGCAGAAAAAGTCAAGGATTGTAAAGGAACTCACTGACTATATCAGAAAGAAGAAGGATAGAGATTCTGAGCTTATCGATGGAGCTCCTAAGGACAAAATTCAGCGTCACAACCCAGAGTGTCTTTTGGAGAGAGAAATGATTGTGTGCAGTGCTGTATCCAGTGACAGCCCAACTGTAATCACAACCAAGCATTCTACCTGCAAACCTCCAAAAGCTGCATACAGTAGGGCCAGCAAGGCTAAAGGCCTTGGGCAAGAAAAGACCAAAAACACCACACAAAACAATTCCAAGAAAGTTGAAGAGAATAAGCAGACAAGGAATAAAGTGAAGTCAGACGAGAAAACGATTCCCAAGATGAAGAGGAAGAGAAATCAACCCGAGCTTAGCCAGGAGACATTAAAAAGCCTCGCACCTATCTAGGTATGCACATGCTGCAGTCAGTGCAGGTTTTTCATGCACTGGGGAAGAAGACTGATAAGAAAATTGGGTCATCCTCGTGTCGGGCTTTGGTAAATTTGAGCACCACCAAAGGCTCCCAGTATTCTGCAGCTATCAAATCACGGCTGGATACCCCACATGAGGGCAAAGGTCCTAAGAAGACTCAAGTCAAAGCCCAGAAAGAAGATAGCAGTGCTGGCAATGAATGCCCCTCTCCATCCCAGTATGAGCTGCCTCCACCTGGCAAGGTCAAGTTGATACCTTTACCTTTTCTGAATCCTGACAAGCCTCAACCTCGACCTGTTCCTCGGAGGCCACAGGCTTTTGCCTCACGTAGGCCCACTGGATCTTACCCTCATCCTAACTCAGCTCAATCTCTGGCAGTCAATGCATGTCAACCAGCTAGTGCCAACACATCTTTGATAAGTCCTGCCAAACCAGCTCGGCCAATTTCATTCAATGCAACTCTACCAGGTTTGACCAAGCCTACCCAGCCTAATGTCTCTCAGTGTGCTGCTGCTAGACCTGCACCCTACAAAACATCTTCTTTCACTTCTTTCCAGAGGCAGCCTGTTTCCACTACTATGGCCAAGTTCCAGCCACCACCTAAGTCTCAAACCCAATTTCTACTGCAAGATTTCAGCCTGCAACCAATTCCATGGAGAAAGCCCAATGTTCCTGAGCCAGTAATGTCAAGCCCCATCACAAAAGAGCAAAGGCCAGAGCGTGAGGCCATGAAAAGGAAGGCTCAGCAAGAGCGCGAGCATGCAGCCAAATACACTTCTTTGGGAAAAGTGCAGTTTTTCATTGAGAGAGAAAGAGAAATGGAAATTTCTCAATACTATGGCTATGTAATGTAAGAGCTGCTATTGTTGGTACCCTTTAAGTATCAAACGATTTTCACATATATACATCGACATAGATATTTAAACATATAGATAGATAGGTATATAAAATAATATAGATAAAAATATAAAGATTTCTCTATTCTGATATATTTTAAAAAATAAAATTGAAGTAATGTAATAGAATTAAGAAATGAGCAATAAAGAGGTCTTTGGAGTTTTGAAATGCTACTACGTGTGGTTTTTTTTGATAGAAGTGGGGATTATAAAAAGAGGAACTGAAATTTGAGAGTACAAAGGGAGGGAAAGGATAAGAAATGAGGGAAGAGGAAGGCATGTGGTCCAGAAGTAGTATGGTTGAAAGGGGAGAAATTACATGGGCCTATAAGAAGAATCAGGAATGGGTAAAATGACACAGTGTGAGGTTGGGGTGTAAAGAATAAAATTTGGAAAATGTTTAGAATGGTAGAAGATGGGTCTCAGTTGATTAGAAGCAATGAAAAAAAATCATGCTTCATGAACAACCAGACAAGCATTTTAGAAAATTAGATTTAGAACTGAATTCCAACAGATTTAGGTTATCTGTGAATAATGCTGGGAATGGTGAATACAAAATATGGGAGAATCTACCACATGAGTGACAAGGGCTCAGCTATCCCGGGGGCACATGATAATGTGGGGCCTAACCCAATGAACTGCAACATCTTTGGGTCCACCCAGATGACGGCCTGCAATATAAATCACCATTCTCTCAACACCCTTCACTGGGAACTAAAATGGGCTACTTCAATGAACCTTCAGATACATTGTTCCACTTTACTAGTGAGGTTTAGCAATGGGCTGAGATCACTTTACATGCAAAGGAACAAGGCCATGATTTGAATCTGAGGTCCGAGACTTTGAAAACCTCATTTCTTTCAAGTGCCCATGGGTGTGCAACTTGGCTTTTGAGAGCACAGCATCTGGAGGTCATAGGTGGACAAGATCAAGTCTCTGAAGGGAGGCAAGTATTGAGTGCAGGGGCTGGGTCCTCCTCCACTGACCCTGGCATGTGCTGCCTTTTTCCAACCACTGCCATCAAGAGCGTGACAAAAACTGGCTGCTGGGAATCCATGCCCATCCCAGGAGACAGGAATTCACACGTGAGCAGTGAGTCACCTCCGAGGGGGAGCATGCTGGCTCGCACGTGCAAAGGTGTCCCACGTCATGTGGGAGCAAGAGGGGGTGGCATACACGGCAGTACTATAGGAAGGGAAGGGAGTTGGAGAGTGAATGGGGTAGTGGATGTCAGTGTTGGAGAACTAGCAATTTACATATTAAAAATTATTTCATGAGACAACATTAAATTCACCATTTTAAAGGGTATAATTCAGTGAAATTTAGAACATTCTCAACATTTTTCAACCATCAGCACTATACATTCTGTAATATTTTCATTATTCCCAAAAGCAACACCTCTACTCTATAGCAGTCATGCCCCATCCCTTACTCTCTCTGACCCCAGATAGCTACTAAACTATCTGCCTTTTCTGGACATTTATAAAAATGGAATACAATGTGTGTCTTTTTATATCTGTCTTCTTTCACTTAGACATAGTTTTCAAGGTTCATCTATTTGCGTAGAGTGTGAGATTCATCCATTCCTTTTTATGACTGAATATTGCACATTTGTATATACACCTATCATTTGTTGGAGATTGGTTTGTTTTCCTCAGTAACTGAATTGTGAGAGTTAATTCTGTGGTGAGTAACACCTAGCTACATTATTTATCCCATTAACATATAAGAATAGAGAGTACCAATATCTTTTGAGACTGTATCCCTCTCTATGTCTCAGACTGGCCTCAAGTCTGTCAAGACTAATCCTCTTATCTCAGTCTCAAAAACTGGGATTAAAAGTGTACATCAGGAAGATTCCAAGATGGTGGGTAGAGGGAGGAAGCAGAAAGGAAGCCTCCTATAGTGAAATCTTGGAGAGATGCTGGAGACACACTTTGCAGGCATAATCACTGAGAAGAGGCATAACTTTGACCCCTCCACACCTCCAACTGGCACAGAGAATCTCCACTTCACGTTAAACAGAGAAAGCAGGAGGGCTGCCGGGCTGCCAGTTACCAGCGCCCAGACATCTTGGGAAGACGTGGACCAGCTTCGTGGTACTGCGGTACTCCCACAGACAAGCCTGGGCCAGAGCAGCATAGCCCCCTGGACAGACCAACCTCCACCCGGGGAAAAAAGAGTAACTGAGTAATAAGCAATAAGAGCAATAAAGACACACAGGAAAGAGGGTGGGGCACACTGAGCACCAAAGATTAGGGGAAGGGAATCCTTCCTGGAACTGTAAATAAAGAAGCTGTGCGGGCAGTTGAGGCTCTGGCACGAGCAGGGGCACGCGCCCAGCAACCAGGAGCAGGAAAGCTGGTGAGACTCGTGGAGGGAGGAAAACTACACTGGAGAGGAGGGAAGACCCACTTCTCACATGAACTGTAAACAAACATGGTGGCTGGCAGGAGCAGCAGCATCACCCAGTAATCAGGAGCAGGAAAGCTTGTGAAAGTGGCAGTGGGAGGAGAACTGCACAGGGGAGAGGGGAAGACCCACCTCCCACATGAACTGTAAATAAACACGCAGGCCTGAGAACACTAGTGCAGTGTCACCTTTCCCAGTGCTTGGAAAGGGGAAAGCTTGTAGCAGAGGCTCCCGCACAGAAGAACTCTGAGCAAACAAAGCCTGCAGGGCCAGGTGAGTGGTAAGCTCACCCCAGAGATCTGCATAAATAACACTGCCAGCAACAGCAGGCTGACAGCAGCAGCAGGCAAGCCACAGTTGCAGATACCATTCTCAGAACTGTCTCCAGACTCTCTTTTTTCTTTTTCTCCCTATCTTTGATGAGAGAACAACTGAATTACACTTGCAAGATGAAAAACTTACTGATACTGTATTGCATTTGAACTTGGGACACTTGTTGGGGTTTTTTTTGTGTGCATGTGTGTGTAATTTTGTTCTACTTTATGCGTCCCCTTTGATGAGACAACTACAGAACAACATCTGAGGCACCATCTACAGGACTGGAGACTGAGATGGACTCCCAAATTAATAAGATTGAAACTTCTTTGCATTTGAACTTGGAGGTTTTTTGGTTTTTTTAAATTTTCTATTTTTTCTTTTTATTTTAATACATTTTTATATATAGATTTTTCTTTCATTTACTTATTTTTTATTTTAATTCTTATTTTTTTTTATTTTTGATTTTCAATCCTCTCTCTGTCTCTCTAATGTCTGTTCAGCTTACTGTTGATTAGTACACTAAAGCTGCCTGTTTATACCTTTGAAACCTTCTTGTCTGATACCTTGTTCTGTTTTCTAATTCCAGCCTGTGTATTTGTTTCTCCCATTTCTTTAACTTCTTGCTTTCCATCTCACATCACCCTTCCATTCTAAATATTACCATTGTTATTATTACAAGCTAGAAAATACTTAATTGCACACAGTACAGGGACAGTAACAACACCAAGGACAATGATGGGAAGACAGAAAAAAACAGGGAAACCAGTTTCCCCACAGCAAAAAATTAGTACAGGAACTAGAGGGGAATGAAGAAAACAGGTACTCAGATCCAGACTCCAACAAAATGAAGATAAACTATGCCAAAGGACCCAATGAAGCCCACAAGAATAATTTAAAAGAAGACATACTACAGGTACTCAAAGAGAATTTTATAGAGATGATACTGGATAGGGTCAACCAAAATGTATAGGAGACATGCAAGAAATTCCAAGACAACAAAAATAGAGAATTTGAAAAAGCAAAAGAAGAAATAAAGGAAATCATAGAAGCACTGTATAAACACCAAAGTGAAAGAGAGAACACAATGAATAAACAGATAAATGAACTCAGGACAAAAATAGACAACATTAAAGAGGAAACCAGCAAGGATATGGAAAACCTCAGAAAAAAGAACAAAACAGAACTGCAAAACAAAACGGAAGGCCAATCCAGCATTATAGAACAAACAGAAGACAGAATCTCAGAACTTGAAGATGAAATGGTAATTAAAGGAAAAACCAAAGAACTATTAATTAAACAACTCAAGACCTGTGAAAAGAAAATGCAAGAACTCACCGACTCCATCTAAAGAACAAACATGTGAATTATGGGCATCGAAGAAGGAGAAGAGGTGCAAGCGAAGGGAGTGAGTAATATATTCAACAAAATAATAATGGAAAATTTCCCAAATCTAGAGAAAGCTATTCACATACAGATGCAAGAGGCCTCCAGGACACCAAACATACCAGTTCAAAATAGAACTACCACACAACATATCATTAAAACAACAAGTTCAGAAACTAAGGAAAGAATATTGAAGGCTGTAAGAGAGAAAAAACAAGTAACATACAAAGGTAAACCCATCAAAATCACAGAAGACTTCTCAACAGAAACATTAAAAGCAAGAAGAGCATGGGGTGAGATCTTCCGGGCACTGAATGAAAATAACTTCAACCCCAGGATACTCTACCCAGCAAAACTATCATTCAAAATAGATGGAAAAATAAAAGTTTTCCATGATAAGCAGAAACTAAAACAATATGTGACCATAAAGCCACCACTACAAAGGATTCTTCAAGGGATTCTGCACACAGAAAGTGAAACCCAACTTAACCATGAAAAGACAGGCAGCACCAAACCACAGGAAAAGAAAAATCAAGAAAGTAGAGTGTAACCTCAACTTACGTACACACAATCAAATCTTCAAACAACTATGACATCTAAATGACAGGAATTACCACATACCCATCAGTACTAATGCTTAATGTTAACGAACTTAATTCACCCATCAAAGGCACTGCTTGACAAAATGGATTAAAAAGGAAGATCCAACAATTTGTTGCTTACAGGACACCCATCTCACCAACAGAAATAAGCATAGGCTAAGGATGAAAGACTGGAAGAAGATTTACCAAGCCAATGGCCCCCGAAACATGCAGGAGTAGCAATACTTATCTCTGACAAAGTAGACTTCAAACCTACATTGATCAAACGAGATAAAGAAGGGCATTCCATACTAATAAAAGGGGAAATAGACCAAAAGGAAATAATAATCAACCTGTATACACCCAATGTCAACACACCCAATTTCATCAACCATACCCTGAAAGACCTAAAAGCATATATAAATGCCAACACAGTGGTTGTGGGAGACTTTAACACCCCATTATTGTCAATACATAGGTCATCTAAACAAAAAAATCAATGAAAAAATCCAAGATCTAAAATATGCAATAGATCAAATGGACCTAGTTGATGTCTACAGAACATTTCATCCAACTTCTACACAAAATACATTCTTCTCAGCAGCCCATGGAACCTTCTCCAAAATAGATCATATCCTAGGGCACAAAGCAAGTCTCAGCAAATATAAGAAAAGAGAAATTATACCGTGCATATTATCTGATCACAATGCAGTAAAAGTAGAACTCAACAACAAAAGTAAAGACAAAAACATGCAAACAGCTGGAACCTAAATAACTCATTACTTAATGAAGAATGGATCATCAATGAAATAAAAAAGGAAATTAAAAAGTTCCTGGAAGTCAATGAAAATGAAAACACAACCTATTGGAACCTATTGGACACAGCTAAGGCAGTCCTGAGAGGAAAGTTTATAGCCATGAGTGCATACATTAAAAAGACTGAAAGATCCCAAATCAACGACCTAATCTCAAACTCCTAGAAAAACCAGAAAAAGCAAATCCCAAAATAAATACAAGGAGAGAAATAATAAAAATAAGAGCTGAAATCAACAAAATAGAAACCAAAAAAAACCATACAAAGAATTAATGATACAAAAAATTGGTTCTTTGAAAAAATAAACAACATCCATAGGCTCCTGGCAAACCTGACTAAAATGAGGAGAGAAAAAACCCAAATTAGTAGAATCAGGAATGCAAAAGGGGAGATAACAACAAACACCATGAAGTCCAGGAAATCATCAGAGAGTACTTTGAGAACCTATATTCAAATAAATTTGAAAATCTTAAAGAAATGGACAGATTTCTAGATACATATGACCATCCAAAACTGAACCAAGAGGAAATTAATCACCTGAATAGATCTATAACACAAAATGAAATTGAAGCAGTAATCAAGAGTCTCCCCAAAAAGAAAACTCCAGGACCTGATGGATTCTCTGCTGAATTCTATCAGACCTTTAAAGAAGAACTGATACCAACTCTCCTTAAACTGTTCCACAAAATAGAAAGGGAAGGAAAACTGCCAAACACATTTTATGAAGCCAGTATTACACTTATCCCAAAACCAGGCAAAGACACCTCCAAAAAGGAGAACTATAGGCCAATCTCCTTAATGAACATTGATGCAAAAATCCTCAACAAAATAATGGCAAACCAAATTCAGCAGCACATCAAAAAGATTATTCACCACGACCAAGTAGGCTTCATCCCAGGGATGCAGGGGTGGTTCAACATACGAAAATCTATAAACGTAATAAACCACATTAACAGAAGCAAAGACAAAAACCACTTGATCATCTCAATAGATGCAGAAAAAGCCTTTGATAAGATCCAACATCATTTCATGATAAAAGCTCTAAGAAAACTAGGAATAGAAGGAAAGTTCCTCAACATTATAAAAGTTATATATGACAAACCTACAGCCAGCATTATACTTAACGGAGAAAGACTGAAACCACTCCCTCTAAAATCAGGAACCAGACAATGATGCCCACTATCTCCACTCCTATTCAACATAGTACTGGAATTCCTAGCCAGAGCAATTAGGCAAGAAGAAGGAATAAAAGGAATACAAATAGGTAAAGAAACTGTCAAAATATCCCTATTTGCAGACGACATGATCCTATACCTTAAAGACCCAAAACACTCTACTCAGAAGCTTCTAGACATCATCAATAGGTATAGCAAGGTAGCAGGATATAAAATCAACATAGAAAAATCATTAGCATTTCTATACACTAACAATGAGCAAACGGAAAAAGAATGTATGAAAACAATTCCATTTACAATAGCCTCAAAAAAAATCAAATACCTAGGTGTAAACCTAACAAAAGATGTGAAAGACCTGTACAAGGAAAACTATACACTTCTGAAGAAAGAGATTGAGGAAGACTATAGAAAGTGGAGAGATCTCCCATGCTCATAGATTGGCAGAATCAACATAGTAAAAATGTCGATACTCCCAAAAGTAATCTACATGTTTAATGCAATTCCCATCAAATTCCAATGACATTCATTAAAGAGATTGAAAAATCTACTGTTAAATTTATATGGAAACACAAGAGGCCACGAATAGCCAAGGCAATACTCAGTCAAAAGAACAATGTGGGAGGTATCACAATACCTGACTTCAAACTATATTACAAAGCAATAACAATAAAAACAGCATGGTACTGGCACAAAAACAGACATGAAGACCAGTGGAACAGAATAGAGGACCCAGATATGAAGCCACACAACTACAACCAACTTATCTTTGACAAAGGAGCTAAAAATATACGATGGAGAAATAGCAGCCTCTTCAACAAAAACTGCTGGGAACACTGGTTAGCAATCTGCAAAAAACTGAAACTAGATCCATGTATATCACCCTATACCAAGATTAACTCAAAATGGATCAAGGTTCTTAATATCAGACCCCAAACTCTTAAGTTGATACAAGAAAGAGTAGGAAATACTCAGGAGTTAGTAGGTATAGGTAAGAACTTTCTCAATGAAACCCCAGCAGCACAGCAACTAAGAGATAGCATAGATAAATGGGACCTCATAAAACTAAAAAGTTTCTGTTCATCAAAAGAAATGGTCTTTAAACTGAAGAGAACACCCACAGAGTGGGAGAAAATATTTGCCAACTATACATCAGACAAAGGACTGATAACCAGAATATACAGGGAACTTAAAAAAACTAAATTCTCCCAAAACTAATGAACCAATAAAGAAATGGGCAAGTGAACTAAACAGAACTTTCTCAAAAGAAGAAATTCAAATGGCCAGAAAACACATGAAAATATGCTCACCATCTCTAGCAATAAAGGAAATGCAAATTAAAACCACGCTAAGATTCCACATCACCCTGTTAGAATAGCCATCATCAGCAACACCAGCAACAACAGGTGTTGGCGAGGATGCAGGGAAAAAGGAACCCTCTTACACTGTTGGTGGGAATGTAGACTAGTACAACCACTCTGGAAAACAATTTGGAGGCTACTTAAAAAGCTGGACATCGATCTACCATTTGATCCAGCAATACCACTCTTGGGGATATACCCAAAAGACTGTTACTCCAGAGGCACCTGCACATCCATGTTTATTGCGGCACTATTCACAATAGCCAAGTTATGGAAACAGCCAAGATGCCCCACCACTGACGAATGGATTGAGAAAAAGTGGTATCTATACACAATGGAATTTTATGCAGCCATGAAGAAGAACGAAATGTTATCATTCGCTGGTAAATGGATGGAATTGGAGAACATCATTCTGAGTGAGGTTAGCCTGGCCCAAAAGACCAAAAATCGTATGTTCTTCCTCATATGTGGACATTAGATCAAGGGCAAACACAACAAGGTGATTGGACTATGAGCACATGATAAAAGTGAGAGCACACAAGGGACGGGTGAGGATAGGTAAGACACCTAAAAAATTAGCTAGCATTTGTTGCCCTTCATGCAGGGAAACTGAGGCAGATACCAAAAAAGCAACTGATGCCAATAGGAAAAGGGGAACAGGTACTAGAGAAAAGGTTAGATCAAAAAGAATTAACCTAGAAGGTAACACCCACGCACAGGAAATCAATGTGAGTCAATGCCCTGTATAGCTATCCTTATCTCAACCAGCAAAAACCCTTGTTCCTTCCTAATATTGCTTATACTCTCTCTACAACAAAATTAGAAATAAGGGCAAAATAGTTTCTGCTGGGTATTGAGGGGGTGGGGAGGAGAAAGAGGGGGCAGAGTGGGTGGTAAGGGAGGGGGTGGGGGCAGGGGGGAGAAATGAACCAAGCCTTGTATGCACATATGAATAATAAAAGAAAAATGAAAAAAAAAAGAATTTCAAAGGACTTCCTGTAGTGTTTTAGGTGAAGGAAAACAATTATTTTAAGCAGGTGATTTCCATGCTGAAGAAGCCACACTGCCATTTTTCAGTTATACAGCTTAGCCTTTAGTTAGGGACAGACAATGATGGAGGGAACAATTTATTCTTTCTGTCTTGTTTTACATTACCAGATTTGCTTCACTTCAGGGAGCAAAAAATTGTGTAAGTCATTAACAGGATTTTCTATTCAGCGTTCAGGACAGGCAATTTTTACTGGCAAATTATTCTCAGGTTCTGCCGATGTACTGATGTCTACGCTATGGAACAATGAGTGTTAGTGAATCTCTATTGAATATTTCATAGGTTGGGAGAAGGTAGTGGCAGAAAAAGGTGAACAGAAGGTTAAAAACAAAGGTCAAAATTTAACTATGTCAACCAAAAAAACATCATTTGACCTGGAGAAGCTGATCTTCCATGAGATTTCCTTTCAATGAAATGAACTCACCCATTTTGTTGTACACTCTTACTCCAAAGGCTTTCCAACAATCCTGCTGCCCATGATTCTGGTCCTGCATCAAATAAGAATGATCATATTGAAAGCAAAATACTTGTTTGAAGTTAATCTTCTTGTACTGAACTGTTCAGTTCATTTATCTGTTTATTAATCATGTTCTCTGTTTCACTTTGGTGTTTATACAGTGCTTCTATGGTTTCCTTTATTTCTTCTTTTGGTTTTTCAAATTCTCTATTTTTGTTGTCTTGGAATTTCTTGAGTGTCTCCTGTACATTTTGGTTGACCATATCCAGTATCATCTCCATAAAATTCTCATTGTGTACCTGTAGTATGTTTTCTTTTAAATTATTCTTGTTGGCTTCATTGAGTTCTTCTGAGTGAGGTTAGCCTGGTCAAAAGACCAAAAATCATATGTTCTCCCACATATGTGGACATTAGATCAAGGGCAAACACAACAAGGGGATTGGACTTTGAGCACATGATAAAAGCGAGAGCACACAAGGGACGGGTGAGGATAGGTAAGACACCTAAAAAATTAGCTAGCATTTGTTGCCCTTCATGCAGGGAAACTGAAGCAGATACCAAAAAAGCAACTGATGCCAATAGGAAAAGGGGAACAGGTACTAGAGAAAAGGTTAGATCAAAAAGAATTAACCTAGAAGGTAACACACACGCACAGGAAATTAATGAGAGTCAACTCCCTGTATAGCTATCCTTATCTCAAGTAGCAAAAACCCTTGTTTCTTCCTATTATTGCTTATACTCTCTCTTCAACAAAATTAGAGATAAGGGCAAAATAGTTTCTGCTGGGTATTGAGGGGGTGGGGAGGAGTAAGAGGGGGCAGAGTGGGTGGTAAGGGAGGGGGTGGGGGCAGGGGGGAGAAATGACCAAAGCCTTGTATGCACATATGAATAATAAAACAATAAAAAAAAAAACGAAACCTCTTGCAGTTGCTTTAAGTGGGGCTAGGATGAGGCCCAGCAGGGGAGATGGTGGGGGTGATCTAACCAATGTACAATGTATGTCTATTTGGAATTGTCACAGTGTATCCCCCCCACACACAGTGAATATGTAGTCACATAATGTTTTTAAAAACTTCCTGTTTCTCTGTGCTACCTGGGAACCCGGCAGTGTCATAAATGACTATAGGCTAATTGATTGTGCATTTCTATTCTAAAGTCCTGAGTTGTAAAGTAGTACATTGTCTATACAAAATGAATTAAAGCACTACTTCTCAATGCAAAAATGTGATATTGAAATACATTTATAAAGTTATATTTATCAATACATTCCTTTTGTAGGTGGGAATTTGTAAGACTTAAATATTATAACATACATTCTGTAGAATTTCATTTTTAAATACACTAATTAAAACTTTATTTTTGATACTTTAAGTATCAAATCTCTCTTTAAGGTATGTCAAGTGTATTACAGCTTAGCTTACTAAAACATATTGGAGGATTACATGTAAATGAAGAATATGTTCCTAAATTTTCTGCTTGATATATTTGATTTTTTTATATTGAGCCATGTTCTGAGCCATAAGTGATGCTTGGGTCAGGACTGATACTTCATGGATTAGAAATCATAGGCATACCCACATAGTCACCTTCATTTCATTGCAGACATTTAACTTGCCATTAAATTTAACTAGCCATTAACTCTTTTTTTCCTTTTTGAAAAAAGTGATTTCACTATTTCCTCTAAAGTCAAGAATGAGACAAGAGTGCCTACTCTCTCCACTCCTATTCAACATAGACTTGGAATTCCTAGCCAGAGAAATAAGGCAAGAAGAAGAAATAAAAGGAATACCAATAGGTAAAGAAGGAGTCAAACTACCCTTATTTGCAGATGACATGATCATATACCTTAAAGACCCAAAACACTCTACCCCAAAACTCCTGGATGCCATAAACAGCTTCAACAAAGAAATAGGGCACAAAATCAACTTAAAAAAATCAGTAGCCTTTCTAAACACCAACATTGAGCAGATTGAGAAAAGATGTAGAGAAACAATTCTATTTACAATGACCAAAAAAAGAAAATCAAATAACTAGAAATGAGGTTAACAAAGGATGTATATGACCTGTACAAGGAGAAATACAAACCACTGAAGAAAGAGATTGAGGAAGACTACAGAAGGTGGACAGATCTCCCATGCTCATAGATTGGTAGAATCAACATAGTAAAAATGGCTTTACCACCAAAAGTGATCTACGTGTTCAACACAATTCCCATAAAAATCCCAAGGACATTCATCACAGAGATTGAAAAATCTACCCTAAAGTTCATTTGGAAGCACAAAAGGACTGCAAATAGCCAAGGCAATACTGAGCAAAAACAGCAATGCTGGAAGTATCACATTAACCAACTTCAAACTATACTATAGAGCCATAGCAATAAAAGCAACATGGTACTGGCACAAAAACAGACATGAAGACCAGTGGAAAAGAGTAGAGGATCTGTATACAAATCCAAGCAGCTACAAGTACCTAATTTTTGACATAGGTGCCAACAACACACAATGGAGAAAACACAGCCTCTTGAACAAATGTTGCCGGGAAAACTGGCTATCTGCCTGCAGAAAACTGAAACTAGATCCATACCTGTCACCCTCTACATAGTAATAGCTGAATGTGGATAAAGGACCTTAATATCAGACCTGAAACCCTGAAGCTAGTACAGGAAAGAGCAAGGAATACACTGGAAATAATAGACATAGGCAAGGACCTTCCTCAGTAGAACTCAAGCACCCTAGCAACTAAGAGAAAGGGTTGACAAATGGGACTACATAAAATTAAAATGTTTCTGCACAACAAAAGAAATGATCTAAATTGAAGAAGCCACTCACAGAGTGGGAGAAAGTCTTTGCTAGCTAAAGATCATACAAGGGACTGAGAACCAGAATTACAAGGAGCTCAAAAAACTAAACTCTCCCAAAATCAATAACCCGATAAAGAAATGGAGAACTGTACTAAAAAGAACTTTTTCAAAAGAAGAAGTCCAAATGGATAAAAAAACATGAAAAAATGCTCACCATCCCAGGCCATAACGGATATGCAAATCAAAATCACACTAAGATTCCACTCACTCCTGCTAGAATAGCTACCATCAAAAACACCACTACCAACAAATGGTGAGGATGTGAGAAAAAGCATTCATACACTGCTGGTAGGAATGTAAGCTAGTACAACCAGTATGGAAAATGATATGGAGGCTTCTTTAAAAACTAACAATAGATCTGCCATATGACTCAGCAATACCATTCAGAATCATATACCTGAAGGAATAGGACTTAGATTACTACAAAACCACCTGCACACCCATATTTATTGCAGCACTATTCACAATAGCCAAGCTATGGAAACAGCCAAGATGCCTAATTATTGATGAATGGATTAAGAAGATGTGGCGTTTATATACAATGGAATTTTATTCAACCACAAAGAACAATGAAATTTTGTCATTCACAGATAAATGGATGGAACTGGAGAAAATCATCTTAAGTGATGTTAGTCACGTTCAGAAGGCCAAAAATTGCAATGTCTCCCTCATATGCAGATTATCGACCTAGAAGAAATACGGTAATATTTTTGGAAAAGGTCACATTAAGGGGAGACCATGCTCAGGAAGGATAGGGCAAGGATAGGAAACCAAAAACAAGAATGTTGTGGATATGCTTACTGTATAGGAAGGAATATAGTAATCTTAAACTGGCTGAGGCTACTATGGGAAGCAGACTAGGAAGTAGTGAAGTTAGACATGAAGTAATTTGTGTTGTAGTACATATATGCATGGTAACAACACAAGTAATGTCCTTGTATAGCTGTCTTTATCTCAAACTAGCAAAAATGCCATCTTTTTCATGTTATATCTTACAGTTTTTGTTCTACAAAATCAGAGAACAGTAAGGCAGAACAGGTTCCGCTTGGAGACAGGGGAGAGGGTGACACAAAAAAATGTATGCACAAGTAAATAAATTCAAAAATGATACCTGTTGAAAGTAATCCAGGAATCAGGCGAGGGCAGAAGAAAGAGAGAAATAGATGAAGTGAATTCAAGTATGTTACATTTGGTATATTGTAAGAAATTTTGCAAATACTCCAATGTACCCCCCCACCCAGCACAACAATAATAAAAAATAAATAAATTTTAAAAGTGGTTTCAGTAACATGTCAATCAAATGGAGGAGGTTAAAGAATAATGTTTCTAAATTGTTACTTAAATTAATAATTTTAAATGTTTGAAAACCAATTTGATGTGTGTATATGTTAATTTTTGTCTAGTAATTGTTACTTATAATCTTTTGATTTAGTTTGAGGAGGAATTAGCAGATTAGCAGATAAAAATGCTTGTCAGTGCTTTATATGCAATATTCCTGCATGGATCTAGTATATTCCAAGTTTGACTGGCATATTCTTTCTCCTAAAATTGAATAATGGAAATTTAATTATTTTTCTTTTCCTAATTTACATAAAAGAGTGACAAGAGAAAATTTCTCAACATCAAAAATTCTGTTTTTCAAAACATACATTGACATAAAATTGTATATTGATTTTCTCTGAAGTTAATATGCTATTTTAATGCTATTCTTTTGTACTTTTGATTTTTAAGAATTTTAACACTAGTTTGAAAACACTGGTCTCCCTCCTCAAGGACCTTTAGTTCTACTTTTGAAAAGACTTCATATATACTGCTAACATAAAAGATGATGTTCACTGTAGTTTCAGTGATTTATAGCTGTTCTAGTCTTCCCTTGCCCATTCTTATAACTCATTCTTATTAAACACTCTTAAAGCCTTGGTCCTTTAGCGAGAAGAGGCTCACTCACTTGGAATATAAAATTAAAGGATAAAAGAGAAACTATATATATCCCTTGGAACCTTCTTATTAATTTTCTCCAGAGTAGAAGACTTTCATGGTCTGGACACACTTTGCTTTAGGTTAGACCTAGCTACCACTAGAAAAATGCAGTAGTCCTTTGACTATGACATACTCATAGAGAAGTAGGGTTAGCCAAAGTCTTCTATTTTTCTACTCTCTTGCAACATTTATTCTCTACAGTTTCAACTCATCTTCTGCCTTCTTAACATTCAAATTTATAAACCGTTTTTATGTTGGTTTTTCTGCAGTGCTGGGCTTTGAGCTCAGGGCCTTACACTTTCTAGGCAAATGTTTACCTTCCTATTTATTAATAGTTTTATGTGCTCCTTTTTTTCATTCATTCATGTTACATGGTCTGGCCCAAACCCTGGGCTTCATGTTCTTTGACTTCTTCATGTCTATTACTCTAGGTCTGTACTTCTAGTCACGCTATGGACCTTGTTCTTGACCACATTTCTTCATTTAAAAATTCACTCATTCAGACAAAGTAAAATTCCTACAAATTTCTATTATTGGATTAGAATGTGTGTATATTAGGAATCTACATGTACAGCAGACATTTAAGGGATTCTTATGTATAGTAACTTTTGAATATCTTAGAATAACCTTTTTATTGATGACAGATTTTATTATTGGCACATGTGCTAAGGTTAATATCTGTCATCATGATGCATTAGCAGAGATATATGATGAAGCTATCAGAGTGTATAGTAAAATGCACATTAAAATATTAGATGAAACTCCTTTTCAGAGTTGTCCTGCTGGAACCTGTGTGCATAGGTCTCTTCAATGAAGTCTCACAGCTGTCAATCCCACTATGTGTTTAGTCCTATGCCATCACCTCTTTTGCATTAAAGAATTTTTGTTCAACCTAATGCCTCCTGGGAAATGTCATATATCAGTTAGAGTTTGATCTAGAGACAAAAACAATATGGTAATTTGATTAAGGAAAGAATGATATAAAGAATTTTTATAATAACAGTATTCCTATAATAGAACTAAAGAAGATTTTAAAGACTATAAGAATGGTAGATATGGGGAACAGCTTCTTCTTATAGCATGGAAGAAAAAATAGAAAGGAACAAATGTGAATGCCTCTGATCCTCTCCTCTTCATCCAGGACTAACTTCCAGACCATCTGAAAAGGGGACATCTTTCATTACTAAGTGGTTGAAGATTTGCTGGGGTTCCATACTGATGGAACTTAATCTCACTGGGGATCTGCCCATGAGTGTGATACGTTGGGATCTAGCCTCTGTGGTGGAGGGAAAAGATGTTTTCTGGGGGATGTTGTACCTCTTGCTGGGAAGATGCCCATAAAGATTCTTTGATGGACAATTCTGGTAGGAATTTCTAGGAGATGCTGCTGTTTATAGCAATGTGCCATTCCACAGAACTTGCCAAGAATCCATGAAGAATGCGATGCCATTGAAACTTTCTGGGATTGAGCACTGCTAGGCATATCACACATTATTCCAGTAGTATGCAAAGACAATGCAGGTGAAGTTTCACCCTATTCCAGTGAAACATTGTACTGATAAAAGGTGGTATTATCTCACCTGTCAAAGAAGAAATACTCTTCTATTACATGTAAGACAATGAAGCATAGATTTTTAAGTTGAGAGCCAATAAATTGACACTAGTAACTGATCAATACATCACTTTTTATATACAATTTATGATTGATGGTTCTTCTTTGAGATCTTGCAAATAGAGTTTCCATAGGTTTCCTGCAAATAGAGTTTCCATAGGTTTCCTGACCCCTTCCCCCAAGTCTGTATCCCCATCTATATTTTCCCTATAACTAATACCAAACTCCCCATAAATTGTTCAGCATTTACTTCCTGCTGTTTTATCTTAATCCCATTCCAGGTTACTAGAATTAATTACTAGAATGAATTCCCCATCCTAAATTCCGAATGCTGGAATTTCTCTTTACAGGCCCCAGATCTTTACCTTGACTTTGTTTTTTGTTTTTTTTTATGTTTGGTTGTCTGTCATGATTTCTCTCTCATCAGAAAAACTGAAGATATTTACATAGATGGATCTCTGCTTTTACTCTTCCAAAATTTCCCAATGCCCCAATCATCCCTGATTACTATTCTCCATATATAACAATGTGTTTCTATATATTGACTGTTTCTAGGGTTTTTTCACTATAGTTTTGCACACTCTTTGCTGAACTTCCTTTAAGTAGTCCTATGACCTTGAATATTAATTATGGTATATCATCTTATTTTATGAATCTTTCTTATTATTTCCTCTACTCATTTCTTTTTAGAATAAAAGCCTACTAAAATGGGCTTCAGATACCAAAGGGGTCTGAGTTTTCACAATGTAGATTGAAGAACAGCAGTTCCGTTGATATATGTTAACTTCTGGAATTTTTAGTACAGTCATAGTCTTTGAGAAAAAAATTAATTCTTTCCATAATTTATCACAGTGAGGGTAATCTTAGAAAAAATTTAGATGTAACAATTATTGTACAATTACTCTTACAAATGTCTTGAGTTGCCTTTATTGTTACTGGATTTACTTGAAATTTTTTATAGTTTAAAATAGTAAACTGAAGATTTGATATTAGTTTAAACATGTAAGTCTTCATTTAGCTATAGTTCTACTGACAGGTAATCGTCCATATGCATATATTTGTAAAACATGTCAGCATTTTACATAGCTACAAATAAGTGAAATATTATGCAAATGACTCAGATTTGACAAAGGAAATAAGTAAATATCTTTGAAATTTGAAAGCAAATTGAGTATTTCCTGAGTAACTTGTTAAGTTTGTTCTTTAAACAAGCAAACAACAAACTATTTCAGAAGATCTTATAGCACCTGATAATTTAGTCACTAAATTATCTACTTAGTGACTTAAGACTTAAATCAAGTTGTCTACTTATCTACTTAATTTAAATTGTGTACAAGTATCAAAGGTGGTGAAAAAGTTTGAAGAACTGAAAATTTACATTAAAGAGGGGCCTAAACACTGCGTGAAATCCATACAAATAAACTCATTTAAGTGAAATATATGAATTAATTGAATTTTTTAAAAAGAGAATAAATAATTAGCACTCAATGAAAAATAATGGATTACATATACCGTCATAACTACAGCTTCTAAATAAAGTCAGAATATTTAATTAGCTCAATTTTGTTTGAATTTTTTAATAGTCTGAGATGGCTATATTCAGAGAACTACATATTACCCACAGGCGGTTTTTCAAAATCAAATTAATATCAATTAAGGAGATCAGTTACTGGATTATACCAGCAACATCGTGCATGATTAGGAATCCATAGCATTACTGGCTTTGAAATATTTGTCTTACAATCTTGTCTCTCAGTTTAATAAAGTGACTCCTAGGAACAAATAGGAAAATAAGGCCTAATTAAATATTTCATTGTTCATGAACATCTTCATTAAAATGATATAGCCATCTTAAAATTTTATTTACAAATAATCATTGTTTTGTATTAAATATGTATGACTCCTTATTATTCAAATAAAAAACATCTATGCATGGAGATGGCTACGATTCAGTCTGTAATTATTTCAGTTAGATTTTGGTGTTAGTGTGGGCTAGCCATTTTTCTAGTAACTTCACATGTGTAATCTCCTGTGATCCTCATGACAACTTTATGAAGATGGAGATATTTTAAACATATTCTAATAGATGAGGAAACTGAAGCTCAGCTAGGTTAAAAAACTCACCTCAGGTTCAAGTACTTCACAAATGAATGAAACAGGTTTGGACCAGGTACTCATTGTAGGATTTGTGTTTGTAACTATTACACCATTAATAGTAATTATATTCATTATATATTATATTCATTGTATTAATAGTAATATAATGAATGAATATATTCATTATACAGGGGGGATTCATAGTGACAATTCTGATTAGGTTTATATTGTACATTAGTTACATCATCCCCAACATCTCTCCCCCTCAACCTCCTCCCTGCCCCAATTAAAGCAATTGCAAGAGGTCTCCTTGTTCTATTTCATATGGGTGTATAAAGTCCATCAACCATATTACCCCCACCTAATCTCCTTCATTCACCCTGCCTCCTCCCTCTAGTACTCCCCCACACACTCTACCTATTTGATAATCCTGTCTTTCATCATTAATATAAAAGTTGACATTCAAAATGTTTTCTCAATGTCTCCCTACTGTGGGTATACTTTACTTAGTACCTTCAACACCTAACATTGGTCTCCCTTACACTTTTACCTCCCTCCCCCATTTTTCAACAGTTTTCAATATATATCCTAGATCTTGTACCATCACAGATGTTTTATTTTACAATATTACTGATGTTCTATCACTCTCTTTTCCTTTCTGTCTTTCCCCAAGTTCCATAGAGTAGTTCTACTATTACAAACATACTCTAAGTATAAGTTTGTATATGATCATGCTTGTTTTTGTTTATAAAAAATAACAAAATACAACAGTCCAAGCAGCTTAGTCAACAGAAATTTATTGTCTCAATGTCAGCCAGGTATGATTCAAGCCTGTAATCTTAGCTGCTTGGAAGGCTGAGATGGAGGATCATGGATCAGGGCCAGCCTGAGCACAAGAAGTTCACATGAACCCATTTCAACAGAAAAACCAGGGTATGGTGATAGGAGCCTGCCATCCCAGTGATGACAGGAAATGTAAGTGTGAGGATCATGGTTCAGGGTGCTGTACAAAAAGTGAGACCCTATCTAAAAATAGCCATAACAAAAAGGCAGGAGGCATGGCTTAAGCAGTAAAATGCCTGCCCCACAAATGCAAAAACCTGACTGCAAACCCCATTACTCCCAAAAACAAAACAAAACAAATTTCCAAGGTTAGAACTCCAAAATCAAGGTGTTGGCAGGGTTGGTTCCTTCCAACCTTGTGGCTGTCCTAGGTTTCTGTTTGTCTTGTTCATAGCTGTCTTCTCCCTATGTATCATTGATATCTTTCCTCTATGTAGTATATCTCTGTGTTCACATGTCTACTTTTTATAAAGATTATAGTAATATTGGATTAGAAAACTTATGACCTCATTTAAAATAAATAAACATTCTGAAGTACTGGAGATGAAAAGTTCAACTAATGACTGGAAGGGATGCAATTCAGTTCATTATAGATTCCTTTTCTGGGAGCTAAACCATTCATGCCATCCCAGGAGGGACTAGGTCAGGGGACCTGAAGAATCACTGGCTCTTATTTTTCAGACTTGGGGTTTTTCTCTTGCAATCCAATCTCTAAATACCCTACAACCTACCAGTTGAGTTTATCAGGGATCTCCACTGCCCATAGACAAGGGGATTTTTTGGCATGATGATCTTTAGGTATGCACCTGCCTTTGCAATATCTCTGACTTTAAGCATGTGACTTTTACCATATCCCTTGTTTCAGATACACAAGTTCTGCCTTACTCCCTGTCACTAATTACATATAAAAAGTGCCAGCCTTCACTTTCTGGACAGTTACTATGCAATAAGCTGTGTGCTTGGCTCTTCCCAGATGTTGTTTTGTTTTATCTTCTTTATATAGGAAAAGACTTAATTATGAAGAAATTAAGTGATTGCCCAGGTTTTGTAATTATCCTTCCATTAAATGAAATTGCATAAAAAATACATTAGCAAAGACGTATCTCATGTTTCTACTGATTTGTTTTTGTTATTTTTGATTTTTGCTGTTAATGTTGCTGGTGCATTTAATTATATTGCTGATAATCAAAGAATTACACACTTGGCCTTTTATGCTTTCTCATGCCCATTTACTAGTTAATTTACCTTAATACCTTTGAATAAGGTATT
Organism: Castor canadensis; assembly: GCF_047511655.1. Taxonomy (NCBI): domain Eukaryota; kingdom Metazoa; phylum Chordata; class Mammalia; order Rodentia; family Castoridae; genus Castor; species Castor canadensis. The sequence continues at coordinate 56,652,825 of NC_133400.1, forward strand.
ATTCGTAGGTATTAAGTTGAACTTTGATAGTTGAACTATCTAAGTATCCATTCTTTTTATATCACTGTGTTAATAGCTTCTGTCTAGTGTATAAATATATATAATTTAAATTACTAATTTTGGTAACAACACAGATTCCCTGAAGTTAGGAGTCATAGACTTCACCTAGCTATCAAGCACATACTAAATATCAATTAAAACTGATATTTAAGTCTGCATGATACCGAAAATGACTCATTTTTGAGCAGTTCCATTCTGGTACTTGGAATAGCGACTTTGAATTGTGATTTTAAATTGGTCCTGAAATGAAAGCAATCCTCCAAGGTGTTACAGTGATAAGTGTATGACGTGATTAGTTTATTTTGATACTACCAATTCTAGATCATCTCAAATATACTGATGTTCTGACTGCAGCTGAGTACTTGTCAATTCATGAATATAAAGGTTGGGTAGAACTTGTATGACATATTTCTGACAAAATGCCAACAGAAAGGACAATTTGTTGGTATATGGCTTAAAGTATTAATACAGAATTTTGAAACAATGTAATATATCTGATGGAATTACAGTTTACATGTGTAAAATAAAATTTGGTTGAAAGAAGTTGCTTATCATTAAGCCTTGTTTCAACTTTAGCTTTAAACTCCAAAGTTGCCATGTTCAAAGAAACCGTAGCTGAATATTCTACAGCACATCCAAATTCTATAGAAATTTCTGATCCAAGAGAGCTCTGGCCAACTGGGCTTGAAAGGTAGCAAGAGCTATGGAAGTAATGATGAAAGCCTCTTAGCTGCATTGGCTTCCTTAAACACTGAGTTTTGTCCCCTGGACTCAATGAGACCATTAGAGCTTCTTCAGGTTACTTTTCGTGAAATTGTGGCGAGTCAGTAAGTTGGAGACATCATTAGGGCCCTTCTTTGTTTTCCTTCACTATTGCAATTCCTATTTTCTGGTTTCTGAATGCTAGTTTATATATTTTTGTCCAGTATTTAAGTGGTTCAAAGTAGAATGATTCCTGATGTTCCAACATTGATGGAAGCAGAAATCCCTTTGCAAATTTATGGACTAACGAACAATTTTGAAACAATAAAATGATGGGCTTTGTATGTTGCTCTTTTCCTGCTTCTAGTTACACTGTTTATTAAAGATAGTTTTCTTTTTCTAATGTAGGCCTTTACTGAAATAAACTTCCCTCTTAGTTCTGCTTTTGCTGAATTCCAGACGTTGTGTTTCCATTTTTGTTTGTCACAAGATAGTTTTTCATTTCCCTTAGGATTTCTGTTTTGACCCACTATTTCTTCAGGAAGGTAGTGTTCGTTTCCTTTATCCACTCTAAAATTATTTTACTTTTCATATCTATTTCCTTTATCCACTCTAAAATTATTTTACTTTTCAAAAATTACACTTATAAAATTATACTTAAGAATATAATTCTTCTTAAGAGCTGGGCATGTAGCTCAGTGATCGAAAATGTGTTCAATCCCAGGAAGTCCCTTCCAACAAAGAGAATAAAAACATGATTTTTCTATATTTAATGCAAAAGAATAATATTTTTGCTTTATTTTTATTCTCTTAAAAGAACAGCATTTTTAACATAAAAGAGTTGTGTGAATTAATATATTACTTCCAATTAAGAAAAAATTCCCTATTATGCAGATACTAAATCACAGAGAGAATATTTTGTTGAAAACATTTAAAATATATCAGTCATATATTTATGTTATTCAAGTTATATCACAACTAGTTCAATCAGAAATATCTATTTCTATTGCTTCACTTTCAGTCTGAGTGTCCTTAAAACTATTGTGAAACGTTTGAAGGGACTATAAAGTTCTGTTTTTTATAAACTCAAGCACCCCATTTTTGGCTTGTGCTTACCATAATGCTTACATGTAACACCTGGTAAGTGTGCTAATTTGTTGTAAGCTGATAAAACACTACTTGGATTGATTATAAAACTACGCTTTTATGACTCCCACCCTTCACTTTGTTTTTTATGTCACAATTAATATATTTTTATAATATGTATCCCTTAGCAAATTATTATATCTATAGATATAGCTTAATGTTTTTGTCTCTTAAACTTTATTTTATAAACAAATTATTTAAACATCACTATTGCAGTATTAGACGTCTCAGAATTTGACTATAAATTAGTCATATTTTTCCAATGATTTTTATAATTTCGTATGTATTCATGTTACTATTTAGTATCCTTTAATTTCAGGTTGAAGAATTCATTTTAGCATTAGTTGTAAGGAAATTCTGGTTGTGATTAACTTTCTCAACTTTTGTTAATCAGGTGAAATCTATATCTGTCCTGCATTTCTGTATGTCTCCTTGATGGGTAAATTAATTTTTCTTGGAAGGTTTTTTTTCTCTTCAAAGACTTTGAAATTCTCTTCTCACTCTCTCCTCACCTGAAATCTTCCTGCTTATAAATCTGATAATAGCTTTTATGGAGAATTCCACTGTATGGAAATAACCTTACAAGATTCTTTGTTGTTTTGGATTTTGATTTTGTCTTTGAGGTTGAGTATATCTTGGTCAAACATTTTTTACTTAAACTTGATTGGAAATTTTTTAGGTTCGTGTAAATGAATGTTTATATTGTTCCCCATTCATGGGGAGCATTTTTAGCCACTTTTAATTTAAATAAGCATTCTACTCCCTTTCTCTTCTGTTGCTCTATAATTCTTATAATGTAAAAGTTAGTTCTCTTGATGATGTCTTATAAATCCCCTAGGCTATCTTTATTCCTTTTCTTTTTTACTTCTCACTGTATATTTTCAAATAACCTTTCTTTGAGTTATATATTCTTTCTCTTCTGCTTGATCAGTTTTCTGTTGACACTCACTAGATAGTGCAGCTTTTATTTTATTCATTGTATTCTTCAGCTACAGAATTTCTATTTGGTTCTTCTTTATTATTTCTCTTGCTCTTTTAAATTTCTATTGTTTTCCTGCTTTTAGTAAAGTTACATATCAGGGCTTTATTACACCTTCCTTAAAATAATTATTCAAATACTTTGTCAAGCAATTCATATGTATCATTTTTGGGAAAAAAATATGGTATTTCCTTTATGGTAACATGTATCTTTGGTTTTTAATATTTCTGCTTGTCTGCATTGATGTGTGTGCATTTGATGGAATACCCACCTCTTCCAGACTTCATAGTTTTGGTACAGCAAGATATTCGTGTATGATGGTTGAGAGTGTGCTAGCTAGGTGCTGTGTGGCAGCTAAGGATCCAGTGAGGGTGTAGCAGCTTCATGTCCATGGAGCTCTTTCTTCTGTGGGCAGTACTGGTGAAAAATGCAGGAGTCCTTATTGCCCAATAGTGTGGGACTATCGGGGGCTTTCATAGCACAGAGTGTTAGGATTCTCCTGATCACTTTTTTTTCCCTCTCCTGGAGGAAGCTGTGGCAGGGCAGATACCTCATGGTGCCTGAAATGTCATGCAGTCTGCTTGTGATTATGATGGTGACAAAAGTGTGTGAAGAACAGCATCCGTGGAGTTGCCAGACATTTGGAATCTTGACTTCAGGTACTCATGGAGTAGCAGTGGCTCTGAGGCACAGATACTGATACTTTGAGGACTGCAGTGTGGATATGCCTTCGGCATGTGTAGTTCTGCAATGTAGATGCTTGCAGAGTGACTAAACAGCCAGGCTCTGGAATGTGGGCATATATGGAGCAGCAGTTGTTCCAGGTTCTGGGGTGTAGGCTAGCTTTCTATGATGACAGCTTTGACTGTGAGGCAGGGTCATTCATAGAGTGGTGACAGAACTTGGGATGCAGTGCATGTGTGCACAGAGCAACAGCAGCTGCAGGGTTCTGGTGAGGACTAGCATGTAAAGGTGGCATTGAATGGGTTGTAAGTGTATATGGTGTTTTCTATCTTGCATGATATGAAGAGAAGTCAGTGTAAAATACATCTCTTTTTCTATATGTGTTTACTTTTCCCGTTATCTTTTTCAGCGTTTTCTCTTTCTTTGATTTTCTTCAGTCTGAATATATGTCTAGGTGAAAATTTGTTTTTGATTGTTGTTTATGTTTTCTCAGATTCCTAGATATATGTCTTGATGTCTGCCATTAATGTTAGCAAATTCTCAAGCATTATACTTCATATATTTCTCTCCTTTCTTCCTCCTCCTCTTCTTTTTGCTTCCCTACCTCTCCTCCTTCCTTCCTTCTCATCTTCCTTTGATTCTTCCCTGCCTTCCTTCCTTCTGTCCTTCCTTGCTTTTGATCTTCCTTCTATTCCTTCCTACGTCCCTCTCTCCCTTTTCTCCTTCCTTCCTTCCTTCTTTCTTTCTTTTTGGATTTATTATTCCCATTACACATATTACATCTTTTGCAATTGTCCCACAGTTCTTGGATACTTTTCTTCTTTTTTTCATGATATTTTCCCTTTGTCTTTCAACTTGCAATGTTTCTAATGACATACCTTCATGCTTACCAATGCTTCCCTTGCCTATGTCACTGAGATATATGAAAGATATTCTTTACTTCTGTCACAGTGTTTTACAGTTTTAGCATTTCATTTTAATTCTTTATTAGAATTTTCATGTTTCTGATTACATTATTCACTACTGTTTCACGTTGTCCAGTTTTTCCTTAAATTAATTAGAAAATTAAACATAGTTGTCCACAGTTTTTCTTTGATATTTTTAAAATCTGGGCTCTGTCTTAATCTGGTGCTCACAATTGCTTTCATTTTCAGACTATGTTTTTTGTTTTAAGTATACCTTTTAACTTTTTCTGGTTAAAAGACATATAGGGTATATAGGATAAAAGAACTTAATATCCATCATTGTCAGCTTTTATGTTTATCTGGCCAGGAGTTATCCTGTTTTCACTGCCTACTGTAGCTGTAGATGTCAGAGACTATGATCTCATTTCAATTCCTATTTTACATATCTTATTATTTTATTTCCTTAAAGACCATATTTTTAATAGAATCTGACCTTTGCAGGTCTTTCAGCTAAACATTCTTATTATACAAAAGCTTAACTGATTTAGCAAAAAAAATATGCAAGAATAGGAAGTTTTCTAAAATCTGACACATAGGTAACAGGTTTTTTGTGTGAATGTACCCTTGAGTTTCTTGCAACCTTCACAAGTCCTTCCTGCACTCCACCCACTTTAGTGATACAGGCCATTTGTGTATCTTCTGTTGGAATTATCTGCTTCAGTATCTAGACAATTTTGATTGTTTTTCATACTCTATACTTAAACAATATTCAGCCCCATGACTCTATCTTGTCCATATCCCTTCTCCCACTGGTTCCCCCATATTGTCTTCCTCATGCTTTCAAGTCTTTATTTAAAAATCTATTCTTCATATGACAAAAAACATGTGGTGTATATATTTTTCAGTCTGGTTTATTTCACTTAACATGACAATCTCAAGTTGCATTCATTTTCCTGCAAATGATGTAATTCCATTCTCTTTTATGGCTGAATAAAATTCTATACATTTTCTTATCCATTCATCTGTTGATGGGCACCTAGGCCGATTTCATAACTTCTCTATTGTGAATAGTGCTGCTATAAACAGGTTTTCAGGAATCTCCATTGCATGCTAATTTTGATTCCTTTTAGTGTACACTCTTATCAAGTTGCATCCTTCTTCTATTATTTTATATTTCATAATAATATCAAACACTTGAATGTTAGGCTCTTTCACAAAGATTAAAGTTAATTCTGTTTAGCAGTCACTATTCAAAGTGTCCTTTCTATAAATTAATCTTTCTCTTAGGAGAATTTTTGTATTATCTTCTAGAAAGTTAATTTATGTTTTAAATTCATATGATTATTTTTGCTATTTAATTTTATATGGATATAGAAAACAGTTTACAAGCATGTCATTGAAACAATTAGCGTTAGATAAGATATAGGTGATGGACAGAATAGAGACAGCAGGATGAAAAATTTATTCCATTTTTCTACCTGCTAAAAGATTATATATTAGTTTTGAGTTTTTAAAATATACAACTTTTATACAAAACTTTTAAAAGCTCTTCAGTAAAGTTATCTCACTGTTTCATTTACTAACAATGTAACTCAAAGAATTTTTGTATTTAGTAATACATTGGTTTATTAATCTCATTTTTAATGTATTCATAGTAAGAATTTGAAAAACAATCATAAGATGATTCCTCAAGCTATTGCACCTAGCAATGAAAGTGCAATGTCTTCATCTATACTGTTAATGATAGCAAGTTGAAATTCTTAAAATTAGTGGGGTTGTGAACATTCTACTTCCTTGGAACTGCATTTTCTGATTGTAATAATAATAAAAGTCTGTATTTCTTGCAATCCTTTACTATATCTAGGGAATAACTTTAAATCATGATCTATACCATTAGCTGATTGCTTTTAAAATACTGTTTTAAATTCCAACAAAAACTACAACATGATCCAGTAATGAATCAGCATGTAGAAGAACATAAAAGTCCACAAAGAGATGAATTGTTAAAGAAAATGTGATACACACACACAGAAATTCATTATGATAAAAAAATTAAATGCTGTTATTTGCAACAACATGGATGAATATGGATGACTTTATACTAAATGAAACAAGCCATGCACAGAATGATAAATTCTTTTCTTCAACATAGTCTTGTAGTTCCTATCCAGAGCACTAAGTAGGAAAGAAGAAATGAAAGGAATACAAATTGGAAAGGAAGTTGCTAAATTATCCCTATTTTCAGGTAACATGATCTTATAACTACAAGATCCAAATTGGCATTATTCACAATAGCTATGCTATGGAAGCAGCCAAGTTGCCCCACTACTGATGAATGGGTTAAGAAAATGTGGTATTTATACACAATTGAATTTTACAAAACCACAAGAAGAGTGAAATTTTGTCATTCGCAGGTACATGGATAGAACTGGAGAACATCATCTTAAATGGTTAGCCATGTTTAGAAGGCCAAAAGTTGTATGTTTTCTCTCTTACATGGAATATAGATGTAATACAAATGCAGAAATATTGTAAAAAAACAGGTCAAGCTAATGGCAGGTCACATATGAGAGGGAGGAGAAAAGAATGAAGTTAAGGTGAATATGCTTGATGTACGCTCTACATAATAATTAATATGGAATCTTTAAACTGGTTACAACAACCATATAATATTTTAGTCCCATATAAAAGGGACTAAAGTGGAAAGAAGAAAAATTGAGGAACTTAGCCAAGGTCTGCTATAATACATATACACATGCAGGTTCCACAGTGGAACTCCTTGTGTAACTATCTTAAACAATCAAAAAGGTCATTTCTATTTTTCTCTCTTTTGCAAAATCAGAGAACAGGAGGGCAGCACAGGTCATGCCTGAGGGAGACTGATACCAATGGGGGTGTGGGGAGAATGTGGAGAAATGGTGTAAAAGGGTGAATATGGTGTAAATACTGTGCACATATGAATGTAGTGGAAAAAATGACACCTGTTGAAAGTATTCCAGGAATGGGAGGGAGATCAGATAAAAGAGAAAGTTGGAGGGAGTCAATTCAAGAATGATACATTTGATATTTTGAAAGAACCACAGTGTACATATTTTGTAAGTGCCACCTACTCAGCACAATAATGACAAAAAGACAATACCCCTACTTAGCACAATAATGACAAAAAGACAATACCCCTACTCAGCACAATAATGACAAAAAGACAATAAAAGATATTTTATTTATGTGGATGTGCTTTTACAAAAAGAAATATTTAATGAAATACATCTGTGTAGGAACAAGACACAACAAAATGCACTGAAAACTATTGAATAATATAGGGTATGAGGAAACTGTGAGGAAGACTAGTGGAGGGGGTTAGACTGATTTAAGCACAATATGTTTATAGGTAAAATACCAAGGCAGAGTCTCTGTTGAATAATGAAGAGACACTTAAAAAAATGAAGGACAAGAATGTAAAGCAAGTTGTGTTAGGGAAGTGCATTAGTTGGTGGGAAAGTGTAAATGAAGAGGGTAAAGGATAGTGAACGTGTCTGATGTATCTTTTATACATACATGAATATGGAGTGCTGAAACTTCCTGAAGTTATTTTAACAAGGGGAATGGGATGGGTATGAGAGTAATGGAGTGGATGAATCAAACCAGGGTATATGTATATATTGAAATGTCACAATGAAAGCTCATATGTAACTATTATATACTAATAAAAATGTTTTTTTAAACATTTTCCCAATTTAAAACAGGACAAATTGCAAATCACCTTCAGTTAGTTATAAATGAAAGAGAAAAGTATTGTTAGTGTTATCATATCATATGTGAAAAATCTATTTTACCATCTGTCAATGATAGGAATTCTGCGTGTTATTTTCTTATGTGCAGCTAGATTCTAAATATGCAACATGGCCTTCAAAGGTAAAGGTAAAAAGGTAAAAGGTATGTTTCTCTTTCTCATAGTTGGTAAAACTAAGAAACTAATATAAAGGTGTTAAGTTTCTGACTACCTTTGCAATATGTTTTATGTTCTTGTACTCAGTTTTCACAATTTAATATTGTTTGATTAGTTTAGCTGTCATGCCACCTTTAATGTACATGACTTTTAGAGTATGTGCCCTATGAATACTCATCCTGTTAACTCCACTCCTCCCTGGACCTTCCCCCTATGATCAAAAAGACAATCATTCTACACCTCTGCTTCTGCTTAATGGGAAACACCTAGTACTGTATTGCTTGCTCTGAAAGTTGCTGAGATCAGGATGAATTCATTCTTGTCAGGACCAGACAATATTAGAGCAGAAATACTAATAGAAGAGATTTAAAAATTGATAACTACTGCAGGATATCATCATATACTGAATCTAAAACACTCATCTCTTAAAAGTAGAAAATATTAAAGAGTAGAACTATAGTTAACACAGAAAGGTAGAGTTGTGGGGGCAGGGTGTTTGTGAAGATGTTTTGTTGGCCAACAGATAAAAATTATAATTGAATTTCAGGAACTCTTTTGTATAGCATGGTGACCATAGTTAGTGGAGATATATTCTACTCTCCAAGGATGCTAGGAGAGTGGATGCTAATTGTACTCAGCACAAAAATGATAACGAAAGTGATGCATGGTAATCAGCTAGGTGTAAAAATTACATAATATGTGTGGTTCAAAGTACCATAGTTTAAGTGATAAATACTTATAACTTTATTTTTCAATTTAAATAACTTGACAAACATATTGTTTAAATTATAGGATTTATATTAACTTTCATTATAGTTTTATTATGTAACTTTTTATGCAAGCATTTAAGTTGCTCTTTCTTGCCTACAAGAAATTCTGAATCTTCATTTTTTCAAGCATGCTTCTCCTGATGTATCATGGGTCTTTAACAGAGTATTGACCCTCTCAAAGCAAAGCCTCTGTTTTATTTGGTTTCTTGAATTACTGATGGATTTAGTTCTCTTGATAAATGTTGCATATTTCTGTTTTTCTTGCCTTTTCTTGTGTCATGTGTTTTTAATTTCTCTTTCTCATGAAATTCTATCCATTCTTTAATGCTTAGCTAGTTGATATGTTCATAAGCATTTACTATGCAACACTTTGGACATGCAGAATATAAAAATAATTATCGTTATAGAACTGTAATTTGTTGCCATGTTACTTAATATCTTCTTTTGCATGTCTTGTTTATCTCATATATTAGTTGCTGTCTTCTGTCACATGTGTTTTATGTCCAATGATTGAAATATCTTGTGTTATTACCCTATGAGTTTATTGATTATTATGGATCCTCATTCTTTTGGTTCCCTTTTAAGTCACATCTTAGGTTCCTTTCTAGGTTATTTGATACAGCTGGAAAACATAATAGGTGAAGTAAATTCTTGTCATGTCCTTCAGTAGCAGCAAGAAAGCAGCTCCTGCTTATCATCTTAGAGTCCTCAGGTGTTCTATGTCCTAACAGGTCTCACACACACAAACTGGACCTCAGTCAAGTTTGATCACTTACCAGGTGCATAGCTTTCAACAAGTTATATTATTTCTCTGCACATGAATTTTTAAATTTTGAAAATGCTGATGGAGACTTTTTAAAAGTTATTTTAAGGATTAAGAAAATGAAAAATAATATGGTGTCTTGTACATAATAGGTGTTTTGTGAATATTTGTAAATACTTATCTGTCCCTCCTGTAATCTCTTTACACTTGTTTAATTTTCACAACATAGCAATGAGTTATGTGAAAAGAGAGGTATAACTTCAGACACTTAATATGCTTGTTTTATAATAGCAGCTATGTGTTCACTGACTCGTCTATTGAACTTGAAGATTAAAATATATGAAAATCAGTCAAATGTATCCACACTAGTCAAAAGATACACAACCCAAATGTGTAAATAAATATTTTAGTTATAAAATCGAATACTTACTTATTGTAGAAATATTGAAAAAATTAACAAAAAATTACAAAAGAAATTTTGTAAATGTCTCAATGTACCTCAGTACAATAATAACACATATAAAGTATAAAAATTAAGCCTTCTTCAGTTGCATATATATGATCATATGCTTATGCTTATGCTTATAATCATATATATGCATAATTTTAAAATTTAATTACAAACATACAGAATGTAAAATGCTATATAAATTATCTGCTTCCGAAAAATGGTAGGTTTGTCCTTTAGAAATTTAAAAACATAAATGCTATGTGGTGTAGAATTCCATTTTTGAGTATAAACACAAAAAATGTTCATAGCAAAGTCTCAAAAATTTATCTTAACAGCCATGTCCACAGCAACACTATTCACAATAGTCAAAAGATACAACAACCCAAATGTGTAACAATGGAAGAATGGATAAATAAAATGTGGCATACATACACATGGATTATTAGTCTTATGAAATTCGGGTATATGTTATACAATAAATAAAATTTGAGGACATTATAATAAGTAAAATAAGGCATTCACCAAAGCACAAATAGTGGATGATTTCCCTGACATGAGAAATCTGAGAGATTCATAGAGACAGAAAGTAGATCAGTGATTGTCAGAGAATGAAGAGAGGAGGAGTGGGGATTGCTGTTTGATTCATATAGGCCTTCAGTTTTCCATAAGAAAAAAGAGTTCTACATATTAGTTACAAAATAAGGTGAATGTACTTAACACCACTGAACTGTGTAGTGAAAATAGTTAAGATTGTAAATTTTTGATTATTTGTATTAAAAAATAAGAAAAATTGCAGTGATAGCAAAATATACTCTATAAAATATAGAGTAAAATGTATATTATTTTCATTTAAATTCATATAATTTGTTTCTAAAACAAGTGTTTATTTTTATTTTTTATTTTTATTAGCACATATTAAATTTTTCACAGTAAAGGATTTCATCCTGGCATTTCCATGCATGCACAAAATGAACTTGATCTTATTTGCCCTCTCTGTTACTCTTTCTTCCTTCATGCTCCTTCCCATTTTCCTTTCCTATCTACTACACAAGTAGTCTTCTTTTACTATTGTTTTGTTGGTTGCTTTGCTCTGTTAAAAAATTATGTACATTTATTGTATACAATGCAATGTTTTTATACATGTAAACTTGTAGAATGTTCAAATCAAGCTATGCAACACGTTCATCATGATTACATTTTTATCATTCTTGTGGTGGTTTTCAAAATCTTCTTCCTTAGCAATTTCTATGTCTACAATACATTGTGTATTGACTACAGTCACCAGGTAGTATACTAGTTTCTCAAAATTATCACCCCTAACTAACTGAAACTTTTTGTCCTTTGACCAACACCTACATTTTTCCTCCCATCACCACACCTATACACACCTATTCTACTTTCTGTTTCTATAAATTTAACTTTTCAGATACTATATGTGAGGTCATGCAGTAGTTGACTTTCTATATCTATCTTATTTATATTAGCATAATGTCCTTCAGGTTCTTGTGTTGTCACAAATGACAGGATTTCCTTATTTTTTAAAGAATGAATAGTATTTCTTTTGTGTGTGTATGTGTGCATATATGTGTGTACCTTGGTGGACTGTAAGGTTTGTTCCATTTCTTGGTCATTGAGAATAATACTTCAATGAAAATGTGTGTGAATATATCTTTGAGGAAGAACTTGAGTCAACATCTCTTCAAAAAATACTCAAGTAAAAATTAAAAATATAGAGATGGATTTCTAATAGTTAAATGTTTATTTGGAAATAAAAATAGGATTGCTGTCTGGTACACAAATGCACTGGCCAATGCAGTATCTAATTTGCCCAGAAAACAAGAGTTTATTAGAACAGATAAATCCACTCTAGTTGTTAGAAAGAAGCTCCTGGGGACCTTCAGTGCTTGAGAGAGCTGGCGAGCTCTGATTCATGAGCAGTGGCATTTAACATGTAACACTCTCATCTTAACTTCATAGGGGACAATCCTCTGTTATTTTGCAGGAAAAAAAATAAGACAGGCTTTTTCACTGGATTGGTTTAGCAGGGCAGTTCCTGGAACAAATGTTTGTGACCTAAGCATTTTCTTCCATAGCCTTTCAGGCTTATCACAGATGATATGATAAGAATGTTCTTGTTTGTGTGCTTGATTGCCACACAAGACAGGCAATATATATATAATATATAACAGGCATAGGTTTTCAACATCACTAGCTATTAGAAATAAAAAACAAAACCACAGTGAAAGAACAGCTCAAACCTTTTTGAGGAGGGTGTAAAGAAAAGGAAACCCTTCTACACTGTTTCTAGGAATTTCAATTGGCATATCCATTATGGAAAACAGTATGGAGGTACATAAAAAAATTAAAATAGCCTTACCACATGATCCATAATCCAACTTCCACATATAGCTTCAGAAATATAGAAATCAGTATGCCAGAGACATGTGCACTCTCATATTGATTGCAGGCTTATTCATAATAGCCAAGGTATGCACACAGCCAAAATATCTCTCAATAATCAAAGAAATAAATTGTCCTTTTTGTATACCATGGGATATAATTCAACTTTCAAAAAGGAAATCCTTCTACTTGTAACAATATAAATGGACATGGAGTACCATATGTTAAGTGAAAAAAACCTAGGCATAGAAAGAAAAATGCTAAATGAATTTATTTATGTATGGAATATAAAATAATTGAACTCTTAGAAGCAAAACATAGAATGGTAAGTCACAATGTCTAGGGGGAGAAATGAAGGGGTTTAAATTCTAGTGTATACAAAGTTTTAGTTATACAAAATAAATAAGCTATTGTGCTATACTGTTTTTATAAACAAATTGTATTGTCTACTTAAGATTTTCTAAGAAAGTAGATCTTATTTGAATTGGACTTACAACAAAACCAGGAGCCACCATACTAATTAATAATAGAGAGTGTAAGGTAAAAGTTTTGGAAGTGGTGGCTCTGTTCATAGCCTTGATTGTGATGATGGTATTTTGGACATGTACTTATCCCCAAGATTCTTTGAGTTGCAGCCAATAAATGTCAATAGCTTTTTATACTAAATAGCTAATTGTACATCTACAATGTGGTTTAAAGTATGACAGCATATACAAAATATGACTGTATTTAGTTATTGTGAATGACTTTTATAGGAACAGGATAAAAATCTTTTAGATATTTGGGGAGCCATACATATATTCTTCAGTATATTGTCAAAGCATTGTTTGATCCCTGATCTGTAAGTAGTGGGAAATGAATATATAAAATAAAACCTCAAGGGCTTTAGAAGGGTCTTCTTTCAAATATGTGACAAATAGAGATTCCAGTTGCAGATCATATTATAGGATAATATGTGAAGGCTTTATTCCTCTTTGGTGAACACAATACTAAGAGCTGGTGTTCAGTCTTGATGGATAATGCACTGAACATTCAGATCATGTAGAACTAGCCACACTACCATGGTCTTGACAAAACTTTACCCTCAGTCTTGGCACTTTCATGTAAATTTTAGGGCAAACTTGTCAAAATTTTTAATTGTAGTATTTCTGAAAATTAAATTGTAGAGAAGTTTGAAATCTCTGTTATCAAGATGCATCTCTTTGTTAATGAACATTAAAAGGCTTCATGTGCAAAGGCTTTCTTTAATCCCTTGTAATAAAATATTTGTACTTTTCTTCATAAAACTCTCCTTCATATATGTTAATCAGAGTTGCTTAATATATTTTTGCTATTTCAACTACTTGAAATCTTTTGAAAAGATTTTCTAACTGCTACAGAAGTATAAAAGTATGTTGCCTAATAATTTTTCAATGTAAAAATCTAGACACATTGTCATAATGAGTAGATTTTTATTCCTTCAGTTATGGGGCATCTGGGCTATTTTCATGTATTAGCTGTTGTGAACAACGATGCAACAAACATGGGTGTGCAAATGACTCTTTTGTATCCTGGAGTACATCCTGTAGATATATTCCCTGAAGTGGTAGCACTTTATTGTATGCTAGGTCCTTTTTTATATTTTGAGGATCCTCCACACTGCTTTCGATGGTCATTGCACTAATTTACATTCCCATCAACAATGTGAAAGTATTCCTTTTCCCCCAAATCCTTGCCAGCATTAGTTATATGTAGTATTGATGATAACCCTTCTGACTGGAGTGAGGTAAAAATTGTAATGTTGTTTTGATTTGCATTTCCTTTATGACCGAGGATATACTTATTGGCCACTTTTACTTTGTTTTTTAGAATTGTCTGTCCAGTTCATTTGCCCCCTTGTTCAGTGGGTTTTTAATGCTTTGCAGGGTTAGTTTCTGAGCTCCCCATATATTCTGTTTATTAATTCCTTGTCTAACATATAGCTAAAAAAGGTTTTCTTCCATTCTATAGACTCTGTCTTCAGTCTAGTCACATTCAGTCTAGTAAGAAGCTTTTTACTCATAGTCCAATCCCCTTGTTGTGTTTGCCCTTGATCTAATGTCCACATATGAGGGAGAACATACGATTTTTGGTCTTTTGGGCCAGGCTAACCTCACTCAGAATGATGTTCTCCAATTCCATCCATTTACTAGCGAATGATAACATTTCATTCTTCTTCATGGCTGCATAAAATTCCATTGTGTATAGATACCACATTTTCTTAATTAGAGATAAGGGCAAAATAGTTTCTGCTGGGTATTGAGGAGCGGGAACGGGAGGGGGTGGAGTGGGTGGTAAGGGAGGGGGTGGGGGCAGGGGGGAGAAATGAACCAAGCCTTGTATGCACATATGAATAATAAAAGAAAAATGAAGAAAAAAAAAAAAGAAAACTCTACTGTCAAATTTATATGGAAACACAAGAGGCCACGAATAGCCAAGGCAATACTCAGTCAAAAGAACAATGCTGGAGGTATCACGATACCCAATTTCAAATTATATAACAAAGCAATAACAATAAAAGCAGCATGGTACTGGCACAAAAACAGACATGAAGACCATGGAACAGAATAGAGGACCCAGATATGAAACCACACAACTATAACCAACTTGTCTTTGAGAAAGGCACTAAAAGTATACGATGGAGAAAAGACAGCCTCTTCAACAAAAACTGCTGGGAAAACTGGTTAGCAGTCTGCAAAAAACTGAAACTGGATCCATGTTTATCACCCTATACCAATATTAACTAAAAAAGGATCAAGGGTCTTAATATCAGACCCCAAACTCTAAAGTTGATACAGGAAAGAATAGGAAATACTCTGGAATTAATAGGTATAGGGAAGAACTTTCTCAATGGAACCCCAGCAGCACAGCAACTAAGAAATAGCATAGACAAATGGGACTTCATAAAACTAAAAAGCTTCTGCTCAACAAAAGAAATGGTCTCTAAACTGAAGAGAACACTCTCAGAGTGGGAGAAATATTTGCCAGCTGCACATCAGACAAAGGACTGATAACCAGAATATATAGGGAACTTAAAAAACTAAATTCTCCCAAAATAATGAACCAATAAAGAAATGGGCAAGTGAACTAAACAGAACTTTCTCAAAAGAAGAAATTCAAATGGCCAAAAAAACACATGAAAAAATGCTCATGATCACTAGCCATAAAGGAAATGCAAATTAAAACCACACTAAGATTCCACCTCACCCCTGTTAGAATAGCCATCATTAGCAACATCACCAACAACAGGTGTTGGCAAAGATGTTGGGAAAAAGGAACCCTCTTACACTGTTGGTGGGAATGTAAACTAGTACAACCACTCTGGAAACAAATTTGGAGGCTATGTAAAAAGCTAGACATTGATCTACCATCTGATCCAGCAATACCACTCTTGGGGCTATATCCAAAAGACTGTTACACAGGTTACTCCAGAGGCACCTGCACACCCATGTTTATTACAGCACTATTCACAATAGCCAAGTTATGGAAACAGCCAAGATGCCCCACTACTGAGGAATGGATCAAGAAAATGTGGTATCTATACACAATGGAATTTTATGCAGCCATGAAGAAGAACGAAATGTTATCATTCGCTGGTAAATGGATGGAATTGGAGAACATCATTCTGAGTGAGGTTAGCCTGTCCCAAAAGACCAAAAATCGTATGTTCTCCCTCATATGCAGACATTAGCTCAAGGGCAAACACAACAATGTGATTGGACTTTGATCACATGAGAAAGTGAGAGCACTCAAGGGAGGTATGAGGATAGGTAAGACACCTAAAAAATTAGATGGCATTTGTTGCCCTCAATGCAGAGATACTAAAGCAGACACTTTGGGGCAACTGAGACCAATAGGAGAGGGGACCAGGAACTAGAGAAAAGGTTAGTTCAAGAAGAATTAACTTAGAAGGTAACACACATGCACAGGAAATCAGTGTGAGTCAACTCCCTGTATAGCTATCCTTATCTCAACTAGCAAAAACCCTTGGTCCTTCCTATTATTGCTTATACTCTCTCTTCAACAAAATTAGAGGTAAGGGCAAAATAGTTTCTGCTGGGTAGTGAGGGGGTAGGGGGAGAGGAAGGGGGTAAGGTAGTAAGGGAGGGGGTGGGGGAAGGGGGGAGAAATGACTCAAACATTGTATGCAAATATAAATAAAATAAAAATAAAGAAAATGAAAATGAAAAAAAAAAGAAGATTTTTACTTTCATGCAGTACCATTTGACAATCTTTTCTCATAATTATTGAGTTATTGGAATTCTTTTCATAAAGTTTCATATGCATATATGATGAAGAATATTCCATATTTTTACCTAGGGTAATTTTGCAGTTTTATAACTTGGATTAAGATCTTTGATCCACTTTGAATTGACACTAGTACAAGGTGAGAGACTGGAATCTAGTTCAGTCTTCTATGTGTGGATATCGAGTTTTCCCAACACCATTTGTTGAAAAGGCTATCTGTTTCTCCAATGCATGTTTTGGGCTCCTTTGTTGAATATCAAAAGTTTGTAGGTGTATGGGTTTGTGTCTGTTCCATTGGTCTTCCTGTCTCTTTTGTTCTGGTACTGTGCTTTTTTTTAATTACTATGCTTCTACAGTATAGTTTTAAGTCGGGTATTGTGATACCAGCATTGCTCTTTTTGCTCCAAATTGATTTGGCTATTCAAGGACAATTATGGTTCCACATGAACTTTAGGATTGGATTTTCTATCTCAGAGAAGAATGTTATTGTAATTTTGATGGGGATTTCATTGAACATATAAACTGTGTTTTCTGGTGTAGCCATTTTCACAATATTAATTCAGCTGATACAAGAGCATGGAATGTCCTTCCATCTTCTAAATGTCTCCATTGATTTCTTTCTTTAGTAACATACTTTTTGTTGCGTAGTTCAATCACTTCCTTCATTAATTTATTCCAAGATATATTAGCTTTTTAGAAATTATTGCGAATGCTATGGTTTTCCTGATTTCATTCTCAGACTGTTCATTCTTTGTACATTGAAATGCTACTGCATTTTGTGTGTTCATTTTGTGTCCTGCTACATTGC
Source organism: Castor canadensis (assembly GCF_047511655.1). Classification (NCBI taxonomy): domain Eukaryota; kingdom Metazoa; phylum Chordata; class Mammalia; order Rodentia; family Castoridae; genus Castor; species Castor canadensis. Next base: position 56,670,705 of record NC_133400.1, read on the forward strand.
TGAATATGTTTATAAGATTGAAGAGTTTTTTTAAATAAACTCCAAAGGAAGAAGACTCTTTTGAGCTTGAACCTGGGAATTCCTCAGATTTCCTTCCATGTGCCTGCTGTAACAAATCTTGCTGTTGGTTTGAGGCTATGTCCTGTGTATCCTACTATCAAAACACAGAACATGGCATCCTCCTCCGTGGGGAACAGCAAACCTTAACACAGTCAGGTGTTTGATAATCCTCTGCCATTAATTCCTTTGTCTTACTTGATGGGATGGGAAATGCATACCAAACAGTGGATAATCAATTTGATCAGGTGCTGTTTTGGCACCTTGTTTTCCTTTTGGTTAAAGTGACAATGGTGAGTTGAGCATTCATTTTTTTAGGAGGCATTTTTGGAGCACTTGCCAATTTATAACTAGTAGCTGCCAGGTGCTCTGTTGTCTTCATTTTGTTGTTGACTTAATTCCAAAATTATGTATGTAAATTTTAATTCCTCCCTATGAATAAAACATTAAAAGAAACAGAGAAAGGCCCATACCACTTAATTTACCAAGAAAAATTAAGTTATTCTAACTAAATTCACTGACTACATTGACTTTTATTGTCCTGCTACTTTACAATTTACTTATTACATTGTTGTGGTTTGAATATGAAATATCCCCACACAGTCTCATAGGAATAACATTGGTTCCACACTGGTGGTAGTATTTTGGGAGGTGGTGAAACATTAATATATGGCGCTAGGTGGAGAAAGCAGGTCACTGGGGGCCTGCCTTTGAAACTTATCCCTGGTACCCAGTCTCTTCCACTCTCTTTGCTTCCTGTCCATCATGACCTGTTCAACTTCCTCCTCCATATGCTCCCACAGCCAGATTATCCTCTTACCATGGGCCCAGATACATGCAGCCAAGTAACCTTGGACTGAACTTTCTGAAACAATGAATCAAAATAGATAATTTTACCCCTCAAATTCTTATGTCAGCTGTTTTATCTTAGAGATGGAAAAGTTACCTACTACATACATCAAGCAACTTCTGGAAGCTACAAGTGCACATCTGGCTCTGTTGAGTTACAATTACTTAAATAAAGCAATGAAAACTAAACCTAAGGATGATAACCATAATAGGAAAAGATATGTCATTATAAGTGAAAATGTACCTTTATTATATGTCATTATTACGATTACATGTGATTCAACTAAGCTCAGAGAAGTTAGTCACAAATCAATTTGTAAAGCAGTGGAATTTCAGCACATATCAATTGTACACAAAACTGTTTGTATTTTCTTTGTTCTTTTTGCTTTCTGAATATTGGCATTTTCATCTATAGAATTGTAGAAGTTGGATAAGTAAGAGGGGAATAAAAGATTTCTGATTTAAAATATTGAACGGATTACCAATTGTGAAGATAGTGAGTTCCAAAATCAAGTTAGAGAAATTATGAAACAGAAAGGCAAACATTTTTAATAAGAAATGGTGGCATTATAACAAACAACAGTGAAAAACCCTTAACTGAAGGCTGATTTGTGTATGGGATATTTAGGATGCAGACATAGGAGGGGGAATCAGAACAATATGAGAGAATATAATTAGAAAAAAATCTGTTAAGTTCTCTTCTTACTTTTCCCATATTAAGCAAAGACATTCACTTTATATATATAAATGGATAGTGTGCATGTGTGTGTGTGTGTGTGTGTGTGTGTGTGTGTGTGTGTGTGTTATCACCAAGTCATATAGGAATAAGGAAGGATTAGGCTGGCATAGGCTTTTATTCCTTTACTTCTGTCTCCCTCAAAACCTGAATAAGATGTAAACACAATGCCTTCTTCCAAATAGATTGATATTATATGTCTGACCATGGGAAATGTGAATGGAAAGGTGAAATTAAGATGGAATAATATGTGTTCTCTGTTCCTGACAATTCCCAGACTACTACAGTTACCACCAATGTTGAGGGATGAACTGTGTCTCCTAAAAAAAGATATTCAAGTCCTAAACTTTGGCACCTTTAGTTATGACATTTGAAAATAGGGTAATTTCACATATAATCTAGTTGAGATGAGGTCATCCTGGACAAGAAAGGATACTAAATCCAGTGCCAGTTGTACTTATAAGAAGACCATGTGGTGATATTGGAGTGATGCACCTGGAGCCAAGCAATGTTATGGATTTCTAGCATTCTGAAAAAGGTTGGAAGAAGCAATGAAGGCTCCTCCATGTTGCCTTTGTAGAGAAGCATGGTTTTGACAAAACATTAATTTGAGACTTACAGCCTTCAATTCAGAGCTGAGAGTGAACAAACTTCTGTTACTCTACACTTTCCAGATTATGGCACACTGTTAAAATTGCCCTTGTTTCAGTCTGTTCTGGCTTCTATAACTAAATAAAGAAAATACCATTCATTCAGGGACTTATGCAGAACACATATTTATGTATCACAGTTCTGGAGGCTGAATGTGTAATACTTGGGCACCAAGAAATCCAGAGCCTTGCAAACTCCAAACACCAAATAGATGATGTTTCTCTCTGTGTTTCTACCTGTTGATAAGAGCAAGGGCCTAAAAGGCTTTTCAAAAAGGCACTAATCCCATTCATGAGGTCATTGTCTTTATGACCTTATAACTACAATTCTCCTCAGTCCTGACACTATGGAGGATTTACACACATGAATGGTGGAAGGTGACACACATTCAGTCCAGAGAAAATGCCTGCTACCAAGGAAAAAAGATATCTATGGACGTCACTTAAATTTCTTGGGAGGGTCACAGAGTGAACATTGGCTTTTGACCATTAACTATTAAGAGATTTACAGACAAGTATCAGATGCCCCAAGATGTTTTGGCTCACCAGCCAAAACAAATTGACAAAAGACAAGAACAAATTTATGACATTGTTTAATGCTAATTGTATTTCTCCTCTAAATTTCAAACTCTTTGGGGAGTGAAGAATAAAAATATTTTGCAAAGACTAAACACAGCTGGAGAATAATCCAGTTTAGAGTAAAAGGTAATCCTAACACTCAGAAGATTGAGTGAGGCGAATCAGCCTTGTCTAACAGTGAGACACTGTCAAAAAAAATTTTTAAAAATGGATGCAAAGATTGACAGAATTTGCTACATATTCTAAAATATGAATAAAGGGAGATTAACATCAATAGTGTTAAGCATTAAAAGTTAATATCAGATTTGAAAAACATAAATAATAAATGATTTTTCAGAAAATGAGGAAATACAGCCCTACATTTAGGTATAACACAAACATAACTCCTGTTTTGATGATGCAGTATATATTATACAGAGAATCGTCCTATGAAATTTAAGAACCAAATAATAGAATATTTTTAATTTGGCAGAGAACACAGGTTAAGTTCCTGCTACTTATAAAATATCCACAGCAAATCATATAAACACTTGTGGAATAATAAAAAAATAATAAAAATATTGATTTTATAATTTAAACCACTTTGAGTAAGGTTTTTAAAGCTAATTATTTTGGACACAATCCCTATGTAAGCAGATTACAATTATCCATATAACTGTATTTCCACAATGTGAATATTTCTACATGTTAATATTTATTGAGTTTAATCAATAGAAGACATTGATTGCAAAAGAGTATCTAAGAGACCATTTTAAGTGACTATTTACAAAAAAATTTAAACACATACACACAGAACTAGTGATGCATGTGTCAAATATGTATAAGAAAAACTAACAGAAAATTTTCAAAAATGAAAATTCTATGACATTTTATATAACATGCTAATGTATCTTAAAACATGATTGTGAACAATACACCAAACATATCCCCTGACAGCACCAAACATTTTTACTTCATCCAAAACCTATACATTTTCTTTCAATGGAACAATGTACTTAGTTGAAAACATAATTTTTAAATCATGGTCAAATAATCATAAGGAAAGATAACTTGGTGCCAATGTCATTAAAATTCATTTTAATGAAGAACACAGTACTGTTTTGGAACTGTTTATGATAATATTAAATATATTACCAAACCTAAAGCTGGCTCATGCCTGCAATCAAAGTACTCAATATGTGATATAAATGTTTTAGGGACACTTTGAAATAGTATTATCTATTTTATTGGGCAAAAAAGACGTAAATAAGTGGAAGATCCTGGACTTAACTGGGTCATCCAAAACAGACTCAGAGTACTGCCTGACCCAACTGTGAGGATATCTTAGTGCTGTTTAAACAACTTGGCATATGGTGAAAGATAGGACCATTATATACATAGATGGACTCTCATGTATATTGCAGCAATGTGTACAGTACTTAGCACTGCACTGCAGAACAATGATCTGTTACACCACTGTTCATGTCAGAAATGTGGTTTATATAAAAACAAAATGAGAACTATTGATGCTCAGTGAAAAAAATACCATAATCCCACTGCACTTTTCTCAATGTGAGTGGAACTCCTAGGACTTTTGTTGACATGCTTCTTTCCTATGCCTTTACTATAATCAGGTCAGTTACCATCATCTCTACCTGAGAGACTTCAATAACCTTGGAACTCTTTTTCCTTTCTGCCCTTCTTTCTGGTGCCATGATCTACTCTACAACTGTAATTATGTATTTACAAAAATTCAGATCTGATCATGTTAACCTATTCCTTCAAATCCAGCTATCACTTCTAATTACTATAAGGTTAAATACCTCAGTCCTCTACCTTTATCTTGCAGTTTCCTCTTAGAAGCTTATTTCTCCAACACAGCATTTTTTGTTTGCAATAGATTAATAAGGTATTATTATGATATACAATAAACTTCATATATATATACTGAGCCACTTGGTAAATTTTGACATGTATTGAGCATGTACTTAATCACCAGAATCAAGATGATTAACAAATCAACCACTATCAAAAGATACTTGATGCTCTGTTATAATCTCTTCATAACAGACCACAAAACTGTTTTCAAAATAATTGTACCTTTTTCATTCTCATCATCTCCCTATCTTCACAAACACATAGGATTGCTAATTTTTTAAAAATTAGCTATTTTAATGGATGGGTTGTGCATAAACCTATGGTTTTAATGTCACTACAATAATGAATAATAATATTGAGCATCTTTCTATGCCCTTATTTTTCTATTCATACATCTTCTTTTTAAAAGTGTCTTTGTAAGTACTTTTCCATTTTAAAATGTAGATTACTATTTTTGGGGATTTAAGAGGTTTTTTTAATGTAATCTGAATACCATTCCTTTATCAGCTATATTTACCACAAGAATAGTTTGTACATTGACTATGCATCCTCAAAATAATATCCTTTTAGAGCAATTGCTGGTGATTGAAGCAAGGGCTTCACTCAAACTAACCAAGCAATTTACCCTGAGCTGCATCCCTTAATAATGCCATATGAATAGCTGAAGTTTCAAATTTTGATGAAATCCATTTTCTGTATTTGTTGTTTATGAGTTTTGATTTTAATGTCATATCTAAGTAATCTTTGTCAAGCGTTATGACAGATAGATTTTATCCTTTGTTTTCTTGAAGAAATTTTATAGTTTTTAGGTCTTACATTTCAATGCTGATCCATGTTGAGTTCATTTTTGTATGTGGTGTGATGTTTGTATTCAAATTTATTTTGCAGATATGGATAGGCAGATATTCCAGCACCATATGTTGAGAAAAACTATTATATTCTAACTTATAACTGCACTGTCATTGTGCCTTTGTCCTTTATGAGATGGGTTTCTTTATCTACTTTTTACTATATTCTATTAGTCAAATTGTATTTTATACTGGTATTATATTGTTGTGATTATAACAGATTTATAATTCATGAAAGCAGCCACCCATCCCTCCCATTCCTATTTTGTTCTTTTTACATGGTTATTTTGGTATTCTGTCTTTTTTATTTCCATATCTATTTCTGGTTTATTTGCATTTGTTTGTGTGTGTGTGCATGCACATGTGTGTGACTGAGGATAGAACACAGGTCTTGCAAATCTTCTTCAAGTTCTGTGAGATATGTCCTCTTCCCTCCATTTGAATTTTGGAATCAGCTTGTCAATTAAACAAGAAAACAATGTGGCATGCTCTGAATTTGATTTGGGAGTGGAGGAGAGAGGGGAAGAGGAAGAAAGAAAGGGAGGGGGACAAAGGAAGAAGCAAAACTACCCTCCCTCAAGGATCTTACATTTTATTTATTTATTTGCAATCCTTGAGTTTGAACTCAGGGTCTACACCTTGAGCCACTCCACCAGCCCTTTGTTCTGAGGGGTTCTTTGGAGATAGGGTCTCATGACCTTGGCTGGCCTTGAAACATGATTCTCCTGATCTCTCTTTCTGAGTAGCTAGGATTGCAGGCATGATCCACTGACACACAGCAGGATCTTATGGGAAAGTGAGTGATAGATTTTGAGAAAATAATATGACAAAGAAGTCAATTACACAGTGTATAATCAGAAGGTCCACATTCTACAGAAGAAATAGGCTCTGGTAAAGGGAATCAGAGAGTGGGACAGGAGAACACAGGAGTGATGGTTATTTCACATAGTGTGGTCAGAGAGGCTCTTTTTGAAGAGATAAGATTTGAGAAAAGACCTGAAAAAAGTGAGAAGAACATTCTAGGAAGGGAACAGCAAGTGGGCTCATTATGACTGGAGTGGAGTGAGTGAAAGAGAACATGCAATTCATCATGCAAGGCAATGGTCAGTGAACCAATGCAGCCTGCTTTTATAAATAAAGTTTTATTGGACCTTTGTCATAGCCATTTGTTTACGTATTTTCCATGACTGCTGCCTTGCTATGACTGCACAGGGGATTAGCTGAGGCAGAGACAACTTGGCCCACAAGAATAACATATTTGTTGTCTGGCTCTTTTCAGAGAATGTTTGCAGACCGCTGATGTAAGCAGGGCCTTTTAGGCCATTGTAAAGACATTGAGTTTGACTCATGATGAAATGAGAAGCAATTGGAAGACTTGAGCAGAAGAATTACAGGACCTGACTTACACAGTGAAATGATTATCATGTCTTCAGTGCTGACAAATTTTAAGGGTCAATGTTGGGAGCCAGAAAAGCAATTGGGACTACATACAAAAGGTGCACTGAAGTGCCAACCACAGGACAGCACAGCAGATTCAGTGGTTGTACACCAGCATATTGTAAATTCATGAAGGATTCATAGCAATACTTGACATCTGTTAGAAACTGTGTGAACTTTTGCTAGCAGGGTGTTCATAGTTTTAACATAGTGTCATTATATATTCCTTTAAATGCTGCCATATCTTTTTGAAGCTGCGGTTTCATCAGTAAGTGCAGTAAATTGTAAAAATCCTGTGAAAATCATGTGGAACAGGAAATAAATCTGTCAGTGCCCAGTTTGATTACATGGTTTAAGACATAGTACAGTTCACAGTGAGTACACATATCCCATTAGCAATTAATAATTGTTTTTTGCAAGTGAAGTAGAATTGTTTTCTTTTGATATACATGTATTATTTTGCAAATGGCTATTTAGTTGCAGCAGCATTACATGACTTTCTTGTGACTAGTCTAACAAATCACCACAAACTTGATGACTTAAGGGCTGGAGATGTGGCTCAAGGCATAGAATGTCTGGTAAGCAAGCAACTGCAAAGACTCGAGTTTAAGCCCCAGAAAGATAGAAGCAACAGTGCAGTTTTTAATATCCTCAGTCCCTCTCATGGAAAAAGGTCAAACTAAAACCTATGAGAAGCATTTAATCCAGAAACAGAGAACAAAGCAAACCCTAGGACTAGAGGATAGGCAAACCACCAACAGTAAGCACCAGACCTGCCTGACATCAACATTTGAACCAGAGGGAGAGGTACACAAGAGGACTTCATGGTGCTGCAAGGTGTCTCCTGTGGGCCAGTTTGAGAGAAAGAGCAAACTTCCTGGGATTTCGCCCAGTCCCAAAGTGATTACAGTTAATTCTCTGCACCCATGGGTTCTGCATCTGTGGATTCCACTGAATTTGGTTCAAAATATTCTGAATAAAAGTTTTGTCTAAAATGAACATGTACAGACTATTTGGTCATTCTTTCCTCATCAGTATAATGATAAAACCATTTACATAGCATTTTCATTGTATTTGGTACAATAAGTAATCTAGAGATATGTTAAAATATATAAGAATATATATGCCAGTTGTAGGCAAATACGATCCCATTTTACATAAAGGCCTCCAGCATCCTCAAATTTTGATATCTGTGAGAGTTCAAAGAACCAATTCCTTGTGCATAATGAAAGGTGACGGTAACTACAGGGACCCATGATAGGATCTGCAGGCCAGTCTACAGTATTGAAAATGAGCATGCAGAGCTCCTTATCAGAATGCAGCTCTGCAAAAAGGAGATATTGCTGTGAGGAACAAAAAACACAAAGTATAAATCTCCAGATGGGAAACAAATGGAAAATCCCAGAAAACAACACACTCTACTTTTGAATGTTAAAAATAAAAACAAAAACAAAAACGCAGAAGATATGTTTTGGGAAGCTAAAAGAGTGATCCTCAAATTGGATGTGCTGATGTACAATTTTAATCCCAGGTTTTGAGACTGAGATAAGAGGATTAGTCTTGACAGACTTGAGGCCAGTCTGAGACATAGAGAGGGATACAGTCTCAAAAAATATTGGTACTCTCTATTCTTACATGCGAATGGGATAAATAATGTAGCTAGGTGTCACTCAGCACAGAATTCACTCTCACATGTAAGTTACTAAGGGAAACAAACCAATCTCCAACAAATGATAGGTGTATATACAAATGTGCAATATTCAGTCATAAAAAGGAATGGATGAATCTCACACTCTACGCAAATAGATGAACCTTGAAAACTATGTCTAAGTGAAAGAAGACAGATATAAAAAGACACACATTGTATTCCATTTTTATAAATGTCCAGAAAAGGCAGATAGTTTAGTAGCTATCTGGGGTCAGAGAGAGTAAGGGATGGGGCATGACTGCTATAGAGTAGAGGTGTTGCTTTTGGGAATAATGAAAATATTACAGAATGTATAGTGCTGATGGTTGAAAAATGTTGAGAATGTTCTAAATTTCACTGAATTATACCCTTTAAAATGGTGAATTTAATGTTGTCTCATGAAATAATTTTTAATATGTAAATTGCTAGTTCTCCAACACTGACATCCACTACCCCATTCACTCTCCAACTCCCTTCCCTTCCTATAGTACTGCCATGTATGCCACCCCCTCTTGCTCCCACATGACGTGGGACACCTTTGCACGTGCGAGCCAGCATGCTCCCCCTCGGAGGTGACTCACTGCTCACGTGTGAATTCCTGTCTCCTGGGATGGGCATGGATTCCCAGCAGCCAGTTTTTGTCACGCTCTTGATGGCAGTGGTTGGAAAAAGGCAGCACATGCCAGGGTCAGTGGAGGAGGACCCAGCCCCTGCACTCAATACTTGCCTCCCTTCAGAGACTTGATCTTGTCCACCTATGACCTCCAGATGCTGTGCTCTCAAAAGCCAAGTTGCACACCCATGGGCACTTGAAAGAAATGAGGTTTTCAAAGTCTCGGACCTCAGATTCAAATCATGGCCTTGTTCCTTTGCATGTAAAGTGATCTCAGCCCATTGCTAAACTTCACTAGTAAAGTGGAACAATGTATCTGAAGGTTCATTGAAGTAGCCCATTTTAGTTCCCAGTGAAGGGTGTTGAGAGAATGGTGATTTATATTGCAGGCCGTCATCTGGGTGGACCCAAAGATGTTGCAGTTCATTGGGTTAGGCCCCACGTTATCATGTGCCCCCGGGATAGCTGAGCCCTTGTCACTCATGTGGTAGATTCTCCCATATTTTGTATTCACCATTCCCAGCATTATTCACAGATAACCTAAATCTGTTGGAATTCAGTTCTAAATCTAATTTTCTAAAATGCTTGTCTGGTTGTTCATGAAGCATGATTTTTTTTCATTGCTTCTAATCAACTGAGACCCATCTTCTACCATTCTAAACATTTTCCAAATTTTATTCTTTACACCCCAACCTCACACTGTGTCATTTTACCCATTCCTGATTCTTCTTATAGGCCCATGTAATTTCTCCCCTTTCAACCATACTACTTCTGGACCACATGCCTTCCTCTTCCCTCATTTCTTATCCTTTCCCTCCCCTTGTACTCTCAAATTTCAGTTCCTCTTTTTATAATCCCCACTTCTATCAAAAAAAACCACACGTAGTAGCATTTCAAAACTCCAAAGACCTCTTTATTGCTCATTTCTTAATTCTATTACATTACTTCAATTTTATTTTTTAAAATATATCAGAATAGAGAAATCTTTATATTTTTATCTATATTATTTTATATACCTATCTATCTATATGTTTAAATATCTATGTCGATGTATATATGTGAAAATCGTTTGATACTTAAAGGGTACCAACAATAGCAGCTCTTACATTACAAAGCCATAGTATTGAGAAATTTCCATTTCTCTTTCTCTCTCAATGAAAAACTGCACTTTTCCCAAAGAAGTGTATTTGGCTGCATGCTCGCGCTCTTGCTGAGCCTTCCTTTTCATGGCCTCACGCTCTGGCCGTTGCTCTTTTGTGATGGGGCTTGACATTACTGGCTCAGGAACATTGGGCTTTCTCCATGGAATTGGTTGCAGGCTGAAATCTTGCAGTAGAAATTGGGTTTGAGACTTAGGTGGTGGCTGGAACTTGGCCATAGTAGTGGAAACAGGCTGCCTCTGGAAAGAAGTGAAAGAAGATGTTTTGTAGGGTGCAGGTCTAGCAGCAGCACACTGAGAGACATTAGGCTGGGTAGGCTTGGTCAAACCTGGTAGAGTTGCATTGAATGAAATTGGCCGAGCTGGTTTGGCAGGACTTATCAAAGATGTGTTGGCACTAGCTGGTTGACATGCATTGACTGCCAGAGATTGAGCTGAGTTAGGATGAGGGTAAGATCCAGTGGGCCTACGTGAGGCAAAAGCCTGTGGCCTCCGAGGAACAGGTCGAGGTTGAGGCTTGTCAGGATTCAGAAAAGGTAAAGGTATCAACTTGACCTTGCCAGGTGGAGGCAGCTCATACTGGGATGGAGAGGGGCATTCATTGCCAGCACTGCTATCTTCTTTCTGGGCTTTGACTTGAGTCTTCTTAGGACCTTTGCCCTCATGTGGGGTATCCAGCCGTGATTTGATAGCTGCAGAATACTGGGAGCCTTTGGTGGTGCTCAAATTTGCCAAAGCCCGACACGAGGATGACCCAATTTTCTTATCAGTCTTCTTCCCCAGTGCATGAAAAACCTGCACTGACTGCAGCATGTGCATACCTAGATAGGTGCGAGGCTTTTTAAATGTCTCCTGGCTAAGCTCGGGTTGATTTCTCTTCCTCTTCATCTTGGGAATCGTTTTCTCGTCTGACTTCACTTTATTCCTTGTCTGCTTATTCTCTTCAACTTTCTTGGAATTGTTTTGTGTGGTGTTTTTGGTCTTTTCTTGCCCAAGGCCTTTAGCCTTGCTGGCCCTACTGTATGCAGCTTTTGGAGGTTTGCAGGTAGAATGCTTGGTTGTGATTACAGTTGGGCTGTCACTGGATACAGCACTGCACACAATCATTTCTCTCTCCAAAAGACACTCTGGGTTGTGACGCTGAATTTTGTCCTTAGGAGCTCCATCGATAAGCTCAGAATCTCTATCCTTCTTCTTTCTGATATAGTCAGTGAGTTCCTTTACAATCCTTGACTTTTTCTGCCCCTGATTCACCTTGGCATCTCTCATGTCATTGGCTTTTATGGTTGTGGGAAATTTGGACTGGTGATGTTCTGCCAATGAGTTGTAAATAGGTGGGAGTTCAATATTCTCCACCAATGCAGCCATGTCCACAAAACCATTGCTACATTCAACCCTATTTTCAAGTGTCCCTTGGTTCTCAAAACTTAGGCTATTCTTGACCAAATTGGCATTTTCAGAATCAGGCTTCTCCTCTTGGTCTAAAGGTTTGATGCATTCCAGAAATTGATGAATGTCAGGGATTTCTAAAGGGAGTAGTGGAGAATCCCGATTGTCAATTGGGATATGGTAGGCCTCCACAGGCTTTGGAAGCTTTGTTTTTATTTCATTCAAATTCTCATGTTCTATTTGTTCCTGGTTAGGAGCTTGAGGCAATGCCAGGTTATTGGTAGAACTTTGGACGGCAGTTAGTACTGAAATGTCTCCAAGCTCAAGTGGTGGGTTATTCTCAAGTATTTGAGCATTTATGCTACCGCAGGATGTAAGGAAATCTGAAGTTTGTGGAAAACAAAATGCCTGGCTTGGAGGTTGCAATTCTACAGAAGTCTCTGTCCTCATGGAAGTTTCCATCACTGAAAAGAAATCAAGGAAGAAGTCAGTCCCTGGTAAGTGAGATACTCTTGTCCTGCACACCAACACAGCAACCATGCACCTGCCAACAGTGAGCAAGCCACTTTTATGGTTTTTCTTAAGACCCATGGACAGGACGCTGCATTAGGAAATAGGTCGTGACTGTTGGAGTTGCTGCTACTCCGTTAATGTCATTGGTTTTTGGTTTTCTTTGTATTTCATAGGATTGATGTAAGTCAAATCAAAGTTTGGAAAGATGAAATGTATTAGGCTAGGGTGTGACTGTTAGTAGAGCACTTGTCACTGTACTCTTGGCCCTTGTTTCAATCAGAAACACCATGAAAAAATGAACAAAAAGTGTTTTACAAATACTAGAAATCTCTGCTCCCTCTTTGTGAGTATAAAAATATGTTAAACCATGTAGTAAGAGAAAAAGCAATGTCATTTCTCATGAAATTTATAAACAAGGGCATATGTTGTGCTTACTCACTTTGGACTAGATCTTGAACCCAAAAAATTAAAGAAAATTAGACCATTACTACAATGAAACGTTTTGAAGTGTTTTCTAAATACACAAAAGCAAAAGATCTTGGAAGGGAATTAATTATTGCATGGAGGTTTTGCCAGGGTAGTGAAAAATGAAGCCTCATTCAGTGTGATTTAAGGGGACTTTTAAACACAACATGAATGACCATTATAGTGCTCTGCATTTTCACTTTTACTTTTTTACTTGCTTATTTGATTGTTTCTTTGTTTTTGGAAGTAGTGGGCATTGAACTCAGGACCTTACACTTGCTAGGCAGGTGCTGTACTAATTGATCCATGGCTCCAGCTCTTGACCTTATATCAAATCTGGAAATGGAGAGCACCGAGTAAGTGTAGTTGTTGAAATCTCAGGAGTTCAACTCTACCCATTTGTGGACTAACCACTACTCATCTGCAGATCTGTCTCTCCCTTTGAATGCTAACCTTATTCCTTTTCCATTTTTGCTATTTGTACTCACGTTGAAAACTCATTTCTCTGTTGGGTTGAGCAGGCATAGAGTAGTAGATTCCAGAGGTTGAAACCGGTGTTAGGATGTTTGTAGGCTGAACTTTCTTTAGAACCATCACCATTTCTGGTTGACAGATAGAGGACCCACTCCCTCCATATGAAACACAGCCATAAGATTGCAGGCAGAAGCCACGCTCTCCAGATAATGGAGGCCCCAATGTGTTTTGATTATAGTAATAGACATGACTTCCTTCCTGATAAGGAAGTGACATGCTATATGCTTGAGTGGGAATCTGAGATGGTGTTGCTTGAACAAAGTTGGCAGGTAATGATGGGGATAGGGGGACCACCTTATTGGCATCTGAAGCTTTATCATATTGGGTTGTTACAGTCATGGAAGAATTTGCTGTGTCCTGGTCAATAAGAGTCCCAGTGAAGTTTCCAGGTGAGGATGACTTCTTTTCTGTGCTTTGTGCAGTACCCCACTCAAAAATACCTGAATAGGAGGCAGCTGAAGTAGGTATCTGGCTCTGGCCAGTAACTTCAGACAACATAGTTGTGCTAGAATGTTGGTAAATGTAGGCACTACCCACGAGTGGCTGGAAAGAGGTGTTAGAGGCTGATGGCCGCAGCCATGCTGAAGTCATGGCTGGCCCAGAGACTCTGGAGAGGTTGCAGACACTTCCCACTATGGAAGAGGTATTGCTCACCACAGGACGAGTGAGCTGGGGAGAATTTGCAGTTCCAAGTAAAGATGTATTTTGGAAATTTTCTGTAGAAGGAAACAGGGTGATGGAAATTGATGAGATGGACAGACTTTCACTTTGAGGAGCAGTATTATCTTAAAGTTGTTGTAATTAGGAAGTCTTTAGTTCCAATACTCACTGAAACACCAGAAATCAAACAGTTTAAGATGGCTGTCACTGATGAAGTAGGTTGTTACAAACTTATAACTATGTCCTAGAATTGAAGCATTTTAAAACTAGAATATCCTTGGATCCTAAGTCAAAATAAATTCCTAATAGTTTTCAAAAAATATTTTTTGCAAAAAAAAAAAAACTATTTAAACTTTCTGAGCCTCAGGTTATTCATATGTACATGCTTTCAATAATAATAATGGTAACTCATCCAAGAATAAAAGAGACATTTATATATGATTTGTATGGAGAATACATAGTGAGTTCTGCAAAGATAGACAAACTGCAAAGAATTAAAAAGAATAAATAGATGTTAATTAGATTTGAATACATAGCAAGCATAAAATAAAAATTTTAAAAAAGCATAGTAAATATAATAATAAAGGAAGTTCTGTTATCATATATATATAATATTATGAAAATGAATGTTATCTATTCTTTTTTAGTGAATACTATTAACTAAAACAAAACTGCTGTAGAAATGATTTTCAATTTGAAAAATAAGTTTTCGAGGCAGGGTTGAACAAAGTTACCTAAGCTGGCCTTGTACTTGGAATTCTCCCACCTCAGCCTTGGAATGCCTTGGATTTTAGGCACCTACCACCCCACCCAGCCTGATTTTGAATGTCTTTCCGATGGGTACATGTAGACAGAGAAACTCTACCAGTAACAAGTGTGTAACAGACAGAACAATGCAGCAAATGTGAACACTGAAGTAGCCATATTTTGTCTAGACCAATATTTCAATACAAATTGGTATGAATCTTTGTACATCTGTAGTCCCAGCAATCAGGAATGCTGAGGTAGGAAGGTTACTTGAGTCCAAGTGTTTGAGGTCAGGTTGAGTCACATAGGAAGATGCCATTCCCACACCAATAAAAAAAAACTAAACTAAACAAAATAAAGTTGTAAAAAGTGGAGAGTAAAGCAATAATTGTAAAGGAATTCCATTATTGTGTTCATTCACATATCTCTGAGTATACCCAACAAGTAAAAGATATCAATCCTAATAGGTATATATTTCAATTAATATAGCCATATTAAAAAACAGGAAAAATACTTTAAAATAATGCTGAAAGTTCTTAGATTTATACCCAAAATTTAGCTTATATTCACTTCAACTTTCAGTAACAGGTCACCCCAAAAGCTTGAAAAAATTAACACTAGAATCCACCTAAAACAAAAAAAGTTGGGGGGGCTGATGTGAAAATTGAAGTGAGGCCCTTGAATGTGGTAAGCATATACTCTGTCCTTGAGCTATAACTCCAGTCCAAACAATTTTAAATGTTAAAAAAAACCAAGAATTCACAAAATTATTTTAGATAAATGTGGAATTAGAGACGTGGGGATTGACCTTTCATTTTTAGAAAGGTCTTTCTTTTTATTCTTGTGTCTAAAACAGTGACTATTAATAACAATGTACTCTGTTTTAGGAAGAAAATTATTGGTGTGGAGGTACTCAAGTAGTACCAAAACAAAAAGAAGAAAATTATTATAAAATCAAAAGAAACTTTTACTTGAAACTTTATTTTTGACACGTTAGGATGCATCAATTTTTTTTGAATTCATGTAGTTTAATAATCCAGGATGAAATAAGACATTAAAAATTCTATTACACCAGTCTTCTTTCTATATAAACTCTATTCTTACTATGCTTGTAGGAATAGTCAATCATAAAATATATTTCTAAAATATTCATATTCAAAACTGTCAATTGTCATCTATATCTAGAGTCATTAGAAAAAATGCAAACAACCAAATGTGACTTATCTGAGAAACTGCTTTTACTAGTGATACCCTGTTCTACCCTTAGTCATCTTCCTAATCAATTAATACAAGCGTTTTCTGAAAACAACTTCATTTTGCTTTTCTTTGAGTAGATTTTACACTGCTTTTGTGCATTTTTTAAAAAATCAACTGTGCTTGTCAACATTCTTTCTCAAATGATGTTTTTTCTCAACAATGTGTCCCTGCTTGACATTCTTATGTTTTCTCTTTCCTCATTTATATATTTTCTTCATTCCCTTCAGTTCCTGTCAGCCTATGCTTAATGTAAATAATCCCCAGCTTTTTTCTCTAGAAAATCTTTACTTCTGATAACCCACTCCTCTCCCTCTTCTCTCCTTATTCCTCTTTTCACCTACTTGAAACATAAAACTCCAAAACACATGGATATTACTTTTAGATCAGAGCTAAATTTGAAATACAAAAGTGGAATCTTAATGAAGGTAGACAGTTACAGATGAAACATCTTGGTATATGAGGCTAGTTTTTAATACCACCTTGGTTTATCTGTTTTTGTTGAAACTAACACTCTGGAAATCTCTGATTTCACTATATACATGGCCTTTAAGACTCAGTATTAGAAAACATAAGGAACAGAACATCAGCAGTCCTGTATCCTCATGTAGCAGATGAGGAACCATTTTGTGATAGAGTAAATAATGTCCCTAGTTACATACCTAGTAAATGTCAAAGCCACAAATGAAATCAGGTCTCCATATTTCTAGTTCAATGCTTTCCCCCCAGTATTCTAAGCTGCTTTGAGTCTACTACTAAATTTAGGGTTGGTGAGTTAATCTATTTTTTTCATTATATATAAAAAAGTTTTTTTTTTAAAGTTGTTGTTTTTCCTTACCTGACATGATCATGGAAGAGTTAACATCAATTGCAGATACAAGAGATGCGGTAATACTAGAAGATGTCTGGGAAGAAGAAGATAAACAGCTCATTTGTCCAGTATGAAAGACTGATCCAAATTTGTTTACAGATAACTCCATGGAAACCCCAAGATTCTACCGGATGGCAGTAGGTTTGGTGGGAGAATGATGTCATAAAGTAAGCAGATGGTGAAGTAGCCAATAGCGAGATCATATTCCCAACCCTAAAATGGGATTGGTTGGAGAGAATAACATAGGAGCTATAATAGTACCTAAATGGCTGAGCTCTGAGTAGGTGAAATCCTGAAAGACAGGTATGGCAGACCCTCCTTCCCCTGTTTCTTATGCATGTTAATTAATAAAGTTATTCATAATTTGTATATCATATTTCACATTTTAATGGATTGTATAACATGCTCACATACTGGATATCCATTTAATTCACTTCAGGAGGAATCAAAGTGACATTATTTTGTCGTTATTTTAATTTTTTTATTTTATCATTGTTACATTTACTCACAACGTTTGGGCCACCTCAACACACCCCCACCTCTGCTTCCAGGCAGAACCTGTTTGCCCCTCTTGTTCTGCAATTTAGAAGAGAAAACATAAGATATAATAAGAAATACACAGCATGTTTGTTAGTTTGAGGTAAGGATAGCTATACGGAGAGATTCCTAGCATTGCTTCCATGCACATATGTATTACAACCCACTTTGGTTCATCTATACCAGAACCATTCATTGCTTCCCAGTTCCCTTACCATAGTGGCCTCTGCCAGTTTGAGATTACTATATTCATTCCTTTACAGTGAGTACATGAACTACATTCAAGTTTTACATTTCCTTCTCTTTCCTTATGCCTTCCATGTGCATTCTCTCCTTATTTTGTGATGCATGTCCAATAATATTGCTGCATTTTCTTTAGGTCTATAATGTTGATATGAGGGAGGACATGTCATTTTTGGCCTTCTGATCCTGGTTAACTTTGCTTAAGGTGATGTTCTATAGCTCCATCCATTTACTTGTGAATGACAAATTTTCGTTCTTCTTTGTGGCTGAATAAAATTCATTGTGTATAAATACCACATTTTCTTAATCCATTTTTGGTAGTGGGCATCTTGTCTGTTTCTAATAGTTTGGCTATTGTGAATAGTACTGCAATAAACATGTGTTTGCAGGTGCCTCTGTAATAACCTGAGTTGCATTCCTTCAGGTTTATCCCTAGAAGTAGTATTGCTAGAACGTATGTCAGATCTATGTTAGTTTTTTAAGGAGTCTACATATTGTTTTCTAAAGTGGTTGTATGAGCTTACATTCCCACCACCAATGTATGAGGGTTCCCTTTTCCCCGTGTCCTCACCAATATTTGTTATTGTTGATGTAGCTATTCTAACAGGGGGGAGGTGGAATCTTAGTGTGGATTTGATTTGCATATCCTTTATGGCCAGGGATGGTGAGCATTTTTCATGTGTCTTTTGGTCATTTGGACTTCTTCCTAAAAAGCACTACTGTTCACTTCTTTATTGATTCATTGATTTTAGGAAAGTTTAGTTTTTGAACTCCCTGTATATTCTGGTTATCAGTGCTTTGTCAGATGTATGGCTAGCAAATATTCTCTCCCACTCTGTGCGTAGTCTCTTCAATTTAGACACCATTTCTTTTGATGTGCAGCAGAATTTTAATTCATGTAGTCTCATTTGACCATCCTTTCTCTTAGTTGCTGGGCCAATTGAGTTCTACTGAGGAAATCTTTGCCTATACCTATTGTTTCTAGAGAACTCCCTATTCTTTCCTGTAATAACTGAAAGGTTTTGTATCTGATATTGAGGTCCTTAATCAACTTTGAGATGATAATAATACAGGGTGATAGGCATGGATCTAGTTTCAGTTTTCTGCAGGAAGATAACCACTTTTTGTAACAACTTTCGTTGAAGAGGCTATCTTGTCTCCATTGGAATGTTTGGCACCTTTCTTGAAATTTAGTGAGCATAGCTGCTTAGATTTTTACCTGGATCCTCTATTCTGTTCCACTGGTCTCCATGTGTTTTTTGTGTTAGTACCATGTTGTTGTTATTGCTGTGGCTCTGTAGTATAGTTTGAAATCGGGTAATGTAATACCTCCAATGTTGCTCTTTTTGCTCAGTATTGCCTTGGCTATTTGCAGTCTTTTGTGTTTCTGGAAGAATTTTAGGGTAGATTTTTCAATCTCTGTGATGAATGTCATTGGGATTCTTGCAGGAATTGTCTTGAGCATGTAGATTGCTTTTGGCAGTAAAACAACAAAAAAAACCACGTCACTTTGCAAATGATTAAGTCTTAATTAATCTATGGGTTGCACTCCACATTTCTCTCACTTTCTTGTTTGTACCTACCTTGAATTTCATGCTTTGAAGAAATCAGGTAGTGTTTGTTCCCTCTACATTTTGATAATCATACCTCCCTGTGTTGTTATGTTTTTTGGTTGGATTGGGGTTGAACTCAGAGTTTCCAAATTGCAAAGCAGGTGTACCATTTGAGTCACAACTCCAGTCCATTTTTCTCTGTTTGTTTTGGAGATGGGGTCTTGGGAACTATTTACTGGAGCTGTCCTCAAATCATGATCTCCCAATCTGAAACTCCCAAGTAGCTAAGATTAAAGAAGTGAGCCACCTTTGTTCAACTCAATAAAATATTTTTAGCTCATTCATTTTCTGCAAATCAGTAGTTAGACTAACTTTATCAGATTCAGGCTTGGATCACAAATTATTGTGTTTGTGCATTGTTATTTATTTATTTTTGGTCATACTGGGGAGTGAACTCAAGGGTTCAGACTATCTACACAAGCACTCTGCCACTTAAGCCACAGTCCCATCCCTTTTTACTTTAGCAAGTTTTTTTTACAGAGTGTCACATGCCTTTTCCTCAGCAAGCCTCAGACCATGATTCTTCTCTTTCACCCTCCTAAGTAGCTAGGATTACATCATGTGCAACAACACCTGGCTTGTTGTTTGAGATAGGGACTTGCTATCTTTTTTTACCCAGGCTATCAAACTAAAAATCATTAACTAACAATTTAAAAGAAAACATACAAACAGACTTAGGACACACTTGTGCCCTTGTAGTATTTAGTCAACAGTCTTATGATCCAATGATTGCACATTGTGCACTGCAAAACCCATCTTGGAATTCATCTACTAAGCTGTGAGTTGCATTTAAATAATTTAGAAACCCATTAATCTTTGCTGTCTGTCCTCCCTCACCCCAACTTAAGTGGAAAACATATCTTTCCCCCCAACTATCCCATCCTTCCCTCCTTCAATAACCCTTTACTCAGATGCCTTTCTCTCCTAGTGATCCCTTCCCATACTCTCTGTTGTAAACTCCCAAGTCACTGGGAGGCACTTACTGTTAATGATTTAGAAGAAAATCAGATCATCACCATGTCCTCTCAGAGACGTTGTCTCTCCACAGAGCTCCCTTTGGGTCTTCCTCTAACCAGTGAAGGCTGCAAGGCTGGGGAGAATCCCAGGTCTGTTTGCCTCTCAGCAGAGGAGGACTAACACTCACAAACTTCTAAACAGTCATCAGAGAGCTGAGAACAACAGCTATGAAGAGGCTCAGTGCAGGACTCCTAAAAGAGATGGGCATGTGAGGAAGGGGTGAGGGAGATTTAAATGGGTGGGAGGAAAGGGTAAGGGTCACACTTAAGTTGGGGTGAGGGAGAGGGAGAGTTAGCTTTGATCTGACGGTTTCCAGAATTGTTTCTTTAAGTGAAAAACACAGTTTAGTTAGTAGCAAAATTTATCAAGGACTGATATATCTTCTAAGTCTATTAGTATTGTTTTCTCTTGCTTTTTTTGTTTTTTTTTTTTTTTGGTGGCACTAACGTTTGTACTCAGTGCTTCCTGCTGCTATGTTGGGTGCTATTAATGTTTGATGCCACAATAACAGCCCATATTTTTTTCCTCTTAAATAGTTAGGTAATGATTAAGATTAGTCTTTAGTCTTTCTTCACACTTCCCCCATCCTATGTAAGGTGATTATGAAGCACATACATCTAAAAATGGTTTTAGCTTTTATTTTCTTATCTCTTCTGCAGAGTAGAAAAAGTTAGATGCTTTGTGAGGAATTGGGTATCTGGATGCCTGTAGTGTTAAGTATCTAGGTGGCACAGAGGGTGTGCTCCAGTCTCTGTTCTCTGAGGCTGCCCTGGGCTGAAGAGCCAATTGCTGCTAGCTGAGGCCTGCAGAGGCAGGCCAAGGACTGGACAGCCTGTTCTGCTCCAGCTAGGAGCCACTTCAGCCTGTAAGTTAACATTGGCTCCACACAGCCCTGGCCACTGCCACCCCTGTGTGCAAGGAGATGCCCAACAAGTGGCAGGATTTTGTAGTTGCCTGGGACCTGGAGATTCCAGCAAAACTGGGGGTGAGAGAAGGCAGCCAGGCAGCCATTGTAGCCCAGCATTCACCTGCAGTCACTACCTGCCTGCGCCCCTGGAAGCCTGTGCACCTGTCCAGTGGTTCCACCACTCCCAGGTTCTATGCACTGTTGCCTGAGTGGCTGAAGCCTAGGACAGTGAGATAAAGAATATAAATATAGACAGACAATGGACAAAAACATTTTACTATAACATAGGAAAAAAAAACACTAAAGACCATATATATCAACACCCAGAACAGCACTACTCAATTTTATGGTGTTAATAAAATGAGATACAGGAAGTTTCAAATTTTATACTTTGTTAAATGTAAAATAATCAGCACTATTTAGTGCCATTCATAACATGCTTCAATTTTTCCTTAAAGTATGCTTTATTTCCAAAAGTGCCCATATGACTAAAGTACTTGAACTCAACAGAAATAATTTTCTTTTTTACACTTTCTTAATAACAACAAATTATTAAAGAACTCTAAAATAAATATACAAAAGAAATTAAGTAATTATAATACTGTAGTTTATTTAATAACATTAGAAGATCATCTACATGATTACCTTAACATCTATAAAACCAGATTGAGTTAACAGAAGGCAAGTGCATATACCTGTGCAAAACTTTCATCTTTAGAAGCTATCTGTGAGCTTTACATATGTGTTAGATTATAATTAACTTCATGTCAGTAGTCCCTAGATTTGCATAAAGTACTCTCCATTATCAATGTATGATTGATTCATAAGCAATTTGATTTCTCTTTACCATGATGCAACCAAAAGATAAAGGCATAGTAAAATGATAATAACTCCAAATACTCTTACAAATTATGTCCCATTCCTGTTCTTTACAAAAAGTGATTGTATTTATATGACATTAAACCAGTTATAGGGACAATTAGAATCCTGCAGTCAGCTATAAAGGTTAAAACCCTTTATTTGCTTTAATGTTTAGCAGTTAATTGTCTGGGAGAGCATATTTCCATTTATTTTGATATTTGTACTGTATTTAAAATTTAGAGTAATATGTAGTTCAACCAAATACAATGTAAATCTGAACTGTGCCTCACACTGCAGGGGAGCCATCTAAATCCTGTTGTAAGTAACAGACAGAGCAATAGCTACTAACCTTAATCAGGAAGGTAAGCAATGGCAAGAGAAACTGTGGAGGCAAAAAGCAGCCTCTTGATTGTACAGAATGATGTAGTAGAAATGGAGGCAGGCTTTTATCCTAAGATGGTTATATTTACCAAGAGCTAAAGAATGGGTATGCAGCACCTAATATATGCCTCTCTGTTTTGCAATGGAATGAACATGTTAAAAATATTAAGTGGATAAAATATTAAGGCTGATCCTTACTAAATAGGAGCTGCTGTCAACATCTTTATCACATTTTCTCAGTGGCTTTTTGATCAGCATTAAAGTGAAGAAAAGTTCCTAGCTGAGCTCAAGAAACAAAAATCTTCAATGGCTCGTTCTCTTTGAACATTCTTCTCCAGTATCCTTTATGATATCTCCAGAACAACATGCTCTACAAAGTGCAAGAGCTGAACTCCTTTAAAAAAGCCCTGATGTCCAATAGGAAAAGGGTAACAGGTACTAGAGAAAAGGTTAGATCAAAAAGAATTAACCTAGAAGGTAACACCCAAGCACAGGAAATCAATGTGAGTCAATGCCCTGTATAGCTATCCTTATCTCAACCAGCAAAAACCCTTGTTCCTTCCTATTATTGCTTATACTCGCTCTACAACAAAATTAGAAATAAGGGCAAAATAGTTTCTACTGGGTATTGGGGGGGGAGAGGGAGGGGGCGGAGTGGGTGGTAAGGGAGGGGGTGGGGGCGGGGGGAGAAATGAACCAAGCCTTGTATGCACATATGAATAATAAAAGAAAAATGAAAAAAAAAAGCCCTGATGTTATTCAAAAGATGTAAAAACCCACTTTCAATGGAGGAAAAGATGTAGGTTACAAATTTCTGAACTAATAATCGAGGCAGCTCCACACATGGATTTTAATGTACAATATAAGTTATAAAATACTTTATTTTAGTTAAAAATAAAAAATTGGTGCTTTACACTTGATAACCACCACACTAACTGATTCCCAACCTTTCAGCCCACAACCAAGTATTCCATAAACAGAGAAAATTTTGCTTGCAAGAGAATTCATAGGCATTAGGAGTAAATTCACCATGCTGGACAGATCAAAAAGATAACCTGTACAACCTACTGAAGAGAAATAGAATAACTAGAAACAGACTGAAAATACACAAAGGACCAAAATAAAATAAGGGTGGTATCCCAAATTAGTTAAGTAGTGGGGAATAATTCCACGAAGAGTATTGACCTTAAGGAATATTATTTCAATAAAAGTAAAACATAATATAGTGTATGCCTACAAAATGTAACCAATCCTTAATTATCTTATTACATCTGACACACATTATGAAAATTCACCTGAAGAGGCATTTGCTAGAGCAAAAATTCTCTCCAGATATTTATGAAGGTGATCTTTTGAAAATCTTTAACTTGTCAAAATAATGTATATAGACTTTATGTTTACTGTTTCTTATCTTAAAACATGTTCACTGAAGCTCAAAAATCTATAAGTACCAAGTTCACTCTATTAGAAATACTTAACATTTAATGTGAGGGTAGACAAATTATTTTAAAAGTTTTTAATCTTGTTTTTATTGGTACCATATACTATAGCTCAAAGGTATTTGAACTACACTCCAGCTTGATATGTTTTAATTTTTATCAAGATTTTAAATAGCTTTAAAATACCTGTTTAATTACATCTTTACTGAATGAAATCATCTTTTAAGTTTGATCTCCGTTTTTAGTAGAATGACTTATTTTGTGTGCCTAAAGTCCTCTTTACAGGAAAAAGCAATTACGTCTTTTGAATGACAGATATATTCCTGATAAAAATGTTCATATCAACAAAGAGAAAAGAATCCTTTAATATTGAACAAATCTACACCAACAGGAATCTGAAATCTACCAAGATGGCCCTTAATATGTTTAGTCACTTAAACCATCAGAACAAATTCCTGTGAAGACTGACCCCCCAGAGTTGTACTAAGATTATAAGAAAGGAGAAAAAACCAAAAATGTATTTTGTGACAGTGAAGGCTATTACAATACAAAACCTAGTGATTTGACTTATTTTAGTCAGTATCAGATATGCCTAAGCATATATGAGAATACAGCCTATAAAAATAATCTCCCAATAGAACTATTCTTATTTATTTCATAAGACCCCCAAACATTTTTAGATTTAATTTAATTGGTACACTTTTAATTCAAATGTCATTTATTGTTGCATTTTCTCCTGAGAAAGACACTGCAGGGGAAGAAAGACTTTCCAAATTGCTCCCTGGTCTTCAGGCCTCTGAGGAAACAGTGCATGAAAGCAGATTGTTGTTTCTAAAGGTATGGACTGTTGCCCACTGCTCCTTAAGGCTGTCTGAGGAAGGATGAGAGGATGATCTGTGTGGTTAAGTCACTGTAATGCTCCTGCCTCACTGATCTATGAACTTTAGGGATGCATGGTAAGTCTCCACTAGAAATGGAGATCAAGCCTTGAAATACAATTAATTAAAAAGATAATACTTTTCCACCTGGATTTGAGAATATTTATCCTATGTATCCACTTTTAATATTTATAAGTTGTTATAACTTTTTAAAAAATAAATATAAATGTTAAGCCTACAAAACCATGTATGGTTTAATTTCATTTATAAACTTCAACAAAAAGCAAAACTAAAACACACTGTCTGGGAATGGTTGGAGAAGTTATAGACCGTGCAGTACACATTGCTGAAGTAGGAATCTTCTCTCTACCCTGTCCATCCCTAAGGAGGAGTGACAGAGCAGTAACAGAGGAGGGAATGGATTCCAGGTATTTGATTTCTTAACCTAGGTGGTAGTCACATAGATGCTAAAGTTATAAGCAGTTTTAAAACTGTACTTAAAAAAGTTTTACATACATTTCTGTACATATACCTCACATTTTATATTTGTACAAGTCACATAATGAAATTATAAAACTAAAACTAACATAAGGTATCATGGAGGAAAAGAATGATTACATTAGATTTTAAAAAGTTTGCCACTGTTGCTGTTTATTGGCTGGACCTCAGTGACTGGAGCCAGAAAAGATGGGGGACTATCGAGTTGTGCTCAATAGGCACTTTATTGAAGATCACTTCTGCTTTTTATAAGCTGTTTTTTCACAGAGAGTATTTGGTCAAGGTTACATTAGTACAAGGAAGCACAGTTAAAATTAACTCTTTGTTGTACCTCTTTTAAAACAGAAACAGAGAGGCAGGAGAAGCACGCAGTCAGCATAACCTTCTTATTTATATCTGAAGGACACAAAGCTATCTGGGGAACCTTGAGCATTGTTGTTTTTCTGGATATCTGGTCCTGAGGCCTTTGCCTCAGTTCCTTGGAGTTTTCTCACAAGGCCAAATGCCAAATCACACAGGCACAGTCCCACTGCTGGCTCCGACATGCCACTATCAGAGGAATAAAGTAGTAAGATCACCTCTCTAAAGTTGTTTCCCATGAGTTAACAACTCTGATACTGCTACATATGTATCTAGGCTTGAGCAACAAGTAAAGGGATGCTGGAGCATTATCCTTCACTCTGTGGAAGGAATTTACAGATAAGCAAGGGAAGTCACTGGATGACCCATTTGCAAACAGATTACAGTTGAAGAGAAGAGTCAGAATTTACCTTAGCATAATATAGCTACATCTGATTGCACACAGAAATGTTCCCAGAAACACGTGGGTGCTTATTCATGAGTTAGTACATTCATTTCTCTGTTTTGTCAGCTTATAGGACCTAAAATAATACTCAGGTAGCAAGAAGCATCCCTACTGCCCAGACCTTGGTATTAATCTTATTCTCCAATGAAAGAAACCCAGTTCCTCAGGGAAGCAGCTACTGCTAGGACTATGGTGGTACTATGCCAGATGATCCCCATAAACCTATGATGTCAAAAGTAAGGAAGTGTTAGAAACAACCAAGCACACTCTGATGTAGGGTTTATCACAGGAGCCAAATGGAAAGAGTTCCCAAAGGCCATTGCTGGAACAATTTAAACAACAAAGTAATGTTGGATTATGACCCAAAATATAAAATAAATATTCAAATCCACAATTACATGAGCAAATGATTGAATCAATTAATAAATGGTGGAGAAAAGACAAAAGTTAGGAGTAACTGACATAGATACTTCACTCTAAAAGGAGGGAGAGCAGAACACTGAACTCTTATAAGCTGTACAGAGAGACTTTCAAAGTTTTAAGTTGGCAAGAATGGGAAAGATCCATACATGTCTACCATGGAAATATATACTCTCTACTATCTCCACCATGCATCCTACTACTTTCCTTACAGCTTAAAAATGCACAAAGTTTCACTTTTATAAACCACATGCATCATATAAGCCAATTTATGCTTATACCTAAGAAAATTAGAACTTCATACAATTTGGTACATTCTCATTCCTTTTAATACTAAGGAAAATCTTATATTCACATTGAAACATCCTTTTGAGATGTTACTGCCACATATGTAAAGACTTAGCATTTCTAATAATTAATTTCATAAGGAACACTGGGGGTTAAATCTGTAGAAACGTGTATGTACTACTGTGTAAATATCTTCTAAGTATATATCCTGCAAAGTATGTTCTCAACACATATACATGTATATGAATTTTAAAAAATGGTTTGATAGACTCCTATCCAGAAAAATACTTAACATTTTGTGGAATGAATTAAGGGTTCTAAGTCTGACTTTCAAATTGAGTTAAATTTTAATGTAACAATATTAATTTATTTGACCAAATTTATTGAAAATGCTTTGGAATTTCTCAGAACCCTGCCATAATTATAACTGACTCTTGTATGGAATCAATTTACTGCAACACGAAAATACTAGCTTATACAGTATGTGCTGAGAGGGATTATCAGATATTTTTAAATTGAAATTCAGTCCATCTTTCCATAAAAAAGAGAAAGACCCAAATGCCGGGAACATAAGAGCAGTATAAAATGCACCTGAAGCATTTACAGTACACAATAGAACTACTGCAACCTTCCTTTAAAAAGGCTTATTTTTGAAATTTCATTATTCCAGTTGTACATTGTGTCTGTATATCACACTGTATCAGGTTCTTCTGGCACCATTCACATGGAAACAGTGAAATATGTGCCGTCTCTGAGTTTAGGGTTTTCATTTCTACCTGCCCTGTGCTCCCCATGGACAGTGCAGAAGAGGAAGCTTGAAAGAAGAACAGGATGGTAAAAAGTTATTTAAATAGTACTTAGGGAAACAGAAGTAAAACTACTAGGACTGCTTTTCTACCTATCTTTCCCACTGAGTATCTGAGAGAAGAATGGTTATCATTTTTAGTTTTTAGTGGTACTGAGAGTTTGAACTCAGGGCATTGTGTTTATATAGCAGATCCTCTACCCACATGAGCCACGCTCCCATCTCTTTTTTGCTTCAGTTCTTTTTCACACTTTTTGGTTGGGGTTGGTCTTGACCTGTAATCCTTCTATGCCTCCCACAGAGCTGGGATTACAGGCATGACCCAGCATAGTTGGCCTTCCTATGGAAGGTTTTAAGTGCTTACTAGTTTATGTGGATATGTATAAGGCAGGACCTATATAAGAAAAGTAATTGGATTTAAAAATGTTAATGTTTTGATCCCTCTTACAAGAGTATTCCCAATAATATATACATTTGTTCTTTTATTCTGCACATTTAGCTTTCAATCATTTTAAGAGTTTCAAATGACTTCCTGTAGTATTTTAGGTGAAGGAAAACAATTATTTTAAGCAGGTGATTCCCATGCTGAGAATCAACACTGCCATTTTTCAGTTATACAGCTTAGCCTTTAGTTATGGATAGACAATGATGGAGAGAACAATTTATTCTTTCTGTCTTGTTTTACATTACCAGATTTGCTTCACTTCAGGGAGCAAAAAATTGTGTAAGTCATTAACAGGATTTTTTATTCAGTGTTCAGGACAGGCAACTTGTACTGGCAAATTATTCTCAGGTACTGATGTCTATGCCATGGAACAATGAGTGAGTCTCTATTGAATATTTCATAGGTTGGGAGAAGGTAGGGACAGAAAAAGGTGAACAGAAGGTTAAAAACAAAGGTCAAAATTTAACTATGTCAATCAAAAAAACATCATTTGACCTGGAGAAGCTGATCTTCCATGAGATTTCCTTTCAATGAAATGAACTCACCCATTTTGTTGTACACTCTTACTTCAAAGGCTTTCCAACAATCCTGCTGCCCATGATTCTGGTCCTGCATCAAATAAGAATGATCATTTTGAAGGCGAAATACCTGTTTGAAGTTAATCTTCTTGTTCTGAACTGTTTTCTATAGTACTTACTCTTAAAATTTAGCACCTATCATCATTTTCTATGGAAGGTTGTTCAGATGATACTATTTTATAAAGTTATGACTCATTGATTTGCTTTTATTTTGATAACTATTAAAAGACTAGCACATAATTCAAAATATTTGGGGCTAAAAAAGAATGGAATGGAAAATACATAGTGACAGGAAAACTCAAGAGATGTTCCTTAAAAGTCAAAGTAGGTAAGCTTCTCATCACTCACAGTACAATAAATTGCTTTGCCAAAGTCACACTTTTAATTAATCTGAGTAATTTGATGAATTTATCTGATCCAGCATTATGGAATTTTTTCATCCCTTTTGGTTCCATAGAATGTTCAGTAATGCCCATTTGGATAGTTGAATATATCATTTAAACTTTCTTTGTGTTATTTAGGTAAGAACTTTTTAAATGTCACATTATGCTCCCAGCAAAGCAATAATAAAAAAATAAATAAAATAAAGAATAAGTGGGTAATATGGCTAAAGTGGGTAATTACTTACACATTCTCCAGCTGTAAAATGTTTAAGTCCAATAAGTGTGGTATCCTTTCATTTTTATTAATAAAATACAAGAGAAGTTTGCAATTCCTTTAGTCCATTTTGGCCACAATTAAAACTATTCTAAATACCAGTGAAAGATAAATCATGAGCAATCTGTCTTAATGGAATAAATACAAAAATAGGGAATATGGTGTAATAGAAAAAGCCCAAAGGTTCCTAATTTATATATGTAATATATTATATCAGAAAGGACATACATCAAACATTTTAAAAGTGGCAATTAGTTTAATGTTTAAAAAAATACATGCATGGTAAATTACATTCACTTATTTAATAAACATTTCTAGCATAGCTGTTAGTCCCTTTTCGTGGCACGTAGGCTAGTAAACAGAAAAACAATCCTACTTATGAGAAGGGAAGATACACATATTAACAATAAACAAGACTGTTAGAAAAAATACATTATGTGCTAGAGGAGGAAAGTTAAAGCATGAAAATGAAATTTTATATGTTGCAGGCATGATGGGAATGCAAATTAGTGGAGTGAGTTCAAGAGTGACTGGCCTGTGGTTATAGCTCAGTGGTAAAGTGTTTGCCTAGCATGGTCAAGGCCCTAGATTTGATCCCTGGCAACACACACACACACACACAGAAAATAAATATGAGGCCATGAGTACAAACCCTTCTTTCAAGGGTATCATAGCTAAGCTGCAAAATCAGGAATGACCTATTTCTTCTCGTTTGATGTATTTTTCAATACATTACTACATTTTACTATGTCTATAGTGATCATGTAGCATATTTGTATTTTTTTAATTACATGTATATGACACTTAAAATAGACCAAAGAATTAAATGAGTTCATAAAATTCTATAGTAAAACAGCCCTTGAAAATGTCTTATTGTGTATTACATAAACTGATTATTTTGCTCATACTTAGAACTAAAGACCACAGAAAGACTACAAATTTTAAGGGCAATACTTCTTACTTGATAAAAAATCTAATTTTAGGATATTTTATGCTAGTCAAATATATAAAAAATTAGTTATATTAAGATTAGTTATATGAAAATACTGGACTCTGTAATAGGAATAAAAGGGGAGCAGTTCAGAAAATAATCTTATTTTAGAAAATTATCTTTTGTAAATTATATATAAAGTCACTGTGTAAAAATATGGTACATGGTCAAATATATTATCTTTAAAAAAGATGACATGTATGTGTTTTTCTTTTGTAAGGAATATTTACTACATTAGCAGCACCTTGGGGTTAGTACAAGTCAGCAGAGCCTATGGGCTACATAAATGCTTTCCCTCCATTTTTGTGTTTTGGGTTTTCTTTGTGGTGCAAGGCATGGAAATAAAGGCCTCAGGCATGCTAAGGAGACATGAACTCTATCCGTAGACCCTATAAATAAAATTTCATTGGAAAATAGCTACGCCCATTCAATTATTGTCTCTAATATATTTTGAACAACAATAGTGGATAACTTTTGATTCACAAACTCTAAAATATTTACTCGCTGGTTCTTTGCAGACAAAGTTTAACAATTCCTAATTTAGTATATCAAAGATCTTTGAAACAATGTTAATAGGTTTTACTCGATACACAAGAATACTGATGGAACATGGATCTTCATGTACAATCCCTTAGCAGTCTTCAGACCAATTAGGAGGCACATACATTTAATCACTCATGCCTTGGGAAGAAAGAACAAAATAATCCATATAGTTACATGTATTACACAGAAGGCATATAGTTTTTTTTTTTTGTGGCACTGGGGTCAGAACTCAGGGCCTCAAGTTTGCAAGGCAAGCGCTGTACCACTGAGCTATGCTCATTTACTTTTGCTTTGTGTTTTTTGTTTTTCAGAGGGGTCTTATTCTTTTGCACTGACTGGTCATATACCATGATCCTCCCACCTCTGCCACCACAGTAGCTGGCATTAAACGTGTGTGCCATCATGTTCTGTTTGTTTTTGAGGTAGGGTTTTACTAACTTTTGTCTTGGAGGACCTCAGGTTGTGAGCCTCCTGTCTCCACTTTCTGGGTAGCAAAGACAAGTTTGAACAAACCTGTTTATTGTGTCATTTAACTGATCTGCAATTCCTCCCTTTCTCATTTTGTTTTAACTACGAAGCCAAATGCTCAGTAGTCATTTTATCCATTGAAAGACTGAGGCAAGCCCAGTGTGGTGGGGGCTCATGCCTGTAGTTCCAACTTCTCAGGAAGCTGAGGGGGGAGGATCACAAGTTCAAGGCCTAGGAAACATAGGGGGATCCTGTCTTAATTTTTTAAAAAAAGATTCAGGTGACCTTTCAACTTTTAAAAATTCCTTTTCTTTCATTTTCTATCCATTATTTAAATAAATGTCTGTCTCTGTAGTTAATTCTTCAGCTCCTGAATACAAAACCATCCCTTAGTTCTTTTCTTTAATAGAAATTACATATACTTAATATTTGCCAATGAAAAAATATAATTTACTTCATACTTTCACTTTGTCACAATTTGTGATGTAGAAGTTATGCCATACTCTTAAATTGTTCTTAATTGTTCAATTTAAAAACTTTTGAATTTATTCTAATTATTCTATTAATTATCAAATTTCATGAGTACTAACATGAATGACTCAAGCAAGGGGATGAAGCTCAGTGATAGAGCACTTGCTTAGCATGGGTGAGGATCTGTGTTAAATCCTCAGCACCACAGGTGCAAAATGAATGATTTAATTATTTTCGTAATTCAGATTTAATGTAGTTTATTGTCATGATAAACATTGTAAGCTCCAGAATCTCTTTCTCACCTATCTAAAATTTCTGCCCGAATCACTGACTCAGAACTAAAAAAAAGAAACACAATAATTATTTGATCTATAACTATTTTTAAAGTCAATATGTTTAACTCATTTTAGACACAAGCAGCATCTTTATAATATTTAGAATATTTCCTGCTTCAATAGCATGATATGGAATTCATCCATTAAGGAGTTGGGCTCTGAACTCTCCAAAAGGAAATCTCAAGATGATTCAAATAAAAGAGAACTGGAAAACTAGAAGCAACTGTCTTGAAGAATTAAAAATTAGGAACTCATTATTATATGAACTAAACAAGGAAGAACACTGAATCATAAAAAATAGTTACGTTTATTAGTCTCTAAAGCATTCTTTTTGATGAGGTGGGTTCTGGAGACTAGCATAAAGTGGTAACTAAATAAATAGTATTATTGTGGGAAATATTGCTAATAATTAAGCATTCCCCTTAAAATGTTCATCCAATATTTCTAATGGTACCATGAAGAATCTTCTACTTAGAGCCTTCCAGAAGTCTGTTGTGTGGTCTCTGAACTCCATGTCATTGGTGCTCATTTATTTCCCTCTTACTTTGCTTAAATTACTTTATAATTTGTAATCTCCCAAGAAATGAATGAACTTTTTTAGAATAATTAACTCTTATAATTGTATATACTAGTTATGCTCTGACCCATTTTAAATGTTAAAACTCAATTTTCTAGGAAATTTCATTTACTCTTTTTTTTTGTTTAAAATGGAAAGTTTATTTGCTCAGTATACCAAATAGGATGCAGTAATTGTTATGACAAATATACAGAAATATGTAGATCAAAGTAAAACAGTAGTTTAATTTAAATAAGAGTACATCCTCTATTTCTATTTCACTTTTAACATCTTTCAGTTTTTAAAAAAGTTAAAAAAGTTTCAGTTTTTAAAAAAGCATACTGCCTATTGCTACATAAGATTTTAGTTAAGATAAGCAGATATTTAAACTTAGAGTCTTTTACTAGCTCTTATGATCAACTAGAAAAGAACCAATTCCATTCTGTTCTTCCCATCTAGAATCTCCTGAAAAACTGTGCACCATCTCCATGTCCTTTGAAGATACAATTGAACCTTCCCATTCAGCCTTGTGATTGCATTCATAGCAAGAATCCATTGCTGGGGATCCAAAATTGGTTCCAACAAACACAAACTTTATCAATTATAGAGATGGTGACAACTATCAGATGTAACAATATAGTTTTACTTGTTCCTTATTCACTTTTATTATTATAAAATACAATAGTAAATTTAGCCTAAACAGATACCTCACTTGTTAGATTTTTTTCTACATCAAATTATTTTCTGATAAGTGAACTCTTTTTTTCTCCTTAGATTTGAACCTAGAGCCTCATTCACATTAAGCACATGCTCCACCAATGACCAAAAAACCTAGAATAGATAGCTAAAATCTTTAAAATTTGCTACAATTTATAAAGGATAAACTTGCCTGGTTTAAATTTTTTACGTTTTAAGTGTTGCTTAACATTTGTGTGTTTGTCATAATTTATACAATAAACAGTAAGTGTTTAACATGTTTTTGCAGTGCTAGGCATCAAATGCAGAGCATTACACATGCTGGGTAAGGGCTCTACCACTGCACTAACTCTCCAGTCCAATGCTCATCTTTATATTGATTAGTTTTGGATTTTTGCTTTTGTTTTTTTGTTTTGTTTTCCCTTTGCTTGCTCATTATGAGTTCTGTCTTCAGCATCTGGCACTGTATAAAAATGTATCTTTTTTTTATTATTATTTATATGTTCATACAAGGCTTGGGTCATTTCTCCCCCCTACCCCCACCCCCTCACTTACCACCCACTCTGCCCCCTCCCTCTTCCCCTTACCCCCTCAATACTCAGCAGAAACTATTTTGCCCTTATTTCTAATTTTGTTGTAGAGAGAGTATAAGCAATAATAGGAAGGAACAAGGGTTTTTGCTGGTTGAGATAAGGATAGCTATACAGGGCATTGACTCACATTGATTTCCTGTGCGTGGGTGTTACCTTCTAGGTTAATTCTTTTTGATCTAAACTTTTCTCTAGTTCCTGGTCCCCTTTTCCTATTGGCCTCAGTTGCTTTTAAGGTATCTGCTTTAGTTTCTCTACATTAAGGGCAACAAATGCTAGCTAGTTTTTTAGGTGTCTTACCTATCCTCACCCCTCCCTTGTGTGCTCTCACTTTTATCATGTGCTCAAATTCCAGTCCCCTTGTTGTGTTTGCCCTTGATCTGATGTCCACATATGAGAGAGAACATACGATTTTTGGTCTTTTGGGCCAGGCTAACCTCACTCAGAATGATGTTCTCCAATTCCATCCATTTACCAGCGAATGATAACATTTCGTTCTTCTTCATGGATGCATAGAATTCCATTGTGTATAGATACCACATTTTCTTAATCCATTCGTCAGTGGTGGGGCATCTTGGCTGTTTCCATAACTTGGCTATTGTGAATAGTGCTGCAATAAACATGGGTGTGCAGGTGCTTCTGGAGTAACCTGTGTCACAGTCTTTTGGGTATATCCCCAAGAGTGGTATTGCTGAATCAAATGGTAGATCAATGTCTAGCTTTTTAAGTAGCCTCCAATTTTTTTCCAGATAGTTGTACTAGTTTACATTCCCACCAACAGTGTAAGAGGTGGGAACAGTGTAAGAGGGTTCCTTTTTCCCTGCATTCTCGCCAACACCTGTTGTTGGTGGTATTGCTGATGATGGCTATTCTAACAGGGGTGAGGTGGTTTTAATTTGCATTTCTTTTATTGCTAGAGATGGTGAGCATTTTTTCATGTGTTTTTTGGCCATTTGAATTTCTTCTTTTGAGAAAGTTCTGTTTAGTTCACTTGCCCATTTCTTTATTGGTTCATTAGTTTTGGATTTTTGGTGCATTGTTCACATTTTCAAAAAATTTATGTTTTGTTTTGTTTTTTGGCAGCACCAGGGCTTGAACTTAAAGCCTCAAGCTTACTTGGGAGGCACTCTACCACCTGAGCTACTCCAAAAAGATTTTAATTTAAAAAGCAAAAGATTTTTAATTATTTCATTATCAATTATCTAAATTTTAATTATTTACTTACTTGTGTTTTGGTACTTTTCTATTGTCTATTCAGTTTGACAACTTTTATTTTAAGTATGAGAGTCCAAACAC
Organism: Castor canadensis; assembly: GCF_047511655.1. NCBI lineage: Eukaryota > Metazoa > Chordata > Mammalia > Rodentia > Castoridae > Castor > Castor canadensis. The sequence continues at coordinate 56,705,928 of NC_133400.1, forward strand.
ATCAAAGACAAAACCAAATTCCTAAAACATAAAATTTTACACAGGGAACACTGTCTGTCAACAGCCTATTGAGTGGAATGCTCCCCCTCAAAAAATAGACCTCTTTGCATCTCTAATGTGGTAGCTGTGTACTCCCTAATCATATTATCATAACCATAGGGCTTATTACTCAGAAAGCAATGACAGAATTAAATAATCTTTGTAATATAAGCTTTCTAATTCCTCCTACACTTTGTCTGCTAAGCTGAATGTCCTTAGTCATTGTGTCCTCTGAAGGTTTCAAGTAATCTTTCAAATTCCCCCAATTCTTTTCATTCCATTCATTTTTTCACAGGTCTTTAAGTATGTCTCTGGGTCTGTGCTTAATTCTTTAGCTTCTCAATCAACAAACTGTTTCTCAGTTCTTTTTTCTGGGACAAAATGCATGTATTTAATATCTACAAATTAACAAGTGTCATGTCCTTCATACACTAATCTATTTACAATTTGATATTGAATTGCCATGATTCAAAATCCATATTTAACTGATTTTGTTATTTGAGTGTGTACTTATTTTTATAACATTTGAGTGCACCTTAAAGAGAGATAATATAATATTTTAAGCCATTGAAAATATACTATTGAAAGTCCCTATGTATCATATAGCTCTCAAAAAGAGAATGTACTCTTATTTTACAAACTGTTATTTAAGTAAAATTTAAAGTAGCCTGTCAGTAAATATTGTTGAGTGAATAAATGAGCATGCAATTGTATTTGTAGTGTTTTGATATTATTTTTTGTGGTACTGGAATTTGAACTCAAAGCCTCATGTTTGCTGGGTAGGACTATGCCACTTGTGCCATGCATCTTTTTTAAAAATTTGCTTTAGGTTTTTTTTCATATAAGTTCTCCTGTTTTTGTCAGGGCCAATCTTCAATTGTGATTCTCCTACCTATGCATACTATCTAGCAGGGTAGCTGGGATTACAGGCATGTACCTCTACAGCCAGCATGTTTGTTGAGGTTGGGGATTATAGGAATGCATTACTATGCCTAGATTATTTGTTGTGATAGAGGATGTGGCAGGGGACTAAGAGTATGCAAGGTGTTTTCACATCAGCACATTTCAGGTTAGCAGACCAGGTAGAAAAACAGTGGCCATTGGTGAAGATCACAGTCATACAACACAGACTGTTTCCACCATCCTCATCTGGGGCACGGTATTTAGCAGCAGAACAGAGGTGACGCCCATTACACAGTGAAGGAGGTAATGTGTAGGCACTGAGAGGTCACGTGGCTCTCTGGCAATGAACCTAGGGACAATATTGGCCGGAGAGTACAGGGGTCTGGAGTCCCTGATAGTTCCTTTTTGGCCATCCTCTTCTTTGCCTTAACAAACTCTAGTCCTAACATTTGTGGAATTTCAACATGGAGGCAGAGGCATCAAAAACATTGCTTCTGTTGCTGAGCAACTGTCAAAACTGGCAAATGCAAGTTGTGTGCCATGGCTTATGCCTGTAATCATTGTTACTAGGAGGCAGAGATCAGGAGGATCTCAGTTCGAAGCCAGCCAGGGCAAATAGTGCTATGAGACCCTATCTGGAAAATCCCTTCACAAAAATAGGGTTGGTGGAGTGGCTCAAGGTGAAGGCCCTGAGTTCAAACCGCAGTAACACACACACACACACACACACACACACACACAAATTGGCAAAAACAAGGTGCTGCTTATATATTAGCTTCATAAGAGCACCCTCATAGTCCTTCCTTGATGTGAAAGACACACCAGCTTTGGCAGTTGACATGTACTAAACCGCCAGGCTTGCCTGTTGGAAGCACCAGTATTTAGTTCAGAAGATAGCTACAAACAAAGGAGAAGGAACCAAGCTTTGAGGTCAGGAGCCTCAGCCATGATCTCTAGAAAGACCTCCTGTGGAGGACTTTCCAGGGCTTTGAGTGACAACACTGAGAGCCTCCCTTCATCCAGATACCTCACCAGCCTGATCCAAAGCTACAAGAAAGATCCATAAGACTGACTGCAAGGGTGGGTAATGTAACCAAATCTAGTGGGTCCTCAGTTGTGGGGAAAATGGCAAGAGTGACAGAAAACAACAAGTGATAGAGCCTGAGAGGGGAGAGGGGCTGCCTGTGGAGGTGAGTGGGTGTGGAAGAAGTGCCATCTTTCCAGCCTCAGCTCCAGGTGAGGTGGGGGGGGGGTAGCAGTGGAAAGGAGGGCTGGTCAGGTACAGAAGGGAGGACTGGGCTCTGCTTTTACCAGGATTGACCTTGTTCCCCTGCAGGGTTTTTAGCACCTGGGTTCTGCACACATTGAAGAGGTCTAATATTCAAGAATTTTTATGAGCAGCAAAATAAAAACAAAATATTAGCTAGTTTCCAAATCCACACATATTTTTACTATTTATTAGAGTACTTTATTGACTGTTGACGGTATTAACAAAATTTAATATTTACAGCATTTTCGTTTTTGTACATATATTTAAAAAACACAATGTTATATACATACCATAAAATAACATGAGACATAAATTTTGTATAATATATCAACTTCATCAGACATAATCACTATCCATTTTATATCACTGTACATACCCATGTTATTTACTGATACTTTGAAACTTTTAAGTGGAAAACAGTCCATGCGTTTTTAGCTCACACTAGGTTATTTAGGGATGGTCTTTGTACTCCTTAACAGATTTTCCATATTTCTCATAGGCTTCTTCACACATTAGTCCATCTAGCTCTGCATGTTGCTCAGGGCCATCTTGATGAGCCAGCCGTCTTCAGAGCACAATGTGCTGACAATGCAAGTGCTTCTTTTCCTGATAGAGGACAGCAGTGTTCACTGGCACTTTTCACACATCCCAAAGCACCAAGCTCATCTTTTTAATTTAGTCCCAACTTTAGGCCAGCTACAGTAAACATCTCCCAAAGCTTTCTGTGTAAAATTGCTAATTCCCACTGTGCCAATACTATTTCTATTGTAATTCATTCATATTTCTGTGTGAATTTTTGCAGGAAAGCTTATTGAGCAGATGAGGTGACCCCCCCCCACAATTACCGGGGCCTTGATGTTGGGTGAGGATAGAGTCAAGGAGGTACTCAGGCTGCTGGCCTTGACATACATGCTCTTTGCTACTCCCAGCGTTCTGTTCACAGGTTACTGAGGGTGGTGGCATTGTGTCTTTCCCCGGCTTCATGTTCTTACATGTGGAGACTCATTACTACCAAATTTGGGCTCCTTCTGTGGTGATCAATTTTACTTAAACCAAATAAAAAGAAAATCAAAGTTTTTACATATTTAAATTCTATTTGTGATCTTTTACTATTGTGGTGACATTAAGAAAAAGCTCATAATAAACATACATTCTTGTAGGAACCAAAATATGCAGTTTTTACAAATCATTTACTTACAACTAAAGAGACAGAGAAATGACTGCAACAGAATAGAAAATCTAGGAACACCCAATCATATCCATGAATTTAGATCTTGATTCTAGTGATATTTCATTTTAGTAGGAAAAGTAGATGTATTTGTAAATCAAAAGCCTGGCAATTGTTTTGAGAAAACTAGCTGGATTTTTTCATGAAAATAAGTTCCTAATGGAATATAGATTTAAATTTTTAAGTAATTCAAAATGGCAAAAATATCAGAAAGGAAAGAAACCAAGTGCCCAGTTGTACATATTTATATTGACAAAGACCTTCCTAAGAATAAGAGTGACCTTGATAACAATCATTCCTGCTTTTTCTTTTGTTTTGTTTTTAGTGCTAGAGATTGAACCCAGGGCCTGTTGCATGCAAGGCAAACATAATATGACTGAGCTACATTCCCAGCCTAAAATCAAACATCCTGAAGTTCAGCTTATCAAAATAATTATCAAATCCCCACATGTAGCAGAAAAAAATTAGCAACAGAAAGAATAAGTTACTTCCAGAATATTTACTGTATATAATATAATTATTTATTTTAAAAAGTGTGCTTTCATATCAACAAGGAAAAAATCCCCCAAACCTTGAACTCTATTTGCTCATTGGTGGTTGGAATTGAACCCAAGATGCCGCGCATGCTTGTGAAGTGCTGTGCCACTAAGATATGCCCCCAAATCCTGATATTTAATTTAAATTAGGGAAGGTATCTTTGACAGATTTACAAATGATTGATCGAATTGACCAAAGTATTTATGTTCCTGATAAGAGAAGGAATTTAACTTAAACTAGGAATGAAATATTCTTTTCCAGATACAAAGTTTGTGAGAATTAAGAGGAGTGGTAATGATACTCTGTTGAAGTTGCTTATGACTTTAAATAGACAATTTGATGGTAAGTACTCTATCACATTAAAAGTACATATGTCTATCCATCAATTCCAAATTATCTTTAAGAAAACACAGATATAGACATAATTTGTTTTCTTCAACACTGCTTAAAATAGTAACATATTGAGAAGTATCCAAAGAATAGATTTTATAAATAAATTGCACTATGTCCATAGTATGGAAGAATTTGTGATCACTGAAGTGTCATGGATGAAGATGAGTGTTTACATGTCAAGTTGTGCTTTGTTCTATTAAGTGAGACAATCAGATTATACATATATCAAGTAGACAAATGTTCTTGTGTTAACCAAAATATGTACAAAATATGCTTATACTTTTTTATTTTCAGGCATTTGAATTATAATTTAAATTTTGTTTTATTTTTCTATTATGTAAACCTGAAATCGTGGGTTCAAACCCCAGTGCTGCCAAAAACCCCACAAATGTTCTTACCATTATTTCAATCTATTTCTAAGACATAACTTCAATACTTATTATGTAACACACATTTTCTACTATTTTTCAAGAGCGTTTCCTCTTTAAATCCTTCATGTTTTCTTGTCTAGTTGAGCAAGTGGAAGAATAGGACTTAATTTCAATTGAACCTTTTCCTCTCTCATTTCAAACTAAAGTATTTCCAAATGTAGGAAATTGTACAAGACAATCTTTAAGTTACATTTTGTAAAATTTATAACAGTATTAATATTTCTATTAACCATTATAAATATTTGATTTTTATACCTTATGTAAATCTGAACAATGAATTACATGAGTTCTTTTCACTCTCTTGAATTTTGAATTTTCTTTGAAATTCAGAAAATCAAAGCAAAATTACTATGTTTTTAGACTGCTGTGGTAGTTGTTGTTCTTGTTATTCACCCCAGTTTAGTGAAATTTATTTAAAAGCCATCAATATTAGTATGACTGCCATGGACCTGTTGAGCGTATCACATTGCTTTTAATATAAAGAACCGTGGGGTGTGGGATGACTCCTTATTTTGTAAATTAATTAAAATTTCAAAATACTACCAATTACAGTTGTAATATATCATGGATTATAAGTGGACATTCCAGTGTCACTGATGTTAAACTGTGAGGAAAACAGCATCTGAAGCCAGGCTCAGTACTTCACACTATAATCCCAAGTACTAGCAAGTAGGAGTGTCAGGAGATCAAGGTCACCCTGGGCAACATAACAGAACCTCTATCAACTGAAAAAAGAACATATTGGACTCATTGAAATATATAATCCTTAAATGTATCTAAAAAGTCAGTATAATTATGGTATTTCAATTAATTAAAATATTGTGTATAAGTAATAGAATTGGAGTAATTATAGTATTTAAAAATACAGAACTATTATGTATTAGAGACTGTTATAAATACTATACATAGGTTCTCATGGGGGCATCACAGTGGTGTTTTCTAAGATAACACTATTTTTAATCCCTATTTTATGGATGAGGAAATTGAGTTATTGTGTTTATGAAAAGGTGAAGAAATAACTGATAAGAGTACTTAAAGTAGGGTTCAAATTCAAGCCATGCTCCTTTTATTCAAACAAACTTCTCTGTGTCATACATTGTTTAGAGGTAGAGCACTTGCCTCACATTTGGGAGGCTGTGTGCTAAATCTTCAGCACCACCAAAGTAAAAATAAAACAAATTCAAATATGATGCTCTTTTTTCTTCAGAAGAAAAAGAATTATATGCTATTTAATGTTTTTCATTACCTGGATAATTAAGTATTTTGCCATACAGCTCCATAATGTCCTAAAAAGCCTTCCCATTTTCACAGGACCAGTCTTCATTATGCCTGCCTATGGCCATCAGGCAGTGGTGACTGCTAGCTGAGAGCAGCAGACTAACAACTGTGACAGTGACAGCAGGACAGCTCTGATGAAGGTAGATTGCAGTCACTGATTTCAGCAGGAGATGGATTTAAATGCTTAGAACAGCTAGGTGTTTCGGTACATATCTACAGTACACTTGGGAGATTTCAGCCACAGGAATTTGAGTTCAAGTTAGCCTTAGCTACATAGCGAGACCCTGTTTCCAAAAACTGAACAAAGAAAAAAGTTTAGAATAAAAATGAATTTATCTCTTTTAAATATAATTAATTGATGAAACTTGTGAAATGTTTATCTAGATTTCTTTGAATTGGCAATCTGTATCTTGGTACATTACCCATAGGTCTCACAAAGCCAGCAAGAAGAATGTGTGTATATTACATTAGAACATGGTGCTGATCAAAATGTTAAGTGGCAAAACTGCTCTCCACTGTCTGTCTACATGAGGAGCCCAGCAACAATTGCCACTCTGCATGTACACAATGCAAATACTATCAAAGACATAGATCACAACTTCTTTACAAAATGCTTGAAATAATGTTTGTTTAAATTGTGACATATAGAAGCTCAAACATTTCCAGATTGAAAATGTTTTAAAGTAACTTAATTATCAAATGTTTCACTTTAAAAGCTGACACTTTTAAGGACATTTGAGAATGTAAAGGTTTCTTCTCTGCATTCATGGTAAATATTTAAGAAATTACTGAATTTGTTAAAGGCACAACTTTTCTTTTGCTCAAATATGTTCTTCACCAAAGTTTTTTTTGTTTTTCTAATTGGTGGAAAACAACAGGAAAACAAAATTTGCCTTGGAATTAGATTTTATATTAAAACTCAAACAAAACATAAAAAGAAATTATGTTGTTGTTGAAGTTATTTATCTATCAGAGGTGAGGCGGAAATAGAAAAAAATGGGAAAGTGATAACAAATATGCACACCAATTTGGAAATTAGGTACTTGGGAGAAAATACCAAGAAGAGTAATTGAAAAATACTTCCAGTTTATGTGTGTATAAAATGAAAATTATTTTATCACAAATAAACCTAGGGATTAATTTATGACTGGCAGTGACTAGGTGGTAGTTATGTGGAAAACAAAAGGGAACATAAATAATTCACTGCCATTTTATCCTTTTCTGGCAGAAACAGCCACTTAGATAAGAGGAACACTGCCCCCAATTCTACAATGTCTTTCTGTGAGGTTGGGAGATATTTTATTTTGCATTTTTGTATAATGAAATCAAGAGGAATTTTGGAATTCCTGGTCCCCATTCTGTTTCTCCTCAGGGAAACAAAGCGCAAGTAAGGGACTGTATATTTTTATTTCCTCCCTTTGCCCAAATCCCCCAATAAGGGGAATTGGTCATGTGGAGAAGGGATGACACTGAACAGATGCTTATCTGCTTCTCTGGTTCCCCTGAAGAGTCTGATTCAATAAATCTAGTAAGGCCTGCTTATGGATATTTAGATATATTTACTCAAGACTGTGATATAACTTGTAGACAAGAACTACTGAATATATGTGTAATACATGTACTATTAGATCTCAAAACAAGCAATATCTAGAAGAGTTAGAGTTTGATAAGGTACTGTGTCTTTCCAAACTCTGCATTCCAATAATTTTAGCTTAACTTTCACTTGTCTTTGCCTGAAATGGTTAAGAAGTTAAAGCGAATATTACTGACCATTTCTATTAGCTTACAGAATAATACCCTGAAAGTTTAGAAATTTTCTAATGAGTAGTCTTAATAAATAGAGGCTAGATAATGAAGAATTTCATGCCTTCTTTTTATCATTCAGATAATAAGATCAACAAATGTCTACCACAAATAGGATTTTCTCAGAATTGTAGCAATCATGAAACTTCTTTGTTCATTTGAAGGTGTGTCAGTTAATCTTAATGTGCCTGTTAAGTTCACAGAACCTTGGCATCATCACCCTGGCATTTGGAAACACTGGAAACTGTAAGGTTAGTATAAATAAAGATGGGAACCCTTTTAGTAATTTAGCTTTCACAGTCTTTTGAAACTAATTGTTCATTGAAGAGTCTGAGAGATTTCAATACAAATGGAGTCTAAATTAAAATGTTGGAGGAATTCCTATTTTATGTGAATTTTTCATTACATTTTGGGGCCTAGGTTTTTGAAAAACATAGTATTTAACAAATAAAGGTTTCGCATGCTTATACTTGCTTTATATGCAACCATTTGGAAACACATGCACTCACAGAGTAAAATTCAAGGCTGTGGAGTTAAGGTGGCCGCTAGGATGCTCAGTTTCTTCCATGAACTGAACAATTAAAATTCACAAGACTACTGCAGAAACCTGGGTTCCTAACTGCCCATAAAGAACTGAATCCTTTCTTCTTTGAGTCAATTGACTTTTTGGTACCATGCAGACGACACCAGCTGGATACAAGGCCCACATGCATCCAGTTTGCTTGGGACACTCCTGGATATTTCTTTTTTTTTTTTTTTGTTCATATGTGCATACAAGGCTTGGTTCATTTCTCCCCCCTGCCCCCACCCCCTCCCTTACCACCCACTCTGCCCCCTCTTTCTCCTCCCCACCCCCTCAATACCCAGCAGAAACTATTTTGCCCTTATTTCTAATTTTGTTGTAGAGAGAGTATAAGCAATAATAGGAAGGAACAAGGGTTTTTGCTGGTTGAGATAAGGATAGCTATACGGGGCATTGACTCACATTGATTTCCCACATGGTTGTTATCTTCTAGGTTAATTCTTTTTGATCTAACCTTTTCTCTAGTACCTGTTCCCCTTTTCCTATTGGCCTCAGTTGCTTTAAGGTATCTGCTTTAGTTTCTCTGCTTTAAGGGCAACAAATGCTAGCTAGTTTTTTAGGTGTCTTACCTATCCTCACCCCTCCCTTGTGTGCTCTCGCTTTTATTATGTGCTCATAGTCCAATCCCCTTGTTGTGTTTGCCCTTGATCTAATGTCCACATATGAGGGAGAACATACCATTTTTGGTCTTTTGGGTCAGGCTAACCTCACTCAGAATGATGTTCTCCAATTCCATCCATTTACCAGTGAATGATAACATTTCGTTCTTCTTCATGGCTGCATAAAATTCCATTGTGTATAGATAGCACATTTTCTTAATCCATTCGTCAGTGGTGGGGCATCTTGGCTGTTTCCATAACTTGGCTATTGTGAATAGTGCCGCAATAAACATGGATGTGCAGGTGCCTCTGGAGTAACAGTCTTTTGGGTATATCCCCAAGAGTGGTATTGCTGGATCAAATGGTAAACTCCTGGATATTTCTTAATGACAGTTACTTTTCCCTTATATGTAATAGAGAATATAACTCCTATTAATGTAGTGTGTAAAATATTTCTGGTTTTTCAAGATTATATTCATGAGTAGGGACTCTATTTTATATTAATCTGTTAGGAATGGGATTGAATTTTAGAAGTTAGGGGTTGTTATATTAAAATGTTTTATTCATGTATACTGTAAATAATCATAGTCCCACCAGAATTTCTCTGAGCCATATGAGGTTGATCACTACTGCATTGTAACCATGTGTTCCTTTAGAACACAAGTAACTTAGTGTCTTTCATTTTGCTAAAAATAACAAATATATATTAGTATTACATTTTTATTTATAAACCACTGTATTTTATTTCTCATTTATATTTTCTTAAAATAAAAATAACATTAAATAGTAACTAACATGGAAACAGAATAATTGTAAACATAAAATAGTGCATATGCATCAGAGTCAGTCACTGGATTATCATTTATGTTAGAATAAAATGTTGTACTGAGCTTTGTAACAGGTAAGATATAATTTTTTCATTTAATAGTAGTAAACAATCAAAGTTAATTTAATTCATATGTCTTTTAATTCAGAGCCCATTATCTTAGTGGCCCATTTGGAGTATGAGCACCTGACATTGGAATCATAGTTCATTACACCATACATAGAAAAGAACAAGTGAGTTTCTTCCACAGGTTGACGGAAGTATCCCATGTTACTGGGATGCTATTAACTTTATATCCAAAAACTCTACTTTTTGAATTATGAATGTCACAAAAGCATTGTGTTAAAGTAAAAGAGACTTATTTAATTCTAGGCCTTTAATGAACAGTTTGATAATATTTCTTAATCAGATGAGTATAGAACTTTTATGTAGGGGCACAGTCCTTCAGGAAGAGTAAACATTATTTGTAATATAGATTGAGAAGCATATGGTTGTATGGATGATAATTTAGCTCATTCATTGAATAAGAATACTGAAAACCTTTACTACTATGTTTTTGAGTTTAGAGTAATGGAGATAAAAGTACAGTCCCTTCTTTTAAGAAGATCTTTATTTAGATGGGATCAGTCATATAACTCCAAAATACCAAAATAAATGCTCTGATAGCAACAAAGATTCTTGGATCCTGTAAATGTTTCAAGTGAGATTTGGAGAGCAGTGGAGTTCATGTGGGGAGTCTAGGCAAGGGAGGGGCATTTCACAGGGAAGGAGCAGACACCAGACCGTGTGGCATTGTGAGAAAGAAAAGAGGCTAATATTTAAAGATTATATAATTTTTTGAGTTATGAAGTGTTTTTATTATATATTTTTCATAGAATGGCTTCACAGCACTTTTACTTGAAGGGAAAACAATCATCAATGGCAGAATATTTAGAAAGAAGTAAGAAATATATACAATGGCCAAGCTGGATTGATAATATTATTTATTCTTTAAAAAATGTGAGTGGTGTCCTAGAGTGGTAACACTCACTCAAATCAGAATCATTAATTTGATAGGAAGAAGACGATTAATGTATACTCATTGGAATACAATGAAGAATAATCTGTTAGAAAATCAATGATTCTGACTAATACAAATTAAAGTATATAGTAGGATTCATGTTCACTCATAGTATTGACTTTTCTTTGTTATTTGTAATCTGATTTTGTTGGTCTTATGATCTTAGCTAAGGGAGTTTCATATGTCTTATTTGGTTTTAAAAGTATGGAACTTTAGTTTTTGATTTAGAGTGAAAAGTTCAACGATGTTATGGAATTTTCTCCTCTGCTTTTTATATGGTTTTAAATTCTGTTAAGCATAAACAGATTTTGAAAATGATTTTCTCTTTGATGAGCCTTTGCATAAATTGCTTTACTTGAAGAACATTGATGTTAAGTTCTTCCGAAATGAGTATTAATTGCTATTACCACATGGTTCAGTTTTTCTTTCTCCTCTGTAGTTTATTTGGATTTTGTTTAAGTCAGCTATTCATTACTGTGATAACACAAATGAGAGAACTAAAGCAGGACAGGTTTATTATGGGTCACAGTTTCAGAGGTTTAAACCCAGTGTTGGACTATTTGCTTTGGGCTTGAGGTGAGATGGAATATTAAGGCAGTGGAAGCATGTGTGAGAGAGAAGGTTCCTCAACTCAAGGCATACAGAAGCAGGACAGGAAGGATCTCAGACAAGACGTACCCTTTGAAGGCAGACCCCAGTGAACCATATTCTAAGTCTTTTCTTTTATTATCTGACCAGCTATGAGCTCATCAGTAGGTGACACCACTGATGAGCTCATAGCTGAAGTCAGTGTCTTCAAGATTCACCCGCTCAGGGCCAAGCCATTCAACATGAGTCTTGGGGTGAGGCACTTCATATTCAAGCCATAACCCACATGTATGTTTAATTGACATACAGAGGGGAAGGAAAATAGGTTTAAGTGGATAAACTTTTCCATTAAATGAAGATAAGTCATATGTGTGTGACAAAAAAGGCATTATATAGATACAATTCCTAGTTTTTCTGTTTGGTGTGTGATCTTGAGAACATTACTTACTACCAAGTATGCATCCTTATGTGAAAAAGAGGATAATAATCATGAATGGTGGTTCTAAGATTATTTATATAGCATTTAGCTCATTACTTAGCACATGGTGACCAGAATCATTAATTAAAACAACCCTTACTTTTATTATTAATTTTATTTTCAAGCAATATTATTATTTTAATCTTGTAAATAACTTTTACTTATTTTCCATTTAGATGAATATAAATTAAAACATATTACAACAGATGAGGGAATACATACAGATTTTTGTTGACTCCTTCCTTCTTTCCTTCCTTTTTATTTCTTTCTTTTCTTCTTTCTTTCTTATACTTTTCCTGTTATGGTGTTTGAGTAGGGCTGCACACTTGATAGGCAGGTGCTACCACTTGAGCCATGTCAACCCCTCATTCTTTAATTTTCAGGTAGCATCTTGCATTTTTTGCCTGAGATGCCCTGAACTGTGATCATCTTGCTTATGCCTCCTTTCTTGCTAGGATGGCAGGAAAGTGTCACTGAGCCAGCTCTTTTGGTTGAGATGATGTATTGCTAAGGTTTTTCCCAGGCTGAACAGTAATTGGTCCTTCCAATCTGCTTCCTGGGACTACAGGTTTGAGCCATCATGCCTTACATAAGCATGTGCTTCTTTCTGGCAGTAAATATCAATTATGACCAGCCAAATATATCAAATAGCTTCATATAATGTTGTAGAAAAAGATCAGAAGTTCCTTTGTTCTCTGCTACCAGATCTATACCAAAAGTCCTTTTTATATCCAGAGAATCATCTCTTCATTGGCTTTGAAATGCCATAGCACCCTCCTTCCAATTGGGTGTACCAACTTTCAGGTGACCCTTCCAGTGATTTGTCGCCCCTATTAATGAAAATGTCCCAAGTCATTTGTATTTCTGTCTCAAGTTTTCAAATTCTGTTAAAAAAAAAGTCATTTAGCAGACTTCTCTGAATTTAGGGAACATTAGTTAGATATAAGAGACCTAAGCCCCAGAAACCTTCGGTGGCTTGCGGCTCTTTACTGGCAGATTTAGAATGGAATACAAAGATTTTATTAAAACCATGCTCATTAATATAGACTCACACTAAGGAAGAGGTTAAAGGGCCTGATGTAATTCAGGATTGTTGACAGTTTTGTTTCTGAAAGTTTGATATCAAATAATGAGCAATGTCGTGAAATTTGTGAGTCTTCTGTTACCTGTTTTCTCCATTGATTTGTAGGAGGTATGAAATTTTGTTTTGATTCTCACCTATAGCTTAGATTCATATACTAAATGTTATTGAAATAGTGAACTTGTTTCTCTTCATGTTATAAAATATGGGGGTTAGAGCTGATTCTAATACCTGCAGAGAATACTAGAAAGGGGCAAGAAGTATTTAGCTTATGATAATAGGTGATCAAGTTGAATATGTTATTTGACATTGGGGAAGGATTATATTTGTTCTTTTCATAATTCTGATGTTTCTATTGAAATTTGTACATCTGTTGGGATGGGTGTTTCTTCCTCTTTTACTTGAGGGCCTCCTTGATAATGGTTTTCTCTTGATGATGTGTCTTTGATATTGCTTTGTTGTGTAACGTTCAGTTTATTTACAATTGCACTTCGTAATCTCCCCATGGCTGTGATTTGCTCTATTACTTACATTGTGGCAAGCAGTTTTGGAGCTCTTACTATGTTCTTACTATAGATAGCGCAGTGTATAGCAGTGTTGCCACCGGTGTCTATATTTGGATTGGCACTGTATTCCAGAAGGATAGTCAAACTTTCTTTTGATACTGTGTTCTAGTAAAACAGTCACACAGTCCTTTGATACTATGTTCTAATAGAATAGTCATACATTCCTTTTACTGCCATTGTATGGAGTGTCATTATTGCATACAATGGAACACATTGTAAACCCACAGAAATCCAGATTAACAGCTCAAAATTTCACCACTTAGTATATCTCCTACTAAAGTCATTGGATGCTAATGGCCTTAATACTCACTGTGGTGTTTTTAATGGTCATAGCCATTGATCTCACATTATCTCTCTGAATGCCATAGTCACAAGTAAAATGCAGAGCAGTTCTGTGACAGTTATCAGGCTTTTAAGGAAACCTATAGAGCACTACCTCAAAATGTAGTCATTTGCATAACTAGCTAAAGTTATGATTTTGTTCTGTTGGGCATCAAGGTGACCTGGGTACTAGGCTTCTCAAAGGTGTGCATTGTTGCAGTTGCTGGGGAACACATGGTGGCAAGAAAGCTGAACTCCCTCACTGAAAGCTTCAATATTGTTTCTCAAGGGTAGGAAAAAGACAATGGATTGACTAGTCCTATAAGAGTTAATGCCCATGTAGGGTTTTGGTTTCTGCCTAGCAGAAGGAACAATATAAAATACAGTGCCTACCCAAAATGTTGGAGCAATTGTCTCATTCCTTGAAAATGAAAAATGGCTTGATTTTGAGCTACTCCAAAGTCTTTAGTCTGCATGACAGCCATGGTCCAAAACATGGGATCACCTTAGATCTTTTTTTCACAGAGCAGGAAAGGATTTGTGCCCTGCAGAAACATCATTGTTTTTTCTTTGCTGCATCATGGAAAAATGAAAGCTATTCCAACCAGAATTTTATAGAAGGCAGTTTGGATCCATGCCCTAAGAAAAAGGTCTATTCCTCAAAGAGTTAAACAAATCATCCTTAATTTTTGCTGGTTCTTCCTTTTCTCAACTTCATGGTAGTTGTTCTAATGTTGTTATTCTTTGGACCATGCATTCTAACCCTCCCTGCATCTCTGAAGCCTTTCATTAGAGGCTCTAAAATCCAAATGATACAGGGACCAGGGTTTAGTTCAGATTGGTTTTCTTTGATAGACTTCTCTGTACATGAAGGTGTATGTTTTATCTGATATATGTGCATATATGTATGTTTTTGTAAATATAGTTTTGCACATATATTGTCTTTCATTTTGTTAACTTGGATATACAAGACATTTTAATTTTTATTTAGATAAATCAACTCTCATATTGCTTACTTTGGGGATGTAAATGTAGTTGAATGGTAATGTTTGTGTTTAGCATGCACCAGGTCCTGTGTTCAATCCCCTGCACCAAAAAAATGAATACCAAGCAACAAATACACTGGCTTTTGAAGTTATTCTTAGGAAGGTCAATATAAAATCATATAAATGGGCATTCATTTTCTTCTTCTGATATTTCTCTCATTTTTCCTCATTTAAAATCATTAATCTGTATTCCATATGGAATGAATTTTTGTGATACAAAATTCTAGTTATTTTTCTCAAGTAGTTAAAAGGTATGTCATCATGAATAATTCTTCTTCACTTACTTATATGAAATGTCATCAGTATTGAATTATGAATTTTTTAGATCTTTAGGTGTCTCTGGGTTTTCTATAGTGTTCAATTCATTTATCTTTCATTTTGTCTTTAGTAAAAAATTAAAAATTAATTCATGAAAATTAATACCATATTTTGATACCAAGGAGGCAAACGTGTTTATTAGTAACATTTTCTTAAAGTCATAACAATAGTAAAAGACAACATGTGGTGGTGCAATTCAAAAATGTTAAAATTTTCACAGTTGTGCTTAGTTCATGTAAAATTGATCAAAATAGAAAGAGCTCATATTTGGGGAATGATGAGTCTTCATATCCAAGAAAACAAACCAAGGCATATTTGCAGTGCAGTATCCTTCAATTACCTATGAACAGGAGCCTTTGGGCACTGCCCACAGACTGGCTCAGGCTCAGGCTGCAGTTAAAGTCAAAAGCTTTTTACACATTGCATACAGGACCCACTCTGCTCTCAGGGCAAATATTCAGAGAAACATAAATGGGTAACAACTGAAAATGGAATTGGAACAGTGGGAATAAGCAGTTTTGCATAGGAAGTTTTTGGAAATCTTGCTGACTTTAGTCTGCTAGCAGTTGGGTCAAGATGGAAAAATATAAGATGAATTTGGTGCTTTGGAAAGTGTGAACCAAAAGGGCTCCTTACCGTGGCAGTGAAGTCTATTTTCCCTTATCCGATTTAAATAAATTTAATTAAGCCCCTGGAGAAAATCCAGGGCTTGTCAAAACATTGTGTTATAGATGTTTGGGACATCAAGGTGATACTGAGTAACCTTCCAGAGATAGAGCAATTATTGAAAGAAGAACCCTATCCAGTAAACCCTCTGATGAGTGAAATGTCATTACGAAATAGCCTAGTGTGTAATATTAAAAATAAGAAAGTATTTGGCTCTATCTTCAAACTTCAAAGTTCCCTTGTAAGGTCCCTCAGTAAATAACATACATATATATGTATACCTGATATAAACTGATATTGGATATTGTTCAAATAACTTTTAGTATGGGAAATATTTGTTTGAATATATACTTTCTACAATGTCTATAAAATTGTTTTTTTTTAAATGTGGCATTAAAAATAAAATGTTATAAATGCATAATTTTGTTGTGTGAATAACTTTTGAAATGTCAGCAAAATGTTTGATGGGAAAAATTTAATCCAGTTTTTCCAATTTGGATTGGAAAGCAGCTAAACTTTTGGTCTTAGGTTGCTATTTATAAAGATGACCTGAGTGTGTCTCAGACTCCTCCCAGATGCACAGATCTCTGGTGTTGGGCATCCTGCATTGGGAAGTAAGCCCGACACCCTGGGCAAAAGTAGAGCCTGCTCCATTTAGTTTCCTCCCCTTCCCCAAAGGTAAGGAAGGGAAGGTGGCAAGTCTCCTGCACCTGGCTTCTCCCACACTCCTCCCCCAGCTACACCACTTTTCTTAATCTTAGGAGATGTGACCTATTCTTATCTCTGTCCTTCACAATATTTTACCCATGAATGAAAAATGATTGCACTTTGGCTACCTTATCCACACTTATGGGATAAGTCTTATGGGTCTGTCTTGCAGTTTTGTGTGTTCAAAGGTATCTGAGCAGGTGGAGATATCAGCATTTGTATTCTCACACCTACAGCCCAGGAAGATCCTCCCTCTTGAGTGGAAGAGCCCAAGGGTTCTTGGCTTTACTTCCCAAGCGAATGATCTTCATAGTAGCGGGTCCAGCCTCTCAGGCCTCTTTCCTTCCCCTCAGTTTGTGGCAACCTATCAAGTCAGTATTAGTCTTTATAGGTGAGCCAACCAAGTCATAGCCCACATCCCAACAGGGGCAGCCATATGGTTTAGTATCTCTGAATAGCAGGCACTGGTCACCAAACAATGCTGCTAAACATAAGTGAGTCCCTCAGACCAGCTGAGGACAGGACAGGTAGCTGATAATGCTCAGTGTAACTTTGCAAGGCCTAGACTGCCAAATCTCTACTCCTGAGCTGACCTGAGTTGATTTCAAACCACAAAAGTCAGTGCAAATTGACTGAGTGTCCAGATTAGTTGCAAAACATATTCATATCCGTTGGAAAGCAATGTTTCTGTATGACTCAGTTTAATATAAAGTGGAACTTGATGATGACCTATTGTCCATGAAAACTTCCCTAAAAACCTCCTTAACTCTTACTATCCTCAGTTTATTCTTCTTCTGCACCTCCCTGCAGGTGTCCATGTGAATTTAACAGATGCAGTAAGAAAAGGCCTTTTTCTCTATTTCAGAGAGTGCTCAATGTGTCACCGAGTGCACACTTTTGAGGAGAAACCAGTGACATTTTCCAGATAAGATGCAAATGCATTTCTGCATGCCTACTACCCTTCCCCTTTGGCCCAGACTTATTTTATATTCTCTTTTATTTCTTTTTTCCCATTGCATCTTTAATCAATACATGTTTTATTGTGGAGCACATTGTGACAATTGTAAAGATTAGGAATCTTTAAAGGTGTTTTATTTTTAACGTGTCCATTCACTCATTCTGCAATCCATTTTTCCTCTTGCTAGGTTAACATACCAGTAGTAAAAACTCTCTGGGTCCCAGCTTCCCAGCTGCTGCTTGTGGCACTCTATCTTATACCTTCTCTTCTTCCTCCTCTTCTTCCTCTCTTGCCATCCCTCCTTTCCTGCTTCAGCAGCTTCTAGGCTACACAGCAGCAGCTCCCAGTTCCTATTTGGCAGCTGTTCCAACTATTAAGATGCTATACTTTGAGGGCATATCCATGCCATGCGTCAGCCTTCCCTTTCCAGGTCTTCCTCCCATTCCTCATTGTCTCAGTGCCTGGCTCCCTAAGTCCAAGCCAGCACTTGGTCTATCTTTTGCTTGCACTTCCTTAGTCTTGGGCCCCTAAGATCAAGGCTCATCTAAGGAGCCACAACCCAATGTCCCTGCCCTGCTTCAGTCCCTAAACCTGACACCCACCAGACAGAGCTCTAGCTCTATCTCTTCCTGCTTTCGTATGTCCTGCTTTAATGTGTGTCCAGATGTGCTAACTCCTGCCCTCTGAGGCTACTTCTCAGGGATGAAAGTCTCATAAATTCTTCTGAGTGCTATGTCCACATGTGTGAGGGTTACTGAAATCCCTTTTGAGGGTTTTACTGTGTCCTTCCCTGGTGCCACTGTTCTCCAGGTGTTCTGCAAAATAAGAACCTTTTGGCTTCAAAATTTTAGGCTCTATTTTGATCCATTAAAGACTTTGCCATAGCCCCTCTTTTCTCAAAGCAAAAAGTTTTATGCTTTTACAGTGTGTAAGAAATTGCTTATTCTTTGCAAATATATAGTCTGCCTACATTTCTGTATACTTTGGAAATATTTTCAAATAAAAAAAAAGAATTCGACAGTAAAATCAATAAAATGAGTGTTTTATACCAAACATTTTAGCTATGACACAAGGATTCTTACACTGAGTTAGATTATAACTGTTGAGCTTGACTTTTGAATGCTTGCAACTAACAATATCTGTTATTTTTCCTATAAAAGAAGATGCATGTTTGATGTATGCTCCTAAATAGCACTGAAATTTCCAGAATTGTTTTCTCCAGCCTCCAGGATACATTAGTACTGTGGTAATACATCTTGGAAACAGAATTGTTCTGTTCAGTAAGTAGCAGGTCTCTAATTTCAGTTCCCTTAGGATATGTCTGCAAGACAATAAAAACATGAGGGATTTCTGCCTTAATTTCATATTCACAAGTAGGCAAATAACATTTTGGTAAAGCTCCCTGCCTGATCAGAATGTGTTCATAGAAGTACCTGACCTCTCCAGCTGTACTATAGGAACTGGTTGCCAGGTATTAGGTTTTGCAGTCTTCTCCTTATCATTTGTAACAGCATGTTCTTGTGTGCATAAGTGACTTGATTTATCACTCACCTTCTATATGCTCTACCCACTTCTGCCAGTGGAATGGCAGAGTTGGCATCTCTGATAAAGGAGGACCTTTGCTTGGAGTTCAGCCTGGCCTTATAATGGGCTAGGTTCCCTCAATCCACATGGCTGCCATGGGCAGCACATATCTCACATGTAATTTTCCAAAACATTCGCCCAACTGAGGTGGTTTTCCAAGGTTGAAGGGCACCATGCTAAACAGAGAATCATGTACTCTAGAATCCCGTGTGTTCATTGGAAAAGTATATCTGTATCACGCAGGAGAAGATGCAATTAGTGGTATGTGTAGGAATACAGTTGGTCTTGCTTTAAGACTTCTTCAAGGCCAATGTCAGTCTTGTGTGTAAGTGGACATATTTCAAGAGTCTGCTATAACACCCCTCCACCCCTCCCCTTTGTACAAGAGCTATGTGTAAAATGTATATTTACCCAAGGATTTCCAACTGCTGATACAGCTAGATATGACAACATTCTTTTTATTATGCTCACATTATGCTTGAAACAACAGTGATTTAATGATTACAGGGTTGCTGTAGGGTTTATTTGTCTCATTTTTCAGTGAATCTAAAAATGTCAAGTGTTTTTAAAGTCATCATGACAAAAACTATATTGGTGCACATGGCTCTTTCTTACCATAAATAAATGCAAAGGGAGAAGGCTGCAGTTTGTGGACTTGTAACATATTCACTTTCATCTTCAAGGGTGCTTATGCCTTCAGCACCCTTGACACTTGATGAGGCTCATGAAATTGCTTTTCAGGAAAATAGAAACACTTTATGGTCTACTGTGCTTGTACAAACTGTTTAAAGGCACATCTTACTGTGATTTTTAAAACATAATGTGCTTATTCAGAACATCAAGCAAAATAAAAAATGACAATAATAAAATGCCACTTTATCTGACCTCTATCTTAGGCACATTGTTTCCATTTCTGTGTTTCCACTCTCTTTTTTAAATAGTTCACTGCTCATATCACCACTCTTCTACTTTCATTATAAAGTGTATGATATTTTAATACTTGTTATGATTTTAAATTTCCCCTTATTCTTCTCCCTTATAAATGTTTTATTTTTTTAATGTTGTGTAGGGTGGGGGTATATTGTGGCATTAATAAAAGTTCTTAGAATAAATAAAATATCTCATACTTGTAGTAACTTCCTCTCCTCTATCCCCCTTACACCCATTTTGAATAGTTTCTTTCATTAGGTATCATTTTTCCATTACCCTACATGTGTACACTGTGTATGCACTATATTCACCCTCCCACACACTTTCCCCATCTCCTCACCCCTCCCACTGGTATCAACCAGGGCTGTCCTGTTCCTCCCTCCTGTTCTCAGATTTTACAAAAGAAAAAAAAAACTACCATATTTGCTTGTTTAAGATAGCCACACAGGGAGTATCCTTCCTTGTGGTACCTGCATACATACATATATATATATTACATACATATATATATTATTTATTATAAAATGAATGGGTTTATCTCATCTATTTTTCTTCTTTCTACCTTAATCAGTTCTTACAGTGATCCTAATAGTTTTAAAATTTTATATTCATTTTTATATAGAGAGTACATCAACCATAGTCACCTTCTTAACTTCTTTCTTTTGTACTCCCCATCTCTTATATGAACCCCCCCACCTTAGTTTGACCTGTTTCTTATAATATGGCTATATTTGTATTAGGTTTATATTCAACATATGAGAGAAAACATACAGCTTTAGTTTGTCTGAACCTGATTGACTTCACTTGAGATAATACTCTCCATCTCCATCCATTTGTATACAAACAACAAAATTTCATTCTTTGTAGCTGAATAAAATTCAATTGAATATAAATACCACATTTTCTTTTTCTTCACATTTTAAAATTTTTATTTTTATATGATTTTATTAACAGTTGTACAGGGGATACATAATGATATTTACATATGTGCTTATATTATGTCTTAGATTTACCCCCTCTATTATTCTTTCTCTTTCCTCCTCTGCCTTTCCTAGAACAATTTCAATCAGTTTCATTCTTCTATTTTTCACATATGGATACAAAATATATCCACCACATACATGCTCATTTCTCTTTTTTTGGAGGGGAGCCAACATCCCTACCACTGGTAACCACCCCTGGAAAAGCTGTATTTTCTCCTCCTGCCTCTCAATTTTTTTAAAATTAAGTGTATATTGATAATGCAAGAAGAGGGTTTGCCTTGGAACTTCAGGCTTGTATACATTGTGCTTTTATCATTCCACATTTTCTTAATCCATTCTTCAATAATGGAGCACCCATGCTGCTGTCGTAGCTTAACTGCTGTGAATAATGCTTCCATAAACATGGGTGTGCAGTTGCTTTTATTGCAATCTGACTTACATTCCTTCAGATATATCCCTAGGAGTGGTATTGCTGGATCATATGACAGTTCTATTTCTATTTTTTTTTTTTTAGTATTGAGGATCCTCCATACTGCTTGAAATAATGGTTTTACTAATTTACATTCTCAGCCACAGTGCTTGACAGCTCCTTTTCACGCACACCATCGCCAGCATTTGCTGTTGTTTGTGTTCTTGATGGAAGGAGTGAGGTATAGTTTTAGTGTGATTTTGATTTGCACATCCATTATGGCAGGGATGTTGAACATCTCTTCATGTGTTTTTTAGTGATTTTTACTGATTCCTTTGAAAAATATCTGTTCAGCTCATTTAGTGACTTCCTTATTTGGTCATTGATTTTTTGGGAGTCTACTTTCTTTAGTTCTCTTTGAACTCTTGTAAATTCCACATCAGATGTATAGCTGGAAAAGATTTTCTACCATTCTTTGGGCTGCCTCTTCAATTTAGACACCATTTCTTTTATTCTACAGAAAGTTTCCTCAGGTCCTTCAGCTATCAGCCATCACGGTCTCTCATCATCAGTGTTTTCTTGTTCATATATTCTCTACATTATTTAAAATGAAGTTTTAATTGGTATTCCAAGTTAAGAGGATCCAAGTTGGCAGCTAGGGTGCAGAACCACACAGAGTGAGCTCCGTGACTCCAGAGCCTTGCTGAGATGCTGAAGCCACACTTGGCAGAAATAAAGCACCAAGGAGAACTAAAACTTTAATACCTTGAGTCCCTAGCCATGCTGCATTATACTGAGAAAACAGCCGGGCTGCTGCCACCATCAGCCACCAGCTCCAAACCTGCTTGGGAGACATTCAGCACAACAAGCAGGTGAGAGCCAAGCATCACAGATATTCCCCCAGCCACCCCTGGGATAAACTAGTGCAGAACCCCTGGGCAGACTGACCCTAATGCAAACAAAAACAAAAACAAAACTAAATAATAATGAACTGAAAAGTAGCACACAGCAGAAGGGGTGGGATCACTGAAAGTTCACTAGAGAAGGGAGGAGGAGCAAGGAGCTAATCTCCATGAACCATAAATAAACAAACACTGGATAAGCTGGAAGGCCAACAGCAGGCAGGTGATAAGCCACTGCCTGAAGCAGGGCAGGTAGTGGACCACAAAGCTCATTTCCTGAACCAGTGAACAACACTCAAAGACAAACAGTTCCACAAATTTATAAAACAAACAGCAAACCATCAAAACATGCTGACACCAGGGGACTGGCTGACAGAACACTGAGCCTGCCCCAGAGAAAAGGGGCAAGGCAAAGAAACAAGCCCCCAGTAAACAAGCACAGTGAAAAGCCACCTCTAAAGCAGGACAACTAGTGGACTACAGAATTAATCTCCTGAAACTGAGAATGGCATGCAAACTTAAACTGCCACACCTCACTGAGGGAGAAGCTGACCAAGCAGCTGCCTCTGAAAGACAGAAGAAAAACACACTACCCACAAACTAACAACCTGGTGAGACTATGACAGAGTTTCTGCTTAAATGCCAATATCAGGACTGGATGCTGGAGGAGTAACACCAGAACTTAAACTAAGACTGAAATTCTGTTATTCCTGAACCTGGAGATTTTTGTTTATTTGTTTGTTTCTTGTCTGTTTGTTCATCTCTCCCCATTGATTTCTTTGGTTTTATTTTTTATTGTTAGTTTTATTATTGTGGATTTTCTGTTTTTACTTTTACTCCTTTTTTTGTTTTTTCTTTTCTCTTTCTATTCTATCAACTTAAAAATCATCATTGCTCATCACTACTCTTACCCTGTTCATTCTCCATCCTTCTCTTGTGCTAAAACCCATTGCTCCCCTCTCCAACAACTTGTTCTGCCCCCTCTCACCCACACTCTTCCACCAGCCCTCACATTCTCCTCCCATTCTCCCCTAACCTGTCACCAGACTACCCCTCCCTCCTTCACACACATTATCTATTGGACAACCTACTGTACCAACGTTACCAACCCCAAATGCCTTCAATCCCTAACACAAACACACTCTTCTACAACAGAAATATACCAAACACACACAAGGACCATAGAAACAGCAGCCCCCCCCCACATCTTTCCCCACTCACTCACCCCAATTCCCATCTCTAATTTTAGTGCCATCCTATCCAACTCCCCGAATTTCTATAGCTAGCATTACAAACTCCCACTGCTTATAGATATTGCCACCAGGGGATCTTTTATATAACACATAAACTACTGGTCAGGTATTAAACCTGTGAATTAGTTAATACTAAATTACACCCAGACCAAGGACAGAAATAGCACACCACTTAAGCTAAAAACCCAAGACAGTCACCAAAGAAAAATTAAATCAAGGGGAAAAAAACCAGGTGATCGAAACCTCAAGCTGGCCTATCAAGAACATAGTAACACAGCACCAAGTGAAGCAATAGAAAGGAGAAAAAGGGATGGAAAACATTCTATTCCTGAAAATAATTTAATACAGGATTCAGAGGGAAATGAAGAAAATGGATACCCAGTTCTGGACTCCAACCAAACAAAGATAAATGACACCAAGGACCCCAACAATGTCCACAAGAACAGGCTAAAAGCAGAAATCTTGCAAGTAATCACTGAGAATTTCATGGGGATGGTACTAGACATGGTTAACCAAAATGTACAAGAGGCATTCAAGAAATACCAAGACACAGAAAATAAAGAATATAAGAAGACAGAAAAACAAATAAATGAACTCATAAGAGCCCTAGATAAACACCAAAGTGAACACAGAAAACAGTACAAATAGAAAGATAAATGAATTAAAGTTGAAAGTAGACAATTTTAAACAGAAAATGACCCATGATATGGAAAACCTCAGAAAAAGGAATAAAACTAAAGCACAAAACACAATGGAAGGCCACTCCAGCAGAATAGAACAAGCAGAAGACAGAATCTCAGAACTTAAAGATAAAATGGATATTTAAGCAAAAACTGAAAAGCTATTAATCAATCAACTCAAGTCCTGTGAAAGGAACATGCAAGAACTCACTGACTCCATCAAAAGAGCAAACCTGAGAATCGTGCGCACTGAAGAAGGAGAAGAGGTCCAAGGAAAAGGGATTCATAACATATTCAATAAAATAATAACAGAAAATTTCCAAAATCTAGAGAAACTTCTGACCATTCAGGTACAGGAAGCCTCCAGGACACCAAACAGACATGACCAAAACAGAGCCTCCCCATGACATTTAACATTAAAACAACAAACAGAGAGAATAGCAATCAAAATATTGAAGCTTGTAAGTGAGAAAAAACAAATAACATACAAGTTAAACCCATCAAAATCACAGCAGATTTCTCAACAGAATCCTTAAAATCAAGAAGGGCATGGAGTGAGGTATTATGGGCACTGAATGAAAATAATTTAAACCCTAGGATACTCCATGCAGCAAAACTATCATTCAAAATAGATGGAGCAATAAAAGTCTTACACTATAAGCAAAAACTAAAACAATATATGACCACCAAGCCTCTATAAAAGATTCTCCAAGGAATTCTGTACACAGAAAATGAAAGCAAACAAAAAAATGAGAATACAGGCAGCACTAAACCACAAGAGAAGAAATGACAAAGAATCAGAGAATAACATTGATTCAGCTGCATACAATCAAACCCTTAAACAACAAAAACAACTAAATGACAGGAATCACCACATACCTATCAATATTAACACTGAATGTTAATGAACTTAACTCCCCCATCAAAAGACACTCTTTGGCAAACTGGATTAAGATCCAACAATCTGTTGTTTACAAGAGATCCATCTCATTGACAGAAACAAGCACTGGTTTAGGGTGAAAGGCTGGAAGAAGATTTACCAAGACAATGACCTCTGAAAACAGGCAGGAGTAGCAATACTTATATCAGACAAAGTAGATTTCAAAATTACATTGATCAAATGAGATAAAGAAGGACACTCCATACTAATAAAAGGAAAAATATGCCAAAAAGAAATAACAATTATCAACCTATATACACCCAACATCAGTGCCCCAAATTTCATCAAACATACTCTGAAGGACCTAAAAGAAGATACAGGCTCCAAAGCAGTGGTTGTGGGACACTTTAATACCCCCCCATCACCAATAGACAGCTCATCCAAATAAAGAAATTCTAGAACTAAATCACACCATAACGCAAATGTACATAGCTGATGTCTACAGAACATTTCATCCAACATCTGCACAATATACATTCTTTTCAGCAGCCCATGGAACTTTCTCCAAAACTGATCATATCTTAGGACAAAAAGCAAGATTTAGCAAATACAAGAAAACAGAAATAATCCCATGCATTCTACCTGATCATAAAGCTTTGAAACTAGAACTCAACAATAAAAACAACAGCAGAAAAATGCAAACAATTGGAAGGTGAACAACACATTGCTCAATAATCAGTGGGTCATTGATGAAATAAAAGAGGAAATTAAAAGTTTCCTGGAAGGTAATGAAAATGAAAACACAACCTACCAGAACCTATGGGACACAGCAAAGGCAGTCCTAAGATGAAAGTTTATAGCCATGATTGCATAAATTAAAAGTCAGAAAGATCCCAAATCAATGACCAAATGCTTCATCTCAAACTCCTAGACAAACAAGAACAAGCAAAACCCAAAACATGCAGAGGGAGAGAAATAATAAAAATAAGGGCTAAAATCAATGAAATAGAAACAAACAAACAAACAAAAATGCAAAGAATCAATGAAACAAAAGTGGATTCCTTGAAAAAATAAGCAAATTGATAAACCCCTGGCAAACCTGAGGGGAGATGAGGAGAGAAAAAACCCAAATCAGCAAAATGGGAAATGCAAAAGGGTAGATAACAACAGACATTATGGAAATCCAGGGAATCATCATACTACTTTGATAATCTACATTCCAATAAATTTGAAAATCTTGAAGAAATGGACAAATTTTTAGATACTTATGATGATCCAAAATTGAACCAAGAGGATATTAACCATCTACATAGATCTATATCATGAAACAAAATTTAATCAGCAATAGAGTCTCCCAAAAAGAAAAGTCCAGGTCCTGATGGATTCTCTGCTGAATTCTACCAGACCTATAAATAAGAACTAATAGCAACTCTCTTTAATCTTTTCCACAAAATAGAAAATGAAGGAACACTGCCAAACTCATTCTATGAAGCCAGTACTACACTTGTCCTAAAACCAGACAAAGACACATCCAAAATGGAGAACTATAGGCCAATCTCCTTAATGAACATCAGTGCAAAAATCCTCAATAAAATAATGGCAAACTGAATCAGAACAATCATTCATCATGACCAAGTTGGCTTCATTGCAGGGATGCAGGGGTGGATTGATGTACGCAAATCTATAAGTGGAATACAGCACATTAATGGAAGCAAAGACTAAAACCCCATGATCTTACCAATAGATGCAGGAAAAGCCTTTCATAAGTTCCAACACCACTTCATAATAAAAGCTCTAAGGAAACTAGGAACAGAAGGAATGTGCCTCAACATTGTAAAGGCTATATATGACAAACCTACAGCCAACATCACACTTAAAGGAGAAAAGCTGGAACAATTTTCCCTTAATTCAGGAATGAGACAAGGGTGCCCATTGTTCCTACTCCTATTCAACATAGTCCTGGAATTCCTAGCCAGAGCAATTAGGCAAGAAGTAGAAATAAAAGGCATACAAATAAGTAAAGAAATTGTCAAAATATCCCTATTCGCACACCACATGATCTTATATCTTAAAGACCCAAAAAACTCTACCCAAAAACTCCTAGACAGCATAAAAAGCTTCAGGGTGGCAGGATATAAAATCAACTTACAAAAATCAATAGCTTATCTATACACCAATAATAAACAAATTGAGAAAGAATAAATGAAAACAATTCTAGTTACAACAGCCTCAAAAATATCAAACTTAACAACAGGAATAAACTTAGGAATAAACTTAACAACAGATATGAATGACTTCTACAAGGAGAACTACCAACTCCTGAAGAAAGAGATTGAGGAAGACTACAGAAGGTGGAAAGATCTCCTTTGCTCATGGATTGGTAGATCAACATAGTAAAAATTGTATACTACCAAAAGCAATCTACATGTTCAACGCAATTCCCATCAAAATCCCAATGACATTCACCACAGAGATTCAAAAATCTACCCTGAAGTTCATTTGGAAGTACAACAGACTGTGAATATCCAAGGCAACACTCATCAAAAAGAGCAATGCTGGATGTATCACAATACCTTACTTCAAACTTTAGTACAAAGCAATAGCAATAAAAACAGCTGGCACAAAAACAGAGATGAAAACCAGTGGAATAGAGTAGAGGACCCAGATATGAATCCACACAGCTATGCCCACCTTGTTTTTGACAAAGTCGTGAAAATACATATGATGGAGAAAAGACAGCCTCTTCTACAAATGTTGCTGGGAAAAGTGGCTATCTGCCTGCAGAAAACTGAAACTATATCCATGCCTATCACCCTGTACTAGTATCAAGTCAAAATGGATCAAGGACCTTAATATCAGACCCAAAACTCGGAAATTAGCACTGGAAAGAGCAGGGAATACTCTGGAAGCAATAAATATAGGCAATGACTTCCTTAATTGAACCCCAGCAGCTCAGCATCTAAGAAAAAGTATGGACAAATGGGACTACATAAAATTAAAATGCTTCTGCACAACAAAAGAAATGGTCTCTAAACTGAAGAGACCACACACAAAGTAGGAGAAAATATTTGCCAGCTATACATCAGACAAAGGACTGATAACTAGAATATACAGGAGGCCAAAAAACTAAACTCCCCCCAAATCAATAAACCAATAAAGAAATGGGCTACTGAACTAAACAGAACTTTTTCAAAAGAAGAAATTCAAATGGCCAAATGGCATATGAAAAAATGCTCACCATCTCTGCCATAAAGGCAATTCAAATCAAAACCACACTAAAATTCCACCTCACCCCTGTTAGAATAGCTATCATCAAAACAGCACCAACAACAAATGGAAAACAATGTGGAGACTTCTTAAAAAACTAAACATAGACCTGCCATATGATCCAGTAATCATACTCCTAGGCATATACCCAAAGGAATGTGACTTAGGTTACTCCAGAGGCACTTGCACACCCATGTTTATTGCAGCCCTATTCACAACAGCCAAGTTATGGAAACAGCCAAGATGCCCCACTACTGATGAATGGATTAAGAAAATGTGGTATTTATACACAATGGAATTTTACTCAGCCATGAAGAAGAATGAAATCTTATTATTCTCAATAAATGGGTAGAACTGGAGAACATTATCTTAAAATGAAGTTAGCCAGGCTGAGAAGGTCAAAAGTCATATGTTTGCCTTTATATGTGGACTTTAGACCTAAAACAAATGCAGTAATATTATTAGACTTGGGTCACATGCTAAGGCGAGGACATATATACAGGAGGAATAGGGAAAGGTAGGAAACCCAAAATTTGAAAGTGTTTGATGTGCCCACAGCAGAGGAGTAATATAGAAACCTTCAAACGGCAGAGGTCAATATGTTAAGGTGACTGGGAAGTGATGAACAGGTCTGGTAGAGATGAATTAATTTAGGTTGTAGTACACTTGTTCATGGAAGCAATGCTAGGAATCTCTCTGTGTACCTATACTTATCTCAACTAGTAAAAACACTGTGTCTTTCTTTTTATTGCTTATGTTTACTCTTCAACACAATTGGAGAAAAAGGTAGAACAGGTTCTGCCTGGAAGCGAGGGGGGTGGGGGAAGATTGAGTGTATGGGGGCAGGGAGGAAAATGGCACAAACAATGTGTGCACATATGAATAAATGAATAAGGAAAATAGTATGCCAAGTTAAAAAAAAAGCTCAGTGAAATTATTATTGTGGTTGGTCAAAGAGAATTAATTTTAGCAGAGTATCTCTAACCAGTGTACCAAAGTAAATTTTATATTTTTAAATATAAGTTTTATTTTATGCCCCTCATTACTTTTTTGGCAGTTTAGTATTTTTTCTTATCTAAAAGCTGCTTTCTTCATCACCTATTTATATGTGGGATTATTAATTTTTTTCAATTTCAGAGGTACATTTGCCATGATAATTTGTAAAAGATTGTTACATCCAAAGCAAAGTACATTTTAACCTATAATTATGTAACAGAAGTTGTTGATGATTTCAAGCAGTTACAGGAGGCACAAATGGGTGGTCAAAATTAAACAAGAAAGATTTAATATTCAACAATGGTGTAATGTACATAAAATAAGGGAAAAGTATTACAGGATGGGCTGTTTTCATTGGTGAGAAAATAGCTGGTAAAAAGTGAATGATACAGTTATAAATTCCCTTAGTTCTGTTAGACAAAATTTTAATGATAACCTACATAACAGGGCATCATATTTGCTTATAAGGAATATTTTTGCTGTTTTGTTGCTTCTGTAGCTTTTTTCATCCATATCTATTCCTCACTCCTATAGCTAGTTTTCACACTGACTTCATGCTAATCTTATTACCTCTATAACCACAAGAGGATCATTATGCCCACTTCCCAGTATGCCAATCAAAGAAATAATGAGTTTTGGAAAACAGGGTTTTATTAATGAGGTGGACAAAAGAGAGGACGGGAAGTTCAAATCAGCCTTCCCAAGGATGTGGTTTAAGGATGTGATGTGGAAAGTAGGGCAGTTTGAGGTAGAGGAAATGTGATTAAACTTAAGGAAAAGGAAGGAAACCTGTAGTTTGTGCATACTTAAATATACTTCATGTCTCTTCATAATACACATACATGTTAGCAAAATGGAGATGTTACTAGTGCTCTGAGTTGGCGGGGATGGGACACCTTACCTCTAACATTCACTCAAACATTGAACAAATTCACAGGCCCAACTGAATGATCATGGTTTCAACTGGCTTGAGATGGATCAAAGCATTCTCCCAGCTCCTAAAAAACTTATTGAACAATTATTACTACATTAACCTTGTATCAGTGGTAGTTATTAATAGAAAAACTAAGGGGAGTGCACTGTTTAGCTATGACATCTAAAATTGGTGATTAAAGCAATGAGTAGAAGCAAATGAAGCCTTAGGTATTATTAAGATTTTCCTGTTCTCTCATGTCCAGTGTAAGAGGCCTCTTATGCTACACATGTATTCCCTATTCTTTAATATCTTCTTCACTTGAAAGATAAATGACCAAATCTCCTTGCTAGTCTGTTTCTCAATCTGTAACTCTTCTGTTTCAGCCTTTAGTTCTTTGGAAGGCAAAATATATTGCATCCATAATTCTCAGAAACATCATATGAAAGAAAAGTATAAACATAAACTCAACTTTCCAGTTGGACAGTTATTCACTTTATTAAGAAATGTGTGGGAACACTTCAAAGTACATTGGGGTCTTCCAGGAGACATTCATGACATTCCTCTTTCTCATTAAGCTGAAATAAAACCTCAGGTACATGCCTAAAAGGAAAAGTAACTTAGCAAGACTGGGGAAGGCACCAGTAAACAGATAATTACAGATCAGAATAAATTCAGAGCAAGCGAATTTCAGAGCTATAAAAGAAATAAAGAGAAAAATTTGCTCAGGTGTATCACAGAGTATTCTCACACTCTTACAGTCCCTGACCACTGCTAGCTGCAGAAACAGATAAACTGTGCCATGTGTCCTGACTCACACCATCTCTAGGCACACTGCCCATGTATTCATATAGTGACAACTAGCCATGTACCATACACTCTAATTTGCAAAAGGAGCTCCAACCTAGCAGTCTAAATCTTACAAAAAATGAGCCACAGCTACATGCATCCCTGAGTCTCTTTCTTAGGGCAAGCCAGGGTAACCCATGGGAGGAAACAAACTTAGTGGATTCAATCCCACTCTCTATGTGCACATAGATGCCCCTCCCCTACCCAGTCACTGCCACACCTTCCTGGAGCTACCCACCCCCCTCCACAACCAGAGCAATGGGCTAGAACTGCACCTCCACCCGGAGCTACCTCACTACCTGGAGTTCCTGCTACTTGATAGGAAATGCCCAACTCCTCTAGCATAGCCACTCCATCCAGCCCAATACCTTAGCTGACCATCAACCACTGCTTTCCATAGAGGAGAATGCCCAGAAATTATCCTTTTTTCATTCCCTGATCATATTTTCTTTCTCTATAAAGATTATACTGTGTTCTTGCACACTATTATTTCTTATACCTTCATCCTGCATTCTTCACCACTATCCAACACATCTTCCCTTTTTCTTCCTTCAAAATGTCTTCATTTCATTACTTAATTATTAATTTCTATATCTTTATTAATTTTTAACAACTTGTTATAGGACAACTAGGTGTTTGTAGATGGTGTTTACAATTATTTACTTAGTGTAAATATTTGGTTTGGGCTGAATTGGTGATTTTGGTTTTGCTAAGCTATCTCCCAGCCCAGTAGTGAGAAACTAGACTTCAGCCCCACTGCTACTCAGCCCAGCCTGAAGATTGAGAATACTTCAACTAAAATCTTACAGATGATTAAACCAAAGAGTTGGACTCAGATGCAGAAATCCCAACTCAGAAATGTAAGAAATATGAGAAAAAAATGCAGGATGATTCCTCAAAAAGTCAACAATTCTACAATAATGGATTCTAAAGATAGTAATGTGCACAGAACCTCAGACCTTTGTCTATCTTTCAAAAGCATGATTAAGAATAATCAACAAAATGAAGAGGACATGAATAAATGCATGAATGAATTCTGAGGAAATATACATGAACAGGTGAGTGAAATAAATAAGAAAATGAAAAAATTTGTAAAGGAATTGCATATAGATACAGAAATTTTTGAAAAGTCAAATTAAAATCCTAGAAATGTAATGCTCAAAAATCAAACAAAAAGGTCAGTGTAGAGCCTCACCAATAGATTAGATCAAGTTGAAGACAGAATTGGAGGGCAGGAAGACAGAGAGATGAATTAAAAGATTCATATAAAAGTAACAAAAAAATAAGAAGGAAGTACAGTTGGAACATGAGAGAACTCTGGAGCATCATTAAGAGATCAAATCTAGGATTCGTGGGTAGAGAAGGAGAGAAAGTAAAAGTTAAAGGCAGAGGAAATGTATTTAATAAAATAATAGCAGAAATTTTCCCAGACCTTGAAAAAGAAATTGCCATCCAAGTACAGAAAACTTTTAGGACACAAAAGAGTCAAGAGAGTAAAAGAATCCCCACCACCCCACACACACCACATGACATTATAGGTAAAACATTACATGTACAGAACAAGTAAAAATTATTGACAGCTGCATGAGAGTAGCACTAAGTGACATATTAAGGCAAAACCATCAGAGTAACAGTGGGTTTCTTGAAAGGAACTGTGAAAGCAAAGAGGGTATGGAATGATGTATTCTAAACCCTGAAGGAAAATCACTGTTAACACAGATTACTGAATCTGCCAAAGTTATCATTCATAATTGAAAGAAAAATAAAAACCATCTACAATAAATCCAACCAAAGAACACTAATTTAGTGCTGGACACTTAAACCATGAAAATACAGGAAAGAAAAACCTTACTTGATGAGTAGATAAGAAAATGAGGATAGGAAACAATTAAACACTATAAAAACAACAAAACAATAAGAACTATCACATACTTTTGGATGATAATTCTGAATGCTAATGGTCTCAATTCTCTAATCAAAAGACAATAACTGGTGGACTAGATTAAAAACAAGATCCAAACATTTGTTTTTTACAAGGGAATCACTGGTAAAGAAAAATTCAGGATTAAATTGAAAGAACGGAAAATGTTATTTCAAGAAAAGTGAATCCAAAAGCAAGCAGGAGTTGTTATATCCATATCTGACTTCAAAACAAAATTGGTCAGAAGAGACAAAGAAGGTCACTTTATTATGATAAAGGGAACAATCCATCAAGATGATATAACACATGTAAATATATATGCTCCAAACATTGACACGTCCCATCTCATGAAAAATACTCCACTGGACATAGAATCACAGGTAGACACCAGAACAATAATAGTGTGTGACTTTAATAGATAGGTACTCTGAGTAACAAACCCAACAAAGAAACATCAGAATCAAATGATACCATAAATCACATGAGCTTAAACAATCTATAAAATATTGGACTCAACTGTCACAGAATAAACCTTCCCAGCAGACCAAAAAGTTTTCTCCAAAACACAACACAATTTAGGACATGAAGTGTGATCAAAAGAATACCAAAATTTGAAAAACTTCCCATATTATATCAGACCACAGTGGAATAAAGTGAAATCAATGGCAAAAGAAACTATGTGAAATATATGAACACATGAAGACTGAATGATATGCTTTTGAATTGCTAGTGTGTCACTGTAAAAACGAGTGAAATAATTCAGAGAATTCCTATAAGAAAATAAAAATTCATCTTACCAGAACACTTGGTGATGTATCAAAATCAGTGCTAAGAAGAAAGTTTGTAACTACAATTACTTGCATTAAGAAATAATTCAAATAATTAAACTAGTGATGCACCTAAAGCTCCGACTAACACAAGACAAACCAAAATTCAGTATATGGGAAGGGATAATAAAGATCAAAGAAGATATAAATGAAATGGAGACTAAAAAGGATGGTAGAAAAACATAAATGAAACAAATGTTGGTTCTTTGGAAAGATAAACTATATTGATTTGCCCTTAGCAAAATTAGCAAAAAGAAACAGGGAGAAAGCACAATGTAATAAAAGTACAGATGATAGGGGAGCTATCACAAAAAATAAAAATGAAATTCAGAAGATCATAAGGGAATATTTAAAAAATGTTTATTTGAAGAACCTGGAAAAAAAAGAAAGGCATACATTTCTGGATGCATATGATGTACTAAAATTGAAACAAGAATATATAAACAACTTAAATAGACCTAAACAAGTGATGAGATTGAACCAGTAATAAACAGCTTAACAGCAAGTAATACCCAAGACCCAGATGGATTCCTGGCTGAATTCTACCTTTAAAGAAGAGCTAACATCAGTGCTTCTCAAACTCATTCTATGAACCCAATATTATCTACCCTGATACCAAAACCAAATAAGTGCACAATGGGAATGAAAATTACAGACTAATTTTGTTTAAAAAGATACATGCAAAAATTCTCAAGATAATTTCAGTTAAATTCAGTAACACATCAAAAAGATCATACAACATGTCCACCTGCATTTCATTTAAGTGACACAAAGATAGTTTGACATATGCAAATCATGACACATAAATAGTACCAAGTAAAAAAATCACACAATCATCTCAATAGATGTAAAACAAGTATTTAACAAAATTCAATATCCCTTCATGATACAAGCCCTGAAGAAACAGGAGTAGGCCTCAACATAACAAAGACCATATATGAAAAAGCTGTAACCAACATCATAATAATAGAGAAAAAGCTAAAATACTTTCTCTGAAGTTGGGAATGAGACATGATTTCTCTCTCTCTCTCTCTCTTTCTCTCCCTGCTACTACCAGTGATCAAACACAGGGACTGGTGCTTGGTAGGCATGCATTCTGCCAGAGAGCCACATTTTCATTTTTAAGTTTCTTATTAGTTGTTTTTGTCTCACACTTTATGTCCAGGATGGTTTTGAACAGCAAACCTTCCACATATGCCTCCTGTGCAGCTGGATTATGGACATGAACCACCATGCTTAGCTTGTACCTTGAAACAGGGTTTTCAGTAACTTCCCCTTCTCCCGGGTTGGCCTCAAGTCATGATACACTTCTTTCTGTCCCCCAAGTAGCTGAGATTATAGTGTAAACCACAATGCCTAGTCCTCTTCCATCTTACTTAGCATAATACTTGCATTCTTAGCTGCAGCAATAAGACAAGAGAAATGAAGTGAATAAAATTGAGAAAAAAGGAGTCAAATTATCCCTATTTTCAGGAGATGAGATC
This sequence comes from Castor canadensis, assembly GCF_047511655.1. NCBI lineage: Eukaryota > Metazoa > Chordata > Mammalia > Rodentia > Castoridae > Castor > Castor canadensis. The sequence goes on from NC_133400.1 coordinate 56,741,486, forward strand.
CTATACTGCAAGACCCTAGAGACTACACCAATAGTCCCTGAGATCTGATAAACACTTTCAGCAAAGTAGCAGGAAACAAAATCAAAATACAAAAATCACTACATTTTCTATAAATAAGTATTTAGAAATAAATGACAAATTAGGCTGAGAAAGAAATTAGAAAAAATAATTCCATACATAATAGCATCAAAAAATTAAAATACCTAAGAATAAGTTAAGGAGGTGAGAGATGTCTACAAGGAAAGCCTTAAAATATCAAAGAAACATATTGAAAATATTAGAAGATGGAAAAACCTCTCAAGTTCATAGATAGACAGAAATAATATTGTGAACAAGGCTATACAATCAAAAGCAATCTGCTATGCAATGTCTACACAAATTCCAGGGCATTACTCATAGAAGTAGACAAATCATTCCTAAGAGTCATATAGATTCATAAAAGACTCTAAATAACTAAAACATCCTGAGCAAAAAGAGAAATACTTGACATATATCAATACCTGGCTTAAATTTTTACTACAAAGCCATACTAACAAAAACAGCATGATACTGGCACAAAACAAACACATAGATCAATGCAATAGAACAGCCTGAAATAAACGCACACAGCCACAGTCACCTGACCTTCAAGAAAGATGCCAAAACTATGATGGAATAAACACAGCCTCTTCAACAAGTGGTGCTGGGAAAACTGGAAACCCACATATAGAAAACTTAAACTATTTCTCACCTTGTAGACAACACAATTCAAAACTCTTTAAGACCTAAAGCTTTGAAACTACTATAGTAAACATAGATAAAATACTTCTTGATATAGGCAAAAACTTTTTTTCCAATTGCTCAGAAAGTAAGAGTAAGAATTGTCAAATGGGAGTACATTAAGTTACAGAGTACATCAATAGAAATAATTATCAGAATTAAGAGAAAATCTAAAGAATGAGGGAAAAACCTTTGCCAGTTATTGACCAGACAAGGGATTAATATCTAGAATACAGAAAGAGCTCAAATTTAAACACAAAGAATCAATAATCAAAAAACAAATAATCAAATTAATAAACTGTAAAAGTAATTGAACAGTCAGTTCTCAAAAGAAGCACAAATGATCTTTAATGCATAAAGAAATACCTAACATCCTTAACCATAAAAGAAATCTGAATCTTAACAACACTGAGATTCCATCTCACCCCAGTCAGAATGGCTATCATCAAGAAAAGAAACAACAACAAATGATGGCAAGGAGGTAAAGCAAAAAAACCTCTTATATACTGTTGATGGGAATGTAAACCTGTGGAGCACTATTGAAATCAGTATGCACGTTACTAAAAATAAAAACCGAATGACCATGTGATCCTCCTGCACCACTCCTAGGAATTTATGTGAAGGAATATGTCAACACACAGTAGAGATACCTGTACACCCACGTTTATAGCAGCATTTTTCATAATAGAGTCAGCCTGAACATAACACATACTTTGTGGTGATAATGATAATGGGAAATCCAGCACCTTGATAGATTGTAGGTGTGGAGACAAATTTCTTTGACTGACATCTTTTTAAAGACTGACATTTTGAGAGATGGTTTTTCATAATATTTATGTGACAACAGCATTCAGACAAATCTTTTAATGTAGCAACTCAATACTAGTGAAGAGATAAATCTTTAATAAAAACATTTTCATTACCATTAATAAATACTATACAAAATGTGAGTCACATATGTATAAGATTCAAATTAAGGAACTATCAATGTAATATTATGTTCCCCCAAATCTCTAAACAATTACCACAGACAAAGAATGCCATTTGTCTTTATATCCCATCCTCAAATACTTTCATAAGACATAAATTTTACTTATATCAAAATGAAGTACCCTTTTAAAAATATTGCATACTTTTGTACTCCAGAAATCCATTTACTTCATTTTTATTTTAATTACATTCTTTTTCTTCATTTCTTTTTTGTCCTAGGGATTAAATTCAAGGCCTTTTGCCATTGAGCTACACCATCAATCCTGTACTGAAGAAATCTTAACTCTCTAGATAGAGAATCCTTATGGCATAACAAATTAAACTCAGGGTAATTTATCTTCCCCTAAGTCTTAAAGAGCACCTGGTAGAAGTGGTTGCCTCTATCCCAACTGTGACATGGCCTCTGTTCCCCATAAGTTCTGGTCCAACTGATCTTGAATACTTTCTGATATAAAAGATAGTTTAGGGCAATTGTTTTTCCAATTGATAGAAAAAAAAGAGGAATGAAAGCTCAGAGGGGAAAAAGGTCACTCATAAAACTTGTGGGGTGCTCTGGGAAAGGACTACTAAAAATTCTTTGAAGATGTTGAGTCATAAAGGCTCCAGTTTTGTCCTGGCTAGTGGGAAGCTGGGGGATGGTTACCTCTCAAGTTTAAATTGAGAAATATAAAATGAGTTTCTATAAGTCCCTTTTGCTGAGTTCTTACTTTTCCACTCAGTCATACAGTTTCCACATATTTCCCTTAACAGAAATCCAGTATTGTTATTTCTCATTAAATGGCTTAAAACTATGTCTGGCACAGATTATGCAGGGAAAAATGAGAAAAAAATGTGTTGGTGACATTCATTCTTGTTCTATTTTATTAGATGAGGGAGACACCAAAGGATTTTGAAATGTACAAAGCAATAGTTAATGAAAGCTGAATGTTGCCATAAAAAAATGGCTAATAAGTTTCTCATCTTCAACTTATGGTTGATATTAAATCAAAAACTGATTTAGTTCTTTATAGAGTAAAATACTTCTTTCCTTTTTTTTTTTTGGTACTGGGGCTTGAACTCCCTCCTGCCCCCACCCGCACCCTCTCCCTCTCTCCCCACTCCCTTCCAGGCAGAACCTGTTCTGCTCATTTCTCCAGTTCTGCTGAAGAGTAGAAATAAGCAATAATAAGAAAGACATAGCATTTTTGCTAGTTGAGATAAGGACAGCTATACAGAGAGATTCCTAGCGTTGCTTTCATTTACAAATGTGTTATAACCCAGGTTGATTCATCTCTAACTGATCTTTACACTGGTTCCTTATCCCCTTCTTGTGTTGACTTCTGTTGCTTTAAGGTTACTGTATTAGTTCCTCTGGAGTGGGGACAACAAATATTTTCATGTTTTGGATTTTCTGTCTAACCCCGTACCTCCTGTATACATTCTCCTCTTGTCATGTAACCTATAAGGAGCACTTTAATGTTATAAAAATAAATGTGCACTCAAATATAATAAAATAAATGAAAATAAGTTTTTCCCTTAAGTCACTGCAATTCAATATCATATTACAAATAGGTTAATGTATGAAGGAACCTGTACTTTTTGGCTTATGAAAGTTAAATAAATGTACTTTTGCCAAAGAAAAGAACTGAGGAAAAATTTGCTGCTTGAGAAGCTGAATAATTAAACATACAACCATACATATTACATATATATGTATATATATATGTATACATATACATATGTATACATATATATGTGTATATATGTATATGTATATATGTGTATGTATATATGTATATATATGTATATATATATATATATATATATATATATATATATATATATATAGACAGAGAGAGAGATGGCTCATGGAAAAGAAATTAAAAATAATTGTAAAATGTTGAAAGATAACTTGAATCTTTCATGTATCATATTAGCCACAAGCATTAACAACACTCAAACATAGAAAATATTTAAATTTTTACATGAGTTTAGTTTTTTTATAAAATTCAACATTTTAAAATTTTCATTTATCAAGATAAATAGTACAGCTTAACATGTAGAGTATGTGCTTACCATAAACAAGACCCATGGTTCAGGTCCCAGTACCAAAAATGTTTTTATAAATATCCCAGTTATCAGAAAAGCATATTATGTATAAGCTATATATCTAGCACTGTATCTGTTCAGGCTATTTTTAATTTTTGTATTTTAAAATAATAAAATTAAAGAACCAATAAAATTATATAATTAGTTCTGATATGTAAGACAAGCATCCCAAGGATGGAGGTGTGGCTTAAGCAGTAAAGTGCCTGCACTAAACATCACATCCAGACTCATAAAAAAAAAAAACTTTTGAATGCAATAACAGTGTATGAAGTCAATAGATAGGTTATCTGAGTAGAAAAATTTTCCCCAAAAAATATCAGATACCACAGATCACATGGACTTAACAGATCTATAGAATATTGAACTCAATAGCCACAGAATAAACCTTCTCAGAAGACCAAGAAAGTTTCTTCAAAATCCAACACATTCTAGGACATAAAATATAACTTAAGGAATACCAGAATTTGAAAAACTTCCTGTATTTTATTAGACCACAATGAAGTAAAATGAAATCAATGGTAAAAGAAACTATATGAAATATACAAACACAGGAAGTCTAAATGATACATTTTGAATGGGCAGTGTATCACTGAAGAAAAAAGTCAGTGAAATAAGTCAGAAAGATTTTTAAAACATGAAATTTCAATATACCAGAGCTGTTGGGGACACATCAAAGAATATTCCAAGGCCAGAAGTTTTTCCTGCTGAATTCTACCAGATTTTTAAAGAAGAACTATCACCAGTGCTTCTCAAAATCTCTCTGTAAAACCATTATTACTCTGATGCCAAAAATCATTAAGGACACAACAGAAAAGGCTATTACATACTAATTTTGTTTATGAGAATATATGCAAAAATTCTCAAGAAGAAAAAAGCAATCAAAATTCAATACCACATGAAAATGATCCTATACCAAGTTTACCTTGCTTTCACTCCAGTAATGCACAGATGGTTTAACATATGCAAACTGTGACACATTAACAGAATAAAGGACAAAAATCACATAATCATCTCAATAAATGGGAAAAGAAGTATTTAACAAAATTCATCATGATCACGGTCATGATACAAGTCCTGAAGAAACTAGGAACAGATCTCAACATAATAAAGGTTATGTATAACACACCTATAGCTAAATAAGGAAAAGTCAGAGACATTATTCACAGAAATAGATAAATCTATCCTAAAATTCATGTAGATTCATAGATGACACCAAATAGTCAAAAACATAATTGTGAGCAAAAAGAGCAATGCTTCAGGTATGTCAATACCTGGCTTCAAATTTTACTACAGAGCCAAAGTAGCAAAAACAGTATGGTACATGTGAAATTTTACTACAGAGCCAAAGTAGCAAAAACAGTATGGTACATGTGAAAACACATAGACCAGTGAAGTAGAAGACCTTAAAATGAACTCACACACCTAGTCTTCAAGACAGATGCTAAGAATATGTTAGCAAAAACACAACCTCTTCAGCAAGTGGTGCTGGGAAAACTGGATACCCCCATGTAGAAGAATTAAACTTTACCACTATTTCTCATCTTGTACAAAAAAGTAAAAACAGATCAAAAATCTTAATTCAAGACCTGAAAGTTTGAAATTACTATAGGTAATCATAGATAAAACACTCCAGATATAAGCGACAGTTTTCTTGAATAGGACTCCAATAGCTCAGGAAACAAGATTAAGAAATGACAATTGGAGTGTATCAAATTAAAGAGTTTATGTTGATCAGTGTAAACAATTACCAGATTGAAGAGGCAAGAATAATATCTCTGTCAGCCATTTATTAGACAAAGGATTTATACATAAAATACAGAAAGAGCTCAAAATTTAAACACAAAAATAATCAAAATAATAAATTACCAAATTAATTAAACAGACAGTTCTCAAAAGAAGTACAAATCATCTATAAATGCATGAAGAAATGCTCAAAATACTTAGCTTGTAAAAGAAATCCAAATCATAACAACATTGAGATTCCTCCTCATCACAGTTAGAATGGCTATCAACAAGAAAACAAACAACAAATGATTCCTAGGAGGTAGAATAAAGGAACTCTCATACACCGTTGATGGGAAAGTAAGTCTGTGCGGCCACATTGAAATCAGTATGCATATTCATAAAAATTAAAAATAGAATAGTTATACTGATCTTGGTGCACTAGTCCTAGGCATTTATCTCAAGGAATATAAGTCAACATACAGGAGAGATTCCTGCAGTACTGTTCATAATAGCCAAGGCTAAATGAGAGTTATCCTAAGCATATTACATTCTTTGTGGTAATAATGATAACGAGATATCCAGTGCCTTTAAAATTTTTGGTGTGAAAATTTTACCAACATTTTGAGACTGTTCACTGTAACAATTTTGTTCCATAACAAATAAGGTTAGAGACCACTCAACACTGAATGAAGAGACAGTCTTTAATGGAAGCATCTTGTATTACCATTAATGAATACTATATAAAATGTAGCTCACATGTTTACGAGATTTGAATTAAATAACTCTGATAAATGTGATGTTGCTATCTTTTCTCCAAAACCTCTAAACATTTAATTCCTATAGGTAAAATATTGATGTTATATTTTTATCCCCTATAACCCACAAATACTTTCTTAGTACATGAGTTTTGCTTAGATAAAAATGAAGCAAACTTCTTCAAGTATTGCATATATTTGTAATGAAGTACATATTTTACTTAATGTTTTGTTTCTAATTTTTCTTTTCTTTTTTTTGTCCTAGAGATTTAATCCATGGTCTCTTGTATGATAAGCATGCACTCTACCACTGAGTTACATTCCCAATCCTGTACTAAAGACATCTTAGGTCTCTAGATAAAGAACACCTATAGCATAAAAATTTACATTAAGGAAAATTTTCTACTAAATCTTACAAAGCATCTGGTAGAAGTAGTTACTTCTAAGTACTTACTTCTAATCCAAGTGTGATGTGACCTTCCCTCCCCATAAATTCTGGTGCAGAACTTCTCTGGCTCTAGAATACTTTATGACATAAATACCAGCTGAGGGCAATCATTTTAGGGAAAATACGGCATGAAAGATATGAAAACTCAGAGTTCAGAGGAGAAAAAAGACACTCAGAAAATGTGGGTTGGGGTGCCATGGAAAGGGGCATTTATGAGAGAAGAACATTCATTTACATATCCTTCTGTTTCCATGTGAGAGCTTAAACTCTATGTTCCTCATAAGATGGTAGTAGATTTACCTAATGGGAGAAATTACATAATGTACAATGGAATGTGCTTATTTGGCTCTGCATGTCTTCTGGAAAAGGTGAGTCTTCCATAGTAATTTGAATTTGGGTCTGTTGACATTTCTGCACTACACCCCTGGCACTACAGGGGTCACCTTGTCTGTAAATACTGAAAGCTAATATGTACAGATAATACTTCCTCCAAAATCTTTCATCATATTAGGAAACATTTACACACTGTTCTTCTTTATATTATAAAATGATAATTAACTGGATTTTTATCAGTAGAAGACATGAGAACATTATATATGTGCATCATGCTTAACAATCTACAGTGTTTAAAATTAAGTCCACATTTTTTTTAGAATAGTCCAATTTCATACTCTGATATAGACCATAATCTTCTCACTTTTCTCAAAAAATATGAAACTAAGCTAACAAAAATCATGAAAAATCTATGGCTTTTATGATTTATGTATTTACTTGGCTAACTTATAAATTTTGACTGCAATGAGGTTTAAGAAATGTTAGTTTGCAAGGTTCTTCTATTATTTTGTTAGCACTTGAAGATGAGTTAGAAAACAATGAGGCCTTATTTAACAAAGCTCTAAGGTGTCTTTCTGTGCATTAACAAGATCATGAAGCTAAGCATGGTGGCACACACCTGTAAATCCAGGTGCTCACATGGTGAAGACAGTAGGATCACAGTTTGAGGCCAGCCTGGGCAAAGTTAGCATGAAAATCTAGCTGAAAAACTAAAAATAAAAGGACTATGGGCATGAATCAAGTGCTACAGCAATAACCTACCATGAGTTCAAGCCCAGTACTGTTAAATTAAGGTAAAATAGGAGGAGTAGCAAGATGGTAGATTGTTGACATCCCTAAACCCCAGTGGCAACAATCTACCCTGAAGAAAGAAGATCAGGGACCCCAAAAGTCTCCCATGGGGTCAGATAACCAGTGAGAAACAGAGCCCTCTCTAAATCCACAAATAGAGAAGCAACTAACCATGGGAAGAATGGGAAGAAAGATTTAACACTCCTGATCCCCTGCCCCTGAAGTCTCAGTGCAGCTACAGGCTCTATTATTCAGTGCTAACTCAATGGTAAGTTCTGCTTCCAGGAACTCAGGGCTCCACATTACCCCCTACTACATGACATGCTACCTTCACCCTGAAATGCCATGGAAATCAGCACCCCTGTATAAGCAGAATCCAGGGCTTCCACTGCTCCACAGGTAACAGAAAGTGCAAGCCAGCAGGCTTGGTTCCCCTGTGCCTGAAGCAGCTGGTACACTGCACTTCTGGAAGCATGTGCTGATAAGCAGGCCCCACGGCTCCCACTGCCCACAGGTTTTGGTCTCCTGTGACTGAAGCAGCTCATGTGGCTCTTGGAAAATGGCATCTGGCAAGCAAGCCCCAGAACTCCTGTGGCCCACAGGCTTGGTTCCCCCATGCCTGCAGCAGCTGCCATGGTTCCTGGAAGATCACACCCCAACACAAGTAGACCCCAGGGCCTCTGCTGCCTGTGGGCACCAGATGATTCAAGCCTGCCAGTTTTGCTGCCTCACTGATACCCTCAACTTGCTTCTCAGTGCCAGGAGGCTGCTGCCACACATGCAAGTTAACCCCAGACTCCATGCTTTGCCATTCTGTTGGTGCCAGGAGGCTTCTCATTCCACAGAGCAAGGAGGGCCAGTGTTATCCACCAAGCCCTCCAATGGGAGAACCCCCACTGCCCCATCAAAGAGTGGGAACCCAGCTCCTCTACTGAAAGGTAATCTGTCATTCTGTGGGTGCCAAGAGACCTGTTTCCCTAAGGCACCAAAAGATTAAGCTCTTTCTACTGTGGCCAACCATGACAGAGCTTCTGCTTCTCTGTTAAAGATAAAAATGCTAGATTTCCCACTGATGATAGGAAAGCTGTAGCCTACTAATCTGTGAGTGGCACCAGAAGGACTGCCTCCATAGTTGCACAGAAGCCCAGTACTCCCCACTGTGCCTGACAGCTGGAGAGCTGAGTGGACTGCTGAATGGTAATCTGCTAACTCTGTAGCTGCCAGGAGGCTGGCCTCCCAAGGTGCACAGAGGCCCAGAACTCCCCACTGTCCCTGACAAATGGAGAACCCTTGCTCCCCCATTAAAAAGTGAGAATGCCTGTGTCCCCATTGAGGGGAGGAATGTTATAACCCGCTACTCTGCAGGCAGCACAGAAGGCCTACTTCCCCAAGGTGCACAGAAGCCCAGCACTTGACACTGTACCTCCCTGTAGAAGAGTCTTGTCTCTCCTGTCCAAGAACTGGAATCCCAGCTCCTCCACTGAGTAGAAATCTGTTACTTTGCAGGTGCTAAGAATCCTGCCTCCCATAGTTCACAGAGACCGAGCACTCCCCACTGTGACTGCAGGAGAGTCCCTGTACCCCACCAAAGAGTGGGAACTCTATCCCCCTTGCTGAAGGAAGAAAAGAGGTAATCTGCACCACAAAAACACTGAAAGGGGTAACATTTCCAGGACACCCCTCTCTGAGTAAGACTGCTGGAGCTCCAGGAGAAAAAAATCTCAAAGGAACTCTTGATCCATAAATCTCAACACAGAACAAAACAGCAAGACAAGTGCTCTCCCCCAAAATCCAATTCCACTGCTAAGGATCTACATACCTGCATACAGGAAGAGATATCATATAATGAATTCCAAAAAATGATAGTAAAAATGATTAATGACCTCAAAGAGGAAACACAAAATCTAGTATTTGACCTCAAAGAGGTCATGAATAAACAATTAAATGAGTTCAAAGAGAACACAAATAAACAGATGAATGAAACGAAGAAGACTATCCAGGATATGAAAGAGGAAATCAATAAAGATATGGAAACCCTGAAAATTAATCAATCCAACATAAACAACTCAATACCCAAAATAAAAATTTCAATTGAAAGTTTGGGGATCAGAGTGAAGCAAGTCGAAAAGGGAGTGTCAAGAACAAAGACAAAATAGAGAGATTAGACAAAACAATAAAAGATCATGAAAGAATGCTAAGAAAATACGAATGGAACAGGCAAAACATCTGGGATACCATTCAAATCCCAAACTTACAAATCATGGGTGTAGAAGGAGAGGAGATAGAAACTAAATATATTGACAAACTTTTAAAAGGATAATTGCTGAAAACGTCCCCAACCTTGAGTCAACCAGTGCTGGAAGCTTTCAGAACACCAAACCATCAGGACTCAAAAATAAACACCCCCAGACACATCAAAATAAAAACACATTTCACAAAGAACAAAGAAAGAATTCTGAGAGCTGCAAAAGAAAGTGACACGTGACATATAAAGGCAAACCTTTTAGAATAACAGCAGAGTTCTCAACTCAAACTCTAAACCAGGAAGGTAATAGAATGATGTAATTCAGGCCCTGAAAGAAGCAACTGTCAATTGAGAGTAGTCTATTTAGCAAAACTCACCTTCCTAATTGTAGAAGAAATTAAAACTCTCCACAATGAGGAAAAACTAAAGGAATTTGTGACTGCCAAGCCAAAGGACTTCTACATATAGACAAAGAAACTAGAGCGAGACAGGAAGACTCAAGAAGTAAACCCTTTTGAGCAAGCAGATCAGTACACAAGGAATAGGTAAAACTAAACAACAGGGAACAAGAAAGACTAGAAAAAACAGGTATCTTAATATTAACACTGAATGTAAATTGCTTCAATGCACCAATCAAAAGACATAAAATAGCAAACTGAGTTAAAAAACAAGACCCACCCATATGTTGCTTATGAGGTTCATCTCACTGAAAAAACTAACACTGGCTTAAAGTCAAAAGGGAGGAAAAATTTTTCCAAGTGAATGGATACCATAAATAGGGAGGAACAGCTGTACTCATATCTGACAAAGTGGACATCACACTAAAATCAATCAGAAGAGACAATGAAGGTCACTTCATATTAACTGAAAGAATAATTCATCAAGAGGAAATATCAATCCTTAACATATATGCACCAAACACAGGGGCACCCATCTACATTAAAGAAAACTCTAATAGCCCTAGTAGCACAGATAGACCATAATACAGTGAGAGTAGGAGAGCTGAATTCCCCACTGTCATCAATGGATAGGTAATGCAGGCAAAATTCAACAAAGAGACTTCAGATCTACTCCACACATATTTGATACATATAGAGAGAATTTTACCGAATAACCAGGCAATAACGGATTGCCTCATGCACCTTTGCATGAAAAAATTGCAGCTCATGCAATTTTCTCCAAAATAGAAATTTTAGACACAGAGCAAGTCTCAACAAATTCAAGGAAATCTAAAAAACCCCTACATTGTATCAGATCACAATGGAATAAAACTAGACCTCAACAACAACAGAAACCACAGAAAATACTCAAACACATGGAAACTGAACAACACACTGCTAAAAAAACCAGTAAGTGACTGAAGAAATAAGAGAAGAAATCAAAAAGTTCCTAGAATACAATGAAAATGAAAATATAACCTACCAGAACCCGTGGGGCACAGCAAAGGTTATGCTAAGGATAAAGTTTATAGCTAAAAGTGCCTACATTAAAAAACAGAGACCCATCAAATAAACAACCTAATCATGCACCTTAAGATCCTAGAAAAGCAGGAACAAACCAAACCCCAACCCTGCAGACAGTCAGAAATAAAAAAGATCAGGGCCAAGTTCAATGAGATCAAAATGAAATAAACTATACAAAGAATCAATGAAAGAAAAAGTTGGTTCTTTGAAAAGATTAACAAGATCAACAAATCCTTCGCTAACAGGACAAAACAGAAGGAGGGAAAAGACCTACACTGATAAAATCAGAGATGAAAAGGGGGACATAAATACAAATGCTAATGAAATCCAGAGAATCATTAGAGAGTACTTTGAAAACTTACATTCAAGTAAACTGGAAAATCTAGATGAAATGGATAATTACTAGATGCATATAACCACCCAAAATTAAACCAAGAACGTATTAAACATCCAAACAGTCCCATTACATGCAATGAAATTAAAGCAGTAATAAGATGTCTCCCAACATAGAAGAGCACAGGACCTTATGGATTCATTACTAAATTATACCAAATGTTTTAAGAAGAACTAATACCAATACTTTTCAAACTTTTCCAGGAAATAAAAAAGTAGGGAACACTACCACACTCATTCTATAAAGCCAGCATCATATTCATTCCAAAACTGAATAAAAATGTTACCAGTAAATAAAATTATTGACAAATATTTTTAATGACTATAGGTGCAAAGATAATCAAAAAAATACTTGCAGATTTCAACAACACATCAAAAAGATCATACACCATGACCAAGTCAGTTTCATTACAGAGATGCAAAGATGGTTCAACATATGTAAATCTATAAATGTAATCCAGCATATAAATAGAAGCAAGAACAAAAAAATATGATCCTCTCAATAGATACAGAAAAAGCCTTTGAAAAAATCTGACACCATTTCATGATAAAAACTGAAGAAACTAGGAATTGAAGGTATGTTACTCAACATTATAAAGCCTATATATGACAAATCTATTGCCAACATCACACTAAATGGAGAAAAACTGAAACCACTTCCATTAAAGTCAAGAATGAGACAGGGTTACCTGCTTTCTCTATTCCTATTCAATATAGTTTGGAATTCCTAGCCAGAGCAATAAGACAAGAACATGAAATAAAAGGGATTTGAATAGGGAAGGAAGAAGTCAAACTATCCCTATTTGCAGATGATATGATCCTATACCTAAGAAACCCCAAAAATTCTATCAAAAAACTATTAGAAAGCATAAAATCTTTTTGTAAAGCAGCAGGACACAAAATTAGCATACAGAAATCAGTAGCATCTCTATATAACAACAATGGACATACTGAGTAAGAAATCAAGAAAACAATCTCATTTACAAAATCTTCAAAAACAATAAAGTACCTGGCAATAAATTTATCAAATGAAACCAAAAACCTTTTTAATGAAAACTATAAACCACTGAAAAGAGAAATTGAAGAAGACTCAGAAGATGGAAAGACCTTCCACGCTTCCATGTTCATGCATTGGCAGAATCAACATTGTGAAAATGGCCATACTACCAAAAACAATCTACATGTTCAATGCGATCCCTATCAAACTTTCAGTGACATTCTGCACAGAAATAGAAAAAAACAATAGTGAAATACATATGGAAACACAAAGACCTCAAATAGTCAAAGCAGTTCTGAGCAAAAAGTCCAATGCTGGAGGCATCACAATACCCGATTGACTTCAAACTATACTACAGAGACATAACAATAAAAACAGCATGGTATTGGTACAAATACAGGCAGGAAGACCAATGGATCAGAACAGAAGATTCAGACATAAACCCACAAATCTATAGCCAATAGGTCTTCAACAAAGGAGCCCAAAACACATGACAGAGAGAAGACAGCTTCTTCAACAAATGCTACTGGGAAAACTGGATATCCACACATAGAAGAATGAAATTAGAGCCTTGTCTTTCACCCTGCATCAAAAACAACTCAAAGTGGATAGAAGACATTAATATAATGCCTAAAACTTTGAAACAACTTCAGGAAGCAGTAGGAAATACACTGTAACAGATTAGGCATAGAGAAAAACTTCCTAAAAAGAATTCAAAAGGCCCAGCATCTAAGAGAAAAAAATGAACAAATGGGGCTGCATCAACCTAAAGAGCATCTGCACAGCAAAGGAAAGTCACCAGACTCAAGAGACAGCCCACAGAATGGGAGAAAATATTTGGCTGTAATTCTTCCAGTAAGGGACTACTATACAGGAAACAAAAAACTCAGCCTCCAAAGAATCAACAACCCAATGCAGAAATGGGCACATGACTTAAACAGGGAATTCTCAAAAGAAGAGCTAAAAACGGCCAGTAAATATATGAAGAAGTATTTAACTTCTTGTTGGAAAAGAGATGCAAATTAAAACAATACTTAGATTTCATCTCACCCCAGTTAGAATGGCCAGAATCAAGGGTAATAACAACAATAAATGCTGGAGAGGATGTGGCAAAACAGGAACCCTCATACACTGCTGGTGGGAATGCAATTTAATAAAGCCACTATGGAAAGCAGTACGGAGATTCCTCAGAATACTAGAGCTAGAACTGCCATGTGATTCACTGATACCACTGCTGCGCTTCTACACAAAGGAATATAAGACAGGATACAGTAGCTACACCTGTACGCTGAGGTTCATTGCAGCACTATTCACAATAGCTAAGCTTTGGAAACAACCCAGGTGCCCTACAACTGATGAATGCATCAAAAAATTGTGGTATATATACACATGGATTATTACTGAGTCACAGGAATAATGATGTGCTTTGATGGTATTTGAATGAAATTGGGGGACATCATGTTAAGTGAAGTAAGATGTGATCAGAAACACAAGGCACATGTTTTCTCTCATACGTGGAAGATAGATCCAAAGATAAGCATATACATAAAAACTATCATAATCATATACAAACTCAGATGTAGAACATGTTTGTACAAATGGAGCTAATCTATGGAACTTGGGGAAAGAGGAAAAAGAAGTGAGAATGATAGAGCATCAATAATATCACACACCATAAGATGTGAAGGAAGAGGATATAAGGATGTGTATTGAAAGCTATTGAAAAATGGGGGGTTGGAAGTAAAGAGATAAGGGAGAGTAATGGAAGGGGCTGAATGAATCAAAGGAAAGTACAACCACAGTGGGCATACATTGAGACACCCCTTTAATGTCGACTTAAATATTAATAATGAAAATCAAAACTCTAACATAGGTATAGTGTGTAGGTGTGGGGGTGGTAGTAGGAGGGGGGAAGGTGAAGGAAGAAGATTAAGGTTACAGTGTATGGTAGATGGACTTCATATACCTATATGAAATACAACTAAGAAACCTCTTGTAATTGCTTTGTGTGGGGTGGGGAAGGGGTTGAGGGGGAGAAAAGAAGAGGGCATTGTAAATAATATACAATGTAAGTGTAATTGGAATTGTTGTTATGAATTCCCCCATATAATGAATATACCCTAATAAAAATTTATTATGAAAAAAGCAAGATAAAATAAAATAAAAAGTAATGATCATGGAAATACCATCAGAGAAATAAGCAAATATGCATGGTTTGGAATGGCTATTTTTACAACAATTTAATATACAATGAAAACTATGTTTGATTTACTTATTTATAGTTTTTAAAACAAATATTTTGGTTTTGTTTTTTCTCCTAGTCAAAAAAGGCCAAACACCAGACAAATATCTTAAGGTTGGTCAAGCACGCTAGAAACTGTTTTTCTTACCAACTCTAGAATGGATAGGTTGTCGTCATTCGAATCCTTTTAGATCTCCAGGAATGAGTTCCTATTATGATTCGAATTTCATGGCTGCAATGAAGTTTTCTGTTCTGTTTCCAGGGGAGTAGTGCCAGTGTGCAGCTTTGCACAGTATTCTGGAGAGGGAGGTTAGAGTTGACTTTATTTGATGGTAGGTGATATTTAAAGGTTCTTATATCACTGCCATGTTACTCATCATGTTAAGGGAAGGCAAGACAGAAAATCAGTGAAGTTCAATTTAAAAATCCAAATATTTGCCTAATTTCAATATTTAAAAAACTATTTTACAGCTACTAAGGAAAGTATATGAAGATTAAACAAAAAAGTAAAATTATAGCTGTTTTATAATGTAGTGATTCCTCTATGGGAAATTTATGCAAAGGAGATGAAATATTATAACAAAAAGATACTTGTACCTTCATGTTTACTATACAGTCTACAAAATATATAATCAATTCAGATGCCGTTCTGGAGATATATTGATAAAGAATATAGATCATATAGATATAAAATGGAACACTACTCACAATTAAAAGAATGAAGCCCTGTCATTTGCAGTAGCATGGATGCAAGTGGAGAACATTATGTTGAATGAAAGCAGGCAGACATGCAAAGACCAACAGCACATGACCTCACTCATTCAACGTTGTGGAAGTATAGACTGGAGCAGAGGTAACTAGAGATGGGAACTGCAGGGGGAAGGGGACAGAAAAGAATTAATGGGAACTGAGAAGCATGTGGGGGAAGGTATATGCATGTGTGGAAATGTCACAATGAACTCTTAATTTGTACATTTAATATGTGTTAATTATAATAAATAACTTTCAAATTACCAATAAGCAGTGTGCAGCATTACATCTGTTTTACAAAAAGTGAGATAAAGATGATATATGTAAAATAGAAATTATATATATTATATATATTCTTATTTAAGAAAATGGCAAACATATAAGTTATTCATTTTTTAAATTAATAAAACATATTAATCTCAGATTCTTTAAATTATATTCCTGCAGTGATGGTTAAGCAATTGGAAGCCAATCATTCATTTACAATTAGGGATCTAAAATTTGGGATTGTATAGGAAGACACTACAATCCTTATTATGATATATAGCCAAACTAAAATCACTTAGAAGCTAAATCGAAGTTTCTCAAATGATACCATTAGTTATATCAGATAAATTCATTTTGTAAAATGTCATATTAACACAGTTTTAAAGAAAGTTTAAAGTGTGGTGGCTTAGTTACAATTTCTGAATCAAGTAAACAAAATAAGTATTTCTTAAAAATGGGAGCTGTGGGGACTTTAAAAAATTATAAACTTTGTTTTCTTCTATACTAACAGATTTTTGTGACTTTACTTGACATGTATAAGTCAAGTAGACAGCTCAGTATTTCCAGGATTACACCAAAATTCTGAAACTCCAATGAAGACAGAAAATACAACTAACCCAGATCTTCTAGTTCTGCAGGATCTCAACTGAAGGCTGTGGGGTTGAGGTAGGAACCATTAAGTTTTAACTTCAAAATTGTCTGGGAAAACTAAAAAATATAAAGTCTGGCATTAGGATTTCCAGCACAACTGGATGCTTGGACAGGTCTTGGATTAGGAGTGTTATGATGCAAAGATTTGTTCTGCTGTTTCTCCACAAGTTTGGTATTGATCTCGTCTAGCATCTCATTAGCCCTGTGAAGATTGACAAAAGGCAAATAATTGGTATCTCATTGTTCCTAGTGTCCTAAAAGGCTTGCGTTCTGGGGGAGAAATAGTGGGGTTTGAACTCACGGCCTGCTTGCTAGGCAGGCACTCTTACCACTTGAGCCACTCTGCCAACACTTCTTTGTGATAGATTTATTGAGGTAGGGTCTGATGAACTATTTGTTTCGACTTGCTTCAAACCATGATCCTCCTGAACTCTGCCTTCTGAGTAGCTAGAATTACAGCTACCAGCAACAGGCTTGGTTTACATTTTCAAAAGAAATGATCATAAAAGTAAATGGAACTCCCCATTAAGCAGTGTCTTGACATTCACAATGCATAAGAGCATGTTCACTATACAATTCTTGAAAATGCCATTAGACATAGCTGTATTTATGGGATAACTGTGAGATGACTGATGTACTAATTTGCTTGACTACAATTGCCATTTAACTATGAATAAACACATTAAAATATCATGTTGTAAACCCTAATTATTTACTATTAAAAATAAGAATGAAAATAAAGCTAGAATTATTTTAGTAAACCAGCTAAGAGATTTTAAAATACATCCCCAAAAGGTCTTTTTAAGCTTTTGTTTTCACCAATTATATATTCCTCCATCAGCTGGGAGTAATTACACATTTGGTACTAAGAAGTAATTCAGAATAGCAACCTCCATGGGAGGATGAGATAGCTAAAATAGTGATCAAAATCAGCTAAAGCAGCTCCACAGGCAAGGAGCTCATTTCAGAGTTTCTGGGGCATCAAGGCAAGATCTGCCTTTTCTGTCTCTCACATCCCATCATATTCACCAAAGAACTATTTCCTTCATCCCTGTGTTATTCTAAGTCACAAACCTACCTTTGTTAGAGTAGAAAAATCTCTGAAAGTTAGTTTGTCTGCAAACACCCTCTAATGATAACAAAGGTCATAAACAAGAAAAGTTAATTTATCAATGTCAGAATGTGGCTGAGGAGGAGGAGTAGAAGCCTTTGGGGTTAGGATGTATCTTCCAAAAGTAGTTAAACTTATTAATGTTTCTATTTCAGAGAATTCTGACTAGTAATTTAACATCAATATAATTGTCTTGATGATAAAGCTTAAAAAGTACTTAGTCAAAAAACTAATAGATGAGGTTAAATGTACATGAAGAAAGGAAAAAAAAATCTGAGTAGAACCAAAAAAGGGAAGAATTATAAACTCTCCTGGTGATGTTTATAAAGGTAAGTTCATTTACTGATAGTATTTTCCAAAATTATTTTTTCTAATTAGCTTTCACATCCTACTATTTTCCTGAAACTGTCTCAATAAAAAATGATTTAGAGATGAATTTATAAGCTCAATAATATTCTGTGATTGTTGTGACTTACTTTCTTAGTTCATTTGAAAATGATTTTCTAGTCTTGGCTGCTTCTAAATAGAGATGTTTATATTTTTCAATCTCCATTTCACTACAATCTGTGTCATTTTATTGTAGAGAGTTTGGATTCCAGATCATTAATTCTGAATTCCATGTGACTTTTTCTTGAAGCATTTTTTTTCTGTTTTAATTGTTCTAACTTTTCTTGATATGGTGCTTCTATCTAAAGCAAGTTTAAAAGATATATCTTTTTAACATATAGTTATTTTTAATAACTATAACTCAAGTAATTTCTGTGCATTACTGAGTCAGTTATTTAGAGATCAATCTGAAATATATGAAAATAGATGATGTAGTTTAAAGTACTTATCAATATTAACTTCATTAAATTTGAATTATAAAAAATTAGAGTCTTTCTTTCATGTTTGTGGTTCTAGGGATCAATCCCAGGACCTCCCACATGCAAAGTTCATGTTCTGCCACTTAGCTGCATCCCCAGCCATGATTCATCCTTATATTAACAAACATAAAATTGATTCATGTTTTTGAATACTGAATAATGTAACTTAAGAACAATATTTAGAACTATGGTATTTTTCTTTCCCTCCTAATAGTCTTGTTTTGTGCCAACTAGCCTTAAAAATAAAACAATTCTCTACTGAAAATCATCATTCAAAAGATCATTTTTATTATAATTGTGGAAAATAGGTATACTCTTATTTCAAGTTTCCTCAATGCTTTTATCATAAATGGCTGTTGAATTTTATCAAAGGATTTTTCTGCATTTATTGAAGTAATTATGTTAATTTTTCCTTTTCACTGTTTCTATGCTATATTATGTTAATTGATTGGCTTATATTTTATCATCACTGCATCCTTGGAATGAAGCCAACATGATCATGGTATATGATGTTTTTAATGTGTTATTGGATTAATATTGTGAAAATGGCTATATTTCTGAATGCAATCTACACATACAATGCAATCCCCATGCAAAATCTCAATGTCCTTCTTCAGAGAAAAAGAAAAATCAATCTTAAAATTCATTTCAAATCACAAAAACCCCCAAATTGCCCAAGCAGTCCTGAACAAAAGGAACAATGCTAGAGGAATCATGATACTCAATTTTACCTTATCCTACAGAGACACAGAACAAAAATAGACATGTAGATCAATGGAATAGATGAGAACATCAAGAAACAAGACCTCACAAGCACAGTCAGCTGACTTTTGACTAAGAAACCAAAACCTTTTGTTGTAGGACAGACAGCCTCTTCAACAAATGATGTTGGGAAAACTGGATATCCTCATGAAGAAGTATGCAACTAGATCTCTGTTTCTCACCCTGTAGGAAAATTATTTCCCTATGGAACAAAGACCCTAATGTATGAACAAAAACTTTGAAAGCACAAGGAAGAAAGCATAGGGAAAACCCTGGAAGGCATAGGCAACATTTTGCTGAATAGAACCAGAATTGCTCAGAAAATAATAAGAGTTGAAAAATGGGATTACATCATATTAAAATGCTTTTTAAAAGCCAGGAAACAATTATCAGAATCAAAAGAAAACAGATTATGTGAGAAAATCTTTGACAGTTCATCTGATAAAAGAATACTACTCATAATATATAAAGAACTCAATAAATTAAACACAAATAGAATAAATAATCAAATTAATGGACAAATGAACAATTTCAAAAAGAAGACAGAAATGACCAGGAAATGCAAGAAGAAATATTTTACATACTAAGATGTAAAGGAAACGCAAATCAAAATATCATTGTGGTTCCATCTCCCCACAGTCAGAATAGCAGCCATCAAGAGAACAAAAAACAACAAATGCTGGCAAGAGTGTGGTGGGAAAGCAACACATACACACTGTTGGTGGAAATGTAAATTAGTCTAGCCACTAAAGAAATCAGTATGTAGGTTTCTTAAAAATCTAAAAATAGCCAGGCATTGTTGGCTCACAGCTGTAATCCTAGCTACTCAGGAAGCAGAGATCAGGAAGATTGTAGTTTGAGGCCAGAGGGCAAAAAGCAAGACCCTAACTCAAAAATACCCAGCACCCAAAAAAAAGGGCTGGTGGAGTGGCTCAAGAGGTTAAGAGTGCCTGCCTAAAAGGTGTGGGGTCCTCAGTTCAAACCCCAGTACCCCAAAATCCTTAAATATTGAACTACTCTATGATCCTGTTATATCACTCCTGGACTTATAAATGAAGGAAGGCAAGTCAAGGTACAATAGAGATACCTGCACACTCATGGATATCACAACACAATTCACAACAGGGCAATTATGGAATCAGCCTAGGTTCCCATACATCAATGAATGGATGAAGTAAATGTGGTATAGATACACAGTGGAGTAGCCATCTGCAAAGACGATACAATTCTGCTGTTTTCAGGAAAATGGCCTGTCATGTTAAGTAAAATAATCTAGACTGAGCAAGACAAATATTTCATGTTGCTTGTCATATGTGGAATCTAGCCCTTAAAAAATGAATGATAAGAAATAAGCCAGTTATGTTATGGAATTGGTGCCAGTGGGAGGTGTGAAGGTATAGGTTGGGTGAATATGATTAAAGTACTTTATAACTTGTTTGAATATAAAACAATGAAACTTGATGAAATTGTTCTAAGAAGAGGGAAGGGGGAATGGTAGCGGTGATGGAGGGTGAAAATTTGATCTGGGTACATTGTTATGCACGAATGGAAATATCATATTGAAACCTCTTTGTTGAACAAATACATGCTAATAAAAATGAGAAAAACATTTGTGTGTTGTGGGGGATGAAGGAGGTGTCCCAAAAATGTATGCACATGTAAATAATTTTAAAAACAATAAAATAAAAATTAAAAAAAACGTGGTGAGACTTTAGTGGTAATGACTTAGGAAGAGCTACTTTCCTCTAGGTACAATGAAAATTTAACGTGGTGGTTTTATGTCTTTTTCTTTTTTTTTTTGTGGGACTGGAGTTTGAACTCATGGCTTTGAGCTTGAGCAATACCTCTAGTCAGTGCGTTGGTTTTAAAGCATGTCTATATACTCTTTGACAATTTTCCTTGAGATTCCATCTACAAAATATAAGCTAGCTTTTGTAACTGGTGTCTAATGAACAAAATATTATGGATCTTCTGTGTTAACTGTAAGGCCAGATTAGGGAATGAGATATAGCTCTCACATGATTTCTTTAGGAAACTTGCTCTTGGAATATAGCCACCATATTGTGAAGAAGCTCAAGCTACACAGTGAACTCTCATGCAGAGGGTCAAGCTCTTGCCACTGCTAAAGGCTGAATCACAAGTAGCTTCACCTGTCAGACACATGAATGAACAAGATGTAAATGCTTCTATCCTCTAAAATCAAGTCACCTTCCTGAGGCCACATGAAGATATAAAGAGCTAGCCTCACTGATTCTTTCCTAAATTGCAGATTGTGAACAAAATAATAAATTCTGCGTTGAGGCACTGAATTTTGAAGTATTTTACATCAACAATTGGCAGATGCTGGTAGTAAATATGAGCTGCTGTCATTTAAGAAAAATCCAAACAACTGAAACATTTGTGATGCCTGGCACAAGATATGGGGAAGTACAATTTCCCTAGAAAAAAGAAGGCCAAAAAGATTTCAGAGGAACTGTTTGTGGAAGCCTCATGCACCATCATTACTCTTTTAGAAGGGTTCTAAGTCAAAATTAATTTTTAAAGTCTAGATACATTCTTAAAGCTATTATTTCTCAAGAGTTCATAAATATTATGAATTTACATTAGTTTGTGCAGTGCATTTTTATAAATCTGAGGCCAATAAGAACAGACTTTAAAAATAATGAGTTTCCTTAAAACATGTTTCATCATTACATTTTCTGGAATTTGAGTGGCCAAAATGTATTTGCTAACAATAGCAATTTTTACTCATAACTGTTAATGAAAATATAGGAGAGGGTGGCTATAATTATATTTGAGTTTCTAAACATGAGTTAAGAGATTTTCAGTGTTACTTAAAAATATTCTAGCTTTATTTAAATATTTTACTCTGCCAATTTTAACAAACTTCCCATCTGATTTTTATTATGTTTTTCATCTTCACTAGAGATCAGGATAAGAAAAATACTCCTAAACTATCAAAGCATTTTCCATGCAATTTCATTTTTTCCTTTCCCATTAGCAATTTCTCCTTGAAGTTTAAGTCTTCCATTTAATACGCAAAAACAAAACTTTTGTCTGGTTATTGTACCATTCCTTTTATTCTATCTCTCATAATTCTATTGGAGTTTAATATTCTAATACATGGTCTTTTATAAAAATTGATTTTTGTCAGTTCCGTAATTCTAATTTAAAAAATTGAGATCATTGGAACCTTTCTCATCTCTTTATCCTGCTTCACTTCTCAGCAACAAATACAAAATGACCATTTCTTTCCCGCTGCTTCTTCAACTCCTGTTTGTTTTTTTACTGTGCTAGAGATTCATTATGGTACTTCCAAAAGTTCTTATAATATATCAAATTTATCATACCTGAATTCCCTCCCTCCCTCATGCCTGGAGTAGTTTCCACAGGTCTCAGTTATCTTCTTTTTTGAAATTTTAGAAAGTATTTATTTTAGCATAATAGTATCAATAAAGGGGAAGTGAAAAAAAAAAAAGAATTCCTATTCCCCATGCAGGAAATAGGAGCAATGACTCTCCTCTTTTCAATTACATACATGTGTGCACAGTATTTCCACTATATTCACTCTCCTACACCTTTTCCACACATCCTCCTCCATCTCTCCCACTGGTACCAGCCTCCACCTCTCCCACACAGAGCCTGTTCGGTTCTCCTGTTCGCTGAATTTGTAAAAGAAAAAAAATGACATTTTTGTTTGTTTAAGATAGCTATAGAGCAAGTTTCCTTGTGACATTTCCATGTATATATATATTATAAGCAGAACTGATTCATCTCTATTTTTATTCTTTCTACCTTAGTAACCATCTTATGTTGATTTCAATAGGTTTAAAAATTCTATACTTATTCTTGTATAGAGAATATATCAACCATATTTAACATTTTAACTCCCTTCTTTACCTTCCATCTCTTGTATGTGACTTCTCCTTAATGTGACCTGTTTTTCATAACATTGCTTGTATTTGTATTAGGTATATTCCACAGATGAGAAAGTACATATGTGCTTTGGTTTACTGAACCTGGATAACTTCACTTGGTCCCCTAGTCCCATCCATTTAACTGTAAATGACAAAATTTAATTCTTCTTTGTGACTGAATAAAATTTCATTGTATGTAAATACCACATCGTCTTAATCCACTCAACAGTAGGGAAGAATCTTGTCTGTTTTCACAGGTTAGTTTTGTGAATAATGTTGCAATAAACATGGGTGTGCAGGTGCCTTTAGTATAATGACTTACACCCCTAGGGCATACTCCTGGATCATATGGCAATTCTATTTTTAGTATTTTGAGGAGCCTCCTTACTATTTTATATAGTGATTGTACTAGCTTACTTTTCATCCACTTCATTTCTAAATACAGAAGCCTCTGGGATTTAATCCTATTCTTTTTGTAAATTCTCAAAGTCCCTTAAATCTCAAGGACTCTACTCAGATTATCTAGTAAACATCATCCTGAGCAAGGTTAGCCAGGCCCAGAAGACCAAAAATCGTATGTTCTCCCGCATATGCGGACTTTAGATCAAGGGCAAACACAACAAGGGGATTACACTTTGATCACACCATGAGGCAAGAGCACACAAGGGAGGTATGAAGATAGGCAAGAGACCCCCAAAAAACAAGATAGCATTTGATGTCCTCAATGCAAAGGAACTAATGCAGAAACTTTAAAGCAACAGAGGCCAATAGGAGAAGGGGACCAGGAAC
This sequence comes from Castor canadensis, assembly GCF_047511655.1. Taxonomy (NCBI): domain Eukaryota; kingdom Metazoa; phylum Chordata; class Mammalia; order Rodentia; family Castoridae; genus Castor; species Castor canadensis. Next base: position 56,765,829 of record NC_133400.1, read on the forward strand.
TAGAGAAAAGGTTAGTTGAAGAAGAATTAACTTAGACTGTACCACATTTGTACAGGAAAGCAATGCGTGTAAACTCCCTGTATAACTTTCCTTATCTCAACTAGCAAAAACCCTTGGTCCTTCCTATTATTGCGTATACTCTCTCTTCAACAAAATTAGAGATAAGGGCAAAATAGTTTCTGCCTAGTAGTGAGGGAGTAGGGGTGTAGAAGGAGGGGGCAGGGGGAAAAGGGAGGGGAAATAAAATTTTATTTTCATGAAATGTTGAAAGTACCCCCAAAATGATCTACAGTGTAAAATAACATCTTCAGATTTTTTGGCAGTACTGGGGTTTGAATTCAGGGCAGCACCTCATGCTTGCTAGGCAGGCATTATACCACTTGACCACTTCCCCAGCCATTCTTCAGATGTTCTTTATACAACATCTTTACATCATACTACTGTAATCCAAGACTAGGTAAAGAGTCTAGTGTCTGTTGATTCTTATGTACTTTATAAACAATTTAAAAATTCCTTTTGAAACAAGAGAGGAAATATAATCTATTAAATAATAAAAAGTTTCATGCTACATCAGCATAGAAATTTGAATTAATTTTATGCATGCATGAGAGAAAGTGTCAATTAACTAATCAATAATCATTTGACATTTTACTGTTTATTTCATTCATGTTATGAAATAAAAAGCTACCTGAGGATCTAGGTCATGGACCTGTAAATATAAAGCCCTGAGTTTGATACCTCACACCACCAAGGAAATAAAAAACCTGTTAAAATATTTTTAAATTTTTTTCTGGTTCAATAAGAATGGACATTCCATACTCTATTGTGCAATAGAATAATAATATAAACTTTCCTGAAACAATAATCAAATTTTCAGAGATGTTTAAATTGTTCCTATACTTTAGTCAAATAATAGTGTATTGAAAAAATATTTAAGATAAATAATTAGAAATGTGGAAAATGATTTATGCAAGCATTATTCCTTGAAGCATTACTTGCAATATAAAAGGCAAAAGAAACAACCCAACATTCTATTTGCTAAGTAAATACTAGATTTCTGTATGGTGGGCTTCTACCAAATTGTGATCTTGTAGAATATACTGCTATTATTAGACTAATAACTTCCCTCCACTACAAAACCCCAGAAAGCAGGTCAACAATTACAAAAATTCCCATACATATCTGTAATATAAAGTAAATACCTTAAAAATTAAATACCTTAAACACATTATTTCAGACAGGGACGTCAGGTCACATTTGACTGCAAACATTCGATGTTCTTGCCTCAGCCTCAAGAATGCTGGGATTACCAGCATGTACCCAGCTCAAAATCTGAATGCATTTCTGGTGTTGGGGGCCAAATCCAGGGCTTTACAAGGCTAGGCAAGCACTCTACTATTGAGCTTCATACCTGATTTTCTGCTCTCAATTTACAGAGTTCCCATTTTTGGTCAACATTTTTTGGCAGTAGTAGGACTTGAAATTAGGGCCCTGCCCTTGTTAAGCAGGCATTCTACCACTTGAGTCATGCCTCCAACCCTGTTTTCGTAATTTTTGAGATAGTGTCTCACATTTTCCCATGCAGTCTCCTAGTTTCGATTTCCACATAGCTGGGATGACAGGCGTTCACCATCACACACAGCCATTGGTTGAGATGGGGAGGGTCCCATGATCTTTTTGTCTGGGCTGGCCTCAAATCATGAGACTCCTGATTTTTGCCTCTCCAGTAGCTAAGATTACATTTGAGTCACCTGTACAACTTTAGCACATTATGTTCTAATAGATCCTTTTATAGTGCACTATTGCTTTGTCCATTTTGTTCAATTTTCTTATAACTACTTTTGTGACAATTTTAAGTTGTCTTTTATATGAAGGAACTGTATCCTGGATTTTCAATAGTCTACCAGAATCTGTATCAGTGAGGAATCTTCATATGCTGAGCAAATGTAGACGGAGTCCTATGATGTGAAATACAATTATTATTTTTCAATTGAAAATAAAATATAGTTTAAAGAGAAGGATTAAACTTCCACAATATCAAGATAACTGAAATACAAAAAATTCTGAATAATATGGAGAGATTAAAAGACAAACCTATAAATTTACCAATAACATTAATTGAAACCTATTAAGTACAGGTACATACTTGTTCAGGAATTGAAAGTTTCATTATTAAGATGTTATTTCTCCCAAATATAATTTCCACCATACCAAAACTCCTTCTTGTTTAATTGAAAAGCTGATTCCAAAATTCATATGAAGGTTTGGGCTTCAGCTCAGAGCACTTGAGAGGATGCACAAGGTCCTGTGCTCTAACTTCAGTCATGCACACACACACACACACACACACACACACACACACACAATCAAACAAATGCAAATAAACCAAAAATAGATATAGAAATGCAAACAATCTAGAATAACAAAATAACCCTGAAAAAAGAACCAAATTGTAATAGGATGGGTGGGTGTTGATTTCAAGTATATAAATATATTGTAATCATAAGAGTGTGATGCCAGTATAAAAATACAAATCAATTAGTAGAATGTGATAGAAAGTAAATAAATAAACCCATTTCATAGAGGGGAAAGTTACTTTGGAGAAAGGCACAATGAAAAGAATACCTTTTTCAATATATGGTGCTGGAGACTTGGCTACCCACATCCACAAAATAAATTTCCATCCAAACGTCACATCCTATCAAAAAATGAACACAAAATAGATCATAGATCCAAATGTAAGAGCTATATATTGTAAAACTTCCACAAGAAAGCAAGGGGGAAAATCTTCCTGACATAGTGCTAAACAAAGATTACTTAGACATAACAAATAAATAAATACATAATTTGGACTTCAAAATTTAAAACTTTACTATTCAAAAGACATTATTAAGGACTGTCACTAAGTGGTAGTGTGCTTGCCTAGCATGAGTGAAGCTGTGACTTCAATCACCAGCAATTGCTGAGAAAAGAGACTATTGTGAGGATGCATAGTCACTGCACAACCTGAGGGAAAGTCCTTGCAAAAGCTATAGCTGATAAAGGAATAGTATTCATGTTACATAACCAACCCTAAAAACCTGATAATAATTAGGTTTTTAATAATTTTGAAAATTAAAAAGTATTTGAAAAGACACTTCAAATAAGAAGATATATGAATAGAAAATAAGCATATAGAAAGATTCTTAACATTATTAGTCATTACTGTAGTGACATGGAAACCATATGTATATGAACAACTCACATCCATTAAAATGGCTAAAAATTTTTAAATTGACAAGACTAAGTATTTGTGCAGATAGGGAAATGATGAAAACAAAAATGATATAAATGCTTTGAAACCAATGCAATGTTTTATTAAGGTGAACATAACGGGGAATGAAGTGACTTTTGTTAATTGTGAATTTGTTAACCATCTTGATTATGGTGATAAGTATGTGTTTAACATGTGTTGAAATTTATCAGTTGGCACAATTTATATATATATATGAAGTTTAGTATATATCAATAATACCTTATTAAGTTATTCCAAACAAATATGCTATGTTTGAGGAAAAAATATCTAAGGCAGGATATTGTAGGATAAGGCTGGAGGAGTGAGACCTTTAACCTTATAGCCATGTGAAGTGATAACGGGGTTTGACACAACAGGATAACATCACCAAATCTGAATTTTTAAAATACATATTAAGAGTTGTAGAGTAGATTGTGGTGCCAGGAAGAAGGGTATCAAGGAAAAGCGTTCTAAGATTATTATAGTCTCTCAGGTAAAGATGATGGTAACTGTCCTGATTATGGTAAAAGCACAGAAGTGAAGCAGAGTCAACAAAAGACTTAAAAAAGCCTTCTACTCACACTGAGCAAGATGCAATGGGGTCATAATGTCTCTGGGTGAGCATCAACAGATCTCATTTTCTTTTAATATAAAGACCATTTCTGACATGAACAGCAGTATAGCCCCTCATTGTTCTATGGTGCAGTGCTAAACATTATACACATTGCTGCAATATACATAAGAGACCTTATATGTATGCAATTGTCCTATATTTTTATGATTTTATTAGCATACAATAGTTGTATGGGGGAATATATTGTGATATTTACATATGTGCTAACATATATCTTAGCTAGATTTTTCTCCCTCCGTCATACTCCCTCTTTCCCCCATCTCACTTCTTAGGAAAAATTCAACAGGTGTCATTATTCTATTGCCATATATAGAAACAAAACACAGCCACCATTGACACCCGTATGCCCTCTCTCCTTGTGCCCACACCCTTGCCACTGGTACTTTCCCCCGGGAAAGATTTATTTTTCCCCTCCTGCCTTTCATTTTATAATTAAATGTATATTGATGATATAAGGGAATTTTGCCTTGATACCTCAGATCTGTATATATTGTGCTTTTGTCAAATTAACTCCCTCCCCTCCATTACCTCTCATTCTCTATCACAATGCTACCCTAATATTCAATAGCTTATTATGCAGTACATTGCAGTATATTCATATATAGATGGGTTGTTTTAATATTTTCTTTGTTTAACATTTTCTTTCTTTCTCCCACCTTCAATTGCTCCCTCAAACAGAACACAAATATAATTTTGTTCTCTCCATCACTATATACATACATATATATACACATACATATATATATAAACACACATATATATATATATATGATCATATATGTTTCTATATATACATTTTTCTTAAGGTCTAGCTCCCAAATATGAGATAAAACATGCGAATGGTTGGAATACACTGTATTCCAACTTGTTTAAATTGCACCAAGATATCCTCACAGTTGGGTCAGTCAATACTCTGAGCCTATATCTGGTGACTCAGTTAAGTCCAGGGTCTCCCACACATTTATTTCATTTTATGACCAACAACATATCTGATTATTGTCCCTACAACATTTATATCACATACAAAATGAACAGATCACCCATTATTCATCTTTTTATATAAACAGAAGCACAGGTACTGATGAACAGAATTTATTTTGGTCAAAACAATACCTATACCCATGGATACTGTTTCTTAGTCCCTTTTCAAAATGTCTTTGCACAATCAAATATACTGTATTTTCACTTTACCTTTCATAAAGCATTTTTACTTTATACATTGTAAATTTTTGTTTTGCCTTTTATAATGTATTTTTTTCAATAAAATACTCTTTTTGTTATGCTATAATACCTTGTTTGTTTATTAGATCTTTTCTTTATAGGCCCAAACCTCCCATAAAATCCTTTCAAGCAAATAATGTCTTTTATATAAAATGTCTGCATTTGTAATTTATTTCTCCTGAATTTAAAGTTCACAGGCTAGTCAAAATACAATAATTTTCTACAATGGGGATTCAACTGTAAACAGAAATAGTACCATTAAGGAATTAAAAATAATAATACTAAAATATCATAACAAAGAAGTAAATTTAGATCAAACTTTCTGTTAGTCAAAAGGAAAAACATAATGTTACTTGCATTATCTGATAGCAAGAAATATACCAGGCTTTATTATTGTTTGTCATTTTCAATAAAAACATTCTGTGACAGGCCCTAAAAGTATTTGGAAACTATTACTGAGAGAAGTCCTGTTTTAGTGATGATAGGAGTTAGTGTTCTCATTATCTAGCATGCAAATAGTTTGCAATATTCCAAGCCCTGAGCAGGTATGAAATTCATTTCACTCCTCCCAACAATTCTGTGAAGTCTGAAATATACTAGGTACTTTGTAAAAGAAGCAAATAGGCAGAGAAAGCCCAAGTAACTTATACATGTCCACATGGCTGGTCAGTGGCAGATCCAGAATTTAAACCACTGATTTCTGCCTCCAAACATGTAATTTACAACATGTTGTGAAAGTCAAGTTTGTCTGCCAGGGTTTTAAGTGATACAAGAGGAGAAAAACCCATATTATCATTCCATTTCTGTTTTTTAATTGTTAATAATATTTTTGACATGTAAGTAAGTTTTGAAACTTATCTTCTATAGACTAAAGATTCATTTTTTTGTAAAGGAATGCTTCAAAAGGCTCAATTCGTGTATTCATCTGTTTATTCTTGCATCAACAAATACTTACATATGACTACCGCCATTGATCTTTAGACTTTATAATCCCAAAGTATTAATCTGTGCTATACTCTCAAGAGTTTACTTTCCTATGACTTGTAAACAAAGTGTTCCCTTTATTTCTCAGAATCTAAACACTATCAAATTGATACACTTGATATTTTAGAGCACCTTGCAAAGTCATACTAGTAAGTACCATGATGATGTAGTCCATGGCACAACACACTGCTGTAGTTACACAGCTCTCCTTCAAGATCACTCCAGCCCACTTCATTCTGTTTTTCTTTTTCTCCATGATCCCATAGCTGCTGCTCGCTCACCTCTTCCACTGGAAAACTGATACTCATTGTTTACTTGCCTTGCACCTCAAGCCACAGGTGGTGAATTCATCTGGTTTTGCTGTCTACAGGGTAGGCAAACGTGACCACAGTGCATAGTATCAGGAGGCATGTGCTCTGGAGGCAGGCACCCTGCAGTCAGTCTTTGTTGTGCCTGGGCACAAAGGCATCAGGGAAAAGAAGAGGATGTATGCCCTGTGTTCTTTGCTGCCATCCTGGGCACAAAGGCGCCAGGGTGCAGTAGGTGGCAGGGCAAAATGCATCACCTTGCCTTTCAGCACAAATGTCACTTTCTAGAAGAGCAATGTTGGCATCTGGAGAGTTTGCTGACTTCTTTCTTCAAGGAAGTCTGGGAGGCTCAGAAGTTCCAACCTTCTCAGGCAAAGAGATCCACACCTTACACAGTGCCCAGCCAAAGTCAAATGTCTCAGCAACCAGACTTCCAACAGCTTCTGCAGGGATACCACCAGGAGGTGAGCAGAGGAAGGCCCTTCCCTGCCGAAGGAAACAAAAGGACATTCACTTACTCTCTGGCAGGGCATCCTTCTTTTTCTGAATTAACTGCTATGTGACTGCCTCCTGGCAATTGTACTTCTTCGTATATAGGATCTCAAGCAAATTATTCCTTTGGCAAAACACTCACCTTCAGTTGGCCTCCCTCATTTGTTTGACAAGAATATCAAGTTAATCTTAGAGTATTAATCACAAACCATTTGCAGTAGTGGTAGAAAGTCAATGATGATATAATATGTAATATGTCATTCAAAATATTCTTGTTAACACAAATATTCTCTGCATTGGACTATTACATTTGTATTTATGTACTAAGTACATGAGTGCATTTGTTAAGCTATTTGCTGGGGAAGGGGGTCCAAAGTAAGTGTCTTCTTTCCTCACTGGTTTATTGATGTAGTCTAATTGCAGCCCTGTTGCCTGTTGTAAATAAAACTTCTGTACCCATCTGAAGCAAGTTGCTGCATTTGTTTAAAGAACTCTGTCTTGCTTAATGAAGGGTATTTATTCCAATTATTTAATCTCTGCCAATCAGACTTTTTGCTCTCCGTGGTGTTATTTCCATCAACACGTGTATCTGACTGTCTTCACATAGAATTCTCTTCTTTGTATCTGTCTATATTTTTACTTTAAATAAGAAAGTCATTGGAGTAGGTCTCACTCTGATGTTGCTTGAACTCTTCTCAATTACAACTGCTAAGACCATAATTTCAAACAAGGTCACATTCACAGATTCTGAAATTGGGACTTGAATATATTTGGGGGGAGGACATAATTCAACAGCACAAAAACTTGTTACTTTTTTCCTATCCCCCCAAAATTCCTCTTGACTGTATTTCATCCTCTTAGTAATACAATCTTTACTGCCTTTTGTAGAAAACTTTCTATAGAGTTCTTGTTTCATACACACTATTTCTGCCTCCCCTTCTGACAGTTCTTTTTGAATTTAAGTCAAGCAAAGCATTCACTTCTGGGACTTCATTGCAATTGTCACTGACTTTCCAATCGCAGATGTCCAGCTTCCCCATTGCTAAATACAATGGTGAGTTCTTAGTCCTCTTCTTACTGACCTAACATTTGACACAGTTTGCCAAGCAGTCTTCTGTGATGCTTTCTTCACTTTGTTTTCAGTGTATCCACTCTTGGCTTTGTCTTCTGACTCACTGGCTACTCAGATGAAATCCTGCTTACTGATGCTCCTCTATCTGACTTGATGCATTTAACAGAATTTATTTGGCACAATTTATTTAACAGAATTTATTTATTTGAGAAGTTGCCTTCTCAACTTTATAAATTTCATTTTGATTCCTTTATCATTTCACATATTAATTTTACTTTAAGTATCTAGTCACAATTTTCATTGGAAAAATCTTAAATTTGGAATGGGGGCCGCTGGAATGAGTTTATTATTTTTTTCTGTGGATGGGTGAGAAGATAGTATTGCTATGTATCCCAGACTGGTCTCTATTCAGGATGCTCCTGCCTTGGCCTATTGAGTGCTGTGATTACAGGCATGTGCCAACTTTAAGTTTTATAATACATTTAATATTATCAGGAACAGTTCCTAAAGAGTATTGCTTTCTTCCTTAAAATGAATTTTTAATGACAATAGCACCAAATTATCATTGTTTATGATTATTTGACTATGATTTAAAAATTAAGTTTTTAAACTAAATACATTGTTTCTTTGGAACAAAAAAGTAATGTATAGCTTTGGATGAAGTAAAAATTTTTGGAGCTGTCAGAATGTATCTTTTCTGTATGAGTCATAATCATATTTTTAAAATTATTAGCATGTTATATAAAGTTAATAGATTTTCATTTTTGAGAATTTTCTGCATGTTTTTCTCATACATATTTGAGACATGTATGCTGGTTCTGTGTGTATGTGTTCAAATTTTATTGTAAATAGTGTCTTAAAATAATCTCTTAGGTACTCCTTTACAAGCAGTGTCTTCTATTGGTTAAATTCCTCATGAATGTTGAAATGAAATAGTTACAGTGTGGAAATACAGTAATACTAATAGTTATTATCTGCTTAAATTAAGGATTGTGTATGAAATAATTAGCTTTAAAAAACCTTATTCAAAACGAGTTAATTCATATCAATATTTTTATTATTTTTTGTCTTATTCCACTAGAGTTTATTATATTATTTGTTGTGGATATTTTATAAATTTGTTAGCAGAGACTTTCCCCATGGTTTCTAGAAGTTAAAAATCTTATATTACTGGGCTCTCAGAATTCATAGGTTGATACTCTGAATACTAGACCCTGCATCTTCAAAACTTGAATTGTGCTTGTGTTATTCCTAAATGCAAGGCTATATTTCATCATTTTGTGTAAAATCACTGTTCATATTTTTAAAATATGATGTTAACTTTATTTTTAAATTTTTTTCTTTTATTATTTAAGGAAATACACATTTTTTTCAAAATATTTTTTGACGCTCAGGAGTTTCTCACCCCCAGGTACCTGAGGCATAGGAAACATCTGCACACAGCGTGTTGGAAGACTATTCCAAGCCAGGAATAGTTAAGACCAGGCTGACCTCAGAGGTGCTGCGTGGGCACCTCTGACTAAGTGAGGTAAGCATAGTCTGGAGGAGCCAGGGGAAGGATTGTGCTGGATGGCCTGGACCCCTAACTCCCAACAGGCCCACAGGCAATGCTTAACACCATTGATGTTAATCTCTCCTGATTCATGTTCAAGTATATGTAACAAATTCTGTCAATCAATGCATCCATTTTTATTTACTTTTTTTTGACAGTGTCTCACTGCGTAGACTAAGCTGATCCTCTTGACTCAGCCTTCTTGGTGCTAGGTTTAACTTTTATTCCCTAGTTAGGTTATTCTCAGCTGTTTTTATTATTTGCAATATTTTTATTCTTTAGCTCCCAAAGAGTTTGAAATTTAGAGAAAATATGCACGCTTTTGAGGAGTGATGTTACTGATATTAAAAAGATTTTAAATTTGTTTTTTTCCTCTGTAAGTTATATGTTCTTTCATTCTGAAACCTTACAGATGTTTCCTCTTAGGGTTTTTACAATTCATTGTAATGTGCTTACCTATGTTTTTATTGTTTATTCATTTCCACTTTGATATTTTATGAACATTTTGATTCTTGAGTTCCACTACTGTCTTATTCTGACAAATTTATCTTCCTTATTTCTTCAAATATTTCTTCCTGTCCAGTTTATTTTTGCTTTCCATCTAGATCTCCCGTTATCTGGGTATTTGCATGTATGCAATTCTTCTGCATGTTTTTCACATTTTTTTTTCTCTCCAAAGTTCTCTTTCATATTTTTTGCTGCTTTTTAACAGAACATCTCAATCTGATCTCCAATTTACTAATTTATTGTGCAGAAGTATTATTCTGTGATCAATTATGTTGTCAATTTTCATCTTTAGTATCTCTGCTTGGAACTATTTTATATTACTGATATTCCCTCTCTACCTGTTTATGCATTTTCATCTCTGTGATGTGTGTAGTTAGAAGCAGCCCAGATACACCACAACTGATGAATGGATTAAGAAAATGTGGTATATATACAATGGAGTTTCATTCAGTCTTAAAGAAGAATGAAATTATGTTGTTTGCAGACAAATGGATGGAACTGGAGAACTTCATTTAAGTGAAGTAAGACAAGCTAAAAAAAAATCAAAGGCACATGTTTTTGTCATATGTGGAAGCTAGACCTATAAGTTAAATGTATACATATAAAAAATATATATATAGCGACAGAGAGGTTACATTGTATTATCAAGTCTGTCTGAAGGGGATATAAGAGGTGGGAGAGAGAGAAAATGTTAGAGAATGAAAAATATTGAAATAATCCATCTATATATGAATATAATATAATGCACTCTACAGTAAACTGTTGAAGCAAGATGATAGACAATGATAAGTAATGGATGGGAGAGGGTTAATTTGATGAAAGCGTGATGTATACAGACCTGACTAAGGAAACACCCCCTTGGACTATCAGTATACACTCAATTAAAAGTGAAGGGTAGGAGGGAAAAATAAATCTTTTCTGAGGGTGGGTACTAATGGCAGGGTTCTGGACACAAGGAAAGGGGAATTAAAGTTATATATGGTGGATATGTTTTGTATCCATATATGAAAATAGAAGAATGAAAACTGTTGAAATTGTTCTAAGAAGTGGGAGAGGGGAAAAGGGAGAATGATGTTGGGGGTAAATCCAACTAGGCTATACTTTAAGAACATATGTAAATATCACAAGGTGTAATCCTGTACAACTATTATACACTAATAAATTCATAAATTAAAAAAAATTCTATGGGTGTCTGTTTTTCTAGATGATAGGCATTTTCTCTGGTTTGAGTGTTTATGGCCCCTTCCTCTATTCATGTGTTGAAATCCTCCATGGTGTCAGGACTGAGGAGAATTGTAGGTAATAAGATCATCAAAACATTGCCCTCATGAATGGAATTTGTGTCTTTATGAAAGAGGCCTGGAAGACCCTTGTGATGATACACAAGAGGCATCATCTATTTGGAGTTTGGGGTTTATAGGCTCTGAAGCTGCAAGTGCCCCAGTGTTGGACATCCCAACCTCCAGAACTGCATAAATGGTATTTTGCTTATTTTGTTACAGAAGCCAGAACAGACTAAAACAATGGTATCTGTAACAGTGTAACACAATCTGGTAGGCTTACAGCAAAAGAAGTTTATTCTCTGAAACTTCTGAATTAAAGGCTAGAAGACTCAAATTAAGGTTTTGTCAAAACCATGCTTCTTTCCAAAGGCAACATGGAGGAGCATTTCTTAGTTCTTCCAAGCTTCTTAGGATGTTAGAAATACTTGACACTGATTGGCTTCAGGTTTATCACTCAAGTTTCTGCCTCTATTGACTCATGGTCTAAGGTAATGGGTATAGCTGGCCTTGGATTTATTATCCTCCTCTAGTCCAGTATGACCTCATCTCAACTAGATAATGTCTAAAAAAACCCTATTTTCAAATGTCATAATTACAGGTGCCCAGGGGTAGGACTTGAACATCTTTTTTAAGAAGACACAATTCAACCCTCAACAGTAGTACTAACCTTGATTTGGAGAATGTCAGGAAAAGGAACCAAGGTTATTACATCTTAATTTTGCCTCTCCTTCCACAATTTCCATGGTCTGGCATACGCTTTTAGTATGTTTTGGAGGAGGCATTGTTTCTGTCTCTTCTTCAGGTTTTGAGGGAGACAGAAGTAGAGGAAAACAGTCTATGCAGTCTAATAAATCCTTATTATCCCCTCATAAATTTGGCATATGTGTATAATATATATAAAAGATTTCATATACTATATATACATATATGTTAGATTATAATATTAGATTATATGCAGTCTAATAAATCCTTATTATCCCCTCATAAATTTGGTATATGTGTATAATATATATAAAAGATTTCATATACTATATATACATATATGTTAGATTATAATGTTAGATTATATGCAGTCTAATAAATCCTTATTATCCCCTCATAAATTTGGTATATGTGTATAATATATATAAAAGATTTCATATACTATATATACATATATGTTAGATTATAATGTTAGATTATATGTATATATACTGTTATATATTAGATCATATATACTGTTATATATGGATAGATTATATATAGAGATTATATATATGCTATTATTATAGTATATAATTTATTATATATATTAAGGAAGCATATTAGTTTAATATGGGAAAGTGAAAAAAGAATTTTACAGATTTTCTCTAAATATATTCTCATATGTTGCTTCTGCTTCTCCCTACCTATATCCCCATCCTAAACATCCCAAACACAAATCAGCCTTCCGTTAGGGGTTTTAGACTGTTTTTTGTTTTAAAAATACCATTTCTTGTTAGCAGTGTTTCCCTCTCTATTTCATAATTTCTCCCAAGTTCATTTTGGAATTCACTAACTTCACAGCAATTGGTAGTTCTTTCACAATTTTAAATCTGAAATCTTTTATTTCCCATCTTAAAAATTACACAAAATTCTGTAAATCCTGCAGTTAAAAATGCCAGCATTCAGAATAAAAGATTATAGAAAACAAGCAGATGTGTGGTTAAATGATCTATGTCAAAATTATACTGCTTTATGAGTTGGTTCTTGACTAATGAATTCAGAAGTTTCAGTCCAAGATTTCTTGGCTCCATGTTTCTGGGGCTATGGTTAGAAGGATATCACAGCTGTGGGAACATATGGAGGAAGAGGTGGAACAGTTTATGATGGACAAGAAGCATAGAGAGAGGAAGAACCCAGGTACCAGGTATAAGTTTGAAAGGCAGGCCCCCAGTGACCTACTTTCTTCACCTATGCTAAAGGCCCCATATGCTAACATTTCACCAGTTCCCAAAATAGTGCCAATAGCATGGGACCAAAATTACTTCTATTAGGCTATGGAGAGATCTTTCAGATTCAAACCACAACAATGTAATGAGTAAATTGCTGAATTACCAGGACAATAAAAGCAGATGTAGTGAATTTAATGAGAATAACTTAATTTTTCTCAACTAATTAACTGGTGTTGGGCTTTCTCTGAATCTCTTAATATTTTATTCAGAAGAGAAGAACTAAAATTTGCATTTATAATTTCAGAAAGGAACCAACAACAAAATGAAGCCAACAAAACACTGGAAACCACTAGTGATAAACTGGCAAGTGTTCTAGAAATGCCTCTTAAAAAAATTTAAAAAATGCTCAATTCACCATTGTCACCTTAACCAAAAGGAAAACATGGTGTCAAAATGGGATGTGATCAAATTGAATCAATAGTCCTATGTTTTCCACCAACTGGAGAATCCATTGTATGGTATGCTTTGCCCATTCCATTGAGTAAAACAAAGGAATTAATGACAGAAGATCAAATGATTAGGAGAATTATAAATCACCTGAAGATGATAAGATTTGCTGGGCCCCATGAAGGAGGATGATGTGTTTATTGATTTGATACTAGGATGCACAAACATATCATATACTTGTTCTGATTGCAAAATTTATTATATAAGTCACATGGAAGGGAATCTGAGGAATCCTCAGGTTCAAGAATCCAAGTCTTTTTCCTTTGGAGTCACATGGGACATTCCTAATTCCTCTGGTAATGAATTGTGACATCACAAGGAAAATGTCTACCAGGGGAAATCAGAACAATCTTGGTGCCCTGATTTTTATTGAGGGCTGGTCACTAGATGCCCTCTGTCTTGCATATACCTAAACTCCAAACTCTCATAAAGTAAACAGGTGTCCAGCATGAAACACTTTCTACAAATAGTTTAGCGGTATGACCCAATAAATGGTGGAAATATTCGTGATAGCCAACTTCTAAGATGCCAGGTTAAGGCCAATTTTGCAAGCAGGATTTTTGAGGATAAGACTTTGCAAGTTTCATGCCTCCTCTTTACTATTCTCTGCATCTCAGAAAATTTACCTTGTAGTGACAGAAAAGAAAATTCCTTTTTCTCTGGACATCATTTTGCATAATGATTTAGAATTTAATGTAAATTTACCAAATGATAACTGAGAACAATGAGGAAGGACACACATATTAAAACAGTACAGTTTATTAAAATTCCAAAATACAAGTTTATCCATAGCTTGGAATTTTCTTTACATTTTTATTGTTTTAGGGACTCCATATTTCTATTTTCCTTCTTTCTTCCAATAACAAAATCTTGACATATTTGCGTAAAATTTTATTTAATGCTTCGACCATTCATAGATATACCATTTGTCTTTTAAATACCTAATAAACATTTTTGTTTGTTTGTTTGTTTCTATTTTGGTTTGTTTAAATTTTTAAATTGTTTTTATTATTAATTTAGTCACATGTGCATACATTGTTTGGGTCATTTCTCCCCCCTGCCCCCCTCTTCCCCCTTCACCCCTCAGTTCCAGGCAGGTCCCGTTCTGCCCTTATTACTAGTTTTGTTGAAGAAAAGAGACAAGCATAATAAGGAAGACAAAGTGTTTTTGCTAGTTGAGTTAAGGACAGCTATACAGAAATATTCCTAGCATTGCTTTCATGTACACGTGTTATGACCCACGTTGATTCATCTCTAACTGATCTTTACACTGGCTCCTGATCCCCTTCTCATGATAACCTCTGTCGCATTAAGATTTCTGTATTAGCACCTCTGGAGTGTGGACATGAAATGCTTTCATGTTTTAGGTTTTCTACCTATTTCTATATCACACATATGTGCTCTCCCCTTGTCATGTGATCCCAATCCAACCACATTGCTGCATTTGCCCTAGATCTTAAGTCTGCATATGAGGGAGAACATACAATTTTTGGTCTTTTGAGCTTGGCTGACCTCGCTCAGAATGATCTTCTCCAGTTCCATACATTTACCCGCAAATGATAAGATTTCATTCTTCTTCATGGCTGAGTAAAATTCCATTGCGTACAAGTACCACATTTTCTTGATCCATTCATCAATAATGAGGTAAACAAAATAGAAATAACAACAACAAAAAAGTATACTGTACACGTGTATAGAATTATCTCAATGAAGTACCCATTGCATAATTAATGTACACTAATTAAAAATACAATAAAACTTTAAAAATTAAACAAAATATATCTAATCACCTGAAATGGTAGAGTCGTGAGCATGCATTACCAGGCAGTAAGGTTGAGGATCATTGCTGATTGCTTCTTGATGATTTGTGATGGGTCAAAGAATGGAAAATTTGTTTATAGCACTGGCAGAAAGAAGTCCTACTGCTGTCAAAGTCCTGGCATGATTAGTTTTACACTTCCGTTTCTTATTTAATAATATTAATTTAAAACTATTTACATAATTTGTTTTTCATTTTTCATAGACTGTTTCTATTTTGGAAGAAACCTATGAATTTGACATGGAAAAATGGAGAAAAACCAATAGTGAAACCTGGCCAGGAAGTCATATATAAAAAGAATAAAGGAGATTTTGAGTTTTAGCAAATGACTTTGTTGTGTATATTAGAGTAATGCCTCACCAAGATAATTATATTAACAATATAATGATCATATATTATGAATATAATATATATTATATACAACATACAGTATATATAGTTATACAATTTATATATGAGATTATGTATTTCTTAATATTCAACTATACTTTTGTACACTTTGCACATAGAATATTATTCTTTAATTATCTATTATTTATTGCTAATTAAGTTTGGTTCTATGCAGTGTTGCACATTATTTGAGTCTTTCATTTCGTAATCATGGTCTCTCCATTTATTTAGGTGTTGTTTGATTTCTTTTAAGCATTTAAAACTTTTTATCTTCATACTTTATACATGATTTTGTAAACTTATACATTGATACTTTATATACATGAAGTCACTTTTAATTATGTTTTTCACTTTGGTTTCCATATATTTGTTATGAGTAATAATTGATTTTTGTATGTGAATCTTGGATCTTAAGGGTTTTCTAAAGATTGCTTGGGATTTTCCACGTCGACAATCATCTCATGTTCGAAGGAAGTCTTACTTCTTTCTTTCCAATCTGAATGCTTTATTTTTTTTTTTTTGAGGTCTAAAGATAAAATCAGTTTTTATTCCTGAAAGCTAGCATGCAGTTATCAAATAACTCGCCAAACACTTCGTGTAAAGCTGAAAGTTTTGGCCTCTGCTTCAGTATGCCATGGCTCTAAGAACTCTTGTCAATCAGTGGAGCACTGACCCAGTGAGCTTCTATAGTGATTCAGGCTAAGCTGTTTCACCTGGTTCTTATCTTTGTTGGAAGTGCTGGCAAGTATTTTCAGTATTATTCCGAATAATAATGGTGAGAGCAGATGCATTCCCATGGCTATTTCTTAATGGGGTAAACACCACCAGCATCACCCTAGTAGGAGAATTGTAGTGTCACCTGATACTATAAGATATGTGGTAATAATTTGCTCTCAATTGCCCATGGATTCTATGTTGATGGAGGAAATGGAGAGCTAGCTTCCACTGCCGCACTGACTGTCAGTCCTGTTGACATGGTTGGTGAAGAATACTTCCTGGTTTTGACTCAAATGAGATAGGTCTTGTCAGGAAGCATTTCTGCCAAGCAAGAAACCCCAACTTCAGTTTCAAAAACATTTATTACTCTAACTTGGAGTTCAAACCTTCTTTTAGATTCTCAGTGCCTGAGCAACATGTGGTGAATTTTTATTTCAAGTATTATAATTTTCATATCTAGTATTAGCTTTATGTTCTTAAGGTGATTTATATAGCTCTGCTGCTATGATTCTACTCTTTTACATATTCTATTTCTCTTTTACTGACAATTCTTTTATTAATAATAGACTTTAAAAATTCCTGTGTGGTAATTCCAATGTCCACTTATCATAGTGATTGTTTCTACTATTTTACCTATGGATTATAGATCTCATTCTTCTGGTTTTTCATACATTTTAATTTGATTGAATTTCTAGCAGTGTAACGTAAAAGAACGTTGGAAAAGAATGCATAATTTTGTTTACTCGATATTACTTGTTATTTCCTTTATCTGGCAATAGGAGTAGAAGGCTAATCAGTTACAACCTTTATGAATTGAGTTGAAGTGGAACATGGTCCACGGTTAACCTTGAGATTGAGTTCTCATCTGATTTCTCTAATTCACAATCTCTCCTATTTTTGCTGTTCCTGAAGGTTGAATTATTTGCTCTTGTTAGTACTTGAGCAGTCAGGAGTTTGGACCTGAAATTTACATGATATTTGATACATTTTTGTTACATCTGGCAGGTCATCAACATGCAGTCATATCAAGAACATGCAAGGTAGGATTTCTCTGATTTCCAAGCCTCCCTTTTTATAGATGTGTAATCACTATCACAATGAAAGCATGAAACATTTCCACTATAGTAAAAACCTCCACTCTACCCCTTCACCGCTGTTGTCTCCCCTACTTTAGCTTTAGTCAGCCCCTGTTCCTTCACTATAGCTTTGCCTTTTCTAGAATTTCATATGGATACAGTCATATACTACATAGCCTTCTTTATTTAGCTTTTTCCAGTAATATTTTTGAGGTTTATCCATGTAGTTCTATTTATCAGTAATGTTTCTTTTATTTTGAAGAGTATTACATTGTATGCCACACTACAATGTATTTATCCATTCATCAGTTAATAAATATTTTGATTACTTAATGTAGCTATTTTGGTGTTGTGAATGAACATATGACACTTACAAGTCTTTATGAGAACATATGTAATTATTAATCATAATTATTTTTTATTATGTAAAAATTACATAAGAGTGGAATTGACAGCTTACATCATGTGTTTTACCATATGAGCATCTGCCAAATGGTTTCCCAACCTGGCATTTTTTCTTCTCCCAATCCACGTATGAGAGTCCCAGGGACCTCACATTCTCACTCGAAGTTGGTATTATCACTTGCTTTTGTTTCTGCCTTTCCTAATGTATACATAGACTTCCTTTACCACCACCTACTTGACAAAATGTTGATAAGGAGGGGTTTGAGTGGAGAAACCTGGTTAGGTGGAATGATTTCCTTCTACTTGTTAGTCCATGTACTAAATGTCTGTTGAAGGCTCAGTGGAGTTTTCTTCATTCCTTTCAATACTGTTTGTCAATGACATGCCTGCTTTTAGACTGTACACACTAGGACAAGTGCCACCCTACATCGTCACACCCTGCTTAGGTGTGCATTTGGCTTTGGATCTTTGCTCTATTGTAGAGCTTGTTTTATAGAATTTAACTTTTCAAGTCATCCTTGATTCTCTTCTTTTCAGTATCCTCAAAGAAAAACATTAAATTATTTTAGATTTTTTGTGATGTTAACACTAGAATGAAGGGCTCTTATGGTTTTTTACAACCTAATATTAAGTGATGGTTTTGACCGACTTCTAAAATTGCTATACAAAAATGTATTTCTCTTTCTTTGGCCTGATTGGAACACATGGGTACCATTCCTGGTAAATGATGCTGGATTGTCATTAGTATTAGTGTTAGTATATATTGTCTTTCCTAACAAAACTGAGATCCTGTTAGTAAGAAAGAAAGGAAGAATCAATATATGATAGGAAACTAGTAGTCTGAATATAACAAATTTGACTTATCTCAGAGCATCTGCTATTGTCATAATTCCTGATGATTTCAATATGCATGTAAAAGTGCTTTCCAAATTATTCAGTATTAAAGTTCCCTTAAACCAGGCACTAGTTAAAACAGGCAAAAATTTGCATATTTGCTTAACTCTGTTGCTCAATCCTAGCTCTTCTTTTACTCTTGCATGATTAGACTGTAAACTTCATCAAATCAATCTGCATCTTCTGTAAAGGTGTGGGACCTGGATGGCACTAGAGGAAAATCTTCATATATGCTAATAGTCTTGTTTTGTGTTTGTGATTAGTAATTCTAATATATTAGTTTTCCCACTCTCCTTGATGATTTTATCAGTTTTTCCTATGTTAAAAGTGTAATATGCAGGCAACCTACTCTTCATGAAGAACCACTCTATAATATTCTTAAATGTAAGAATGTAAATGTAAGCACCTAGAGCTTGTTTATTGGGTCATTTCTCCAATTTACAAAACACTGCTTTATTAAGAGAGATTTAATCATTATGATAGGTTCATCAATAGTTATTTTTTTCTTCAAAGTTTTTTATTCATCAGTAGATGAGAATGAGAGATTACAGTTTGTATATACTTATATTTTAAAAGTTGTAGCTTATAGTCATTTCTTTCTCTTTTTTGTGGTGCTTGGGAATTAACCTAGCACTTAACTATATCTTAAGCCCTGAATTCACTTTCCATTACAAGGAGACAATTATATATACTGTGTATGTATTCTGTAGTTACTTTTCAAAGTCACTCAGATATTTCACGAGGATAAAGATGGACTGCTTGATTTTCTGCTGGTGTCTAGAGGAGAATGGGAAGATGATATAGCTGGGTATATGTCAATAATGTACCACTCCCCAGAATGTATTTCTTACACATTTTCTATCTGACAGAATTCCATAGTATAACCTTAAATGTTTGAAGGGACATAAACTATACAACAAATTAAAATATTTTGAAAAAGTAGTTGAATGTATAAGAAATAGACCAATAAACACATGGGTCATGATCTAAAAATAACACAGTTTTTTCTTTTTCAAAGCTTGGAAATGATATGAATACATTCTTGGTAAGTTGTTCACAATTTAAAACTCAGCTAGAAGAAATAATTAAGGAACAAAGTGATGTCTATATTTTATGTAAACTGCCAAGTATTAAATATCAAAGCTTGTATTGCTTGCTAAAACTTGAATGTATTATCCACTTAGCAATGCTAACCTGGATTCAATCCATTAAGGAGTTATGAAAAGTGTAATTTTTCTTTATTTATAACATAGGCATTTAAATCTGTGAATTTTTCTTTATAGTAATATTGGGGTCACATGTATTTTCAAATGCAACCTTTAGTTTTTGGTTTTTTTTTTTCTTTCATTTTTCTTTTATTATTCATATGTGCATACAAGGATTGGTTCATTTCTCCCCACTGCCCTCACCCCCTCCCTTACCACCCACTCCACCCCCTCCCTCTCCCCCCACTCAATACCCAGCAGAAACTATTTTGCCCTTATTTCTAATTTTGTTGTAGAGAGAGTATAAGCAATAATAAGAAGGAACAAGGGTTTTTGCTGGTTGAGATAAGGATAGCTATACAGGGCATTGACTCACATTGATTTCCTGTGCGTGGGTGTTACCTTCTAGGTTAATTCTTTTTGGTCTAACATTTTTAAAAGAATGTTTATATTATACAATTAATTTTACATTCAATGATAATTTTTATTTTTTATTATTTTTATTTTATTTTTTGTGGTTCTGGGGCTTGAACTCAAGGCCTACACTTTGAGCCACTCCACCAGTCCTTTTTTGTAAAGGGTGTTTTCGAGATAGGCAAAGTGAAGAAACATATCCAAATATTTATAAATTAATATTGTGCCTAATATTTTATATATATATGTGTATATATATGAAATGATCATGTTTCCTTTTAAATTTGTAAGACTATTTGGACTGTTTGGATGGTTAAAACTGATTAGTTATTTTCATTTGGTATTCTAATTTTTCTTGAAAAATAGCTAAAGTGTTTCTATACATGGTTCAAAGTTTCATTCATAATATTGTTTAAAAAACATATATATTTAGATTCTTTGCCTACAACATGTGTCAAAAATAAAGATAAACCAAGTTATGACAAACTTGGAAGCTACTGTAGTTTTGTCAATTTTTGTTTGTTTACCATCCTTGTTCCTCAAAGCAGAGTCAATCTCTCTCTTCTCTCTCTTTCTCTGTCTCTGTCACTCTGTTTCTCTCTCTCTCTCTCCTTCCCTCCCTCCCTGTCTCTCTTTCATAATTACATATCATTTTAGCTTCATTATTAACTCTATTCTGTTTAATGCACTTTTGAGTGCTGCTTTGATAAAAAAAATTCCTACCAATTTTTGTCTCTTTACCTATTGAATATATTCCCTATTAATCTTTCTAAAAATGTTAAGTTCATTTTTTCCAAACAGCTTGTAGCAGTATTTTGTTTTAAAAACCAATACAATCATCTATTCATTTTGTTTATTAATACAGAATTATTTATCAGCTAGGCTCCAGTGGCTCATGCCTGTAATCCTAGCTACTCAGGACACAGATCAGGAGGATCATGGTTCAAAGCCAGCCCAAGCAATCAGTTCTGTGAGACACTATCTCGAAAACCTTTCACAAAAATAGGGATGGTGGAGTGGCTCAAAGTGAAGGGAGTAAGTTTAGGCCCCAGTACCACAAAAAATATATGCATATATATTTGTCAAAACACCTACATCTTATACATTTCATGCTGCTCAAGTTTTCAAGTTTTCTGGTCAAATATTTCTGTGTGGTTTATTCTGTTTATTATTACATCAAAAATGCATTATTTTCTTATCTTTTTTCTCAAGCATTTCAAAGATGCAAACTTTTAATACAAATTATTTTTTAAGTTAAATGTAATTCAAATTAGGCATAAGAATTTCAAACACAAAAGTGTGCAAAGGAAAAGAAAGTTCTTACTTTTATTTACTTCTCTTCCCTCATTGTCATTTCCCACAAGATATTGATAATGAAATGTGCATTTTATTTAAAAGTATTCTGTGTATATTTAAACTCCAGGTATATACTCTGATTTCTTTACCCATTTCATCTGTCACTGGACATTTACAATGCTTTCACTATTGGGTATTATGAAAAATGCTGTAATGAACTTGGTTATGCAAATATTTCTTAAAGATCCTGCTTTGATCATTTGCATTTATACTCAGGATAGGGATTACTAAATCATATGAAAACTGTATTTTCAGGATTTTAAGAACCTTAGCACTGTTTTCTGCAATAGCCACATCAGTTAACATTACTTAACATCAATATGTCACACGGGTTCCCATTTTTCCACATTGTCACCAACATTTACCATTTTCTTTTCTTAGTGGCTGTTCTGATGGGTATGAGGTGATAGTTCATTGTGGGTTTGATTGTGATTTCCCTAATGAAGATGACATTGAGCATCTTGAAAGTATGTATTGTAGACCATTTGTATATATTCACTGGAGAAATGTATATTCAAGACTTTTGCTCATTTTCTTTTTGTTAAAATCCCTTGTATATTTTTGGCATTAAGCTCTCATCAGATAAATTATTCACAGTTATTTTCTTTATTCATCAAATTTGCTTTTGTCTTTGTTGATTATCTTCTTTGACTCTCAGAAATTTTGAGGTTTGACATCATTCGTTGTGTATTATGACATTTTAGCAAGATTCTGTCTCCCAATCCATGAACATGACATATCTTCCTGCTTATTTGTACCTTTGGTTTTGTTTAGCAATGTTTTGTAATTTTAATGTGCAACTCTTTAGCTTCTTTAAGTTTATCACAGAGTATTTTTATTCCTTTTGATGCTATGACAGATGGGATTGTTTACATTTTGTTTTTCATCTCTGTCATTGCTAAAGTATGAAATACAAATAATTCTGATTCTTGATTTTGTATCTTGCATTTTTATTGAGTTTTTTTAGTTCTGACAGGGTTTTTTTTTTCTATGTGGAGTCTCTAGCATTTTCTACATATAGTTCATGTCAGCAATGAACAGAGATAATGTTAAAATTTCTTTTTAATTTGTATGTATTTCTTCTTTTTCAAATCTAATTGCTCAGAGTAGTTCATCCAATACAGTGTCCAATAGTCATGGAGAGATTAGACTTTCTTGCCTTGTTCTTGAACTCAGAAGAAAATCTTTCAGTTTCCCCCATTGGACAGGAGATGTTAGCTAGGAACTTTTCATGCATAGCTTTTCATGTTGAGGCAGTTTCCTTCTATGCTAAGTTTTTTACATGTTTTTATTATGAAAAGGTGTCGAACATTATTAAATGCTTTTACTGCATGGGTTGAAATAGTCTAATGATTTTTGTCCTTCCTATTACTAATGTAATGCCTTATATTAGCTAATTTCATACATTGAACTAACCTTGCATTCCAAGAATGTATTTTCCATATATCTTATTTGAATAGGTTTGTGGCTTTTACTCTGGAGGTCTCTACTGTGTGCCAAAGTACTGTGGTCTCTGTGATGCTATACTAAATTATAGTGCTGGTACTCTGCCTAGTATCTGCAGGTGGTACTTCCTGGTGCTCCTGCCAGGTGTTGTCTTCTATTTCTGTGTCTAGCCAAAACAAAAACCTATCCCTCCAGAAAGGAGGAATAAAATTCATAATATTTGTTATGTTTTAGAAAACTTCATTTTAAAGAGACTATGTTACTTGCAGTTTCCTCCATCAATTTATGGGAGGACTAGCTTCCATAACCTCCTCAAATGAGTGTATTGTTGCTTCTTTATGTTTTGTAGTCTGAAAGATGAGATATAGTATATTGTCATCATTTACATTTTATTTTGTTAATTTTTTTAGCCAGATGTTTGCATGCCTATAAATCCAGCACTTCACAAGGCTAAGACAAGAGGATCACATGTTCAATTGCAGGTCAACCTGATGAGTTCCAAGCTAGCTTGGTCTA
Organism: Castor canadensis; assembly: GCF_047511655.1. NCBI lineage: Eukaryota > Metazoa > Chordata > Mammalia > Rodentia > Castoridae > Castor > Castor canadensis. The sequence goes on from NC_133400.1 coordinate 56,789,814, forward strand.
CATAATGGGAACCTATCTCAAAAAAAGGCAGAGGGATTTCAAGTTCAGTATTTGTCCTTGAGATGAACCTGTGACCCTCCTGAATCAGTATCTTGGGGACCAGGGACCTGCATGACTATGACCATGGTCATTTTATTTTACTTTTATGAATGAGCTTGAAAACCTTTTCATGTAATTGAGGACTAATTTCATGACTTTTTACTAATTTCTACAAAATTTTCTTCAGCTTTTCACATTTTTATATATTAATGATATTTACATTTATTTGCAATACATATTTTCATTTGTTTTTAAATTTTGCTTATAAGCAAAATTATATATGTTTGGTCAAACAAAGGTCATTCCTGTACTCAAAACCCTCCTCTTCTTCACAATCTCCTTCTTATCCCTTCTCTTCCTGTTCTTCCTCTTTTCTTCTAATTGTTAAGTAGTCAAAACTATGAACTACGTGTATCAAAACATCAATTTTTATCGTGTATGTATTTTTAGGCATAGAAAACCTTTCCTAAAGATGTATTGAGCAAATTCACAAGTTTTCTTCTAGAACTTTTAGAGCTTCATGTTTTTCATTGTAAGTGCAGAAGTTTGTGTTGTGTGTGGTGAGGTGAATGAATCTAATTTCTCTCTTTCCAAACGACTCTGCAGCTGTTCAGCACTACTTGTTTTAGAGACATTTTTACCCACTGATTCCATCACGATCACATCCTGGAGTTCTATATTCCTCTGTGTCTTTTCTTGGATGTTTATTTCTGTTATATCTGTAATTCTATTCATCTGTCATGGTGTCTTATTTACTTTTATCTAACATTAGGTATAATATTTTACTATCTGCCAGGAAAAATTTTGTCACAGTTTTTCCTCTTTTGTGTTTTCTTCAATGTAATGGGTTGAGTTGTGCTCTCTCAATATATATGTTTATGTCTTAAACTCAATTACTTGTGAATATAATTCTATTTAAATAAAGGGACCTTTGTATATGTAATTAAATAAAGGTTATAAAGAGACTTGATCATGTCTGATTGACCAGGTAGACTCTGGATTCACTGGCAACTATCTGTATAATAGGCAGAAGAGAAAAAAAAATGGTGGAAGAGGAAAAATTAAAAAGCAATGCCACATGAGGACAAAAAGCAGAAATTGGGGTCATGCACTCAAAAGCCAAGGAGTATTGATAACCACTAGAAGCTAGAAAGAAGTGAGTAATGGAATTGTCCTAGTGCCTCATGAAGAAGTATATCCCTACCTACCCCTTGGTTTTAGATTTCTGGCCTAACACAGAGCCTTTTTTAGCATAAGGCATGAGTGTCTTATTAATTTAGTGAATATTGACTGAACAATAAAAACAGAAAAATGTCATTGGCTGTTTATAACTGTGATGTCATTGCTGACTAGAAGATATGACTTGTTGCTGCTGCTGCCTAACTTTACATCATACCACCCATTGTTAGCCTAGTAACAGGTTCAAATTTAAAATTCAAAGTATGGTTTGCACTAAAGATATATAATGTCTGGACCCTCATACAATAAAAACAATCATACATAACCAATCACCATGTGTATTTATGGACTCTAAATACAAAAAGGGAGCAAATAAACTCAGTAAATTTGAAAGATATAAGGTTAGTATGGAGAAACTAATTTTATTTCAATACATCTGAAAAATAATTTGATAGCACCAAAAATAAAATACTTATAAAAGTTAACTAATAAGTTGAATGACATGTACACAGGAAACTATAAAAAAACCCACTATATGAAATTAAAGACAAACCTAAATAAATGTGGAGACATTTCACATTCATGGGAATGAAGACTCACTATCTTTTAGATTTCAATATGTCTCAAAGCAATCTGTAGATACTTGGAAATCCATCTCAAAATCTCAACAGCCTTTCTGCAAAAATGAAAAAAATCCATCCTAAAATTCACATCCAATTGCAATGATCACCAAATAGATAAACAGTCTTGATAAAGAAGAACCAAGTTAAAGAGTTCATGTCCTGATTTTAATGCTTTCTGCAAAACTGAAGAAAACAGTATGATGCTAGCATGATTATTTTTGTGTAGATCACATATCTAGAACACATGTGTAATGTTAGCTGTAGTGTTTTAGAAATGCCCCTGGTGATATTGATGAAGGTTCTATTCCACTCTTGAGCATCTTTTTTCAGCAGTACTGGTGTTTCAACTTGTCAGGAAGGTCTCCACCATATAAGCCATACCACCAAGCTCTTTTTTCTTTTAGTTTATTTTTCAGATAGCATTTTATTCTTCTGCCAGGACTGACGTTGGGCTGTGATCCTCGTACTTCTGCTTTGTCTCTTACTGAGATTACTGGAATGTACCACTATATCTGACTTCTTTCTAGTTATAGGGTTTCACCAATATTTTACTGGGCTGATCTTGAACCACATTCTCACTCTCAAAATCTTATGTAGCTAAAATTACAGGCTTGTGCCACTGTCATTGTTCTTTTTTAATTATTAGTGCATGTTAGTTATACATGAGTGATTTTATTGTGATGTTTCCATAATACATATAATGTTCTTTAATTATATTCACCCCCTCAATTACTCTTTTTTATCCCCTATCCCTCATTTCCTCACAATTTTTAAATGGGCTTCATTATGCCATTTTCTTATGTGCACGCAAAATACTTTCATCATATTCTCCCCTTCCATGTCCTGCTTGTTCCTACCCACAATAACCTACTTTTTATGTTCATGTCCTTTTGTTTTAAATGTAGACTCTTCATAGGTGAGAGATGTATGTTATTTGTCTTTCTGAATCTGGATTATTTCAGTTAACATGATATCTCAATTTCCATCCATTTTCCTGAAATGATATAATTCCATTCTTTTTTATGGCTGAATAATACTCCCTTGTGTATATATACCAAATTTTTTTCATTAACTTTTACATAGTTTTAAAATCATGAAAAGATGTTGAATTTTGTCAACTGTCTTTTCTTCTCACCTGAGATGATGTTTTGTTCCTCATTCTACTGACATCAATTATTACACCAATTTTTGCACATAGACCCACCTTTGCATTCCACAAATCAGTCTTATTTGGTAATGGTGCATAATCCTTGCAAAGTGCTGCAAAATACAATTTGTTAGCATTTGCTACAAATCTTTGCATCCATGTTTATAAGTAATGTCAGTCTGTGGTTTTGTTTTGATGTGTGTTTGTCTTTGGCATCAAAAAATGCTGGCCACAGAGAATGAAGTCAGAATTATTCCTTTCTTTTCTATTTTTTTTTTCAAATTTTCTAAAGGTTTGGTATCAGTTGCTTTTTTAAAAAAAGCAAAGTTTTCTGATTACTTATTCATTCCCTTTACTTGTTATCATTGCACTCTTCCATTCACATGTTATATTGATTCTATCAACATTGGTAGTTTGTGTTTCTAAGAATTTCTCCTTTCAGTGAGGTATTGCACTTATGGACATAGAGTGAATGACAGCGTTATAATGCTGTTTATTTCTTTATGGTAATTAGTAATGTCTCCACACTCATTTCTGATATTAACAATTTGAATTTCTCTCTTTTAATATAGTCAGAATAACCAAGAGCTTTCAAATTTGTTGATCCTTTCAAAGCTCTATCATTTGCTTCATTAATCTCTTCATTAGTCGTCCAGTCTATGTTTCATATATTTCTTCCCCCAGCTTTATTTTTTAAAATTCTTCTCATAGCATTGGATTTAATTTGAGCCTATTCATCTGATTTCTTTTTGTTTAAAACATAAACATGATCATTTACACACATTGTCCTATTTAATTTTACATCTTACTGTACAGAGGTAATAGCACACACACAAATTCTAATTCCTTATAACCTTTCTGTGATGAAGCATGATGACAAAGCATTTTAATACAACAAAAACTTTCCTCAGAAACCACAGCAGCAGTATTTGGTGAATGTTTATGCACAGAACTGACTTGGAGGTGTGTTAAATATCCCTCATAAAACAGGTAGCATATGTACACTAAGAAGGACAATGTAGCCATTCTTACTATAACTCTTTATGCTTTAAGTTTACACTCTGGGACACTTTAAAAGCAGACAATACAAAGAGCTTTATTTGAAGACTCCATAACTCAATACTCTTCTACTACTTCTCTGCAAGTCTCTACATTTTGAGGACTGGTCGTGAGCAAGTGAACTTCAAATACGTACAAAAGCACCACTCTTCAGTCAAAATGTACTTACATTGGCTACCTGTTACATTAAAACATGCCTGACACTAAGAAAATATTTCATTTCTGACTTACAATAACTTTAGTAATTTTTAGTCTTAACAGGACAAAAGCAATAATTTCACGTCTTTCAACACGTGTTAGATACCCTGCTTTGTGAATCCATTTCTTTATATATTCTAAACTTTCAAAAAAATAGTATTTGAAATGATTGTTAAGTTTAATATTACCTAAGGAAATGAGTCAGCAAGTCTGAAACAGCAACCCAATATGAGATGGTTTTTGTTTGCACTATGAAAATCCATTAAGCTCTAGAGTTAACTTGTGGAAAATATTTAAAACCTCACTTAACAATGTTACACACACATGTAGAGTCTTGGCATTTAAATCTCAGCAATACTACTTGCCTTATAGGCAATTTTCACAAAAAGTTTCAGAGGCAAAAGAAAATGGATTTGGGTGTGGTTGGCTTTGAAGGAAATGAAAAACTCTACTGGAGTCCTCAATTTTAGAATCCTTAATAAGTTAGAATACTTATCACCATAATCTTCTGGAAGTGTCCAGGGAATATTTCAATATTTCCATTTGTTTTTAATGCTCATAATTTTCAATTTAACATTAACCACATGTTTATCCACTTCCCACTGAGACTGGAAATGCACTGGTATGTAGTTCTGTTAAGTTTAGCTACAAAAACATTAAGACAAAACAGAAAAGGGACAGAAGTATTATATCACATAGATAATTCTTCATTAACAAGTATTTCTTTTCCCTTTCTTACTATCCTTAGAAATGCATATGATGGTGAGTGAGGTGCCCAAAAAGTTTTAAACAAAGGATTAGTTTGTAGACTTATCATAATGGCATCAGTAATTTCTCTTTTCTCTCCCCAAGTGAGAATATTAATATGCTTTTAGGGATATTTTCCAAGTTAAGCAGATTTAGAAAAAATTCTGTAAAATAAGAAATGCTTGATGTCTACATGCCAACAAATAAAATCCAACATGTAAATCTTTACATGGGTTAATTTGGGCTTGACTCACTAAGCAGAGGTCACATAAGAGAGGTAGAGGATAAAAGAAGGAAGTTAAGAAAGTGAATATGGTTGTTGTACTCTATATAAGAGTGAACACAGAATTTTTAAACATGTTGAAATCACCATAAAAGGGGTACTAAGGTAGAAAGAAGAAAAATAGAGGAGATGAGCAGTTTGGGTTATATTACATATATACTTGGAAATGTCACAAGAATACTTCCCTGAGTAGCTGTCTTAAACAAGAAAAAATGTCATATTTTTCATTTATAAAATCTGCGAACAGAAGGGTGTAACATGTCCTGACTGGGGATGGGGGTGGGATTGGCACCAATTGGAGGGAGGGGGAAGAGCTGGGGAAAGGGTATAGGAGGGTGAACATAGTGCAAATACTGTGTACACATGTATGTAAAAGGTAAAATATTACCTGTTAGAACTGTTTCAGTAATTGGAGAAGGAGGGAATAAAGGAAAATGATGGAGGGTGTGAATTCAAGTATGATATATTTGATATTGTGTAAGAACATTTGTTAATGCCACAATGTACCCCTACCCAGCACAACAATAAAAAAAAAGACATACGCTTTGGAAAAAAAAAACTTTGAGAGTAACTACAGGTTTTTTGGGGCAGGATTACATCAGTGATCATTCTTTAATGATAACACAACAGAAAGCTCACCAGTTAAAGTATTTCAGCAACTGTTAGCATCTGGAACTTACATATCCACCACAAAACACAAACATTAAAAAGAACCTAGACAGAGGATCCAAGATGGTGACTAGAGGATAGAAGCAGCCAGGGTGAGCTCTGTAAAACAGAAATTTTGCTAAGATGCTAGAGCTATACTTGGCAGAAAAACACCACAAAGAAGACTCAAACTCTGACACTCTGAACCCCCAGCGTGCACAAAGCTTCTCCACACTATGTTACATTGAGAAAACAGGAGGGCTCCTGTGCCACCAGACACTGGCTCCAGACCTGCTTGAGAGAAGCAGACTAAGAGGTGAGCAAATAAGTGGCATGCAGTATTCCCAGAGCTACCTCTGGGATAAGCCAGCATAGCCCCCTGGACAGACTGATCTCCGCCCTGAAAAAAAGGAAAAAAAAACCTGAATAATAAACAAGGAACTGAAAAGGAACACACAGCAGAGGAGGTAGGGTGCTCTGAGTGCACCGGAGAAAGGGGGGAGGAGCAATGAGCTGACCTCCATGCAAACTTTCAGTAAACAAAGACTGGAAAGGCAGAAGGGCTGAAAGTGGGTGGGCAACAAGCTGCTGCCTGAAATAGGGCAGATAGTGGTTAACAAAGCTCATCTCCTGAGCCAGTGAGCAACATCCAAAGTTAAATGATGTTGCAAAATCGAAAAACAGTCAGTAAACCAGTATAACATGCTGACAGCAGAGAGCCAGCTGACGGATATCTGAACTTGCCCCAGAGAAAGGGCACAAGGCAAAGAAACAGCCCCCAATAAACCAACACAGCAAAAATACAATCCCAAAGCAGGATGGCTAGTGAGCCATAGAGCTGATCTCCAGACTAAGACAGAGCTTCTGTTTAAATACCAACACCAGGACTGAATGCTAAAAGAGTAACACCAAAACTAATAAGAGTGAAATTCTATTGTTCTTGAACCAGGAAGTTTTTAATGTGTTTTTTTGTTTTGTTCCCCCTTTGTTTGTCCACCACATCTCCCTCTTTTTTTTTTCTTTTTCTTGTTTTCTTTCTTTTTTTGTGTGTGAATTTTAGTATTGTTGATTAGCTAATACTAAATTACACACAGGCCAGGGACAGAAACAGCACCAAGTGGAATGATGGGAATATGAAAAAGGGATGGAAACCATTTTCCCCCCAAAATAAATTAATACAGGATTCAGAGGGAAATGAAGAAAATGGATGCCCAGTTCCAGACTCCAACAAAACAAAGATAAACTATGCCCATGAACCCAATGAAGCCCAAAAGAACTCTCTGAAAGAAGAAATCCTGCAAGTAATCACTGAGAATTTCATGGAGATGTTACTAGATATGGTCAACCAAAACATACAGGAGGCACTCAAGAACTTCCAAGGCAACAAAAATAAAGAATATGAGAAGACACAAAACAAATAAACAAACTCATAGGAGCCCTAAATAAATACCAAAGTGAAACAGAGAGCACCATAAATAGAGAGATAAACAAATTAAGGACAAAATTGAAAATATTAAAGAGGAAGTGACCCATGATATGGAAAACCTCAGAAAAAAGAATGAAACAAAAATACAAAACACAAAGAAAGGCTGCTCCAGCAGACTAGAACAAGCAGAAACAGAATCTCAGAACTTGAAGATGAAATGAAAATTAAAGGAAAAACTGAAAAGCTATTAGTCAAACAACTCCAGACCTTTGAAAGGAATGTGCAAGAACTAACCAACTCCATCAAAAGGCCAACCCTGAGAATCATGGGCATTGAAGAAGGAGAAGAGGTGCAAGCAAAAGGAATTTGTAATATTTTCAACAAAATAATAACAAAAAATTTTCCAAATCTAGGAAAAACTATGCCATGCCCATTCAGGTACAGGAAGCCACCAGAACACCAAACAGATTGCCCTGACATTGTATCATTAAAACAACAAGCACAGAGAATAGAGAAAGAATATTGAAGGCTGTAAGATAGAATAAATAAATAAAATACAAAGGTAACTCCATCAAAATCACAGCAGATTTCTCAATGGAAACTGTAAAAGAAACAAGAGAATGGAGTGAAGTATTTCAGGCACTGAATGAAAATAACTTCAACCCTAGGATACTCTACCCTGCAAAACTATCATTCAAGATGGAGCAATGAATGTCTTCCATGATAAGCAGAAACTAAAACAATATATGACCACCAAGCCACCACTACAAAAGATTCTTCAAGGAAATCTACACTCAGAAAGTGAAAGCAAACAAAAATCACAAAATGAGAGCCAGTACCAAACCACAGGAGAATAAAAGGCAAGAAAGTAGAGAGTAACATTGATTCAGCTGCACACAATGAAACCCTTAAACAACGAAAACAACTAAATGACAAGAATCACCACATACCTATCAATACTAACACTGAATGTTAACAGACTTAATTACCCCATACAAAGATTCTGTTTGGCAAACTGGATTAAAAAGAAATTTCCAACAAACTGCTGCCTACAGGTGACACATTTTATCGAAAGAAACAAGCACTGGCTGAGGGTGAAAGACTGGGAGAAGATTCACCAAGACAATCACCGTCAAAAACAGGCAGGAATAGCAATACTTATCTTGGACAAAGTAGATTTCAAACTTACATTGATCAAACGAGATAAAGAAGGACACTGCATACTAATAAGATGTAAAATACACCAAAAGGAAATAACAATTATGAACTTACATCCACTCAATGTCAATGTACCCAGTTTCATCAAACATACTCTGAAGGACCTAAAAACAAATATAAACTCCAACACAGTGGTAGTGGGAGATTTTAATACCATCTATCAACAATACATAGTTTGTCCAAACCAAAAAACCAATAAAGAAATTGTAGAACTAAATCACACCATAGATCAAATGGACCTCGTTGATGTCTAGAGAATATTTCATCCAACTTCTGTACAATATATATTCTTCTCAGCAGCCCGTGGGACCTTCACTAAAACTGATCATGTCTTAGGGCACAAAGCAAGCCTCAGCAAATATAAGAAAATAGAAATAATCCCATGCATTCTCTCTGATCACAATGCATTAAAAGTAGAACTCAACAACAAAAAACAGCAGTAAAAAACATGCAAACAATTGGAAGCTGAACAACTCATTGCCCAATGACCAGTGGGTCATTGATGAAATAAAAGAGGAAATTAAAAGTTTACAGGAGGTTAATGAGAATGAAAACATGACCTCACGAGACTATGGGACACAGCAAAGGCAGTCCAAAGAGGAAAGTTTATAGCCATGAGTGCATATATTAAAAGTACAGGAAGACCTCAAATAAAGGACCTAATGCCACATCTCATACTCCTGGAAAAGCAAGAACAAGTAAATCCCAAAACAATCAGAAAGAGAGAAATAATAAAAATATGAGCCCAAATCAATGAAATAAAAACAGAAAAAAGCCATGAAAAGAATCCATGAAACAAAAAGATGGTTCTTTGAAAAAAAATAAATAAGATTGACAGACCCCTGTGAAACCTGACTAAAATGAGTAGAGAAAAAACCCAGTCAGTAAAATCAGAAATGCAAAAGGGGAGATAACTACAAACATCACAGAAATCCAGGAAATCATCAGAGACTACTTTGAGAACCTATATTCCAATAAATTTGAAAATCTTGAAACAACGGACAGATTTCTAGATACTTATTACTATCCAAAACTGAACCAAAAGGATGTTAATCACCTGAACAGATCTATAACACAAAATGAAATTGATGCAGCAGTAGTCTCCCAATAAAGAAAAGTCCAGGAGCTGATGGATTCTCTGCTTAATTCTATCAGACTTTTAAAGGAGAAATAATACCAGCCTTCCTTAAATTGTTCCATTGAATAGAAAGGGAAGGAACACTTCCTAACTCATTTTATGAAGCCATGATTACATTTATCCCAAAACTAGACAAAGACAACTCCAAGAAGAATTATAGGCCAATCTCCAATAACACTGAATCCCAATAAAACTGAATCCAATAACACATCAGAAATATCATTCATCATGACCAAGTCGGCTTCATCCCTGGGATGCAGGGGTGGTTCAATATATGAAAATCTGTAAATGTAATACATCACATTAATAGAAGCAAAGACAAAAACCACTTGACCATCTCAATAGATGCAGAAAAAGCCTTCAACAAGATCCAACACCACTTCATGAAAAAAGCACTAAGAAAACTAGGAAGGAAAGTATCTCAACATCATGAAGGCTATATATGACAAACCCACAGCCAACATCATACTTAATGGTGGACACTGAAACCATTTCTCCTAAAATCAGGAACAAGATAAGGGTGCCCACTATCCCCACTCCTATTCAACATAGTACAGGAATCCTAGCCACAGCAATTAGGCAAGAAGAAGAAATAAAAGAAATACAAATATGTAAAAGAAACTGTCAAAATATCCCTATCTTCAGAACAAATGATCCTGTATCTTAGAGACCCAATAAGCTCTTTAAAAACTCCTAGACACCATAAACAGCAAACCCCTGAAAAGAGATCAAGGAAGACTACAGAAGGTAGAGACATCTCCCATGCTCATGGATTTGTCGAATCAACATAGTAAAAATGACTATACTATCAAAAGCAATCTACATGGTTAATGCAATTCCCATCAAAATCTCAATGACATTCATCACAGAGATTGAAAAATCTACCCTAAAGTTCATTTGGAAACACAAGAGACTGCAAATAGCCAAGGCAATACTCAGCTAGAGGTATCACAATACCCGACTTCAAGCTATATTACAAAGTAATAGCAATAACACAGTATGGTACTGGCACACAAACAGACATGAAGACCAGTGGAACAGAATAGAGGATCCGAATACGAATCCACACAGCTATGCCCACCTTATTCTTGACAAAGGTGCCAGAAATGTACAATTGAGAAAAGATAGCCTCTTCAACAAATGCTGCTGGGAAAAAAGTTTATCCATCTGCAAAAAACTGAAACTAGATCCATGTTTATCACCTTGTACTAGTAACAACTCAAAATGGATCAAGAACCTTAATATCAGACCTAAAAATCTGAAGTTAGTATAGGAAACAGTAGGGAATACTCTGGAAGTAATAGGTATAGGCAATAACTTCTTCAGTAGAACTCCAGCACCTCTGCAAGTAAGAGAAAGGATGGACAAATGGGACATCATAATATTAAAAAGCTTCTGCACAACAAAAGAAATGGTCTCTAAAGTGAAGAGACCACCCACAGACTGGGAGAAATTGTTTGCCAGCTAGACATCAGACAAGGGACTGGTAACCAGAATACTGGGAACTTAAAAAACTATACTATCCCAAAATCAATGAGCCAATAAAGAAATGGGCAACAGAAGTAAATAGAACTTTCTCAAAAGAAGAAATTTGAATGGCCAAAAAACACATGAAAAAAATGATCATCATATCTAGCCATAAAGGAAATACCAATCAAAACCACACTAAGATTCTACCTCACCCCTGTTAGAATAGCCATCATCAAAAATACCACCAACAACAGGTGTTGGTGAGGATGTGGGGAAATGGAACCCTTGTAGACTGCTGGTGGGAATGCAAGCTGGTACAACCACTCTGGAAAAAAATTTGGAGACTTCTTAAAAATCTAAACATAGATCTGCCATATGATCCAGCAATCCCACTCCTGGGGATACACTTAAAATAATGTGGCACAGGTTACTCCTGAGGCACCTGCACACCCATGTTTATTGCAGCACTATTCACAATAGCCAAGTTATGGAAACAGCCAAGATGCCCCACTACAGAGGAATGGATTAAGAAAATGTGGTGCTTACATACAATGGGGTTTTACTCAGCCATGAAAAAGAATGAAATCTTATTATTCTCAAGTAAATGGATGGAAGTGGAGAACATTTTGAGCAAGGTCAGCCAGGCTCAGAAGACAAAAAATCATATGTTCTCCCTCATATGCAGTCTTTAGATCTAAGGTAAATACAGCAATGTAGTTGGACTTGGGTTACATGATAAGTGGAGAGCACATGGGAGGTATGGGGACAGGTGGAAAACCCAAAACATGAAAGTGTTTGATGCCCCGACAACAGAGGAACTAATACAGAAACCTTAAAGTGACAGAGGTCAATATGGGAAGGGGGTCAGGAACTTGTAAAAAGGTCAGGTAGAGATGAATCACCTTGGATTGTAACACCTTTGTACATGGAAGCCAGGCTAGGAATCTCTCTGTATGGCTATCCTTATCTCAACTAGCAAAAATGCTTTCTCTTTCTTCTTATGCTTATGTCTTCTCTTCAAAAAAATTAGAGATAAGGGAGAACAGGTTTTGCCTGGAAGCGAGGGGGGTAGGGTGGAGAGGGAGCGTGCAGGGGGAAGGGGAGAGAAATGGCCCAAACAATGTATGCACATGTGAATTAATGAATATAAAATTAAAAAGAAAGAGTGTAGAACTTTAAATAATAAAAATATGTTAAAAAAGAACGCAGAACTCAAAACATTATAATTTGGAAAAATCACATAAATATCCTCCCAGTACTAAGATGCTTTTGGGCATCAATCATTTTTCTAATGGCCATTTTAATGTGATATTTACCTCATATATGACACATTAAATTTAATGCTAGAAATGATGTCATTTATTTTCGTGCATTTCACAGTACATGTAATAAGTCAATGAAGACAGAATGATTGTGCTCCACTCTCAGCTGCTGGGCATCTTACCCCAGCAAATATGTACAGTTCTCTGAATTCCCTTTCTGTATGTCCAAAGGGCCACAGTATCAGAAAAGAGGTGTTCAACAGGAATACAACTTGGGGCAGAGCCAGTGAACTATTAACACAGAGTGTTTGAGTGTGAGGAATTGAGGAATCAAACATAGTTTTTTTATACACCAACATCAAAGTGGTGATGCATACCTCTTGAGAGACAAAAGTTAAAAATAAAGAACTTCAATTAGCACAATAAATTGGTTTTGCATTTCATTTTTTGTACAAGGCATGGGACATTAAACAGGAGACTTGCTAATCCATGTCTGTTCCCTAGTAAACACTCAGTCCAAAGTTCAGTTAAGATAAACCTGGAAACCTGTCAAGAGCCATTTTACAGTTCAGCAGGTATCATCACCCACTATTTTTTCAATGCCCAGTATCTTTGTGGTCTTGTCACTGAATTGTTGTTTGTGAAGAACAACTGCTATTTCTCCAAAACATGTCTTCCACATAAATTCCTCCCATACTAAGGGAGTGACTAGCCCTGAAGTAGAGTGAATTCCTAAAGTAGAAGACAGCTCTTAGATCTATAAGTTATTACTCTCAAATCTTGTATAGGTTGCCTCCAAAATTGTATATCATACAAGGAAATTATCTTAACATTTTAAGGGCAGAATTAAGTCCCCCAATAAATAACTGCTACCTTGAAAAGAAAAATAAATTTACAAATTCCCATTTTTTCTTAATCTAAGAGCCTATCAATAGTTAATATGTACTATAAGTATCTTTAAGAAAAAACACTATGACACATGCCTTGTGTCACAGAAAATGTTTATTTTATACTTCTTTATATAGGGCTTTTAAAGTTAAACAGATGTTTATCACACCTCTCTTTTGCATGCTGAAGAATGTGTAAAACAAATAGGTTAAATTGTAACTGTAACTTTATACTCTTTTGAATTACTTTTCAAATCACAGTCATCAATGTCTGCATTTTCCCATACAGGGTCCTTGGTGTCAAGAGAACTGACAATATATCATTTCTTGAATCAATGCTCCAATCCTGACTTCTGTCCACTGGCAGCAGGAAGCTTTGGATAGGACTCTGCTTGATGTCTTGATAATCCTGCTGGAGACATGAATAGGTCACATCTATTCTTGTTGCTTTGAATTTCACTTCATCGATTCTGAAGGTTATGGAAATTTCTCTTGCCTTCAACTGCTTGGAGTGTGATTGAAAATACCTTTGAACATGCCTCACTAACAAAACATAGTACAGTTTCACCCACTTGTAGCTATTTTGCTTTCTTAGATCTCATAAAGCAACTTGTTATTGTCTCACAAGAAATTATGGAATTTTGGACATTCCCACAATGATGAATATTTGCTTCACTAATATCTAATATCCACCCCAAGGCTCTGTTTCCATGCTCTTGTGCATATGGAATAATCTTTTGCTTCAATGCTGAATCATAGTGTAATTTTCCTGAAGATATTTTTAAATGCCAACTGAACCTGATGAGTTTGATACAAGTGACTCACATCACTTAAGGAGATGATAGCATGACAAGCTGTAAATTCACACATCCATGAGTTAGGATGAGGACATGGATATCAGCTGGCTGACAGTAATGAGATGCATCCCAAGTTTAGACAAGTGAAAATGTAAAGGAAAGAGTACATTTTACTACTAACAAAATGTTTTTTCCTGCCTGAAATGTTTAACATATTCACTTCAGTGCAAAAAAAAAAAAAAAAGCCCAAGAGCCAAGTAACAAGTGTGTTAAGCAGAGAGGTAGAGAAGCAATAAAATCTTTAAGATGAATTTTGCTGTGGTCCAATTTGGTTTTAATTCCCTCTATTTTATATGTCTTACATGTAAAGGTTTTTTGAGTTGGATGTGAAATCCAAGTACAAATTTTTCAATCCCTTTTCACGACTTAAAGTGACCTCTGTCACTGAAGACAGGGGTTTGCAATGGCCTTTTGTCCTGTATGGTGCTGGGGGTCAGTGCCCTCATCAACAGGTGCCCTATGTTAGTGAGCAGATCTTGTCCTGTGTGGAGAGGCTGACGGTCTTCAGTTTCAGATAGTGAAGGCCCATGGTCTCTCTCCCGGGATCCTGCATCTCTCACCTGTTGAAGTAGAAACTTGAATTTAGATGAGAGTAGATGTCATACAAAATGCCAGTTGTACACCATCAGCAGCTTGGGGATGAACACCAGAAAGATCAGCCAACCTTGTGTCACATCTTGAGGGAAGGAAGGGGGCCCCTCTGGGCAGTGGGTGACTGCTTCAGCAGTGAGGCCCTTTGCAGTGTCCCCAGTGGAGGGACTGGTGGACAGAGCGCGGGAGATGGTGGGCCTTGGGTGCCCTACCCACCATCGCTCTGGGGATCTTAAAATTTTATTTACAAATAATCATTGTTTTGTATAAGACTCCTTATTATTCAAATAAAAAACATCTATAGATGGAGATGGCTATGATTCAGTCCGTAATTATTTTATTTAGATTTCTATGTGTCAATGACTAGACTTAAAAGATTAAAAAGAATGTAACTTGAGTTGACGCCCATGGGGACTCCCATAGTTCAGAAGTTTAGGTTTATTCACTTGAGCTATTTACTATTAGACATAAGCACTTTCAGACCAAATATTAATATTCATACTTGGCATTTTAATGTTAGTGTGGGCTAGCTATTTTTCTAGTAACTTCACATGTGTAATCTCCTGTGATCCTCATGACAATTTTATGAGAATGGAGATATTTTAAACATATTCTAATAGATGAGGAAACTGAAGCTCAGCTAGGTTAAAAAACTCACCTCAGGTTCACGTACTTCATAAATGAGTGAAACAGGTTTAGACCAGGTACTCTCATTGTAGGATTTGTGCTTGTAACTATTACACCATTAATAGTAATTATATCCATTATATATTATATTCATTGTATTAATAGTAATATAATGAATGAATATATTCATTCTTCATAGTGACAATTCTGATTAGGCTTATATTGTACATTAGTTACATCATCCCCAACATCTCTCCCCGTCAACCTCCTCCCTGCCCCAATTAAAGCAATTGCAAGAGGTCTCCTTGTTCTATTTCATGTCGGTGTATAAAGTCCATCAACCACATTACCCCCACCTAATCTCCTTCATTCACCCTGCCTCCTCCCTCTAGTACTCCCCCACACACTCTACCTATTTGACAGTCCTGTCTTTTATCATTATTATAAAAGTTGACATTCAAAATGTTTTCTCAATGTCTCCCTACTCTGGACATACTTTACTTAGTACCTTCAACACCTTCTATTGCTCTCCCTTACCCTTTTACCTCCCTCCCCCATTTTTCAAAAGTTTTCAATATATGTCCTAGATCCTCTACCTTCACAGATGTTATATTTTACAATATTACTGATGCTCTATCACTCTCTTTTTCTTTCTCTCTTGTTTTTCTTTATAAAAAAATAACAATATACCATAGTCCAAGCAGCTTAGTCAGCAGAAATTTATTGTCTCAATGTCAGCCAGGTATGCTGATTCAAGCCTGTAATCTTAGCTGCTTGGAAGGCTGAGATGGAGGATCATGGATCAGGGCCAGCCTGAGCATGAGAAGTTCACATGAACCCATTTCAACAGAAAAACCAGGGTACGGTGATAGGAGCCTGCCATCCCAGTGATGACAGGAAATTTAAGTGTGAGGATCATGGTTCAGGGTGGTGTACAAAAAGTGAGACCCTATCTAAAAATAGCCATAACAAAAAGGCTGGAGGCATGGCTTAAGCAGTAAAATGCCTGCCCCACAAAGGCAAAACCCTGACTGCAAACCCCATTACTCCCGAAAACAAAACATAACAAATTTCCAAGGTTAGAACTCAAAATCAAGGTGTTAGCAGGGTTGGTTCCTTCCAACCTGTGGCTGTCCTAGGTTTCTGTTTGTCTTGTTCATAGTTGTCTTCTCCCTATGTATCATTGATATCTTTCCTCTATGTAGTATATCTCTTTGCTCAAATTTTCACTTTTTATAAAGATTATAGTAATATTGGATTAGAAACCTTATGACCTCATTTTAAATAAATAAACATTCTGAAGTACTGGAGATGAGAAGTTCAACTAATGACTAGAAGGGATGCAATTCAGTTCATTATAGATTCCTCTTCTGGGAGCTAAACCATTCATACCATCCTAGGAGGGACTAGGTCAGGGGACCTGAAGAATCGCTAGCTCTTATTTTTCAGACTTGGGGTTTTTCTCTTGCAATCCAATCTCTAAATACCCCACAACCTGCCAGTTGAGTTTATCAGGGATCTCCACTGCCCATTGACAAGGGAATTCTTTGGCATGATGATCTTTAGGTATGCACCTGCCTTTACAATATCTCTGACTCTAAGCATTTGACTTTTACCATATCTCTTGTTTCAGATATACAAGTTCTGCCTTACTCCCTGTCCCTAATTACATATAAAAAGTGCCAGCCTTCACTTTCTGGACAGTTACTATGCAATAAGCTGTGTGCTTGGCTCTTCCCAGATGTTGTCTTGTTTTATCTTCTTTATAAAGGAAAAGACTTAATTATGAAGAAATTAAGTGATTGCCCAGGTTTTGTAATTATCCTTCCATTAAATGAAATTGCATAAAAAATACATTAGCAAAGACACATCTCACATTTCTACTGATTTGTTTTTGTTATTTTTGATTTTTGCTGTTAATGTTGTTGGTGCATTTACTTATATTGCTGATAATCAAAGAATTACACACTTGGCCTTTTATGCTTTATCATGCCCATTTACTAGTTAATTTACCTTAATACCTATGAATAAAGTTTAAAGAATTTTTTGACTTTTATTTCACAAACTTCATATGTCTAGACTACATAGTCTAATTCTCATGGTGTGTATTTTAATTTTAAACTCCCTTTAAAATAAGGGAGTTTGTTTAGTATATTTGCACTGCATTTTAAGCACATATATACATAGAAGGCAAATTCTGTCAATTAAAAAAAATTTTCTTAATAAGTAATTAAAGAGAAAACAAAGTAAAGTGCTAAGAGGTGATCTTATTTTTTCCTTCTGATAAACATCATCACTGGCAAAATGTTGGTTTATTGGGAGAGGCAGGAAGAAATTCATTATGTGATTCAGTTCATACAATCACTCCTGAATTCAAACATTCAGGTCAAAACGAAGTAAGTTCATGAATGAGTCAGTTAAATTGTTAGGGTGTGCAGGAATACCCAGTGGACATAGGAGGTCTTTGTCCTATTGGGAGCCCTCCCCTGCTCTGAACAGTGAGCTCACCATGGCAGTGCTGGAACAAAGGGAGAACAAGGAAGAAGGCTCTACAAGCCAATGTCACAGTGTTGCTGGGGACCACCAGTGCTATATTTGGTAGGAAATTGCAGAAATAGCTCAATGGCTCAAATGAAAGGTTTCCTTTTTTGGAAAGGGCAATGGTCAGAGCGGAGGGTGAGGGGTGGGGAAGCCCCAGAGGCTAGTTTCTTCCCTCCAATGTCCATGGGGACACAGGAAGGAATCCTGGAGGATTCCCTGGAGGGAATGTTAAGCTTCTGCCTTGGGACTTCCCCAACTTGGAAAGGATATAGACTGGGATTAAAAGGAAGGGTCAGGTGGATGAAGAATTTGACAGGCACCTTTGTGCCCAAGCCACTAGCTGGGCATTGGCAGGCTAGTCTCATCGGTGGCACTGCTCACTTCAGTCCTGGGTCTCCCCATCCTCCTCAGGTGATGTTAAGTCCCAGGCTGGCTGCAATACTTGGCTTTGTGATGAAAAATGTGCTTGGAGAGGAAGGAGGAGTGACGCTGCAGCTGCTGAAATTGGGGGTTAGTATGCACAACCAGTCCAGGAAAGCAAGGTTCATGGGGTAAAGTAGAGGTGCTGCAGCCTGCTGTGGCAGCCTGGCCACCAGATCTTAACTGGAGGGTAGTTCCAGGACGTGCGCAGTGCAGTAAGCTCACAGAACACGCACACTGACTGCCTTGTTATACTTGTTCCACATACCTGACATTGGTACCTAAGCCTGCCTCCTTGTCCAGAAAGACCAGCGCACCGCCTGTTCAGTGGTGCAGATTGCTCATGGCGCGCTGCATAAAGTGCAAGTCCCATTGCAGGCTGAAGAGGTTGCTTAGGAGACCATAGAAGTTAGCCATCTGGTAGTGGAAGAGAATCAGGTCGATCCACTAGCAGGTCCAACAGCTCTTTCTGGCTAATGTTGGCCGGCTATACTCCCGTGTCCTGCAGGGGCCACAGGTAGCTGACTAGGGCCCTCATGTGAGCTCCAGTGCCACCATGTCTATGAGGTTGGGGAACCAGCACTTCAGGCTCACCACCCTGCGCTTCTTCCAGTGCGCTTTGCAGAGTTCCTCTTGTACCTGTGCCCACTGCACGCCCCAACCTCTATCCTGACCAATGTCAGCGGCATCACGTGGTGCTTTAGGCCCACGACGGCCTTGACTTAGATCTGCTCTGAGTTGTTGCCATAGTGCGCACAGCCAAGGGTGCTGTGGGCAAAGCGGGCCAGTCAGTTGGAGCTGTTACCACATCCCCAGTGCTCCAGACATATCCTGATATACTGGGCCCTGCGCACTGCCTCCAGCCAAGCCAGGACCTGGACCTCGAAAAAGCCCTGGGGCTTCACGGTGTGTAATTTAAACTCTTGTTGTTTGATGTGCTAAAACATTTTATTTACTGATACTTTAGCATTGGGAAGTCATGTACCTGTATAGAGCAGCAAATTGAAGGTGATAATGCTGTATAGCTGTTTAACCTTTGTAGGATTTTCCAACTATACTAACACTTGAGACTTACAGTTTAAATTTTTATAAATATGAAGTTATACAATGGTATAATAGTGAGTTTGATATTTCAACACAAGTTTTACTATGTTCCAGATTCTGCAAACACACAAAATGAGCACTGTACAATTTGGTTGTTGCCCACATAAAATCCATAGCTTACAGGATACAAACACATTAATAATCACTTTAATATAATTTAAGACAAAATAAATGTATGTTAATTAGCAATGAGTTCACAAAAAAGACAAATTTATTCACCCTGAAGAAGTAAGAGAGATTTTGGGAAGCCATAAAGGATGAACAGGATTTAGTCATGTGAAGGAGGAAAACATTTGTCATTTTAAGAAGGTAAAGCACAAAGAAACAAGGTTAATAGATAATTACAACTGGATGGGTATGAGAGCATTAGGTAATCCATAGGGATAAGTCAGGAAGTGGCCTGCTTGAATGGATGCTGTGTTAAAGCACTGGGACATTTTTCTTGCTTGTAATAGGGAACTAAGAAGATCTTTTGCAGCAAAATGACACAGTTAGATTTAATTTTAGAGAAATAATTTCACACCTTATAGAAGTTAGATTTGGGTGCTGGGAATAAGAAAAACAAATTTTTATTTTATCTTAGGTGTGTGTTAAATACCAGTATTAGAATACTAGTAAATCAACAAGAGTGAGAAATATTTACTTGATATAGTTGGCAAAACTTAGTGATTTAATATGAAAGAAAAGGAAGTTGATAATTCTATCAACCAATAGAAATAAATGTAAGAGAAAAAACAAGAGCTGGGGATGTAGCTCAGTGTCACAGCACTTGCTAGTCTACCCAGATCCCTGGGTTAGATCCCCAGTATTGCAAAACAAAAAATAATAATCATTACTTTCATTCTTTCTGATACTACAAGTAAATTGCCTGATTCAGCTGGAAGGATTCAGTGTTGGCAGCTACTACTTTTTCCTTAGTGAATTACTAAAGTAACGGCATAAAAATTGTTTAGAAAAAGGGGAGAAGAAAAGGAAAATAGTAGATGCAGTGAATTTGATCAAAGTACATTATATGCACTTATGGAAATATCACAATAAAACCCATTTGGACAATTGATATACACTATTAAAATAGAAAGAAAACCCATCTAAATTAAATTAGTTACAAAATTGTTATTAGAAATTTATAGTAATACATGCTTTTAATTATTTTAGAGTTCATAAAACTCATTCAACTGAAAAAGCTACAGATGATTTTCCAGTTGAACTTTCTAAGTATCCATTCTTTTTACATCACTGTGTTAATAGCTTCTGTCTAGTGTATAAATATATATAATTTAAATTACTAATTTTGGTAACAACACAGATTCTCTGAAGTTAGGAGTCATAGACTTCAGCTAGCTATCAAGCACATATTAAATATCAATTAAAACTGATATTTAAGTCTGCATGATACCGAAAATGACTCATTTTTGAGCAGTTCCATTCTGGTACTTGGAATAGCGACTTTAAATTGTGATTTTAACTTGGTCCTGAAATGAAAGCAATCCTCCAAGGTGTTACAGTGATAAGTGTATGATGTGATTAGTTTATTTTGATACTACCAATTCTAGATCATCTCAAATATACTGATGTTCTGACTGCAGCTGAGTACTTGTCAATTCATGAATATAAAGGTTGGGTAGAACTTGTATGACATATTTCTGACAAAATGCCAACAGAAAGGACAATTTGTTGGTATATGGCTTAAAGTATTAATACAGAATTTTGAAACAATGTAATATATCTGATGGAATTACAGTTTACATGTGTAAAATAAAATTTGGTTGAAAGAAGTTGCTTATCATTAAGCCTTGTTTCAACTTTAGCTTTAAACTCCAAAGTTGCCATGTTCAAAGAAACCATAGCTGAATATTCTATAGCACATCCAAATTCTATAGAAATTTCTGATCCAAGAGAGCTCTGGCCAACTGGGCTTGAAATGTAGCAAGAGCTGTGGAAGTAATGATGAAAGCCTCTTAGCTGCATTGGCTTCCTTAAACAATGAGTTTTGTCCCCTGGACTCAATGAGACCATTAGAGCTTCCTCAGGTTACTTTTTGTGAAATTGTGGCGAGTCAGTAAGTTGGAGACATCATTAGGGCCCTTCTTTGTTTTCCTTCACTACTGCAATTCCTATTTTCTGGTTTCTGAATGCTAGTTTATATATTTTTGTCAAGTATTTAAGTGGTTCAAGGTAGAATGGTTCCTGATGTTCCAACATTGATGGAAGCAGAAATCCCTGTGCAAATTTATGGACTAATGAACAATTTTGAAACAATAAAATGATGGGCTTCATATGTTGCTCTTTTCCTGCTTCTAGTTACACTGTTTATTAAAGATAGTTTTCTTTTTCTAATGTAGGCCTTTACTGAAATAAACTTCCCTCTTAGTTCTACTTTTGCTGAATTCCAGACGTTGTGTTTCTATTTTCGTTTGTCACAAGATAGTTTTTCATTTCCCTTTGGATTTCTGTTTTGACCCACTGTTTCCTCAGGAAGGTAGTGTTTAAATTTCAACACGTTTGTGATTTTTTTCAATTTGTTCTCTCATTCATTTCTAGTTTCATACTATTTTTTTTGTTTGTTTTTTATTGTTTTATTATTTATATGTGCATACAAGGCTTGGGTCATTTCTCCCCCCTTCGCCCACCCCCTCCCTTATCACCCAGTCCGCCCCCTCCCTCTCCCTAGTTTCATACTATTGTAAACAGAAAATAGTCTTGTTATGATTTCAAACTTCTTAAATTTACTAAGACATGTTTTGTGCATTAACACAACATCCATCCAGAACAATGTTTCATGTTCACTTGATGTCAAGGTTTATCTTGGATGAAATGTTCTGTATCTGTTCAGTCCACTTGTTCTGAAATATAGTTCAAGTCTTCTTCACTGATGTGTTGTCTGGATGATTTGTCCATTGTTGAAAGTGATGCATTTACAGAACTGCATGTATGTCTGTCTGTCTCTTCAGATATATTAACACTTGTTTCATACAATTAGGTGCTTCAGTGAGGGTGTATATATACTCAAAATTATTATATTTTCTTTTGTTTGAGAATGGTTCACACTCTGTGGCACAGGATGGCCTCAAATTGGTGATCCTCCTATTGACCCTTGAGAGTCATGATTATATGCATGTTGCATCATGCCTGGCTTTGTTATATTATTTTTATTAATTGACATTTTATCATTACATAATGAAATATTATAATTGTCTTGTGTTAATTTGAACTTATGGCGTCTTGTCTGATGAAAGTAGAGTTAGGTCCATTTTGGCTTGCATTTGCATGGCATATCTATTTCCTTTATCCACTCTAAAATTATTTTACTTTTCAAAAATTACACTTATAGAATTATACTTAAGAATATAATTCTTCTTAAGAGCTGGGTATGTAGCTCAATGATCGAAAATGTGTTCAATCCCAGGAAGCCCTTCCAACAAAGAGAATAAAAACATGATTTTTCTATATTTAATGCAAAAGACTAATATTTTTTGCCTTATTTTTATTCTCTTAAAGAACAGCATTTTTAACATGAGTTGTGTGAATATATTACTTCCAATTAAGAAAAAAATTCCCTGTTATGCAGATACTAAATCACAGAGAGAATATTTTGTTGAAAACATTTAAAATATATCAGTCATATATTTATGTTATTCAATGGGATGTTTGTAAAATAATTTATATCACATACTAGTTCAATCAGAAATATCTATTTCTATTGCTTCACTTTCAGTCTGAGTGTCCTTAAAACTATTGTGAACCTTTTGAGGGGACTATATAAGTTCTGTTTTTTATAAACTCAGGCCCCCCAGTTTTGGCTTGTGCTTACCATGATGCTTACATGTAACACCTGGTAAGTTTGCTTATCTGTTGTAAGCTAATTAAAATACTACTTGGATTGATTATAAAACTACGCTTTTATGACTCCCACCTTTCACTTTGTTTTTTATGTCACAATTAATATATTTTTATAATATGTATCCCTTAGCAAGTTATTATATCTATAGATATAGCTTAATGTTTTTGTCTCTTAAACTTTATTTTATAGACAAATTATTTAAACATCAGTGACATTGCAGTATTAGACTTCTCGGAATTTGACTATACATTAGTCACATTTTTCCAATGATTTTTATAATTTTGTATGTATTCACGTTACTATTTAGTATCCTTTAATTTCAGGTTGAAGAATTCATTTTAGCATTAGTTGTAAGGAAATTCTGGTTGTGATTAACTTTCTCAACTTTTGTTAATCAGGTGAAATATATATCTGTCCTGCATTTCTGTATGTCTCCTTGATGGGTAAATTATTTTTTCCTGGAAGGTGTTTTTTTCTCTCCAAAGACTTTGAAAATTTCTTCTCACTCTCTCCTCACCTGAAATCTTCCTGCTTATAAATCTGATAATAGCTTTTATGGAGAATTCCACTGTATGGAAGTAACCTTACAAGATTCTTTGTTGTTTTGGATTTTGATTTTGTCTTTGAGGTTGAGTATGTCTTGGTCAAACATTTTTTACTTAAACTTGATTGGAAATTTTTTAGGTTCATGTAAATGAATGTTTATATTGTTCCCCATTCATGGGGAGCATTTTTAGCCACTTTTAATTTAAATAAGCATTCTACTCCCTTTCTCTTCTGTTGCTCTATAATTCTTATAATGTAAAAGTTAGTTCTCTTGATGATGTCTTATAAATCCCCTAGGCTATCTTTATTCCTTTTCTTTTTCACTTATCACTGTATATTTTCAAATAACCTTTCTTTGAGTTATATATTCTTTCTCTTCTGCTTGATCTGCTGTTGACACTCACTAGTTAGTGTAGCTTTTATTTTATTCATTGTATTCTTCAGCTACAGAATTTCTATTTGGTTCTTCTTTATTATTTCTCTTGCTCTTTTAAACTTCTATTGTTTTCCTGCTTTTAGTAAAGTTACATATCAGGGCTTTATTACACCTTCCTTAAAATAATTATTCAAATACTTTGTCAAGCAATTCATATGTATCATTTTTGGGAAAAAAATATGGTATTTCCTTTATTTTAACATGTATCTTTGGTTTTTAATATGTCTGCTTGTCTGCATTGATGTGTGTGCATTTGATGGAATACCCACCTCTTCCAGACTTCATAGTTTTGGTACAGCAAGATATTCGTGTATGATAGTTGAGAGTGTGCTAGCTAGGTGCTGTGTGGCAGCTCAGGATCCAGTGAGGGTGCAGCAGCTTCATGTCCATGGAGCTCTTTCTTCTGTGGGCAGTACTGGTGAAAAATGCAGGAGTCCTCATTGCCCAATAGTGTGGGACTATCAGGGGCTTTCATAGCACAGAGTGTTAGGATTCTCCTGATCACTTTTTTTTCCCTCTCCTGGAGGAAGCTGTGGCAGGGCAGATACCTCATGGTGCCTGAAATGTCATGCAGTCTGCTTGTGATTATGATGGTGACAAAAGTGTGTGAAGAACAGCATCCGTGGAGTTGCCAGACATTTGGAATCTTGACTTCAGGTGCTCATGGAGTAGCAGTGGCTCTGAGGCACAGATACTGATACTTTGAGGACTGCAGTGTGGGTATGCCTTCGGCATGTGTAGTTCTGCAATGTAGATGCTTGCAGAGTGACTAAACAGCCAGGCTCTGGAATGTGGGCATATATGGAGCAGCAGTTGTTCAAGGTTCTGGGGTGTAGGCTAGCTTTCTATGATGACAGCTTTGACTGTGAGGCAGGGTCATTCATAGAATGGTGACAGAACTTGGGATGCAGTGCATGTGTGCACAGAGCAACAGCAGCTGCAGGGTTCTGGTGAGGACTAGCATGTAAAGGTGGCATTGAATGGGTTGTAAGTGTATATGGTGTTTTCTGTCTTGCATGATATGAAGAGAAGTCACTGTAATATACATCTTTTTTTCTTTATGTAAGTTTACTTTTCCCTTTATCTTTTTCAGAGTTTTCGCTTTTTCTTTGATTTTCTTCAGTCTGAATATGATATGTCTAGGTGAAAATTTGTTTTTGATTGTTGTTTATGTTTTCTCAGATTCCTAGATATATGTCTTGATGTCTGCTATTAATGTTAGCAAATTCTCAAGCATTATACTTCATATTTTTCTCTTTCTTCCTCCTCCTCTTCTTTTTTTCTCCCTCCCTCTCTTCCTTCCTTCCTTCTCATCTTCCTTTGATTCTTCCCTGCCTTCCTTCCTTCTGTCCTTCCTTGCTTTTGATCTTCCTTCTATTCCTTCCTACGTCCCTCTCTCCCTTTTCTCCTTCCTTCCTTCCTTCCTTCTTTCTTTTTGGATTTATTATTCCCATTACACATATTACATCTTTTGCAATTGTCCCACAATTCTTGGATATTTTTCTTCTTTTTTCATGATATTTTCCCTTTGTCTTTCAACTTGGAAAGTTTCTAATGATATACCTTCATGCTTACCAATGCTTCCCTTGCCTATGTCACTGAGATATATGAAAGATATTCTTTACTTCTGTCACAGTGTTTTAGAGTTTTAACACTTCATTTTAATTCTTTATTAGAATTTTCATGTTTCTGATTACATTATTCACTACTGTTTCACGTTGTCCAGTTTTTCCTTAAATTAATTAGAAAATTAAACATAGTCGTCCACAGTGTTTCTTTGATATTTTTAAAATCTGGGCTCTGTCTTAATCTGGTGCTCACAATTGCTTTCATTTTCAGACTATGTTTTTTGTTTTAAGTACACCTTTTAACTTTTTCTGGTTAAAAGACATATAGGGTATATAGGATAAAAGAACTTAATATCCATCATTGTCAGCTTTTATGTTTATCTGGCCAGGAGTTAGCCTGTTTTCACTGCCTACTGTAGCGATAAATGTTAGAGACTATGATCTCATTTCAATTCCTATTTTACCTATCTTATTATTTTATTTCCTTAAAGACCATATTTTAATAGAATCTGACCTTTGCAGGTCTTTCAGCTAAACATTCTTGTTATTATACAGACGCTTAACAGATTTAGCAATAAAATATGCAAGAATAGGAAGTTTTCTAAAATCTGACACATAGGTAACAAGTTTTTTGTGTGAATGTATCCTTGAGTTTCTTGCAACCTTCACAAGTCCTTCCTGCACTCCACCCACTTTAGTGATACAGGCCATTTGCGTATCTTCTGTTGGAATTATCTGCTTCAACATCTAGACAATTTTGTTTGTTTTTCATAACTTTTGTACTCTATACTTAAACAATATTCAGCCCCATGACTCTCTTGTCCATCTCCCTCCTCCCACTGGTTCCCCCTTATTGTCTTCCTCATGCTTTCAAGACTTTATTTAAAAATCTATTCTTCATATGACAAAAAACATGTGGTATATATCTTTTTCAGTCTGGTTTATTTCACTTAACATGACAATCTCAAGTTGCATTCATTTTCTCGCAAATGATGTAATTTCATTCTCATTTATGGCTGAATAAAATTCCATACATTTTCTTTATCCATTCATCTGTTGATGGGCACCTAGGCCGATTTCATAACTTCTCTACTGTGAATAGTGCTGCTTTAAACAGGTGTTCAGGAATCTCCATTCCATGCTAATTTTGATTCCTTTCAGTGTACACTCTTATCAAGTTGCATCCTTCTTCTATTATTTTATATTTCAGAATAATATCAAACACTTGAATGTTAGGCTCTTTCACAAAGATTAAAGTTAATTCTGTTTAGCAGTCACTATTCAAAGTGTCCTTTTTATAAATGTAATCTTTCTCTTAGGAGAATTTTTGTATTATCTTCTAGAAACTTAATTTATGTTTTAAATTCATATGATTATTTTTGCTATTTAATTTTATATGGACATAGAAAACAGTTTACAAGCATGTCATTGAAACAATTAGCGTTAGATAAAATGTAGGTGTTGGAGAGAATAGAGACAGCAGGATGAAAAATTTATTCCATTTCTCTACCTGCTAAAAGATTATATATTAGTTTTGAGTTTTTAAAACATACAACTTTTATACAAAACTTTTAAAAGCTCTTCAGTGAAATTATCTCACTGTTTCAAATATACATTAGTCTGGAAACATGTTGCATACTTCCTTTAAGTCTACAGAATTGCCAAGTTCAGTTTGAGTCTTATTTATGCAAGATATGTATATATATATATATATATATATATATATATATATATATATTATTTTGCATACCATTTTGTATATGCTTCTAAAATTAAGGCAGAATTTGGACATATGTTTTCACGAGCAAGGTACATTTACTAACAATGTAACTCAAAGATTTTTATATTCAGTAATACATTGGTTTATTAATCTCATTTTTAAGGTATTCATAGTAAGAATTTAAAAAACAGTCATAGGATGATTCCTCAAGCTATTGCACCTAACAATGCAAGTGCAATGCCTTCATCTATACTGTCAATGATACCAAGTTGAAATTCCTAAAATTAGTGGGGTTGTGAACTTACTGGGAACTGCATTTTCTGATTGTAATACTAATAAAAGTCTGTATTTCTTGTAATCCTTTACTATATCTAGGGAATAACTTTATATCATGATCTATACCATTAGCTGATTGCTTTTAAAATACTGTTTTAAATTCCAACAAAAACTACAACACGATCCAGTAACCATATTACCGTACATATATATATACAATATATGTATTTATATGTACATGTATATATATATACATATATATGTATATATATGTATATATATATATATATACAAAAGAAATGAATCAGCATGTAGAAGAACATAAAAGTCCACAAAGAGATGAATTGTTAAAGAAAATGTGATACACACACACAGGAATTCATTATGATAAAAAAATAAAATGCTGTTATTTGCAACAACATGGATGAATATGGAGGTCTTTATACTAAGTGAAACAAGCCATGCACAGAATGATAAATTCTTTACTTCAAAATAGTCTTGTAGTTCCTATCCAGAGCACTAAGTAAGAAAGAAGAAATTAACGGAATACAAATTGGAAAGGAAGTAGCTAAATTATCCCTATTTTCAGGTAACATGATCTTATAACTAATAGATCCAAATTGGCACCAAAATACTCCTAGACACCATAAACAGCTTCAGCAAAACTCAATACTAAAATCAGTGTACAAAAATCAATAGCTGTTCTATACTCCAACAATCAGCAGATTGAGAAAGAAGATAGGAAAATAATTCCATTAACAATAGTCTCAAAAAGAGTAAAATACATGGGACTAAACCTAACAAAGGATGTGAAAGATCTCTACAAGAAAAAATATAAACTATTGAAGAAAGAAATAGAAAAAGATTACAGAAGATGGAAAGATCTCCCATGCTCATAGATTAGCAGAATCATTATAATAAAAATGGTTATGTTACCAAAAGCAATCTGCATGTTCAATGCAATTCCCATAAAAATTCTAATGACATTCATGGATATTGAAAAATCAGCCCTAAAGTTCCTTTGGAAGCACAAAATGCAAAATACCATAGCCAAGGCAATATTGAGCAAAAAGAGTAATGCTGGAGGTATCATAATACCCAACTTTAAACTATACTATTGAGCCATAGCAATAAAAAAGTATGGTACTGGCACAAAGCAGATATAAAGACCAGTGGAAAGAACAGAACACCCAGATATGAATCTACACCACCAACTCCACCTGAACTTTGTCAAAGGTGCAAAAATTTACCATGGAGAAAAGAGAGCCTCTTTTACAAAAGCTGCTGGGAAAACTAGATATCTGCATGCAGAAAGCTGAAGCTAGATCCATGTCTTTCACCCTGTGTAAGTATCAACTCAATGTAGATTAACAACCTTAATATAATACCTGAATCTTTGAAGCTATTGAAGGGAAGAACAAAGAATACATTGCATTGGACTCAATAGGCATAGACAATGAATTATTGAATAAAACTTAAATGGCTCAGCAACTAAGAAAAAGGATTGACAAATGGGACTATATGAAATAAAAAAGCTCTGTACAAGAAAATAAATGGTCTTTAAATGAAGAGGCTGCTCACAGAATGGGAGAGAATCTTTGCCAGCTATATATCTGACAAGAGTTGGATAACCAAAATATACAGGGAGCTCAAGAAACTAGACTTCCCAAAATTCATTGACCCAATGAAAAAATGGACAAATGAACTGAACAGATCTTTCTTAAAGAAAGAAGTCCAATGGCTAATATACACATGAAGAAATTCTCACCATCCCTGGCCATGAAGTAAATGATATCAAAACCAAGGTAACATTTCATCTCACTCCTGTTAGAATGCCTACCATCAAAAACACAAACAACAACAAATATTGTCAAGGATGTGGAAAAAAAAGGAACCATTGTACACAGCTGTTGGGAATATAAATTAGCAAAACCACTATGGAAAACAGTTTAGAGTGTCCTCAAAAATCTAAAAATATTGCTGCCATATAATCCAGGTATACCAGTCTTAGGAATATACCTACAGGGAGGTAAGTCAGGTTGTAATAAAGTCACCTGAACATGCATGTTTACTGCAGCATTATTCACAATAACTGTGCTATGGAAGCAGCCAAGATGCCCCACTACTGATGAATGGATTAAGAAAATGTGGTATTTATATACAACTGAATTTTACAAAACCACAGGAAGAGTGACATTTTGTCATTTGCAGGTACATGGACAGAACCGGAGAACATCTTAAATGAAGTTAGCCATGTTTAGAAGGCCAAAAGTTGTATGTTTTCTCTCTTACGTGGAATATAGGTGTAATACAAATGCAGAAATATTGTAAAAAAAACAGGTCACACTAATAGCAGGTCACATATGAGAGGGAGGAGAAAAGAATGAAGTTAAGGTGAGTATGTTTGATGTATGCTCTATATAATACTTAATATGGAATCTTTAAACTCGTTAAAATAACCATATAATATTTTAGTCCCATATAAAAGGGACTAAAGTGGAAAGAAGAAAAATGGAGGAGCTTAGCCAAAGTTTGCTATAATACATATAGACATGCAGGTGCCACATAGGAACTCCTTATGTAACTATCTTAAACAATCAAAAATGTCATTTCTATTTTTCTCTCTTTTGCAAAATCAGAGAACAGGAGGGCAGAACAGGTCATGCCTGAGGGAGACTGATACCAATGGGGGTGTGGGGAGAATGTGGGGAAATGGTGTAAAAGGGTGAATATGGTGTAAATACTGTGCACATATGAATGTAGTGGAAAAAATGATATCTGTTGAAAGTATTCCAGGAATGGGAGGGAGATCAGATAAAAGAGAAAGGTGGAGGGAGTCAATTCAAGAATGATATATTTGATATTTTGAAAGAACCACAGTGTACATATTTTGTAAATGCCACAATGTACCCCTAATCAGCATAATAATAACAAAAAGTCAATAAAAGATATTTCATTTATTTGGATGTACTTTTAAAAAAAGAAATATTTGATGAAATACATCTGTGTAGGAACAAGACACAACAAAATGCACTGAAAAATGTTGAATAATATAGGGCATGAGGAAATGGTGAGGAAGACTAGTGGAGGGGGTTAGACTGATTTAAACACAATATGTTTACAGGTAAAATACCAAGGCAGAGTCTCTGTTGAATAATGAAGAGACCTTTAAAAACATGAAGGACAAGAATGTAAAGCAAGTTGTGTTAGGGAAGTGCACTAGTTGGTGGGAAAGTGTAAATGAAGAGGGTAAAGGATAGTGAACGTGTCTGATGTATCTTTTATACATACATGAATATGGAGTGCTGAAACCTCCTGAAGTTATTTTAAGAAGGGGAATGGGATGGGTAGGAGAGTAATGGAGGGGATGAATCAAACCAGGGTATATGTATAGATTGACATGCCACAATGAAAGCTCATATGTACCTATTATATACTAATAAAAATTTTTTTAAAACATTTTCCCAATTTAAAACAGGACAAATTGCAAATTACCTTCAGTGAGTTATAAATGAGAGAGGAAAGTATTGTTAGTGTTATCAGATCATATGTGAAAAATCTATTTTACCATCTGTCAATGATAGGAATTCAGTGTGTTATTTTCTTATGTGCAGCTAATGTCTAAATATGCAACATGGCCTTCAAAGGTAAAGGTAAAGGTAAAAGTTATGTTCCTCTTTCTCATAGTTGGTAAAACTAAGAAACTAATATAAAGGTGTTAAGTTTCTGACTACCTTTGCAATATGTTTTATGCTCTTGTACTCAGTTTTCACAATTTAATATTGTTTGATTAGTCTTAACTGTCATGCCACCTTTAATGTACATGACTTTTAGAGTATGTGCCCTATGAATACTCATCCTGTTAACTCCACTCCTCCCTGGACCTTCCCCCTATGATCAAAAAGACAATCATTCTACACCTCTGCCTCTGCTTAATGGGAAACATCTAGTATTGTATTGCTTGCTCTGAAAGTTGCTGAGATCAAGATGAATTCATTCTTGTCAGGACCAGACAATATTAGAGCAGAAATACTAATAGAAGAGATATAAAAAATGATAAATACTCCAAGATATTATCATATATTGAATCTAAAAACACTCATCTCTTAAAAGTAGAAAATATTAAAGAGTAGAATGATAGTTAACAGAGAAAGGTAGAGTTGTGGGGGCAGGGTATTTGTGAAGATGTTTTGTTGGCCAACAGATAAAAATTACAATTGAATTTCAGGAAGTCTTTTGTATAGCATGGTGACCATAGTTAGTGGAGATATATTCTACTCTCCAAGAATGCTAGGAGAGTGGATGCTAATTGTACTCAGCACAAAAATGATAATGAAAGTGATGCATGGTAATCAGCTAGGTGTAAAAATTACATAATATGTGTGGTTCAAAGTATCATAGTTTAAGTGATAAATGCTTATAATTTTATTTTCAATTTAAATAACTTCACAAACATATTGTTTAAATTATAGGATTTATATTAACTTTCATTATAGTTTTATTATGTAACTTTTTATGCAAGCATTTAAGTTGCTCTTTCTTGCCTACAAGAAATTCTGAATCTTCATTTTTTCAAGCATGCTTCTCCTGATGTATCATGGGTGTTTAACAGAGTATTGACCCTCTCAAAGCAAAGCCTCTGTTTTATTTGGTTTCTTGAATTACTGATGGATTTAGTTCTCTTGATAAATGTTGCACATTTCTATTTTTCTTGCCTTTTCTTGTGTCATGTGCTTTTAATTTCTCTTTCTCATGAAATTCTATCCATTCTTTAATGCTTAGCTAGTTGATATGTTCCTAAGCATTTACTATGCAACACTTTGGACATGCTGAATATAAAAATAATTATCATTATAGAACTGTAATTTGTTGCCATGTTACTTAATATCTTCTTTTGCATGTCTTGTTTATCTCATATATTAGTTGCTGTCTTCTGTCATATATGTTTTATGTCTGATGATTGAAATATCTTGTGTTATTACCCTATGAGTTTATTGATTATTATGGATCCTCATTCTTTTGGTTCCCTTTTAAGTCACATCTTAGGTTCCTTTCTAGGTTATTTGATACAGCTGGAAAACATAATAGGTGAAGTAAATTCTTTTCATGTCCTTCAGTAGCAGCAAGAAAGCAGCTCCTGCTTATCATCTTAGAGTCCTCAGGCATTCTATATCCTAACAGGTCACACACACACCCTGGACTTCAGTCAAGTTTGATCACTTACCAGGTGCATAGCTTTCAACAAGTTATATTATCTCGCTGCACCTGAATTTTTAAATTTTGAAAATGCTGATGGAGACTTTTTAAAAGTCATTTTAAGGATTAAGAAAATGAAAAATAATATGGTGTCTTGTACATAATAGGTGTTTTGTGAATATTTGTAAATACTTATCTGTCCCTCCTGTAATCTCTTTACACTTGTTTAATTTTCACAACATAGCAATGAGTTATGTGAAAAGAGAGGTATAACTTCAGACATTTAATATGCTTGTTTTATAATAGCAGCTATGTGTTCACTGACTTGTCTATTGAACTTGAAGATTAAAATATATGAAAATCAGTCAAATGTATCCACAATAGTCAAAAGGTACACAACCCAAATGTGTAAATAAATATTTTTAGTTATAAAATCGAATACTTACTTATTGTAGAAATATTGAAAAAATTAACAAAAATTACAAAAGAAATTTTGTAAATGTCTCAATGTACCCAGTACAATAATACTACATATAAAGTATAAAAATTAAGCCTTCTTCAGTTGCATATATATGATCATATGCTTATGATCATATATATGTATAATTTTTAAATTTAATTACAAACATACAGAATATAAAATGCTATATAAAGTATCTGCTTCCGAAAAATGGTAGGTTTGTCCTTCAGAAATTTAAAAACAAAAATGCTATGTGGTGTAGAATTCCATTTCTGAGTATAAACACAAAAAATGTTCACAGCAAAGTCTCAAAAAGTTATCTTAACAGCCATGTCCACAGCAACACTATTCACAATAGTCAAAAGATACAACAACCCAAATGTGTAACAATGGAAGAATGGATAAATAAAATGTGGCATATATACACATGGATTATTAGTCTTAAGTGAAATTCGGGTATATATTATACAATAAATAAAATTTGAGGACATTATATTAAGTAAAATAAGGCATTCACCAAAGCACAAATAGATGATTTCCCTAACATGAGAAATCTGAGAGATTCATAGAGACAGAAAGTAGATCAGTGATTGTCAGAGAATGAAGAGAGGAGGAGTTGGGATTGCTGTTTAATTCATATAGGCCTTCAGTTTTCCATAACTAAAAAGAGTTCTACGTATTAGTTACAAAATAAGGTGAATGTACTTAACACCACTGAACTGTGTAGTGAAAATAGTTAAGATTGTAAATTTTTGGTTATTTGTATTTTATCATAATATGAAAAAATAAGAAAAATTGCAGTGATAGCAAAATATACTCTATAAAATATAGAGTAAAATGTATATTATTTTCATTTAAATTCATATAATTTATTTCTAAAACAAGTGTTTATTTTTATTTTTTATTTTTATTAGCACATATTAAATTTTTCACAGTAAAGGGTTTCATCCTGGCATTTCCATGCATGCACAAAATGAACATGATCATATTTGCCCTGTCTGTTACTCTTTCTTCCTCCATGCTCCTTCCCATTTTCCTTTCCTGTCCACTACACAAGTAGTCTTCTTTTACTATTGTTTTGTTCTGTTAAAAAATTATGTACATTTATTGTATACAATGCAATATTTTTATACATGTAAACTTGTAGAATGTTCAAATCAAGCTATGCAACACATTCATTATGATTACATTTTTATCATTCTTGTGGTGGTTTTCAAAATCTTCTTCCTTAGCAATTTCTATGTCTACAATATATTGTGTATTGACAATAGTCACCAGGTAGTACACTAGTTTCTCAAAATTATTGCCCCTAACTAACTGAAACTTTGTGTCCTTTGACCAACACCTCCTTTTTTTCTCCCATCACCATACCTATATACACCTATTCTACTTTCTGTTTCTATAAATTTAAATTTTTAGATACTATATGTGAGGTCATGCAGTAATTGACTTTCTATATCTATCTTATTCATATTAGCATAATGTCCTTCAGGTTCTTGTGTTGTCACAAATGACAGAATTTCCTTATTTTTTAAAGAATGAATAATATTTCATTTCTTTTGTGTGTGTATGTGTGCATATATGTGTGTACCTTGGTGGAATGTAAGGTTTGTTCCATTTCTTGGTTATTGAGAATAATACATCAATGAAAATGTGTGTGAATATATCTTTGAGGAAAAACTTGAGTCAACATCTCTTCAAAAAATACTCAAGTAAAAATTAAAAATATAGAGATGGATTTCTAACAGTTGAATGTTTACTTGGAAATAAAAATAGGATTGCTGTCTGGTATACAAATGCACTGGCCAATGCAGTGTCTAATTTGCCCAGAAAAAAAGAGTTTATTAGAACAGACAAATCCACCCTAGTTGTTAGAAAGAAACTCCTGGGGACCTTCAGGGCTTGAGAGAGCTGGCGAGCTCTGATTCACGAGTAGTGGCATTTAACATGTAACACTCTCATCTTAACTTCATAGGGGACAATCCTCTGTTATTTTGCAGAAAAAAAAATAAGACAGGCTTTTTCACTGGATTGGTTTAGCAGGGCAGTTCCTGGAACAAATGTTTGTGACCTAAGCATTTTCCTCCAAAGCCTTTCAGGTTTATCACAGATGATATGATAAGAATGTTCTTGTTTGTGTACTTGATTGCCACACAAGACAGGCAATATATATATAATATATAATAGGTATAGGTTTTCAACATCACTAGCTATTAGAAATGAAAACTAAAACCACAGTGAATGAACAGCTCAAACCTTTTTGAGGAGGGTGTAAAGAAAAGGAAATCCTTCTACACTCTTTCTAGGAATATCAATTGGTATATCCATTATGGAAAGCAGTATGGAGGTACATAAAAAAATTAAAATAGCCTTACCACATGATCCATAATCCAACTTCCACGTATGGCTTCAGAAGTATAGAAATCAGCATTCCAGAGACATGTGCACTCTTGTATTGATTGCAGGCTTATTCATAATAGCCAAGGTATGCACACAGCCAAAATATCTCTCAATAACCAAAGAGATAAATTGTCCTTTTTGCATACAATGGGATATTATTCAACTTTAAAAAAGGAAATCCTTCCACTTGTAACAATATAAATGGACATGGAATACCATATGTTAAGTGAAAAAAAACCTAGGCATAGAAAGAAGAATGCTAAATGAATTTATTTATGTATGGAATACAAAATAATGAACTCTAGAAGCAAAACATAGAATGGTAAGTCACAATGTCTAGAGGGTGAAATGAAGGGGTTTAAATTCTAGTGTACACAAAGTTTTAGTTATACAAAATAAATAAGCTATTGTACTATACTGTTTTTATGAACAAATTGTATTGTCTACTTAAGATTTTCTAAGAAAGTAGATCTTATTTGCATTGGACTTACAACAAAACTAGGAGCCACCATACTAATTAATAATAGAGAGTGTAAGATAAAAGTTTTGGAAGTGGTGGCTTTGTTCATAGCCTTGATTGAGATGATAGTGTTATGGACTGTGCTTATCCCCAAGATTCTTTGAGTTACAGCCAATAAATGTCAATAGCTTTTTATACTAAATGGCTAATTGTACATCTACAATGTGGTTTAAAGTATCACAGCATATACAAAATATGACTGTATTTAGTTATTGTGAATGACTTTTATAGGAACAGGATAAGAATCTTTTAGATCTTTGGGGAGCCAATGCATATATTCTTCAGTATATTGTCAAAGCATTGTTTGATCCCTAATCTGTAAGTAGTGGGAAATGAATATATAAAATAAAACCTCAAGGGTTTTAGAAGGGTCTTCTTTCAAATATGTGACAAATAGAGATTCCAGTTGCAGATCATATTATAGGATAATATGTGAAGGCTTGATTCCTCTTTGGTGAACACAATACTAAGAGCTGGTGTTCAGTCTTGGAGATGAAAGGCCTATTAGGAATTCCATCCTTACGTTTTTCTACAGAGGCAGAGTCAGAAGTGAGGGTATAGGCTGTCTCACATTTAAACTATCTTTAGCCTAAGCATGTGGATCACTAGAAACTAGGTTATGTCATTATAATTCCAATATGGAAAGTTCCACAATATGGAAAGCTTCACTGGGCACTGACAAGACATAGGCACCCATTTGCTCAACACTGGTGACAAATTCAGATTTATGCTATTTAAAAACAGGATTTAATGTTGATTACAGAACTACATGTTAAAAAAGTAAACTTTAAATGTAGGGAATCCACCTATCAAAATAAGAAATATCTTATTCATAAGTTTGAAGCCAAGTTAAAATATAAGCAATGGATTGTGGGGTATTTAAAATAGAAAGTGATAAAATAAGAATATATAACTCCACAAAAAGGTAGAAACACTTATAAAAAAATAAGCAAAGTTTACGAACAGCTCATTCAGGTGACAGAACTTTGCCAATACAAATTTTAATAGTTGTTCATTCTTATTTGTGACCAGGGAAGTGCAGAGCAAAACATTGAAATTTACTTTGCCTATCAGTATAACTAATTTTTTCTAATATCAAACCTTAACAGTGATCTAACATTATAAATACTATTATAATGATAGTACAATAGATATTACCTTCTTTCAAGGATAATTTAGTGCAATTTGCATAAAAATAACAACCAAAAGCAAAACATATTGCAAAAAAATCTCATTTTATCTCCCCAAGAGTAAGGAAAACAGCTATGCTCAAGGAACCATATAAAAGGAACTTATAACATCATTGTGATAAAATTAAAACCACAAAAAACTCAGTTTTTTGGTTGTTTGAGACAGGGTCTCATTTTGTAGTCCAGATTGGCTTTGAATTTGTAATCCTCTTGTCTCAACCTCCAAAGTGCTGGAATTATAGGCACCTACTATTATGCCTGGAAAAAACTCAATTTTTGTTCTTATGTGTATGGCCAATAATCTATGATAAAATGATTATGAGAGAATAGCATAAATAATTATGTGACAATAAATTAGATAATTTAAGTGACATGTAATCCTACAAATGCACAAACTGACCCTAGTTCAGAACATTAAAATCTAATTGGAATGGTAAGAATTAAGACAGTTTATTTAGTGGTGACCTTATTTCACTGCCAGAAATTTTCAGGGAAGAGGCTTCACAGGTAAATTCTGTCAAATTTAAAATTTAATTAAAATTGAGTTAATGCTATGCCTTCACAAACTCTCAAAAATATTCCAAAGTGTGTTTATCACTTTTCAAGTCATTATATAAGGTTATGTCACTCTGATAACAAATTAGACAATAATATCCCATGAAAACAGATCTATAGATCAATATCTATTATGAATATGGGCACAAGAATTATTAACTTCCTAGCATCAACATACTTAAAAAGGATTATGCACCATGAACACATAGAACTTTTCTTAGGAATGGAAATTTTGTTTAAAATGTGAGTATCCACTAAGATAAACTTAATATGGATCCAACTGAGAAGAGATTAAAGCTACATGATTATCTTAGTGAAAGCATATAACAAAATCCAACATACCTTCCTGATAAAAATGCTCCGCAAACCAGGAACAGAATTAAACATCCTTAATCTATGAAAAAAGCATAATTAAGGCCATATGTCATGATGGAAGACAATAATTTCTCCCTAACGTCAGGAATAAGTCAGGATATTGTTACTCTTCTATTCATAATAAGATCTAGACAGGAAAATATCAGAGGAAAAGATTGTAGAGGAAGAAGAAAACTACCTCTATTTGTACAAACATGATCAAAAAGTTTTTAGGGATGTAATAAGGCTGCAATATATAAAATCAACATGAAAAATAAATTTTACTTCTATGTAGTGGCTGTAATGAGTTGAATTGTGTCATCACAAAGATATGTTTCCTCAAGAAACAGTTTTTTCCTCCTGCTCCCATAGACATAAATAGTGCAAATGAGATCATAATGGAGTGGGGTGAGACATTTATCCAAAAACTCTGGTGTCCTAATAAGAATTAGAAAAGACAGATACACACAGAGGAGTCTGAGTGAAGATTGAGTGGGAGATTGGAGTTTTGCTGCCACAATCCAAAGAGTGTTGGAACATGACACTCTGGCTTCTTACTACTTTGTTCTGTGATAAAATAAAATAAATTCTTATTGTCTTAAATCACTCAGATTGTGGGACTTTATTACTTCCATCCTATCTCTAGCAGCTCAACATTCCAAAAGTGAAATAAAGAAATTGGTTAATTACATTGGCACCAAACAAAATGTAATTTAACTTAATAAAAAAGTACAAGAAAGATCTGCGCACTGAAACTGCAAGATATCATTCAAACAACCTAGAGACATCAATAAATAGACATCTTTTCTTCATTAAATATGAGAGTTCTTTATATCAAAATGTATTTCTTCATCTGAAGCATAGACTCCATTAAACTCTTTTAAAACTTCAACAGAAGATTGACAAGTTGGTTCCAATCTCTGTGAGGAAATGGAAGGAATAAAAAATTACCCAAAGTTATACTAACAGCAACACAGTTGGAAGACTCATATTTAATGGATTTTAAAACTTAATACAAAGCTAAAATAATCAATTCGATTTGATACTGGCATAAAGATAGACAAATAGAAAATTATAATAGAATTAAATGTCAAGAAATAAGCCCTTGTATTTATGGTTAATTGATATTTAAGATGGGACAATTCAGTTGGGGAAAGGGTAGTGTTTTAAACAAATAGTACCTGGACAACTTGATATACAGGTGCATTGTTTTGGCCATTTTGGATACTTTCATCATGCCATGTGCTAAACTTAACTCTCAATTATCAAGACATAAATTTAATAAGCAAAACTATGGATTTTTAGAGGAAATATAGTAGTAAATCTTTGTGCCATAATTTTAGTAATAATGAAGAGCAAGCATTTTTGTGTAGAAATCTTACTTGGATCTTTGGATTTTACTTGGATTAAGAAAGTCTTCATTAACTTATCAAAACAATGAAACATTGGTAATAATCTGAGTAATGAAGCTATTATTGGGAATAATCTGAATAGTGAAACTATTATTGGGGTTTATAAAAGTCAAGAAATCTGAACTGGTAATGGAAATGTCACAAGGCAACTCCCTGTGAAGTTATTGTAAACAAACAAAAATTCCTTTTTCACAAAAACAGGGAATGGGAAGATAAAACAGGTCTGGTCTGGGATTGGTACAAGTGGGAGAGGGGAAGATTTAATAATGTTGTGAAAGAGAAAGTTCATTTAAAATTTAGCAATATTTCTTC
Organism: Castor canadensis; assembly: GCF_047511655.1. Taxonomy (NCBI): domain Eukaryota; kingdom Metazoa; phylum Chordata; class Mammalia; order Rodentia; family Castoridae; genus Castor; species Castor canadensis. The sequence goes on from NC_133400.1 coordinate 56,830,064, forward strand.
AGAAAGATCATAAAATAATTTGAAAGTAGAATATAAGTGCATCAAAAATTGTAAGACTTTACTATGATTAGAACCAAAAACTAAGTTAAGCTTCTCCCCAAAGTGCTCTGCAAGCCATTTCTGACATCTGATGGAGATATTTCATGGCTGGTGGGACAGACAAGTTTTGGACACGTGACAGCACTGGCTGCACCTATCCAAGTAGCCTGGGAGTAGCCTTGCAATCACAGGGCATGAAGAGCAGGGTATCTGTGAATCAGCCCAGTATACTCAGAGGACAGTATGAGCAGAGTTAAGTTCTAAAGAAAGAGTATTTCCCAGCTGACTTACACTAGGAAAGTGCACTTCAAGAGGAGTCGTCAAGAAAAGAGTCAAGTCTTCCAAAGGCAGCCTGGTACTTCTTGTATCTCTCTCTGGGGCAGGTCTTATTTCTGAGAGAGAATTGACATCTTACAGGGAAACAGGTATCACCACACCTGGCACTGTGAGATTAGTCACAGACTTCTGGGTGGTGCCCTGATGCCCCACGAGCCATACTCACAGTGGGAAGCAATGGAAGCTCTTTGGAAAGCTACATAAGTTCTAGGTTCCCTGGAGTACTCTCAGTTTCTTCACTGTACTCTCTGCACAGTTCATGCTACTGCATGGGAACACAGGGGTGCATCACAAAATAACCATTTTAGTTGGTGGTGAATTGTGAAACATGTTTAGAGAGATACATTGATAATAACAGAGTGAAACAGTAAAGAAAAGCCAAATTAAATCTAAAAGTTCCTGGAATTTAATGAAAATGAAAACACAACCTATTAAAACCTATGGACACAGCAAAGATAATCCTGAGAGGAAAGTTTGTAGCTATGAGTGCATATATTAAAAACACAGAAAGATTTCAAATAAATGATCTAGTGCTGTATCTCAAACTGCCTGAAAAACAATAATAAGCTAAACCCAAAACAAGCAGAAGGAGAGAAATAATAAAAAGAAGGGACAAAATCAAAGAAATAGAGACCAAAAAAAAATCTCACAAAGAATCAATGAAATAAAAAACTTGTTCTTTGAAAGAATAAAAAAGACTGTCAAACCCCTGGCAAAAGTGACTACAATGACTAGGTGAAGACCCAAATTAATAAAATTAGAAACAAAAAGGCAAATATAAAATGAACACCAAGGATATCCAGGGAATCATCAGGGACTACTTTGAAAACATCTATTGAAATAATTTGGAAAATCCAGAAGAAATGGACAGCTTTGTACATACATATGAACATCCAAAATTGAACCAAGAGGAAATTAATCACCTAAACAGATCTATAACATGAAATGAAATAGGAGCAGCTTTCAAGAGTCTCCCCAATAAGAAAGTCAAGTACCTGATGGATTCTCCACTGACTCTTACCAGACCATTAAAGAAGAACTAATGCCAACACTCCTTAAGTTTTCCAAGAAATGGGAAAGAACACTGCCAAACTCATTCTATGAAGCCAGTATTGATTCAGCTGATACAAGAACATGGAATGTCCTTCCATCTTCTAAATTACATGTGGCATTCTGATCATTGAGTGGAAGTGTGAAGGAGAAATATAGAAGGACCATTCATGCATACATAATGGAAATAACATGTGACACAAAAGTGACCATCATGAAATGTGAGAGGTTGTCTGTTTTGAGATGAAATACAACATGGAAATTGATTAACAGGATGGTGGGAAGAGAATTATTACCATAGCACATATCAAATTAAGTTTTTCAAATGCAAAATTATCAATTATCTGGCAAAATAGGCTTCCTTTTATTAACTCAATTATTGCTCTTAATAATTTTATTTTTATGAGAAACCAAGCTTAAAAACCAAAAGCCACATTCAGTTCCTACTCTTGACTGACAAATGTTAATCATTGTTCCTGTGAACTGGTTAAGGTTATTATTTTCTTTTTGTGTAAGCAGGAAAAACCAACTGAGGTAATAGAATAACTCAAAGTATTGAAAGAAAAGTTGAATAGCTTGTTTGGTGAGGGGTAGAACCAAGACAACTCTGGGAGTGAAAATTATAGAAGTTCACAGACAGCTACCACTTTTGATCTTTCAGGAAGTTTTAGAGGGAGTTAATGCCTGTTTCCTCACATCCCCAACGATATTCGGTCTGAATTTATTCAGCTCCATCTGCTTTAAAGATTTAGGATAAATTCTGAGATCATGTAGAACTAGCCACACTACCATGGTCTTGACAAAACTTTACCCTCAGTCTTGGCACTTTCATGTAAATTTTAGGGCAAACTTGTCAAAATTTTTAATTGTAGTATTTCTGAAAATTAAATTGTAGAGAAGTTTGAAATCTCTGTTATCAAGATGCATCTCTTTGTTAATGAACATTAAAAGGCTTCATGTGCAAAGGCTTTCTTTAATCCCTTGTAATAAAATATTTGTACTTTTCTTCATAAAACTCTCCTTCATATATGTTAATCAGAGTTGCTTAATATATTTTTGCTATTTCAACTACTTAAAATCTTTTGAAAAGATTTTCTAACTGCTACAGAAGTATAAAAGTATGTTGCCTAATAATTTTTCAATGTAAAAATCTAGACACATTGTCATAATGAGTAGATTTTTATTCCTTCAGTTATGGGGCATCTGGGCTATTTTCATGTATTAGCTGTTGTGAACAATGATGCAACAAACATGGGTGTGCAAATGACTCTTTTGTATCCTGGAGTACATCCTGTAGATATATTCCCTGAAGTGGTAGCACTGGATTGTATGCTAGGTCCCTTTTTATATTTTGAGGATCCTCCACACTGCTTTAGATGGTCATTGCACTAATTTACATTCCCATCAACAATGTGAAAGTATTCCTTTTCCCCCAAATCCTTGCCAGCATTAGTTGTATGTAGTATTGATGATAACCCTTCTGACTGGAGTGAGGTAAAAATTGTAATGTTGTTTTGATTTGCATTTCCTTTATGACCGAGGATATACTTATTGGCCACTTTTACTTTGTTTTTTAGAATTGTCTGTCCAGTTCATTTGCCCCCTTGTTCAGTGGGTTTTTAATGCTTTGCAGGGTTAGTTTCTGAGCTCCCCATGTATTCTGTTTATTAATTCCTTGTCTGACATATAGCTGAAAAAGGTTTTCTTCCATTCTATAGACTCTCTCTTCAGTCTAGTCATATTCAGTCTAGTCAGAAGCTTTTTACTTTCATGCAGTACCATTTGACAATCTTTTCTCATAATTATTGAGTTATTGGAATTCTATTCATAAAGTTTCATATGCATATATGATGCAGAATATTCCATATTTTTACCTAGGGTAATTTTGCAGTTTTATAACTTGGATTAAGATCTTTGATCCACTTTGAATTGACACTAGTACAAGGTGAGAGACTGGAATCTAGTTCAGTCTTCTATGTGTGGATATCGAGTTTTCCCAACACCATTTGTTGAAAAGGCTATCTGTTTCTCCAATGCATGTTTTGGGCTCCTTTGTTGAATATCAAAAGTTTGTAGGTGTATGGGTTTGTGTCTGTTCCATTGGTCTTCCTGTCTCTTTTGTTCTGGTACTATGCTTTTTTTTTAATTACTATGCTTCTACAGTATAGTTTTAAGTCGGGTATTGTGATACCAGCATTGCTCTTTTTGCTCCAAATTGATTTGGCTATTCAAGGACAATTATGGTTCCACATGAACTTTAGGATTGGATTTTCTATCTCAGAGAAGAATGTTATTGTAATTTTGATGGGGATTTCATTGAACATATAAACTGTGTTTTCTGGTGTAGCCATTTTCACAATATTGATTCAGCTGATACAAGAGCATGGAATGTCCTTCCATCTTCTAAATGTCTCCATTGATTTCTTTCTTTAGTAACATACTTTTTGTTGCGTAGGTCAGTCACCTCCTTCATTAATTTAATCCAAGATATATTAGCTTTTTAGAAATTATTGTGAATGCTATGGTTTTCCTGATTTCATTCTCAGACTGTTCATTCTTTGTACATTGAAATGCTACTGCATTTTGTGTGTTCATTTTGTGTCCTGCTACATTGCTGAATATGTTTATAAGATTGAAGAGTTTTTTTAAATAAACTCCAAAGGAAGAAGACTCTTTTGAGCTTGAACCTGGGAATTCCTCAGATTTCCTTCCATGTGCCTGCTGTAACAAATCTTGCTGTTGGTTTGGAGCTATGTCCTGTGTATCCTACTATCAAAACACAGAACATGGCATCCTCCTCCGTGGGGAACAGCAAACCTTAACACAGTCAGGTGTTTGATAATCCTCTGCCATTAATTCCTTTGTCTTACTTGATGGGATCGGAAATGCATACCAAACAGTGGATAATCAATTTGATCAGGTGCTGTTTTGGCACCTTGTTTTCCTTTTGGTTAAAGTGACAATGGTGAGTTGAGCATTCATTTTTTTAGGAGGCATTTTTGGAGCACTTGCCAATTTATAACTAGTAGCTGCCAGGTGCTCTGTTGTCTTCATTTTGTTGTTGACTTAATTCCAAAATTATGTATGTAAATTTTAATTCCTCCCTAAAATAAAACATTAAAAGAAACAGAGAAAGGCCCATACCACTTAATTTACCAACAAAAATTAAGTTATTCTAACTAAATTCACTGACTATATTGACTTTTATTGTCCTGCTACTTTACAATTTACTTATTACATTGTTGTGGTTTGAATATGAAATATCCCCACACGGTCTCATAGGAATAACATTGGTTCCACACTGGTGGTGGTATTTTGGGAGGTGGTGAAACATTAATATATGGGGCTAGGTGGAGAAAGCAGGTCACTGGGGGCCTGCCATTGAAACTTATCCCTGGTACCCAGTCTCTTCCACTCTCTTTGCTTCCTGTCCATCATAACCTGTTCAACTTCCTCCTCCATATGCTCCCACAGCCAGATTGTCCTCTTACCATGGGCCCAGAAACATGCAGCCAAGTAACCTTGGACTGGACTTTCTGAAACAATGAGCTAAAATAGATAATTTTACCCCTCAAATTCTTATGTCAGCTGTTTTATCTTAGAGATGGAAAAGTTACCTACTACATACATCAAGCAACTTCTGGAAGCTACAAGTGCACATCTGGCTCTGTTGAATTACAATTACTTAAATAAAGCAATGAAAACTAAACCTAAGGATGATAACCATAATAGGAAAAGATATGTCATTATAAGTGAAAATGTACCTTTATTATATGTCATTATTACACTTACATGTGATTCAACTAAGCTCAGAGAAGTTAGTCACAAATCAATTTGTAAAGCAGTGGAATTTCAGCACATATCAATTGTACACAAATCTGCTTGTATTTCTTTGTTCTATTTGCTTTCTGAATATTGGCATTTTCATCTATAGAATTTGTAGAAGTTTGGATAAGTAAGAGGGGAATAAAAGATTTCTGATTTAAAATATTGAATGGATTACCAATTGTGAAGATAGTGAGTTCCAAAATCAAGTTGGAGAAATTAGGAAACAGAAAGGGAAACCTTTTTAATAAGAAATGGTGGCATTATAACAAACAACAGTGAAAAACCCTTAACTGAAGGCTGATTTGTGTATGCGATATTTAGGATGCAGACATAGGAGGGGGAATCAGAACAATATGAGAGAATATATTTAGAAAAAATCTGTTAAGTTCTCTTCTTACTTTTCCCATATTAAGCAAAGACATTCACTTTATATGTATAAATGGATAGTGTGTGTGTGTGTGTGTGTGTGTGTGTGTTATCGTCAAGTCATACAGAAATAAGGAAGGATTGGGCTGGCATAGGCTTTTATTCCTTTACTTCTGTCTCCCTCAAAACCTGAATAAGATGAAAACACAATGCCTTCCTCCAAATAGATTGATATTATATGTCTGACCATGGGAAATGTGAATGGAAAGGTGAAATTAAGATGGAATAATATCGGTTCTCTGTTCCTGACAATTCCCAGACTACTACAGTTACCACTACTGTTGAGGGATGAACTGTGTCTCCTAAAAAAAGATATTCAAGTCCTACACTTTGGTGCCTGTAATTATGACATTTGAAAATAGGGTAATTTCACATATAATCTAGTTGAGATGAGGTCATCCTGGACAAGAAAGGATACTAAATCCAGTGCCAGCTGTACTTATAAGAAGACCATGTGGTGATATTGGAGTGATGCACCTGGAGCCAAGCAATGTCATGGATTTCTAGCATTCTGAAAAGGGTTGGAAGAAGCAATGAAGGCTCCTCCATGTTGCCTTTGTAGAGAAGCATGGTTTTGACAAAACATTAATTTGAGACTTACAGCCTTCAATTCAGAGCTGAGAGCGAACAAACTTCTGTTACTCTACACTTCCCAGATTGTGGCACACTGTTAAAATTGCCCTTGTTTCAGTCTGTTCTGGCTTCTATAACTAAATAAAGAAAATACCATTCATTCAGGGACTTATGCAGAACACATATTTATGTATCACAGTTCTGGAGGCTGAATGTGTAATACTTGGGCACCAAGAAATCCAGAGCCTTGCAAACTCCAAACACCAAATAGATGATGTTTCTCTCTGTGTTTCTACCTGTTGATAAGAGCAAGGGCCTAAAAGGCTTTTCATAAAGGCACTAATCCCATTCATGAGGTCATTGTCTTTATGACCTTATAACTACAATTCTCCTCAGTCCTGACACTATGGAGGATTTACACACATGAATGGTGGAAGGTAACACACATTCAGTCCAGAGAAAATGCCTGCTACCAAGGAAAACAGATACCTATAGACGTCACTTAAATTTCTTGGGAGGGTCACAGAGTGAACATTGGCTTTTGACCATTAACTATTAAGAGATTTACAGACAGTATCAGATGCCCCAAGATGTTTTGGCTCACCAGCCAAAACAAATTGACAAAAGACAAGAACAAATTTATGACATTGTTTAATGCTAATTGTATTTCTCCTCTAAATTTCAAACTCTTTGGGGAGTGAAGAATAAAAATATTTTGCAAAGACTAAACACAGCTGGAGAATAATCCAGTTTAGAGTAAAAGGTAATCCCAACACTCAGAAGATTGAGTGAGGCAAATCAGCCTTGTCTAACAGTGAGACACTGTCAAAAAAAATTTTAAAAATGGATGCATAGATTGACAGAATTTGCTACATATTCTAAAATATGAATAAAGGGATATTCACATCAATAGTGTTAAGCATTAAGAGTTACTATCAGATGTGAGAAATATAAATGACAAATGATTTTTCAGAAAATGAGGAAATACAGCCCTACATTTAGGTATAACACAAACATAACTCCTGTTTTGATGATGCAGTATATATTATACAGAGAATCATCCTATGAAATTTAAGAACCAAATAATAGAATATTTTTAATTTGGCAGAGAACACAGGTTAAGTTCCAGCTACTTATAAAATATGCACAGCAAATCATATAAACACTTGTGGAATAATAAAAAAATAATAAAAATATTGATTTTATAATTTAAACCACTTTGAGTAAGGTTTTTAAAGCTAATTATTTTGGACACAATCCCTATGTAAGCAGATTATAATTATCCATATAACTGTACTTCCACAATGTGAATATTTCTACATGTTAATATTTATTGAGTTTAATCAATAGAAGACATTGATTGCAAAAGAGTATCTAAGAGACCATTTTAAGTGACTATTTACAAAAAAATTTAAACACATACACACAGAACTAGTGATGCATGTGTCAAATATGTATGAGAAAAACTAACAGAAAATTTTCAAAAATGAAAATTCTATGACATTTTATATAACATGCTAATGTATCTTAAAACATGATTGTGAACAATACACCAAACATATCCCCTGACAGCACCAAACATTTTTACTTCATCCAAAACCTATACATTTTCTTTCAATGAAACAATGTACTTAGTTGAAAACATAATTTTTAAATCATGGTCAAATAATAATAAGGAAAGATAACTTGGTGCCAATGTCATTAAAATTCATTTTAATGAAGAACACAGTACTGTTTTGGAACTGTTTATGATAATATTAAATATATTACCAAACCTAAAGCTGGCTCGTGCCTGTAATCAAAGTACTCAATATGTGATATAAGTGTTTTAGGGACACTTTGAAATAGTATTATCTATTTTATTGGGCAAAAAAGACATAAATAAGTGGAAGATCCTGAACTTAACTGGGTCATCCAAAACAGACTCAGAGTACTGCCTGACCCAACTGTGAGGATATCTTAGTGCTGTTTGAACAACTTGGCATATGGTGAAAGATAGGACCATTATATACATAGATGGACTCTCATGTATATTGCAGCAATGTGTACAGTGCTTAACACTGCACTGCAGAACAATGATCTGTTACACCACTGTTCATGTCAGAAATGTGGTTTATATAAAAACAAAATGAGAACTATTGATGCTCAGTGAAAAAAATACCATAATCCCACTGCACTTTTCTCAATGTGAGTGGAACTCCTAGGACTTTTGTTGACCTGCTTCTTTCCTATGCCTTTACTATAATCAGGTCAGTTACCATCATCTCTACCTGAGAGACTTCAATAACCTTGGAACTCTTTTTCCTTTCTGCCCTTCTTTCTGGTGCCATGATCTACTCTACAACTGTAATTATGTATTTACAAAAATTCAGATCTGATCATGTTAACCTATTCCTTCAAATCCAGCTATCACTTCTAATTACTATAAGGTTAAATACCTCAGTCCTCTACCTTTAACTTGCAGTTTCCACTTAGAAGCTTATTTCTCCAACACAGCATTTTTTGTTTGCAAGATTAATAAGGTATTATTATGATATACAATAAACTTCATATATATATACTGAGCCACTTGGTAAATTTTGACATGTATTGAGCATGTACTTAATCACCAGAATCAAGATGATTAACAAATCAACCACTATCAAAAGATACTTGATGCTCTGTTATAATCTCTTCATAACAGACCACAAAACTGTTTTCAAAATAATTGTACCTTTTTCATTCTCATCATCTCCCTATCTTCACAAACACATAGGATTGCTAATTTTTTAAAAATTAGCTATTTTAATGGATGGGTTGTGCATAAACCTACGGTTTTAATGTCACTACAATAATGAATAATAATATTGAGCATCTTTCTATGCCCTTATTTTTCTATTCACACATCTTTTTCAAAGTGTCTTTGTAAGTACTTTTCCATTTTAAAATGTACATTACTATTTGTTGGGATTTAAGAGGTTTTTTTTATGTAATCTGAATACCATTCCTTTATCAGCTATATTTACCACAAGGATAGTTTGTACACTGACTGTGCATCCTCAAAATAATATCCTTTTAGAGCAATTGCTGGTGATTGAAGCAAGGGCTTCACTCAAACTAACCAAGCAATTTACCCTGAGCTGCATCCCTTAATAATGCCATATGAATAGCTGAAGTTTCAAATTTTGATGAAATCCAATTTCTGTATTTGTTGTTTATGTGTTTTGATTTTAATGTCATATCTAAGTAATCATTGTCAAGCGTTATGACAGATAGATTTTATCCTTTGTTTTCTTGAAGAAATTTTATAGTTTTTAGGTCTTACATTTCAATGCTGATCCATGTTGAGTTCATTTTTGTATGTGGTGTGATGTTTGTATTCAAATTTATTTTGCAGATATGGATAGGCAGATATTCCAGCACCAAATGTTGAGAAAACTATTATATTCTAACTTATAACTGCACTGTCATTGTGCCTTTGTCCTTTATGAGATGGGTTTCTTTATCTACTTTTTACTATATTCTATTAGTCAAATTGTATTTTATACTGGTATTATATTGTTGTGATTATAACAGATTTATAATTCATGAAAGCAGCCACCCATCCCTCCCATTCCTATTTTGTTCTTTTTACATGGTTATTTTAGTATTCTGTATTTTTTATTTCCATATCTATTTCTGGTTTATTTGCATTTGTTTGTGTGTGTGTGCATGCACATGTGTGTGACTGAGGATAGAACACAGGTCTTGCAAATCTTCCTCAAGTTCTGTGAGATATGTCCTCTTCCCTCCATTTGAATTTTGGAATCAGCTTGTCAATTAAACAAGAAAACAATTTGGCATGCTCTGAATTTGATTTGGGAGTGGAGGAGAGAGGGGAAGAGGAAGAAAGAAAGGGAGGGGGACAAAGGAAGAAGCAAAACTACCCTCCCTCAAAGATCTTACATTTTATTTATTTATTTGCAATCCTTGAGTTTGAACTCAGGGTCTACACCTTGAGCCACTCCACCAGCCCTTTGTTCTGAGGGGTTCTTTGGAGATAGGGTCTCATGACCTTGGCTGGCCTTGAAACGTGATCCTCCTGATCTCTCTTTCTGAGTAGCTAGGATTACAGGCATGATCCACTGACACACAGCAGGATCTTACATTTTAATGATGGGAAAGTGAGTGATAGATTTTGAGAAAATAATATGACAAAGAAGTCAATTACACAGTGTATAATCAGAAGGTCCACATTCTACAGAAGAAATAGGCTCTGGCAAAGGGAATCAGAGAGTGGGACAGGAGAACACAGGAGTGATGGTTATTTCACATAGTGTGATCAGAGAGGCTCTTTTTGAAGAGATAAGATTTGAGAAAAGACCTGAAAAAAGTGAGAAGAACATTCTAGGAAGGGAACAGCAAGTGGGCTCATTATGACTGGAGTGGAGTGAGTGAAAGAGAACATGCAATTCATCATGCAAGGCAATGGTCAGTGAACCAATGCAGCCTGCTTTTATAAATAAAGTTTTATTGGACCTTTGTCATAGCCATTTGTTTACGTATTTTCCATGACTGCTGCCTTGCTATGACTGCACAGGGGATTAGCTGAGGCAGAGACAACTTGGCCCACAAGAATAACATATTTGTTGTCTGGCTCTTTTCAGAGAATGTTTGCAGACCGCTGATGTAAGCAGGGCCTTTTAGGCCATTGTAAAGACATTGAGTTTGACTCATGATGAAATGAGAAGCAATTGGAAGACTTGAGCAGAAGAATTACAGGACCTGACTTACACAGTGAAATGATTATCATGTCTTTAGTGTTGACAAATTTTAAGGGTCAATCTTGGGAGCCAGAAAAGCAATTGGGACTACATACAAAAGGTGCACTGAAGTGCCAACCACAGGACAGCACAGCAGATTCAGTGGGGGTACACCAGCATATTGTAAATTCATGAAGGATTCATAGCAATACTTGACATCTGTTAGAAACTGTGTGAACTTTTGCTAGCAGGGTGTTCATAGTTTTAACATAGTGTCATTATATATTCCTTTAAATGCTGCCATATCTTTTTGAAGCTGCGGTTTCATCAGTAAGTGCAGTAAATTGTAAAAATCCTGTGAAAATCATGTGGAACAGGAAATAAATCTGTCAGTGCCCAGTTTGATTACATGGTTTAAGACATAGTACAGTTCACAGTGAGTACACATATCCCATTAGCAATTAATAATTGTTTTTTGCAAGTGAAGTAGAATTGTTTTCTTTTAATATACATGTATTATTTTGCAAATGGCTATTTAGTTGCAGCAGCATTACATGACTTTCTTGTGACTAGTCTAACAAATCACCACAAACTTGATGACTTAAGGGCTGGAGATGTGGCTCAAGGCATAGAATGTCTGGTAAGCAAGCAATTGCAAAGACTCGAGTTTAAGCCCCAGAAAGATAGAAGCAACTGTGCAGTTTTTAATAACCTCAGTCCCTCTCATGCAAAAAGGTCAAACTAAAACCCATGAGAAGCATTTAATCCAGAAACAGAGAACAAAGCAAACCCTAGGACTAGAGGATAGGCAAACCACCAACAGTAAGCACCAGACCTGCCTGACATCAACATTTGAACCAGAGGGAGAGGTACACAAGAGGACTTCATGGTGCTGCAAGGTGTCTCCTGTGGGCCAGTTTGAGAGAAAGAGCAAACTTCCTGGGATTTCGCCCAGTCCCAAAGTGATTACAGTTAATTCTCTGCACCCATGGGTTCTGCATCTGTGGATTCCACTGAATTTGGTTCAAAATATTCTGAATAAAAGTTTTGTCTAAACTGAACATGTACAGACTATTTGGTCATTCTTTCCTCATCAGTATAATGATAAAACCATTTACATAGCATTTTCATTGTATTTGGTACAATAAGTAATCTAGAGATATGTTAAAATATATAAGAATATATATGCCAGTTGTAGGCAAATACGATCCCATTTTACATAAAGGCCTCCAGCATCCTCAAATTTTGATATCTGTGAGAGTTCAAAGAACCAATTCCCTGTGCATAATGAAAGGTGACTGTAACTACAGGGACCCATGATAGGATCTGCAGGCCAGTCTACAGTATTGAAAATGAGCATGCAGAGCTCCTTATCAGAATGCAGCTCTGCAAAGAGGAGATATTGCTGTGAGGAACAAAAAACACAAAGTATAAATCTCCAGATGGGAAACAAATGGAAAATCCCAGAAAACAACCCACTCTACTTTTGAATATTAAAAATAAAAACAAAAACAAAAATGCAGAAGATATGTTTTGGGAAGCTAAAAGAGTGATCCTCAAATTGGATGTGCTGATGTACACTTTTAATCCCAGTTTTTGAGACTGAGATAAGAGGATTAGTTTTGACAGACTTGAGGCCAGTCTGAGATATAGAGAGGGATACAGTCTCAAAAAATATTGGTACTCTCTATTCTTACATGTGAATGGGATAAATAATGTAGCTAGGTGTCACTCAGCACAGAATTCACTCTCACATGTAAGTTACTAAGGGAAACAAACCAATCTCCAACAAATGATAGGTGTATATACAAATGTGCAATATTCAGTCATAAAAAGGAATGGATGAATCTCACACTCTACGCAAATAGATGAACCTTGAAAACTATGTCTAAGTGAAAGAAGACAGATATAAAAAGACACACATTGTATTCCATTTTTATAAATGTCCAGAAAAGGCAGATAGTTTAGTAGCTATCTGGGGTCAGAGAGAGTAAGGGATGGGGCATGACTGCTATAGAGTAGAGGTGTTGCTTTTGGGAATAATGAAAATATTACAGAATGTATAGTGCTGATGGTTGAAAAATGTTGAGAATGTTCTAAATTTCACTGAATTATACCCTTTAAAATGGTGAATTTAATGTTGTCTCATGAAATAATTTTTAATATGTAAATTGCTAGTTCTCCAACACTGACATCCACTACCCCATTCACTCTCCAACTCCCTTCCCTTCCTATAGTACTGCCGTGTATGCCACCCCCTCTTGCTCCCACATGACGTGGGACACCTTTGCACGTGCGAGCCAGCATGCTCCCCCTCGGAGGTGACTCACTGCTCACGTGTGAATTCCTGTCTCCTGGGATGGGCATGGATTCCCAGCAGCCAGTTTTTGTCACGCTCTTGATGGCAGTGGTTGGAAAAAGGCAGCACATGCCAGGGTCAGTGGAGGAGGACCCAGCCCCTGCACTCAATACTTGCCTCCCTTCAGAGACTTGATCTTGTCCACCTATGACCTCCAGATGCTGTGCTCTCAAAAGCCAAGTTGCACACCCATGGGCACTTGAAAGAAATGAGGTTTTCAAAGTCTCGGACCTCAGATTCAAATCATGGCCTTGTTCCTTTGCATGTAAAGTGATCTCAGCCCATTGCTAAACCTCACTAGTAAAGTGGAACAATGTATCTGAAGGTTCATTGAAGTAGCCCATTTTAGTTCCCAGTGAAGGGTGTTGAGAGAATGGTGATTTATATTGCAGGCCGTCATCTGGGTGGACCCAAAGATGTTGCAGTTCATTGGGTTAGGCCCCACGTTATCATGTGCCCCAGGATAGCTGAGCCCTTGCCACTCATGTGGTAGATTCTCCCATATTTTGTATTCACCATTCCCAGCATTATTCACAGATAACCTAAATCTGTTGGAATTCAGTTCTAAATCTAATTTTCTAAAATGCTTGTCTGGTTGTTCATGAAGCATGATTTTTTTTCATTGCTTCTAATCAACTGAGACCCATCTTCTACCATTCTAAACATTTTCCAAATTTTATTCTTTACACCCCAACCTCACACTGTGTCATTTTACCCATTCCTGATTCTTCTTATAGGCCCATGTAATTTCTCCCCTTTCAACCATACTACTTCTGGACCACATGCCTTCCTCTTCCCTCATTTCTTATCCTTTCCCTCCCTTTGTACTCTCAAATTTCAGTTCCTCTTTTTATAATCCCCACTTCTATCAAAAAAAACCACACGTAGTAGCATTTCAAAACTCCAAAGACCTCTTTATTGCTCATTTCTTAATTCTATTACATTACTTCAATTTTATTTTTTAAAATATATCAGAATAGAGAAATCTTTATATTTTTATCTATATTATTTTATATACCTATCTATCTATATGTTTAAATATCTATGTCGATGTATATATGTGAAAATCGTTTGATACTTAAAGGGTACCAACAATAGCAGCTCTTACATTACATAGCCATAATATTGAGAAATTTCCATTTCTCTTTCTCTCTCAATGAAAAACTGCACTTTTCCCAAAGAAGTGTATTTGGCTGCATGCTCGCGCTCTTGCTGAGCCTTCCTTTTCATGGCCTCACGCTCTGGCCGTTGCTCTTTTGTGATGGGGCTTGACATTACTGGCTCAGGAACATTGGGCTTTCTCCATGGAATTGGTTGCAGGCTGAAATCTTGCAGTAGAAATTGGGTTTGAGACTTAGGTGGTGGCTGGAACTTGGCCATAGTAGTGGAAACAGGCTGCCTCTGGAAAGAAGTGAAAGAAGATGTTTTGTAGGGTGCAGGTCTAGCAGCAGCAGACTGAGAGACATTAGGCTGGGTAGGCTTGGTCAAACCTGGTAGAGTTGCATTGAATGAAATTGGCTGAGCTGGTTTGGCAGGACTTATCAAAGATGTGTTGGCACTAGCTGGTTGACATGCATTGACTGCCAGAGATTGAGCTGAGTTAGGATGAGGGTAAGATCCAGTGGGCCTACGTGAGGCAAAAGCCTGTGGCCTCCGAGGAACAGGTCGAGGTTGAGGCTTGTCAGGATTCAGAAAAGGTAAAGGTATCAACTTGACCTTGCCAGGTGGAGGCAGCTCATACTGGGATGGAGAGGGGCATTCATTGCCAGCACTGCTATCTTCTTTCTGGGCTTTGACTTGAGTCTTCTTAGGACCTTTGCCCTCATGTGGGGTATCCAGCCGTGATTTGATAGCTGCAGAATACTGGGAGCCTTTGGTGGTGCTCAAATTTGCCAAAGCCCGACACGAGGATGACCCAATTTTCTTATCAGTCTTCTTCCCCAGTGCATGAAAAACCTGCACTGACTGCAGCATGTGCATACCTAGATAGGTGCGAGGCTTTTTAAATGTCTCCTGGCTAAGCTCGGGTTGATTTCTCTTCCTCTTCATCTTGGGAATCGTTTTCTCGTCTGACTTCACTTTATTCCTTGTCTGCTTATTCTCTTCAACTTTCTTGGAATTGTTTTGTGTGGTGTTTTTGGTCTTTTCTTGCCCAAGGCCTTTAGCCTTGCTGGCCCTACTGTATGCAGCTTTTGGAGGTTTGCAGGTAGAATGCTTGGTTGTGATTACAGTTGGGCTGTCACTGGATACAGCACTGCACACAATCATTTCTCTCTCCAAAAGACACTCTGGGTTGTGACGCTGAATTTTGTCCTTAGGAGCTCCATCGATAAGCTCAGAATCTCTATCCTTCTTCTTTCTGATATAGTCAGTGAGTTCCTTTACAATCCTTGACTTTTTCTGCCCCTGATTCACCTTGGCATCTCTCATGTCATTGGCTTTTATGGTTGTGGGAAATTTGGACTGGTGATGTTCTGCCAATGAGTTGAAAATAGGTGGGAGTTCAATATTCTCCACCAATGCAGCCATGTCCACAAAACCATTGCTACATTCAACCCTATTTTCAAGTGTCCCTTGGTTCTCAAAACTTAGGCTATTCTTGACCAAATTGGCATTTTCAGAATCAGGCTTCTCCTCTTGGTCTAAAGGTTTGATGCATTCCAGAAATTGATGAATGTCAGGGATTTCTAAAGGGAGTAGTGGAGAATCCCGATTGTCAATTGGGATATGGTAGGCCTCCACAGGCTTTGAAAGCTTTGTTTTTATTTCATTCAAATTCTCATGTTCTATTTGTTCCTGGTTAGGAGCTTGAGGCAATGCCAGGTTATTGGTAGAACTTTGGACGGCAGTTAGTACTGAAATATCTCCAAGCTCAAGTGGTGGGTTATTCTCAAGTATTTGAGCATTTATGCTACCGCAGGATGTAAGGAAATCTGAAGTTTGTGGAAAACAAAATGCCTGGCTTGAAGGTTGCAATTCTACAGAAGTCTCTGTCCTCATGGAAGTTTCCATCACTGAAAAGAAATCAAGGAAGAAGTCAGTCCCTGGTAAGTGAGATACTCTTGTCCTGCACACCAACACAGCAACCATGCACCTGCCAACAGTGAGCAAGCCACTTTTATGGTTTTTCTTAAGACCCATGGACAGGACGCTGCATTAGGAAATAGGTCGTGACTGTTGGAGTTGCTGCTACTCCGTTAATGTCATTGGTTTTTGGTTTTCTTTGTATTTCATAGGATTGATGTAAGTCAAATCAAAGTTTGGAAAGATGAAATGTATTAGGCTAGGGTGTGACTGTTAGTAGAGCACTTGTCACTGTACTCTTGGCCCTTGTTTCAATCAGAAACACCATGAAAAAATGAACAAAAAGTGTTTTACAAATACTAGAAATCTCTGCTCCCTCTTTGTGAGTATAAAAATATGTTAAACCATGTAGTAAGAGAAAAAGCAATGTCATTTCTCATGAAATTTATAAACAAGGGCATATGTTGTGCTTACTCACTTTGGACTAGATCTTGAACCCAAAAAATTAAAGAAAATTAAACCATTACTACAATGAAAGGTTTTGAAGTGTTTTCTAAATACACAAAAGCAAAAGATCTTGGAAGGGAATTAATTATTGCATGGAGGTTTTGCCAGGGTAGTGAAAAATGAAGCCTCATTCAGTGTGATTTAAGCGGACTTTTAAACACAACATGAATGACCATTATAGTGCTCTGCATTTTCACTTTTACTTTTTTACTTGCTTATTTGATTGTTTCTTTGTTTTTGGAAGTAGTGGGCATTGAACTCAGGACCTTACACTTGCTAGGCAGGTGCTGTACTAATTGATCCATGGCTCCAGCTCTTGACCTTATATCAAATCTGGAAATGGAGAGCACCGAGTAAGTGTAGTTGTTGAAATCTCAGGAGTTCAACTCTACCCATTTGTGGACCAACCACTACTCATCTGCAGATCTGTCTCTCCTTTTGAATGCTAACCTTATTCCTTTTCCATTTTTTGCTATTTGTACTCACCTTGAAAACTCATTTCTCTGTTGGGTTGAGCAGGCATAGAGTAGTAGATTCCAGAGGTTGAAACCGGTGTTAGGATGTTTGTAGGCTGAACTTTCTTTAGAACCATCACCATTTCTGGTTGACAGATAGAGGACCCACTCCCTCCATATGAAACACAGCCATAAGATTGTAGGCAGAAGCCACGCTCTCCAGATAACGGAGGCCCCAATGTGTTTTGATTATAGTAATAGACATGACTTCCTTCCTGATAAGGAAGTGACATGCTATATGCTTGAGTGGGAATCTGAGATGGTGTTGCTTGAACAAAGTTGGCAGGTAATGATGGGGATAGGGGGACCACCTTATTGGCATCTGAAGCTTTATCATATTGGGTTGTTACAGTCATGGAAGAATTTGCTGTGTCCTGGTCAATAAGAGTCCCAGTGAAGTTTCCAGGTGAGGATGACTTCTTTTCTGTGCTTTGTGCAGTACCCCACTCAAAAATACCTGAATAGGAGGCAGCTGAAGTAGGTATCTGGCTCTGGCCAGTAACTTCAGACAACATAGTTGTGCTAGAATGTTGGTAAATGTAGGCACTACCCACGAGTGGCTGGAAAGAGGTGTTAGAGGCTGATGGCCGCAGCCATGCTGAAGTCATGGCTGGCCCAGAGACTCTGGAGAGGTTGCAGACACTTCCCACTATGGAAGAGGTATTGCTCACCACAGGACGAGTGAGCTGGGGAGAATTTGCAGTTCCAAGTAAAGATGTATTTTGGAAATTTTCTGTAGAAGGAAACAGGGTGATGGAAATTGATGAGATGGACAGACTTTCACTTTGAGGAGCAGTATTATCTTAAGGTTGTTGTAATTAGGAAGTCTTTAGTTCCAATACTCACTGAAACACCAGAAATCAAACAGTTTAAGATGGCTGTCACTGATGAAGTAGGTTGTTACAAACTTATAACTATGTCCTAGAATTGAAGCATTTTAAAACTAGAATATCCTTGGATCCTAAGTCAAAATAAATTCCTAATAGTTTTCAAAAAATATTTTTTGCAAAAAAAAAAAAAGCTATTTAAACTTTCTGAGCCTCAGGTTATTCATATGTAACATGCTTTCAATAATAATAATGGTAACTCATCCAAGAATAAAAGAGACATTTATATATGATTTGTATGGAGAATACATAGTGAGTTCTGCAAAGATAGACAAACTGCAAAGAATTAAAAAGAATAAATAGATGTTAATTAGATTTGAATACATAGCAAGCATAAAATAAAAATTTTTAAAAAGCATAGTAAATATAATAATAAAGGAAGTTCTGTTATCATATATATATAATATTATGAAAATGAATGTTATCTATTCTTTTTTAGTGAATACTATTAACTAAAACAAAACTGCTGTAGAAATGATTTTCAATTTGAAAAATAAGTTTTCGAGGCAGGGTTGAACAAAGTTACCTAAGCTGGCCTTGTACTTGGAATTCTCCCACCTCAGCCTTGGAATGCCTTGGATTTTAGGCACCTACCACCCCACCCAGCCTGATTTTGAATGTCTTTCCGATGGGTACATGTAGACAGAGAAACTCTACCAGTAACAAGTGTGTAACAGACAGAACAATGCAGCAAATGTGAACACTGAAGTAGCCATATTTTGTCTAGACCAATATTTCAATACAAATTGGTATGAATCTTTGTACATCTGTAGTCCCAGCAATCAGGAATGCTGAGGTAGGAAGATTACTTGAGTCCAAGTGTTTGAGGTCAGGTTGAGTCACATAGGGAGATGCCATTCCCACACCAATAAAAAAAACTAAACTAAACAAAATAAAGTTGTAAAAAGTGGAGAGTAAAGCAATAATTATAAAGGAATTCCATTATTGTGTTCATTCATATATCTCTGAGTATACCCAACAAGTAAAAGATATCAATCCTAATAGGTATATATTTCAATTAATATAGCCATATTAAAAAACAGGAAAAATACTTTAAAATAATGCTGAAAGTTCTGAGATTTATACCCAAAATTTAGCTTATATTCACTTCAACTTTCAGTAACAGGTCACCCCAAAAGCTTGAAAAAAATTACCACTAGAATCCACCTAAAACAAAAAAAGTTGGGGGGTGCTGATGTGAAAATTGAAGTGAGGCCCTTGAATGTGGTAAGCATATACTCTGTCCTTGAGCTATAACTCCAGTCCAAACAATTTTTAAATGTTAAAAAAAACCAAGAATTCACAAAATTATTTTAGATAAATGTGGAATTAGAGACGTGGGGATTGACCTTTTATTTTTAGAAAGGTCTTTCTTTTTATTCTTGTGTCTAAAACAGTGACTATTAATAACAATGTAATCTGTTTTAGGAAGAAAATTATTGGTGTGGAGGTACTCAAGTAGTACCAAAACAAAAAGAAGAAAATTATTATAAAATCAAAAGAAACTTTTACTTGAAACTTTATTTTTGACACATTAGGATGCATCAATTTTTTTTGAATTCATGTAGTTTAATAATCCAGGATGAAATAAGACATTAAAAATTCTATTACATCAGCCTTCTTTCTATATAAACCCTATTCTTACTATACTTGTAGGAATAGTCAATCATAAAATATATTTCTAAAATATTCATATTCAAAACTGTCAATTGTCATCTATATCTAGAGTCATTAGAAAAAATGCAAACAACCAAATGTGACTTATCTGAGAAACTGCTTTTACTAGTGATACCCTGTTCTACCCTTAGTCATCTTCCTAATCAATTAATACAAGCATTTTCTGAAAACAACTTCATTTTGCTTTTCTTTGAGTAGATTTTAACTGCTTTTGTGCATTTTTTACAAAATCGATTGTGCTTGTCAACATTCTTTCTCAAATGATCTTTTTTCTCAACAATTTGTCCCTGCTTGACATTCTTATGTTTTCTCTTTCCTCATTTATATATTTTCTTCATTCCCTTCAGTTCCTGTCAGCCTATGCTTAATGTAAATAATCCCCAGCTTTTTTCTCTAGAAAATCTTTACTTCTGATAACCCACTCCTCTCCCTCTTCTCTCCTTATTCCTCTTTTCACCTACTTGAAACATAAAACTCCAAAACACATGGATATTACTTTTAGATCAGAGCTAAATTTGAAATACAAAAGTGGAATCTTAATGAAGGTAGACAGTTACAGATGAAACATCTTGGTATATGAGGCTAGTTTTTAATACCACCTTGGTTTATCTGTTTTTGTTGAAACTAACACTCTGGAAATCTCTGATTTCACTATATACATGGCCTTTAAGACTCAGTATTAGAAAACATAAGGAACAGAACATCAGCAGTCCTGTATCCTCATGTAGCAGATGAGGAACCATTTTGTGATAGAGTAAATAATGTCCCTAGTTACATACCTAGTAAATGTCAAAGCCACAAATGAAATCAGGTCTCCATATTTCTAGTTCAATGCTTTCCCCCCAGTATTCTAAGCTGCTTTGAGTCTACTACTAAATTTACGGTTGGTGAGTTAATCTAATTTTTTCATTATATATAAAAAAGTTTTTTTTTTAAAGTTGTTGTTTTCCTTACCTGACATGATCACGGAAGAGTTAACATCAATTGCAGATACAAGAGATGCGGTAATACTAGAAGATGTCTGGGAAGAAGAAGATAAACAGCTCATTTGTCCAGTATGAAGGACTGATCCAAATTTGTTTACAGATAACTCCATGGAAACCCCAAGATTCTACCGGATGGCAGTAGGTTTGGTGGGAGAATGATGTCATAAAGTAAGCAGATGGTGAAGTAGCCAATAGCGAGATCATATTCCCAACCCTAAAATGGGATTGGTTGGAGAGAATAACATAGGAGCTATAATAGCACCTAAATGACTGAGCTCTGAGTAGGTGAAATCCTGAAAGACAGGTATGGCAGACCCTCCTTCCCCTGTTTCTTATGCATGTTAATTAATAAAGTTATTCATAATTTGTATATCATATTTCACATTTTAATGGATTGTATAACATGGTCACATACTGGATATACATTTAATTCACTTGAGGAGGAATCAAAGTGACATTATTTTGTCGTTACTTTAATTTTTTTATTTTATCATTGTTACATTTACTCACAACGTTTGGGCCACCTCAACACACCCCCACCTCTGCTTCCAGGCAGAACCTGTTTGTCCCTCTTGTTCTGCGATTTAGAAGAGAAAACATAAGATATAATAAGAAATAAACAGCATGTTTGTTAGTTTGAGGTAAGGATAGCTATACGGAGAGATTCCTAGCATTGCTTCCATGCACGTATGTACTACAACCCACTTTGGTTCATCTATACCAGAACCCTTCACTGCTTCCAAGTCCCCTTACCATAGTGGCCTCTGCCAGTTTGAGATTACTATATTCATTCCTTTACAGTGAGTACATGAACTACATTCAAGTTTTATATTTCCTTCTCTTTCCTTATGCCTTCCATGTGCATTCTCTCCTTATTTTGTGATGCATGTCCAATAATATTGCTGCATTTTCTTTAGGTCTATAATGTTGATATGAGGGAGGACATGTCATTTTTGGCCTTCTGACCCTGGCTAACTTTGCTTAAGGTGATGTTCTATAGCTCCATCCATTTACTTGTGAATGACAAATTTTCATTCTTCTTTGTGGCTGAATAAAATTCCTTGTGTATAAATACCACATTTTCTTAATCCATTTTTGGTAGTGGGGCATCTTGTCTGTTTCAAATAGTTTGGCTATTGTGAATAGTACTGCAATAAACATGTGTTTGCAGGTGCCTCTGTAATAACCTGAGTTGCATTCCTTCAGGTTTATCCCTAGAAGTAGTATTGCTAGATCATATGTCAGATGTACGTTAGTTTTTTAAGAAGTCTACATATTGTTTTCTAAAGTGGTTGTATGAGCTTACATTCCCACCACCAATGTATGAGGGTTCCCTTTTCCCCGTGTCCTCACCAATATTTGTTATTGTTGATGTAGCTATTCTAACAGGGGGGAGGTGGAATCTTAGTGTGATTTTGATTTGCATATCCTTTATGGCCAGGGATGGTGAGCATTTTTTTATGTGTTTTTTGGCCGTTGGACTTCTTCCTAAAAAACAGTTCTGTTCACTTCTTTATTGATTCATTGATTTTAGGAAAGTTTAGTTTTTGAACTCCCTGTATATTCTGGTTATCAGTGCTTTGTCAGATGTATAGCTAGCAAATATTCTCTCCCACTCTGTGCATAGTCTCTTCAATTTAGACACCATTTCTTTTGATGTGCAGCAGAATTTTAATTCATGTAGTCTCATTTGACCATCCTTTCTCTTAGTTCCTGGGCCGATTGAGTTCTACTGAGGAAATCTTTGCCTATACCTATTGTTTCTAGAGAATTCCCTATTCTTTCCTTGTAATAACCACAAGGTTTCAGATTTGATATTAAGGTCCTTAATCAACATTGAGATGATAATAATACAGGGTGATAGGCATGGATCTAGTTTCAGTTTTCTGCAGGAAGATAACCACTTTTCGTAACAACTTTCATTGAAGAGGCTATCTTTTCTCTATTGGAATGTTTGGCACCTTTCTTGAAATTTAGTGAGCATAGCTGCTTGGATTTTTAACTGGGTCCCCTATTCTGTTCCACTGGTCTCCATGTGTTTTTTGATCTAGTACCATGTTGTTGTTATTGCTGTGGCTCTGTGGTATAGTTTGAAATCGGGTAATGTAATACCTCCAGTGTTGCTCTTTTTGCTCAGTATTGCCTTGGCTATTTGCACTCTTTTGTGCTTCAAGAAGAGTTTTAGGGTAGATTTTTCAATCTCTGTGATGAATGTCATTGGGATTTTTGTGGGAATTGTGTTGAGCATGTAGATTGCTATTGAAAGTAAAACTAAAAAAAAACTGTCACTTTGCAAATGATTAAGTCTCTTTAAGTCTTAATTAATCTATGGGTTGCATACCACGTTTCTCTCACTTTCTTATTTGTACCTACCTTGAATTTCATGCTTTGAAGAAATCAAGTAGTGTTTGTTCCCTCTACATTTTGATAATCGTACCTTCCTGTGTTGTTACGGTTTTTTTGGTGGGATTGGGGTTGAACTCAGAGTTTCCAATTGCAAAGCAGGTGGTGTACCATTTGAGTCACAACTCTAGTCCGTTTTTCTCTGGTTGTTTTGAAGATGGGGTCTTGGGAACTATTTACTGGAGCTGGCTTCAAATCATGATCTCCCAATCTGAAACTCCCAAGTAGCTAAGATTAAAGAAGTGAGCCACCTTTGTCCAGCTCAATAAAATAATTTTAGTTCATTCATTTTCTGCAAATCAGTGTTAGAGTAACTTTATCAGATTCAGGCTTGGAACACAAATTATTGTGTTTGTGCATTGTTATTTATTTATTTTTGGTCATACTGGGGAGTGAACTCAAGTGTTCAGACTGTCTACACAAGCACTCTGCCACTTAAGACACAGTCCCATCCCTTTTTACTTTAGCAAGTTTTTTTACAGAGTGTCACATGCCTTTTCCTCAGCAAGCCTCAGACCATGATCATTCTCCTTCACCCTCCTAACTAGCCTCTCAGCAAAGAGGAGGACCCACACTCACAAACTTCTGAACAATCATCAAAGAGCTGAGAACAACATCTAAGAAGAGGCTCAGTGCAGGACTCCTAAAAGAGAAGGGCATGTGAGGAGATTTAAATGGGTCACACTTAAGTTGGGGTGAGGGAGAGGGAGAGTTAGCTTAGTCAGTAGTAAATTTTTAAGATGGATTTTGCAGTGGGATCCCATGAACTCTGAGTCTAAATATTCAAGGCTGACATATCTTCTAAGTCTATTAAAATTATTTTCTCTTGCTTTTTTTGTTGTTTTCTTGGTGGCACTAAGGTTTGCACTCAGTGCTTCATCCTGCTATGTCAGGTGCTATTAATGTTTGATGTCACTATAACAGCCCGTGTTTTTTCCTCTTAAATAGTTAGGTAATGATTAAGATTAGTCTTAGTCTTTCTTCACACTTTCCCCATCCTATGTAAGGTGGTTATGAAGCACATACATCTAAAAATGGTTTTAGCTTTTATTCTCTTATCTCTTCTGCAGAGTAGAAAAAGTTAGATGCTTTTTGAGGAATTGGGTATCTGGATGCCTGTAGTGTTAAGTGTCTAGGTGGCAGAGAGGGTGTGCCCCAGTCTCTGTTCTCTGAGGCTGCCCTGGGGAGAAGAGCCAATTGCTGTTAGCTGAGGCCTGGGAAGGGAGGCCAAGGGCTGGACAGCCTATTCTGCTCCAGCTAGGAGCCACTTCAGCCTGTAAGTTAACATTGGCTCCACATAGCCCTGGCCACTGCCACCCCTGTGTGCAAGGAGATGCCCAACAAGTGGCAGGATTTTGTGGTTGCCTGGAACCTGAAGCTTCCAGCAAAACTGGGGGTGAGAGAGGGCAGCCAGGCAGTCATTGTAGCCCAGCATCCACCTGCTGTCACTGCCTGCCTGCACCCCTGGATGCCTGTGCACCTGTCCAGTGGTTCCACCACTCCCAGGGTCTTTGCACTGCTGCCTGAGTGGCTGAAGCCTAGGACAGTGAGAGTTGGGGGTAGCCTTGGTTGGTTGTGCACTGAAGAGATGTCCACAGGAAACTTTTCAGACTCATCTAGCAAGCCCTGATCAGCTTCCGGAAGACCATCAGCAAGATGAATGGCAGGGGTCACATGGGGTGATTGGGGGTCAGGGAGGAGGAGGAGAAAGGGTATAGGTGCTGGTCAATTTGGAGCTTTCTGGATAGGGGATGACGGAGACAGAGTTGAGGCAGGGAAGGATAAGTGAGGCTGTGGGCTGAGACTCCTTTGTGTGCCAAGCCCAGAACTGCTGGTTTCAAAGCTGTCAGCATAAGCTGGGATGTGTCAGAATAGAGGGGTGAGTGCAGGAGCTCTGCCTTGTGACATATGGCTCCCAAATGTCACTCCTGTTCCTAGGGTTCAGGCCAAGGAACTGCAGGGCAAGAGGGAAGCACCACTGGGGCCTAGCCTCCAGTATCTGGAGCCTGTGTGGGTTGAAGTGGGATGGTGATGTCCAAGTTACACATAGGGACTGGGAGACCAGGATGAAGCCTGTCCTGATGCAACTGGAATCCCAGGTCCCAGGGGCCTTGAAAATATAGTCCCAGCCTGCTCCAGGCCTCTGAACCAGAGGGTGGGGAAAAGGAAGTTTTGTATGGTTAGATGAGTTTAAGGTTCCCCCCAACAGAACACAACTGAGCAGAGCTGCATTAGTCCTCTCCCCACTCCATTTTTCCTGAGGCTTTGGCGAGCCTGTGCCATGGGAACATCTTCTTCCCAATCAATGGCACAGTACAAGGATGGAGAGTGACTTTGGCTCCAGAAGGAAGTGGCTAGAAGAGGCACACACTTCTCCCACAATTTCTGAGCCACTCAGGAGCTGAGAATTCTGGCATTGAAGAGGCTCCATGCAGGGCTCCATCAAACACTGAAACAGAGCTTGCTGTCAGTCACTGAATTAAAGCTTTTTATGTCAGGACCTTGCTTTTCTCTCTCTGGACTTCTGTATGGTGTCAGAACTTCAGAGCCCCAGTTTGATCTTGGGGGTTGAGTTGATGTACCTTTTTCCTTGGTGGAGTGATAGCTTAACTGAACTTCAGTCAAGTACATTCCTCTGCAATGTGTCAGAAATGAAAAGGCATTTGGTGAAATAATTTTATCTACTCTCTGTGTTTGACAACAGCCCACGCCAGAATTGATCTGGACTACCAGTGGATATGTTGTTTGTAAGAGAGAACTGTTTGGCACAAAGCATGTTGACTTTGGTATTTGCCATCTGTTGGCCAAAGTGCAATGATTTGTGTCCTGAGTGCTTCAGGAATGCAAGTGGGGAAGATGACTTGGTTTTCCTAACTCAGTGTATGCTGGGTGTTCATGGGGACATCCTCCGATTTGCTCTGAGATAAAGAATATTAACAAATTGTGTTTTTATTATATATTGGGAAAATGGCATACATGGATCTTTTATGGATACTCTGGGGTGATGATGCTTAGGAATAGTGAAAGAGAATTAGGCTCTTGTGTACTTTGTCAAGCTGACAAGGGAGAAAATCTGCTAGCTTTACCTTTTGTGTTTTTAAGGATCATTGATGAATAAATGTTTACATTCTGAATGTTGTACATGCAAAACCAGATTGTCTATATGCTCTTTAAACCAACATAATAAGTTCTAAAAGGAAAGAGAAAGCTGAAAATGCCTATTCTATAGCATGATTTGTGTCTGAGTAGAGAGAAAATGGTGGACATTTCTTTTCACTTTTCTAATTTTATCTGCTTAAAATAAGTTGTGTTTCATCACACACATAGTGGGCTTCAGTTTGTAACTAGAGATGCAATTGCTGGATTGGTGGCATCAATTTGTTACATAGAGACTGAATACTTCCTATGCTCAAGGTCGTGTTGAGGGTGCTGGACATTTAGGGATTCCACTGGCTGTTTGTGGAAGATGGACTTCAGTTTAGCATAAGAGACTCCATGGCCACCCCTCTGAGAGAGGCCTCCTGAGTTGCCAGGCTGTTGGGAAAAGATACCCATTAGAGGCCATGGTGATCCCCTGCCTTTGTTGTAAACAAATAGCAGTGGGTGTCTTCCAGTGACCTGTAGGTACAGAAAAAGGAGTGTGGGAATGGGTTACTAGGAGAGAAAGTCAAGTGAGGAAAGGGTGAGTGAGATTGAAATAGGTGCATAGAAAGGATGAGGATCCCACTTAAGGTGGGGTTAGGAAGAAGGAGAGTCAGCCATGATTCCAGGTTTCCAAAATTACTTAAATGCAGGGCTCTTAAATGTAGGTCAAGTAGTATAGAGCCTGCCTAGCAAATGTGAGGTCTTGAGTTCAAACCCCAGTGTTCCAAAAAAAAAAAAATTCAACTCAAAATTATTCAAATAACAACACAGCTTAGTAAGTGAATTTTAAAATGGGCTTTGTAGTGTACAAATTTCCAGCATAGGATTACATAAATTTTGACTCCAACTATTGCAAGGTCCCAAGTATCTTCTAGGAATATTTGTATTATTTTCTCTTGCTTATTGTTTTGGTGGTATTGGGATTTGAACTCAGGACCTCATGTTCTCTATGCAGGTGTTCTTATGGCTTGAGCCACACTGCCAGTCCACATTTTTTCCTCTTAAATACTTAGGCAATGTTTAAGATTAGTCTTTAGTCTTTCTACACACTTCCCCCATCCTACCTAAGGTGATTATGAAGCATACACATACAAAAACAGTATTAGACTTTATTCTCTATCTTTTCTGCAGAGTAGAACAAGCTAGATACTATGTGAGGAATTGGGTAGCTGGGTACTAGTGTTAGGTTGCCAGACAACATGGGAAGCAGTGTCCTAGTCTCCCTTCTTGGTGGCTGAGAAGGGCAGAAATGTTACAGCTGCTACTGGGGTTCGGGGGAGGGAGGCATATGGGCAGACAGTGTGTTCAGCTACAGCTAGGAGCCTGTGGAGTCTCTGAGTGAGCACTGGTGTCACACAGCCACAGACTGCAGTCAACACTAATGCATGCAAGGAGATGCCCAGCAGGTGGCAGGAGACTGTGGATACCTTGAACCAAGAGAAGCTGGGTGAAAGAGAGCCACCATGCAGGCCATGGTAGTTCAGAGGCCACCAGGTGCTGCTGCATGCATGTGCCTCTGGCCCCCCACTCACCTGTCCAGTGGTCCCTGTTCTCTCAGTATCCTGGTGCCTATCCAGGGTCTGCTGGTACCTTGGTCAGTGAGATGTGCAGGCGGCCCAGGCTGGTCATGTCCTGAGGAGATGGTCACAAGTAACTTTCCACTTTCATCCAGAAAACATTGGACCGCTACAGGAGGACCCTCACCAAACTGAGTGGGCTGGGCCACTTGGGGTGAGTGGGGACATGGAATCTGAGAATTCAGGAGGTAGGAGAAGGAGGAGAAAGCCCTGGGATCAATTTTGTGCTTCCTGGATAGGAGAAGGTGGAGACAGAAGTGAAGAAGGGAAGGGGAAACTGTGCCTGCAGAGGCCAGGCCTCCCTGACACCCCAGTCCTGGGCTGCTGTTTGCAAAGACCCCAGCAGGGGCTGGGCTGGGCTGAGTCAGGCCATTGGACTGAGTGCTCTGAGGCCTGCCTTGTGACACGTGGTTCCAGAAAGTCACCCCTGTACCTTGGGCTCCTGCAGCTGCTAGCAGAGGCTTTGGGAGGGAGGCCTGGGGCCTACATTGAGTAGTGTTCTAGAGAGGAATTGGCCATGGTGGCCCAGGGGCCCCCGGCACTGCTACCTGCTGGCACCCCATGGTCTCTAGTAAAACCATGAGAAGGTTTTACTCATGAGGAATCCTCAATAAGGATTCTCCGATAAGAAAGGAGAATCGGGTCCATAGTTTTGGCAGTGCTACCTAGGGGCATATAATCATAACCTCACATAGCAATGGTATGGCCCAGCACAAGGAACGAAAACAAAAACAAGGCCCAATCATAGCATAAGGCAGAGTAAAAATTTACTTAAACAAAGGAAAAATTTTAAAAGAAAAACAGGGAACATGTATCAATGTGTACTTATTTCATCTCAAGTACTGAGTTCAAGATAATCTAATAACTAATGGACAGCAGAGAATGTAAGACGATCATTCCCTCCACCGCCACAGAACTTGTTAAAGGAATAAATCTATGTCATGATCAGCACATAAGTTTTAAGACACAAGTTGTTGATACTCAGAAGTTTCAAGGAAAAAGAAGACAAAAGTATAAAGATTCATATACATGAATTATAAAGAAAGCTTGTTTAGAATAATTCATTTTCTATTGCTGTTTCACTGTATTTGGTAAAATTATGTTAGTGCTATTAAACCAAAGGAATGAATTTTTTAACAAATGTGACAAATTGACTTATTTTTTGTGTTTTTTTCCTTTTTTTATTGTTCTGTGGGGGTACATTGTGACATTTACAAAAGTTCTTACAATGTATCAAATATATCATACTTAAATTTACCCCCAACATCATGCTCCTTTATCCTCTGTCCTCCGTTCCTGGAATATTTTCTACAGGTCTCATTTTTCCATTTACACACATGTGTGCACAGTATTTGCATTGTATTCACCCTCCTCCACATTTTCCCCACATCTCACACATGCCACTCTTTCCAGACTCCAAACCCTCTGATTCCTATTCTCTGATTTTCATAAAGAAAAAAAAAAGTCACTTTTGATTGTTGAAGAGAGCTATATAGAGAATATACTTGTGACATTTCTATATATATTTGTATTATAACAGGAATTGTTCCATCTTAAGAAAGTGAATTCATTGTTAAAATGTAGCAGTATTAATTTTTAATGACACCTAAAATGAGAAAGCACCAAAAAAATACAGAAGAAACAAGTGAGGAATGTTTTTCAGTTCCAGAAACCTGCTTCTGTGAAAATTCAATAGTATGTACAAGACAGTAGTAGTTCCTAGAATAAAAGGCTCATAATTTGATGAAAGTGTTCCCAGTGAGAACATTCACTATTCTGGCAGATTCCAGATATTCAAATTTCTGACATCACAATGGAAAAATTTACTGGGAGTCTATAGAAATTTTTTTCCATTTTATATCTTTATTGACCATAGGTAATATTTCTGAAAGAGCTATACTTTCAGAATTTACCTCTTGAATACAAAGCACTTAGTTTAACAAAAATATCTTTATTATCTTAATCATAATAGAATTTTTTGTTTAATAAACATTTATAACTTATTTACCAAGCACAGTTTCTAAATATTACCCCATTTAATGTTTTATAGCCCTCTAAGATTGGTGCTGGTATTATCTCTATCTTTTTTTATTCGTGTATTCATATATATCATCATTCATGTCATATTCCCCATAACTTCATTATTAAAAGAAGTCTAGAGAACCTGTAACTCCACATTAAATGAAAAAAGATGACCTACATGTTCAATCATATTTAATATTGTAAGCAACCATAGTATTTACAAATCACTCAGGAAAACATTTGCGAAGCAGAAGCAATTATGCATTTTTTCTTAGTTTTGATATTTGTATGCTCTAAATATAGACAATGGACAAAAACATTTTACTATAACATAGGATAAATAAACACTAAAGACCATATATATCAACACCCAGAACAGCACTATTTAATTTTATGGTATTAATAAAATGAGATAAGGAAGTTTCAAATTTTATGCTTCGTTAAATGTAAAATAACCAGCACTATTTAGTGCCATTCATAACATGCTTCAATTTTTTCTTAATTAAAGTATGCTTTATTTCCAAAAGTGCCCATATGACTAAAGTACTTTAACTCAACAGAAATAATTTTCTTTCTTACACTTTCTTAATAACAACAAATTATTAAAGAACTCTAAAATAAATATACAAAAGAAATTAAGTAATTATAATACTGTAGTTTATTTAATAACATTAGAAGATCATCTACATGATTATCTTAACATCTATAAGACAGGGTTGAGTTAACAGAAGGCAAGTGCATTTACCTGTGCAAAACTTTCATCTTTAGAAGCTATCTATGTGTCAGATTATAATTAACTTCATGTCAGTAGTCCCTAGATTTGCATAAAGTACTCTCCAGTATCAATGTATGATTGATTCATAAGCAATCTGATTTCTCTTTACCATGATGCAACCAAAAGATAAAGGCATAGTAAAATGATAACTCCAAATACTCTTACAGATATGTCCCATTCCTGTTCTTTAAAAAAGTGATTGTATTTTTATGACATTAAACCAATTATAGGGCCAATTAGGATTCAAAGTCAGCTATAAAGGCTAAAACCCTTTATTTGCTTTAATATTTAGCAGTTAATTGTCTGAGAGAGCTTATTTCCACTTATTTTGAAATTTGTACTTTATTTAAAATATAGAGTAATATGTAGTTCAACCAAATACAATGTAAATCTGAACTGCACCTCACACTGCAGGGGAGCCATCTAAATCCTACCTTTCAGCATGCTACTGTAGCTACCATTAAGTGCAGTAAGTTGTAAGTAAGAGACAGAGCAATAGCTACTAACCTTAATCAGGAAGGTAAGCAATGGCAAGAGAAACTGTGGAGGCAAAAAGCAGTCTCTTGAATGTACAGAATGATGTAGTAGAAATGGAGGCAGGCTTTTATCCTAAGATGGTTATATTTACCAAGAGCTAAAGAATGGGTATGCAGCACCTAATATATGCCTCTCTGTTTTGCAATGAAATGAACATGTTAAAAATATTAAGTGGATAAAATATTAAGGCTCATCATTAATAAACAGGAGCTGCTGTCAACATCTTTATCACATTTTCTCAGTGGCTTCTTGAACAGCATTAAAGTGAAGAAAAGTTCCTAGCTGAGCTCAAGGAACACAAAAATCTTCAATGGCTAGTTCTCTTCGAACATTCTTCTCTAGTATCCTTTATGATATCTCCAGAACAACATGCTCTACAAAGTGCAAGAGCTGAACTCCTTTAAAAAAACCCTGATGTTATTCAAAAGATGTAAAAGCCCACTTTCAATGGGGGAAAAGATGTAGGTTACAAATTTCTCAACTAATAATCAAGGCAGCTCCACACATGGATTTTAATGTACAATATAAGTTATAAAATACTTTATTTTAGTTAAAAATAAAAAATTGGTGCTTTACACTTGATAACCACCACACTAACTGATTCCCAACCTTTCAGCCCACAACCAAGTATTCTATAAACAGAGGAAATTTTGCTTGCAAGAGAATTCATAGGCATTAGGAGTAAATTCACCATGCTGGACAGATCAAAAAGATAACCTGGAAAACCTATTGAAGTGAAATAGAATAACCAGATACAGACTGAAACACATAAAGGACCAAAATAAAATAAGGGCGGTATCCCAAATTAGTTAAGTAGTGAGGAATTATTCCATGAAGAGTATTGACCTTAAGGAATATTACTTCAATAAAAGTAAAACCCAACACAGTGTATGTCTACAAAATGTAACCAATCCCTAATTATCTTATTACATGTGACCCCCATTATGAAAATTCAGCTGAAGAGGCATTTGCTAGAGCAAAAATTCTCTCCAGATATTTATGAAGGTGATCTTTTGAAAATCTTTAACTTGTCAAAATAATATATATAGACTTTATGTTTACTGTTTCTTATCTTAAAACATGTTCACTGAAACTCAAAAATCTAGAAGATCCAAGTTCACTCTATCAGAAATACTTAACATTTAATGTGAGGGTAGAGAAATTATTTTAAAAGTGTTTGATCTTGTTTTTATTGGTGCCATATACTAGCTCAAAGGTATTTGAACTACACTCCAGCTTGATATGTTTTAATTTTTATCAAGATTTTAAATAGCTTTAAAATACCTGTTTAATTACATCTTTACTGAATGAAATCATCTTTTAAGTTTGATCTCCGTTTTTAGTAGAATGACTTATTTTGTGTGCCTAAAGTCCTCTTTACAGGAAAAAGCAATTACGTCTTTTGAATGACAGATATATTCCTGATAAAAATGTTCATATCCACAAAGAGAAAAGAATCCTTTAATATTGAACAAATCTACACCAACAGGAATCTGAAATCTACCAAGATAGCCCTTAATATGTTTAGTCACTTAAACCATCAGAACAAATTCCTGTGAAGACTGACCCTCCAGGGTTGTACTAAGATTATAAGAAAGGCGAAAAAAACAAAAATGTATTTTGTAACAGTGAAGGCTATTACAATACAAAACCTAGTGATTTGACTTATTTTAATCAGTATCAGATATGCCTAAGCATATATGAGAATACAGCCTATAAAAATAATCTCCCAGTAGAACTATTCTTATTTATTTCATAAGACCCCCAAACATTTTTAGATTTAATTTAATTGGTACACTTTCAATTCAAACATCATTTATGAACTTTAGGGATGCATGGTAAGTGTCTCCATTAGAAATGGAGATCAAGTCTTAAAGTACTATCTGCAGTCTGTTTCCATCAGAGATTTAGCACTGTCAAAGTCAAAGACAATAAGATTTTGTTCACCTATTGTCAAAATTGTCAGAAGTTCAAGAAAGGTGGATGGGCATAACCAGTGCATGATGTATGCATGTGTGGAAATAGCACAGTGAATCCCATTAATGTGTACAAAGTAATGTATTTTAAATTATAGTAAAAAACTGGGGTTAACAACAAAAAGTTTGCAGCAAGAATATGACTGTAGGAGAAATCAAGTCCACTCACTGCTACATAAGGTTGTATAAGGATGTGAGGATGATCTGGCTGCAATCTATGTTATGACATTGGTCACCAGGGTTGACTTAGCTTATGTGGATAACAAGGTAGGTGTACCTTCTGCCCTCACTGCTCCATTTGCACTGCTACTAGAAGTTGTGAGCTCAAAGAAGACAACCTTCCCAGGCAGACGAGACAGGTTCTTTGGTCAAGGGTGTAGGAGACATTGCACTTCATGCAAGAAGGGACAAATCAACTGTCAAGATCATAAAAACACTGCAGAGTTGAGTCTTGTCAGTGGTCTTCTAATAACTTCCATTGATGTTTGCTTGTTACCATTTAAGCTCAGAAAATTTACACAATTACAATTATGTACGTCCACATATCCGATTGACAAAAATAGATCAAAGACTAGTTGATTAGTTCAGAGAAGGGCCAGCACAGTGATTTAATATAGTAATATAAACACAGTGCTTCCTAAATGCCAATTCACATACTGCTCTTTGTTCACAGAATCAGAAAAACAAGCAGCTATGTGCCTGGCAATCAGTTTGCTATGGAAGAAAACTGTGAAAATTATAAATTTGATCAAGTCAAATCATCACAATATACTTCTTTCTAGAAACTAGTGGAAGAAAAGAACACCAAGTTCAGACCTGGAAACTACAGTGAAACAAGTAAATCATCAAGGGGGAAAAATGATCAAGTGAGGCTGAGGCTTTTTTTGTAATGAAAATGGTAACAGTATTTTCACAACATGGATAGTACAAATGAGGGTTATTTTTCTTTGTGACAAATCTCATTGACCTATCCAGTATCTTCAATAATTTGAATTTATCTCTTAAGAATAAAAGCATCATAGTTCTGATTTGGAAAAAAAGTCAATAAGAATTTTATTTCTGAACTAGACTAATCTTTGGTGCAAATAACTTGAATGTGTTGGCTAAATATTTTTAAAACATCTGAACAGAAATTCTTATAAAGAATTTATATTACCAAAAATAATTGTTTTCCTTCACCTAAAACACTACAGGAAGTCCTTTGAAATTCTTAAAATGATTGAAAGCTAAATGTACAGAATAAAAGAACAAATGTATATATTATTGGGAACACTCTTATAAGAGAGATCAAAACATTAACATTTTTAAATCCAATTACTTTTCTTATATAGGTCCTGCCTTTACATATCCACATAAACTAGTAAGCACTTAAAACCTTCCATAGGAAGGCCAACTATGCTGGGTCATGCCTGTAATCCCAGCTCTGTGGGAAGCATAGAAGGATTACAGGTCAAGACCAATCCCAAGCAAAAAGTGTGAAAAAGAACTGAAACAAAAAAGAGATGGAAGCATGGCTCATGCAGGTAGAGGATCTGCCTTATAAACACAATGCCCTGAGTTCAAACTCTCAGTACCACTAAAAACTAAAACTGATAACCATTCCTAGGCTCTCAGATACTCAGTGGGAAAGATGGCTAGAAAAGCATTCCTAGTAGTTTTACCTCTGTTTCCCTAAGTACTATTTAAATAACTTTTTGCCATCTTGTTCTTCTTTCAAGCTTCCTGTTCTGCACTGTCCAATGGCAATCTCCAACCTTTAAAATTTCAGCCTATAAAGGCAAAAATTTCTGAAATAAATATGGGCTTAAATGACCAAGAGCTGGCACTATGTCTGTGCTCATAGAAAGCAAGCTAAATGGAGTCTCGATCACTTCCCTTCAGCTTAGGCTTGTTTCCAACTATTCTACTGAACCTCCATGGCTGCTTTAATAGTCACTTCTAACACTGCCCTAACCTGTATGTACATAGGAAGAACAGCAGTGAGTTGGAAAAAGAGATGGTGGTGAGAGGACTGCTTCCCTGGGCCATACCTCCACATCAGTCAACAACTTTTGGTTCCCTAGCACACGAGGGACTCTTATCCACCCTCTGTTAATTGAGGTGCAGGTAGGTGACTCAACCATCCTATATGCCAAAGAGATGATAAAGACTCTATAGAGATCATCCCAGGGCATGAAATTATTTTAGTATTTTTCAACAAAAACTTTGAAGTTTGCCAGTTCCTACAATTAAAAAAACAAACAAAAAGCAGCAACTAGTTCAGGACTCCTTTCTTTTTTTTTCTTTAAAAATTTTTAAGTGAGACCGTTTTTACTCTTTTTGTAGTTTTCAGGCAAATTTTGCTCTCAATTACAGTTCTTTTTTTTTAAATTCATTTATTCACATGTGCATACATTGGGTCATTTCTCCCCACTGCCCCCTCCCCCACCCTCTCCCTCCTTTCCCCCTCAGTTCCAGGCAGGTCCTATTCTGCCCTTATCACTAATTTTGTTGAAGAAAAGAGACAAGCATAATAAGAAAGACAAAGCATTTTTGCTAGTTGAATTAAGGACACCTACACAGAGAGATTCCTAACATTGCTTTCGTGTACATGTGTTACGACCCATGTTGATTCATCTCTAACTGATTTTTACCCTGGTTACTGATCCCCTTCTCATGTTAACCTCTGTTGCTTTAAGGTTTCTGTATTAGTTCCTCTGGAGTGGGGACATCCAATGCTTTCATGTTTTGGGTTTTCTACCTATTTCTATATCTCCCGTATGTATTCTCCCCTTGTCATGTGGTCCCATTCCAACCACATTGCTGCATTTGCCCTAGATCTAAAGTCAGGACTCCTTTCAACCCCCTCTTTTAATACACATTTCTAGTTAGCTCCCATCACCCTGTGTCCTTAATTCCAGTATTAGCTTTATGGAACTTGTCACAATACCCAATATTTTCATCTTTCTAAAATACTTACTCCTAGTTAACACAGTGCTGTTCCTCTTCAAACATTCCCTTACCCTGATAATTCCATCCTTACCCTCCGCATTTTGGGGTATTTGACCTTACCGGCCAGTAATGGATGCTCATGACTCTTACCATTTCTGTGGTGATAGGCATTTAACAGAGGAATGGTGAGTCCACAAATGTTTGATGCAGAATGTAGAGTCTTCTTCAACTCTGCCTTGAACTTGAAAAGGGAAAGTAGAAATGTTGAGTAGAAATTTTTTTTTAATTTTATGAAGTAATCCCTCAAACTTTGAACAAGCTTGTATTTTAGCAGATTGATGAATTATATTCTTTTTATATCTGTGCCCTTCATCATTATTATCATTTAATATTTGGTACATTTGTAATTCAATTCTGAATAATTATGCAAAGAGAAATTCAGATAAAAGAGAATTTTGGTTTCTAACACCATGTGCTAAATTCTCTGAGGTTCAGAGATTTACTAACAGCAGGCATGAGACTTAGAAAACCTGTTCTCAGTAAGTCCTGCTGCAAAGTTGGCCCTAGCCTGGCATCTTAGAAGTTAGCCTTTAGGAAATTTCCTACCATTCACCTATGATGCAAAGTGTTTATATACTGTTTATAAAAAATGTTTCAAGCTGAATATCTGCTTGTCTTGTAAGAGTCTGGAATTTTGGTACATGTCATGCAAAGGGCACCTAGTAATCAGTCTTCAGTAAAACTCTGGGTACCAAGTTTCTGCTGGTTTTTCCTGGTAGACATTTTTTTTTGTAGCACTGGGGCTCGAATACAAGGCCTTCAACTTGAGCCACTTCACCAGCCCTATTTTTTGTGAAGAGTTTTTCAAGATACGATCTAGAAGAACTGTTTGCCTGGGCTAGCTTCAAACAACCATCCTCCTGATCTCTGCCTCCTGAGGAGCTGACTACAGGCTTGAGCCCCTGGTGTCTGGTCCTGGTAGATATTTTACTCATGTTGTCACAATTCATTGCCAGAGGAATTAGGAATGCCCCACGTGACTCGAAATGGAGAAGACTCATGTAAGCATGGACCTGGATTCCTGCAGATTTCCCTCCAAGAGTCTGCTGTAATCAATCATGCCATCAGTATAAGTATGTGCTGAGTCTTGTACATCCTGCTACCAAATTACCAAGCATGGGTACCATCATCGGGACTCCCTCACTATGGGGACCGTAAATTTCTTACCACCTTTAGAAATTTGGTAATCCTTCTGATCATTTCATCTCTGCCATTAATTACTACTTTGTCTTACTTGATGGAATAGGCAAAGCATACCATACAACAGATTCTCCTGTTGGTAGAAATTTTAGTACCATTCTTTCAATTTTATCACATGCTATTTTGCCACTAAGTTTTCCTTTTGGTTTATGTGACAATAGTGAATGGA
The DNA here is from genome assembly GCF_047511655.1 of Castor canadensis. Taxonomy (NCBI): domain Eukaryota; kingdom Metazoa; phylum Chordata; class Mammalia; order Rodentia; family Castoridae; genus Castor; species Castor canadensis. Next base: position 56,867,786 of record NC_133400.1, read on the forward strand.
GCAGTCACTTTTTATGAGATTTCAGGAACACTTGCCAATTTGTCACTAGTGGCTAACAGGTGCTGTACTGGGTTTGTTTTGTTATAAGCCTAGCTTCCAAATTATACTTGAAAATTTTAGTTTTTCCCAGTAAATAAAATGTCAAGAGACAGAGAAAAACCCACACTATTTAGTTAACAAAAAATTAAGCTATTCAATTAAATTCATAGACTCTACCTGTTTTATTCTGATACTTTAGCAATTATCTCAGGGTACATTAAGAAACTTACAGAAGGTCCAATTGCACTTTTCACTCATTTGAGTTAAATTACTTAAAATAATGAAAATTGCACCAAGTTATTTAAATCCAAGAAAGATAATCATAATAGTAAAGGATCCATTGTTTCTAAGTTAAAGTATGTCATTTACACATATCATTATTCCCATATTACACATGATTAAACTGGGCTCAGAGTAGTTAGTCACAAAACAACTCATAAAGGTAGTGAGTGTTAATGGAATTTTACTCAGCTACTAAAAGGAGTGAAATCTTGTCATTTGCACGTAAATGGATGGAACTGGAGAACATCATCTTAAGCGAAGTTAGCCAGGATCAGAAGGCCAAAAATTGTATGTTCTCCCTCATATGCGGACTTTAGACCTAAAACAAATGCAGGAATATTATTGGACGTGGGTCACATGCTAAGGGTAGAACGCATACATGAGGAATCGGAAAAGGTGGGAAACCCAAAACTTGAAAGTGTTTGATGTGCCCACTGTAGAGTAGCTAATGTAGTAATCTTAAACTAACAGGGGCCACTATGGGAAGGCGACCGGGAAGAGGTCTGGTAGATATGGACCTATTTGAGTCTTAATACATATGTGCATGGAAGCAATGCTAGGAATCTCTCTAAATAGCTATCCTTACCTCAAACTAGCAAAAACCCTATGTCTTTCTTATTATTGCTTATGTTTTCTCTTCGACAAAATTGAAGAAGAGAGCAGAACATGTGGGTGGAGAGAAGAGGGAGAGGGTGGGCAGCAAGGGGGAGAAATGGCCCAGCTGTATGCACATATGAATAAATGAATAAAAAAAGATAGTTAGTATTAAGGTTAGAATTTCAACATAGATCAATTTTGGTAGAAATCTTGCTTTCTTTCTATATTATTTGCCCTCCAAGTTTGGCATTTTTATCAATGGAATTTATAGCATTTTGTGCAAGTGAGGTTGGCAATAAATGAAAAGATTTCAAATTTATATGGATGCATTATCAATTACTATGAAGATGGTGAATCCCAACATCACCTCTGGGAGTCTTAAAAATATAGAAGGAAGCATACTTTACAACAAATGACATTTAATAAGGTGAGAAATCCCTAACTGGAGGCTGAATTATGTATGGGACATTTATAATGGGAAAACTGGGGGAAAAAGACAGAAACAGCAGTGAGACGATACATTAAAAAATTGAAAGCCTGGTCTCACTTTCCCTCATATTAAAATAATATATGTCCTTAATATATATTATTATTCCCAAAGCCATGCCAGAATAAGACTAGCGTAAGCTTTTGTTCCTCTGTTTCCCTCTCTCTCCAAAGCTGATTAAGATCCAGAACATGTTTTGTCCTAAAGAATTTAAAAATATATGGCTGACCATGGGATATGGATGGAGGGGCAAAAATAAAGAGGAATAACGTGGGTTTCCTGTTGCCTAGTTCTGTCATTGTGGGTTAAACTGTATCTTCCCCCAAAAATATATAAGTGCTAACCCGTTGTACCTGTAAATGTGACATCATTTCAAAATATGTCTTTTCAGAGACAATCAAGTTAAGCTGAGTTCATGATGGACTCTGGTGGGTCCTAAATCTATTCACTGGTGCTGCTGTAGGAAGTTCACATAGCAAGAAAGGATTTTAGACAGGTGCACATGAGTGGGCCTTCATGCTGGGGACTGAGAAGAGGAAAGGCACAGGAAACAGTGAGACAACATATTTAGAAAAAAATTTAAATTCTACTCTCGCCTTCCACCATATTAAGCCAATATATGCCCTTAATATATGACATACAAGACTGAGATATTCTGCTAGAAAACAGCAGAAGAGATGAAGGAGAAGTGATAGAGGAAAAAATGACAGAGAATGAAAAATAAAAGTTAAATGATATGTAGAAAAATCACGTAAATACCAACAGTGAAGTAACAAGAAGTCCAGAGGGAGAGAAAAAATAAAATGGGCAGCAGGAAATACTGGAAAAAAGGAGAACCATTTCTCAGAATTAAAGTGTAATAGAACAAATAGATGAAAAGTGTTCACAAAAGACCAAAAAGGATAAAAATCAGTTACGTGCATTATAGTGAAAAATAATAACCTCCGAAACATCTAAAAGTTTTCAAAAAAGAGCATGTAACATAGAAAGGAGGAAGAATTGATTTGCTTTCAGCTTTTGATAGCTTTTATCCGAAAAAAATTGTATATTTTGTCTAAATTTCAAACTCGTCGGGGTCTGAAGAACAACATGTCGGAAAGAATGAAAACAGTCCAGTGAAGGTGAAGGGATAAAAATGCATGCAAAAGCTAGCAACATTCCACACATACTCTTGAACATGAGTTAAGTGAGAAGCATATCAATATTGCTGAGCACTGAAAGTTAACACCAGATTTACAAATGTAATTAATTAGCAAGTTTACAGAAAATGAGGAAATGTAGGTCTGCAGTTGCTCATGACATAATCACAATCCAAGCTTTGAAATATAGTATCTAGTGTTCAGAGGACCATCGAAAAATTTTAAGAGCCTGATAATGAATTTTTTAATTTGGAAGAAATCATAGAAAAAGTTCATGGTATCCTGCTACCATATTTATGTAAAATATACACTAAATCAAATGACATAATCTATCATGTACTAAAACAAAAAATTAAAAATGATGTTTTATTAAAATTAAATCATTTTGCACAAGGTTTATAAAAGCTAATTATTTCTTAATTATTTTGAAAACAATCCCTAGTGCAAGCAGATAACAATTACTGGTGTTATTATGTATTCCCATAATGCAAATATTTCTACATGTGAACATTTTTTAGGAAGTTTGCCAGTAGAGGACTCTGCAGGTAAAAGATCATACACTTAAGAGACTATTCACAAAACAATTTAAACATACACACACAGAGCCAATTGTACACAAATCAAATAATGCATCAGAAAACATATCATTCTCAAAAATGAAAATTTTAAGACTTTTTATGCATATACATTCTTCAAATTTTGTGACCAATACAGCAAAAATATCTTTTGGTGGCACTGGAAAGTTTTCCTTCAACTAAGGACTGTACATAATTTTTTGTTTCAATGAAAGACTACAGTTAGTTGAAAACACATTTTAAATCATAGTCAAATGAGTTTGAAAAGATCATTTGATTCTAATGTCACTGAAATTTATTTTAAGGAAAAACATGATGCTCTTTTGGGAACTGTTGGTGAAATAGTAAATATGTACATTATGAAAATTAGATGTTACCATAAGGTGCACAGCTGTAATCCCAGCACTGGGGAGGTAGAGGCAGAAAGATTGGGAGTTTGAGGCTAGCTTGGTCTACATAGCTAGACCCTGTGTTATTTCTGAATCCCCACAGAAATTACTTAAACCAAATGCCTCATTGCAAATTATATTGTTTAATCATGACTTATTATTTTAAGTAAAATCAATGTTAAGAAAAATGATGCCAGAGTCTTTGCTCCTGTTTCCTGCATGGGGAGCAGGAAATTTTTCTCTCTTTTCTCTCTGCCCCCACCTTATCTATACTTTATCCTGTTACACCAAAATAAATCCTTGCTAAAACTTTAAAAAAGAAAAATAAAAATGATGGCAAAACTACAATGAAACTTACAAAGTTGAAATGCATCAAAAGCAGATCCAGGGAACTATAAATATTGCATTGAAGCATCTAGTTAGAAGACAGAACACACATATAAGACTATGTCATGTGATACAGGAGATGTTGGAGTGATGAGTGTGCAAGCCAAGGACACTAAGGCTGCCAGCATCCACCAGGAGCTGGGAGAAGAATCCACATTCTCCCTAGAGCCTCCAGGAGGCCCCAACCCAGAGCTGTGAAATAAATTTCTCTTTCAAGCCACCAAGTTTGCCCTACTTTTGTTTCTGTAAACTATGAAACACATACGCATGTGGATGGAAATAATCCAATGGAGAACAAAACGTTTCACTGTCAGAGATTAAATTACTGGGATAATAGCCTTGAGTAAGCAAGAAAGGATTTTTAAAACAAATGCAGCAACTTGCTTCAAATAGATACAAAACGTTTACTTATGGGGACTTGACAGAAAGGGGAGCCGAGATTGTACATCAAGAAACCAGTAGGAAAAGAATACAACACTCACGTGCCACGCACTCCCCACAAATACCCTAACAAATGTACCCAAATGCCCACAAAAGCACACAAATAATGGACTCATGGGAAAGGTACTATGATATTTCTTGATAATAAGAAAATGCTGAAGGATTTTACGGATTTGCTGCTTTCATCCACTTTAGCCCAGGGACGGTAGCCACAACCTCAGAATGCCTAGGGAGTCAGAGACTCAGGGCGCCCAGGCTGCAGATGGCAAAACCGCAAAAACAGAGAAACTGCTGAAACCGCCGAAACCGCCAACCGGGCGGCACTGGAAGTGCAGGGCAAGTCCACCAAGACCAGTAGGTGTCCCACAATGGAAGAGGTAAGGCGGCAACAGATGTGGGGTCTCCGAGACAAAGACAACGTAAAATGGCTGAGAGGACGCCAAAGGAGAGCTGTGCCCTGAAGCAGTCTTACAATATTATGACTGCAAAGTCATGATTATGACTTCGCAAGATGTTCCAAACTATCAGGTGTATCAACTTAGCGGTGGAGTGGATTTTGGGGACAAAGGAAGGATTTTGTGTATGTGTAACAGAAAGTAAAGTATTGACAATCCAACTCAGATTAATACTTTTAGGTTATAAAGTCTAACGAACCAACAGTGTCACTAGCATGAATTGTGAGCTGAGTATTAGCTGATGGATGAATAAACAGCTAAATATATGAATGGTGTGTATTGAGGATATTATAAAAAGTAAAATTAAAGCTATAGAATCTATGATCCCTTTGAAAAAGGGATTAAGAAATAGTAGCCATGGGTAAAGGTATCCTTTTGACCCAAATCAGCTCTTTTCAGAATGCCTGTGCCTTTGCTTGTATAAAAATATGGATAATTGACACTCTATACATTTAGCATGTGATATAAATATTATAGGGAACACTTTGAAACAACATTATTTATTTTATAGGTCAAAAAAGAAATAATTGCTATGGAGGACCATGATGACTTAATGCTGTCATCTGAAATAAGCTCAGAGAACTGTGAGGTGACTGATGCTGACTATGAGACTATTTTGGTTCTATTAGAGAAACTTGGGATGGAGTGTAAAGGTAAGACTGTTGCATAAGGCTTTTTAGATATATTATAGAAATGTGTGCACATATTTCCTCACTGCACCATATAATATTGATGTGTTATAGTACTGTTCACACAGGTATGTGCTTTATATTAAAGTAGAATACAAGGGAGACCTGGGGATGTAGTTCAGTGGTGAAGTGCTTGCCTAGCATCTGCTAGAAAGCCCTAGGTTTGTCCCCAGCATTACAAAAACAAAGAATGCTAAAAAAACACCTATTGTTTCCAGCCAAAGAGAAATTTTAATTCCCATTGCACTTTTCTCAGTGTGAGTGAAACTCCCAGGATTTTTGTTGACTCTGCTTCTCGCACTCTTCTTTACCATGATCAGGTCAGTTTCTATCATTTTTACCTAGAATCCTGTAGTAACCTTAAAACTCTTTCCCCTTCTACCTCTCCTCCTGAAATCATGATCTACCCTGCAACTATAATTATAAATTTTTTAAATTTCATATATGATCATGCTAACCCATTGATTAAAAACCAGCTATCCTTTCTCATCGCTATAAGTTTAAAGATGTCACTCCTCCAACTTTATCCTCCATCTCTGTGTCCCAGCCTCTGTCTTATGTGTGTTCTTGCAACCTAGCTTTTTGTTTTCAGTAGCTTTACTGAGGTATAAGTGATATATAATAAACTGCAACTGTATTAAGTGAGCAATTTGATAACCTTCAACATGGGTCAAACATATATTTAATCACCATAATGAAAATGGTTAACAAATCCACCAGCCTTTGTGGATGTATTCCCTTGTGAATGGACTGAGAACTTTTCCAAACAATGTGTAAAATTTTACATTCCCATCAGCAGTATACAGGAGTTCCAATTCCCCACTATCTTTACAAACACATAGTATCCTCAGCTTTTTAAATAGTCTTTCTAATGGGTGTGCATTGTGCACATAAATATGGTTTTAATATGCAATATATTGATCCCTAGTATTATTGAGCATATTTCTATGTGCTTATTTTCCATTGTATATCTTCTTTGGTGAACTGTTTTTGCAAATCCTCTGGCATTTAAGAATTAGATTGTTTATGATTTGTTGGGCTTTAAGACTTTGTTATATAACCTGGATACCATTTCTTTATCAGCTATATTCTTGCAGACATTTTCCCCCAGTTTGTGAATTGATTATTTTTGGCAGTATGGAATATGAACTTACAGCTTCAATGCTTGATGGCATGCATTCTACCACTTGAGCCACACCCTGGCCCTTGATTATCTTTATCTTTCTTTCATCAATTTTTGTTCCCTGTGTCAGGGATTGAACTCAGGGTATTATGCATGCTAGGCAAGCATGCTTCCATTGAGCTACATCTATAGCTTTCATTATATCTTATGAAAAAGAGTTTCAGATTTTAATGAAGTCCAATTTATATATTTGTTCAATTATAATTTTTGATTTTTGTATCATATGTATGAAATCTTCACCTAACACAAGTTTAGAAGATTTTTTCCTATGCTTTCTCCAAGAAGTTTTATAGATTCAGACTATAAGTTTGGATATAGGATCTATTTTGAGCTCATTTTTGTGTTGGGATGATATATGGATCCAAGTTCATTTTGTAGATATGATCCAGCTGTGGCAGCACAATAAAGTGAAAAAGCTATCCATTTTTCACTGCACTGACCTCATGACTTCATCAAAAATATTTTGACTATTCATGTATTGGGTGTATTTCTGCATTTTCTGTTGTATTCTATTGACTGATTTATCTTTCATTTTACCAATACCATGATGTTTTAAGTAGCATAGGTTTATAATACTTCAAATAAACCCATTATCCATACCATTTTGTTCTTTTCCAGTGGTTATTTAAGGGTTCTAGATCCTTTATTTCCATAGTTTTTTGTTCGTTTGATTGTTTTTGTTTTTTTCTGTGGTGCTGAGGATTGAACTCAGGCCTTTTTCATGCTCCTCAAGTGCTCTTTCACTGAGGGCAATTCCCAAACCATCATATGAATTTTAGAATCACCTTGTCAATTAAAAATGGAAAACCTGCTGTCCCCTGGAGAATTACATTGAGAAGAATTAACATCTTAATAATAACTTTTGGAGCTCCTGAACAATGTGTATACCTGTGTTTACATATGTTGCATTTAATTTTGTCAAGAATATTTCATAGTTTATAGTGTTTTTTGTAGTTCTGGGGATTGAACCCAGGGTGCTGCTCATGCAAGGCAAGCACTCAACCATGGAGCAGCATCCTGAGTCCTAGTTTTTATTGTTTTAAACTTTCCCTATTTTATTAAATTTATTTTAAAGATATTTTGATAAAGTAGTAGGTTTTTCTTTTTAAAAATATGTTTTATTTTTAATTGACACACAGTAATTGAACATATTTATGGAGTACACTGTTATGCTTCATCACATATATACAATATGCAAAGTTTAGGTCAGAGTTACTGTATGTCTGTCACTTCAGACATTAATCAATAATTTGTTTTGGGAAACTTCCAATTCCACTAGCTATTTTGAAATATTGAATTAATTATTATCACTTACTATCTTTGGAAGTAAGTATCTATGGAATATTAGACATTATCCTTCTGATCCAACTGCCACCCTGTATCATTTAGTCATCCTCTCTCCATCCCCCTCTTCCACACCTCTCTTGGAACCACTGTTATGTTCTTTACTTGCATGAGGTTTTTTTTGCATGAAAGCTGGATAGAGGTTTATCATTTCTGTGGAGGTTCTCTAAGTGTTTGATTTCAGTATCTTTCTCTGTTTTCTACTTAATTGATTCTACCTTTGGTAGTATGTTTGGATACATGCTAACAAATACCATAATCTAGCTCATAAATAGCATAATTTTTCCTCCAAAGCCTAGAGACCAGGAAGTCCAAATGAAGATGTAATGTCTGGTTAGGGTCTGCTTCCTGGTCAATTTCTTGTTGCCTCACATGACAGAAATAGTTAATGAGTTCTGTAGGGTCTTTGTTTTCTTTCAGTCATTAATCATATTTATTAATTGTCACATTGTAAATATTTTCAAATAATTTCCAATACTACATTTATATGTTTTCAAATAATTTCCAATACCATGTTTAACAAATGGGTCCATTTTAAGAGCACTGGTATGGATCTAATCTCTTTACCTAATCACTTTCTAAAGGCCCCACCTTTTAATACCATCGGTTCTGTGATTAGATTTCAGCATATGAATTTTTCAGGAACACAAACATTTGGATTATAAAAATGTTTATTACATCCTTGATCTGTTATGTTTGGGTTTAACTTGGTCTTTTCTATTTTGTTTTTCATTCGATTTTTTAATTAGCATACAATAAGAACACAAGGAAGTTTCATTGTGGTAATTCCATATATGTGTAAAGTGTACTTTGAACAAGTTCACTCTAACCATTATATTTCTATACCCGGTTCTCTCCTCCCACCCTTTCAAAATAGTGTGTGGTGGGTTTGATTATGCTGTCTTCATAAGTCTATATGTAATGCAGTTCAATCTTCTTCACCACTCACTATTCTGTTCTTTCCCTCTCTGTCTTCCTACTGATTCCTCCACAGATAGTCCCTCTTTTCTATTCATGTCACATTAATCTTATCATTGTAATCACCATTATCATTTTGGGTCTAGACTACTTAAATGAGCAGAAGTGTGTGGCATTTGGCTTTTTGAACTTGGCTTATCTCACTTAATATGATTATCTCCACTTCCATCCATTTTCTGCATACTTTTCTTAGCCATCCATTGGTTTTTGGGGACCTCAACTGATTGCCCAGTTGGATTTTGTGAACATAGCTACAATACCAAGAGCATGAAAGTATCTGTCCTGTATTTATACTTCTTTGGATATATGCCCTAGAATAGTAGGTTCTTGATTCTGTTTATGTGGTGTATTATATTTTTTAAAGTTTATGAGTGTTAAACCATCCTCAATTCCATGGAATAACACTAATCATGGTGTGTGATCTTTTATGATCTTGTCTTTTAACCTAATGATTATGTTGTTTTATGATCTTACTGTTCAGTTTGGTTTGCAAGTATTTTATTGAGAATTTTTACATCTATGTTTGTCAAAGAGATTGATCTATAATTCTCTTTTATTGTTGTGTTCTTTTCCTGTTTTGGAGTCAGTATAATATTTGCTTCATAAAATGAGTTTGATAGCATTCCTTCACGTTATTTCATGGGAAAATTTGAGAAATATTGGAATTATTTTTTCTTCAAAGTTCTGGTAGGATTCCCCAACAAAACAACCAGAGCATGGGCTTTTCTATGTTGGCAGCCTATTGTGGTTTCAATCTTATTGTTTGTTATACATCTATTTAAATGGTTTGTATCCTCTTGGCTCAGTTTTGGTAGGTCAAATGCATTTAGAAATTTATTCTTTTCTTTTTCATTTTCTAGTTTATTTTAATATAGGTTTTCAAAGTATTCCCAAACAATCCTGTCATTTCATTGGTATTTTTTATAATATCACTTCTTTGTCTGTAATTTTATGAATTTGCATCTTTCACACCTTCTTTTAGTCATATTGGCTAAGGTCTTATTAATCTTATTTATTGTTTCAAAAAACCAACTTTTTTCAATGATTCTTTGTATATTTTTAGTTTCTATTTCATCAATTTATGCCCAAATCTGTATTATTTCTTTCATTCCACTTGTTTTGGTATTGGATTATTCTTGTTTAAAGTGCATGATTACGTTATTTGTGATATCTCTGTTTTTCACTAATAGTGACCTGTATCTTCTGGTTAATTTTGTTTTGAAGTCTGCTTTACCAGGTATAAGAATAGTCATTTCTTCCTGTTTTTTGGATCCATTGTTTGGAAGATCTTTTTCTACCCTTTCACCATGTTCCACCTTTCCATTGTTTGTCAATGAGATGCATTTCTTGTAGGTGAGTCTTGCTTTTTAATGCAATTTGTTATTCTGTGTCTTTTGATTGGAGAATTGAGATCACTAACATTCAGTGTTATATTGAAGGCTATGTAGCATTTTCTGTCATTTTGTTGTTTTTCTCATATTTACTTTTCCCCTTTTCCATGTTTGCTAAGCTACTTGCCTAGTGGGGTTTATTCTTTCTTGTGTTTTCCTTGTTCTTCTAATCTTCTTCTTCTCTCTATAGGATTCCCTTAAGTATCTTCTGAAATGCTGATTTGGTTGTCATGAACTGCTTTAGTTTTTGTTTATGGTGGAAGGTTTTCTTTCTCCTTCAATTAGGAAGGATAGTTTTATTGGATACAGTAATCTCAGTTGATAGCTGTTTTCTTTCAGGGCTCAACATATATCATTCCATGCTTTCCTTGCATTTAGAATTTGTAATTAGAAATTTGTTTTACAAATAGATTTGCCTTTACATGTGACTTATCACATCTCTTTTTGCAGCTTTCAATATTATTTTCTTGCATGTTTATTGTTTTAATTATATAATGTCAGAATGTGGATTTTTTTTCTGATCTTACTTGTTTGGTGTTCTGAAAGCCTCCTGTTCCTGGATGACTCTCTCTTTTCTGAGATTGGGGAAATTTTCTGCTATTATATTATTGAAGAAGTTAACTGTTTGGTTACTAGGTCTTCTTCTATACCTATAATTCATAAGCTTGGTCTTTTGATGTTGGCACAGCGGTCTTACATGCTTTGTTTAAATATTCTTACTACATTTCATTGTGTTCCACTGATGGATCTAATTCCTCTAATTTATCCTTAATCCCTAATATTGTATTTACAACACTATTCGTTCTAATCAGTCACACACTCTCTTTCTTGCATTTAACAAAATTTAGTCTCTTTTTAATTTTATTTTTAATTTGTTATATTATTATAACTGGGGGTGTATTATAGTGCGTACAAAAGTTTTTGAATTCACTCTGTCCATCATTTTCTTTTATCCCCCCACTACCAATTCCTGTAATAGTTTTAACTGTTCTTTTTATTCCATTTTCATACTTGAGTACATTATATTTCCACTACCTTCAGCCTCTTACATTTTCCTTATGTCCCCTCCCCTCTATGTCTTCCCCCCTTCCACTGGTATCAACGTATCAACCCCCAGTCAGGACCTGATTTGCCTTCCAGTTTTCCATTTCTGAAAAAAAGATATTTTGATTTGTTTAAGATAGCTGTACAGGGACTTTCTTGTGACATTTCCACCTATGTATATATTATAGCTCAAATTGGTTCATGGCCTCTATTTTTCTCTTTTATACTTAGTCCCCTTCTTATGGTGATTTCAACAGGTTTCATTTTCTATATTGGTTCTTATTTAGAACGTATATCACCCATATTCACCTTCTTAACTTCCTTCTTTACCCTCTTTCTCCCAGTAGTCACCTCCCCTTAGCATAATCACTTTTCATAATGCTGCTTATATTTGTGTTGTGTCTATATCCCACATATGAAAGAAAATACGTGGCCTTTGTCTTTTTGAGCCTGGCTTCCTTCACTTAACATGATGTCCTATAACTGCATTTATTTTTCCAAAAAACCACATGGTTTCATTCTGCCTTATGAATTAATAAAACTACTGTATGTAAATATTACATTTTCTTAATCCATACATAAGTACTGGGTCATCTTGGCTGTTTACCTAGCTTAGCTGTTGTGAATAATGATATCATAAACATGGGTGTGCAGGTGGCTCACACCTGACTTATATTCTTTCCTGACTATCCCTAGAAGAGGAATTGCTGGGTCATATGGCAAAAGCTTTCCACTTTTTTCCATAATGGATGTACTAATTAACAATCCCATCAGCACTGTATGATGGTTCTATTTTCTCCACTTCTTTGCCAACTTTTATTGTTGCTGTTTATGTTCTTGATAGTAGGCGTTCATTTGCCCATTCCTTCATTGGGTCATTGATTTTAGGAGAGTTTAGATTTTGAGCTCCCTGTAAATTCTTGTTATAATTCTCTTGTCAGATATATAGCTATCAGAGATTTTCTCCCATTCTGTGGAGAACCTTTTCAATTAGAAACCATTTCTATTGTTGTGCAGAAACTTTTTAATTTCATGTAGTTCCATTTATTTGTCAATCCTTTCTCTTAGTTGCTGAGCCATTTGTGTTGTACTGAGGAAGTCATTGCCTGTGCCTATTAATTCCACTGCATTCCCTGCTCTCTCCTACACTAACTTCCATGTTTCAGGTCTTAAATTAAGATCCTTAATCCACTTTGAGTTCATACTTGTACAGGGTAAATGATATGGATCTAGTTTCAGTTTTTGCATGCAGATATCTAGTTTTCCCAGCAGCATTTGCTGATGAGATTGTTTTTCCCACTGTATATTTTGGGCATGTGGATGTGGCTGTGTGGATTCACATCTGGGTCTTCCATTCTGTTCCACTGATCTTCATGTCTTTTTTTCTTATTCTTACCAATACAATGATGTTTTTATTTCTATGACTCTGTAATATAGCTTGGAGTTGGATATTGTGATACCTCTAGTATTGTTATTTTTGCTCAGTATTGTCTTGGCTATCTGCAGTCTTTTGTGCTTCCAAATGAAATTTAGGGTTGAGTTTTCATTCTCTGTGATGAATGTCAAGGGAATTTTGGTGGGGATTGTATTGAACATGTAGATTGCTTTTGGTAGTGCACCCCTTTTCACAATATTGATTCTGCCAATTCACGAGCATGGGAGATTTTTCCATCTTCTGTAGTCTTCTTCAGTTTATTCTTTAATGGTTTATAGTATTAATTGTAGAGGTTTCTTGCTTCCTTTGTTAAGATTATTCCTAGGTATTTTATTTTTTGAGGCCACTATAAATGGAATTATTTTCATATATTCTGTTTTAGACTGTTGATTGTTGGTATATAGAAAGGCAACTAATTCTTGTAAATTCATTTTTATCCTGCTTCTTGCTGAAGCTGTTTATGATGTCTAGGAGTTTTTTGGTGGGGTTTCCAGGTATTATAGGCATAAGATCATATCATCTGCAAATAGGGATAGCATTATTTCTTATTTTCCTATTTGAATTCCTTTTATTTCTCTTTCCTGTCTTGTTATAGCTAGGATTTCCAAGACTATGTTGAATAGTTTTGGACTTTAGGGTTAATGATTTCAATTTTTTTCCCATTTAGTAAGATTGCTGGCTACAGGCTTGTCATATTTTTATTATGTTGAAGTACATTCCTTTTATTCCAAGTTTCATCAGAGCTTTTATCATGAAAGAATGTTGAATTTCGTCATAGGCTTATCATGTGTTTTTGTCTTTGCTTATGTTAATATGCTGTATTACACTTAATGTTTTGCATGTGTTGAGCCATCCCTGTGTCCTTGGTATGAAGCCAACTTGGTCATGGTGTTTGATCTTTCTGATATGTTGTTGGATTTGGCTTGCATTCTTTTATTGAGGATTTTTGCATCTATGTTCATCAAAGAGATTGGACTGTAGTTCTTTTTTTTTTTAATGCCCTTGTCCTGCTTGGAGATGAGTGTAATCCTGGCTTCATAGAATGTTGTGCTGTTTCCTTTCCTATTTCATGGAAAAATTTGAGAAGTATTGATGTTAGCTCTTCTTTAAAGATCTGGTAAATTTCAGTAGTGAATCTGTAGGGTACTGACTTTTCTTTTTTGGGAGACTCCATTGCTGCTTCAATTTCATTCCTTGATATGGATCTATTTAGCTAATTTGTATTCTCTAGGTTCAATTCTGGAGGGTCATTTGTTTCTATAATTTTTTCCATTTTTTCTAGATTTTCAAATTATTTAATATAGTTTTGCAAAGTAATCCTTAATGATGGCCTGAATTTCCTTGGTGGTGTTGTAATGTCCACTTTTTAATTTAATTTTATAAATATGTGTCTTTCTCCACCATCTTATGCAGATTTGCTAGAAGTTTATCAATCTTATCTATTTTTTTGAAGAACCAGCTTTTTGTTTCATTGATTATTTGTATTGGTTTTTTTGATACTCTTTCATTGATTTTGGCCCTTATTTTTATTATTTCTTTCCTTCTGATAGTTTTGGGCTTTATTTGGGCTATAAAATTTTTCACTTCTGAGATTTTAATTTGTTTTGCTTTTTTTTCAGAATTTCTGTATCTTTATTGAATTCCTTTTTTTAATATCCTGCATTTTCTTCTTTATTTCATTCAACTGTTCTGTTAGTCATTTATATATATCCCCTCTGAATTCATTCAGCTGCATACACATATCCTCTTTAATATCATTGACCATTCTTGTTATTGTTTTGTTGTTTTAATTCATTGTTTGAAATTTCTTCCTCATCACTATCATCATTTCAGTACTGTATAGTTTTTGAGCTTGAAGGAGACATATTGACTTGTTTTATCATGAAACTTGTGTTTCTAAACTGAGATTTATGTATCTGGGGATGAGTTTTTGGTTGGAATTTTCAGTCTTTTGTGTCCTTTTATTTAGGAATTCTCAAAGACTTTTTAAGACTGTGTAGTGGCCATGTTGTGGTGTTTTATCACCTCAGCTCTGGGTGTCTGATCAGCTCTACTTCAGTTCCCTCTCCTTGTGTCAGTGGCATGGAACCTGCCACATATTAGGAAGCTGGGAGATAGGAAGGGTGATTCCATGTCTTTCAAGGATTATTCATTGTCTTGAAAATTGTCATTTAATATATTTTGTCTGTTTTCTTCAGTCCGTTTCTGGTAGGAAGGTAAATCAGGTACATCATCTTGGCTAGAAGCATATTTCAATAGAGCCTCAGCACATTCTACAAATTGGCTAGATTGCTCCTTGTCACCCTCTGCCTAACTGCTTCCAATTAATCCTTCATTTACTAATGTTCCCTTCTCTTCCTCTGGGTACCTTCCTGATCTTAGTTTAGGTCATTTTCTCTTAGATGATCACAGAGATCTATTGTCTGAACTTATCTGCCTTTGTAATGGAAATTTTATTTCACTTCCTTCCCCACTAGAGGTTAAACATCTGTTTTGTCTGCAGAGCTTAGTGTGATGTGTTCCACATTGTAGGTTTGTGTACATTTGTTTGGGATATGAAAAAGTGAATGTGAAAATGTATAGCACTCCATATAAGAAAGTGCTCATATGTGTTATTTCTTTTCTACCTGATATAGATTCTGGTAGTTTATTGAAAATCCAGGATACAGTCCATTCATATAAAAAATTAATACATCTTAAAAGTAGTCACTGTGAAGTACTTAACAGAAAAATTAAAAAATGGAAAAAATGATTAGTGCATTACAAAAGGAGCTATCAGAAACTGAGCAAGAAAAACTAGAACAAGAAAAAGAAGTCTGCAATTTGAGGTATGATATCCTAGTTTTAAATAAATGTGTGAGGGCTGGGGTTTAAGTCAGTGGTAGGGTGCTTGCTTATCCTGTGTAACGTCCTGGGATTGCTCCCCAGCTGTGGAAGTCAAAGTTTAAATTTTGAGTCAGGCACAGTGGTGCTCACCTGTAATCCCAGCACTTAGGAGGCTGAGGTGAGAGCACCAGGAGTTTGAGGCCAACCTAGCAGACATTGTCTCAAAAAACAACAAAAAGGAAAGATTCAAAGAATATGTTTTATACTACAAATACATAGGGGAATTTCTGTGATTGCTGACTTGCGCTTTGGGGGTTTAGCCAGGGAGAAAAGTTCTTATTCTTATGGAATATGAAATCTTGAGACTAATTAAACAAGTTGTTAACTGTGAATTCTTCCAATAATTCAGACTATACCATTCCAAAGCAAAATTTTAATGGTATAGAAATCTGGTAATTTATTTACCAAATACAATCTGGTATTAGTTTTTTTTTGTTACGTTTTGTGCAAGGAACATTGTTATATAATTATTTTCTATATTTACTTTGAATAAATTCTTCCAGATAGAAATGTTTGGCTAAAATATAGGAATATTTTAAATATCTTTTTGTCAATTCTTTTTTCTAAATTGTTGTCAAGAAAGTTTGTATTAATGTCCATTTCCACTAGAAGAGTATGAAATGGCCATTTATATCATCCTATAAAACTTTAAGAACATTTACAGTTCTTTGGTGTGTAAGGATCAAATCCAGGGCTGAGCAAGAGTGATAGTTATCATCTTTAATACTAATATTCATGAGATAAAAAGTAGAGTAGAAAGAGTTTACCGATTAGTTTTTCAGCAATACATAAAATTAATTCAAATTTCTATGGTGAAAGGACCATAATTCTCTATTATTTAATTACTTATTGGATCTTGTCCTGTTCCAAAGAAATATTATTATTGCTTATAAAATGCATAACAACATGCAGTATGTGCTGACAATGTAAAAGTAAAGAATTATAAAAGTGGGATAGCACACTTAGCCTAAGCTTGGACTACAGGAATGCACTGATATTTGTTGGATGGAAAATATCTGAGGTTGAGATCTCATATTTTAAATTCCTTTCAGGGATTTCTGTCATTTCATCAAGATAACACTATACTTATGGAATCTATAACTTTTTTGTAAGAAATAATTTAAAAATATGAGTTAAATTTAAACTATGTGTTTTCATTGAGATGTAATTATATAAGGAATGCATTTTACACATGCCACTTCACTGCATAAGTTTGAAGTTCTTTTCTGTGCTATGTATCTGGGTTACTAATGACAGAAATTTACTAATTAACTTAATTTTCATTATTGCCTTTCAAGTATATGTGTCATTTGGAAGAGAGTGGAGTGAGAAATTAAAAACATGAGAAATAGGAAGAAAAAATAGTAAATATTAAGTAACATAGAAATTCAATTAGGATAATAATTCAACATATGAAATTAGATTACAAAAAGAGCCTTTCATTTTATTATAAAACAAATTTCATTGCAAGCATATTTAACTGTAGATTTGCCTTAAAACACGAAGAGGAGAAAAGAAGAAATGCTGTTTGGCTTTGTGAAAAAATTAAGGAACAGTTAATAGAAAAAGAAGAGTACTATAATAAAGAAGTTGAAATGAAACAACAACTTGACATGTGTGTTAGAACACTGGATATGGAGCTGAAGACTGTGAGAAATAATTTAACTAAGGTAAATTAATATTTCTACAATTTCAGAATTTATGTCAACTTACTTCATCAATATTACTTATCCCATATAGATAGATAGATAGGTAGATATAGTAATGCATTGTTAATAATGGGTATACATTGTGAGAAGTGTATTAAAATTTTGTGACTGAGCAAACATCACAATTGTGTGCTTACACAGACTTAAGACATCTCCCTCAACAGGAGGCAATACAGTCTTACAGGACCACTACTGTTTATGCAGGCTGTTGTCGACTGAACCTTGTTATGTTGTGTATCATTGTATTATTAGGTTTAAATCAAAATATTTACCCTCTATAAAAATGAATTAGCACATTTATAGCTAAAATTATTTGTTGTAAATCTTGGTAACAGATAGATGAAGAAATCGAAAGTAAGTGGGTTTGAATCACTAGCACAATTATTAATTTAGGCATTTTATATCAAAATGCAGATTAATTAGCTTTGAAACTTTAATGAAACAGGCTAAATGCTTTGTAAAGAACTTTTAATTCACAATACTCTGTATTCAAGGACAGTTTTTGGTTTTGAGAAATTTAGTCATCATTTATGTGATGAAAGTTTGACTAATACCTATGACCAAAAGTTTCTTGTGTTTCTAAAAGGTGCTCTATTTCAGTTTTTGTTTTTAAATTTTCTTCTCTTAATAAAGTTCTAGGACCCCTAATGGTGTGAGTCTAAAAACTTAATTCAGTGTATCTCTAGGCTTTAGAGGAACGAAATGATACCCAGAGAAAGCTTTCCCAAGAACAGAATGCCAGAATATTACAAGATGAGATTCTGGCAAATCACCTCTGCAAGGAAAAGGAGATAGAAATGGAGACAGAGAAAATGAGTGCTGAGGTATTTTCTTTAGTCATTTTCAAATATGTGTATATGCATTTCTGTGTACATGTTTTCAATTTGTATTAAAATTCCAAGGAGGTTATTGTGGAATTACAACCCTGTGTGCTTATACATACTATACATACTTTCAGGTTGGTAACAGTTTTTCCCCACTGGAGAACATACTGCTTTTAACTCATGTCAACTTGCCTTCACCAGTTACTTAGGGACATTCTCAATGGCCTCATCCAAGGAGAACACTTTTAACATTTTCCATAGGAATTGATTTTTTGAGGATCTCAAAACCCTTGCTAATAACAATCAATGTTCAAGTTTGACACAATCACTCCACACCCTTCATATGTTAATGTGGAGGTTTGCTTACTTTCCCTTCAAGGTAAGAAACAAAAGTGTAGATAGCAGAGATAATAATTTGACTGTCATCTCCTTCCTTTTGAGAAGAGTTACATTTTGCTCCTAGTTATCTCCTATTTTAGTACAAAGAGCCCCTGAAAATAATGATATTCCCTAACATATACTTAGATAATAAGTATAAGAATGGGCTACCACCATTCTTCATCCCAGGACCAAAGACTTTGTTTTTATGTTTTGCTTTTTCTATACTGGGGATGGAACCCATGCCTTTATGGATGCTATGCAAGTGCTCTACCATTGAGACATGTCCATAACCTAGGATCCATGTATACAGAGTTCAAAATTTCCAGACAGCTTGTAAACAAAGATCCTCATTCCTTCTTATAAGAGCAAATGTTTTAGATTATCTTAAAAAGTATGTGAAAACTTAAGTCAATTCCTTTTCAATTTTATTATTGTTACTATTATATTATTAATTATTATTATTTTAGCAGTACTGGAATTTGCTCTTGTTTTTTTGGAGACAGGCTCTCATATTTTGCCCAGACTGGCCTAGACTGTGATCCTTTCATTTTATGCTTCCCACTGACTTTGTAATGACAGGTGTGCACCATCATGCCCGTCTTTTTATCCATTGAAATGGGGTCTTGCAAACTATTTTGCCTGGTCTGGTCTGGGACTGCCATCTTCCCAAGTAGCTAGAATACAGGTATGAGCCATGGGGTCCAGGACCCATCTCATTTTAGACATAATATAGAAGCAGAGAAGTAGAGCAAGTATAGTATTTATATCCAAAATGAAGAAATAGGAAAAGTTTCCAGATTCTGCCATTGGATTTTTAAAAAGCTACTTTATTGAGCTGTAATAGACAAACCTATAGCTCAGTGTTTCTTAATGTGTTCACAGAGTTATGTCACCATTACCACAGTCAATTTTGGAACATATTCATCATTTGAAGACAAATTCTCAAATCCTTCAATCTTCCCCAGTCCTAGAAACTCACCCATCTGTTTCTTTGTCTATATAATTTCCCTAGCCTGGATATTTCATATAAATGTAATGTACAATATGTAGTCATTTTAGACTGGAACTTTCACTCAGCATGATATTTTGGGGATCACATGTGTTGTAGCAAGTACCAGTACTTTATTTCTTTCTATTGTTTAGTAGTATTCAATTGTGTGGGTATTCCACTTATCCATCACCAGTGGATTGGGTCTTGGATTAATACTCCTTCCTGGCTATAATTAGTAATTTGTCAGGTATTTTGTGAACATGTTTTGATTTCCTATCTACTGGATTTTGATTTCCTGTCTAATTGGGCTGATTTCTCCATCTCTCTGCATTTGACTATGATGTCCTTTCTGTATTGTCAGTTTTTATTTTTGGCCTCATTTATTCAGAACTGGCTCACAATTTACTTTTTCACAAGGCATTGACTGACTCTTCTGATCATTCTTGACCTTACTCTTGTCGGTTGTTGCCTTGTCTTTGCTCTTACATTACTGTTTCTGTTTTTTTATGTATAAATTTACCTAAAGTGCTATAATATATACTAATATGCATGGCTTCTATTTTTGAACAAATTGGAAATATTTTTGCTTAACATTTGTTAGAATAAAATAAAGTCTTTCATACCATTATTGTGTATTCAGAACAGGGATTTACATCTTTCTAATAACTTACCAAGTAAAAAGTTCAGGCTCTATCTTTTCTGATGTGCCATTCCAAATCACCTCCATCTCTCCATGAGGGCCTGGACAAAGCAGTTTAACGTGAACTCTTATTGTAAATGAAGGAATTTGGTAATCTACTATTTAGGACAGTGGCTTAGCCTATCACTGATGGTCATGTCAGTTACATACTACTTAATACAGGAGGTGACATGTGCACTGAGCTCTATGATGATTGTTTACAAGTAGTACTGTGAGCTAGTAAGCTATAACTTATAGTGAGTTGACAAAAAAATGTTAATTAGTGGAATTGATGATAGTTCCATGAAGTTCTGAATATGTAGCCTTGGATACACAGTTCCATTTGCTCCCATTATTTCCTTTATCATGCCACATATCTAAAAGATCAAATTGTATTAGAATACAAAATTCAATAATGATACTAATACTAGTAGCAATTTTATACATAGGTCTCTATGTGCCCTATACTCATATAAGGTTATACTCCCTAATCTTATCTCACCAACCATCCAGTAGAGGTAGATGGTATTACTATCTCCATTTTACCAGTGAAGAAGCTGAGACACAGAAATGTTTACTTGCTCAAGATCACATAGCTGGTGACTGTTGGAGTTGGGATTCAGATTCAGCATTCTGGCTTTTGTGCAAATACCAACTGTCACAATGTTCAATGAGGCATACAGTTGTCGCTTTAAGATCTGTGCTAATTATTATCATTCTTATCATACTTACGGTCATTGATACATATGAATTTTTCAAATCATATTTGGCAAGATGGTGCTTGGAATACAAAATAAAAATTCTTACCATAGGGAATCTGCTCTCTGCCCACATTTTACCAATTTTATAAATTTGAGTATTTGCTAAAATATAATTTAAAAATAAAAAATAATATGTTTTAGTTTTAGAACATGGATAACTAAGCTTTTCTGCAAGTGTTACCTTAGGCTAGTGTTACTTTAGGCTGTGTGGAACGTTGGATTCCTGTTGCAACAAATCAGTGAACTCTGCAGTTTCAACACAATGGTTCTCAGTTTATTCTGCAGAAGAAGGGATGTGGCTCTGTTCCACTGAATCTTACCTTCAAAATTCAGGATGGGATGCACACATTTTATGCCACTATTTGTAAAGTTTTTTTCTTTGTTTTAGCTGCAAGAATTATGGGATCTACAGACAAAGACTGGACAACATGCTGTGCAGATGCAAGAACGTGTGAAAAAGTATGAATACTTAAGTGTTCACGAAGCATATAGTCAATATAGATTGAGAATTATATCATCCATGGTAACATGTACATTTATATGAAGGCTGGGAAAAAATTTACCTTTATGTTACTTGAAATGCATACCTTAGGCCTGAGGGTGGACCTCAGTGGTATAGTGTGTTATTTGTATATGTAAGTCCAAGGTTCAATCCCAGCCCCACATAATAGATAAGCAAACAAATAAGCAAATGACAGGAAGAAATGCATGCACAAAACACAGAAACGATACATTTACCAAATCATCCACTTTTCAAATTGTTATGAATTGAAGTAGTTTCAGATGTTTTTCAGAAATTATGTGGTGATTTTAAAATTGACATGTGAGAATAATTATATTAAACTATACATTTTAGGCTTCAACTTGAAAATTACAAGTTAAATATTACAAAACAAAAGGGAAAAACAAAAATTGAAGAACTGAAGAAAAATTTGTTAAGTAAAAGTGTGGTAAGTCCTTCCACATTAATTTCTATCATAGTGATGTGGAAATTTTCTTGTTCTAGAATTAGAACATAGGAATATTTCAGGCAGCATAAAAATCTCATTGATAAAATATTTGTTGTTTTCAGGCTGACTCTACTTGCTACTAGTAGAGCATTTCCTCTTTATAAAAGTTTAGGTGACTCATAAAATTAATGAAATAGGTACTGATATATTAATTAAAAGGTTCTGATAGTCTAAAAGCCATTGTACAATATTTTTATACATTCATCCATTGAAGTACAAGTAGGTTCTTTCAACTACTGTGAATAACGCTGCTATGGACATTAGTGTAGAACTATGTGTTTGAGTCTCTGCTAACAGAACAGTTAAAAAATAATTTTGATTTAAAACTATTTTCAAAGAGTGAAGATGACACATTGGGCCTCCATGTGCACTCCCTTTGAATCCCTTTTGACTTTCTCTTTTTATAAGTCATTTCTGCTTCCATCTACCTTCTTGCCTAAGCCATCCCTAATGTTTTAATTGTTTTATTTTTTCTTAAATGACAGAAACTGACAGTTAGTGGTAATATCTGCCAGTTATTGACATAAAGCACCTCAAAAGTCAGCGTCTCAAAGTAACATTTATTATTTTGTTTCCAATCTGCAACTTTAGCAAGAATCAGTGAGGCTGATTCTTTACATCCCCTCTTGGCCTCAGCAGAGGTTACTTGAAGCAAGGGACTAGATGCATTTAAGCCTTGCTCATTCACATTTCTGGCGGGTGATGTGGGGTTTGAACACCACCAATCCTTTTTTGAATAAGATTTCTTCGAGATAGAGTCTTGTGAACTATTATCTCAGGATGACCTCAAAATGTGATCCTCCTGACCTCTGCCTTCTGAGTGGTTAGGATTACAAGCATTAGCTATGTTGCAGTCAGTACCACAAAAAATACTTTTAAGACTGATTGTTTTTTACTTTGAGGAATGACTTTGGATATCAATGGGGATTGTACTAACTCTGTAGATAGTTTTCAGAAGCCATTTCACAATATTAATTCAACAATACATTAAAAAAATGATCAAACTGGTTTCATTCCAGGGAGGCAAGAATTGTTCAATATATGCAAATCAATTGACATAGTATAGAATATAAACAGAATAAAGGACAAATATCTCATGATCATATTAGTAGATACAGATAAAAACCTTTCAAAAAATTCTACATCCATGTATGATAAAAGCCTTGAAGAAACTTGTAATAGAAGGAGTATATGTCAACATAGCAAAGACGAAACATGACAAACCTATAGCCATCATTGTCTTAAGTGGGGAAAATGAAACAGCTTTTTCTGAAGTCAGGAGCAAGACAAATGTTTCCACTCTCCCCACTCTCATTGGATATAGTGCAGGAATTCTTATTCAGATCAATAAAGCAAGAGAAAAGAAACAAACGGAACACAAATGAGTCAAATTATCCCCATTGCCAGATGACATAGTAACGTTCACTAAAGACACCATGAAAAAACCCTAGATTTGATAAATACTTCCAGCAAAGTAGCAGTATGCAGAATCAACATTTAAAAATCAGCAAATTTTCTATGTAACAATAATGAGCTGTCTGAGAAAGAAATCCTAGAAAATAATCCCATTCTCAAGAGCCTCAAAAAGTTAAATATCTAGGAATAAACCTAACTAAGGAGGTGAAAGACCTCTATAATTGAAACTATAAAACATCAAAGAAAGAAGCTGAAGAAGGCACTAAAAAGTGGAAAGACCACCCATGTTTGTGGATTGGAAAAATTAATCGTTGTGAAAATGGCTATACTACCAAAATCAAATTTTCTTATTCTTTATTTTATGAAAAGAATCAGATGATTATAATGGATCAGATCATTAAATTTGTCTAATGGGATATATCATTGATCTTTACTGGAAAGCATTACTTCTTAGCATGCAATTCAAATATTAAAAACTCGAAATCCAGGAAAAGAAATTGACCTTTGAATCAGTATTTATATGATTCACTAATTAGAGTTTTATTTTCAAAGTCTTATTTTGAGAGACATTTATTGATACAGGTCTATGTAACTCCACATAATGTCCCTAAAATTAATTCAGAATCATGGGAGGTACACTTGGGGAATGTGGCAAGGTTCTTTCTACTAAGAGGTAATGTAGTGTCATTTTAAAACACAAGAAGAAAAAAGTGAAAGTCTAAGCTCAAATATTTTGTGACAGATCAAGACTAATCATCTTCTTGTGACTCTTGATGAATTTTAATTTGTTAACTGAGTAATTTATTGGACCACATTCTAAAAGTTAATATAGGTTATATATTATTGCAATGGAATTTATGTAAAAATTTGTTACTGGTCTTCTATTAGACTTTTCTTAGTCTACTTTCTTCATTATAAAGTATATTACTTATTCATACAGGATGATGAACTTGTAGAAAAACTGGAAATTACATCTTTAAAATGTCTACATCTAGAAAAAGAAAATCAACGTCTTCATCAGGAGTTACTGTCTGAAACAACTGCTAAAAAGAATTGTGAAACACTAGAGAAGAATATAATGACATTGAAACAAGAAGTGGTAAACCTCAAAACTTATATGAAAAACAATATGTTAGAACGTGGTCAAGTAGAACAATATAAGCAGAATATTGAAGAAGGAGCAAAACGGGATTTAGTAAAAAAATTGAGACAAGTCAATCTATTTTTGCAGGTTAATTTATTTGCCTATAATATATTTTAATTCTTCCAAAAGCAAATTACAATTTGGATGTATAGATTTTATGTTTCCTCTACTCCTCTACTTCCCTTATTGCACCTTGTTTTATAGATTTCTGGAAGGAAGATGACATCTGATTCTCCTCTTAAGTCTTTCAGTTTCCATAATTATATTTAAATTGAACTTTCAGAGTGATGCTTTTCAGTAGAGAAAAAAATTATTTTTAAGACTAATTAGGATAAAATGAGACTACTAGGAGGAAAATAAAAAATAGTGGTGTTAAAATAATACCAGAGATTAAAATGTTGTTCTTTAGATGGATTGTTCAGCTTTTAAAAACTTGAATTGATTTTTTGTTTTATTAATTATGACATGACATGAGTACTAACATAAGGATGACTTGGGACTGGAGATGCAGCAAAGTATGAGACCAGGCACTAAGCATGTGGGAGGCCTGGGTTTGATCCCCAGAACTACAAACGTAAAATAATTCATTTTTTTTATAATTCACATTTAATGCAGTTAACATTCATCATAAATACTTTAAATGACAGCATCTATTTTCACATATTTAAGATTGCTCTCTGAATCACTGACTTAGTGTGACACAATAATTATTTGGGTTATAATTATTCTAAGTATATATCTTTTTTATTTTGTTTAGACACAGGCAGCATGTCAAGAAAAGTTAGAGCAATTCAGAGAGACACAAAATGCTTCAACAAGAAGTCACATGGAACTCAGAATTAGCAATTTAGAATCTGAACTGTCTACAATGAAAAGTCAACTGGACTTTAGTAAAATGGAGGTTGAAAACTATAAGCAACTCTACCTAGAAGAAGTCAAAATTAGAAAATCACTGTCAAACAAACTACACAAGTAAGTCTAAACAATCATAGAACTTAAATTGTGATCATTAATTTCTATTAGTTTTTTAAGCTAAGTATGATTAGAACTTTATCATCAAGACAATTATATTGATATTAACTTACTGGTCAGTATTCTCCAAAATAGAAACATTAACAAGTTTAACTATGCCTGGAAGATTACAACCTAAACCCAAAGGGTCATGTGCTACTTCTCCTCCTCCTTCAGGCACACTATAGCATTTGGTAAATTTACTTTCAATGATTATGATCTTTGGTGTTACCACTAGAAGGTTCCTGGACAGAAACTGTCCTTCAGTTTTTCTACATAAAGGCAGGCTTGTGCTAAAAAGACTGCCATAGTGATGAAGGAAAGGATAATTTGCAAAGTGGTAAAAAAAATAATTCTTTGTTCATTGTGGGGAGATGTGACAGATAGAAAGGGCTTATTTCACCTTGGATACCTGGTGACTGTGTGATGAGATCATTGCCTGTGGAGCTGTTTTAGCTGATTTTGATCAAAAATTCAGCTATCTCATTTTGCTCTACAGGTTGCTGCTCTGAATTACTCCTCAGTTCCAAATACTTAATTTCTTCCACGTACTGAGGAAAATATAACAATCACGAAAACACTTGTCTGAGTGGTATTATTTTTATTTTTATTTTTATTTTATTTATTTATTTTCATTTTTCTTTTATTATTCATATGTGCATACAAGGCTTGGTTTATTTCTCCCCCCTGCCCCCACCCCCTCCCTTACCACCCACTCCACCCCCCCCGCTCCCCCCCTCAATACCCACCAGAAACTATTTTGCCCTTATCTCTAATTTTGTTGAAGAGAGAGTATAAGCAATAATAGGAAGGAACAAGGGGTTTTGCTGGTTGAGATAAGGATAGCTATACAGGGCACTGACTCACATTGATTTCCTGTGCGTGGGTGTTACCTTCTAGGTTAATTCTTTTTAATCTAACCTTTTCTCTAGTTCCTGGTCTCCTTTTCCTATTGGCCTCAGTTGCTTTAAGGTATCTGCTTTAGTTTCTCTGCATTAAGGGCAACAAATACTAGCTAGTTTTTTAGGTGTCTTACCTATCCTCACCCCTCCCTTGTGTGCTCTTGCTTTTATCATGTGCTCATAGTCCAATCCCCTTGTTGTGTTTGCCCTTGATCTAATGTCCACATATGAGGGAGAACATACGATTTTTGGTCTTTTGAGCCAGGCTAACCTCACTCAGAATGATGTTCTCCAATTCCATCCATTTACCAGCGAATGATAACATTTCGTTCTTCTTCATGGCTGCATAAAATTCCATTGTGTATAGATACCACATTTTCTTAATCCATTCGTCAGTGGTGGGGCATCTTGGCTGTTTCCATAACTTGGCTATTGTGAATAGTGCCGCAATAAACATGGATGTGCAGGTGCCTCTGGAGTAACAGTCTTTTGGGTATATCCCCAAGAGTGGTATTGCTGGATCAAATGGTAGATCGATGTCCAGCTTTTTAAGTAGCCTCCAAATTTTTTTCCAGAGTGGTTGTACTAGTCTACATTCCCACCAACAGTGTAAGAGGGTTCCTTTTTCCCCGCATCCTCGCCAACACCTGCTGTTGGTGGTGTTGCTGATGATGGCTATTCTAACAGGGGTGAGGTGGAATCTTAGTGTGGTTTTAATTTGCATTTCCTTTATTGCTAGAGATGGTGAGCATTTTTTCATGTGTTTTCTGGCCATTTGAATTTCTTCTTTTGAGAAAGTTCTGTTTAGTTCACATGCCCATTTCTTTATTGGTTCATTAGTTTTGGGAGAATTTAGTTTTTTAAGTTCCCTGTATATTCTGGTTATCAGTCCTTTGTCTGATGTATAGTTGGCAAATATTTTCTCCCACTCTGTGGGTGTTCTCTTCAGTTTAGAGACCATTTCTTTTGACGAACAGAAGCTTTTTAGTTTTATGAGGTCCCATTTATCTATGCTATCTCTTAGTTGCTGTGCTGCTGGGGTTTCATTGAGAAAGTTCTTCCCTATACCTACTAACTCCAGAGTATTTCCTACTCTTTCTTGTATCAACTTAAGAGTTTGGGCTCTGATATTAAGATCCTTGATCCATTTTGAGTTAATCTTGGTATAGGGTGATATACATGGATCTAGTTTCAGTTTTTTGCAGACTGCTAACCAGTTTTCCCAGCAGTTTTTGTTGAAGAGGCTGCTATTTCTCCATCGTATATTTTTAGCTCCTTTGTCAAAGATAAGTTGCTTATAGTTG
This sequence comes from Castor canadensis, assembly GCF_047511655.1. NCBI lineage: Eukaryota > Metazoa > Chordata > Mammalia > Rodentia > Castoridae > Castor > Castor canadensis. Next base: position 56,895,659 of record NC_133400.1, read on the forward strand.
TGTGGCTTCATATCTGGATCCTCTATTCTGTTCCACTGGTCTTCATGTCTGTTTTTGTGCCAGTACCATGCTGTTTTTATTATTATTGCTTTGTAATATAGTTTGAAGTCAGGTATTGTGATACCTCCTGCATTGTTCTTTTGACTGAGTATTGCCTTGGCTATTCGTGGCCTCTTGTGTTTCCATATAAATTTAACAGTAGATTTTTCAATCTCTTTGATGAATGTCATTGGAATTTTGATGGGAATTGCATTAAACATGTAGATTACTTTTGGGAGTATAGACATTTTTACTATGTTGATTCTACCAATCCATGAGCATGGGAGATCTCTCCACTTTCTATAGTCTTCCTCAATCTCTTTCTTCAGAAGTGTATAGTTTTCCTTGTAGAGGTCTTTCACATCTTTTGTTAGGTTTACACCTAGGTATTTGATTTTTTTTGAGGCTATTGTAAATGGAATTGTTTTCATACATTCTTTTTCCGGTTGCTCATTGTTAGTGTATAGAAATGCTAATGATTTTTCTATGTTGATTTTATATCCTGCTACCTTGCTATAGCTATTGATGATGTCTAGAAGCTTCTGAGTAGAGTTTTTTGGGTCTTTAAGGTATAGGATCATGTCATCTGCAAATAGGGATATTTTGACAGTTTCTTTACCTATTTGTATTCCTTTTATTCCTTCTTCTTGCCTAATTGCTCTGGCTAGGAATTCCAGTACTATGTTGAATAGGAGTGGAGATAGTGGGCATCCTTGTCTGGTTCCTGATTTTAGAGGGAATGGTTTTAATTTTTCTCCGTTAAGTATAATGCTGGCTGTAGGTTTGTCATATATAGCTTTTATAATGTTGAGGAACTTTCCTTCTATTCCTAGTTTTCTTAGAGCTTTTATCATGAAATGATGTTGGATCTTATCAAAGGCTTTTTCTGCATCTATTGAGATGATCAAGTGGTTTTTGTCTTTGCTTCTGTTAATGTGGTTTATTACATTTATAGATTTTCGTATGTTGAACCACCCCTGCATTCCTGGGATGAAGCCTACCTGGTCATGGTGAATAATCTTTTTGATGTGTTGCTGAATTCGATTTGCCATTATTTTGTTGAGGATTTTTGCATCAATGTTCATTAAGGAGATTGGCCTATAGTTCTCCTTTTTGGAGGTGTCTTTGCCTGGTTTTGGGATAAGTGTAATAGTGGCTTCATAAAATGTGTTTGGCAGTTTTCCTTCCCTTTCTATTTCATGGAACAGTTTAAGGAGGGTTGGTATCAGAGAATCCATCAGGTCCTGGACTTTTCTTTTTGGGGAGACTCTTGATTTCTGCTTCAATTTCATTTTGTGTTATAGGTCTATTCAGGTGATTAATTTCCTCTTGGTTCAGTTTTGGATGATCATATGTATCTAGAAATCTGTCCATTTCTTTTAGATTTTCAAATTTATTTGAATATAGGTTCTCAAAGTAGTCTCTGATGATTTCCTGGACTTCCATGGTGTTTGTTGTTATCTCCCCTTTTGCATTCCTGATTCTACTAATTTGGGTTTTTTCTCTCCTCATTTTAGTCAGGTTTGCCAGGGGTCTATCGATCTTGTTTATTTTTTCAAAGAACCAACTTTTTGTTTCATTAATTCTTTGTATGGTTTTTTTGGTTTCTATTTCGTTGATTTCAGCTCTTATTTTTATTATTTCTCTCCTTCTATTTGTTTTGGGATTTGCTTGTTCTTGTTTTTCTAGGAGTTTGAGATGTATCATTAGGTCATTGATTTGGGATCTTTCAATCTTTTTAATATATGCACTCATGGCTATAAACTTTCCTCTCAAGACTGCCTTAGCTGTGTCCCATAGGTTCTGGTAGGTTGTGTTTTCATTTTCATTGACTTCTAGGAACTTTTTAATTTCCTCTTTTATTGCATCGATGATCCATTCTTCATTAAGTAATGAGTTATTTAGTTTCCAGCTGTTTGCATGTTTTTTGTCTTTACTTTTGTTGTTGAGTTCTACTTTTACTGCATTGTGGTCAGATAGTATGCATGGTATTATTTCTATTTTCTTATATTTGCTGAGGCTTGCTTTGTGCCCTAGGATATGATCTATTTTGGAGAAGGTTCCATGGGCTGCTGAGAAGAATGTATATTGTGTAGAGGTTGGATGAAATGTTCTGTAGACATCTACTAGGTCCACTTGATCTATTGCATATTTTAGATCTTGGATTTCTTTATTGAGTTTTTGTTTGGATGACCTATCTATTGATGATAATGGAGTGTTAAAGTCTCCCACAACCACTGTGTTGGCGTTAATATATGCTTTTAGGTCTTTCAGGGTATGTTTGATGAAATTGGGTGCGTTGACATTGGGTGCGTACAGATTGATGATTATTATTTCCTTTTGGTCTATTTCCCCTTTTATTAGTATGGAATGTCCTTCTTTATCTCGTTTGATCAATGTAGGTTTGAAGTCTACTTTGTCAGAGATAAGTATTGCTACTCCTGCTTGTTTTCGGGGGCCATTGGCTTGGTATATCTTCTTCCAGCCTTTCATCCTAAGCATATGCTTATTTCTGTCGGTGAGATGAGTCTCCTGTAAGCAACAAATTGTTGGATCTTCTTTTTTAATCCATTTTGTCAAACGGTGTCTTTTGATGGGTGAATTAAGTCCATTAACATTAAGTGTTAGTACTGATAGGTATGTGGTGATTCCTGCCATTTAGTTATCTTAGTTGTTTGAAGGTTTGATTGTGTGTACCTAACTTGATGTTACTCTCTTCTGTCTTGCTTTTTCTTATCCTGTGGTTTGGTGCTGCCTGCCTTTTCATGGTTAAGTTGGGTGTCACTTTCTGTGTGCAGGATCCCTTGCAGAATCTTTTGTAATGGTGGCTTTGTGGTCACATATTGTTTTAGTTTCTGCTTATCATGGAAGACTTTTATTGCTCCATCTATTTTGAATGATAGCTTTGCTGGGTAGAGTATCCTGGGGTTGAAGTTATTTTCATTCAGTGCCCGGAAGATCTCACCCCACGCTCTTCTTGCTTTTAATGTTTCTGTTGAGAAGTCTGCTGTGATTTTGATGGGTTTACCTTTGTATGTTACTTGTTTTTTCTCTCTTGCAGCCTTCAATATTCTTTCCTTAGTTTCTGAACTTGTTGTTTTAATGATGATATGTCGTGGAGTAGTTCTATTTTGATCTGGTCTGTCTGGTGTCCTGGAGGCCTCTTGCATGTGTATGGGAATATCTTTCTCTAGATTTGGGAAATTTTCCGTTATTATTTTGTTGAATATATTACGCATTCCCTTCGCTTGCACCTCTTCTCCTTCTTCGATGCCCATGATTCTCAAGTTTGGTCTTTTGATGGAGTCGGTGAGTTCTTGCATTTTCTTTTCACAGGTCTTGAGTTGTTTAATTAGTAGTTCTTCAGTTTTTCCTTTAATTACCATTTCATCTTCAAGTTCTGAGATTCTGTCTTCTGTTTGTTCTATTCTGCTGGATTGGCCTTCCGTTTTGTTTTGCAGTTCTGTTTCGTTCTTTTTTCTGAGGTTTTCCATATCCTGGCTGTTTTCTTCTTTATTGTTGTCTATTTTTGTCCTGAGTTCATTTATCCATTTATTCATTGTGTTCTCTCTTTCATTTTGGTGTTTATACAGTGCTTCTATGGTTTCCTTTATTTCTTCTTTTGCTTTTTCAAATTCTCTATTTTTATTGTCTTGGAATTTCTTGAGTGTCTCCTGTACATTTTGGTTGACCCTATCCAGTATCATCTCTATAAAATTCTCATTGAGTACTTGTAGTATGTCTTCTTTTAAATTATTCTTGTAGGCTTCATTGGGTCCTTTGGCATAGTTTATCTTCATTTTGTTGGAGTCTGGCTCTGAGTTTCTGTTCTCTTCATTCCCCTCTGGTTCCTGTACTAATTTTTTGCTGTGGGGAAACTGGTTTCCTTGTTTTTTCTGTCTTCCTGTCATTGTCCTTGGTGTTGTTACTGTCCCTGTACTGTGTGTAATTAAGTATTTTCTAGCTTGTAATAATAACAATGGTAATATTGAGAATGGAAGAGTGAGCTGAGATGGAAAGCAAGAAGTTAAAGAAAAGGGGAAAACAAATATACAGACAAGAGGGAGAAAGCAGAACAAGGTATCAGACAAGAGAGTTTCAAAGGTATAAACAGGGAGTGTTAGTGTACTAATCGACAGTAAGCTGAACAGACAATAGAGTGACAGAGAGAGGATTGAAAATCAAAGATAAAAAAATAAAAAATAAGTATATGAAAGTAATATCTATTTATAAAAATGAATTAAAATAAAATGGAAAATAGAAAATTAAAAAAAACAAAAAAAACCAAAAAACCAAAAAACTTCCAAGTTTATATGCAATGCAATTTCAGTCTTAATAATTTGGATGTCCGTCTCAATCTCCAGTCCTGGAGTTGGTGCCTCAGATGTTGTTCTGTAGTTGTCTCATCAAAGGGGATGCATAAAGTAGAACAAAACTACACTTGCACACACACAGAAGAAGAAAAAAAAAAAAAGCCCCACCAAGTGTCCCCAGTTCAAATGCAATACAGTTTCAGTAAGTTTTTCGGCTTGCAGGTGTAATTCGGTTGTTCTCTCATCAAAGGTAGGGAGAAAAAGAAAAAAAAAGCGTCTGGAGGCAGTTCTGAGAGTGGTATCTGCAACTGCAGCTTGCCTGCCTGCTGCTCTCAGCCTGTAGCTGGCGGCGTTATTTATGCAGATCTCTGGGGTGAGCTTAGCACTCACCTGGTCCCACAGGCTTTGTTTGCTCAGAGTTCTCCTGTGCGGGGGAGGGGGGCCTCTGCTACAGGCTTTTCCCTTTCCAAGCACTGGGAAAGGTGACACTGCCCCGCGTTGTCAGGCCTGCGTGTTTATTTACAGTTCACGTGGGAAGTGGGTCTTCCCTCCTCTCACAAGCGTCCCCGCTCCTGGTTGCTGGCGTGCCCCGCTCCCGCCAGAGCCTCTCCGGCCCGCCCTGCTCGTTTATTTACAGTCCCGGGAAGGGTTCCCTTCCCCCAATCTTCAGCGCTCAGGGCGCCCCACCCTCTTTCCAGCGTGTCTTAACTGTTCTTATTGCTTAGTACTCAGTTTCTCTTTTTTCCCGGGTGGAGGTCAGTCTGTCCAGGGGGCTATGCTGCTCTGGCCCAGGCTTGTCTGTGGGGGAACCGCGGTACCGCGAAGCTCACCTGGTCCACGTCTTCCCAAGCCCTATGGGCGCCGGCCACTGGCGGCCCGGGGGCCTCCTCGGTTCTCCGTTTAACGTGAAGTGGAGATTCTCTGCGCCGGCTGGAGATGTGGAGGGGTCAAAGTTATGCCTTTTCTCGGTGATTATGCCTGCAAAGTGTGTCTCCAGCGTCTCTCCAAGATTTCACTATAGGAGGGTCGCTTTCTGCTTCCTACCTCTAGCCGCCATCTTGGAATTCTCCATATGCAGACTTTCGGTATTATTTTTAAATTCCTAAACTAGCTTACTAAAATATTACTAGCTTTTTAATGCCTTATTTTTAATTGTATGTACTTCAGGAGTACAACATGATTTTTAATGTGTTTTTCATAGTGAAATGACTACTATAGTCAAACAAATTAGCAAATCCATCATCTCACAGTTACTCTATAAATACAACCATGTCTAAGGCACACTCAGGAATTGGATAGATGGCATATTCTGACATATTTTGAATTTTAAGACACCGTGTCAGGAGAGTTCCATTTAATGCTATGACAATTTCTTTTTAAAATGCAAGCCTCCAAACCAAGGCAATACTGAGCAAAGAGATCAGCTCAGGAGTTTTCAATTACTGACTTCAAACTATACTACAGAGACATAGCAATAAAAACAGCATGGTACAGAACTTCGATAAGATTCAACACCATTCATGATAAAAACTAAGAAAACTTAGTAATAGAAGGAATGTACCTCAACATTGTAAAGGCTACATGGCAAGCATTTGAGTTGAATTCAGGGCCTCACACTTGGTAGGCAGATGCTCTTCAACATGAGATACTGTAGAGGTCCCTCGTATGTGACTAGTGAGAAGGCAAATGGTTCAGCCACTGTGCAAAGCGACAGGTAACTCCTCATAACGTTGCATATTGTATTACATATGACCCAGAAATTACATTCCACGACAGAATTGAAAATATATATTCATTTTTTATTCCATATATCAGCCACTATTATTGTTTAATCATTTATTTTGCCACTGAAAGAAAAGATTTTACTTTTTTCTCCTCCTTTTATTTTATCATTTTTACATTTACTTACATGTGTACAAATTGTTTCTGCCACCGTCCCCCTCCCCCACTTCCAGGCAGAACCTGTTCTGCTCTCTTCTTCTCCGATTTTATTGAAGAGAAAAACATAACAGATAGTAAGAAAGACATATCGTTTTTGCTAATTTGAGATAAAGATAGCTATATAGAGAGATTCCTAGCATTGCTTCCATGCACTTCTGTATTGCAACCCACATTCGTTAGTTTCTACCACCTTGTACTTTGAAGCTAGTGCAGGAAAGAATAAGGAATATACTGGAACAAATAGGCATTAATTTCCTAAATAGAACTTCAATGGCTCATCAACTACGAGAAAGGATTGACAAATGGAACTACATGAAACTAAAAAGCTTTGCACAACAAAAGAAATTGTCACCAGATTGAAGAGGCACCCTACAGAGTGGGAGAAAATCTTGGCAGCTGTACATCTGGCAAGGAATTAATTAATCATGAGAATATACAGGGAGCTCATAAAACTAAACTCCCCAAAACACAATGACCCAATGAAGATTTGGACAAATGAAGTGAATAGAGCTTTGTTGAAGAAGTCTGACTAGTCAAAAAACACATAAAGAAATGTTCAACATCCCTGGCCATAAAAGAAATGGAAATCAAAACAATGTTAAGATGTCCCTCACTCCTGTTAGAATGGCGATCATCAAGAACACAAACAACAAATGTTGGCAAGGATGTGGGGAAATTTTAATTTGTGAGAATTCAAATTAGTGCAACCTCTAAGAAAAACAGAATGGAGGCTCTTCCAAAAACTAAAAATAGAGCTGCTATGTGACCCACCAGTACTATTCCTATGGATATGCCCAAAGGAATGTAAGTCATGTTACAGTAAAGACACCTGTACACCCAAGTTTATTGCAGCATTATTCACAATAGCCAAGCTATAGAAACAGCCAACATCCTGCACAACTGATGAATGGATTAAGAAAATGTGGTATTCATATACCCTGGCATTTTGTTTACCAAGAAGAACAATAAAATTTTGTCATTTGCAGGTAAATGAGTGGAACTGAATAACATTATCTTAAGTGAAGTTGACCAGGTTCAGAAAGCCAAAGACAACATTTTTTCTCTCATATGTGGAATATATACCCAATACAAATACAAGCAATATTACATATATGTAGAAATATATACAGACCTTATATCAAAAAGTGGGAGTGATAGTGGAAAGCAAGGGAGGAGAAAAATAAATAGCAAATAATAATGAAATTCATTACATCTGTGTAGGAACAAGACACAAAGAATATGCTGAAACTATTAAACAGCACAGGATAGGGAAAAAGGGCAAGAAAGCACAGTGGAGGTGGTTATATGACTTATGTACAATGCATGTATATGTATAATACCAAGGCAAAAAATTCCCACTGAACAATGAACAGACATCTGAACAACAAAAGACAGAATCATAAAACAGTTTATACTAAGCAAAGGAGAGGGCACTAACAGGACAGGGAGGGTAAAAATAGGAAGTAAAGAACACCTTCTTTGACGTACTTTCTATATAAGAATGAATATAGAATTTATAAAGCTGTTGTCATCACCATAAAGAAAGAACTAAGGTAGAAAAGAGAAAAATGGAGAGGATGAACCAACTTATTATACAATACATATATACATGGTAATGTCATAATGAAACCCTCTGTATTGCTATCTTTAACAAACAAAAGTGTATTTTTCCAAAAATGGAAGACAGTAAGGTAATATAGGTTCTGTCATGGAGTTTGGTACCAGTTGGAAGAAGTAGGATGTAAGGAAAGGGTGTATATGGGTGAATATGGTAGAAATATTATGTACCCATGCATGAAAATTTAAAAATGAGACCTGTTTAACCTATTGTAAGAATGGGGGGAGTAAAGGAGAATGAAGGAGGGAGTGAATTTAACTAAGATATATTGTAAGCACCTTCGTATGTGTCACAATGTATCCATAGCACAACAATAACGTTATAAAAAAAATAGGAGTGATGAGATACTAATTATTTGCCTTCTGAAATCTTCACAGAACTAATAAGAGACTAGATGAAGCCAAGACCAAGATTCTTCTGGAAGAACAGAAGACATCTTTACAACATAGCTCTCCTAATACAAGATCTGTCCTAGAGTGCAGTTGTGTTGGAAGTCCTAACACCAGACTTTTTATTCCAAAGAGTTCTTCCGGACAGTTTCCAACAGAAAACTTAGTGGATTCTACCTCATCCCCACGGCCTTCAGCTGAGACCATGCAGAACTATGAGAAGTGGGTTAGTTATATTTTTTTCATTTGAGTTTCAGATTTCTGATGCAGTTCTTGGTGAAATATTAAGATGTCTGGTTGACTTGTGCATATTAAGTAAAATCACAAATATCTGTGTTAATAAAAAGAAAAAATAGAAGTTTATAACTTTTTTAAAGTCCCTAAAACTGTTGTTTTTAAGGAATACTCATTTTCTTTACTTGATTCAGCAAATATAACTAAGATAACATACTTTACACTTTCTTTAAAAGCTGCATTAGTATTATATTTTACAAAATGAGTACGACTGCTCTAACTAATGGTATACTTTACCATACTTTGGCTTAGCTTCTAAGTGATTTTAGTTTGGCTGTGTTTCATAACACCTTTAGAGCTTTCCTGCACAATTCCAAGATTTCCATCCCTTACATAAGTGAATGATTGACATCCAATGCTTAACCACCTTTACAGGTTTATAATTTAAATAATCTGAGATGAATACACTTTATGAATTAAATAAACCTGAAATACTAAAAGAGATTAATTTCTGTTTTAAAGGTTAAAATTTGCCATTTTTCTTCAATAAGAATATGCGTGCCACTTTACTCACATCATTGTTATCTCAGTTTTTAAAGCATGTTTATTGTGGCATAGTATTTATTGTTATAACAATAGTTATTAATTATAATTATTAACTCATCTGGGCGCCAATGGCTCACACCTGTATTCCAGCTACTCAGGAGGCAGAGATCAGGCCTCCTAGAGAAATAATGTGTGAAAGTTTATCTCAAAAAGCCTCAACACAAAACAGGGCTCCCAGAATGACTCAAGTGGTAGAGCACTTGCCTAGCAAGTGTAGGGTCCCTAAATTTAAGCCCCAGTACCACCTAAAAAATTAGTTGTACAAATTGTGGGATTCATTGTGATATTTCCATACATACAACTCCCCCTACATGCTTCTCAGTCCACAGTTGACTGCCTTAATTATTTTATGTCCCCTTCCTCCATGCTATTCCCACCTCTAGTGTCCACTGCTCTAGTCTACACTTCTGCAAAGTTAAATGAGTGAAATCATGTGCACTTTGTCTTTCCATGTCTAGCTTGTTTCACTCAACATTGTGTTCTCCACTTGCATCCATGCTTCTGAAAGTGACAGGATTTCATTCTTTTTATGGCTGAGCAGTATTCCATTTTACAAATTTGCTGCATTTTCTTTATCACCTTATCCCCTGAAGGGCATCTGGATTGATTACATATTTTGTCTACTGTGAATAGGGCAGTAATAAACATGGAGGTACCACTACCTTTTGGGTATATATTTCATCTCCTTTGCAGAAATACCCTGTGGTGGAATTGCTGGGTCATATGGTAGTCCTAATTTTTTGAGTAATCTCCATATTACTTTTCATAGTTGTTGTAATTTTTTAAATAATGAAAATAAGCAAATATTTAGATCTGAATTTCAATGATGTCTCTGCCCTGTTATCCTTAATGGTGAGTAATACAGCAGTGATAAAAGAGGCTTTAAATAGCAACTGCCATCAAACAGAATCAACTTTAACCTCCCTTTCCAGAATATTATGTAAATCTGTGCACTGTCCATACTCCCCTAAAAATGGAACAGGAAAACTCCCATTCAACCATACAATTTCGATCATTGCAGGAGCTCATTTCCGGAGATCTAAAAATTGCTCCAACAATGATAACTTTTATCCATTGTAGAGTTGGTCAGAAAGTTTCAACTTTGCTTTACTAACATTATGATATTTGTCTAATATTTGGCCTTTGTACCAGAGAAAATACTAAAACAACATATTTGTTTTAACAAAATGCAAATAAATAAATTGTACCTAGTTTTCATTGTTACTAAAATACCATTTCAATCTGTGCACACTTGCTTATTGGGTGTTTTCATAATCTTTATTTTTTCTTATTTTTGTGGTACTGGGGATTGAACCCAGGGCCTGTCACATGCTAGGCAAGCACTCTATCACTTGAGTCATACCCCTAGTCCATTTTCATTTAGTTTGTTTTTCAGCTAGATTCTCATGTTTACTTTGCCCAGGCTGTCTTGGATCCATGATCTTTATTTCTCCTCCTCCAGAATAGCTGAATTACAGATATGATCCATCATGCCTTGCTTCATGAACTTTTTAATGCACAGAAATGTATTCAGGCCTCTATTAAATGAAGCTCCAACCTTATCTTCTTACTTGTTTTTCTCCTAATAATAGAAGAGCCTTGCAAGATAAGATTTCTTAGGCCACATTGCGGTCAAACAGCTTTAAAGTCAGCAAACTGAATGACTATTTAATACATAAATCATAAAACCATAGCTGAAATTTCATGATAGTTTACTTTCATATTTTTCTGAAAAAATGAGAGGGTCATGGTCTGTGTCATAATCTCTGTAGAAAGAGAGAATTAACCTTAAATATTGTAAATTGTTAAGCATGATGAATATATAAAATGTTCTCATATTTCCTACTGGTAATAACCAAATAATGTATCATTTTACAAGAGAATGATAAACAAGTGTGGAAATCTATATAAGATGCAAAGGAAGATTTTTTAGGGCAAAGCAACACTGCTAAATTTTTTGGGGGAATAAAGTTATTTTTAGAGAAGTTGACACGTGAAAGTATAATCATTTTTAAACTTATTCTAATAGTTCCTAGGTATACAATGGTTTTCTGATGGAGTATGCATTTTCAAAGTCCAGTAAACTTACTAAGACAGACTGAGAATCACTCTTCTATGAAGATGCAGAGATGTTTCTGCAAAGTTATTTCAGAATGCCTTCAGTGATTTATTGTAGCCCTTCATTTATAAAATTCTTAAATTTAAGAAAGAAAGTATCATCTGCAGTTAGTAAATATTTGATTGTTTCTAATGGGAAAGCAAATTACACTAATACAGGTGACAATATGCTCTCTAAAATGACAGAAAAGGACACATTTTTGGTTGAGGCATTATAAAATGACAGATTTTTGATTATTTTTAGCTATTATTTCAGAAAGCAAAAATTTTTAAACTAACATTAAGGCTGGAGGTGTCTCAAGCAGTAGAACCCATCAAGTAGGAAGACCTGAGTTCAAACCAAAAAACAAAAAACATTAATATTGAATTTGTTTATCCATCTCCTTATTTGCAAGGTTTTGAATCATTTTTTACTGTTTCTCTTGTGAGTTTCTAACCTACTAGCATTATAGTTTATGTTTGTTAATGTTAAGGGAAATTATTATAATAAACCATTGCTCTAGTCTGGGATTTCAATTATACTTGTCAGTGAAGTGAGTTTTCTTCATGTTCATAATATTTAGCACTTATTGCATCTCCTCCCATTCCATGAAATTTAGACTTTTACTTTCAGTTATTGCATTCTAAATTATGGGGTTACTTGTCATTTTTTAGTTCTTTGGTGGTGTGGGTTTGATATCAGGGATTCAGTCTTACAAAGCAGGCACTTCACTGCTTGAGTCACACCTTGAACACTGGGATGCTTTGTTTTACATATCAGAACTAATTATATAATGTTATCATTTCTTTACCTTTATTATTTTAAAATGCAAAAATTAAAAATATCCTGAATAGATACACTGATAGCTAGATGGTTTACACATAGAATTCCTTTCTGATAACTGGGATATTCTAAAGACGTTCTTGGTGCTGGGACCTGAACTGAAATGAAGTTCTTGTTTATGAGAAGCACACACTGTATATGTTAAGCTATATGCAATATCTTGACAAATCAAAACTTAAAAGTGTACTTGAATTTTATTAAAAACAGAACTGATCTCATTCAAACATTTTCTATGTCTGAGTGTTGTGTGGCTAACATAATAAATGACACACAGTAGTCACTAAGTAATTTTACAACATGAGGCTGTGCTTGTTCATGGTGTTAGGACTAGAACCCTGGGCATTCTACATACTAGGCAAGCACTCTACATCTGAGCCACATTCCCCACCTCAAGATTAATTTTTATTTTGATTTGCTATGAAATCTTCCAATTACTTATTTAAGTCATTTTTCTACTTCTCAAATGTCCAGTTAGGTCAGCTACCTTTATTCAAATTTGGTTGTTTTCAAGGTGGATATGGTGGTACACACTTGTAATCCCAGCACTTGGGAAGCTGAAGCAGAAAGATCGTGTGATTGAGGCCAGTCTTGGCTACATAAGAAAATATTACCAACAGAAGAATTTTCTTAAATTCAGCTTGCTCAATATAATTAAATATAATTTCCTCAAGTTCCCCCTCTGTGACTTAAAACTTCTTTGCATTAGCCATTGAGTACATTTAACTGCCACTCACAGGAGGCATAACATTAGTTTCATTTCTTTATTGTTATTCATAGCTTTAGATCTTACAAATTATTTATGTCTCATGCTTAGATATAATTAAGCTCCCTGACAAAGACTTTCATAGGTATTTTCTATGATCTATATTTAAATGTATACCTTCCCTGAATATGAAAGTAGTAGTTTGTAGAACTGCAGGCTCAGTTCTTAGACCAAAAGTCATATGTCTGCCACCATGTGGCTGTGTGACCTCAGCTATGTTGTTATAATCTCTCAGAGGCTCTCTTCACCCTTTCACAAAAGTAGTAAATTTCACGCCAATCTAAACTGTGTTCCAAAGAATAGAACCTTTCTTTTTAAAAATAAAAACCATTTTAGGGATGAACTGTTTTATACCAGGTAGATGTAGAGCTTTTTGTCTAAAGAGAGAAGTGGCTCTACATCTGTGACTTGCCTCTTGTGGCAGCTTTCTTTGTCCTCTGGGGAATCTTAGATTTCTATGTAACATGGCTTTAAAACTACCAGCTACAAGAAAATTCACCCAATATGATAAAATTCATGGTGTGTTCTTATATTGTGGACAATTTTCTCCCCTTCATATATTTTTTGAGAAATGGGAAAGTACAATTGAATTATTGAATGTCCTTCCCTTATTTAGTGTGACTGTCATCTTCCTCCACCATCTCAAATGCAATTTCCAGCTAGAAAAACACATAATGGCTCCAGGAAAAGAAAGGGAAGCTTTGTTAAAACTATGTATTTTACTCTATAAGGAACTAAACTAGTTTTTTATTTAGTACCAGCCATAAGTTGAATATTAAAAGCTTACTAGGCATTTTGATTTCTTCTGGCAAAATTCAGTTTTCATTAGCTATAGCTTTATACATTTCAAATTCCTTTGATGTCTCCCTTATCTAATAAATAGGACAGTGATGAATGTCACCAACACATTTGTTCTCATTTTTTCTCCATAATCTCTGCCAAACACTGTATTAACCCATTTAATGAGGAAAACAATTCTGAATTTCTATTAAGAGAACTATGTGGAAATTACGTGACTGAGTGGGAAAGTAAGAATTCAGCAAAAGCAACTTGTAGAAAGTCATTTCATGTTTTCCAGCTTCCCACCAGTTGGGACAAAACTGGAGGCTTCATGATTCAACATCTCCAAAGAATTTTTAGGTGTCCTTTTCCATAGCACCCTGCAAGTTTTATGAGTGTCCTTTTTCCCCATTGAGCTTTCGTGCCTGTTTTGCTATCTCTTTCCAAAACAGTTGACCTCAGCTATCATTTATGCCATAAAATATTCAAACATCAATTGGACCAGAACTTATGGGGAGAGAAGGCCACACCACAGTTGTAATAAAGGCAACTACTTCTACCAGGTGCTCTTTAAGACTTAGGAGAAGAGAAATTACCCTGAGTTTAATTTGTTATGCTATAAGGATTCTCTATCTAGAGAGTTAAGATTTCTTCAGTACACTATTCATGGTATATTTCAGTGACAAGAGGCCTTGAATTCAATCCCTAGGACAAAAAAGAAAGAAAGAAAAAGGAAGAAGAAAAAAAAAGTAACTAAAATGGATTTCTGGAGTATAAAAATATGCAATATTTTGAGACAGGCACTTCATTTTTATCTGAATAAAATTTATGTCCTATGAAAGTATTTGTGGATAGGGTATAAAGACATAATGGCATCTTTTGCTTGTGGTAATTGATTAAAGTCTTGGGGAAAACATAATATTACATTGATAGTTCCTTAATTTGAATCTCATGCACATTCAAGTCACATTTTATAGTATTTATTAATGGCAATGAAAATGTTTTCATTAAAGAGTTATCTCTTCACTAGTATTGAGTTGCTACATTAAAAGATTTGTCTGAATGCTGTTGTCACAGAAATATTATGGAAAACAGTCTCTCAAAATGTCAGTCAAGAAAAAGATGTCAGTCAAAGAAATTTGTCTCCACACCTAAAATCTTTAAAGGCACTGGAGGTCTCATTATCATTTTCACCACAAAGTATGTGTTATGTTCAGGCTGACTCCATAGGTTGGTTATTATGAAAAGTGTTCATATAAATGTGGGTGTACAGGTATCTCTACTGCATGCTGATTTATTTTTCTTCATATAAATGCCCAGGAGTGGTACAGGAATATCATATGGTCATTCTGTTTTTATTTTTAGTAATGTGCCTACTGATTTCGATAGTGCTGCACAGGTTTACATTCCCATCAACAGTGTAAGAGTTCCTTTTGTTTTACCTCTTTGCCATCATTTGCTTGTTTTCTTTATGATAGCCATTCTAACTGGAGTGAGATGGAATCTCAATGTTATGATTTGAATTTCTTTTATGACTAAGGATGTTGAGTATTTATGCATTTAGATGTCATTAGTACTTCTTTTGAGAAATGTCTGTTCAATTCATTTGATGGTTTATTAATTTGATTACTTATTTTTTAGCTCTTTCTGTATTCTAGATATTAATTCCTTGTCTGGTAAATAGCTGCAAAGATTTTTCCCTCATTCTGTAGATTTTCTCTTCATTCTGATAATTGTATCTATTGATGTACTCTCTAACAGGATGTACTACCATTTGGCAATTCTTACTCTTATTTCCTGAGCAATTGGAGTCCTATTTAAAAAGTTGTTGCCTACATCATGAAGTGTTTAATCTATGCTTTCCTATAGTAGTTTCAAAGTTTTAAGTCTTAAATTAAGATTTATGATCCATTTTGAATTGTTTTAAAAATTATTTTAAAGTGAGAAATAGTTTAAGTTTTCTCCATGTGGGTATCCAGTTTTCCTACCACCACTTGTTGAAGAGGCTGTGTTTATTCCAATATAGTTATGGCACCTTTCTTGAAGGGCAGGTGGTTGACACTGTGTGTGTTTATTTCAGGGTCTTCTATTCCACTGGTTTATGTGTATGTTTTGTGACAGTACCATGCAGTTTTTGTTAGTATGGTGTTGTAGTAAACTTTAAAGTGATGTATAAACAGAACCAAGCATTGCTTTTTTTGTTCAGGATTTTTAGTTATTTGGAATCTTTTATGAATCCATATGAATTTCAGGAATGATTTGTCTATTTCTGTGAATAATGTCACTGGAATTTTGGTAGGCACAGCATAGTAGATTGCTTTTGATTGTACAAGCATGTTCACAATATTATTTCTGTAAATCCATGAACTTGACATCTGCTAATGTCTTCAATATCTTTCTTTGATATTTTATAGCTCTCATTGTAGACATCTATCACCTCCTTAGTTTATTCTTAGATATTTTGTTTCTTTGATGCTATTATGAATGGAATTGTTTTTACTAATTTCTTTCTTAGCCTATTCAATACTGGTGTATGGAAAATGAAGTGATTTTTATATTTTGATTTTATCTCCTTCTACATTGTTGAAAGTGTTTGTCAGATTTAAGAGACTTTTGGTGGAGTCCCTAGGATCTTTTCAGTATAGGATCTTGTCTCCTGAAAATAGGGATAATTTTACTCCTTCCTTCCCAATTTGTATCCCTTTATTTCTCTTGTCTTATTGCTACAGCTAAGAATCAAGTATTATGCTAAGTCAGATTGGAGAGGACTGAGTATGGTGGCTTAAACCCATAATCTCAGAAGGAGAAGGAGGTATATCATGGCATGAGGAGGAAGGCAGAATGAGGTATATCATGGTATGAGGCCAACCTTGGGAGGGGAGGAAGTTAGTAAAATCATATTTCAAAGCACAAGATGAGCATGGTGGTTCATGTCCACTATCAGCTATACCAGAGGCAGAGGTAGGAGGTTTGCAATTCAAGGCTAGCCTGGACATAAATTCTGAGATCAAAACTACTAAAAACTAACTTGAAAAAAAAAGTGTAGCTCTCTGGCATAGTGCTTGCTTAAAAAGCACCAGTCCCTATGTATAATCCCTAGTACTAGCACAGAGAAAGAGGTGGGTGGGAAAAGAGACAGAGAAAGACAGAAAGAGAGAGAGAGAGAGAGAGAGAGAGAGAGAATAACCTTGTCTCATTCCCAACTTCATAGAAAATGGTTTTAGCTTTTCCTCTATTAGTATGATGTTGGCAATAAGTTTGTCATACACAGCCTTTGTTTAGATCTATTCCTCATTTCTTCAGGGATTGTATCATGAAGGTATGTTGAATTTTGTTAAGTGCTTGTTTTGCATCTATTTAAATGATTATGTGATTTGTTTTCCTTGCTACTGTTTATGTACATATGTCAAACTGTACTTGCATCACTTGAATGAAACCCAAGTGGACATGGTGTATGATCTTTTTGATGTGTTATGAATTTAGATTGCAATTATCTTCTCGAGAATTTTTGTATGTATTTAAAAAATAAAATTAGTCTGTAATTGACTTTTCTGTTGTGTCCTTTTTGAGTTTTGGCAGCAGAGTTATACTGGCTTTGTAGAATGAGTTTCAGAAACTCTGGTGTTACTTCTTTACAGGTCTGGCAGAATTCAGCAGGGAATCTTTCTGGTTCTGAGATATTCTTTCTTGTGAGACTCTATTACTACATCAATCCCATCACCTGTTTGTGTCTATTTAAGTTGTTTATATCTTCTTCTTTCAATTTGGTACATCATATGAATCCAGAAATTTATCCACTTCTAGGTTTTCCAGTTTACTCTGAAAAATGTTTTCTTTTTTTTTAATGTATGTGATTATAGTTACAAACTTTCCTCTTAGCACTGACTTTGATGTGTCCCCAAGAGTGCTGGTAAGTTGAATTTTCATTTTTTTAAATTATTTTATTATTCATATGTGCATACAAGGCTTGGTTCATTTCTCCCCCCTTCCCCACCCCCTCCCTTACCACCCACTCTGCCCTCTCCCTCTCCCCCCACCCCCTCAATACCCAGCAGAAACTATTTTGCCCTTATTTCTAATTTTGTTGTAGAGAGAGTATAAGCAATAATAGGAAGGAACAAGGGTTTTTGCTGGTTGAGACAAGGATAGCTACACAGGGAGTTGACTCACATTAATTTCCTGTGCGTGTGTGTTACCTTCTAGGTTAATTCTTTTTGATCTAAACTTTTCTCTAGTTCCTGGTCCCCTTTTTCTATTGGCCTCAGTTGCTTCCAAGGTATCTGCTTTAGTTTCTCTGCATTAAGGGCAACAAATGCTAGCCAATTTTTTAGGTGTCTTACCTATCCTCACCCCTCCCTCTTAGCACTGACTTTGATGTGTCCCCAAGAGTGCTGGTAAGTTGAATTTTCATTTTTTAAGGATTTTCCTCACTTATTTCACTCCTTATTTTTTTAGTGAGACACTAGACATTCAAAAGCAATCATTTAGTCTTCATGTGTTTGTATATTTCACATAGATTCTATTGCCATTCAATTTGCTGCATTCCACTCTGGTCTGATATAATACAGGAAGTTTTTTTCAAATTTTAGTATTCTTTATATCATATTTTATGTGACAAAATGTGTGATATCTTAAAGTAAATTTTTTGAAAAAGTTTATTCTGTGGCTGCTTAGTCCAAAATTCTACAGATTTGTTAAGTCCATGTGATCTATGGTATAATTTGATTCTTATGTTTCTTTGTCAATATTTTTCTCAGATTGCCTATCTATTGAAGTCACACACTATCATTGTTTTGGTATCTCCCTTTGATTTTATGTCCAATAGTGTTTGTTTGATGAGACCAGGTGTATCAATGTTTGGTTCATATATGCTTGCAATTGTTACATGCTCTTGATGGATTGTTCCCTTTATCAATATAACGTGACCTTCTTTATTGCTTCTGACTAATTTAGTTTGGAAGTCAAGTATGAGTATAGTAACTATTGCTTGCTTTTGGACTCTATTCTTAGAATACCTTTCTCTATATTTTCTGGTTAAGCCTAAATTTTTCTTTACCAATGAGTTTCTTGTAAGAAGCTAATGATTGAGTCTTGTTTTTTAATGCACTCCATGGGTGTCTTTTGATTTGAAAATTGAAACCATTAGCATTCACAATTATCATCAAAAGGTGTATAGTAATTCCTATTATTTTGTTGTGTTTAATTATTTCTTATTTCATTTTCTTATCTACTCATCTTGTGAAGTTTTTTTTTCGTGTATTTTCACAGTTGTCTTTATCTGTGTGCAAGGCTGTGTGCAGTCTTTAGTTTTGTTGTGGAAGGTTTTTATTTCTGTTTCAATTATGAAAGATAACTTTTATGGATTCGGTAATCTTGATTGCTAGTTATTTTCCTTTAAGTTTTAGAATATATAATTCCATACTCTCCTTGCTTTTAGAGTACCTTTTGAGAAAACTGCTGTTATTCTGATGAGTTTGTCACTTGGTGTTACTCTTTTGCAGCTGTCAAAAATTTTTCCTTGTCCTATGTATTTAGTGTTTACCTATAATATCATGTGGTATGGAGGTTCTTTTACAGTCTTCTCTGTTTTGTGTTCCCAAAATTCTCTCTATTAGATGAACATTTCTTTCTCAAGATTTGGGAAAGTTTCTGCTATTCTTTTATTGAATATGTTTCCTATCATATCACTTGTACCTCCTCTCCTTTTCTGCCCATAACTCATAGATTTGGTCTTTTATTTGTGCTCCAGAGTTCTCTCATGTTCCAGTTGTACTTCTTATTTTTTCATTATCATTATCTGAGTGTTTTAATTCATCTACTTTGACTTCCAGCTCTCACATTCTATCTTAAAGTAGATCTAGTCTATTGATGATGCTTTCACCTGAACTTCTTGATGTTTGAGAATTATATTTCTAGGATATTGATTTGGCTTTTTTTAAAAAAGGTTTCTATACCTATATTGAATTCCTTTTTAAAACTTTTCATTTTCTTCTCTATTTCACTTGCCTATTCATGTCTGTTTTTTCAGAATTAATTCAGGCATTTATTCATGTCTTCTACAATTTTGTTGTTTATTCTTCTAATTTTTCTTTTGAGTTCTTTGTCTGAAAGTCTATGCACATTACTATCTTTAGAGTCCATTGTTGTGGAATTTTTCCCTTTTGGAGGAATCATGTTGCTGTTTTTTCTTATATTACTTATATTTCTGGATTGGGATTTATGCATCTGAGGTCAACTCTTTGGTTGGAAGTTTTAATAACCTGAAATTTTTCAGTTGAAGTATTCTTAGTGATCAGCCAGGCCTGAATACAGTAGAGCTGTATTCTATTTTCTCACTACTGGGCTAGAAGATAACTTGACAATGACAAAGTCAACAATTCAAACCAAACTACATACTTAAATTAAGTAAAAAATTGCAGACATCATCTACAAAAACCAATAATTTTATATATGACAGGAATTAGGGTTGTTATGCAGTACCCACTAAGAGTTTAAAAATTAATAAAGGTATATGAATTAATAATTAAGTGGTAAAATGAGGTCACTCTCAGGGAAGGAAAAGGGAAGAAGTGTTGGGAGAGGGTGAAGTATATGGGATGAAGGCATAAGAATTAATAGTGTGTAAGAATACAGTATAATCTTTGCAGAGAAGAAAATATAGTCAGGGAATGGAAAAGGATAATTACCTGTGATTCCCCTCTGTGGGAAGCAGTTGTTGGTGGTTGGCTGAGGCACTGGGAGAGAAGTAATTGCTAGAGGGAAGAGTTAGGTCCTATCAAGTAATTCAGGCAGTAGTGTAGCTCAGAGAGTGGGCCATCTCCAACCCATTACATGGCAGCTCCTGCCATGTGTGGCAGTATTGGGTAGGGGATAGGCGGCTATGTGCAACTAGTGAGTGGTTTTGACTCCACTAAGTTTGTTTGCTCCCATGTCTTACTCTGGGCTGGTATCTTGCCATAAGAAGGAGACTTGGGGAACCAGGTAGCTCTGGTTCATCTTCAGTAAGTTTAGACTGCTGGACTGAAACTCCATTTGAAAATTAGCAAGTTGCGGTGTGCCTAGGAATGGAGTGGGCCAGGACACACTGCACAATTTGCCTGTTCCTGCAGCTAGTACTGGGCAAAGGGTCTTAGAGGGTAAGACTGTTCTGTGATCCACTGGAGAAAAACTTTCCCTCTGTCTCTTTCGTAGCTCTGAAATTCAATTGTGCTGAATTTATCCTGGTCTGTAATTTCTACTTACTGGTGCCCTCTCCAGTCTTTCTAAATTGCCCTCACTTGTAGCCATATACCTGAGGTTTTCTTTCATATTAATGGAGAAAGAATAATATCATGGATGTCTCCTGGAAGTCTCTAATGTACTTTGAAGCTTTCCCATATATTTCATAATAAAGTGGATAATGACAGTCAAGTCTTTTAAAAAATTGTTCCATGCTGGATGTTGTTAGTTCTTACCTATAATTCCCAGAACTTGGGCAGCTTAGGCCAGGTGCTCAGGAGTTCAAGGCCAGTCTGGGCTAATTAGCAAGACCCTGTCTCAAAAACCACACACGCACACACACACACACACACACACACACACACACACACACACACACTCACAGATAATTGGTCTTAATTTCTAATAGAAATCTAAATCATAATTAGGCAATGTACTGTTTCCCTTTATTCCAATTCTGAAAAGTCATGGATCAAAGAAACTAATGTTTTAAAAGTGGCTCTAATGTATTTTATCAAGCAAACTTTTTGAAATCTTCGGATCTGATAAAGAAATGTTTAGTTATAATCAAGCTAGCATAATATTTTTAATCTTTTGCTGGTATAATTTTTACATGACATTATAATATTATTACTTCCCTTTTTCTGTATTGTTGGTTCTCTGCTAAAAATAAACATATGTTTATTTTCTAATTTTCCAAACATAGAGATTGCAAATTTCATTTTAAAGAACATATACTTAAAGTGAAAAATGGATTAAGTTTTATGGAAGGCAGAATTTCATTAAGAATTGCAAAGTGATGCATTCAGTCTAAAATAATAATTGATTATTTAACCTCTTATAAATAAAACAAACTATCACTCTTCTGAAATGGAGTATCTTCAATAGACCAATATTAATGATGCTTTTTATGAGATTATGTACATGATCTAAACTTGCAATAAGTACAGATTTTATTTTGTGTAATTTTTTATGGGAATCCTTAATCTAGGCCTACTCTCTCAAATCTTATTTAAAAGCCACATTTAATATGTGATATGTCATTTTATGATGGGATCTCTTATTGATGTTGAACATAATGAAAAATATTTGATTTGTTTCAGGAGCAGCAGGAATTGAATGAAAGAGTAACCAGAGATTTGAATGAAGGTATGTTACCAGCATTTATGGAATAAATTTAGATTAACTGATTCTTGAAATAAGCCTTATATAGCAAATGTCATCCTTTCCCTTTGTTTACTCAATAATTTCTACATTAAATCTATTTGCATATATTATTCCAATGAAAGATGTGAAAACATAACAATTTCTAAAGAATTACATGCTTCCTCATTTTTTCACAGTCCATAGCTTTAAAAAAAAATCTGTGTTTCTTTTTCTCACTCAATACTTTCTTCACTTCTGTCTCCCTATAAACTGACAGCCTAGACACCAATACTGTTCTTGGAAAACAAAGGCATTATGACCTCCTCTGGTTTTTGACCAAAAACCCAAACTCTAACCAGTGTTCCAGGCACCATATTAAGCCATTCTACTGGAGACAATTCCAAATTTCTCTGGTAATAATTAGTCAAGCAACTACAGTTCATTAACTGTCACTTGAAAAATGACTTTTAAATTATCCTGTCATTTATTCTCATTGGTTTGCTTGTTGTCCCCAGGAAAAGGTTAATTTTCCTAAGTATGGCCTAAAATTATCCAAATCAGTTCTGTTATGATCAAGTTATTCAGCTTTATCTCTTTTCACTCACCCTTCTCTGCCCCTTTGCACCAGCATCTGGCCACTGGAACTACCTACCATTCATAATGTCCTGCCTCACCCTTAGCTATTTTCAGAGTTGCTTTCCTCTTTCTGGTGTGCTTTTTCCTTATTGTTCAAATATTGACTCAAATAATCTCTATCAAAAGCTTACAGTATTGACATAAAACTGAGATATAATTCCTTTCTGGATGTTCTAGTAAAGCCCTGTTTTATACCTGGCATAGTGTCAATACAAACTCAGTGTGGAAATTGTGTCTGATTTTTCATTTTATTATGTATGATTGTTAAAGAGTAGACTATATCACCTTCACCTTCTAATGCCAGTGCTTATCATGGTAACTTAGCACATGGCTGTAGACAAATGAACGGAAGGCCAGAAAACCAGCCTTCCATCGTAATATTTGGTCATGATGATGAATTTAGTGTGCAACTACTGGCAACTTAAGTGCAATGGTAATTTTTATTATAGTCATACATAAATTTTCCTACTTACTAACACAGCTATGGTCCTCACATTTTAAAATTAACTCATCTTAGTTAACTCTGACATCTTTTTCTTTACAGGTCCCACTGAATTTGAATCTGGGTCCTTTAGAACATCTCCCCTACAATTTCTTTATATGTGACGTCAAAGCTTTCCAAAGAGCATAGAGACTTCAAAGAAAAAAATATTTTATGTTCTTGGACTGTTCATATAACATTTTAATTATTTCCTAGTATTTATATAATGTAAAAACTTTCTTTTTTCATTTATAAGTGAATAAACTTTAAATTTTTAAAAATTTTTTTACTATTTTTGTACCAGGGGTATATTGTGTCATTTGGAAAACTTCTTCACAATTTATTATAATTGAATTTGCCTCCTCCATCATTTGCCTTTAACTTCCCTTCCCCACTTTTGGAATAGTTTCAGCAGATCTCATTTTTTCCATTTACATACACATGTGTAGAATATCTCCACCATATTCACCCTCTGTCCCCCTTTCCTCATATCTTCCCCTTCCCACTGGTACCCAATCCTCAAACAGGACCTCTTTGTCTTCCTGTTCTCTGAAAAACTTTCTTGAAGGAGAATATTTTTGTGTTGTAGATGAATGAGGAAAATTCATGCAATATTTTAAATTGTTTCTTGGCATCTTTAGTTATCTCTTATCTGGAGTCTACAAATGAAAGTCAGTATTGCAGCTTTATGTGTGCAAACTGACTAAATGCTAACAATTTACAAAGCCCAAAAAAACAAGCTGCCATTAATACTTTGATGGAGTTACTATCACTTTATCACTTTAGGTATATTTATTTGTATTTTTTAGTTTTATCACTTTAAAATGATATGAACAGTTAGACACACTTTGGGATATTTGTTCTATAGCCATTGTCAATGTTTTAATGTATTATAATTGTCATAATGTCATCAAACTTTTTAATTTTTAAAATAATTTCCACTTTAAGCACTGATTTATAGTTCTTTCCTCATGGGGAAACATTTCTCCGTGGATTTTCTTTTTTCTGTTTATTTGTCTATTCATCTTTGATTAAATTTTTAAAATCTGTCTTAAAATGAGAGAAAAGTTTCAGATCTAATACCAAGATTTTTCCCCATGAACCACTTGTGAGTAAACTGCTAACAGATGCAATTATCTCTAATTTAGTGCACATTCTGTACTAGTCAGAACATTCTACATAACTAAAATACAACCTTCATAATCAGAAAGTTTACCTAGATACATGGCATCATTTAATCCCCATGCTGTTTTCAGGTTTCCCCACTTGTCTACAGTGTCCTTTATAGCAAGAGGATCCCATGCTGATCCATGGATTTCACTCAGTTGTATTCCTCATACTCCTTCAGTCTGGAACATCCCATCGTCTTTCCTCGACCCTAATGATCTTAAATATTTTGAGGTAGAAAGTCCCTCTGTTGGATTTTTCTGATGCATAATTATAATTTTGCTCAGGCCATGTATTTTTGACAAGAGGATCAGAAAAATGATTCTGTGATTTTTTTCATGACATCCTGTCATGTGACCTGTAATTTTTATTTTCCTATTATTAATGATGTAATCAGTGGTATTTGCTGGGTTACCTCTCTCTGATATTATTTTTTCATTTCATAAGTATTTGATGTCTTGGAGGAAGTAATTTGAGACAATATAAATATCTGTACCTCATCAAACTTTTAATTTCTGCATTTATATGTATCCAGTTAAATTTATGCAATGAGCTATAATTTGTTAATATCATTTTAAAATTTCTTTTTCTTTTAGAAATTTTCTAGTTTGACAATTTCAGGCTTATATAAAATTTGTAAGAATAGTATAAATAACATTCCCTAATGTTGACATTATACTATATAAGTTCTGCTCTTTCCCTCCCTTTTCCCTCTTATTGCTGGATAAACCTAAATGTAGGTTTATAACAATGATTTTTTTCTTTGAACAATTTGTGAGTTGCAGACATTTTGCTTTTTTTTCACTAAAAACTTATATTTCCTAAAACCAATAAATTATCTTATATGACTACAGTATAGTGATCAAAATCAGGAAATTAAAATTCATTCAATATTAATATATAATCTACAGATATATTCAGATTCTGCCCCAGAGAAAAGCCAAGCATTCCCTGAATGAAAATCTTTCTGAATAACTTCTCAATGATTTTACTTTAAATATTGATACTTTTAAAGAAGCTTCAAATTGTACAAGATTTCTTTTACCCAATCATAGCAAATACAAAAAAACACACTGGTGCTCTTAAAGGTAAAGACTTTCTGTTCTTCAAACATGTTTTGCACCATTTTTTTTCTCATGTTGGAAAACATAGGAAAGCAAAATTTGCTTTGGAAGTGGGCATTATCATAAAACTCAAAAAAAAAAAACAGCCATTTACAACAAATGGTAATCTTGTTGCTGTTAAGTAATTATATCCAAAGAATTTCTTCTCAGACATGAGACTGAGTAAGCAAAATAAGAAAGGGAAAGTAATTACAACTATGCTACCCAGTTTGGAATTTAAGTGATAGAGGAAAAATACCAAGAAAATTTGTTTCTTTAAACTTCTTTTTAAAGTTTATGTGCCTAGAAAAGATGCTCTCCAATTTGGGGAATAAAAAGTCATCATGTTTCAAACATGTTTATAGAGATCAATTTTAGTGGAATTTGAGGAAACCAGACTGGCAATGACTAGGAAGTGGTAATATGGAAAACAAAAAAGAAGTTCAAATAACTCACTTGTGATATTATTCTATTCTGGCAGAAAGAGTCACTTAGATGAGAGTCTAAATCTGCTTTCAAATGTATTATCTTTTGCTGAGAAGTGGGAGATATTTTTGTTTGTATTTTTGTATACGTAAATAGAGTTGTTTTGAAGTTTCTGATCCCCTTTCTGCTCCTACCCTCAGAAATTAAATTGAATATAGTTGTCAGTATTGACTGCCTATTTCCTGCTTTTGGCCAAATCCACAAATAACAAAGGTAATTGGTCATATGGCTGAGATATAAGAACAAACAATTGCTTCTCTGGTCTCAACTAGATTGCACAAATTTTGTGCAAATGAAAGATTTCACAAATTTTCCCTGAAGAGACTGATTCAGAAATCAAATAAGGCTAAACAAGGATATTTCAAAATATTTCCTCAATATTGTGACAGAATTCCTAGACAAGAACCACTAATTAGAAAAGTGTAATATGTGAATTAAAAACTTAAACATCTCTAGAAAAGTTAGAGTTTGATTAGGTACTACTTTCTTCCAATCTCTCCTTTTCAATAACATTAGTATGTTTTTCATCTGTCTTTCTCTACTGCCATGGTTGGAAAGTAACTAGGTGTATTATTGGCCATAACTATTGGCTAACAGAATAACAGCCTTTTCCATCCAATAATCAGTCATTCACTGCCTTTCAGAACTGCTTTGAAAGTTTGATTGTGGATAGTAGTTAATGAATAGACCCTAGCATTTTAAGGATTTCATGTCTCCTTTTTATCATTCAGGTCATCAAGTCAACAAATGTCAAGAACCAGCAGGCTTTTGTTGTTGAGAACAATAGCAAATCATGAACTCTTTTCATGTGAAGTTGTGTGATAGCAGATCTCAGGGTCTGTTAAGGTCAGAGACCCCTGCATCATTTATAGATTTTGTGACCTGATTTTTTTATTAAATATGATATTGAAGAAAGAAAAGATTTCACATGCAAATACTTGCTTTGTAACCAATCATTTCAAAACTCCCATGGCAAGGATAAAAATCACAAGGCCTGTGGATTTAATGTGGCCCATAGATGAGATACTAAGTTTGTATCCTTAAACTGAGTCCACTTTAAAGCTTCTGGAGACTCCTGCAGAAAACTGGACTCCAAATCACTCTTCAACAAGTAAATATGGTCATCTGGAAGCTCACATGATTTTTGGTGCCTGTGCAGAGGATACTAAGTATACCCAAGCCCCACACCTAGGTGTTTCCTCATGTCACCTATTTTCCCTCTGTGTGGATTTGAGTTTATAATTCCTACATTAATAAGTACATTGTGAAAAAAGATTTCTATGTTCTCAAAATTACATTAACATAAAAATATGGTACATGTTTTACATTGATACCTTAGAAGTAGACTCAAATTTAAGAAGTTAGAAATTGAGATTTTAGGGCTGGTGAAGTGGTTCAAGTTGTAAAGTGCTTGTGCAGCAATCATGAAACCCTGAGCTCAAACCCAATACCAACAAAAAAAAAATTCAAAACTTAGCTTAAGATCTATACTCAAATAAATATGTAATTGTCTGGCCTAAATAAAAATAAATAAATAAATAAATAAAGTATAAAGAGTCATATTATTCTTAAAATGTCTGATGCCTTATTAGTTCAATCAGTTATAATTGTATTATACTTTAACTTAGTTTCACTTATTATATTAAAAAAATTCACATACATCAATATTAGAACTTTTCTTGATAAACCACTTTATTTTTATTTCTGATGTATATCTCTCTAAAAATAAAAATAATTTTTAAGTACTAGCTAAAATTGAACTAAAAGGAAAAGCAATTTTAATAGTAGATATACATCAGGTTCATTGAATTATCATTAAAAGTGAGAAAAATTTTTGTTGAGCTTTCTAACAACTATGACAAAAATATTCTATGCTATAAAAGAAATCAAAGCTCATTTTAATCCTAGGTCTTTAAACTCCAAGCCCACTTCCATAGCAACACATTGGCATAGGAACACCCGACATTTGAATATGAGCTTCTAACACCATAGATAGAATGGAATAGTATGAGTTTTTTCCATGACCTGGTAGAAGAGTCCAAACATCTGGAAAGCTCTCAAGACTGTACACATTGAACCTTACTTCCTTGAATGTATGTGATGCTACAAAAACATTGCCAAATAGTGATTAAGAAGCTGTGAATAATTTTTTAAATACTGGAAATGTAATGCATACTGTTGTAAAATTTCTTAAACAGCTGTTCATAGGAACTTTCCTTGTGTCATGGTAATTCAGGAAAGTACCTATTTTTTAGAATACAGATTGAGAAATCCTGCTCTGGAGATGAAAATTTCACAAAGCAATTCAATAAAATACTCAAAATCTTTATCTTCTGTATGTTGGGGTTTGTGGCCACAAAGATTAAATACAGAGCTTTTCCCTGAATAAGCTTTTGGTTCAGGTGGTAGCAATTACAAAACTCCAAATACCATGATAAATGTTGTGATAGAAGAAAGGCTTCTTTCAATGTTCGATGTGAGTTTTGGGGAGGACTGCAGGCCATGTGGCAAGTCTAGACAAGGGAGGGGCATTTCAAAGGAAAGAAGCAGCACATGTAAAAGTAAAGCAAAGTGAGAGGACAGAGAGACTACTGTTTATTTACTCTCTGTATGCTTATGTTTATAAGATTGTTCAAATCAATTGAGAAATGCATCATTTTGTGCACTATAAATTGCTTTTGTTTTCTTCTTCCCCCACAGGATGGCTTCACAATAGTTTTACTTGGTCTGGTGAAAAACAGTGTATGGTAAAATTTTTAGTAAAGAAGCAAGCAAATATACATGCAGATGATAAGCTGGATAGTTATATTTGTTTATTCTTTTTAATATCCTAGTGTGTTCTAGAGTGGGTAGCAGTCACTCAGCTCACAAATATTTTACTCACAAAGGCACAATTTCAAATTCATAAAATGTGGCCAATTATGTGTAAAAACAGGTGTATTGAAGTACCTAAGGTGAAGTTATGCCTCTGTTATTTTAGATCAGCCCTCATATATGCTCTCAAACATGTTCAAATAATGCTGCAGGAGGAGATCAGAGTTACCCTTCTTTTTACTACCAGATCTGTACTAAAGTTCCCTTTATATCCTCTGTAGCACCTTTTCTGAGGTTATGGGAATCCCATATTATCCTTCCCTCATATGGATGTCAACTTAATTTTTTCCCCTTACATGATCTGTTTTCCTCAGCTACTTGAGTTTCTGGCTTAAGTTTTCAAAATATTTCCATATTTTGCTTCCAAAAGGAACCACTGTGCATAATTCTCTGAATCTAAGTAGATTGGTTGGATTTAAGAAAGTTAAGCCCTAGCCTGATGCTACTAGTGGACAGTGATAAGGTGGGAGTGATGGCATTGTAGTGGCCCACTGGGCATAGTGTCTAAAATTAGATTATGAAGGGGAGGGAGTAGGGATGGCAGAAAGTAAACTAAACAGGCAAAGAGGTGAGCAGTAGAGAAAGATGCTTTTATTTAAAGGTGAGTAGAAATCAGGTGGGGGTAGATAAGACAGGGAATCCAAATGCCCTGAAGCTATTGCACTAGGTATCTTTTGTTAAGAGCTAGATAACAAAGAGGGGAAATTTGTAGGAATTTAGGTCCACTCTTACCTCCACTTAAAGTGGCCAGATCAGGTATAAGTAAACAGGTTGTGCAAAGGCCAGTACCTGGGCAGTGGGGAGAATGAGGCGAGGCATATGCATGGTGAATCTTTTTTTACATTCATCTAGTGCCACTTCTGGAAGGTCCTAGTGGACAACTGTGGCTTTTATTTTAAATATACACATGCTCATCCCTGAAATAAAGAGATGTGCCCCTTTAAGAGATGTTCATTAATTACAAGTGTAGGGTGTTTTTTATATTTGAAAGGGCCCATCCTCTTTTCTGCTCATGTAAGGCTATCTATCTGTTTACTCTAACAATAACACCCCAGTATCTATGTATAAAAGAGGGTTTGTCTTCCACGTCAGCTGGAGATAAACACAGAAAAGAACCATTCTATCACTGATCTGTGTTTGATTAGGTCATGTAGGAACAGTAATAGTGCAAACCAGGCCTTGACATTTCGATAATTGCTCATTTTCTGGCTTGGAAATGACTTATAAGCTCAATAAATTTTATTATCTAATTTAATGGTACAATATACTGATAAAAATTTAGTTACAAATTATTAAATAGCTGATCTGCTCTGATGACAATACATAAAGGAAAGAACAGAGAATAACCAAAGTAAGAATTCAGCATTTACTAAAAAAAGCTGTATTTCATTCTTACACCCTCCAAAAAAAAGCTAATTAGGATTCCAATATAGATCATCTTACAAAACATTTTCCTTTCCTTTTATTTTCTTTTGTGCATGTTTTCATATCTCGTTAACCCTTCATAACAATATGGCAAAATAAAGTTGTAAAATCCTTACTTTTAGAAGATTATCAGGCTAAGAAAAATGACTTGTGCAAGAGCAAATGCTTGTTCATTGTTAGAGACAAGACTTACTTTGAGTTCAGGAGACTTTCCACTGTGTCATACCAATCTAGTTAACCAGCTGAGCTATGCCTGTCTATGCAGGAAATTTTCACCTTCTTTTTTCTCCTTTAATTACAAGTTCAACAAAAATTTGTAGTGCCCACAATTTTGAAGAATATGGGAGAAGATCTGATAGGAACACTGATATTGTCTGAAATACTCTTAAGAATTCATCATTTCATAAATGTTTTTCTTATCAATATTAAAAGAGTATTTTATCACATTCTAAATCCGTAGCATTAGGAAAATACTTTTGAACTATAAAGGAAAGATACTTAAAAATCTGTCACATGGCAATTCAGCTAAGATTTCTGATACTGAATTATCTTACATTGTTCTTTCCTAGATAAGAAAGTAAGACTAAAATTTTTTTTGATTTAAAAAGAGTAAAGAATTTAAGTATATATTGTATATATACATCTTCTGTGAATTTCTTTACTAATATTCTAGGAGTTTAGCATTAATTAAGACATTATTTATTAGAAATTTATAATCTTAAGTATATTGTCTAATGAAAATGGTTTTAAAATTTTGGCCTACAAACAAAATGTCTTTGCATAAGTAAGTATAAATTTTTAAAGTTAGTACGCTCTATGTTTCCTATGTATTCTGACTTTAGAGTCACATTACAGCAATTTGGACTTTTAAAAAAATTGTATTTGCTATTTAATTTTTTATATCATTATTCCTTGTGGTTGAGTAATACTCCATTGTATTATTTCAGTCTATTACTACATTGAGTAATACTATGATTTCATGATCTATTATTCTATTGTAGGGCATCTGAGTTGTTTCCAGAGCTTGGCTATTGTGAATAGTGCTGCAATAAACATCAGTGTACAGGTGTCTCTACTATATTCTGTTTTATGTACTTTTGGATAGATGCCCAGGACCAGTATCAACGGATCATATGGCAGTTCTATCTCTAGTTTTTTTGAGGAATATCCATATTGCTTTCTATAGTAGTTGTACTAATTTGCATTCCCACCAGCAGGATATAAGGGATCCTGTTTCACCTCATCCTCGCCTGCATTTGTTGTTGTCATTACCCTTGATTAAGCCATTCTATCTGGGGTGAGATGCAATCTAAGTGTTGTTTTGCTTTGCATCTCTTTTATAACCAGGGAAATTGAATACTTCTTCATGTATTTACTGGCCATTTTTACTTCTTCCTTTGAGAACTCCCTGTTTAATTCATGTGCCCATTGTGGCGTTGATTCTTTGGGGGGCTGAGTTTTTTTAATTCCCTGTAGATTCCGGGTATTAGTCCCTTATTGGATGAGTAGCTGGCAAATATTTTCTCCCATTCTGTTGGTTGTCTCTCATGTCTGGTAACTCTTTCCTTTGCTGTACTGAAGCTCTTTAGTTTATTGCAGTCCCATTTGTTCATTGTTTCTCTTAGATGCTGAGCCTTTTGAGTTCTGTTTATGAAGTCATTCCCTATACCTATCTGTTCCAGTGTCTACTGCTTTTTGGAGTTGTTTCAAAGTTTCAGTGCCATAAAATGGTAGTCAATCCTCTCTAGAGCTTTGAATGAAGCTTTGAATCTTTCTTGGTTTCACTCCTGTTGTATGTAGATATGGTCTTAACAGGTAATTCCTTACATGTCCTTCAGGTCTAAAATGTTACAGGGAGTGATGGTGATAACTGAAGGGCATCTCTTTTTCCAGAATTCCATACTAGCAGCTCAGCAGTCTCACTCTTGTTACTTGTCTTCAAGCCCATTTGGTCCATACATTTAATTTAGTACCCTCATTTTTTCCATATCCCAGGATCCAAAGGGAAAAAAATAGACTTATGAAAGGCAGTGGAAGAAGGGGAAGAATAGCTTAGTGGAAGAAGGGGAAAACTTCCTCTTGTTTCTGAAACCATATACTGTACTTTCTCTAAAACTGGCTGCTTAATGAAAAATTCAAACAGCAAAGACAGAAGAAGGCTTCCTGCCAGTCAAGCAGGAAGTTAAAGTGTTGGATAGCAATGAGTTGATGAAGAAGACAAAAAATAAAGGGCCCATTTTGTAATGAATTCCCTTACTCAAACAGAAATGAAGCAGAATCTTCAAAAAAGGTCAATGACCTGTAATAGTAAAATTACACCAAGTACAAAATTATTTTAGGGACAAAGACCATGACAAATTAAGAGTGAAGTGATAGTCAATGAAAACAAGGATAGTTCTTTTTATTGAGAAGTGACAATTATCCTTAGTCTCAAACTTTCATTAAAGGTGGGAGAACAGCAAAAGAAGCATAAAAGGAATAAAATGAAAGTATCTGAGAAGCTGAATTGTGGTGCTGCTGCCACCGCCACTGCATCTGCTGCTGACTTCAGTGATGATGGATTACTTCTACAGAGAGAGAGTAGAAAAACTGGTAAGAAGAATGAAAAAGATGATTAGTAAGAAAATGGGAAGTATTTCAAAATAGATAATTGTTACTGTCATAGACAGCAAATTTATATTTGGGCAAATGGTAATGATGAACCCATCTTATGCTTCTGCTAGGGCCTTGTGGCGTTCTCAAAGAAACCTACAATGAGATGCCATTTTTCATTTGCATTGACAAATGTTTCATTTAAAAATAATAACAAAAGCTGACAAATATGAGGAAAAGATTTTTCTTATGCACTATTGTTAAATTAAATGGATAAATAATGTTTGGTATGTAACTTAGTAGTGTGTGACTAAATTTCCCATATATTATTCTTTTAAGCTAAACATCTTCACTTCTAGAATTGTATCTTTCTCAGATAGGAAATCATGACTTGGAAAGACTTACATGCACACATTTGATAAATGCATGTATTATGCATGCATAATATAAAATAGGCCGTAATATATAACTATTGTATATAATGTATACATTAAGGATATATGCTTAATGACATTTATAGACATTTTAATATATACATATGTATGTTAAATATACTTATAGAATTACTCCTATATAAGGCTGAACATAGTCTATATACTCATCAGTAAGGAAATAAATTATCATACTCTAAAATAGTATAATGTGTAACCATTTAAAAATTACATTAGTACTTTTTGTATTAATACTTACAACATCTGCTGAGTTGCAAAAGGAAGCAAACTGCTTCACTGTCACTCTACTTTGTTACCAATAAACTTGCTAGTAATGAATTTTCTTTTTGTTTTCCACATTGGATGGGTATTTTAATATTATACTCTCATATTAATCTGAGTATCACTAAGGCATTGCAACTGGAGATCCTTGTGCTATCAATATTTAGTATGTTGGGTAAAACTTATTAAAATCTGCATAAAAGATATTTCATACATGAAACCAGGAATTGGCAAAATGTTTTGCAAATAGCCATATAGGAAATATTTATTGTTAGTATTTCAGACATAAGGTCTCTGTTGTTGTAAGCTGCAAACTACTCTAGACAATAAATCAATTGTGTGATTATGGTCCAATAAAACCTTTATTTATGGGGGAGGGGAGAACAAGTCAGAGGTGGAGTGCTTTCCTAACAGGATTGAGACCCTGAGTGTGACTCCCAGCATTGCTAAATAAATAAATAAATAAATAGAAAAACTCTAAAAACAAAACAAGACTAAATTATTTAAACAAACAATGGACTGGATTTGGTCCACAGCAGTAATTTGCTGACTATTTTGATAAATCAAAGTGCTGTCAACACAGTAGATCTTCCTTCTAAAGGTACCATGTGGCGTATCTTTACTTTTTAAATATATGTTTCAATATTGACTACACCATGATATTACACAGTGACTTAATATACAATTTACAAAAATTCAGGCTATAAAATAAGCATATGTTCTGCATTTCTACACTTTTACTCTTATTACAGAATTCAATATCTTACTATGACTAATTAATTTTTATGTTTGTTCAGCACAGAATATCATAGAATTAGATGATTTTTACCAGGACACAAATACTGCCCTTGAAACTTTTAGTTTTCCTGTAATTTTTACAAGTTTGCAAAAAATGATAATCAGCTTATATAAATACAACTGAGAAAATTTTAAGTAGCCTTTTCAACTAGAGTCTAATTTTATGAATTTATTTTAATTACCATGGTCCAGTATTTCTGTATTGTCAAAGTAAAAAGTTTAAAGTGTTACAAATATGTTATATACTCATTACATGAAAGTTGAAAGGCAGAGATAAACAAGATAAGAATCAGATCATCCTCAATTATTCCACTAAACTATGATGCATTTGGAAAAAGGGTTTGGAATCTGGACTCAGTAATTAAAATTCCTATCCAATTCTTTCGTGTGTGAGTGTGTGTGTGTGTGTGTGTAGTGCTGTGTCACGTGCAATGCAGGTGCTTGCACATTGAACTAGACCCCAGTCTCCATTCATTCTTGAACTCACTCCAGTAATTATCACTGCCACCAACCCTCAAAAAGTTTACCACTGATTTTCACTTTAATAATCTAGACCTCATTTTACTTGAACTAACAGCAGTGTTTTACTTCTCGAAACACTTTCTTCCCTTGGATTCAGGACATAACTCACCTGGTTGTTTTCCCATCCTTTGAGTCCACCCATCTTAGACTGTTTTGCTTAGTTCTCTGCCTCCCAGGGCTCAGTCTTTGATCTACTTTCTCAGGACTTTTGCTACTTGTATATGCTTATTATGTACAAGTATAATCCCAGACCTATATATCAAATTGCCTACTCCAAATCTACCTTTGGTTAAGTATTGGGTTTCTAAAACTCAAGAATTTTGTAAACTTGAACTCCTGGTATATTTCTTCTTACCTGATCCTCATTCCTACTTGAGTCCATGGCAATTCCACCAGTTCCTCTCCCAGAACACCTTGGTATTATTAATGATTCAGCTGTCTCTCTCATACCTCATAATAATATGTCAGAAAATCTTGTCAAGTCTTCCTTTAAAATATTTGCAGAAGCAAACCATAGCTTCCTTATTCAATCTACCATCTGCTGTTTAATTTAGTTAATTCCACTAGTTGATCATTGTTTTTCTTCTTTCAATTCTCTTTCACTTAGCTTTTTAACATAACAGATTATTGAAACATAAACCAGATTGTGTCAACCCTCTTCTTAGAACCTTCTGACTTGCCTCAGTGGTCCTAATGCCTAGAGGCAATATGTGATTTGACACATTTTCTCTGACTGGAACATGTAGTTTTCTGTCCTTTTCACTCTACAGCAGCATGAATTTTCTACCTGATAGCTTCTTGACTTATTCTTTCTATTCCTTTAGTTTATTATTTGAAGACCATATTCTCACAAGCCACTTCCAGGCCATCCTAATATTGCTACCACCCCTCCAAATACATAAAATTCATTTTCATATTTCAGTTTTCCTCCTCTTAGATAATACACATTTTGCCTGTCTGTCTTTATTGTTCCTATGTGTATACTTTACATTCATTAGCATTTTGCCTAGTGACTACCATATAATCAATACGTAGAAAATGGAATAGCAAAAATTAAGTGGCTACTCAATAAGTACTTATTAAATAAGTGAAAGGAGTTTACCCATGGTATAGTTTTAAATAGCACATGAATCATCACTTAAAATTAGATTAACACATAAATTGTCACTTTAAATTAGAGACATGGGTCCATTTTGAGTTTAAATTTGCAAATATATAGGTCAGATTTTTTGGCTCTTTATTACCTGCATTCACTAGATTGATGTTTTCCCACTGAGGCAGAAAAGTCAATTACTGTGGTTATCTGTTATTTCTTCTTTTACTGTTACATATGATAGTTTTAATTGCAGTAACATGGATCAAAGGAATTGGAACTTTCATTTGTAGTTTACGAAGAAAACAGTATGTAAGTATAGGGAATTTAAGAGACTTACAATATTGTTAAAAGATTGAAGCCTTCAACATCTGAAAGTAAAAGACCAAGTTTTAATTTACTGCTTTGTATGGTTAGAGAGAGCTATACTGCTCAGGCATGGTGTACTCTCATACTGCATCCTGCTTATCTTGTACAGAGTTTCAGGGAAAGTGGTGTAAAAAGATCAGCCAACTTCCAGAAGGTAAGTGGGTGGACATCTTGGTGGAGTAAAAATTAAAGATGATCTCAGACCTCCGAAACACCAACTTTAAGAAGGTAGGAGGGTTAACATCTTTAACAGTTTGGAAATCCAAGTGATCACATTGTTCATAATTTGCCATGTAAGTCATGTTTATTGCAGTGACTTTGTCTCTGATTAGCTATCTTTCAGGAGGCAAATGGCTGGCATTTATTGATTGGTGAGTGAGGCTAGTCGTCATTGATTGGTTAAATAGGTTTTAAACTTACCTGGATGGCTAAGTGCTACCAGGGTTACAAGACAGCCTTTTCCTATGTTTGAGGGAGTTTTAACCACATGCTTTCTGTTTATGTTACTTTCAATCAATTGTTCAATTTGAAAATATTTCATCTTACAGAATTATAGTTATTTTTTAATTTGGCTTTAGAGGAATTGTTTAATAATTGCTTTCAGTAATGTCTTCCACTTTTATATGCCCACATAGATAAAAGATATATCTACATTTTTGTAAATGATTTTAGTTTCATTTTTGTTTTTGGTACTTTTAGGGGTTCACAACATAGCATATTCCAGGGTCTTTGTAAATATTGTATGTATGTGATAGTCACATCATATGACTATATACTCTGTTTCTCTTCAGATCATACATTCTTTCACCTTTTCACATCATATGACTATTCCATGTATATATTTCATAAAAAGGAATTATAATTACAGTGGCCTGTTGATAATTCAGCTTTTTATAATACAATTGCTACATGTTATATAGATTTTTGAACTATATATCTTAACATCTGGGTATTTGAAAGATACAGCTTAACCCAAAATATATAACCTCACTTTGTTCTTTGATATTTTATGCATCATGTTATGTGTAAACTTCATTTAGGCATTATTATATTTCAAAAAAATCCAAAATGCAGCACAAATCTAATTATTATTCCCAAGTCTTCTGAGTACTTGCCTGCATGCAGTGAGCTCCAGCCTTGTAGTGCAGAATTCATGATTACTGTGGTGTTTACCTCTGCTCACCTCCTTTCATGCATTTTCAGCATTTCCTTTTAAGTTCCTGGACCATGGCTGTGTGCTTACATTCTGTTCTCTAAGTAGAGTAGTTCCCTCCCACCTTTTCTTTGCCTGGTGAACTCTTTTTGTTTTATGTTTTCTTCTTCTGCAAAGGGTTCCATTTATCTGGTAATGTATAACTGGTTTGTTGAATTAATAAGTGAATTCAGCTGGAAAAGAGTTAGAATTTTACCAAACTGTTTTTTAACCTTGGTTGGTGGAATTATTGGAAAACACTGATTTTATTAATTTTTTAAAGGAGTGGTCCTGCCTTGCATATGGTTGAAGTAAAGGAAAGTGAAAGTGAGAAATGTACCTCCACAGAATCTGTGATTACACCAATGATTAAGAAGTGCACTTCAGTAAATTGATGTCTACTGCAAGTGATGGATGTACAGAGTTCAAGTGAAGTAGACCAAGAGGAAAAAAGGGAAAAACTATAAATTCTATATTTCTATGTGAAGGAAAGCTAAGAGTAACTCATTTTTGGAAATAAAACAGAATAGTGCAGTTTGAAGCAGAGAATACTCAGTTATATCAATGTTGCTAAAATGTTGAAGAAGATGGGGACAAGGGAATTGGACAAGGAGCAGTTTAAATAACCAATCGTCACGGGAGCCTGTTTGTAGTGGACAAGTTGAGACAACACCTTAGAGAATTTTGAATGGGGAAAACAATAATAGTGGGTGATAGCAATTGCCCCTTGCCACCATTTTGCAGCCTGAGCTGCAGCTGGTCTCATCCCTTGCAGAACAAAGCCCCACCGTCCTTTATCTTCTGCGACCTCCCTTTGCCTGTCCCTACACTTGCTTTCTCCCCAATGGCTTTTAAGGTTTATAATTACCATGAGAAACAGCAGAAGGCTAATAAGGAGAGGAGAGATAATACCAAATTCCAGATGTTGGCCCAAGTCCTTTGACAAAACCCCTCAGCTTCCAACTCACAAGGCCAGGGAAAATCCCGAACACCTCCCAGCCCATGTTTTCAGTGTGGCCTTGAGGGACACTGGGCCCATGCCTGTCCTAAGATATGCTGCCCACCAGGACCATGTCCTAAGTGCAAACAAGAGGGCCACTGGGCGAGGGACTGCCCCTCCACCTCTCAAGGCGAGGGGTCTAGACCCCCTCAACATTCCTCATTCCTAACTGATTTTCTAGGACTAGCAACTATGGCAGAAGACTGATGGAGCCCAGGACTCCCAGGCCCAAAGAACATAACTTCAAAGGAGCCCAGGGTAATGGCCATCATTGACGGTAGGCCTATCTTTCTCCTCATAGACACCAGTGCCATTTTTTCAGCCTTGCTGGAGTTCTGAGGATCTATAAGCCTTCTTCAACCTCCATAGTCACTGTGGAGGGAACACCTATCCAGCCCTTAGTTACCTTTCCCTTAACTTACATACTGGGAGATACCCTCTTTACCCATTCCTTCTTATTGCTACCTAATTGTCCCACTCTACTCTTAGGTAGAGACATTTTAACAAAGTTTCAGGCCACCCTCACCTTACATCCATCCCCACAAAAGCCATGACCTACCAGTCCCTCATCTCCATCCTCACGGTCCCTCCTCACTTTCATAGGTGACTTGCTTCCACAAGCTTCTCCCATCTCCTTGCTCTTACCGGCAACATTGGCAGACCCCATTGTATGGGATCTCAAAAACCCCTCTGTTGCCTCACATCATGAGCCAATTGTCATTACTGTCAAAGATCCTTCTACTGCCCCAAACCAATCTCAGTATCACATCTCTCTAACCCTCCTACAGGGTCTAAAGCCTATTATCTCAGAGCTTCTCGCTAAAGACCTGCTTTGCCCAACTCACTCTCCCTGCAACATTCCTATTCTACCTGTAAAAAAGCCCAACGGGTCTTACTGGCTGGTGCAGGACCTCCACTTGATCAATGCAGCGGTGATGCCTATACACCTGGTGGTGCCCAAACCCTACACTCTCCTGTCTCTCATCCCTGGTACCACCACCCATTTCACAGTCCTAGACCTAAAGCATGTTTTCTTCACTATCCCAGTCCACCCATGGTCCCAAGATCTCTTTGCCTTTACCTGAACTGACCAGACTCTCATACTTCCCAACAATTGACCTGGAATGTTCTGCCTCAGGGGTTCCGGGACAGTCCCCACCTCTTTGGCCAAGCCCTGGCTAAGGACCTCCTTACCTTCCATCTCTCCCCAAGTAAACTCCTACAATATGTTGATGATCTGCTCTGCAGCCCCTCAATCAATCAAGGATAGCAACAACATACAGCCCTCCTGCTTAATTTTCTGGGACAAAAGGGATACCATATGTCCCCTAGCAAGGCTCAACTCTCTCTCACCCAGGTGACATAGGACCATCACCACAAATTGTAAGGCCTTGTTAGTCTCTCTCCCTGTCCCCACCACAATGGCTGAAATTCTTTCCTTTCTTGGCCTGGCAGGCTACATCAGAGCCTAGGTACCTAACTTCAGTTTAATGGCCAAACCTCTATATGAGACATCCAGCAGCCCCATCCAAGAGCCCCTGGACCCCTCTCGGTCTGTGTCAGGCCATTTCAAGTCTCTCTTACAAGCCCTGTTATAAACCCTGGCACTTTGCCTGCCAAATCTCATTCGTCCTTTTTTCCTTTATGTCTCTGAGAGGCAAGGGTTTGCCCTAGAAGTTTTAGGACACAACATAGGGCCCTCCTTTGCTCCAGTACCATACCTCTCTAAACAATTAGACTCCACAACCAGGGGGTGGACTCCATGCCTTAGGGCCCTGGCAGCTGCCTCTGTCCTAATTCAAGAAAGTAAAAAGCTCACCTTTGGGTCCCCCGTTACTGTTTATTCTCCTCATAGCCTCTTGGAGCTCCTTACATATAAGGGACTTTATTCCATGCCCCCTTCTCATATCCTGTCCCTCCAGGTAGCCTTGGTTGAGGACTCCACACTATCTTTCATTTCGTATTCTCTGCTTAACCCAGCTGTTCTTCTTCCTCTCTCTTCAACACCCCTGATTGACTCCTGCCCCAAAACCCTGGAAAAGTTCCTCCCTTGCCCAGATCATATACAAGAAGATGCTTTTCCCCAGGCTGACTATACTTGGTTTATTGATGGCAGCTCCTTCATTCGTGATGGACAATGAAAGGCAGGATATGGTATTGTCTGTAATTCCACTGTCACTAAGGCACACCCTCTCCCTTTAGGCACAACTTCCCAAAAGGCCAAACTAATCCCCCTGGCCAAAGCTCTAACCCTGGCAAAAAACAAAACCATTAACATTTACACCAACTCTAAATATGCCTTTCAGACTTTGTTGTTCCACTCTACAATCTGGAAGGAAAGAGGACTCTTAACTACAAAAGGAGCCCCCATAATTAATGCTGCCTTAATAACCCAGGTCCTAGAAGCCTTGCACCTCCCTTCCCAGATAGGCATTACTCATTGTAAAGCTCACCAAACTGACTGACTCCTCTATCATTACCACAGGAAACAACTGAGCAGATACAGAGGCAAAATAAGCAGCCCTCCAATCTACACCTCAACTAACCATGTACCCCCTTACCCCAACTTCCTCCCACCTCACTAAACTCTCTCTCCCCCCTTCTGAAGTTAAAACTCTTCTCTCTTATTTACATACACTTTTTCATCCTAACCTTCATGCTCTTTACACCTTTCTCTGCCAATCCCTTTCCCTATCTCCAGAAGACATACAATACCTTAAGCAGATCACCCAGTCTTGCTCGATCTGTCAGTGTAAAAACACTAACTCCAATGTTAGACCCCCTTCCTTTCCTACCCACCAAGCCAGAGGAT
This sequence comes from Castor canadensis, assembly GCF_047511655.1. Lineage (NCBI taxonomy): Eukaryota > Metazoa > Chordata > Mammalia > Rodentia > Castoridae > Castor > Castor canadensis. Next base: position 56,936,910 of record NC_133400.1, read on the forward strand.
GCCTCCCTGCCAAGGCCTGGCAGGTGGACTTTACCCACATGCCCCCACTAAGGAAAATTAAATACCTCTTGGTACTGGTAGACACCTTCACAGGATGGGTGGAAGCCTTCCCTACAACTAACAAAAAGGCCTCCACAGAAACAATTCTGGTCACAACTATTATCCCATGGTTTGTCCTCCTGGCTTCCCTGCAATTAGACGATGGGCTTGATTTTGTTTCCTCTAGTGCCCAAAAATTGGCACAATCCTTAAACATCCACTGAGAATTCCACATCCCCTACCATCCCAAACTTCAGGTAAAGTTGAGTGTGTCAATCACACATTAAAAAATACACTCACCAAACTCTCTTTTGAACTCCATCTAGATTGGACAAAACTCTTGCCTCTAGCCCTTTTCCATCTCCAGGCCCTTCCAAAAAGACCACTCATGCTCAGCCCCTTCAAGCTCCTCTATGGCCATCCACTCTTCCCTATTATGGTTCAGCCAAATATCCCTAACATTTCCCCCACTCTCCTCAATCCTCTCCTTACCTTTCTTCACTCTCTCCTTTGGTCTCATGCTCATGATCAATTGCCACAGCCCTCTGACACCACCAAAATAACTCCCTCCCTCCAAATGGGAGATCTGGTTTATTTAAAAAGTACAACCACACCTGGCCACCTGCAGGGAAGTGGAGAGGCCCATTTAAGGTCATCCACACAACACCCACGGCTGCTAAATTAGCAGTATTCCCTTCCTGGGTACACATCCAAAATCTAAAATTGATAACCCCACAAAAGATCTACCAATCTCTCCTTACAGGACAAACAAAAGTGAAGATCTTCTGCCTCCCCAACGTCTCAGAAGATGTAGACACACCCACTGAGAGTCCTGGAAAATAAAGTAAAACCATATGTCCAGGGATCTAACATCCCGCCTACTTACTCTCTATATTTCTCTTCTCCCATTCTTTCTTGTCAGCGCCTGCCCACACTTTTACTCCTTCCTATATACTCTCTACTCTGAGACTTTAGATTTCCCACCTCCTAACAGATTAGTCTTCCTCCCTTCTCATACCTTCTCTACCCTTGTTTTATAAATTGGATATCTGATCTCCATCTTTAGGGTACACTCTCAGACTTTACTCCTGAAGAAATCTACTCATTTTCCAACATACTCTTCACCTTAAAGTAAATCACGCCACCTATGCTTTCACTCCATCCCTTCCTGTGGGTAATTCTTATCTTCGTCCCCATTCTCCTGAGTGCTGGCCTATGAGCAACTTCTCCCCCTGAATGGAGATGGCCCCATCACAGAGCTCTCTGCCTCAGGTACCTTGCCCTATGCGCCTTACTCCCTATACTCTCCTCATTGTGATGACCTGGATCTTTACTATCCTTCCAGTTGGTTCCCTGTCTCCATTATATCTCTGGAGATTCAAGGTCTGAGAAACCTACACACACAACCAGGCCTCAGTCTCTGACATTGCAGGAACCACTGATTGCCCCATATGGGAATGTTCCTCTATGATCACTATTTCTGTTGACCTGCAGTCTATATCCCACACTTACAACTCCTTTGTTTTCAATATGACCAAGTAGAGACTATTGTAAAAATGGTGACCCCTTCTATGGTGGGTGTCCCTTTTGGTATTGCCACATTCATTTAGCCCACAATGGCAGGAGCACATTTTATGCCTAAGACAACAAGTTCTATATCAAAATAAGTGACCCTTAGGACTTGAGATGGGTTACAGTGATAAAGGGAACAGCCTACCTCCATGGGTACAGTAAGTCTCCAGTTGGACATATCTGGATATTTAGGGAGTTAGTCATGCCCCCCCCACTCACAAGTACAAATTTCCTTAAACATCTTAGAGGCAGAGCAGACCCTCCAAAATCAACTTCCAGAAGGCTCCAAGACCACTACCCTCTCATCCTGGATCCAAATCATACAAGCCTCGATACAGGTTCTTAACTCCACCAGCCCTATCAATGATACCCACTGCTTTCTATGTGCCTCCCTCCAATGCCCCTTACTAGCACCAGTCCCCATCAACTTCTTCAAACCTACTCTCACCTCTATACCAGATACCCCAACATGCTATACCCCACTGCCCTCTATACCTCTCTGGGAACCTGAGCCAGACCAACACCCACTTCCTTCATACTTGTTACTTCACTCAACATTCCACCCTCAAGGCGGGACTACATGGCCTCTGCCACTTTAATATCTGTGACATCACAGATTTTACCTACCTCTGGAATATCCTTCTGGTACAATGATACTATATATGCCTGTGTGAATACCACCACCCCAGGTTCCTGCCTTTTGGTGGTAATTGTCCCTCAGCTCACCCTTTACAGAAAGGCTATGCTCACCTGGCTCCTTTCACTAAGACAAAGAAGGACTGCTTTCTTGCCTGTCATGGTCAGGATTAGCCTAGCCTCTGCTATTGCTGCATCAGGGCTAGCAGGAAGAGCTTTGGGCCACAGCCTAATCTCAGCCAGTGACTTTGAGAATTGCCTACAAGTCACTCTTGAATCAACCTCACTTTCTCTAGCCTCCCATCAATGACAACTTACATCATTAGCTCAGGTTGCCTTACAAAACCACAGGGCCCTAGATCTTTTAACCACTGAGAAAGGAGGCACTTGCCTTTTCCTCTAAGATGAATGTTGTTACTACATTAATGACTCAGGCCTAGTGGAAAAAAATATTGATACCCTGTCTCACTTAAGCAAAGAAATCTAACTTCGCAGGACTAAAAACTCCCCTGTCCTAGACTGGATTCAATTCCTTCTGCTCTCTTGGCTACTGCCTTTCCTTGCACTCCTTATTGTTGTCTTTATCCTCCTGAGCTTTCTCTCATGCATTATGAAAACTTTACAAAATTTTTTACTAGATCACATATCTGCAGCCACCAACCAAAGATTCAATCAACTCCTTCTCCAAGGATATCAAACTCTCTGGGGCCACCAAGGGGACCCCCCATGCTAACCCCTATGAGGACACCAAACCCTAATGACCCCACCTGAGAACATACATCGCCCCCCACCAGCCAGAAGCAGCCAGAGGATCAAACTGTGCCCCAATAACCAACCCTTTTCATCTCCCTCTCTCTTTAAGAAACAAAAAATGGGGGAATGATAAGAACTGGTCCTTGCCACCATTCTGCAGCCTGAGCTGCACCTGGTCTCATCCCTTGAAGAACAAAGCCCACTGTCCCTTAACTCCCACCACCTCCCTTTGCCCGCCCCTAGCCCTTGCTTCAGGAGCTGGTCTCATCCCTTGCAGAACAAAGCCCCACTCTCCCTTATCTCCTGCCACCTCTCTTTGCCTGTCCCTAGCCCTTGTTTTCTCCCAAATGCTACTTAAGGCCAGACTCACCAAGAGAAGCTGCTGCGCCATTTTTTCTCAGCCAGCCAGCCTGCTTATTAAACTTTTGGACATGAGATACCTCTCATGAGCCTCCTTTGTGTGTGATGTGCTGCGTTTTCCTAACAGTGGGTAATTACTGAGGAAGAATGTAAGAGCTAAGAAAGAGTTTTCCTTTTAAAATGAAGCTTTTAGTATATGTTTGCATGCTGAGGGAGTGATCCAGTAGAGAAAGACATGTATATTCTTTTCAAATTTACTTATGTTCAAGTGCTAGGAGGTCTGCTACATCCTCTTTAAGGATTTATACTACACTAATTGTGCTTGGAATATTTCCTTATGTGTATGTATATACAGAATGTACAAATATAAAGCAAGTTGTTACTTCTGAATTGGATTAGAAGTGGAATATCATAATGTAACTGAACATTTCAATGCTGATCTAAAACTGAATTATTAGGCACAGAATTTTTTTAATTTTGTGAAAATTACATTCAAATGCCATGACCATACTGCAGAGAATTTAGTTTCTTTGTGCCTTTCCAGGAGCATCACTAGCACTTGTGACTTTGTAAGGTGCTCTAAATTATCCATTGTGTCAATTTAATAGTTATATAGTTATTGGGGAAAAGTGGGGAGACTTTGTTTACCTACGATAGAGAAGTAACCTGTTGCTATCTAGGAGAAATTATTACATTTGGACAAAATATTCTAATGTTTAGAAATCTTGTTTCACTTTAGCAATGGTGTCATTAGCATGCATTGTGTGCTGAGTAATTACTTGTTGAATGTTTCAGCAGACAATTGAAAGGAGGAATACTGCCTATTGATAAATTTCCTTAAAAATTGAATTTTAGTTTATTGAAAGTAGGGTTCCAAAAAGTCTTAAGAAAATTCTTTTTATTTTTGAAATATATTTATAAGAATCACAAATTGCTATTTATAAATATAACCAGAATTTGAATAATATGAAGGTTCATTTGTTTTTCACTTGAAACTATTTGAAGATAAATATTGTTTTGCAGGACATTTTAAAACATAGGTTGTGGAAACAGAACACTTCGGTTTGAAATGTGTTTCTGCCACTGACCTACTCTATGACTTGGACAAGTTACTTGTTCTTTCTTTGCCTAGATCCTACCTATAGTTAATATGTTATATACCTCACATAATTGTTGTGAGGATTAAAATGAATCTGAACACCTGTTTAGATTGAACATAATAATTGCACAAAAGGTTCTGAGAATGCTAACTGCTAACAAAATTAAAAGTGGGTCTCCCTCATATGAGGGATTATGTAATATTTTCCAAATGGAATTTGCTGTCCTTAAATGATTGTGGGGTTTTTGTTGTTTATGTGACAATAACAAAAACACTGGCATATTTCTTTCTGTCAAATAATGCAAATATCATCATGTGTTTTCCTTTGCTTTGACTATGGAAAGATAAGTTAAAAATTCATTCTTGGATATAGTTAGGAATGTTACCCTTTGTCTCTTAACTTTAATTTTTGCTTATATTTGAACCTATTTTGTGAAAATTTATTGTACTTTATGTAGCCTGTAAACCTTGTGAATAGAAGTAAATTTCAACTTCAGACATTTTGCATAAAAAGAAAATATTATTTGTGATTTATATATTTAATTCTTGCCTGAAAAGACTTTATGGTTTTTTTAGACCAAGAAAAAAAATCTAAAGAAAAGTGCAAGATATTGTTTTTTAAAATTCTAAATAAAAACCGTAGTTAGATTGTTAGCAGAAGCAGAGTGAACCCTAGAGCCCTGAGCAGCTGCACTGCACTGCAGGCCTATTGACCATCACACACTGGGAAGAACCTCAGCTGCAGCAGCTGACATCAGCACCACAGCCCTGAGCACTGAGGCTGAGACCCAGCCACCCACTGCCTCATCCTCTGTGCTGCCCAGTGGAAGCCCAGCACCACGGTCATCCTTCCTGGAGTGGAGATTTGTGACTGACGGAGGGACAAGGAGGTCATAGCAAGGAAGGTTTGGGAAATGGTAATACTATTTAATGCAAAAAAATGAATATGGATTCCTCAAGAGAAATGATGCCAAGGAAGATATAGAGCTGCCAATAAGAATAAACTTCAGGATATCAGTGCATCCTGTAGGAGATGCAGAGACTGTGGGGCTGATGTTGTTCAAGGAGAAAAGGGTGTGGAGGCAGCAAATTGTACAGATCCTGGTGGAGAGGGCAAGGGACTAAAGCAGCAGTTTCACCCGCTGATAATTACTCAGAATCCCAAGCTCATGTCGGGGAGGAGTATGAGTATATGCAGGCCACCATCCCTGTCATCATCCTTCCTATTCAGCCAACAGAAGTAGGTAATATGAAATCTCAGCAGTAACAAATGAAACAAATATTGTGCTTTAAGACCTTAGGTGGTGGCTTTTTCCCCCACTAACCAGAGATTCTTTTTTTCTTTTTCCCTAATACACCTATATTTGCAATTAAAAGTGTTTAACCTTGTTTTTCTTCAGTGCAACTTTAAAGTTTTTAAAAAGCTTCAATCTAGTCGAGATCTTTTTTGACAGTACTAGGGTTTTTGAACTCAGCCACAAGTTTGTTAGGTAGGTGATCTATCACTTGAGCTGCACCTCCATTCCTTTCTGCTTTAGTTAAATTTTAGAAAGTGTCTTTTGTTTTTTCTCTGGATGACCTAGGTCTGCTATACTCCCGCCTACACCTGCCAAAGAGATGGTGTTACAGATAAGGACCACCACACTCAGCTTGTTTGTTTAGATTAGGTCTCCCTAACACTTTGCCTAATTTGGTCTCAAACTGTAGAGGTCTCAAGACTTCTACCACTCAAATAATTGGGATTACATGTGTGAGCCACCACACAACATCTGCAAGTGGGGATTTTTAAGAACTTCAAGTTTTAATTTAAAAAATTTTACAGCTTGATTTTTTTTCAAAAATGAAACATACTGCAAGAAACTGTAATTATAGGACTTTAAGTGTAAGCAATAACAAAATACTCTTTTACTGGAAAAATACAGTTTAAAAACTGATGTGATTCATTATAAAATATAAGTTAAAATACATTAGAGAAGGTAAAGTAAAAAATGCAATCATTTGTTATGTAAAGATATTTACTTAGCCATTGATAAAGGTATTCTTTTGATGAAAACCTGTTCTTTTCTGAAGTATTTGGGCTCCTGCTTATTTGTTTTTTTTAAATAAAATATGGACTTATCACTGTTGGATCTTTAGTATATGGTATGAATATTTTGTGAACACTTTGAAATAGCATCGTTTATTTTACAAGTCAGAAAGCATATAAAAAACATGGAAGGCCTTGATAACTCAGATTCAGAAGATGGTAAGTTGATGCACCTGAATTATGAATACATTTTTCTGCTCACTGAGTAACTTAGAGTGGAGTGTAAAGTTAGGACATTAGATAAACATAAGGCCTTTTATTGTGTATTGCAATAATAAGTACACCCAGAGACTACACAAAGATAATATCTAAAATTTCCTCTTGACATTTTACATTTTCCAGTCTTACATTCTGATCTATGATCCACTTTGAGTTAATTTTTGCATATACCCTGAGGTATGGATCCAAGTTCATTTTGTGGATATGGTTATCTGTTGAAAAGGTGACATTTTCCCCACTGTAATTGTGTGTATCTCAAAAATAAGATAGCAATGTAGATCTGTAGATCTTTTTCTGTACTTTCAATTGTATTTCTCTTATTTATATGGCTTTCTTAACACCATCATCACATGGTTTTATTTACATATTTGTAATGTGTAAAATATATCTTCTCATCACACCTTATTGTTGGTTTTTCACTGTTATTTTGGCGATTACAGATATTTTACTTTTCACTTTAGTTATTTTTAATAGTGCTGGAAATTAAATACATGGCCTGTGCATGCTAGGCAAGTACTGTAAAACTGAGCTACAACTCCAGGCTTCCATATCAATTTTAGAACCTGATTTTAAATTAAAAACAAGCCTTCTAGCCTTTTTTTTTCAGAGAATTAGATATTAGACTGTGGAGAATTAACATCTAAATAATAAATCTTTTTGGTCCTAAACAAAGTTTATCTGCAGTTATAGAGTTGCATTTAATTTTCTCAGTAATATTTTGTAGTTTTAGTGGATAAATCTTTGCAGGCTGGAGACATGGCTCAAGTAGTAGAGAACCTACTCAGCAAGAGTGAATCCCTGAGTTCTCACCCCTTTACCACCAAAAAATAAGTATATTATAAATCCTTCCATATCTTATAAGGCTTGTTTGTAGTTCAAATACCTTTATACTGTTGTAAATAGTGTTTGTGTTTCTGGTTTTACACATTTTCTTTTAGTTGACATATAGTAATTGTACATATTTGTGGGTACAGTGTGAGGGGTTAGGTGTTACAAAACCCCTAGCATGCTAAATGTGCAATATATGGTGAAAATGCACTTGAACCATGAAAACGCCTTTAATCAAAATAGACAATACTGGTGTGATGAACTGCTCCCATGGATATGGTTTGCATTATATGGCCTTGAGTGGGTGATTATAAAGCTTGAGCTCACCTTAGTAGAAACAGAAGGAGGTAATTACATTGTTCTGGTATTGCAGTGACATAATTTGAAATCTTCAGGTTTGTTTATATTTTTCTTATCTTCAAATGACACACGAACATTGTGTGTGTGTGTGTGTGTGTGTGTGTCCTCCATTTTAACCTTTTATAACAGATTAGTGTTTATTTTATGTTAACAAATTACAGACTATTTTTTTCATATGCTGTACACACTCATGACACACTTTTCTTAACCTTTTAAAAATATTCCTATGCTATATAGCTTTTCTGTAAAATTTTGGTTTATTTCAAAATTCCAAAAATTTTTCAAAATCTTCATAAAATTTATGACTCATCTCAAACCTATGTTCTTCTTCACTGTGTTGCTTGATTTCTGCCAGTTTGCATCCCCAGAAGTGCAATTTGGTTTTTAAGAAATATCTTCCGTGCTTCCATTTTCTGTGGAATTATATTTTAGGATACATTTAAGTTACTTATAAGCAGCTCAGTTTTTCCTGGACTTTTTCTTATGATTCGATAGGTGATTAAGGACAGTGCTCAGCTTTGGGCTCCTTACCTACTACTGAGATGAGAACTTTCTGTTTCTCTATCCATTTTACTTTGCATTATGAGTTGGTCCAGCCTGAATGATGACACTGTGTGAGCACTACTCTAAGTTTCCTCTCAACTTTTTGAATATTATTTTACCTTAGCTTCAGATGCTTTTCTTGTAAACACATGTTGATTGTTACACTGCTAAATATTCAAAAGGGGCCGTCTGCTTACCTCCAGGGTTCTTTTTCTACACTGCTGTCCTCTCTCCACTTCTCTGTCCTGTGACCTCTACCTCCCATGATTTTACCAGACTGTTCATGCTCTCATCTCTGTGAGTCTAGCAGACTTTGACTCACTTCCTTCTCCTGTGTCACAGTATGGACACTCTCAATATTTGGGGTTTCATACTTCACTAATTTCCCATAAAGCAGGGATCATTGTCTCCATTGCCTGAAGTCCATTATCTTAAAATTTTTTGTTTCATATATTTTTGTAGGTTTTGGTTTTGGATTTTTTTAGGTAGGAATGCACTGTTACTACAACTTGGATCGAATCACAAGCAAAAGAACCTCAAAATTCTGTATATTAATAGAATGCTCTTCAACCTCTGCCTTGTTAATTCCTGTTCACCCTTCATTTCTCAGAGTGGCTGTGTTTTCCTCAAAGCAATCCTTATGGGTTCATTGTAGTTCAAATTCATTTAGTGATCATAGAACATCATTTGCTTAAATAAATATCTGAATTTATATTGGTCTTTGTCTTCTCTACTACACTTTAAGTTAAAGAAGAACAGGGTCCCATCTGTTTTATCTGCAGAGTTTACTACAGTGTGTTCTGTTGTAGGCACTCACTCTATATTTGTCCAGTGATAAATGAGTGAATCTGAAAATACACACTACTATGCATACAAAATCTGCTCATTTTTTAGTTCCGGTTTGTCTTCTCCCTGATACAGGTTCTGGTGGCCCAGCGAATCTCAAAGATTCAGTTTGTTCATGTGAGAGACTAATAGATTTTTTAAAAAGTCAATGTGAGCTATTTAGATGAAAAAATTTTAAAAATGGAAAATAAGACCACAAGCCCACAAAATAAAAGCTCTCAGAAATTTTTGTTTTAATAAAGCACAGGAACAGCTGGAGAATGAAAAAATGGATTTGTAGGAAATCTGCAGTTGGAGATATTTTAAAGAAGTTTTTGAACTAATACTTAATACTATAAATATGATGTGGGGGTTGAAATTGCTGATTTGCCTTTTGGGGTCTTACAGGGTAGAAAACTTCTTAAGCCTGTGAAGTGTGACATTCTTGGAAACTGGCAATAATATCTCAGGTTTTAACCCATGAGTACCTGTTGTAACTCAATGCATATTCCTCAAAATTATGATTTCACTGGCTATGCTGAGGCACAATATATAGGAGTCCTTCTGTTTACTAACAATGAGAATTTGGGATTATTTTTCATATATTTGTGTTATAATTAATGCTGCGAAGGACAGAATTTATATAAAACTTCTATATTTCTAATTATTTTGAATAAGTTTTTCAATATAGAATTATTTGCTTAAAGTATAGGAAGTTTTACAAAGAACTTTCATCAATATATGTACATTATTTTCAAGAAATCTTTCACTAATTTACAGTTTTAAAACAAGAGTATGATAATATCATTTTATCATGCCCTTAAATTGAAGAATATATGCAGTTGTGCATTTTTATTTATTCATTTGTTTTCATTGTTGTGGGTCCAACGAATGACATTGCTTTTGCTAGGTATGCTTGCTTCTGCAGAGCTAGACCCAGAGATAAAATTTCATCCTTAAACATCCATGAAATCAAAAGTGAAGGCAAAAAAGAATACTGACTAGCTTACTCAATGCCTCTCATACATTGATAAAATTAATTCAAATTTCTCTGTCAAAAGAGCATAGTATTTCTTATTATTGAAGTAATTATAAGATTCTGCATTGTTCCAAAGATAGATTTTCACAATTCTCATGTAATACAGAATAATAAACAAGATAAGTGAAATTTTAGGAAAAAGGAAATCTGGGAAGTAGGAAAAGAGACAAGAGACTCCTTAGTCCAGTCTTGGGTTATTACCTCTCATACATCACATAAATACAATTTTCAACTTGTAACATTGCTGGAAAATTAAAAATGCCTTTTCAATAATACTTACCAGTGTTACTCTGCACAGAAACTTGCCAATCAACAAAATGTTCTTCTATTAGTATGTTTAAAACAAATATGACCTCTGGAAGAGATTGAAGTAAGAAATTAAACACATGGGAACTGCAAAGGAGAAATATTGAGAACAGAGGAATTTTATTAGGATAATAAATTTGAATGTTGATTTATTAATATAGTGAAAATCCAGATCACAAAATAAACTTTTTCTTTTCTAAAATATGAATTATAAATTATACATGTTTGACAGCAGATTTCACTTAAAACAGCAGATTTTCACTTAAAAAGTAAGGAAAGGGTGAATGTGTTATTGAAAATTTAAGGTAAAGTTAGTAGAAAAAGAAAAGCAATATAATGAAGCAGTTGGAATGAATGGACAACTAGAAAGCTCTCTTAGAACATTCCATTCAGAACTGAGATTTCAACAATGCAAAGCCTATCTTAGCAAGCTCCATGCAAATACTGTGAAATAGGTAAAGTAAATATTGGTGAAAATAACTTTATTTCATCAACATTATTTATAACATCCCTTTATTTTAATATGTATATTTAGTCCATATCCCTTGGCAGTGGAGATACATTCCGAGAAAATATGTGCTTTGTCATTTGATCACTGTGAAAACATCATCCATGTGTACCTACACAAACATACGACATTTACCTCATCACTAGGGGGGACCACAGTTGTATATACAGGGCATTGTTGACCAAAACTTTTGTGATGCATTGCATAAGTATTTTACTTAGGTCTTCGACAAAATGTTATGCTACCCTAAAATTAAGTTATGACATTTGTAGATAGAATTAGTTACTGTAAATGTTGGCATCTACTAGGTGCTCAGTGTATGTTTGCTGAGTCTAGGAATGAAGGTAGACAGAGTTTATTCACTAATGTAAGTATCAACTTAGGCATTTCTATGTTAAAATATAGGCTACCCAGCTTTACAGCTAGAATGAAACTTATAAATGTTTTGTAAAGAAATTTTACTTCATAATACAATCTCAGTCTGCAGTTAAGAACTGCTTTTGCCATTACCAAACTTAGTTGTCTTTTATATGCAATTAAATTTTGAGTAATTCATGTAGAATAAATGGTCCTTAGGCTATTTTCTTTTAAAAGTGATACTGAAAATTTTATTCTTAATTACGTTGTTAGTGTTCTACCCACCAAAAATATGTGACAAAAACCTTAATGAAATGCATATCTAGGTTTCTGAAGAACAACTTTCTCAAGGACAGAATGATAGATTCTTAAAAATGAAATTTTGGCAAGGCAGCTTTGCAAACAAAAGGAGATACTAGTTTCACAAGTAAAATGAGTTCTCAAATATTTAGTCATTTTCAAATATGTTTATGTGTGTATTTGATCATGTCGATATTTTTAATACTAACTATATGCATCATAAAATACATGGAAAATTTTAAAACCATTTTTATATATACATGATACACATACATTGGGGAGCTGTTACTGGTATGTTGACCAATTGAATTAATTAATATTCCTAATTCAACTCCATTTGTGTGTTGAAATGAAGTAGTGATAGTCACAATAACCTCCTCCAGAGAAAAGTCTTTTCCTATTTTCTGTAACAGTCATTGACTTTTCAAAGATCAAAACCCTTATTACAATAAATTTTCCATTTTGGGGAAGTGATGTCACCTCCTCTATATGTTTATATGGAGATTTATGTTCTATGTTACTACTTCCACTATCAAGCAAGGAGGAAGAGTATAACCAGAAGAGACCAATTTTTAATGCCATTCCTTCCTTTTGAGAAGACTTATCCCACATTTCAGTACAAAGACATTTTGAAAACAATGACAAGCCATAATATTTAGGCAAGTGCTCTACAACTGAGCCACATCCCAGCCTTAGATCGTTCATACTCACTGTATAGATTTTAAGATAATATAAACAGAAAAGTTATTATAGTTTTCTTAAAAATGCAATTGTTTTATGATATTTTATAAATATTTGAAAAGTTAGACCATTTATTTTCATTTTAGATATATTACACAAGCACAGAAATGGTCACAGTTTTATAATATGTATGTCCAAAATAGAGAAATGAGAAATATTTATATTTTGCCATTGTATTTTTAAAAAGCTAATTTATTGGGCTATAACAGAGATACTATCAAGTCCATGCATTTAAAGAACAGAATTTTCTGATTTTTAGTATATGCTCAGACTGTATAACTATCACATTGTCAATTTCAGAAACTTTCATCACCCTGAAGAGAAATCCCAAATCCCTTAACTGTCATCCTGCAAGATATTCATCTCCCACAGGTGTAGAAACCCTCTTCTACTTATAGAAAATAGTTTTCTATATGTAATTTCCCTGATTTGGACAATTTATATAAAAGGAATCATACTACATTTAATTTTTCATGACTTCCTCCTTTTGCTTAGCATAATATTTTTGGGAGTTCATCCGTATTGCAGCAAGTGGCAGTACTTTGTTTCTTTCCACTCAGTAATGTTCTATTGTGTGGCTATATCACATATTCATTCATCAGTTGAGGGAACTTAAGTTGCTTCCACATCTATGAACATTTATTTACTATGTAGCATTGACCCTTTGTATCTGTGAGTACAAAATTCCGAAGGAACAACAATGAATACTTAGTTCAACACTGTAAAGTTCAACACTGTAATAGGGATTCATTTTTCCTGTAATACTGTTAACATGCTGCCTTTCCACAAATTTAAGATTTTCGCTTTATCAATAAATTTAAGCAATTCACTCTTACATTGTTTTTGGGCAACATTTGCTTTTGGGGAGGCATGTTTTCAAACAGCAAAGAGCAGGGACACACTGAGTAGATCACACAATGATTTACACTCAGTTGACAGTAACACAGTGCTGACAGAGCTTCTCTGCATCACCTGAGTTGCATAATGCACATGCGAGAATTTAAAGTGTTTGTTATTGAAATTTCTTTTGATTGTTATTTATTTTTTGGACTGTACTTGTTCAAAACCTGTGTAATAAATCTGTGAAAGGGGGACTTGCTATGTTTTGTGGACATGATTTTATTTCCTTAATATGAGATTTTATTCATTGAGTTAATTGGGCTGATTTCTTCACCTATATATCTTTATTCATGCTGACCTTTCTGTCTTTTCAGCTTTTATTCAGTTGGCCTCATTCATTCGATCAGACTCACAATTTACTTTTCGTGAAACATTCTCTGAATTCTGTGATTCTCATTGGTTTTACTCTTGTCATTCTTTGCTGAGAATTGCTCCCTTAGTTTTACATTCTTTTTACTGATTTTTAGAAGAAAAAGCAAGACAGTAGAGAGTAACATCAACTTAGGAACACACAATCAAACCTTCAAACAACTAAGACAACTAAATGGCAGGAATCACCACATACCTATCAGTACTAACGCTTAATGTTAACGGACTTAATTCACCCATCAAAAGACACCGTTTGACAAAATGGATTAAAAAGGAAGATCCAACAATTTGTTGCTTACAGGAGACCCATCTCACTGACAGAAATAAGCATAGGCTTAGGATGAAAGGCTGGAAGAAGATTTACCAAGCCAATGGCCCCCGAAAACAGGCAGGAGTAGCAATACTTATCTCTGACAAAGTAGACTTCAAACCTACATTGATCAAACGAGATAAAGAAGGTAAGATTTTTAAATTTTTTGCATGGAAATAATCTCATTTGTCTATAAGTTTACTGAGGGAGTAATAATACTTGATGTGCATGTCACCTACCCTTTAATAAATTGAAAATACTTTGTTACAATAACACCAATAATTTCTTCAGTGAGATACTGATATAATAAGGCTGTGAATTGAAATATTTGTTAAAGGAATTAAATATAAATTCAAAGCATTTAATCTAATAGGGGAGAATTGTTCTATCAAAGGCTCATATTTTCCTGATTATGGAAAAAAGTGAGAGTTCATTATTTACAGATTTGATGCAACTTACCAGTGGAAAAGCAGTGACTACAGATTTTCTGATATGCTATTCCAAATAACCTTCATCTCATCAGAGTTCTGACCAAAGTAGCACACCATGAATACTTGGTAAGCATGAATTGATTAGGGAGCCTTGATTTCACAATAGAGTCAGCATTTTCAGGTCAGTGGCATTAGCTTCCCTCTGACAGTCATGGCAGTTATAGAGTATGTAATTCTGGAGGTGCTGTTTTGCACTATACTACATGTTCATTGTCCACTGAGAAATACAGTGAGAAAGTGAGCTATAAATTATTATAAGTGGAAAAATGTACTGTGACTAGTGCAATCATAAAATTTTCATGAAATACTAATATATACTGTGTCTCATCCTCCTTACTGGCTGCCAACTTTCAATGGTATAAAAAATGATTTCTTCCACCTTGTGTAGAAGACCACTTCCATTGGCCTGCCACCTGTCTAAAATATCAGATTTTATTAGAACACAAAATATAATCAAAATTCAAATGCTGGTACCAAATTTCATGCAGAGCTTACTATGTTTCACATATATTTCTAAGTACTTTACATATAATTCTTAAGGTAATCTTTCCAACAGTTACTTTGTGAGATATTATCTCCATTTTACAGAAGAACCAGAAGTACAGAAAATTAATTTGCTAAAGATAACACAGCTATTAGCTGGTGTAAGTGGGATTCAGACCCAGGTATTGGGACATCCATGTTGATGCTACCTCTCAAGGTATTTTATGAAATACATAGGATCATGCTAAACTTTACCATCACTGGAATAGTGTGATGAATGGTAGTCATTTCTATGTATGAGTTTTTCAAATTGTAGTTATTTATGTGGCATTTTGAATACAAACATATGAATTCTGAGCATGAGGGAATTTCCACTTTCCCCAATTTTCTCCATTTGAGTACCTGATAAAATAATGTGCTTCCATCTTAGAGCAGAGGTCAATCTACTTTTCTTTAATGGGCCAGGCATTATTATTTTAGGACTATTGGTGGTGAAATCCCAGTTGCAACAGGTGTTAATACTAAGAGAAGAGCACAAGAGTTCCCAAAAGCAGTATAGAGACAAGGGGATATCACTGTGCTCTAATGAAAGTTTGCCATAAAAATCAGTGATCAGCAGATTTGTACTAGATAATTAGTAAAGGTTTCTTTTTCTTTATTTCAGTTGCAAGAACTGCAGAATCAACACACAGAGGGGGTACAGAGTTCTGAGAAGATGCAAGAACACCTTGAAAGGTGTAATTTAAAACAGCCTAAAATAACCTTATTACTACCTCAGTAACACTCAAGTGGCTCACAACTAAGAGAAAGGATCAACAAATGGCACTACATGAAAAAAAACTTCTGCACAACAAAAGAAATGGTCTCTAAACTGAAGATCCCAGGCACAGAATGGCAGAAAATCTTTGCCAGCTATACATCAGACAAGGGACTGATATTCAGAATGTACAGGGAGCTCAAAAAACTAAACTCCCCCAAAATCAATGACCCAATAAAGAAATGGACAAATGAACTGAACTGAAACTTTTCAATGGATGAAGTCCAAATGGCTAAAAAACACATGAAGAAAGGCTCACCATCCCTGACTATAAAGAAAATGCAAATCAAAATCACTTTAAGATTCCACCTCAGTCCTGTTAGAATAGCTACCATCATGAACACAAACAACAATAAATGTTGGTGAAGAAACAGGGAAAAAGGAACCCTCATACACTGCTGGTTGGAAGGTAAGCTAGTACAACCACTATGGAAAACAGTATGGAGGCTCCTTAAAAAACTAAAAATAGATCAGTTATATAATAAAGCAATTTAATTCCTAGAGATATACCCAAAGGAATGTGAGTCAGCTTACAACAAAAGCACCTGCACTCCCATATAGCTAAGCTATGGAAATATCCAATATGCCCTAATAGTGATGAATGGATTAAGAAAATGTGTTTATACACAATGGAGTTTTATTCAGCCACAAGAAGAATGAAATTTTGCCATTTGCAGGTAAATTGATGGAACTGGAGAACATAATCTTAAGTGAAATTAGTGAGGTTCAGATAGCCAAAGGCACATGTCCTCCATCATATATGGGGTTATAGACATAAGACAAATGCAGCAGTATCATGGAATGTGAGTCACACTAAGAAGAGGACACATGGGAGCCATAAAGCAAGAGAAGAAAACTAAAACCTTGAATGTGGTTGATGTATTCACTGTACAAGAATGAATATAGAAATCTTAAACTGGCCAGTCCACCACAGGAAGGGATCTATGTATGAGTGAAGAGGACTAATAGAGATGAACCAATTGGGGTTGTAATATATATATGCATGAAAATAACACAAGGAAACTCCCTGTGTAGCTATCTTTATCTCAAACTATAAAAAATATCATGTTTCTCTTTTTTTCTTTTATGTTTTTTCTTCTACAGAATTGAAAAAGGGGGGTGGCTTGCACTCTTGGGAGGGTGGAGGTGGCAGGGAAAGGGGTAGGAGGATTAATAAGGTGCAAATAATGTGTACACATGTATGTAAATGTAAAAATGGTACCTATTGAAACTGTTACAGGAATTGTGGAGAGGGAGATGGAGACCAGAGAAGGGGGTGAATTCAAATATGATATATTTGATACATTGTAAGAACCTTCATAATGATACAAAGTACCCAACATAGCACAACAATAAAGAGGAAAAAAAGACTAAGAAGTTCTACAATAAAGAAAAGTGCTTAAAAATAACCTTACTATTTACAGAATAAATAAGCGGTGTAGTGTGAAAATTACATCAGATATGATAATAAGTACTTGTATGTGAAGCCAGGTATACATTTCAGGCTTATATTATATGAAATGAGTAATTTAGGACTGGGGATGTGGCTCTGTGGTAGAGTGCATGCTTTGCGTGTGTAAGACCGAGTCCAATCCACAGAATTCTGACTAGAAATACATAATTATTTCACATTATCCTTAAATTCTACACATTAACCATAAAAGATAGCTACAAAAATGAAATATTCCAAATAATCAAATTTTTAAGAATTTATTGAATTATTCTTCCAGATATTTGTTCTGAAATGTTGTATTTTAAGTATTTATCTTGGTAATAATTATTTAACAAAATACATTTCAGACTTGAAGATGGATATTCCATGTTAAAAGTTGGAATGAAAATCAAGCATGGAAACTTCAACATCTGCAGAAAAATCAGTTACTTAAAAAACTGGTAAGTCAGTGTACAATTCATGACTTTCATCCTGAAAAGAACTTTTTCTTTAGTATAATAGGAATAATTAGACCAATGGGATACATCTCAATGATCAAAATATATGTTGTACTCATAATTGAGAATATGTGCTACTACTAATGCAAGCACTATTGATTTCATAGAAGAACTTCCCTGTGCTGGTTTTGTTAGTAATATTGTTATCAGAGAACTTTTCAGTAGTCTAAATTGAATGTTTTATACAGACAACATTTTGTTTTTTTCTTTTACCACTTATAGATATCTAGGTTTTTTTCACCCTTTGTCTATTGTGAACAGTGCTGCTCTGGACAATGCTATATAGCTCTCTGTTTGAATCTCCTCTTATATATTAGACTAACAATGTCTCAGTAAGGGCAGAACAGGACCTACCTGGAACTGAGGGGGAGAAAGGGTGGGGGAGGGGGGGAGGGTGGAGAAATGACCCAAACAATGTATGCACATGTGAATAAATGAATTTTAAAAAGTGCACATAAGTAATGCTGCCTTCTCTATTGACATACAAACCTGGCAAAAAGTAAATTTCTCAAACTCAAAAAAAAATACAAAAAGAAATTTAAACAGGTACTTGATCTGGAATTCTCAATCTTGTAATTTGAGCTTTTCAGCAAGGTTTTGAGAATGAATCATTGTATTTTGCAGTCCTCATCAAGCATAGTTACTTGGCCATTACATAAATATTTTTTTCAAATGAATGGTTTTCTTTTGGGATTTCAAAAAAAATGGAGATGCCACTGAGTAAATAGAAATGGTCACTTGCTTGAATGGGACTTTACAGAGGGAACTAGTAGTGCTCTTTGCATTGCAGGTTTGGAAACTGTTTTTTTCTTCTTATCTATGTTCATTAGCCTTTAAAAGACATAAAACTAAATCTCTGAATAGACTGATGCATAATTAAAGATGCCACTATATTCATGTAAGATAAAATCTACATTACCATTTACCAAACAAAATAATTCTAGTTACTTACATTTTTCTTAATAGAAACTGATATAACAGGATTGTACTATCACCCCTAAATTAGAACAATGAAGTAATTCCTCTCACTAACTTGTTTCTTTAAGTCACAATACCTATATGTTTGCAGTTCTACTATAATGCATACATAACGGGAACTAGAAAATTTATGCTAACTGGTCTTCTTCACTGCTGAAGAAGCCTTAAAAAAAAATAAGATCTCTACATGTAAATCAGTCCCATTTTATTATTAGACTTTTAAAATATAATATAAAAATGTTAATAAAGGATCTTCTGTGAATGGCACTGCCAGGAGACATCTTTTTACCAAAATGTTATACAGAAATGAAAATTTTATAATCATAACCAAAACCTATTAAGATTATTATTGAGGAATTTTCTGTAGATTTCACAAGCGAATAAATTAGAAATGTGGCCTAGAATCATAGGTCACTATGAAATCTACGCTGTGATTCTAGTTTAATAAGAGACAGATTTCTTTCAACTAATTCAATCAGAAGCCTGTAATGTTCCAAGACAGCTCTCTGTTATGGGTCCCTAAAGCACAGACTACTTGGGTTAAAATATTTGTAGAGGAGTGATAGCTCTTGATGACTCAAGCCTCTGAACCACATCACTGACTGTACATCTGAAAGGAACTTCAGAACAAGAAATCCAGAAGATCATGCCTGCTTAGAAACGGAAATCATTCAAAAGAAAAGAAAAGGAACCAATGGATTACCTCTTGCTCATAGGAAAGTCTAGCATTATCAAATAAAAACAAGACAAAATATGCTTCCTAACATGGTAATAGTGGGCATCCCCATTCCCAAATATTAGAAAATATGTCAGAAAAATATTATTTTCCAAGTGAAGTCAATCAGAATCAACATAAAATGTATGAGATCAGCTGTTGTAGAAGTATCCATACCAAGTAATGCATGCTAGGTTATCGTCTATGAGAAGTGAACTGTAAGAAAGAAAGAAAGGTACAAAAGACCTCAATAAAGAGATCAGGGCTGGGGTAATGCAATTAGACAGTCTGAATTGAAACTTTGAGTTTTAAGGAACTTTGAAGGAATTTTAAAAGGGAATTTGAAAGGGGGGAGGGCTAAAAGCATCAGGGATTTCTGCATTTAGAAATAAAGCAGGGCTACAAGAACAACAGGAGATGAGGTGGCCTCTGTTAGAAGTTTCTCATGAGAGGGCAAAATAGGCCTGTGTCTGATTTTCAGAAGCCCACATGTGGAGAGGTAGCTATCTCTCTGGGGACGCATGTGTTGAACCCCATACCTCAGGCTCTGCCCATCTTTACCTCTGGAAGTCTTGATTTGCCTCATGCCTAATATTCTGCCCCATTTCACACTTGAAGGGAAGAAGGTGCCCTCTGAGAGACTTTGTCTCCAAGCCTAGGCAGTTCTCCACAAATAAGTGGATATCCACCAGCCAAGTCCAAGAAGAGAAGCAATAGAGTAAAAAGGCCTGCATAGCTCCCCAACAGACATGAAAGGAGTGTCTAACCCCATGCAAAGAGCAAGGTGTGGAAGTACTTTCCTTCAATACCAAGGCCTAAGGACGCATTCTGCAGTGAAGCAAATCTGCTGCCACATGCTGTCCCTATTCTCTCTTTTGGAAATACCAACAACCTCTCCTGTCATTGGAAAAGAATCACACTGTGAACTTCTGTGAATTTATCAAGTATAACATGAAGCAGAAACAAGAAGCCTTGACCACAACTTCCTCCATGTTCAAGCCTGAGTCTCCATCATCTCAGCAGCCCATACAGTAGGAACTCACCATGCTATCTCTCTAAGGCTACAAGAGCAAGACACAATAGGAACTCGTAGTCATGGTCTTGAGTCTCATCTGCTAAAGGCTGTACCTTGTCTCCATTGAGATTGACCCCACTTTCAAAGTCCTGCTAAAGAGGGCTGCCCTAAGCATGAGCTCTTGAGCAGGAAATATTGCACTGCTAAAGATGCCTGAGAAGTATGGAGTGATCTTGGAGGTAATCTTGAAGGAAATGACCAACACCTCATGGTGTAGAAGTTCCAGGGATATGGAGAGTTCAGTCTATGTGATGTTGGTTCCTCACTTCCTGGGTTTCAACTTCCCTATCTGTCCATGAGTTCAAGCTGCCTGAAGATGTTATAGGGACTCCAGTAGAACACAGTAGAAATGATAGTGCATAAGCACCAAGGCCTTATATGCCACCATGGACTATGAGAAGGATATTGTGAAGGTTTGCTACTTGCTGGATATCCCCATGAAGGTGCCCTGCCTGGGAGAGACCTTCAAGAAGGACATCTAGCAGACTTTTCAGCTCCTCAGGCTGGCTGCCTGATCTTCCACTGCTGCAAACTGGTGGATACTTCTGATAGTCTTCTGTGCACATGTACATGCTCTATGAGAAGAAAAAATGCCACAAGTAGCCCATCACATGACAATGAGCAAGCCAGTGGAAAATGTCCTTGGTCATGCTTCAGTACCTCTGGTAGCAGCAATTTGTCCTTGCCAGTGTTCTGGAGGAAGATAACAGCAACCACCATCTAATGTTGGAAGACATCAAGTGGTCGTCCACTCATTAGATGTTATAACTCCTTCAGCCCTTGCAGCATGTAGCTGAGATGTTGTCTACCTTGAAGTTCCATCAGCATGGGCAAACTGGTTGTTCCACATGCTCCTGAATACCAAGCACAACATCAAAGAGAATGACTTCAAGGAGATCAAAATGGCCAAAGTCTGGTGAAGGAGCTGTCCAAACTCAGAAGGAAATCATTACCAGTGATCCTTGTTCATTTAGTTTTCTTTATTTAATACGTTAAAAATTGAATCCTCTTCACTAAGAAATAAATTTTCTCTTAATTAAAAAGAAGTAAAGAAAGATAAGGACTTTAAAAATGTCCTTAATTACAGTCAAAGATTTTTATAGGAGTTATAGGATTGAAAATCACATTTTCATGCCAAAAAAGTACTAAGTAGATTTATAGGTACTGAGTAGATTTATGCATTTAAAAATATTATAGTTCAATGAAAGAGGAGAAATAGGGTGATAAGAAAGCTCCAAGAATAAGGCTTAACTAATTTATATTCCCACCACCAATGATTAAGAATTCATTTTCCCCCACATCCCTGCTGGGATTTGTTCTATTTGCTTTCTTGCATTTCCCTGGAGGCTAAGCATGATAGATAGTTTTTCATATATTTATAGTCTATTTTAATTCTTCATTTGAAAAATAGCTATTCCTTTCATTTTCTCACTTTCTGATTTGATTGTTTGCTATTTTTGATGTGTAATTTGAGTTCTTTATATATTCTGGATCTAAATCCCCTATTGCTTAAGTATCTGGCAAGGATTTTCCTTCATTCTGATGACTATATCTTCACTCTGTTGATTGTTTCTTCTGCTGTGCAGAAGCTTTTTAATTTGATGCAATCACATTGTTCCATTTCTCTTATTTCCTGAGCTGTTAAAGTACTATGCAGGAAGTCCTTGCTTGTGCCTTTACCTTAAAAGGCTCTGTTTTCCTCTAGTTATTTTCTTATATTAAGATCTTTTAAATATTTTGGGTTGCTTTTTCTTCAGGATGAGAGATAGGAATCTAATTTCAGTCATCTGCATGTTGATATCTAGCTTTCCTTGCTAGATACAACGAAATACATTTTCCCAATGTATGTTTTTGGCAACTTTCTTAAGAATAGAATGGAATTCAGTTAGGTATTCACACAAATTGTACTTATTTCTTATGTATAATTAATAAATAAATGCATATAAAAATAAAAAAAGAATAGAATGGAAATATCTGATTTGGGCTTTTTTCTAAAATTCTATTCTACTACAATTAGTCTTTGTATCTGATTTTGTGCCAGTACCATGATGGTTTTATTATTATAACTCTGTAATATAATTTGAATTTAAGACTGTGATCCCTCTAGCATTGCTCTGTTTTTGGTGGCACTGAACTCAAGACCTTCCACTTGCTAGGCAGGCAATCTTGAGGCATGCGTCCAGCCTTTTTTTTTTGCTGTAATTATTTGTCAGATAGGGTCTCACATGGTTGTCTAGGGCAGGCCTTAGACCATAATCTTCCTAACTACTCCTCTCATGTAGTTGGGATCACAAGCAAGAGCCATCATGCCCTGTTTATTGATGAAGATGTGGTCTCACTAACATTTTGCCCAGGGTGGCCTGGAACCATTATCCTGCTTATCTCTGTCTTCTGAGTAGCTAGGATTGCAGGCATAGACAATCATGTCCAGCACTGCTCTTTATGCCTAAGATTTCTTTAGATATTTATGATCTTTTGTGTTTCCATAAGAATTTTAGCATTATTTTTCCTCTATCTGTGAAAATGTTAATTGAATTGTGATAAGCATTGCACTGGATTTGTATTTCACTTTTGGTATCATGACCTTTTTGTCAATGTTTATTCCCCCGACCATGAACAGGGCAGGTATTTCCATTTTCTAATGTCTTCTTTATTTTCTTCTTTAGTGCTGATAGTTTTCACTACCGAGGTCTTTAACATTTTTGGTTAATTTTATGCCAATTGAGTTTTTTTATTATCATATCACTGTACTTGTTTTATATTGTGACATTTACAAAAGTTCTTACAATATGTCACAATTGATCTTACAACCTCCATTATTCACCTTTATCCCCACTCTCCCCATTTCTGGAATAGTTTCAACAGGTCTCATTTTCTATTTATGCACATGGGTACATAATTGTGAATGAGATTACTTTCCAGTCTTCTTTTTCAGTGAGCTTGTATATTGATTTCATATCATGTTCATTGCTGAAAGGGTCATGTCAGATATAAGATATAAGTCAGATATAAGTGTCATCTAACAATGTCTTTAGAATCTTTAATCTTATCTTCCATCAGAATGGTTTGACTTCTTTCTTTCCTAGTTGTATCCCTTTTATTTCTTTTTCTTGACTTACTGGTATGGCTAAGAAATCAAACACTACATTGAATAAAAATGGAGATACTGGACACCATTGATATATTCCTGGTTTTATAGGAAATGTTTCAGTTTTTCCCCATTCAGAATACTGTTGGCTATGGGTCTCTCATATACAGCCATTATTATGTTAAGATATAAATAATATACTACTAGTTTTTTCAAGGCTTTTACCAGGAAGTGATGTTGGATATTTCCAAGGGCTTTACCTGCACCTATTGAGATGATCATGTGATTCTTATTCTTGGCTCTATTCATATGTTGAATTATGTTTATTGATTTGATTTGTGTGGGTGGTGTTATCTTTCCTTTCCTGGCATAAAGTCAACTTGAAGGTGAATGATGTTTTTAATGTGCTTTAATCACTATTTGCAAGTATTTTCTTAAGGGCTTTTGAAACTATCTTCATAAAAGATGTTAGCCTGTAGGGGATTTTTTTGTTGTTGTTGTATCCTTATCCAGTTTTGTTAACCCTGTCTTCATCAAGTGAGTTTGGGTTTGTTTCCTTTTGCATTTTGTGGAATAGTTTAAGCTTTGGTATTAGTTCTTCTTTAGAAGGTCTGATATAATTCAGTGCTGAATCTGTCTGGTCCTAGGTTTTTCTTTGTTAAGAAGTTTTTGATTACCATTCCAATATCATTGCTTGCTATTAATCTGTTTGTATTGCTTGTATCTTATTTTGGTAGGCAATATGTGTCCAGAAACTTGTCCATTTATTCCAGATTTTGAAATTTATTGTAGAATACATTTTCAAAGCATTTCCTAATGGTCTTCATAATTTTAATGGTATCAGTTACATTGTCACCTTTTTGTGTCTAATTTTATTAATTTGGGTTTTCTAAGGATTAATAATTGTCTTTGCTCCTTTAAAGAACCAACTCTTTGTTTCATTGATACTTTGTATTGTTCTTTTAGTTTCCATTTCATTAATTTCAGTTCTGATCTTTATATTTCTTTATTTCTACTAATTTTGGAATTAGCTTTTCCTTGTTTTCCTAAGAACTTGAAATGTATCATTAGGTTAGGTTATTTACATTAGACCTCTCTGTTTAAGCACTCACAGATATAATTGACCCTCTTATAATCACTCTCATTGTATCCCACAGAATCTCTTTGGATGTGTTTCACTTTCATCTGCTTCTGGGAATAATTTGAATACCCACCATTATTTCTTCAATGACTCATCAATCATTCTAAAGTGAATTGCTCAGTGTGTATATGTTTGTATATTTTCTGTAGTTTCTCTTCCTGCTGACTTTTGGTTTTATTTCATCATTGGTGGGTGAAATACAAGTTATTTCAGTTTTCTTGTCTTTCCTAAGACTTGCCTTATGACCTAAATATCTTTCCTGAAGAAAGTTCCATGGGTCGCTGAAGTATATGTGATGTGTTTTTGGTGGCAGCTTAGTAGAACATTCAGTAGATGTATCTTAAGTCCATGTGCTCTATAGTGCTGTTAAATCTGAATTGTCTTCATGATGTTTTGTTCAGATTATCTGTTTATGAGACTGGAGTATTGAATCATTCACTATTATTATGCTGCTATGTCCAATAGTATTTGTTATATTAAATATTGTATATCAAACTTTGCTCTGTATATATGCTTAAAATTGTTGTACCCTTTTCATGGATTATTCCTTTTATCAATATTAAGGGGCCTCCTTTGTCTCTATGACTAATTTTTGTTTGAATTCTTCTTTGTCAGAAATAAGCATGGCTACTCAAGCTTGCTACAGCATACCATTTGCTTGGAATATATTTTTCCATCCCTTCATTTTAAGTCTATGTTTGTCTTTGTCACTGAGGTATGTTTCTTATACACAACAAATAGTTTTATCTTGTTTTTTTTTAATCCAGTCTGCCAGTTTTATTTGGAGAATTAAGACCATTATCATTCATAGTTATTTATTAATGAAAGTACATAGTAACACCTGTCATTTTGTTGGTTTTGTAATGTTTGATTCTTTCCTAATCCTTATTTGCTTGTCCACTCAACTAGTGGAATTTATTCTTTCCTATATTCTCATGGTTTTTTTTATCTTCCCTTCTGTGTACAGGATTCCTTTATTATCTTCTGCGTTGCTTAGTGCTAATGAATTCTTTTATTTATCACAGAAAGTTTTTTTTCCTCATTCAATTATAATGGATAGTTTCCTGAATACAATAATCTAGGCTGACAGTGTATTCTTTCAGGACTTGAAACATCATTCAGTTCCCTCCTGGTTTTTACCATTTCTGTTGCAAATTATGCTGATATTCTGAGGGGTTTGACATTATATGTGATGTGGTATCACTTTCTTGAAGCTGTTATTATTCTTCCTTCATTATGTACACTTAATGTCTTATGTACAATATGATATGGAGAAGTGCTTTTCTGGTCTTTCCTGTTGAGAATTCTAGCTAGATGACTGTCTTTCTCCCAATATTTGGGAAATGTTATGCTATTATTTTTGTTGAGTGTATTTTATAGACTTTTAGCTTATAACTCATCTCCTTCTTCTATGCCCATGACTCATGGGTTTTCATGATACCTGAGAAGTCTTCCATGGTCAGCTCATCATTTCATACTGTTTTCTTTATCACTGTCTGAATGCTCTAATTTATCCACCTCGTCTTCAGGCCCTGCTATTGTGTCTCCAACTTGATCAAATAATGTGGTGAGGCTTTTGACTGAGTTTCATTTTATTTTACTTTGAGTTTGCAAATTTTTCAGTTTTGTTCTTTTCAGTACTTATATGTCTTTATTAAATTCCTGTTTCATGTACTGCATTGTTTTTCTTATTTTATCCAACTGATTTTATTCAAGAGTTCATTTATGTCCACTATAATTTCACTGATTATCATTATGATACTTTTTCAAAAAAAGTCCTTGTCTGGTATTTCACCTACCTCACTATCATTTGAGTCCATTTTCCTGGACTTATGACCTTCTAGAGGAGTCATGTTGGCTTTTATTCCTCACGTTTCTGGTGTTTCTGTGAAGGGATTCATGCATCTGGAATCAAGTTGCAATTTGGAGGTTTTATTCACCTGTATTCTTTTGGTTGAGCTCTACTCAATGTTTTGGCTGTACTGGTTGGTAACAAGGTTGAAGTGCAGTTTCTCACGTTAGATTGGGTTTGTAGGTCAGTAGCCAAAGGTATTCCCAGATACATAGGGTACTAATGTGGGTTGAAAGTGGAGCTGGTTAAGGGTTGTAGTCAGATTTAGGACTGCATTCACTTTAGAAGTTCACCTTCTATGTGAACCAGAAATCAGTATTCACAAGGAGCCTTTTGTAGCCTCTGTGCCAGGCAAGTTTCCATTTGCTCCATAGGCCCTTGAGTTTGTATGGTTTAGATTTCCTCACAATATTGTGGCTGCATTCTAAGACAGAGTTTCCCTAGAGAAATTCAAGTGGAAGCTATATCACATTTTTTAATATTGTCTTAAAAAGTCACACGGCATGTCTGACATTCTGTGCACTAAAAACCAGTTTTTAAGGCCAGTTCATAGTCTGGAGAGGAAATTTTGTGGAGAAATGTCAAAGAGTGTATAGACCTGTGTTAAAATCACTAAGAGGGCATTATGTCTAAATGAAAGTCATTGATCCTAATTCAGTACCAGAGAAATCCAACCCAATTACTGCTGTTACTGTTCCTTAGTATGTTCACAAAGAAAGGAAAGTTTCTAAAGTGAACACAATTAGAAAATTATAAGATGATGCTCTTGAATAAAGTCATGCTTTAAAAAGTGAATAGAACATGTCACTAAGCACTTATAGTGAGAGCTTTCATTACACCTTACTGAACATCATTACTTCTTAGAGGGCAATTCAACATAATATCAGATATTTGCAGTTCACAAAAGCTCTTATGATTTCAGAATCCATTTGTCAATGTACTTTATGTACTTGTAGGAAAACAGAACAATGAAACTGATTGAACTTTTTTAAGAAAGTGAGGAGGATGAATCTAAATAAATGCATTGTAATTGCATATGGAAATATTGTAATGAAGCTGCATTATACAACTAATATATTTTGATGAAATGTTTTTTAAAAATTCATTAGAATTTTAATTTCATAGTCCTATTCTGGGAAGTATTTGTTGATGCAGTCCTAAATAACTCAAAACTGTGTCCCTAAAACATTTGAGATATTTATGGATATTGAAAATGAGGGGAAGGGATAAAAGGCATTCAACTAAGAAATGGTTTAGTGCCATTTAATAAAGGAGCAACATGAAACAACCATAGCAAGAGGAAAGCCTAAAGTCAAATGCAGATGCTTTGCGACATGGATGATAAATACAAACAGTATGATTTTGTGATTACTATTGGTTCTAATTTTGATGAGTTTCAGAGTAATTCAGCAGATTACATTGTAAGAATTTGCATTATAAAATATATATAAAATTATATAAATTATAATTAGGTTATAAGTTATTGCAACTGAGTTTATGGAAATATTGTCACTCTAAAATAAAAGCTCAAGCATAGTATATTAATATACAAAAGGAAAATATATAAGTGACAATATGTAGAATAAGGTGAAAATTGTAAAATCATTGTCAAATAAGCTGAGCCAGTAAGACAATACAGAATCATAGAAAGTAGTTAAACTAATTTGTCTTTAAAGCAGAAATTTTATTGAAATGAGGTAATGAGATTAGTAGAATATTAAAGGTAGTTTACAATATAATTTTGGAAAATAGTGCTTGGGAATGAACTTGTACTCAAAATGTTAGTCCAGGAGAGTTTGTATTTCTTTTTTTAATTTTATATAGTTAATCTGATCCAAGTTTTCAAAGGTTTCTAATTTAGATGGCTATATTATTATAAAGTTGTTAGCAATTTCTCAAATAGAAATATCAGCAAACATAGCTTTGGTTTGGAAGATTACAATGTCAATGCAAAGAGGCAAGTACTTCTAACAATGATTTTTGGGCACATTGAGAATTAATATTCCTTTATTGTAATCTTTGGGGTTACATGTGAGGGTGCCTGGAGAAAAAGATTTTTTGTTCTTCATAAAGGCATACTGTAACCCAGGGAAAGATTAATGTAGAGTGAAAGGAAGCTTATTGTACAAAGTGGTAAAACACCTAATTATTTTGTGAGACTTGTGTGGAAGACAGAAAGGGCAAGGCCCACCTCTGATGCCTTGGTCATGAGGTGATGAGATAATTGTCTTGGGAGCTGCGAGTTCTATCTGTGCACCAAATCAGCAACCTCCTTTCCTTCAGAGACTGCAGTTGGAATTATTCCTGAGCACTATGATTAATTTAACCTAGACTATGGGAAAAGCAAGTACTTGAAAATGTGCTCGAGGGATGGTTACTTAAATCTACAACTGGTTTGTTAAATGCAAACATTTCTAGCTTATATTTCCAGTTTTATTTTAAACTGTAAATATTTAAGTAACACAACAAGATGATTTAACATCTTTACATACGAAAATGGGTATTAAGGTTAAGGAAATTAGTATATTCATCACCTCATGCAGTGTTACCCTTTATATACAATATTTCTACTGCACCCTCAGAAATCATATTTGGAAGGAGTAGTATTGATGACAAGCCATGTGCCATTGATTGCTATTTTTAGCCCTCCTGCTTTAAATATCATTAATTCTGAATCCTTCTGGAAACTGCCGCAGTTCTTTACAACAATTTTTAACCTACAAGTGGGTACAGTAGGAACATTCTGACACATTTTCACCTTTAAGACACTTTAATCTTCTCCTTCTTTTTCTTCTCTTTCTTCTTCTTCTTCTTCTTCTTCTTCTTCTTCTTCTTCTTCTTCTTCTTCTTCTTCTTCTTCTTCTTCTCATTATTATTATTATTATTATTATTTTGAAAGTACTAGGGATTGAACTAGGGCCTCATGCTTGCTAGGCTTGCTAGGCTTGCTAGGCAGGCACTGTACCACTTGAGCCACTCAATCAGCCATGTTTCTTTTTGGGTTTTTTTTTGAATTTTTTTTCTTTTATTATATGTGCATGCAGTGTTTGGGTCATTTCTTATTGGGATTTTTTGAGATAAGATCTCATGAACTGTTTGCCTTGGGCTGGCTTGGAACCAAGATCCTCCTGATCTCTGCCTTCAGAGATTTAAAAAAAAAAAGGAATACAAGTGATTTAGGAGTTTTTAGGGAACCATAAAATAATATTTACCTTTTTGATTCTTCACAGGATTGATGAAACACTACTGCTAGAGCAAAAGAGAAATGAAACTGCACAACCTTCTTAGTACAGTCAGCCCTAGAGCACTCTTGTACTTCAAATCATAATGATAGTTTGGAAGTGTACCCTGGAATTTTTCCAAAGGGTAACTTAGCAGTGTGAGGGCCTGCAGAAGCATCTGTTCAAGGCAAGTTGTGTAATCATTTTTCCTTTGAATTTCCAATTCCTGATATATTTTTAGTTTTTAGTTTGGTGAAATATCAAGTTGATTAGTGCACTTGTACATGTTAAGTAAGGTCCAATAATCCGTGCTCATAAAAAAAGAAAACAGAAAGCTTATTGTTTTTGAAAATTCACTGGGCTCTCATTCAAATATTAATTGATTCTGAAATATATTCAATAAATGTATCTAAGCGATACATTTTAACTTTTCTTAAAGCTATACTAAAAATAATTTCAGAAAATGAAGATGACAATCTAAAACTGCAGGTGTACTTAGAGATGCTTTGACTTTTTTATTAGCTGATTTAGCATGGCTGCATTTATAACACTTTTATAATTTTCTTGCACAATCCCAGAGTTGACAGCACTAATCAAAAATATATGAATGGCATCCTAACATTAACCACATAAGAATATTCATTATTTTAAAGGAATCTGAGATGAATGTTATTTTATGAATTAAAAAAAAACTGTGACACTAGGTTATTATCAGTTTTCAAGTTAGAAATTTTGCCATTTTCTTTTCTTTGTGTTTTGTTTTGTCAGTAGTGAGATTTTTGAACTCAGGGCCTCACACATGTCTTTTTGCTTTAATTTTTTCATATAGGGTCTCATTTTTCTCAGGGCTGGCTTTGAACCAAAATCCTCCTACCTATGCCTAATGCATAGCTAGAAGTAAAAGCATAGACAACTGCATCTGACCTCTTGCCATTTTCTTAAGTACAAATATATCCTTAATTGCTAGTTTACTTACAGAAATTTTATCTTAATTTTTGTAAAAATATTTATTAGTGGACCATTTGTTTTTCTTAAAGTAGTTTTTGAACTGTAAAATTTAGCAGATATCTGAATTTATTAACATATTTATTGTACAAAGTAATGTGTATCATCATGACACATCATACATTCATGTAACATATTTTGGTAACATTCACCACACTTGCCACCTTCCCCTTTCCCCTGCCACATCCCTAATACTCTTTCTTTTACTTTCATGTCCTTTTTCTCCTAAATTCCGCATGAGTGAAAACATGTGATGCTTGTTTTTGGAAGTTTGAGTTATTTTTCTTAATGGAATAATCTCCAGTCTCATGCATTTTTCTGAAAATGACATTTCCTTCTTCTTTTTAGGTGACTAATACTCCATTGCATATATACATATGTGTATACCTATATATGTGTATATATGTATATATAAATATATATAACATTTTCTTAATATATATTTTTTCTATAGAATATTTTTATATATGGTACATATAGATACATATATATATATATTGTGTGTGTATATAAGTATAAGTATATATATATATACTTACATCACATTTTCTTAATCTATCCATGCCTTCATGGGCACCTAGGTTGATTCCATATCTTGACTATTGTGAATGGTGCCACAATAAACATGGTTATGTGGATACCACTACTGTAATTTGACTTTAATTTGGCGAGTATATACCAAGAAGTGGCATAGTTGGATTATATGATAGTTCTATTTAATGTTTTGACAAATTTCTGATTTGCATAGCAACTGTGCTAATCCACCTTCCCACCAACATTTTACAAGAATTTCTTTTTCACCACAACCTTGCCAACACTTTTTTCCTTGGTTTGTTTGGCTTCACATTCTTGATGATAGCCATTATGAGTTGGCTGAGACAGCATGTCAACGTAGTTCTGATGTGCATTTCCCTGAGGGCTATAAATGTTAAACCCTTTCTTTTATTTATTGAAACTTCTATGTCTTCATTTGAAGAAAAGTTCATTTGTCTATTTATTGATTTAATTACATGCTACTTGGTATTTAATTTTTGAATTCTTTATATATGCTGGATGTTTATCTCCTATTAGACAAATATCTGGCATAGAGTTTTCCCATTTTATAGGCTCTCTCTTCACTCTGCTAATTGCTTCCTTAGATATGCAGAAGCACTTCAATCTGATGCAATGCATTAGTATATACTTGCTATTAATTCTTAAGTTATTGGAATCCTATTTAGAAATTATGCATATATCCTGAAGTATTAACCTTATGTTGCAGTGTTTCAGGCCTTATAGTAAGGCTTTTGATCCCTTTTGAGCTGATTTTTGTTCAATGTTTCTAGTTTCAGTCTTCTACATGGGATTGTCTAGTTTTCCCAGCAAAAACAGCAAAGAGGCTGTCATGCCTCAAGACATATTTCACACACATTTCTTGAAAATCAGGTAACTGGGCGGTAGCTTGTGGTTATTTTGGGGTCTAACATTCCGTTGGTCTGCAAGTCTCTTTTTGTATCAGTGCCTTGCTTTTTTGTTACTATGGCTCTGCAGTATACTTTGAATCAGCTAGCATGATTTCTCCAGCATTGTTTTGTTGCTCAAATATTTGAATTTTTGTAATGTAGTTCACTTTTGTCTGTCTATAATCCCTTCACTTGAATGATTGTTAACAAAGGTTGCAGCAATATCAAGAAACTCTAAATAGAAGCTAGCATCAGACAGGATCAATTGTATATTTCCTATCCAGAATCTGATGTACAGCTGCACACTGCCCACATCACCATCTCCCTTTAGACATAACCAGAAAATTCTAGTCCCACATGTGATTTCTTTCATAGCAGAACTGGTTCCAACAATGACAAGCTCTGTTCAGTGTAGAATTAAGGGGAAAAAAGTTCAATGATGCTTGGTCCAGTTCAAGGTATTTCAGTAATATTTAAATGTTTTTGGACTAATTCTGCATGAAAGTTGCAAAATGTTTATTTGAATAAAATATAAACAAATAGGTGATAGTTTCATCATGTCTGCATTACCATTGTCACAGAAATGTTATGGGAAAGAATCAAACAAAATTTTGAGAAATTTTTCAGTGAAAGAAATCTTATTTTCCAGCTAAAATTTGCAGACCTTTGAAGTCACATTATCATTATCATCACAAAGTACTAGTATGCTCTGTATACTGTGCTAAATTTTGTTTGTGGCATTAGAAAGAGATTTAAGTGACAACCTGCTGGATGAGGGTACATGTGCAATAGTATGAAATATTCCCATGCATTTTGTAATTCAGCAGATAAGTATAATTATTTGCAAGTTGGTCCTTATTTCTCCAAAGACATCAGAGTTACAAACAAATGGTTCTATAGTTTTCTTATTTCCAGTTCTTGAAAGTTATGTGTAAAAGAATCTTAAGTTTAAAAACCAGCTATAAACCTACATTTCTACTTTATTCAATCACATGTTCTGAAATCTTTGTGTCAATATTAATAATGATTTTGATGCTTGTAATATAGATAGCATAATGTTTTGAATCTTTTCTCAGTAGAGTTTTCACACGTCATTATGACACTAGAAATTAGTAGTATAGAATATATGTTCACCCTTCTACTTCTTTTTTTTTTCCTCTACTGGTGATTGAACTCTATGTTTTGTGCTTGTTAGGCAAGTGCCCTACCACTTGACCCACAGTTTCAACCACTTTTTTAAAAATTTGTTTTGCAGTTTTTGTCCAGGCTAAACTTCGACCAGTTTCCTCCCACCTCTTCCACCCAAGTAAGTGGGATTGCAGTCACAGACCATGAAGCCCAGCTTGTTTTCTTGAGATAAGGTCTTTGAAATGTTGTAAAGGCTGTACTCAAACCCACATATGTGTATCTCATCCTCTCAAGTAGCACTGACTACTGGTGTGTGTCACCTCACTTGGCTCCAGTTTTAAACTTTAAAAACATAGACAAGAGAAGTTTAATTTTAAAGAAAAAATCCTCAATATGAAAAAACTGATTAAATTTTTATAAGCCGTAGAGTTTTGTTAAGAATCACAAAGTAATATATCTAGTATGCAGGCTGATTTACTCAACCTTTGCTCTGAGACAAAACGTACTTCTGAATGCTATCCATTTAATTGATAAATATTTATTATACCTTTATACCACTTTAATGTAAACAAAATTGCAAAGATATATTCTCTATGATATAAACTTAAAATAAGTAGGATTTTTATTTCATTTATGTGATTTTTTTGAAGCAATCCTCCAGTTATATCTAATCTCTTCAATCTTATTTGAAGGCCACATTTTCTAAGTGATCTATCATTTCCTGTTAATGTATCTTGTTTAATGTAAACATTATAAATATTATTTGACTTAACTCAGAAGCAGAAGAAGTTGGCAAAATTAAGGACTAGGTATGTTGTCAAACTTATGAATTAAATTTATATCAATTGATTATGAAATAAGTATAATTAGCAAATGAAATCCTTGTCCTTTGGTAAATAGATTTTACATTAAATGTCTGTCATTCACAGATCAAATGAAAGATGTAAACATAGACATTCCTAATGAAGAACATATTAACTCCTCATTTGTTCCTTTTCTGTAGGTTGTAGAATCTCAAAAACTCTATGTGTCTCTTTTTTCCTGGCTCAACACTTTCTTCATTTCTGCCATCCTTATGAATCTGTCAGTCTGTACACTGAAACTATTCTTAGAAATCAAAAGCATCATAAATTTCTCAGTCAGGTTTATTACAAAAGAAACAGTTTCATCTAGTAACTGTTAGTCAAGCAATTATATTTCATAAACTCTCTTGTTAACTGCCACTTGAAATGTTGTGTCTTTTACTAGGTCATCAGTTTACCTATAGCCCTCAGAAAACTCCCAAATTCCTTAACGTAGATTTAAAATACCCAAATCAACTTGACTGCTGTTGTTTTGTTCAACCTCTGACCCTTTCCTCTAGCTTCTACCCAGCCTGAGCTACTTAAAATTCCACAAGTGTACTCATTCACCTCTAGCTGTTTGCTTCCATTTTATGGTATATTTTATCCTTATTTCTCAGTATCATCTTACTTGTCACCTCCACCAGAAAGCTTAGAATGTTGACACAACATTGACACATAGGGCCCACTATGTGGTTCAGTAGTGTCCTGTATTAGACCTGTCATAGGATTTATGATGCTGTCAAGACATTGCTTATTTCTCATTATGGGGAGGGGGAGGAGTGTTATAGTATATGATTGCTAAGGAATGGGCTGTAGCATCTTCACCTTGTCCTTACAGTGCTTGCTGTAGCACCTTAGCACATGGGTGTTAAATAAGTGAATTTCTGGAAAGCTGGAAGCTTTGGCAATTGGCCATGCTGATAATGAATTCAGTGTTGTCCTCTAGTCAAACTATACTTAATCCCATATTGTAAAAAAGTGACACATAAATATTCTTCATTCCTATCAACAGTAATAAAGAACTCAATATTTTTACTTACTTATGTTAAATTGTTATGGCAATATAGTCAGAGGAGAAACCAAGTGCAGGGTATCAGGTTACAAGGAATGTGCTCTCCCATAAAGTAGGGCTAGTAGTGGGTTAGAGACCTAAGGTTTAGATAAGAACAGCAGGGGAGTCCTGCTTTGGAAAGTTTATTTACAAGTGGAGACAAAGGAAGGCAGGAATGGGTGCTTATCTCTGCATGGTGCCTTTCATCTTGGTCCCAAACTTTTGCATGGCTCTAATGGGCAATTCCTCATAGCTCTGTCCAAGGTTACAGCTTTTAATTGACAGTTTACCATGTTTTACAACCCTGTTTCAAGGCTATCTTCTTTTTCATTCCCCCCTTTTGATGCTTTTTCCACTTTTGGATAAGCATCAACACTAGACTTTAGAAATTTCATAGGATTCTTGTTGTCCCAAAGGCCTATATTGTGTTACCAGGAGCTGTAACTTTATCACCTCCAATTGCGAGCTAATGAAGTTAGTTATGGCGTTAAGAAGGCACATACCAAACATAAGTGCCAATGGAAGCATAAGGAGAGGGCCAGATAATGGAGTCAGCTGTGTCTCTGACTTTCTATCTGCTTTACATAAAACAACACTTTGTGTTTAAGAAAAGTCAAAGCCCTTCTTCTTGGCAATGAGTAAATCCAACCCACTCTCGTTTTGGAGGATCACTGATGCTAGAGAGTTTAGCTGGTCCTGCATGGTCACTATAGACCTAGCCACTTGTTCTATGTCATTTGTTAGGTCCACAGATAATTGATTATAGTAGGCGACTGATGAGGCAGTCCCTCCTATGCCTGTTCCTTTCCCAGTCATTGTCCCCAGTCTGATTAATAAAGGTATGAATTGGATAGCTCTCTTCGACTGCACATGAGCCATTAAAGGTGGGGGGGGTCTGATTGTTAGGCACTATGTTTATCGGGGGTGAGGAATGCTAATGTGCAAATGCAAGTACTGGTAAGCAAGGGTCCCTCAGACAAGGAAGAATCCCAGGCTGGTGCACCATAGCCTGTCAACTGTACATCGAATGGCGGTAGCTGTACAGTTGAGATTCCAAGTTAAGTTTTCCTGTCCTAGAAGGAAGCCTTAATGGGGGGTCATGGTAGTGGCAGATCAATGTCTTTTACTGGCCCAGGTCCACCTAGGTAATCACCTCTGGGTGGCCTCTCTAGATCTGTGGCTCTCCCTTTAGTAAACTGATATGGGAGTGGGGTAGAAGGGTAGGGTGACACAAGGAGGTTTATTTCCTCCACTGTTTTATGACTTTAAGGGGTCCCTGTCTTTCTCCTAACAACCCATACACCCTATAACATCTTTGTTTTTGTAACCCAGTTAGGTTATCAGCTTTCTTTATAGTAAATCATCCCTCTCCTGGTGCATTCAGAGATTGATATGCTGCACACGAGTGACAGATACTGATAAAATGTGAAGGCATACCTCAGCTTTCCCTGGAAGGAAAGCGGCCTTAGGCAGGCCAAGCAGTCATCCCAGCCTCCCAATTGGACAACCTCAAAATGTAGCAGAGTCAGAGGGCAATAACATATCAGAGACCTCATGCCTGAGACTGGGGTCTGGGCTACAGATGACACCAAACAGCAGTAAGGCTTCCTACTGTGAGGAGATAACAGAAGGCCAGCAGTAACCTCTGGCTTACATTCCAATCTTGGGGAGCAGTGACAGCCAGTCTTAGGGCAAACAGATTGCACAATGCTAATCAGCAGGATAAGGTATGGGTGACAGAGAAGAGGATACATTTTTGTTCTGGTGAATGAATCCTCAAGCTTCTGCCATGCATTGACTAACCAGTTTCCGGGATGTGGCTGGGGCAGGGCTGAAGATCTCTCCAGTGATGGCATGCTGTCATGAAGTTCTCTGGAACCTTAATCTGAGGGGTGTTAGTTGAGTCACGGACAGCCTGTCAGACTTTGGGCTCTGCAGGGGCGCCTGTCCTTTTATCCAGGAGTGATGAGTCCCGGGAGTGACACCTGTAACTTTAACAGCCCTAAGAGCTGCTAACATTACTAGATGGGGACCCGTCCAACTGGGTTGCAGTAGTTTCTTTTTAATCTTTTATGTATCATCTCTCTCTCTCTCTCTCTCTCTTTTTTTAACTGAGTAGAATTACCTTGGCAATAATATACTGTCAGTATATATATCTAAGAAAACTTATTTTTTTTTAAAAGTTAAAAACACCATCTTTAAGTATTAAAGGACATGTTTAGATCCAGTAAAAATAGTTATTTTGTCTCTATTTAAGTAGAAGACCCTGTCTAAAAATATGAGTTTGTGTCTGGAAAAGCTTTAATGTCAGCCACACATGCATAAGAACCATTTCTTTAATCCTCTTGGCCTTGGTTATCTTTGAGAGGTCTGGCACTAATGACTCCATTGGAACTTTGATGGCATTCCCCCTTTGTCTCCAAATTGTTAGTCTCTGAACACTCTCTTCTGAAGATCTGTCTTCCATCCAAGTACTAACCAGGCCTGACCCTGTTTAGCTTCCAAGATCAGACGAGATCGGGCGTGTTCAGGGTGGTATGGCTGTAGACTGAAGATATTTCTTGATTGGCTACTTTTTCCTGGATTCTGTTTGTTTGGTTTTGGTCCCACGTTGGGAGGGAATAACAAGCAGATCAGGTGGGAGTCAGTGCCAACTAGACCCTTTTGGCCAAATTTAAGCAACAAAGAGGCATAGAAGGAGTGGCTCTTAGGCAGTGGTCTTTTAGACAAGGACAATACAAAACAAAATCTAACAAAAGCAGATGTCTAAGTAGTTACCTTGGTTGACACATAAGCACTTATTGGAGTCATTTTTATGGACTTGATTATAAATGTCCCAGGAGGATCAGAACTGAAATGACAAAACTTAAAAGAGTCATGGTTAAAATTTTGATGTACAATTTAGCAACTAGCAGAGGAGTACATCAGTACCATTAACTTCATGTTACCATATTTATCTAAATTTTGTATTGTAGAAGGCTTGATATACTAAAAAAAAATACAAATATATTTAATACACAGGAACCAGCAATAGCATCACAACTCTGTAGAGGCTAATACACATATTAATTTAGTTGTTGCTCTTGAAGTAAAACTTTAGATTTTTATCAGTTGTAGGGGAAAGAACAGTTTTAGCAAACCCAAACAGCCCAGTCACAAACTAGCATAGGGTACAAACTGTATTAGACTCATCCAAGACAACAGTTGTTTAACCATGAGGTCATCTAGAAAGTTTTACATAACTGTTAGAAAATAAGAGGCATGGAATAGGCACAGAGACAGCTGAAACACTGGTACAGGGTTTATTATTTAGGCAGGAGCCCTGTGGAGGGATACCCCAGCAAGACAGCATATACAGGCTTGGGCCAGACATAGGGGGCTAGTGGAAAAGTACCAGGAAAGTCACTGTCTGCCCAGCTGTCCCTGCATATATCCAGGATGACAAAGGTGAGCCTTCTGCAAGGGGGCGGGTCTAGTCCTAACATGGCTGTCTTCATTGTTAACCCCAACATAAACCAACTCTTAAATGAACATGACTTATTTACCTTAGTAGTTAAAACCCTGACAAAAATCACCAAAGAACACAGGCAAATATTTATGGAGACTAAGTGTGGAGTTAGGAAACATAGTGGCCAAGAATCATGGCTCAGATGTTGATAAGAAATCCTATCTCAGATTGTTGACATTAACAGATGGCTCTTGACATATAGCAGAATCCCATCAACCTGCAGTCAATGGAACTCCCCCTAAAATAACAGCCCCAATCTGGTCATCTCAGGGAAAAATTCCCTCCACCTGCCATGTGGAAAGAGTAGGACTAACACCTCCACTCTGTTATGTCTAATAAAAACTGGAGATCTTGACTTCCAGTGTAGTGCTCCTTTTGGAGTTTTTATTTATGTATTTATTTACTTTTATCCTATCTGGAGGGTGCACTTTGGCTTTACATGAGTAAATCTGTCTTAACTCTCATATCAGTGCAGCAGTACTCCCTGTGTTCAGCTGCCTCTTGTCTCTCTGTGTTTTAATAAACTCTTGTTATCTTGACAAATTTATGGATTAACCTGTAGTATCAAAAATTTCTCTGAGTTATCTTGACAAAACAAAACAATTATAAGACAATTTTTGTAAATGTTATCTAGACCAATATAATATTTTTAAGGTAGCCTTGTTGTTATGAGCTTAGAGACTTAAGTTTTAGTTTAAACATCAGTACATTAAATTTTGAAGTTATAAAACCTTTAATGTAACTGGATTTTAGTTAACTTTAACCAGTTATATACCATCTATAAGCTATATCATTTTATGACAATTTACTCTGTACTTTTGTGACAATTTATTTCATATCCTCTGGGGAGTTGGTCTTTATCCTCTTCTTTATCTAAAAGTATTCTTTTAACCCTTTATTTATTTTGAAAAAACCATATCCTTAATACCTTTTATATATTTTGTTACTTGTTGAAAATAACTCATAAAATCTTTTAACTTAGAGCCTTACATTTGCATGAAAAAAAAACAAGAAAGAAAGCAACCCTGAAATTATTTTTTGTATAAAAGCAATTTATAGAAAATGCATTTGTTAATAGACGCATATATTATAAGAGAGAATTAAATCCCAGATTTTATTTATGACAGAATGAAACAGGCTAAGGTCATTTTAACTACCTAAATTCCAAGACTTTGTTGCAGACTGTAGCCTCCTTTTTTTTCCTTCCTGGCTAAGCCAGAGTGTTAACCCCTGAGTGTCTGCATCCCAGTGAGACCTGACTAAAATAAGTTTGAAAACTTGTTTTTTGTTGTTGTTGTTGTTTAAGGTAGCAGTAGAACAGAGTAATAACTTCTACATTTACTCTATAATAAGAATCGTCTTTAAGGTGTTTACATATTTAAATGTAAAAGTCTAAGCAGTTTATAGCAAAGATCTTTAAAACAAATACCCTGTTTTTTTCCTTGAATATCATATTAACCTTATAGTATCAATTTAAGAACCATTTTTAAGATGTTTACATGCACACACAAAAAGTTTTATAAATTAAGCATGCCAGAAAAACTGTCAATTTAAGCACGCATAAAATGAGCTGGAATTCCAGGAGCAGATTAAATTTTGCCCATGCTTTAAACAAATTCACACACACACACACACACACACACACACACACACACACATATACACATTCACACCAAAGTTATAACACCTTCCTTCCCCCCCTGTGGGAGAAGTGCCTGACCTGTGGAACTCCTCTCAGAGGTTCTTGGGAGTGGATTAAGCTCCCCTTCGTCCAGTGAGACAGGACCTGACTGAAGACCTGTGGAACTCTTCTTGGAGGTTCCTGGGAGTGGATCAAGCTCCCCTTCCGTCCAGTGGGACAGGACCTAACTTGGACTGATTTCCCAGGGGTGGTGCTTACCGAGTCCAGACGAGACTGCCAGATGAGTTGGTCCACTTCTCCATGGAGTCCAAGCCGGGTCAAGACTGCTCAGAGAATTGGGGCACCAGGGCAAAGAAGGACCCAGAATACCATCGAGTGGCACATCACCTCGTTCAGTCCCGTGTCCCTCCCTACTCCAATGCAGCCCAGCTGTCAGCTGGTGACACAAGGGGCCAGTCGGTTGGAATCTTGCTGGGGCCTCCATATGTTGTGGCAATATAGTCAGAGGAGAAACCAAGCGACACTCAGAGGAGTGGAGAACTCAGATTTTAATTTTACACTAGCGGGCCCAGACGTATACCCGTGTCTGAGCCCTGAACAAAGGATTCACAGGATATTTAAAAGGCAGTGCAGGGTATCAGGTTACAAGGAATGTGCTCTCCCATAAAGTAGGGCTAGTAGTGGGTTAGAGACCTAAAGTTTAGATAAAAACAGCAGGGGAGTCCTGCTTTGGAAAGTTTATTTACAAGTGGAGACAAAGGAAGGCAGGAATGGGTGCTTATCTCTGCATAGTGCCTTTCATCTTGGTCCCAAACTTTTGTATGGCTCTAATGGGCAATTCCTCACAGTTCCGTCCAAGGTTACAGCTTTTAATTGACAGTTTACCATGTTTTACAACCCTGTTTCAAGGCTATCTTCCCCTTCAAAATAACTAAGAATTTTTTGAGATAAAGATTATAATTGTTGGTTTCTTTTTCCAGTTTATGCTGAAGTTGATTCTTGGCCCATTGGAAAGTCTCCTTCAGAATCAACTAAAGAGTCCAACCAAGATCTTAGAAAGAATTACAAGATATGGTGGGATTTTAAAGAAAAAATATCTTTCTAAAAGTTAACATTTTATTTGTTGGACTATTTATGTACAACATTTCAATAGTCTCTCATTAGCATATGATATAAAAAAATCTATCACTTATATATAAGGAAAATCATATACTTTGAACTGTTCTGGGCATCAATAACTAAATGTAAGATATAAGTGAAATTTGGTATTATGGACTTCTGTGCACTCTAAATGCACAAATGTCATCTGTTAACACAGCTCCCAAACAATCAAGCAGTCATTAATATGTTGATGGAACTAAATGTCAGTTAACTAAAGGGTAAACTGTATTTTCGAATTCTTTTCTCTGTGGACATAGCCATTTAGACAAATAACATTTTGAGTATTCATACTGTAGCTATTGTCAGTCTTTTAATGTATTATAATCATTGTGGTGCTAACATACTTGTAAGTTTTTACTTTAAATTTTCAGTACTGATTGACTTACAGTTCTTCCCTTGTGAAAAGAGCATTTGCACAAGGGTTTGGATCTTTTCTAATTGTTTGTTAATTTATCTTTGGTTAACATTTGAAATAGTCTTAAAGTTACAAAAAAGTTCCAACCTCTAGAACAATGAACATTTTCCCTGGAACCATTTGCAAACAATATGGTGACTTGTGGCACCATCCCTGTTTACTTTAGTGTGTACTTCCTACAAGGCATCACATTTTACATAACTAAAGTACAACCTTCATAATCAGAAAGTAGACATTCAGACATGAAATCATTCAAACCTCACATTCTTTTCGTGTTTTGCTACTTGTCTGTAGTGTCCCTTATAGCAAGAAAATCCCATTGAGATCCATGGATTGCATTTAGCCATTTGTACGTTAGAATCTTTCAGTCTGGAACATCCTTCAGCCTTTCTTTGAGCTTTATGTCAAGGAAATTTTAAGACAGAGTTTATGTTGCATGTTCCTCCATTGGATTTTTCTGCAGTTTCATTATGACGAACTCAGAGCATCCACACACTTTCTTGGTACAAGTATCACAGAAATTATTATGATTTTCTCGTAACATGATTTTCCCTATTATGAGTCATTACTACAGGTGGTGTCTGCTGGTTTCTCTCTTGTAATATTTTTCCTTCACATTCTAATTACTTTGTGGTTTTTGTTGGGAGGAAATTTATCTATCTGGATCCATGGTCTATTTTATTTAGTAGGGTATGTTGGTGGGGATTGAATCCAAGGTATTACATATGGTAAGCCAGCATTGTATCACTGAGATACATCCTCAGCCCTTTTAAAATTTATTTTCTTTGGGAAAGTTCTATATTGAAAATTTTAGACTTTTCTAAAAATATTCTTGGATGCATGAATATATATGTTCATGACATGCTGGTATGTATCCACATGTCAACATTTTGTTACATTTGCTTTATACCTTTTCTCAGTATCACTTTTTAGAAAGATATAAGTATAGATCAAAGGATTTTATTTTCTGAACTATTTGTGACTTGAAGACATGAGGAATCTTTATTCTTAAATGCTTGTATTTCATTTAGGAATGTAAGGCATTATCTAACATAACTATAGTAAAATGATGAAAAGCATGCAATTAAAATTGCTTCCACATTAATACCTAATCTCTAGACTTTCTCAGATTTTGACAGTATCTCAATAATGTCCATTATATTCAAAAATAAAATCCAAAAAGAGGAATTTTCTCAACCCATGATTCACTGTGTCCAGTTGTCCTGTGTATTGGTCTTCTCTAATCTGGTATAATTTCAGAGTCTTTGATTGACATGATGTTTGTATTATTGTATAGTGTATGTCAGTTATTTGTAGATTCTTTTCTTCAGTTTTGGTTCATGTGAGGTTTGCTCATGAATGAATACAGGTTAAGACATTTCAGCTGGAATGTCACAAACCTAATTCTGAGTTCTAGTTGAAGAACTGTTTCTTTGCAACTGTGTGTTTGCTGGCAGAACTATTTCCTTGTGACTCTATGTTTGAGGTTCCAAAGTATTTGCTGACAGTTGGCTGGAGAAACCTTCAGGTCCTAGAGGCTGCTAACAATCCTGAGGCTGTTCACAGTTCTTGTCCATGCAGGGCTTCTTTGCCATGCCATCTTATCTCATGAAACCAGGAAAGATGGTCTTCAAATTAGGTGTGATCTATTCTCTTCCCTCACCATGTCTTTACCACTTTGTCTTGGTGAGGTTTCACTTGGTTTCTTTAATGTATGGTGTACTGTCTCAGGGTAAACATATATAGACATTGATCACGTGGCTTCCACAATTCTCTTGTTATTTCTTTCTTGTCTTTTTCATCTTCAGCTGATGTGTTTTCACTTCTCATTTGAAACACAGATTGAGCAAATACAAGCATGAGACACCATCATGGTAAGAGGGAAACCAGAAAGCCTTGCTGTGTTGCGTGGGGGGGGAGGGGTGACCCTTGGTCACCAGCATGCTAGACAAGTACTCTACCTCTTGAGACACACCCCTAGCTCTTCTGTGCATACTTTGTTTTTGATATAGTATCTCACCTCCTATGCCTGGACTAGACTGGCCTAAAACTCAGGATCCTCCTTGTTTCTGCCTCCCAAGTAGCTGAGAGTAAAAGTATGTACCACCACACAC
The DNA here is from genome assembly GCF_047511655.1 of Castor canadensis. Classification (NCBI taxonomy): domain Eukaryota; kingdom Metazoa; phylum Chordata; class Mammalia; order Rodentia; family Castoridae; genus Castor; species Castor canadensis. The sequence continues at coordinate 56,981,182 of NC_133400.1, forward strand.
AGCCTGTCTTGAAATCTTTTTATTTATTTTTAATTTATTATATTATTAGCATACAATAGTTGTACAGGGGAATATGTTATGATATTTGCATTTGTGTTAAAATATATCTTAGATTTACCCCCTCCATCATTCTCCTTCTTTCCCCTTCCTCTCCTTAGAACAATTACAACAGGTTTCATTCTTCTATTTTAATATATGGATACAAAACAGATCCACCATATACACCCTCATTCTTCTCCCACTGGTGCCAAGCACCCTCCCACTGGTATCCATCACCACAAAAGATTTATTTTTCCCTCCTGCCCTTCATTTAAAAAAAAATTAAGCATATATTTATAATCCAAAGGTGTTTTGCCTTCGTACTTCAGGTCTGTATATATCATGCTTTTCCACATTAACCCCTTGCCTCAGTTACCTACCATTTTCTATCCTTATACTCCATACTCTCCTAATGTTCAACATCTTATTGTACAGTGCATTATGCTATATTCATATACACATAGGTTGTTTCAATCTTTTTCATTCTCCAACATTTTCTTTTTTCTTCCAACTCCCCAAAGCCTGCTCAGACTCACTGATATGATTTTGTTTTCTTTGTCACTGTATATATCTTAACTGTTTTAGGGAAAATGCAGCTCTTCTTCAGGGAACTGGAAAATTTAGAGTACAAGTTTAAAATAATCTTGTCAAAAGACAGGACTTCAGAGGGAGGCAGCAGTACAATTTTGAATCCCCCCAGTCTCTCTCCTGGGAAAAGATCAGACCAAAACACATGAGGAGCATTTACTACAAAAATCCAGAAAAAAAGCAACCCTAGAGCAAGAGGATGGGCTAACCATCAACAGTAACCACAAGACCTTCCTGGCATCAACATTTGAATCAAAAGGACTGGGAAACAAGAGTCCTACATCATACCAGAAGGTGTATCTTAGAAACAATTTGGACCAGTTTGAGAGGATCAGCTGAAATTGACAGAAGTTGTGCCCAGTATAGTTAAATCTCTGCATTCATGGGTTCTGCATTCATGGGTTCTGCATCTGTGGATTCCACTGAGCTGGATCAAAACTATTCTGAGTAAAAATTTTGTCTGAACTAAACATGTACAGATTTTTTTATCATTTGCTCCTCATCAATATATGATAAAACTATTTACATAGCATTTGTAGTATATTTGCTACAATAAGTAATCCAGAGATGATTCAAAGTGAACAAGAATATGTATTCCACTTCAAGTCATTTTATATTAATGACTTGAGCATCCTCAGATTTTGATATCTATGAGAGTTCCCAGAAACAATCCCCTGTGCATACTGTAGGGTGACTATAAGTATAGGGTTCCTTCATGGGATCTGAATGGTTTAGGCAGTACAGCTCTTCTACAATTAATGGGGTACATAATGTAGCCAAGTGCCACTTGGCACAGAATAAACCCTCATATGTAAATTACTAGGGGAAATAAAACTAATCTCCAAAAACTGATAGGTTTTTATTACAAATGTGCAATAAGCAGTCATAAGAAGGAATGGAGGAACCTTGAAAACTGTCTTTGTGAAAGAAGACAGATATAAAAAAAGACACAGGTTACTCCAGAGGCACCTGCACACCCTTGTTTATTGCAGCACTATTCACAATAGCCAAGTTATGGAAACAGCCAAGATGCCCCACCACTGACGAATGGATTAAGAAAATGTGATATCTATACACAATGGAATTTTATGCAGCCATGAAGAAGTACGAAATGTTATCATTCTCTGGTAAATGGATAGAATTGGAGAACATCATTCTGAGTGAGGTTAGCCTGGCCCAAACGACCAAAAATCGTATATTCTCCCTCATATGCAGACATTGGATCAAGGGCAAACACAACAAGGCGATTGGACTTTGATCACATGATAAAGCGAGAGCACACAAGGGAGGGGTGAGGATAGGTAAGACATCTAAAATATTAGCTAGCATTTGTTGCCTTCAACCCAGAGAAATTAAAGCATATACCTTAAAAGCAACTGAGGCCAATAGGAGAAGGGGACCAGGAACTAGAGAAAAGGTTAGATCAAGAAGAATTTACCTAGAAGGTAACATAGGAAATCAATGTGAGTCAACTCCCTGTATAGCTATCCTTATCTCAACTAGCAAAAACCCTTGTTCCTTCCTATTATTGTTTATACTCTCTCTTCAACAAAATTAGAAATAAGGGCAAAATGGTTTCTGCCAGGTATTGAGGGGGTGGTGGGAAGGGGGAGGGGGTGGAGTGGGTGATAAGGGAGGGAGTGGGGGTAGGGGGGAGAAATGACCCAAGCATTTTATGTACATATGAATAATTTGAAATTTTTTTTAAAAAGATCATATGTCATATTTTATTTATATGAAATGGTCAAAAGCTACAGAGATTAGGAGTTGTCTGGGGTAAGAGAAAGGAGAGAAAGGGCATAATTTTGAAAGATCAGAAGTGTTTCTTTTGGGGATAATGAAAATATTATGGATTACATAGTGGTGATTGTTGCACAATCTTAGGAAGTCTTAGGAAATGCCACTGAATTGTACCCTTTAAAATGATGAATTTAATGTTAGGTGAATTATGTCTCAACAAAAAATTTTTACAATGCAAATTACTTGTTTTCCCATGCTGAGACATGCTGCTCCATGTCTCTTCCCTACTGCCTTCCCTTTCCATACTCCTGAAGTGTCCACCACCTGCTCTCACTTCCGCTGTGCCTCAAGGTACTTCTTACAGTTGGGCTCCAGCTCCCTCTCCTTGGGAAGTGACTCAATGTGCATATATGACTGGTTGTCTCCCAGGGTGGTATGGAGTTCAAATGCCCATTTTTGTCATGCTCTTCAGTTGATGACAATGGTTGGAGAATGCAGCATTTGCCAGGGGCAGGCAAAGATGATCTGGCCCTTGCATTCAGGATTTAGTTCCCTTCAGAGGTTTTACCTCGTCTAACCATGACCTCCAGATGCCGTGTTCTGAAATCCAGGTTGGATCCCTAATGGGCACTTGCAAACACTGAGGTCTTTAGAAATTCAGGCCTCAAGTCAAGGTGATCCCAGCCCATTGTTGAACCTCACTGGTAAAGTGGAACAGTGATACTGGCCTTGGGTGTTTGGAAATTAATCTAAGTAGTGAATTTTGCTAACCCTGTTCATGAGTGTAGAGAAAATGGTGATTTATCTTGCAGGCCATCCTCAGGATGGGCCTCAAGTTGCTGCAACTCACTTTGCTAGGCCCCAAGTTATCAGCTGCCAACAAAATGACTGAGCCCTTGCCACACCTGTGCTGGATTCTCCCATATTTTATATTTACAGATCTCATCTTTAATCTCAGATAACCTAAACCTGTTGTAATTGTGTCCTGAATCTTACTTTCTAAAATGATTACCTGGTGTGTCATGAGGCATTAGGCCATTCTCCATGAGAGATTTATTTTTTTTGCCATTTCTTCTGGACAACTTAGACTCATCTTCTGTCATTTTCAACTTTTTAGAAATTTTATTCTTTTAACTCTAGCCTCAAATTTGTCATTTTACCCAATTCCTGGTTCTTCTTATAAGCCCATATAATCTCTCCTCTTCAGACGCTTCTAGTCCTGGACCATATTCCTTCTCTTTCCTCACTTCTTATCCTTTTCTCCCCCTGTTCCTTCCCAAATTTCAGTTCCTCTTTCTAAGGTAGACTTTAGTCCCCAGCTCTACCAAAGAAAACCACAGGTAACAACATCTCAAAACTCCAAAGACCTCTTTATTGCTCTTCTATTAATTGTATTTCATATTTTTAAGTTTTTAAAACACATAAGAATAGAGAAATCTTTATATTTTATTTATATAATTTTATATACTTAACTGTATGTTTTCACATCTATGTCTAGAAATAGATGTGAAAACCATTTGATACCTGAAGTGATACCAACAATCTTAGCAACTCTTACATCACATAGCCATAGTATTGAGAAATTTCCATTTCTTTTTCCCTCTCAATGAAAAACTGCACTTTTCCCAAAGAAGTGTATTTGGCTGCATGCTCATGCTCTTGCTGAGCCTTCCTTTTCATGGCCTCACGTTCTGGCTGCTGCTCTTTTGTGATGGGGCTTGACATTACTGGCTCAGGAACATTGGGCTTCCTCCATGGTATTGGTTGAAAGCTGAAATCTTGGAGTAGAAATTGGGTTTGAAGCTTAGGTGGTAGCTGGAACTTGGTCATAGTAGTGGAAACAGGGTCCCGCAGGAAAGAAGTGCAAGATGATGTTTTGTAGAGTGCAGGACCAGCAGCACCAGACTGAGATACACAAGGTCTGGGATGCTTGGTCAAAGCCGGTAAGGTTGCATTGATTGAAATTGGCCAAGCTGGTTTGGCAGGCCCCATCAAAGATGTATTGGCACTAGCTGGTTGAGATGCATTGACTGCCATAGATTGAGCTGAGTTAGCATGAGGCCTAACAGGATAAGATGCAGTGGACTTATGTGAGCTAAGAGACTGTGGCCTCTGAGGAACAGGTTGAGGTTGAGGCTTGTCCAGAGTTGGAAATGGTAAAGGTACCAACTTGACCTTCCCAGGTAGGGGCAGCTCATACTGGGATGGAGATGGATATTCATTGGCAGCACTGTTATCTTGTTTCTGGGCTTTGGCTTGAGTTTTCTTAGGACATTTCCCCTCATGTGGAGTATCCAGCTGTGATTTAATAACTGGAGAAAACTGGGAGCCTTTGCTGGTGCTTGAATTTCCCAGGGGCTGACAGGAAGATGATCCAATTTTCTTATCATTCTTCTTCCCCAGTGCATGAAAAACCTGCACTGACTGCAACATGTGCATGCCTAGGTAGGTTCGAGGCTTTTTAAAGGTCTCCTGGCTAAGCTCAGGTTGATTTCTCTTCCACTTCATCTTGGGAATTGTTTTCTCCTCTGACTTCACCTTGTTCCCTGTCTGCTTATTTTCTTCAGCAATCTTGTTGTTTTCTCTGGACATTTCGATCTTTTCCTGCCTGTAGCCTTTAGCTTTGCTGGTCCTGCTGGATGCAGCTTTCAGAGGTTTGCTAGTAGAATGCTTGGTTGTGTTCACAAGAGGCCTGTCACTGGATGCAGCACTGCACACAACCACTTCTCCCTCCAGCAGGCACTGTGGGTTCTGGAGCTGAAGTTTGGCCTTAGGAGCTCCATCAATAGGCTCAGAGGCTTTATCTTTCTTCTTTCTGATTTGGTCAGTGGGACCCTTTCTGACACATGACTTTTTCTGCACCTGATTCACCTCAATAACTCTCATGTCTTTGGCTTTGATGGCTGTGGGAACTTTGGATTGGTCAAGATCTGTTAAAGAGTGGAAAATGGATGGAAGGTGATTATCTTCCACCAGTGCAGCAATATCTGCAAAACCATTGCTAAACATGATCCCATTTTCAAGTGTCCCTTGGCCGTCAAGACTTAGGGTATTCTTTACTAAATTAACATTTTCAGAATCAGGCTTCCCTCTTGCCCCAAAGGATTGATGCAGGTCAGAAGCTGGTGAGTGTCAGGGATTTCTAAAGGGAATAACAGAGGATCTTGACTTTCTACTGGGATCTGGTAGGCATCCAGAGGCTTTGAAAGATTGGTTTTAATTTCACACAAATTCCCATTTTCTGTTTGTCCCTGATTTGGAGCTGGTGGCAAAGCCAAGATATTGGTAGAACTTCGGACTGGAGCTATTGTAGTGTTTCCAGGATCAAGAGGTGGGTCATTCTCAAGTATCTGAGCATTTATGCTGCTGCAGGATGTGAGGAATTCTGGAGTTTGTGAAAGACAAAATGTCTTGCTTGGAGGTTGCAAACCTTGGGAAGTCTCCATCTCCATGGAAGTTTCCATCACTAAAAAGAAATCAAGGAAGTAGTCAGTTCCTGGTAAGTGAGATGTTCCTGTCTGCACACTAACACAGAAACCAAGCCCCTGCCAACAGTTGGCAAGGCATTTTTATTGGTTATTTTTAAGGAACATGGAAAGTACCCTGTGTTAGGAGGTAGGTAGTGACTGCTACAGTTGCTACTGCTGGTCCTTTGATGAAATTTTTTTTGTATTTCATAGGAAAGTTGTAAGTCAAATAAAAGTGAAAGTGATTTTTAAAATGTGAAATGTTTTTGCTTGGACTGTAGCTTGGTAGTAGAATTCTTGTCCACTCTGCTCTTGACCTTGGCTTCAATCGCAAGCACCATAAAAATTTTTTTAAAAGTTTTATAAAGACTAGCATTCTCATAGAGAATACTCTCAATTTTCTGCCTTCTTTGTGAGTATAAGGATATGTTAAAGCATAAGCTATAGAGAAAGTAGAGTTCTTTCTCATGAAATACCTTAAAAAGGACATATTTTGTGTCCAAGCACTTTGGACAGAATCTCTGAACATACGGAAATTAAATAAAATTAAACTTACTACGATGTAATATTTTGAATTGTTTTCCAAATACACTAAAGCAATAGATCAGGGAAGGGAATTAATTACTATGTGAGGGTTTGGCCAGGGCAGTGAAAGGTGAGGCCTCATGGTGTTTCTGGGGAACTCTTAAATGTAGCATGGATGGTCAGTACAGTGTTCTGCAACTCAACTTTTATTTGTTTGTTTGGTTTTGGCAATACTGAGATTTGAACTCAGAGCCCCACACTTTCTAGACAGGCACCTTATCACTTGAGCCACGACCCCAGCCCTCTACCTTATATGAAATATTAAAATGAAGAGTGCTGAGTGAGAACAGTGGTTGAAATCTGAGAACTTAAACTCTACTTATGTGTGGACTAAACACTACTCAGCTACAGATTTGACTGTACTTTTGAATGCTAATTTTATTCCTTTCCCATTTTTGATGTTTTTACTCACCTTGAAAACTCATTTCTGTGTTGGGATGACAAGCCACAGAGTAGTAGATTCCAGAGGTGGAAATTGGTGTCAGGATGTTTGTAGGCTGAACCTCCTTTAACACCATCACTATTTCTGGTTGTGGGGCAGAGGCCCTACTCCCTGTGTATGAAACAGAGTCATAGGATTGCAAGCAGGGGCCAAGTTCTCCAGATAACACAGGTTCCAATGTGTTTTGATTATAGTAAAAGACCTGGCTTCCTTCCTGGTAGGGAAGTGACAGGCTATGTCCTTGATTTGGAGTCTGAGATGGTGTCCCTTGAACAAAGTTGACAGACAATGATGGATTCAGGGGGACCACCGTATTTGCATCTAGAGTTTTGTCATAATGAGTTGTCACAGTCATAGAAGAAATTTCTGTGTCCTGGTCAATGAGTGTCACAGTAAAGTCCTCAACTGAAGGTAACTTCTTTTTAGTGCTTCCTGTGACATCCCACTCAAAAATACCTGGATAGGGGGCAGCTGAACTAGAGGTCTGGCTCTGGTCAGTAACTTCAGACAACATGGTTGTGCTAGAATCTTGGTATAGGTAGGCATTATTCATGAGTGGCTGGAAAGAGGTGTCAGAGGCTGATGGCAGTAGCCATGCTGATGTGACAGGTGGACCAGAGACTGGAGAAGTTGCAGTTGCTTCCTGTTAGGGAAGTGTCATTGCTCACCACAGGAAGTGAAAGCTGGAGAGAATTTGTAGTTCCAAGTATAGATGGGTTTTGGAAATTCTCTAGGATGAAAGAAGGTGATGAAAATTGGTGATATTAACATACCTTCACTTTATTTGGGGAACAGTATTATCTCAAGGTTGTTGTAATCAGGAATCCTCTAATACCAATGCTCACTGAGGTACCAAGTTTCAAACCTTTTAGGATAGCTGCAACTGATGAAGCTGTTTGGAACTCATCTGATGCACAGCCTTTTCTCTCAACTTGGACACAGAACACCAAAATGGTCTGGTTCCTATATTGTTCCCTGGGATAGAAGCAGCCTTCTTTATACTCTCTTTCCCTTGAATCTGAACTAGTATAAACTCATAGCTTTGTCCTAGAATGGAAGCATGTTAGACCTAGGATATCCTTAGAGAACTTCTAACGTTATCATTTTACTAGTGAAGAAGTTGAGGGTCAGAGAGGTAAGATTGGCTTGTTCAAGTTCGGCCATCACGATCTCCTTGGTACTGGACACCGGTGGCTCACACTTGTAATCTTAGCTACTCCAAAAACAGAAATCAGGAGGATGGCAGTTCAAAGCCAGCTTCTCATAAAATAGTTCATAAGACCCTATCTCCAAAATATCTAACACAAAAAATGGCTGGTGGAGTGGCCCACGTGGTAGAGCACCTGCCTAGCAAGTGTGAGGTGCTGAGTTCAAATTCCAGTACTGCCAAAAAAAATCTCCCTGGTGTCAGTACCAGAAACTGGGAGAAATAGAATTTATATGCTTTTTGTTCTTCTTCTAGCATCACTAGCTGGGCAGTGACCTGAGAATGTAATCCTATTTACTTGGGAGGGTGACATTGGAAAAATTGTGATTCAAGGCCAGCCAAGGCTATAAAAGTTAACTAGACCCCATCTCAACCAATTGCTGGGTGTGGTTGCATATGCTTATCATCCCAGCTGTGGTGGGAAGCATAAAATAGGAGGATCACAGCCCAGGCCAGAATAGGCAAAAAGTAAGACCCTGTCTCAAAAATAAGTAGTGCTGCAAAAGATTACACCTGTAATCCTAGCTACTCAGGAAGTAGAGATCAAGAGGATTGTGATTAGAAGCCAGCATGGGCAAATAGTTCAAGAGACCCTTTCTTGAAAAAACCCATGACAAAAAAGGGCTAGTGGAGTGGCTCAAGGTGTAGGCCCTGAGTTCAAACTCCAGTACAACAATAAATAAATAAATAAATAAATAAATAAATAACAAATAAATAAATAGCTAAAAGGCTGGTGATGTGGCTGAAGCAAATATATTGCCTGGTTAGCAAGCATGAAGTCCTAAATTCAATCCCTAGCCCTGCCTAGAAAGAAAGAGACAAAGGAAGAAAAGAAGGAAGGGAGGGAGGGAGGTATGGAGGGAGGGTGGGAAGGAGGGAGTCAAGAAGGGAGGGAGGAAAGTAGAAGTATGTTATTACCAATTTTAATTTCATGTCTCACCTTGTTTGTGAAGGTCATATGCCATTTCATAGAGTTCTCTTACAACACAGACCAGGTAGCAAATTTAAAGGGTTATTGTCTACCCTCAAGATAAACAATACATGATTTTTTAAAATCCATGTATTTTAAAAATCAGAGAGATTTTTTGATTTTTAATTTGAAAATTCTATTATATCACCCTTCTCTATAATCCTTTTTCTTAGCACATTTATAGGAAGAACCATTTCTAAGATATATTTCTAAAAATGTTCATACTCAAAGTTGTCAAGTCATCTGGGTCCAGAGTCAATAGAAAAAATACAAAGGTGACTTCTCTGATAAACTGCTGTTATTAGTGTTACCCTATTCTTCACTTAATTACCTTCCCAGTCCATTAATACAAGTATTGGCTGAAATCGATTTCATTTGCTTTGCTCTGAATGGATTTCACTAATTGCTTTTTGTGTGTTAATTTAAAAATCATAGTTTCTCCTTAACATTCTTTCCCAAACCATGTCTTCTTTCTTTTTTTTTTTCTTTTATTATTCATATGTGCATACAAGGCTTGGGTCATTTCTCCCCCCTGCCCCCACCCCCTCCCTTACCACCCACTCCGCCCCCTCCCTCTCCCCCCCACCACCTCAATACCCAGCAGAAACTATTTTGCCCTTATTTCTAATTTTGTTGTAGAGAGAGTATAAGCAATAATAGGAAGGAACAAGGGTTTTTGCTGGTTGAGATAAGGATAGCTATACAGGACATTGACTCACATTGATTTCCTGTGTGTGTGTGTTACCTTCTAGGTTAATTCTTTTTGATCTAACCATGTCTTCTTTCTTGATGATACCTCCCTGCTCCCCATTTCTTCATTCTTATGTTTTCTCTTCTCTCATTTTTATATTTTCTTCACTGTCTCCAGTTCCTGTCAATCTATGCTTAATGTGAACAATCCCAAACTTTCTTTCTCTAGAAAATCTTCCCTTCTAACAATCCAGTCTTCTCCCTCTTGTCTCCCTCTTTCCATTTTCGCCTAGTTTAAACAGAAAACTCCAAGACATGAATGTTACTTTCTGATCAGCATTAAATTTCAAATACTACTATGAAAACATTAGTTTAGGGAAGACTGTTTTCAATGAAACATCTCAGAATACAGTGCTATTTTTTATACCGACTAGGTTCTTCTCTGCTTCTGTAGAAACTAACACTCTCAAGAAGACTCTGATTTCACCATTTGCATGTCCTTTAAGATTTAACATTACAAGAGACAAGGAACAGAACATTGGCAGTCCTTTATCCTCTGAAGCAGATGATGAGTCATTTTTGTGATAGAGTAAACAGTCTGTCCAAAGTCATATACCTAGTAAATGTCAAAGCCAAAACTGAAGTTATGTCTCCATATTTCTAGTTTGATACATTCCCCCATTATTTTAAGATGTTTTCATTCTACTACTAACTTTAGGGTTGTGGAGAAAATCTAATTTTTTATTAAATATAAAAAAGTTTCTTTTTAAGTTTCTTTCCTTACCTGACATTGTCAGAGAAGAGTTAACATCAAGTGCAGTTATAAGAGATTAGGAGATGATACTGGAAGATATCTGGGTAGCTTAAGACAAACAGCTCATGTGTCTAGTATGAAGGACATTGGTCACTGATCCAAATCTGTTTACAGACAAGTCCATGGAAACCCCAAGAATCTACCAGGTAGCAGTAGGTCTAGTGGGAGAATGATGTCGTAAAATAGGCAGTTTATGAAGTAGCCAATAGCAAGATCAGATTTCCAACTGTAAAATGGGATTGGTTTGAGAGATTAACAGGAGAGCTATAGCAGCATCTAAATGGCTGACACATAGGAGGTAAAATCCTGAAAGAGACATGATAGACCCTCTTTCCCCTGTTAGAGACATCATTTCAATGTTTTTTATACATGTTAATTAATAAAGATATCCATAATTTGTATATTTCACATTCCAATAGGTATTATAACATAACTATATACTACATATACAGTTAATATCCTTGGAGAGGAAGGAAATCCTTGGAGAGGAAGGTTTAGGAGTTATAACATTTCTGAGACTATTTCAATTTCTCTGACTAGTGAAATTAGAGATGGAAAATATTAAAGAGTTCTTTTTGTAACTTGGTTGAAGAGTAAGTGAAGTTCATTGAGTGCTCCCTGTAGGAATGATATGTTACAAGGTTATTCTCTTTTAGTTTCTCCTGTCTTGGCCTGGACTGGACCTGGGCTAGGTTGGACTCGCACTTCTTCTTCTCTCCTTTTCTCCCACTTTATTATAGAATTGTTTCTTGGGCAAGCCCGAATTTTGCAGTCTTACTAGTGTGGATGATACTCCCTGTGAAGTTTCAGAAGCAGGGATGCTCTTTTCAGAACTACAACACTTAGAGAAATGGACTCTGTACATTAGAAGCAAACATCAAAGAGATTCAAGATCCAGCTGATGGCAAACTTTACCTCATCTAGACATTGGTCCCAATTCTTTTGCCTACCATTTGAGCCCCTGGCTACTTGGGCCATGTAGAAATCCCACCATCTGGCTCCTTCATCTTTGAGAAGCATTAAGTTACTTTCTCTCTTCTTTAACAAATAAAATCATTGTAGCAATTATGGTAGTTTCTTCCTCCTTGAAACAGTCATTATAGAATCTTGGGTCTCTTGCATTTTCTGTCTGCCATGCTTGGGTGCATGGTCAGGCAAAATGGAGAGATGAATAGTTAGAGAAAAAAAGGAAGCATTAGTGGAGCATAGTGAAAGTCAACACAAGGAGAAAAAGAGATTCAGGTAAATCTTTTGGTTTTGGTGAGAAACAGTTCAGCACAACTTGGCCTCATTTTGTATAAAAAGAACAGATGGTTCAATATTTTAATGTAACTAGATAGTCTAGAAATTAATATGAATCCTTCACACTGAAGAGAAAAATCTTTCCAAATAAACATTTTAGATTTTGTTTTATGTTATATTGTTCATTTGCATCATTCATTAATATGTCTGTATACTATAGATTGCTTTTAAAGGTATTTTTTTCTATTCCTTTATCCTTTTCATATTTTTTAGGAATCTAACACTGTTAAAACATAATGCATGTTTATCTCATGATGATTGTTTATTCTGAGGCATCATTAACTTTACCTTATAGATTTTGTGGAAAAAATTAGTAAAGAAAGGCATATGAAAAACATTTGTGAGGAGTTAAACATGCTTTCAAGCTTAAGGAGCAGAGTTTGCAGTTAGCCCAACTTGATCTGATTTGGCCTTGCTTTTTATACCCTGCTTAGTAATTCTTTTGTTAATAATAGATACCTAATTATGCTGACAATTGTAGTTTTAGATAAATAACTCACTTTTTCGATCAGTCTATTTTCAGGTACCTAAGTTTAAAAAAACCAGTTTTCTCTTCTTTCTCATTGGCCTATTTGCCTCCCCACCATTTCACTATGTGAGAGAAATTAAGAATGTCTTTACATCTCCAGGCAAAGTTATCATGCTCCTCTCAGTATCTCACTGGCCATGTGAATGAAAGAACATCCACCACATCAGCAAATGAAGGAACGTCTAGGACAAAAAAGCATGTAACTCTAGAGATTCAAAGTAGCACATCTGGAACTAAGTAAACCCTAGTCTAAATCTGGCCAAAAGTTATACCACAGCATATACATCCTGAAGCCCATGCTCCAGGGCTTTCCTTTAAAAGCCCTTCCACCTCCAGTAGGACTAGGGGTGTAGGGGTTAATATTTCTTCTTGTTTTTTGATACTTTATTTTTATTATTGTTGTACTGGTGATTCATTGTGACATTTACAAAATTTCTTACATTTTATCATAGTTGAATTCACCCCCTACATTAGTCTCCTTTATCTCCCCTCCCCTCATTCCTCAATAGTTTCAACAGATCTCAGTTGCCCATTTACATACATGTGTACAGAAATTTTTTTCTGATATGATTAAGCTTTTTTTTAAATGAAAGACATCAATGATAAAGGCAAGAGATAATAGAATGAGAAAGATATTTTCAATGTTTGAAGCCAATAAATGACTAATATCTAGAATTACTCAGACATCAATTTTAACTGATAAATACACAAAGCTAACAAGTATGCTAAGGGATGGCCCGATTCATTAGTAATCAGAGAAATGAACATTGAATAAAAATATCACTTACTGCCTATCATATTAGCAAAATTAGAGATATTTACAGTATTAAACACTTATAAGGATGAAAGGATAAGAAATCTCTCTTCATATAGGAGAGCAATATGGCATTTCTTCAGTAAGATATTGCATATATTATATATATAGCATCAACAAAGCCCAATTTATAGAAATGCATAAACATGGAAGGTACATATTAAATACAATATCATCACCTGAATGTGATAGATATAAAAATAGAATATTTCATAGGATTTACTCAGATTTTCTTAGTAGATATGCTCCTATAGATTTTGGGGGTAGTTTATCAAGAACAATGGTTCTGCTAAAAGTGATCATTCCAAGATATGGACTCCCATCTTCAATTCAGAGTGACAACAGACTTTCCTTATGGCAGAAATTATGCAGCAAGTAAGTGAAGTCTTATTTACTGGAAAATGGAAGCTACATGCATCAGGAGACCTTAAAGATTCTCTAAGGACTTCTGCACACAGAAAATGAAAGCAAATAAAACCATGAGAGGACAGGCAGTATCAAAACACAGGAGAAGAAAAGACAAAGAATCAGAGAATAACATTGATTCAGTTGAACACAATCTAACCCTTAAACAACAAAAACAACTAAATGACAGGAACCACCACCTACCTATCAATATTAACACTGAATGTCAACAGACTCAACTTCCCCATCAAAAGACACTGTTTGGCAAACTGGATTAAAAAGTTCTCATTTTTCCATTTTCATACATGAGTACATAGTATTTCCACCATATTCACCTCCTACATCCTGTCCTGTTCCTTCCAACTCCCTATGATACCAACTCCCAGACTGGACCTTGACTTTTGAGGGAAAAAAAAAGATATTTTTGTTTGCTTAAGATATCTATACAGAGTATAGCTATAGTATAAAGAGCATAGTATAGAGTACAGAGAATATGTAGTATTTCCAAGAATATATGTATTGCATCCCAAATTTGTTTATCATCTCCATTTTTCTTCTTTCTATCTTAGTCTTCTTCTTATGGTGAGTTCAACAGGTTTAAAAATTCTATATTAAAGATTCCACAGAAACTACATTACCCATGTTCCCTTTCTTCAATGAGCTGTTTTTATTTTATTTTGGGGATACTGAGGTTTGGACTCAGGCCTCTTGATTGCAAGGCAAGCACTCTACTGCTTGAGCCAAGCTTACAGCCATATCCACCTTCTTTACATCCTTTGTTTAAATCTCCCCTATCTGTTAGTGTACTCCCCTTAGTGTGACCTGTTTTCATTCTTGTCCTTCATTGTTCCGATGTCTGCTCATTGGTCAGTGGCATTTTTGCCTGTACATACATTGTTCATCAATGTAAATACCCTCCAGTGTAATTCTGTGCTGTTTTCCACCTAGCCATTCTTTAACAGTTTTCAGCATGTTTCCTGTGTCTTGTTCTTATACAAGTGTGACCTATTTCTTTATTGTTTGCTAGTTTTCTTTCCTTCTTTGTCTCCTCCCTTGATCTCCTCTACCATTCCAACTTTTGTATTCATGATTTTGTATTTCTCTTTCTCTCTTTCTCTCTCTCTCTCTCTCTCTCTCTCTCTATATATATATATGTATATACCCATTTCTTCATTGGGTCATTGATTTTAAGGGAATTTAATTTTTTTGAACCCCTGTATATTCTCATTGATGATTCTTGCTAAATGATGAATTCTCTTATTCTTCTATTACTTCTACATGGTAAACAAAATAAAACCAACAAACAAATGGTAGTGAAAGAAAATTTCAATATTTTGGTACTTCTATGCTACATATTTAGTCAGTATTAAGCACTTCAATCTGATTCTGTATGTTTTGACTTGTGTCCACTTTTTCTCTTTCTTTATTATAAACTTTTTTATTAGGATATATTCACTATATAGTGGGGTGGGTTTGCAGTGACAATTCTGATCACTCTTATATTGCACATTAATTTCATTCCACCTATTGTCTATCCCCATCATACTCCTCCCCCCACATTTAAAGGAATTGAAAGAGGTTTATTAGTTCTATTTCATATAGGTATGTCAAATTCATCAACCATATACCATCACCTTAATTTCCTTCCTTCACCTTCCCCCTCCCACTTGTACCAACCTCCTGCACATACTGTATCTATTGTATAGTCCTGATTTTCATTATTAATATTTGAATTGACATTCAAAGGTGTATCTCAATGTATGCCCACAATGGGTGTGCTTTACTTTGGTCTAGTAATTCCTTTCAAATACCTCCCTTACACCTTTACCTCACACTCCCCATTTTTCAATAGCTTTCTGTACACATCCTTATATCCTCTACCTTCATATATTATGGTATGAGATATTTCTGTTACTCTATCTTTCTCTTTTCCTTTTTCTCTTTCCCCTAGTTCCATAGAGAAGTTCCACTATTAAAACCATGTTATACAACTCACTTTGTATATGATCATGCTTCTTTTTGTGTATCTGTTTACCTTTGGCTCTATCTTCCATTTATGAGAGAAAACATGTGTCTTTTATGTTTCTGATCCTGGCTAACTTATAACATGATGTCTTCCAATTGTATCCATTTACCATCACACCTCATGTCATTATTCCTTGTGGCTTAGTAATACTCCATTTTGTATATATACCACAATTTCATGATCCTTCTATAAGTTGTAGGGCATCTGGGTTGTTTCCAGAACTTGGACATAGTAAATAGTACAGTCATGAACTTCTGTGTTCAGGTGTCTCTACTGTATCATGTTTTAAGTTCTTTTAGGTAGATACCCAGGAGCAGTATCACTGGATCATATGGCACTGCTATCTCTAGTTTTCTGAGGAATCTCCATGCTGCTTTCTATAGCTGTTTACTAATTTGCATTCCCACAAGCAATGTATAAGTGTTCCTGTTTCACCACATCCTCACCAGAATTTGTTGTTATTACCCTTGATTATGGCCATTCTAACTGGGGTGGAATGAAATCCTAAGTACTGTTTTGATTTTCAACTCTTTTATAACAACCAGAGAAATTGAACACTTCTTCATGTATTTACTGCCATTTGTACCTCTTCCTTTAAGAATGTCCTGTTTAATTCATGTTCCCATTTCTTCATTGGGGTATTGATTTTTTGAGGGCTGAGTTTTTATGAGTTCCCTGTAAATTCTAAATATAAGTCCCTTACCAGATGAATAGGTGAAAAAGTTTTTCTTCCATTCTGTGGGCTGTCTCTTGAGTCTGGTGATAGTTTCCATTGCTGTGCAGAAGCTCTTTAGTTTGATGCAGTCCCATTTGTTCATTGTTTCTCTTAGATGCTGAGCCTTTTGAGTTCTATTTAGGAAGTTGTTCCTCATACATATCTGTTCCATTGTATTTCCTACTGCTTCTTGGACTTGTTTCAAAGTTTTTGGTCTTATATTAAGGTCTTTGATCCACTTTGAGGTGATTTTGGTACAGAGTGAAAGACAGGGATCTAGTTTCAGTCTTCTGAATGGGGATATGTAGTTTTCCCAGCAGCATTTGTTGAAGAGGCTGTCTTTTCTCCATTGTGTGTTTTGTGCTCTTTTGTCAAAGATCAGTTGGTTATAGATGGCTATAACTATAAACTTTCCTCTTAGCACGGCCTTTGCTGTGTTCCACAGATTCTGGTAGGTTATATTTTCATTTTCATTGGATTCTATGAAATTTTTAGTTTCTTCCCTAATTACTTCAGTCACTCCTCGGTTTTTCAACAGTGTGTTGCTATATCTCCATGTGTTTAAATATTTTCTGGGGTTTCTTTTGTAGTTGAGATCTAGTTTTATTCTATTGTGATATGATATGATGCAGTTATTTAGATTTTCTTGAATTTTTTGAGACTTGCTTTGTGTCCTAAAATATGATCTATTTTGAAGAAAGTTCCATGAGCCATAGAAAAGAATGTATATTGCCTAGTTGTTAGGTGAAATACTCTGCAGATATCAACCATGTCTATTTGTTCTAATGTGTGGAATAGCTCAGAAGTTTCTTTGTTGATCTTTTGTCTGGATGACCTATCTATTGGTTACAGTGGGGTATTCAGGCTCCCAGTCTCACTGTGTTAGTGTCTATCTGTGCTCTTAGAGTCATTAAGGTTTTTTTAATGTAGATAGTTGCACCTGTGTTTGCTACATATATGTTAAGGATCAATATTTTCTCTTGATGAATTGTTCTCTTCATTAATATGAGGTGACCTTAATTGTCTCTTATGATTGGCTTTAATCTGAAGTCTACTTTGTCAGATATGAGTATAGCTACTCCTGCTTGTATGTGGAGTCCATTTGCTTGGAAATTTTTTTTCCACCCTTTGACTCTAAGACAGTGTGTATTTCTTGTAAGTTAGATGAGTTTCTTGTAAGCCACATATGGTTGGGTCTTGTTTTTTAATCCAATATGCTATTCTTTGTTTCTTGATTTGGGCATTGAGGCCATTTGCATTCATTGTTAATATTGAGAGGTATCTGTTGTTTCTAGTCATTTGTTTCTCTGTGGTTTAGTTTTAACTATTCCTTGTTTACTTGTCTGCTTGCTCAAAAGGGTTTATACTTTCTTGAGTCTTCCTGTCTCACTCTAGTTTCTTACATATATACATATATATGTATGTATAAAAGTCCTTTAAATATCTTCTGGCATCGTGGTCACATATTCCTTTAAGTTTTCCTTGTCATGGAAAGTTTTAGTTTCTCCTTAAGTTAGGATAGTTTTGCTGTGTAGACTAGTCTAGATTGATAGTTATTTTCTTTCAGGGCTTGAATTATGTCTTTCTATGACCTTCTTGCTTTTAGAGTTTGAGTTCAGAAATCTGTTGTTACTTTAATGGGTTTGTCTTTATATGTGACTTCTCTTTTCTCTTGCAATTTTTAGAATTCTTTCTTTATTCTGTATGCTGAGTGTTTTGATTATGATGTGTCTGTTGGTGTTTTTCTTTGGGTTCTGTAAGCATACTGTACCTGTGTGACTCTCCTTCTCTAGATTAGGGAAGTTCTCTGTTATTATTCCATTGAGAAGATTGTCAATGACTTTAGTTTGTATTTCCTCTCCTTCTCTATGCCTATGATTCATAGATTAGGACTTTTCATTGAGTCCAAGATATCCTGCATGTTTCATTAGTATTTTCTTGGCATTTTTTCATGATCTTTTACTATTTGGTCTAATTCCTCTACTTTGTCTTCTGTTCCTGATACTCTGTTTTTAACTTGCTCCACTCTGTTCACCAAGCTTTTGATTGGAATACTTATTTGGGCTATTAAGTTGTTTATTTCAGATTATTTTTCACAGTTTCTTATCTTTATTGATTTCCTCTTTCATATCTTGGATAGTCTTCTTCTTTCATTCATTTGTTTGTATTTTCTTTAAGCTCATTTAATTGTTTACTCACTATTATTAACTTTTGTGTTTCAAATATTAACTTTTGTGTTTCTTCCTTGAGTTCATTAATTATTTTTCTATTGTTTTTTGGAATTCATTAGTTGATAGCTCTTCCACTATGCAGATATCTGTACCTTAGTGGTGGAATTGGCTTTTGGTGGAAAGTGGTTGTCTTGCTGTTTCATTCTGTGTTAAGATTTATGCATCTGGAATTGTTTTTCTTCTGGTTAATCTCTTATGCCCCTGCAGTTGATGTTCTGAGATTTTTTTCTTTCTGGAACTCTGTCAGTGCTACTCAGAAAGGGGTATGCTGGATATGTTAGTTCTCAGAAAGGGATATGCTGGATATGTTGTTCAATAAGAAAAAGGTTCTTGTTGTGCCATTATTCTCTTTTCTCCCCTCAGTGAGGTGTTTAGAGTTCCCACTCTTTGATGGGTGTGCAGGTGCTCTCCTGAATTTGCACTGGAGAGTAATGGTTCTCTGTGCACTGTGGGGAGTAGGCCTCCTAGCATCATCAGAGTAGCAGATTGTCACTCATTGGAAGAATTGGATTCCAGCTTTTGGGGTCCTCTGAACTTCATTTTACAGGGCAGGTGGTTGCTTCTGGGCTATGGGAATGTCAACCTGTTCATTTTTTTTCAAGGTGGATGTGCACCATTCCTGGAATTACACCAACAGCAGGTCAAAACTTGGTATAGATGGAAAAAGCTCCAAGCCTATCTCCATGCTCTAAAAAACCATTTAATACATTGTCCTCAGATGAAGATGTATCAGATATTTAACCAATAAGAACAGATACTACACTTGATCTTAGTAAAAAGCCAAGAAGTGATGTGTGTCCACTATTCTTTGGGAACTTTCTTACTTCTGAGCACAAGATATTCCCACTTGTATTTTCTTGCCCAAACCCTGAAATCAGACATTTTTCCTAGAAGACCTGATTCCTTTTATCATTAAAAATCAAGTTCAAAGGACAGGTGGAATGCCTTAAGTGGTAGAGTACCTGCCTAGCAAGCATGAGGCTTTGGATTCAAATCCCAGTACTGCCAAAAAATATCAAATTTAGGGTACTACTTGTGATAGGTTTGCATGTTGTTATAGGAGTTACCATTGCTCACAGGTTTCCTTATAGAACAGAGCAAGGAAATGTATGTGTTCTATACATAAATACATGTATGCACATTCATATATCAATTTGAATTTCTATATCAAAACAATGAGTTTTTCCTGATTCTTAAAAATTCCAATCCAGTAGCATATGATTTGATGTAGCTTTTTTCCCTTTAAGTATTTCTGTTTTGTTGATTTTGTTTTAATTATTTAGAATTTTAATTTTATAAATTTATGGGATACCATGTGATAAGACAATACATGTACAAAGTATGTAATACTTACATCAGAGTACTTACCATATCTATCTCCTTAAAACATTAATACATTGCATGTGTTTATTGGCTAGTGTGTGATATTTCAACATAGGTATATGGTACATAACTATGAAATCAAAGTAATTAATATATCCACTCCCCTATCATTAAATTTACAAGTTTCCCTTAGAAGGGTTGCATAGATAATTTTATATTTCATATTATGTTAAATTTTTATATTATTTTATATTTTTGTCCAATCATATAGTTTTTATAAATCGAATTTCCTCTCTATTGATTATAGAATATCAAAGTATTACTTATTGATGCTATAATTTGTGCTAGATTTTCCCCACACACGAAAGACTTTGTATTAAGTGTGTGCTTCTCAGGTTGATACTATTGGAAGATGATGGGTACCTCAAGAGGTGGGGTCTGGTGGGACATTTAAATCTTTAAACTGTTTCCTTCCCCTCACCCTCTTTGGTTTCCCGTCACTATAAATTCATCATATTATTGCACCATGCACTCCCTGCCATGAAGTACTGCCTCACAATAAACCCCAAATCTAATGAACTGAAACCTCCAAAAATGTGAGTCAAAGTAAGCCTTTTCCCATTTTAAGTTTATTGTCTCAACTTGTTTTTACTGTAGCAGAATGCTGAATAACATATTAAACTTGAATTTAATTATCTTGCTAAATACTTTTCATATGTTTGTTCTATGAATATTTTATCCAGATATTCTTTTGGAGTTTCTAAATACACACATATCCTCTATGGTATGTTTTATTTCCTTTACAATTTCCTAGAGTTTTGCTTTTTATCTACTGTAAGAATTACGTTGAATAAATAAGTGGAGACTAGGTAGCCATTTTTTTTGAAATTGCGAAGGAAAACACTGTTCATCAATAAGTGTGTAAGAGGTCTATTTTTGTTTTCTCACACATCATTTGTTACTGTATTACTTTCTATTCTGCACATGACATGACAAACATAGCATCCTAAAGCAACACACATTTACTATCCAACATTTCTGTGAGGCAGGAGTCTGTATGTGGCTCTTTTGGGTCTTCTGTTCTGGTTCTCACAGGTTGCAATGAATATATCAGTTCTACAGCATTTTATTTGGAAACTTGGTGGAAAAGAGTGTACTTCCATGCCCATTCAGTTTGTTGGCATTACTATTTCCTTGCTACTGTATGATTGAGTTCCCAAGCTATTTGCCTACTCTTGGCTGTGGAAACCTTCAGGTCCTAGAGGGTGCTAACAGTCCTGAGGCTGTCCAAAGTTCTTTTCAATATAGTTCTTCCTCACAAAGGTTTCTTACCTCATCAAACCAGCAAAGATGTTCTTCACCTCATGTGTGATCTATTCCCTTCCCTTCCCATGTCTGTTTTCACTTTTCTTGGTGAGGGTTCAATTGGTGTTTTTAATCTATAGCATGTTATCTTTGGTTAAACATATTCAGACATTGATTATCTAGGTTCCATATTTCTTTCTTTCTTGTCTATTTTTCTCTTCTTTTCCAGTTTATGTCAGGCAACAGCTCTACCACTGAGTATGTCCCCAGTCCTAGCCTCCATATTTCTTTACCTTTCATGCTTTCCATTATTGCTATTATTTAAATTCCTTCTTATATTTTTATTTCATTAATTATTTCTTCTATTGAACCTAATCTATCTGATCTGATTGGTTATAGAATTTTTAATTGTGTCTTTACTGTTTTGTTGTGGTACTGAGGTTTGAACCTAAGGCCTGCACCTTGAGTCACTCCACTAGCCCTGGTTCATGAAGGGTATTTTTGACATAGGGTCTTGCAAACTATTTGCCCAGGCTGACTTCAAATTGCTGATCCTCCTGTTGTTTGCCTCCTGAGAAACTAGGATTACCAGTGTGAACCATAAGCACCTGGTGAATTTTGGTTATACATTTTAAGAACAACTTTTATCAAGATGATTATTTTTTAATCTTTTAAAAATATTCAAGCATCTACATTGAAAAACAAGTGCTACAGAAGATAAAACAGGGCACAGTAACATATAGTGTCCTGATATGTGTCATGTGAAGCTTTACACTTGTCCCATTAATTCAATCTTTCCTCCAATCCAAGCAGAGGTCACACCAAGATATGACATTTCTAATATGAGTGCTTGATAAAATGAGAATGAAAATGTTCGTGCAACTCTCTATGCACATTATGTAATACATGTTTAAGAAGTTAACTAAGAAGTTAGCAGTGGATAGTTCCAATTTTATAAGAGAAGCAGAGATAGAAGCCTTGTTTTATGGTCATTACAAAATGTATGACTTAAATGCTAAGCAGTCTACAGAGAAGCAGCATATTATGTGTAATTAAATTAGAAAAAATTAAGTTAGATCTTTCAGGCAAAACTGAGTGTTCTGCTTTAAATCTTAAATATACTCTAAAATCTAATGTAGTGAAGGCTTTGTCTACAGCTGGTGGCACTATTTGGAGGTGGGAGAATCATTAGGAGAGGGTGGCAAGCACAACACAGTCCCTGGGCATGTGCCCTTGAACAGAATATTGGAACTGAGGTTTCTCTTTTCTCTCTTTGCTTCCCTGGCTGCTGTGAAGTGAGAACCTTGCTCTTTTACAAGTACCCCCACATGATGTTTTGGAAGCAGGCTCAAAACCAATGCAGCAAACAGACCATGGCTGAAACCATAAACCTAAGCAAACCTTTACTCTTTGTAAGCTGCTTATCAGGTATTTTTTACCAGTGAAGGAAAGGTAACTTAGACAGTGAGTATTTAACAATAAACAGACTTTTAAAGACTTAAAGTTTTAAAAAATAATCCTTTTACAAAATAAGACAGCTTCACGGTATTAAAACAGTAGTTCTTTATCAAAAGTTTTCATTCATCCTTTTCTGCTGTTGCTAGCTGCCAGTTTTTCCAAAATAGTGACACCTATATGCAACTCAATGGCTTATTGATATGATTTGTAGTCTACATGTCTAGACCTGTGGAACCTGAGCCCCACTGTGTTTCACAAGGAGGAATGGACTAGGCTAGTCTTAGTGTTTTCATTGCCACTTCCCTGGTTTTACCAGACAATGCTGGAACTTCTCATCACCATCATTCTTATGCCACCAGTGTCCAAACAGCTATCATGGTTGCTACAGCTATCTATCAGGTAGTTGCCAGCACACACTGGAAAACCATCTACCTGGTGAGGGGTTTGTAACCCACATGTGGGGAAGGCACTGTCTTGGCAGAGCAGGTCCCTGCATTAAGGTCCTTTCCATTGGTAAATGCCATTCTCATGGTCTCCAGGAAGGTCCTGCAATTGGTGTTCTGGGCTGCTTCTGGCACCCAAAAGTAGAGACCATAGCTCTGGAGTCTGGGGCACCCACCACTGCCACTGTCATCTTATGTCTACCACCCTTGCACCTGTCACTGGAGCTTCCAAGTGGACCAACTACCTTTTCATTTATGGTTTTAATTTATAGAAGTTTTTATTGGTTCTTTTATATATCTGCTAAGACAATGTTTATAGTTTTCTATTCTTTTAGACACTGCATATAGTTATTATTATTTTGTCATTATTTACTGAAGATCTACTTGAAAAAAGAGTAAGAGTTGGGACAACTAATCAGAAAGTCAGAACTACAACACCTTATTTTTTAATATGTGACCTTTATAGGTTCTTAACATGTAAATTTTTAACACAGGAATATAGTTAATGATTCTACATTTTCCTTTTCCAGGAATGACTAGTGATCCCCGCGAAGGGAACGTATTTGAAACACTTGTATGTGAATGTTCTAGAAGAACTGATTATAAGGGCAAAAAATGGAAATAAGTTAAATGTGCTTCAAGTGTGAGTGGGTAAACAAAAGCCTGCATAACCACATAAAGGAATGCATAAAGTAAGAAATAAAGAACCCTGATATGGCATGGATGCCCTTCAAAAAACAATATGCTACATGAAAGAAACTTGACACAAAATACACCATATTGTATGATTTCACATATTGTATGACTCTATTTACATAAAATTTCAAGAGAGCAAGCATGGGGACTTTGAATTCAGCTCAGTGGTAGAGCTCATGACCAGCGAGCATGGGGCTCCATGTTCTATTCCCAGCACAAGGAAAACATAGAAACATAAACTAGATCAATAGTTGCCTGGATTGGGATGGGGATCAGGCAGCTGATTATGCAAGCTGTTTATCCACTCACATTTGAAGCAAGTTTGTCATTATTTACTAAGGATCTACTTGAAGAAAGAGTAAGAGTAGTAATGGTGAGGGAAATGTTTCCAAATCAGTTTGAAGTGATGGTTTTAAAGTTTACTGAAAAGTTCTAGATTATATTCTCTCAATGGGTGACTCTTGATATAAATTACACCTCAATCAAGCTGGGTTTTCTTTAAAGCAAAAGAGAGGCCAGTTGAAAGGGCAACTGATTTCATTTTGTAAGTGATAAAAAACACACTTTAAAGTGCTCAAATATGAATTCAAAATAAAAGAAATCACAGATTATTCAGAAGATCTACAGGTCATATGACAATGAAGGTTTGCAAAGGTGCAGGATATTTGGAGTCAGCCATGAAGTGTCTGTTAATTTTTAACTATATGCCACATGCATTCTTTTGGTTATAAAAAGGATAAATTTCTTCTTAAATTTTCCTCTTTGGAATTATGTATACCTGTCCATTTATTCTCATTTAGTCATCAGGCTATAAATACCAGTTTCCCGAGGATTACATTTCTCCCCATCACTGTAAGGGAAACTTGAAAGAGGTGGATTTGGCAATTGGTGGGTCTATTCTGGTAGTATGAAGTCTAAAGCAAAGTAAGATTCCATGTTGGGTAGTGTCATGAATTGAGCCCAGGGATGTCACAATTCACCCCTGATGTCCAAGTTTACTTTGTGTGGTTTCCATGTTTGTGGCTTTGTTGTTGTCTTCATTAAATTATTCTAGATGTTGCAAAGTGACCAAATTTATCCTTTTAGCATAAGGCTTCTGAAAACCTAAGGGGTTTCTTCTAAGCGTCTTGTCTTAAGAAATAGCATCCAGGAGATAGTGGCAACATGGCCCTAGTACCTGTCCAGGTTATGGGGGTACTTTTTTGAGGGGTGGAGCTTCAGGGCACTACAGTTAGCTTGAACAAGACCTTGCATGCTGAGTTCATAGTCTCTCACTGATGGGTCATAGTTTTGCAGCTGCAGCCAGGGTGGTTCGAGAGTCATGAACCTTGGTCTCTCAGGGCCCCATCAGGAGATGAACTTGCACTATTGGTGGGGAAGGAAGTGGCTTGAGAAATTGGGCTTGGAGGGAAGGAGCGAAAGAATGGAGAAGGAGGAATGGAGGGAACAAGCTAGAGGAGGGCCTCCAAGCAGATGGTGGTAGTTGTGGAGGGGTGAGTGATCCAGCAGTCTCCATGCAAGTCCCAATCCAGTACCTCAGAGAACACTGCCACTGGAGCTCCCTGGCAGGCAGGTGCGATGGGCAGCCTCCCCCACAATCAGCCAGGTGCGATGGGCAGCCTGCCTGCTTGGCACACTGAGAGCTGGAGGGAGAGGGCAAGGAGGGCAGGCTGGTGTTTCATAGGCTGCATCTGTCCTCAGCATCCCCACAGCTGCTAGGCTGAAGAGGTTCTAGGGAGCCTCCCCCCTGGTGAGCTAAGCTGAGCTCTCAGCCAAGGCCTCCCTCATGGAGCATGATCTTTGAACTCCAAAGCTTTTGCTCTCCACCCCCTTCCTTTGTCTTTCCCTCTTATCTCTTCAGGAATCTTCTTGTACTTTGTCCCCAATCTGCCTTTGTCAAGCTCCTAGCATTCAAGGAGGCAGTGTGGCTGTCCTGCGTGGCTCAGCTTCTTCTGCCCTGTCTTTTGAGTGAACTTGACCTTTCTCTGCTCAGCATCCTGTGCCACCCAATGATTCCTATCGAGAAACTCAAGACCAGCATCCAGGTAGAAGCCCTTCCAGAGAATTAAGAAGGGGTGTACCCCTGCTGCTCTGCCACAGCACCATCCCCAGATCTCTGCCACTTTCTCCCCTCATTACCTTTCCGGATTAGCTTGAAGAAGCAGCTAAACAATGCTTTACCCTCTTGTTAAGAGCTCTTTCTCTGCTCTTTCCCAGAAGGACTGATGATTTCTGCCAATTCAGAACTTCCTGAATTTTAAAAAAGGAGGATGTGCTGGGTATTTTATATAAGTTAACTCTGTTAATCCTCCAGTGACCTTAAGAACTAAGTATTGTTACTATTTCCAGTTTACAGAAAGGTTAAACTACTAGCACAAGATCACCCAGCAGACAGTGGCAGAGCCAGTCTCTGTGAAATGGGTAGCTTTTTCCTGGCACAGAGGGATTGTCACTCAAGCCAGGTTTGTCAACTGCAAATCATACAGCTGCAAAATTCAGCCAAATGGATGAACCTGTCTTAATATGAGCAAATATCCCATTTGCCCTCCTCTATCTGGAATACCCTCCCTCACTTGTGTCTAGTGAAGTTCCCCTTGTCTCTCAAGGTAGGCATTGCGGGGCCATGAATCAAGTGGTAGAGCATCTGCCTAACAAATGGGAAACCCTGAGTTCAAATCCCATTATAGCCATAAAAGCTTGACACTGGCCTCCTCTGTCCAACTTCTCCAGCTAGACTCCTGTTTAGCCTAGCGTACACTGATTCTCTCGATTTCCAACCATCTGTTCATTTGATTTTCAGTATAGATGGCCGTGAGTTATAGTTCCCTTCTCTTACTCTGACACGTCAATTAGACTATGAACTCCTTAAATATTTGATGAACCTAACTATTCTTGGGCACTGAGTAGGTGTAAAAGAAATAGTTGTTACTTTGTTCTAGGTTGGAAGCTTGGGAAAATGTGACTAAGTGTCTGTGTGTTTGTGTGTATATCTGTATGTGTTGGAGTGCACCCAGCCAGTGTCTCTCTGACAACTTCTGTATCCCTACCTCAGACCAAATCTTCAGGACATTAAAGGCAATTTGTTGAATTGGTTGATTCATAAACTTCAAAAAAATAATGATTCAGTGGTATCTTCTTTGAGCCATCTGGCCAAAGCCACGTCCTAACTTTGTGGTCTCCCCAGAGACCAGGCCCAGGTCCAGAGTTACTCTTTCAATTTTGAATGATAACTTTTCTGGGTAGAGTACCATAGAATTAAAATTATTTTCTTTCAGTGCTCAAAATACCTCACTCCATTCCCTTTTTTCTTTTAAAGTTTTGGTTGCTTTTGTTCTTATGGTTTGCCTTTATGTATTATTTAAATTTTCTCTTTTACAGTCTTCAATATTTTTTCCTTGTTCTTTGTGCTAATGCTTTGAACTACAATACGCTATGGAAAGTTTCTAATTTGGTCATTTCTGTTTGGTGTCCAGGAGTCTTCCTGTACCTGGATGGGCAGTTCTTTCTCAAGATTTGGGGAGTTTATTGCTATTATTTTACTTAATATTTTTCCTGTTCCATTGGTTTGCACCTCTTCTTCGATGCCTATGATTCACAGGTTTGGTCTTTTGAGTTGCAGAGTTCTTCATTATTTCTTTCACAACTCTGATGTCATTTTTCTAAGAATTGTTCTGATTTTTCTTTAACATCTATTTTGCCTTTGAGCCTGAAATTCTTTCTTCCAATTACTCCAGTCTGCTGGAGTGGCTTTCAATTGTATTCTTTACTTGACTTAAGAGGTGTTTTGTTTCCAGGGTTTCTGGTTTCTTTCTTTTTTTGAGAATTTCTATATTTTTGTTAAGTTCCTCTTTCACATCTTGTACTGCCTTCTTTATTTCATTTATCTATTTTTTAAATAATTTCCTTGGTTTTTATTTTGCTATTGTTCAAATCTTCTGTGAACTCATTTAGATGTTTCTGTGTCTTTTTGAGTTTTTTAATTCATGTTCTTGTGGGATTCATTGAGTTGTTTTTTATGTCCTCTTTGAGCTCATTAAACATTCTCATCATTCTTCTGACCTCAGCAACAGAGGATTCATTTTCTTTAATATTCACCTTTTAAGGAGTCATATTCCCCAGCCTTTTATTCCTCATGTTTCTATTTTGAGTTGTGCTCATGTGTAATTGATTTGTTGTTTGGGAGTATTAATCACTTGTTATCTTGCCCTTGATTAATTTCTATGGTCTGGTTAGCTTAATTGTTAGCTACATTGTTGAAACATCTCTGTTCATGAACCTGGAGATATAACTTAGCAATAAGAACTTCATGAATTCAATGCTGAAACAATAATTTACATAATACATAATACCCTGGTGGTATTATCTATTAGCATTGGGTCTTGGGGAAATAACATTTGCTCACATAGAAATTAATACTTAGGTAATAAAAAATGGGGATGGAAGAGGAGAAGATGAAGGTGGAGTGAGGGGAAGAAGAGATATGAGGTGTGGGGCATAGCGGTTATACAGTGGCATAATAGACTATTTGGTGAGTGGTTAGTGTGGAGAGGATAGGGACAGTGAGGGAGGAATGGGAGAAATAGGAGATAAAGAGAGGGAAGGAAAAAATGCAGAAAAGAAAAATAGGGGAAGAGAGTAGAAAGTGGGACAAAAGAGGGATCCGAAAAATTAAAATTTCAACAGAGTGGAAAAAAGAATTAAGTAAAAAGAATTTAAGAAAATATATTTATTATTAAAATTCTTTTCTTGTTATAGAGTGCATTTCCTCTGAGTTCATTAAGTACACTAGGTATTTTCTTCTGATTTCAAATATAGGTGTTGTCGCTTCTGACACCAGCTTTCTCTGGATCCCTGCCCCTACTTAGGGTTGATATGTTGAGGTGGGAGGCAATTGATGGCATCCCTCTATACCAGAAATTTTTGAGGGGGTCCATTCAGGGTGTTCAAGCCCAGGCGCCTATTAAGGAGTGGAGAGTCAGGGTTAGTTTGTTTGAATAAGTGGGAACTTCAAAGTGGTCCCAAGAGGGCCTGATGTGCCAGCACAGGTTAGCCCCTCCCACCCCTCCAGTCAAGCCTGGGAGCTGGAGTTGAGCTGTTTTGTCAAATGCTTTTCTCTGGAAAGACTGTTAGTTCATCTCGTTACTAGTTTCTCCAGGGTGCTTGAATGCATTGTTTTTTTTCCCCAGGCCACACAGACTGAGTTGCCCTACCCCCACACAAGCTAAATCATACCAGCACTTTATAAAGATGGTCACAGGCTCTGCCACTTCTTCTCTCCCCTCGATTTATTAGGCAATGACTTTGTCCAGGAGGGATGAAATCCATGCCCTCAGCCTGTGCTGCAATATGTGGTTTCCTCCAGAGTAGATGATGTGGTGCCATCACCAGAATGAGTTGTAGTATGGGGTCAGCTGCCCAGCTTGCCAGCAGATGGCAGTCAGAATTCTGTGTCCACAAATCTTGGAGGGCCCTGAACAACCAAGACACTTTCAGAATTGGTTCTTTAGTTCTCTGCATTGAGTTTTGCTTTTTAGGCCATCAGAGGAAAAAGAAAGAAGAAAAAATAAACTGACCAAAAAAGGGAGAAACCAGTCTCTAGCAGTCCAGTATGGCAGCTGACAGCAACAGCCCCCCCAGAATAAAAAGCTACTTTATCCTTAATTTCTTCAGAGCTTTTATCATGAAATGATGTTGAATTTTTGTGGCTTTTTACCTTGATTCTGCTTATGTGTTGTATTATGTTTATTGACCTATGAATTTTGTAACATCCTTGCATTGCTGGAATGAAACCTACTTCTCATGGTGTATAATCTTTTTAATTGTTGGAAAATTGTCCAAAATTGTTGGATTTTGTTAACAAGTATTTTTGAGTATTTTTGAGTCTGTTCATCAAGGATATTGACCTATAACTTTCTGGTTTTTTGATGTGTCTTTACCTGGCTTTGATATTAGGATATTACTGACTTCATAGAATGTGTTTGGTAGTATTCCTCCTTTTTGTATTTTATGGAATAATTTGAGGAGCATTGGCATTAGTTCTGCAGTGAATCCACTGGGTCTTTGATTTTTATTTGTTGGAAGGTTCTTTATAACTGTCTCAATTTTATTACTTGTTATAGATCTATTTAAGTTTTTAGTAACTTCTTGGTTAATTTTGTCAAATCAAATTTATCTGTTTATTTTTCATTTTTCGGTTTCCAGGTGTATAGTTTTTTAAAGTTTTCCAACATGAACATCTGGATTTCATTGGTGTCTGTTGTAATATTCCCTTTTTCATCTCTGAGTTTA
Source organism: Castor canadensis (assembly GCF_047511655.1). NCBI lineage: Eukaryota > Metazoa > Chordata > Mammalia > Rodentia > Castoridae > Castor > Castor canadensis. Next base: position 57,011,259 of record NC_133400.1, read on the forward strand.
TTAATTTGGGTCATCTCCTTTCTTCTTTTAGTTAATTTGGTTAGATGTTTGTCAATCTTGTTTATTTTTTCAAAGAACCAGGTTTTTGTTTTGTTATTCATTATATGGTCTCCAATTCATTGATTTCTGCCCTGATTTTATAATCTCTTTCCATTACTTTTGGGGCTGTTTTTCACATTTTTCTAAGAATTTGAGAGATATCATCAAATTATTTACCTGAGATCTCTCTAGTTTTCTGATATGGGCACTCATGGCTATAAACTTCCTTCTTAAGACTGCCTTTGTTACATCCCACAGGTTCTGGTAAATTGTGTTGCATTTTCATTTGATTCTAGGAATTTCTTAATTGCTTTCCTAACACATTCAATGACCCATTGCTCATTCAAAAGTGTGTTGTTCAATCTCTATGAGCTTGAATGACTTTTGTTGTTTTCCTTGCTATTGATTTCTCAATATTATAAAGGCTATATATGACAAACCTACAGCCGAAATGATACCAGATGGGAAAAAACTGAAACCATTTCCTCTAAAATCAGGCAAGATGCAAGGGTGTCCAATCTCCCCACTCTTGTTCAACATAGTGCTGGAATTCCTACCCAGAGCAATAAAAGAGGAGAAAGAAATCTGAGGGATTCAAATAAGGAAGGAAGAAATCATAATATCCATTTTGCAGATATTATGATCCTATACCTGAAAAATGTACAAACTCAAGCAAAAATCTCTTAGATCTCATACACACTTTCAGCAAAGTAGCAGGATATAATCAATGCACAAAAATCAGTAACATTTCCATATACAAACAATGAACAGTCTGTGAGAGAAATCAGCAAAGCAATACCATTCACAATAGGTTCAAAAAATTAAAATATCTAAGAAACAATTTAATGAAGGAGGTCACAACCTACATAATAAAAACTACAAGACACTAAAGAATGAAATCAATGAAGACATCAGAAGGTTGAAGGACATCCCATGCTCATGGATCAGCAGAATCAATATTGTGAAAATGCCTATGCTACTGAAAACAATCCATATGTTCAATGCAATCCCTATCAAACTTCCAATGGCATTCTTCACTGAGGTAGAAAGGTCAATCTTAAAGTTCATATGGAAGCACAAAAGACCTCAAATAGCCAAAACAATCTGGAGGTAAAAGAGCAATACTAGAGGTAGGACAACACCTGACTTCATACTATATTACAGAGCAATAGCAAAAAAAACAGCATGGTACTGGCACAAAACCAGACATAAAGACCATGAATACAATAGAAGACCATGACACAAATCCATGCAACATCAGCCATCTGATTTTCAACAAATTTGCCCAAAATATGAACTGGACAAATGACAGCCTTTTAAATTAATGGTGCTGGGAAAACTGGATTTCCACCTACAGAAGAATAAAACTAAATCCCAGTTCCCAGTCTCTCACCTTGTACAAGCATTAATTCAAAATGCATTACATATCTTAAGGTAAGATCTGAAACAGTGATATTAATCCAGGAAAAAATAAGGAACACATTGGGCCACTTAGTGTAGGTAATAATAATAAAACTCCAATAGCTCAGCAATTAAGAGAAAATATTGACAAATGGGACTACTTGAAACTAAGAACACTTCACACAGAAAAGGAAACAGACACCAGACTGAAGTGACAGTCTGCAGAATGAGAGAAAATCTTTGCCAGTTAGACAACTGACAAGGGATTAATAACAAGAATATACAGGGATCTCAAAAAACTAACCTCTCAAAGAATCAAAAACTCACTGAATGAGGGGGCAAATGAAATGAACAGACAATTTTCAAAAGAAGAAGAATGAATGGCCAAAAAACATAAGAATAAATGCTCAACATTCTTGGCCATAAAGGAAATGTAAATAAATACTACATTGAGATTCCACTTCATCCCAGTGAGAATGGCTATTATTAATAACTCAAACACCAACAAATGCTGGTAAAGATGTGGGGGAAAAAGAATACCTCAACACTGTTGTGGCTAATGCAAATTAATGCAACTGCTATGGAAAACAATAGCAGGTTTTTTTAGTTTCAAAAAACTAAAAATAGAACTACCATATGATACAGTGATACCACACCTGGGTATATATCTGAAATAGTATACTCCAGGCTATGATAGAGCCACTTGCACACCAATGTTTACTGCAGCACTATTTGTAATAGGCAAGCTTTGGGAGCAGCTCAGATGCCCCACAACTGGTGAATGGATTAAGAAAATATAATACACACACAGTGGAGTTTTGTTCAGGCATAGGAAAAATGAAATCATGCTATTTGCAGGTAAATGGATGGAAATGGAGAACTTTATGTTAAGTAAAATCTACCAATCTCAAAAAGCAAAGGTTGCATGCTTTCCCTAATATGTGGAAGCTAGACCTATAATTTAAATGTACATATAGAAACATAAGATTATACATAAATATGTGTGAGTATAGATAGATAAATGGAGAACAAAATTGTATTCATGAGTCTGTTTGAGGGGGATACAGGAGGAGGTGGGTGAGAAAAAATGTTAGAGAATAAAAAATATTGAAACAACTCATCTATATATGAATATAATATAATTCACTACATTGCAAATTGTTGAATATTAAGGGAGCATGGTGATAGAGAATAAGTAAGTGATGGTGGGGAGGTGATTAATTTGATAAAGCACAATATATACAGATGGGAAGTACCAAGGTAAAATCCCCTTGGACTATGAATATATACTTAATTTCAAAAAATGAAGGGTGGGAGGCAAAAATAATTCTTTTCCAGTAGTGAGTACATTTGGGAGTGTAGTGGGCATAGAAAAAGGGGTATCAGGGTGAATATGGTGGATGTGCTTTGTGTCCATACATGAAAATAAAAGAATGAAACCTGTTGAAATTGTTCTAAGAAAAGGGGTGGAAGTTAGGGACCAGTGAGAATGATGGAGGGGTTAAATCTAACTAAGATATATTGTAAACACATATAAATATCACATTGTATCCCCCTGTACAACTATTATATGATAATAAAATCATTTAAAATTGTTTTAACTAGGTTAAAATTTTAACCTAGTTTAAAGGTTGGTTGTCCATTGATTTGCCTATGTATCAACAGTATTTTACTAGGTGGAGAAGCCAGATTCCCTGGCCCTTCCTACCAAGAACACGAAGTTTTTTTTCAGAGTTGTGACCTCAGAGTTCTGGGGTCTGTCACCCATACTCTATCTTGGTCTCCCTTGCTTTATTTTTTTCAACAGCATCTTGCATTTATGCCTGGGTTGGCCTGGACTGTGATCCTCCTATTTAGGCTTCCCACATAACTGGAATTACAGCCATATGCCACCACACCCAGCTTTTTATTGGTTGAGAGGGAATTTCTGTTTTTGACCTAGTGCTTGAAGTCAGGTCTTCATGTTTGCCAAGCAGGCACTCCATCACTTGAGTCACAATTCCAGTTTGGGTGGGGGGTGTGTCTTGTGAACTTCATGCCTGTGCTAGACTTGAACCAATATCCTCCTAATCACTACCTCCTGAAAAGCTAGGATTGTGGACATGCACCACCACTTAAGTATTGTTGAGGCAAATGTCTCACTATCCCCAAATGAATTATGAGAATGAACTAACCAATCATGGTGAGAGCTGAGATGAAGAATGAAAAGCTCATCATTATATTCTTGGGAGCAAACTTCTTTACAAGGCAATTAAAGCAAGAAACAGAAAACGCCAATGCAAATGCCTCATTATTATACTCTATGTCAGCCAATGGGCCTGCAATTATGAAAGAGAAAAACTCAGTTTCTATTGTTTTAAGGCTTTCAGAAATGAGGACATAGAGACATCAGAAGGAAAATCATAGTTAAAAGAGGAGCAAGATTCCCAGGGGAATGCAGGTAGGCTCCATACAATGTAACATTACAAGAACCTAGGTTGAACACTGCTAGGGAACAAGATGTTCTAAAAGCAGAAATGGAAAGTTTACATTATTAAATTTTTTGCTAAAAACCTACTGGGGATTTCAAGTGACAGAATTTGAAAAGTACATTCTTGGGAAAGATATGGGATGAACTGGTGCAAATATAGGAAAATGTAGCAAAGGCACTGGAGCCTTTTAAGTTCATGCATTATTAGTGCATAAAATTATGTTCCTTCTCAATTAGAATTGGAATTACCTGACAAAGATGTTCTTTGAGAAAAAGGCTACAGCAAAACCAGTTACATTGACATGAATCTGTGGTTTGGAGCTCCACTTATTATTTGTTCAAAGGCTAGTATTGCCTGTCATCTGGAAAGATTGAGTAGTTAGGAAAATAAGTTCTTATACATTCCTGGAAATATCTTTAACATATGTGCATTGTTAAAATTAATGATTCAGCCAGGCATGGTGGTATATGCCTGTAAACCAGCAATTGAATGGCTGAGGCAGGAGGAATTTGAGTTCATAGACACCCTAGGCTACATAGAATTTATTTCAAAGTTTTTTTTAAAAGACTTAAAAATTATGTTGAAACGTATACATGAAGATTAAGTTTTACATTAAAAATATTTTCTTCATTTGTTATTTGCTAGTTAGCTGTGAGTTACATAGTTTATTGCCTAACAATTAAGTCTTTGTTTTAGGTATGAGTGCCATTCTCAATTTGCAAATTTTAAAAAGAGTTAAATGCCATAAGAAACTTTAGGGTTATTTGAATGGTATTCTTTGGAAGATGGATTTTATCATTTTATATTGGTTTTACACATTTATTTTTTTAAAACTGCTGGCATAACCTAGGCAGGAGAAGAAAAAACACTCATGTATTTTCAGGAAGGATTCCAAGAAGGGCTCCAGCAACAAGTATCATTTTAACCATAAAACAAGCTAATTAAATTAATTCAATTAAGTGAAAACTTCATGTATTTCATATGCACATCATTATACTCAGGTTACTTAACACACTACCTCATTATCTAAAGGTAATAGAGGTTTTATCATGTAAATGTGCAACACTGAATCACTAATGCAGCCTTGAAAATTACCTTAATTTTAAAAAGTTTTAATTATCTGTGTCTCATTACTGACTGACAGAGATTTCCTCAAATCTCTGCTGCATTTTCCCAATCGTAACTCCTGGAGTCTGGCAGTAAGGATTTTGGAAAGTGGTAAGGAGTAGAAGAAAATTCAACAGACTTTTTCTTCTGTTTCATGAGTAAATTTGAAAAGACTCAGAATAGACAACAGGGATCATATTGTAATACATAAAATTTAGGTAAGCACCCAGTTTACACCTAATGAGTCTCCAAGGGGAAAGCAACAACTGTTGAGCCAAGCACTGTGCTAGTTATGTCCATTAAAACTGTCTCCTTTGAGCCTCATGGCAACACTGGAGACATTGCTAGCATGATGTGATGAGTAAAAAGAACACTATAAAGTCAGATTCATACACTGACTTTGTCATCACTCTGGCAAGTTCCTTTAATTCCTGAGCATCAATTTATTCATTTCTGAAGTGAAGACAATTACCAACCTGGTCAGGTTGAAATGGTAAGGGAAACAAGATGATATTTTATAAAACCATCTTGTATGTGTGTGTTCCCTTACTATGTGATCCTTAGTGTTGTACTTTTTCCATGGAACCTCTTCCTGTGTTCAGCTGAAGTCCCAGCTACTTCTTTATGCCTATCTTACCCATCTCCAACTTGCACAATAGATTTCTTTTGTACCCTTAATACAAGATGTTACAATTAGGAGGATAAAGGAGAATGATGGAGGGGTTGAATTGAATTATGATATATTGTAAGAACTTTTGTAAATGTCACAGTATACCCCCACTACAACAATAACTTAAAAGAAAAAGGGGGAAAAAAGAATGTTACATTTATCCCTCTTCAATTGAATCTTCCTGGTTCTAGCTCTCAGCCTGTTGAGGAAATTTTGAATTTCACATTGGCCTCTTACCGTATTAAATATCTTTCACAGTTTTATGTCATTGAAAAATCTGAAAAAAATGCTGGCATATAAGCAGATATTGAAACTATAAATAAGGAATGAAAATTGCATGGCACTACTCTTGGAAAAATGTTCTAGTAAGTCATTGAGCAAATACATATTAATTACATATTATTTGCTAGACACTATTTGCAGCACTAGAAACATACCAGTAAACAATGAAGAGAAAAAAATGTCCCACTTTTCTACAGGTGCATCAAAAAATAGAAGAGAAGGAGAAGGAGATGAAAAAGAAAGGAGGGAGGAAGAAAGAAAGGAATGAAGGAAGGAAAGAAGAAAGGTGCCCACTCTCACAGAACTTACATTTTCATGATGGTCAAGGTAGGAAGAGAATATAAACAAATGACATGATAAATAAGTCAGTTGCCTTAGTGTATCAGATGGTTCAAAGTTCTACAGATAAAATAAACCTTGGTGGAAGAAATCACACTAAGGGAAAGGAGAAGAACAGAAAAGTGATGGTAATTTCAAATAGTGTGACCAGAGAAACTCTCTTTGAAACAATAAGATTTGAGAAAAGACTTGAAAGAGGAGAGAAAAACATTCCAGTAAGGTAATAGCAAGAGGGCTTGGTATGCCTGGATTGGAGTGAGTGAAAGCAAGCCTGACAATAGATCAGCCAGGGCAATGGTCAGTGAACCAGTGCAGCCTGTTTTTATAAATAAGGTTCTATTAGAACATCACCATAACAATTTGTTTACATATTTTCCATGATCACTGCCAGAGAGCAGAGGGCAGTAGTTGAGACAAAGACAACCTAACCCACAAAACTGACATATTTATTGTCATGCTCTTTGTAGTAAAACTTTGTGGACCCCTGATATAAGGGAGGGCCTGTTAGACCATTGTAAAGATATTGGTTCTTAAAGAAATGAGAAGCCATGGGAGAGTGTGTGCAGAAGAGTGACAGGATCTGACTTACACTTTGAAATGATCATTGTGGCTGCTGTGTTGACTGGGAGAAGGCTGGAAGTGAGGAAACCAATTGGGACTATAGTTCAAAAGGTTCACTGGGGTGCCAACCCCAGAACAACACAGCAAGTTCAGTGTGGTTTAGCAGTCTATTGTAAATTCATGAAGGATTCATTGCAATGCTTGACATCTGTTAGAGACTATGTGAGCATTTTCTACTAAGGTGTTCATAGTTTCAACATTAGGTCAGGGTACATTCCTTTAAATGATGCCTTATCTTTGTGAAGCTGGTTTTCATCAGTTTGTGCAATAAATTGTAAGAATTTTGTGAAAATCAATGAGAAACATGAAATAAATCTGTCAGTGTCCAAGTTGTTTCCATGTTGTAAGACATATTACAGTGTCAGTGGGTACCCATATCCCATTAGCAAGTAACAATGGTTATTTGCAAGTGAAGTAAAACTGTTTTCTCTTAATTTACATGTGTTACTTTTCAAAAGGCCATTTACTTTTAGCAGCATTATATTAATTTTCTGTGGCTGCACAAACAAATCACTACAAACATGGTGACTGAGGGCTGGAGGTGTAGCTCAAGCAGTATACTGCCTATCAAGCAAGTGTGTAGTACTAAATTTAAACCCAGGAAGATGGAGTCAGAGGTGCAGTTTTCAATCTCCCCAGTCCTTCTCATGGGAGAGATCAAACCAAAACCCATGAGGAGCATTTACTACAAAAACAGAGAACAAAGTAGACCATAGAACTAGAGGATGGACAAAGCACCAACAGTAGGCACCAGACCTGCCTGGCATCAACATTTGAACCAGAGGGAGTGTTAAACAAGAGCTCTTCAGTCTGCCAGCAGGTGTCTCCTGGAAAGCACTGTAAGACAATTTGCGAGAAACAACAAACTTCCTGGGGTTTTTCCAGTCCCAAACTGAGTACAGTTGATCCCCTGTATACATAGGTTCTACATCTGTGGATTCCATCAAGCTCAGATGAAAAATATTCTGAATAAAAATTTTGTCTGAACTGAACATGTACAGATTTATGGTCATTCATTCCTCATCAATATATGATAACACATGTACATAACATTTGCACTGTATTTGGTACAATAAGTAATGTAGAGATGAATCAAAGCATATAAGTAGATGTGTGCCAGTTCTAGGCAAACACTACTCCATTATATATTACAGACTTGAGCATCCTTGAATTTGGTATCTGTGAGAGTTCCCAGAACCAATCCCCTGTGCATTCTCAAGACTAATTGTACATACAGGGTCCCATGATAGAATTTGAAGGCTGTGGCAGTCCAGTCCCTCTACACTTTTGAAAATGAGTAGCCAGTGCTCCTTTGCAAAATATTCCCCTGCACAAAGGGGAGATTTCTGGGAATAACAAGAGACATAAGGGATAAATCTTCAGATGGGAAAAAGACAGAAAATCTCAGAAGAACGCCCACTCTGATTTTGAATAGTAAAATTAAAAAAAGAGAAGTTTTGTTAGTTTAGAAGAGTTACCTTCAAGCTGGTGTACACTTGTAATCCCAGTACTTGGGAGGCTGAGTGAGAGAGGAGAACCAAGACTTTGAAGCCAGCATGAGCCACATAGCAAGATCCTGTCTCAAAAAAACAAGAGTTAAAAAAAAAGAAATAGCAAATATGAAATGCAAAAAAGCAGGAATTTTCTGAAAATAGCAATCCAAGTGCACTTAGTAATTAAGTATATTATAAAGGTGATATTTCAAATAATTGGGCCAGATTATTCAATAAATTGTGATACATTTGGGGGTATAAATAATTTCTCTGGAAAGATCCACAGCAGGAAGGTAAAACAGGTCCTGAGAAGGAGGAGGATATAAGGAAAGGGTAAAGGAGGGTAAATAAGGTAGAAATATTATGTCCTTACTTATGAAAATGAAAACAATGAGACCTTTCTCTTCAACAAAATCAGAGAACAAGAGGGTGCAACAGGTTCTGCCTGGAGGTGGGTGTGGAGGGGTTGGGGAAGGAGGAAGTGGCCCGAATAATGTATACACATGTAAGTACATGTAAAAATGATAAAATAAATTTAAAAAAAGAAAAAAATTGGATATTTACTTTAGTTATAACATATTTAATACTGCTGCAATCACAGTGTTCATTTAATTCTAGCCAAAATAAGAGCCAAGAACCCTAGAAAAAAGTGAGAATAGAATTTGAGAACTGCTAATCACATGACAAAGGAATAATAAACACAGCATGACACCATCTCTAAGTTCTAGAGACCTAATTTTGAGAAGCCCAAGAAACAAATAAATTACACACCTACAAGAGATGACTTCTTTTCTGTTGTGGCACAGGAAGCACCAAAATACAACAGTCAGAGAAAGAAAAGACAGCATCACTCAAAGCAATAGATCTGAAACCCAAGGGGCAGGCAGAGGGCCAAGAAGCAGGTAAAAATGTAGTGGATCCACAAAGAATTTTGTCAGGAAATGAACTGCAGAATTACTGAACAGTATTATTTTAGCAAGTAGGTCAGGGAAAAAGGTTTTAAGTTGTATTTGGAACAAGAATGAGAGACTCCACACTGTGGAAAATGTTGCTACTATTAACTGAATCTACAACAGAAGAATCTGCAAGTTACAGAAGGAACAACTGTGTAAGAAGAAAATTAGAAGCCTCCTACCCCCCACCAAAATATTAAGGAGAACATTTCCAAGGTCATCAGTAATCATATATCATTTTCCAGCTGTAGAATCTTCAGAACCTCGCAGCCACACACGGGAGGAGGTGGTAGTCCTCCTGTGTGCTTAGTACTTGAAGTCACAAGTATGCTCTTTCATCAGTTCAGAAGGCAGCAAAGATGCAAGATTCAAGTTGTTATAAGTCTTTATTGTCACTTCTGTGGATTCCAAGAGGATGACTTGATATTTAGTTAATCATTTCCTAGGCATACATAAGTAATTTTCTAATTCCAGGGTGCCTGTGACCTGAAGGAGATATTAGAACTTCTAGCTGTTGGCCCAGGGATATCTTCCTGGCCTCCTCCACTAGGAAGGCAGTAGCAGCAATCATTCTGGCCAGCCTATGGCTTTCACATCCAGTTTCTTAGAAAGATAAGCCAATGGACAAAGTTCCATTCCTAATTTATGGGTCAGGACACTCAGCAATTCCCTTTCTATGGGACACATACCATATACAAGGTTTTGCTAAATTGGGAATCCCTAGGGCTTGGGCCTTAGTGAGGGACTTTTTTTAGTGGCCTATAAGCATTGTATGTTTCTCCAGTCCATTCTAAGGGTCCGTTATCTGGCCCTTTTGTGGCCTCACATACAGACTTCACTGCAACTCCAAAGTTGGGTACCCAGATTCAGCAGAGCCCTACCACTCCCCAGAATGAACAGAGTTGATGTTTAGTCATTGGAAGTCCTGAAGTACAGATGGCTTCTATTTTTCATCTGACAGTCTCCAGGCTCTGGGAGTGAAGACATAACCTAGACAGTGGGCTATATCTATAGTATAAAGAGAATTTGGTCTTTTTCTTTGAGACTTTATATACCTTTCAGCTAAGAAATTAAGAAACAAGACAGTGTTGGCATATGAAATATCCTGGGTTGGGATATAGATCAGGAGGTAATCTACATATTAGAAAAGTGCTCCTTCCTCAATCTGAAGGTCGCTCAAATCTTTACCAGATGCCCTGGCAAACAAAGGCTTTTTTGAAATATTTATGGTAGTACAGTCCACATATACTGTTGGTTTCCCTTGTAAATGGAACCTTCCACTCAAAGGCAAAGCATCTATACAGAAGAATGGAAAAGAAAGCATCTTTTAAGTCCAAAACTGTGGATAATTTAATATCTTCAGGTATTTGAGATAAATACCTGACACAGACACAGCCATACAAGAATCACAGTTTGTTCATCAATCACAAATCTTGGACTATTCTATTTTCTCTGGGAGTTTTATCATAGGTAAGATAGGGGAATTGCAGGAGATTGGCAAAACCTTTCATAGCCCATGTTTTAGTAATGTCTTAACAATTGGTTGCAGTCCCTCCTTAGCCTCATGTTTATAGGATATTGTTTATAATGGGGATATTGGTTGGAGTCTTTGAGCTGTATATTAACAGGAATAACTGTCTTTGTCCTCCTAGATTTCTCATCATACCAAGCAGAGGGGCTTACTTTTTTGGTCTCCCTAAAGGAATTTGGTGAACATTTTTTGGTACTTCCTAAAGTATTAGGAGCCCTGGTAAAATGTCCATTATCAGTACAATGCCCATTGTTTTCATTATGTCTTGGCCCAAGAGCAGGGAGGAGCAACTAGGGGCTATGAGAAATTTATGTATGAAAATCTGAGCTTCAATATGGCAAGCAAGGAGGGGCATGACATTTTAAATCTGTTTTCCTATTAACCTCTATTACAATCCTGGTCTGAGAGAAAGGCTTTCCTGGGTAGATAGGGAGAACAGAGTAATGTGCTCTGTATGTAAAAGAAATTGAATTTATTTACCCAAGACTTCCAAGGCTACCCAAGGCTCCTCGTGAGCAATGATGACCTTAGGCAGGGTCTTCAGTGAACACTTTGGGCCTCCTCAGTGATGTGCTGCTTTGGTGGATAGTCAGTTTGATTGTCTGTGCCCCTCTCTGGGAACGGAGACAATCAATCCTTTAGTGTCATTGGTTATCTCCTTCTCTGGAGCAATGTGACAAGGTCCTAGAGTTGCTTTAAGCAGTTTTTTCAAAGTGCCCTGTCTTCCTGTATTTGTAACAGGATAGCTTTTTGCCATCTTTTTACATGAAGGTGTCTTTTGGGTCTTGAGGAAACCCAGAATATGACAGTCATAATTTTACCTTGCCTCTTTTCCTTACTCCACTTCTTCCTTTCCACTTCCAGATTGTGACTGGTATAAAACAGAAAAGCAGCATCTAGCAGCTCAGGTTTATTAGTGTGAGTGTCCCAAATGCAATTTCTGAAGATTTTGCCTAATGTCTGGGGCAGATTGAATAATAAAATGATGGCTTATGAGAAGAGCCCCTTCTTTAGAATTGAGATCAAGGGTAATGTATTTACTAAAGGCTTCCTTTAGCCTATCATGAAAAAAAAACTATGTTTTTTTTTTCTTCCTGAATAATTCCCTTGATTCTATCAGAGTTTACAGACTTAGTAATTCCTGATTTCATTCCTTAAAGGATTGCCTCTGTCATGTGGGCTCTCTTTTACATTCCTGCTGGGGTGTTATAGTCCCAGTAATAGTAACAATAGTCCCAGGGATGGTAACATTCCCTGGGTAATGGCCTAGAGGATCTCTAGCAAGGCCTCCTCTCCCTCCCTACAGATGATAGTGAGAACTTTCCACAGGGGTGCAGCAGTTGGCCAGAAGTAACTGACCATCCTTGCAAGACAGATCAAACCCTAATGGCAGGGTCTGAATCCCAGCTGTAAATTTATCTGGGTCTTTAGTATATCTCCGTAATTTTTCCCTACATTGTTGTATATCATTTACATTTAATGGCACTTGAATACAAATTGACCCTATAGTCCTATGACCTCTCACAGTAGTAATAAGATTTGAGAAGTCTCTGTGTAAGGTGTCCCATTTCAAGTGTGTGGTACGCTCATGGGCAGTGGGACCCAGAAATAGTACTATGGTAAGGATGCAGTGGGTGGTTCCTCTGAAAATGCTCCTTGATGAAAATCAAGTGTATCTATATCCTCATCCTAAGGGTTTTTTAGTTGAGGTTCAGGGGTTACCTTTAAAAGGAAGTGTCTTGCCATAAGGCCATAAAAGCTTAAATGTATAGCACCTCAGACCATTTTTCTTATCTTTAACAAAACTGAGCTAAATGTAAGATGGCGTCTTAATTAAGATTTCTGCTCTGTACCATTTCTCTTGATTCCCCAGTTGATACTGGGACCAGTGTACATCACAGTAATATATAAGGCATTCCTTCTTAAGGTTATCAGGGTCAAAACATTCCCAATATTTACAGATACAGCTGAGAGGAGAATCGATTGGGATGGAGTTGGCTCTGCCCATGCTGGCCAGTGAAGAGAGAAGGGGAGACAGTTAAAGGGGGATTTCCCTTAGAGGGATAGAAATTTCAAAGACCTATGAAATGTCCCCATTAGGTCAATGAAACCCTGGGTGAAATCCTCTAGTTTGGTCCCAAAAATTCAGTAGATAGCTCTGCTCATGATGCAGTTAAGGTGCCCTATTTTCATCAGGCTTTCTCCAAAGGACCATTTCTACACCCTGCATGAGGGGTCCTGGGTGGAGTACTGGTATTGTGTGCTAAACCAATTATTATTCTGGAGATAAAGATCAAAGTGATATGCCAAATGAGCAAAGCAATCTAAGGTGGGATTTGAACTCATGGCCTCATGTTTCCTAGGCAGGCACGCTACCACTTGAGTCACTCTGCAGCCCTTATCAACTTCCCTCAAGTAAGAAGGCTTAGAAATTACTTTCAGAGTCTTGCCTTGTGATTCCAAATTAAATTTGACTTTCCCCCCAAAGTTTAGAATGTATAAGAGGGAAATGGTCAGGGGAAGGAGGGGAAAGCAAGGCAATGAGGGACTGAGAGAGCCCAGAGCCTTAACTTTATCTTTGTTTGGCTGCTGAGTATCCTTTCAGCTCTGCTGCAAGAAGCATCAGCAGAAAATGCTCCTTAATGCAGACCCAGGTCTAGCTTTTATGGGGTGCAACCCCACAGTACAACCCATATACTTTGGGACAAACCCAAACACCAGTACAGTATAAGTTGCCTTTCCCTCAGACAGAGTACACCACTATCAGTGTCATTAAAGAGTGCCTGAGTCTCAAATTTTCAAGCTGGCTCCAATGATGCTTATTGCTGGCACTTAACAAGGATAAAGGATAAGGAAGAAAACAGATAGTAGAAATGATATTTTGAAATATAGGGAGCTCACTTTCTCCTGGCCAGCTCACCAAATACGCTGTCACCCCTGAGAATTCTGATCAGAACATTCCTGGCTCTTGTGCTCTGGTATAAGTTAATCCAAGTAGAACACATGGACAAAGTCAGGGAAATAATGAAGATTATGGGTGAAGGGAGCACAGGTATGGTCTCAGTCAGGTGGAGTGGAGAAGCCGTCAGCAAGAAAAAGGAATGAGTTTTGTTTTAAGACATTTTTATACCATTCTGAACTTGGAGGTGGGGAAAGACCTGTGCCATTCCTGGTCTCCAATGGCCTCTGTGTGAGGGAGGATCTGGGTAGACTCATGCATATACCTATGCTAATTGTCAGATGCCCCTGAGTGTATGTTGGAGGAAATTTTCACAGATCTTTTTTCTAGCTCTACAGATAACAAAGGATTTGCAATTGAAAAAGAGGCTTCATGATTGAATGAGAAGTTGAGAGGAAGTGAGAGAGGGTGTCTGACCTGAGACACTTTAAGTTAGTTATATAGATTTAACAGTCCCAATCTTTCTCTAATTCCTATCTGCCTCAAGGTTGAGCGCAGTATCCAAGTAAAGCTCAGCACCTTTAAGGACTTCAGGCAGTTCTCCTTGCATATGCACCACATGTGCAGGGCTGGCATAGGCAGAAATCAAGGCATCTGCATTTGTGAGCCTCCACAGCTGTAGATATTGCTCCCAGATAGAAGATATCCCTTTGCGGAGAGCAGCTGTGGTATTTCACATATCCTTCCAACATGGACTCATGTGGTCCTTGGATGAGCTGGGGGAGTGGATACCCTCCAGGGGAAACAGCATTTCCTTTTTTCCTTCCTGCTCTTCAGTTATATTCCATTCTGGTTTTTATTGGTTTCTAGTGGTATTCACATTTCGAACAATGGGTTAGAATAAAGAGATTCCACAGACTTTATCTTTTTTACAGCCAATACTTGATTAAAAAGAAAAATTAACAGGAAAAAAGCATAAAATCCAGAGTATGACCACATGTTCAGCAAATGTTTGGCATGACTTTATTGCAGAGTGTTAAAAGGGAGTTGATTTTCTAAATATACCAGCCTTTTCCTAAGACATTTAATTTCAATTTTTTTCTTGAATACAGGTGAGGTTTCTAGAAGGAAAAACTGGGGCTGGAAGAGTTGACTAGAAATAAAATAACAATTTCAATACTGTACATCCAGTGTAAAAGATTTAAAATATTACCACCTACTTAAAATTAAGTTCTGTGGGGAAAAAGCAAAACAAGCTGAACCAATGAGATAAAATGTGCACTATTAGGTAATCCAGACCTGAACTGCATGGTACACACAGTCACAATGTGCAGGCAGCCATGGAGATGTTTTCAAACTCTTTAGACAACCAGAACTGTATATGTAATTGATGGGATTTTCCTTCATAGTTCATGAGCACTCTGAAAGGTAGTACCTAAATCTGGCAGTTATGAGAAATTATGATGTGGTTAGTTGCTATAATTTTTAGGTATTTTTAACTTCAAGAAAGAATGCACTTTGACCCAAATATTACCAAGCCTACGTTTTTCAGATATCATCCTAACTAGCTTCTAGGTCCCAATGCTGATATCATGACAAAAGAAAAGTTTCCTGCAAATTATAAACAAATTTAACAACAGAAAAATTAAGCACATTTTGATTACGCAGTATGAGAAGAGGTGTATTTGTACTTAAGGATTCTAAGATGTCTTAAGGGAGGGGACATGGTACTCAACCTCCCCTATTGGATGTGGAATAAAGTTTTAGAAATGTTACCTGTGGAAACTAATGAAGAACCAAAACACCCCAGGAGGTGCTGGATGTACTCAGCCAACCTCAGGGCACATAGAAAAATCTTTCTTAAGAAACACTGTGCCTTTTGCAATCTCAAAATAGGATAATCAGCTCTACACTCAATCTTCTAAAATAATTTCAGTCCTCTCAATGACATCAAACCATTTTATGAGCTGTCCATTCCACTGTGGGCAGACCAAAAGACTCCATATATTAAGAATTACTTGTACACCATGTAACTTGTTGTCTTTACCCAGAAATTTACATAGATTAATTTTTCCCTCTAAACATTAGCTTTATTCCAAGTATTTAACATCAGAGAAGGTTTGTGGGTTGCTTTTTTAGCAATTCTGGCATTTGAATTCAGGTCCTTGTGCTTACTAGGAAGATGCATTACCACTTGAGCCAAACCTCAATCTCTGAAAAGGTTTTAAGCCTCATTTAGTTTAAAAATTCTAGGACACTTTGACAAGATGCAAGATTATCTTGAGTGAAGTTGAGTATATTTTAATCCAAGGGTTATTAGTTAAAAAGCATTAATATGGGAGTGTAGTATATCAAATCATGGGAGTCCAATCTAGAAATTCTATTTTTAACTATTCTTCTAAAGCACATTGATTTGAATTTTTAAATATTTCTGATTGATCTCCATTTTTACTTGGGATATTTTTGCCTCAGAGTACATTATAATTATTTAAGAATATAGTAAATCCTCAAACACATTTTTTAAAAAAGCAAGTACTAGGAACCTGTGTCTCATGACTGTAATCCTAGCTTCTTGAGGGACTGAGGATCAAGGTGTATCATCAGTCCAGGCAAATAGATTGAGAGACCCACATCTCAAAAAATAAACAGAACAAAAGGGACTGGAGGTGTAGCCTAAGCATTAGAGTCTCTGCTTTGCATGCATAAAGCCCTGAGTTCAAAGACAAGTCCTACAAAGTAGACTTCAAACCTACATTGATCAAATGAGATAAAGACATTCCATACTAATAAAAGGGGAAATACACCAAAAGGAAATAACTATTATCAACCTATATGCACCCAACATCAATGTACCCAATCTCATCAAACATAATCTGAAGGACCTAAAAACATATATAAACTGCAACACAGTGGTAGTGGGAGGCTTTAATACCCCCCATCACCAATAGGTGATCCAAACAAAAAATCAACAAAGAAATCCTAGATCTAAATCATACCATAGAAAAAAATGGACCTAGCCAATCTATACAGAACATTTCATTCAACTTCCACACAATATACATTCTTCTCAGAAGCCCATGGAACCTTCTCCAAACTTGATCATATCCTAGGGAACAAAGCAAGCTTCAGCAAATATAAGAAAATAAAAATAACACCATGCATTCTATCTGATCACAATGCATTAAAACTAGAACTCAACAACAAAAATAACAGCAGGAAAATGCAAACAGTTAGAAACTGAACACATTGCTCAAGGATCAATGGGTCATTGATGAAATAAAAGAGGAATTTAAAAGGTTCCTGGAAGTTAATGAAAATGAAAACATGACCTATTGGAACCTATGGGACACAGCAAAGGCAGTCCTAAGTGAAAAGCATATAGCCATGAGTGTATATATTAAAAAGACAGAAAGATTTCAAATCAATGACCTAAGGCTACATCTCAAACTCCTAGGAAATAAGAACAAGCAAAGCCCAAAACAAGCAGAAGTAGAGAAATAATAAAAATAAGAGCTGAAATCAATGAAATAGAAACAAAAAAAGTTACAAAGAATCAATGAAACAAAAAAAGTTGGTTCTTTGAAAAAAAATAAACAAGATTGACAGACCCCTGGAAAACCTTACTAAAATGAGGAGAAAAAAAGCCCAAATCAGTAAAATCAGGAATACAAAATGGAAGATAACAACAAAAACCATGGAAATACAGGAAGTCATCAGAGACTACTTTCAGAACCTATATTCTAATAAACTTGAAAATCTTGAAGAAATGGACAAATTTCTAGATACTTATGACCATCCAGAACTGAACCAAGAGGACATTAATCACCTGAATAGATCTATAACATAAAATGAAATTGAAGCAGCAATGAAGAGTCTCCCAAAAAAGAAAAGTCCAGGACCTGATGGATTCTCTGATGAATTTGATCAAACATTTAAAAAAGAAATAATACCAACTCTCCTCAAACTTTTCCATGAAATAGAAAGGGAAGGAAAACTGCCTAACTCATTTTATGAAGCCAGTATCACATTCATCCCAAAACCAGGCAAAGACACCTCCAAAAAGGAGAACTATAGGCCAATATCCTTAATGAACATCAATGCAAAAATACTCAATAAAATAATGGCAAACTGAATGTAATAACATATCAGAACAATCATTCATCACGACCAAGTTAGTTTAATCCCAAGAATTCAGGGGTGGTTCAACATATGCAAATCAATAAATGTAATACAGCCCATTAATAGAAGCAAACACAAAAACTACTTGATCATCTCAATAGATGCAGAGAAAGCCTTTGACAATATCCAACACCATTTCATGATAAAAGATCTAAGAAAACTAGGAATAGAAGGAAAGTACCTCAATATTATAAAATGTCAAACCTACAGCCAACATTACTTAATGGTGAAACTCTGAAACCATTATCTCTAAAATCAGGAATGAGACAAGGATGCCCACTATCCCCACTCCTATTCAACATAGTCCTGGAATTCCTAGCCAGAGCAATTAGGCACAAAGAAGGAACAAAAGGAATACAAATCGGTAAAGAAACTGTCAAAATATCTCTGTTTGCAGAAGATATGATCCTATACCTTACAGACCCAAAAAACTCTACCCAAAAACTCCTAGACACCATCAACAGCTATAGCAAAGTGGCAGGATATAAAATCAACATATGAAAATCATTAGCTTTTCTATACACTAATAATGAACAAACTGAGAAAGAATATATGAAAAAAATTCCACTTACAATAGCCTCAAAAAAAAAAAAGTACCTAGGAGTAAACTTAACAAAGGATGTGAATGACATCTACAAGGATAACTATAAACCCCTGAAGAAAGAGATTGAGGAAGACTATAGAAGGTGGAGAAATATCCCATGCTCATGGATTGGTAGAATCAACATAGCAAAAATGGCTATACTACCAAAAGCAATCTACACGGTTAATGCAATTCCCATCAAAATCCCAATGACATTCACCATAGTGATTGAAAAATCTACCATAAAATTCATTTGGAAACACAAGAGACAGCAAATAGCTGAGGCAATACTCAGTAAAAAGAGCAACGCTGAAGGTATCACAATACCCAACTTCAAATTATATTACAAAGCAAAAGCAATAAAAACAGCATGGTACTGACACAAAAAGAGACATGAAGACCAGTGGAACAGAATAGAGGACCTAGATATGAATCCACAAAACTACACCCAACTTATTTTTGACAAAGGTGCTAAAAATATGTGATGGAAAAAAGACAGCCTCTTCAACCAAAGCTGTTGAGAAAACTGGTTAGCAGTCTGCAAAAAAATGAAACTAGATCCATGTTTATCACCCTGTACTAGCATCAACTCAAAATGGATCAAGGACCTTAATATCAGACCCCAAAATCTAAAGCTGGTACAGGAAAGAGTAGGAAACACTTTGGAAGTAATAGATATAGGCAAGGACTTCCTCAATAGATCCCAGGAGCTTAGCAACTAAGAGAAAGTATAGACAAATGGGACTTCATAAAACTTAAAAAGCTTTTGCTCAACAAAAGAAATGCTCTTTAAACTAAAGAGACCACCCACAGAGTGGGAGAAAATATTTGCCAGCCACACATCAGACAAAGAACTGATGACCAGAATATACAGGGAACTCAAAAACTAAACTCTCCCAAAATTAATGAACCAATAAAGAAATGGGCAAGTGAGCTAAACAAAACTTTCTCAAAAGAAGAAATGTAAATGGCCAAAAAACACATGATAGAATGCTCACCATCTCTAGCCATAAAGAAAATGCAAATCAAAACCACACTAAGATTCCACCTCATCCCTGTTAGAATAGCCATTACCAAAAACACCACCACAAACTGTTGTTCGTGAGGATGTGGGGAAAAAGGAACCTTCATACACTGTTGGTGGGAATGCAAACTAGTACAACCACTCTGGAAAATAATTTGGAGGCTTCTTAAAAATCTAAACATAGGTCTGCCATATGATCCAGCAATCCCACTCCTGGGGATATAGGCAAAGGAATGGAACACAGGTTACTCCTGAGGCACCTGCACACCCATGTTTATTGCAGCACTCTTCACAATAGCCAAGTTATGGAAACAGCCAAGATGCCCCACCACTGACAAGTGGATTAAGAAAATGTGGTATTTATACATAATGGAATACTACTCAGCCATGAAGAAGAATGAAATCTTATCATTTGCAAGTAAATAGACGGAACTGGAGAACATCATCCTGAGCTAGGTTAGCAGGCTCAGAAGACCAATAATCTCATGTTTTCCCTCATATGCAGACTTTAGATCAAGGGCAAATACAGCAAGGTGATTGGACTTTGGTCATATGTTAAGGCAAGAGCACACAAGGGAGGTATGAGGATAGGTTCGAAACCCAAAAAACATGATAGTATTTGATGTCCTCAGTGCAAAAGAACTAATGCAGAAACTTTAAAGTGACAGAGGTCAATAGAAGAAGGGGATCAGGAACTAGAGAAAAGGTTAGTTCGAAAAGAATCAACTTAGATGTAGCACATATGTACATGGAAGCAATGCTAGGAATCTCCTTGTGTAGCTATCCTTATCTCAACTAGCAAAAATGCTTTGTCCTTCTTATTATTGCTTATACTCTCTCTTCAACAAAATTAGAGATATGGGTAGAACAGTTTCTGCCTAGAAGAGAGGGGGTTGGAGGTAGGGGGAAGAAATGACCCAAACATTGCATGCACATATGAATAAACAACAAAAAATAAAATTAAATTAAAAAAAGACAAGTCTTACAAAAAAACTAAATAAATAAAAATACAAAGAACCAATTATATGGTTTGAACTAATCACAAAAATATTAGAGTAACATTATAAAAATTTCTGAATGATAACAAGAGAGCTACCCATAATCTGGTAACTGTAAAACAGACACTGTTGTTGGTTTAGCATACTTCTGAACCATTTAGTGCATTTCTTCAATTATCTGCAAGCATACTATATGTAACATATGCCTCTTATAAGTGGTTTTTGAAACTGCTATAGTTTATACAACCATAATTATATATTTAAAGTACTCTAAGAAGTTAAGAGCACTCCAAGTCATATAGTACAAACAGCAAGGTTTCAAAAGTAAAGAAAAAAAAAACTGCAACCACCAGTGAAATCATAGGAGAAAAAGGAACTGAATGTTTTAGGATCTTTCATTTTACCTAATTAAATTGAACACTAACACAAAAAGTTGTATTAAATGGAGTAAGCTTTATCCTGGTGTTTTCAAAGACACTTTTTAAAATATTTTCTTCCCTTTCTTTTACCATTTCCTCTTCTAATCTCATGGCACTTTAGAAAGGGAATTAAATTTCCCACAACCGTCAAGTGAGAACATAAAACCTGTATTAATGCTTTACAAAAAGTGTATTTCTGGCATTCATTCCTATTTTACCTCTTAATATATTCTTTGAAAAGTGAGTGCCAGAAATGTAATTCTCCACTAAGCTTTTCCCTGCTGGAAGTGATTAAATATAAAATTGATTACCTAATTCCTGTGCTGCAGAACCATTCTGTATATGCAATACTAGATGGAGTTCTAAGGATTCATTGGGGGAGAATAACTGCAAGGGCTTCATTTAGGAATGTCCTAAATCTTTAAGTCCATATAGCAAAACTATTTGTAATGTTAGGGTATATCATTATCTAAACACAGAGATGACTGATTTTATTCTTTTTAAAATGCATGGATTTCAAATCTCAAATGATTTCAATATCCAAAAACCTGTACACAAGTCACATAGTTACGCTTTTGCAACCCTGAAAATACAAGTCCATAATTTTCTCCATAAGTCCTTCATTTTGCACTTTGACATCCATACTCTTATAGGAGTTTAGGATTATCTTTAAGTGAAGGCATTTTATGTACCTCAATTTTTTGGCAGCACTAGGGTTTGAACTCAGGTCCTTGTGCTTAACGGACAGAGAACCTACCCCTTGAGTAATACCCCACCCCTTTTGCCTTAGTTATTTTTCTAATAGAATCTTAGATTTTTGTCTGAGTCAGAATGGACCTTGATTCTTATATTTATGCCTGCCAAGTAGCTGTGATGACAGGTGCACCACCATGCCTAGCTTATTTCTTAAGATGGGGCCTCCCTAACATTTTGCCTGGACTGACCTCAACCTGCAATCTTTTGATCTCTGCTCCCCAAGAAACAGGGACTACAGGCATGAGCCACTCTGCCCAGTCATATCACACATTTCTTTTTTTTATTGTTCATTTATTCACATGTGCATACATTGCTTGGGTCATTTCTCCACCCTGCCCCCCTCCCCCACCTTTTCTCCACTTCCCCCCTCAGTTCCAGATAGGTCCCGTTCTGCCCTTATCACTGATTTTGTTGAAGAAAAAACATAAGCATAATAGGGAAGACAAAGAGTTTTTTCTAGTTGAGTTAAGGATAGTTACACAGAGAGATTCCTACTATTGCTTTCGTGTACCCATGTGTTACAACCCATGTTGATTCAACTCTGATCTTTACATTGGTTCCTGATCTGCTCATGATAACCTGTCATTTTAAGGTTTCTGTATTAATTCCTCTGGAGTAGGGACATAAAACGATTTCATGTTTTGGGTTTTCTACCTATTCCTGTATCTCCCATATGTGCTCTTCCCTTATCTTGTGATCCAAGACCAACCACATTGCTGCATTTGCCATAGATCTGAAGTCTGCGTATGAGGGAGAACACACAATTTTTGGTCTTCTGAGCCTGGCTGACTTCACTCAGAATGATGTTCTCCAGTTTCATCCATTTACCTGCAAATGATAAGACTTCATTTTTCTTCATGGCTAAGTAAAATTCCATTGTGTACAAGTACCACATTTTCTTGATCCATTCATCAGTAGTGGAGCATCTTGCTTGTTTCCATAACTTGGCTATTCACATTTCTAAAGAGAAAAAAAAAAGCGTATTTCCTGCATTTCTCTCCACCCTAAACATCTTCCCACTCTTTACCAGCATTTGTGATAAACTGCTAATCCATGAAATAATTTCAATAGACAAAGGTAGATAAATGAAATTACATATCAAATACAGAGTTCTGATGATTCACCTTTTCCCCCTGTGAAGGAAAAAATTCATTTCTCCCATCTGTTCCTATAACTTTGTAGAAGTTAAATATTGTATTTGCAATTAGCTCACTGCTAATGGAAGATCTCAAGGTGAGTTTCCAAAATTTATTTACTATGAGGATGACTTTGTCATTCTTGCTGTGCTCTGGCCAAAGTCCTGAGCCATCACCACCAAGTGATGGTGCTGAACTAGTCAAAATAAACACAAAAAGTACCTCATTGGATGTTAAAGTGCAGTATCATCCCTGTAAGGGAAATTGCTTGTAGGCTACTCGGGAATGGTAGAAGTCCTCTGACCTTGTGAATGGTGTTATAAACACCCCTGCCACCCAGGTGGACTGATCAACAATTTTATGAATGACAGATGGAAGTGACAAAAGTCAGAAGCATCTCATTAAATCTGGGGATAAGAAAGGAATGGATCCTGTCTGCCAACTTATTCCAAGGAGCAGATCTTCATGAGATTCATGGTGGGCCAATCAATGATTCTATTGAAATAACATGTTTTAATGATCCATTTAACATTTATGTAGTCCTGCCACTGCTAATTATAGGCCTTTTAAAAACTTCAAAATGAGTTTTAGGATTTCACATCTATATTACTTTTCCAATATGTACATACAGATTTTGTTTTACAACTCCAAAACTGGCATGCAGGAAAAGCACAGTAAAAGCATCAAATACACATCTTTATTGCAGATAGACAAAACATCAGAAAGTATTATACATGGCTGCAGTGCTTTAAAAAAATTCTCTAAAACAATTAGTCTAAATATTCGCACTTATTCTAGCTCAATGTAAACTAAGTGAAAAACTACTAGATCTTTTTCATCCTTTGTCAATAATTGGAGATTTACCAAAAATTCCTATAAATCTATAATGCACCTCAAGAATACAAAGGTAAAACCCACTTCGCATGAGCATACCAAACGAGTATAGATTGATGAAAACACCCTGGTTATCAAGAACACACTCTTCACAGAAAACTTGGGCAGCATGCTTCACCCAAAACAAAAGGAAGACAAAAAATGGTTCTAAAATGGCAGACTCTTAAACAAAGTCAAAGCATTGATCAGATTACCAGATATAGTTATGTATAGCAAGATTGGTTGCCAAATAAGGCTTGTCAGGACATTGCAAGAGGAAGTGTTTTTTATAACTGGTTTTAGTGAGGGCTGAGAGCTTTTAAGTAGCTGAATAAGTAATGTTGCAGAGAGGTACTTAGAATTTTCATATCTCATTAAAGATAGTAGAAAGTCTTGAAGACCAAAGAGTCAAATGAAAAATTTATCTTAAACTGGAGAAAAGATAATCTTTACAGTCATTGACCAATCAGACTAGCAAAAAGTCATGAAAAAATGTCATTTCACAAGGCCTAGAAACAAAGAGGCACCCAACACATGTTTACAAATTTTTCTTTAATATTAAATATTGGCCTTCAAACTTTCTTACACAGAACCCAGTTAAGAGAAGCATTTGGTGTGTTACCCTTAAAATGTACAATAAGCTGATAAAAATACCTGTTATATCCCACCAGTTATTCTTTTCCATTAATGTGGAAGAATCTAAACACAGGACATAGCTACAGTCACCATATCCACCATGCACTGACTGCCAAGTCCTTTGCACACACAGCAGCACTCCCTTATCTAAGGGGGTATGTTTCCAAATGCCCAATGACTTTCTGAAAGCAAGAATAGTGCTAATCTCAACGCATACTATTTGTTCTCACATGCCCTGCAGTCCTGCCTAATAGTACCAGAGTAAAGCTGCCCTTGCATATTTTATGCATTATTCTTGCACTTTGGGGCCATTAATAAGCAAAATAAGCATTATTAGGTAAAATAAGCATTGTGATACCTTGACAGTCATCTGATAACCAACATGGCTACTAAGTGACCAATGGGCACCTAGCATGTACACTGTGCATGTGTTGAAAAAAGGAGTGATATGTGTCCTCAATTAGGGTACAACAAGACAAGAAGAGATTTCTTCATGTGGCTCAGAACAGAATACAATTTAAAACATATGGAGTATTTCTATAATTTTTTATTTAATATTTTTGGATCAGGGCTGACTACAATTGGCTTTAATTGCAGAAAGTGGAGGGTCCAAGGTGGCAGGTAGATGACAGACTCTGGATCTCTAAGCTCTGTAAGTTAGCTTTTTTTTTTTACATTTTATGTATTTGTTAGTACATTATAATTGTACATGTTACTATGTTCTGACATTTATAGATGTACTTACAATATATTTTAGTTAGATTCAACCCATCCATCTCTTTCCCTTATCCCCTTTAACCCCCTTCTTAACAATGTCTACAGGTTTCATTGTTCTGTTTTCATACATGAATACAAAATACATCCACCATATTCACCCTCCTTTACCCTTTCCTTATACTGTACCTTACTCCAACTGGAATCCTCCCTTGGACAGGACCTACTTTACCTTCCTGTCCTTCATTTTAAAACAAAATGCTTTTGTTAATATATAGTTATACAGGGGATTTCATTGTGACATTTACATATAGACATGTGTTACACTCTGATTTGGTTCACATTTTTGTTAATATATAGTTATACAGAGGATTTTGTTGTGACATGTATATATACACATATTATTACACCCTGATTTGGTTCATCCTCTCCATTATTATCCCTCCTACCCGATTCCCCCTTCTTTTTAAAAAAATTTATTATGATATATTCATTATACAGGAAGGGATTCATAATGACAATTCTGATTAAGCTGATATTGCACATTAATTACATTGTCCCCATCATCTGTCCACTCAACCCCATCCTTACCCCACTTAAAGCAATTATAAGAGGTTTCTTTGTTATATTTTATATAGATATATGAAGTTCATCAACCATATTCGCTCATCTTAGTCTGTTTCATTCTCCCTCCCCCTCCCGTCTTTAGTCCCCCCAACACACTGTATCTAATTTGCAGTCCCATTTTTCATTTTTAATAATTGAGTTGATATTCAAAGGGGTTTCTCAATGTACCCCTGCTGTGGATATACTTTACTTTGGTCCATTCAACCCCTTCCATTACTCTCCCTTACCCCTTTACCTCTCACCCCCCCATTTTTCAATGGCTTTAAATACACATCCTTTTAACTTCTACCTTCACAGATGTTATGTTTTATGATATTACTGATGCTCTAAATTGGCTTTATAATACATATAACAGCCCAGGAAGACCTGGTGGTATGGACTGCAGGCATCTGCTTTCATGACCCTCCGGAGAGAAGTCTCTCCCATTATTTTTTCCCTGTTGTCTTCTTTCCAAAGATCAAAAATTCAATTCAAAGATTTGCAGAATGAATTCTGAATGTGCCTGAACTGTCCCGAACCCACCAAGATTCGTCGGTGTGGAACCTCTGACAGTGACTGTGCCTGTTGGCGTCTGACCGGTGCTGCTGACTCTTGTAACCATCCAGAGGAAGTACAACCATTCCAGGTGAGCGTGTTGTATCATTTACTCTGGAGGAAACCACATAGTCCAGCGCAGCTTGGGGGCAGGTTGCACCCTCCTGAACAAAACTGTACCCTGGTGGGGGTGGGGCAAAATGGTGAGCTGATCTGGCCTATATTGGAGTGGGGCAGCCCAGCCACAGCCTGGAGAAAATAAGAAATTGAGTGAGAATTGGATAAGAAATTGAAGGAAAGTGCCAGAGCACTCACTGAACTCAGAGGAAAACTACTCCTCTCCACAAAAAGAAGAAATTTAAATTCATGTGTATTCATATTATATATACATATATATTCATGTTTTAGTTTACTTTGTTATTGTTGCCTATCTCCTTTTCCACTTTGTTGTAATTTCAATTTGCTTTTCCCTCCTTTTTTCTCCTGATTTTAAACATTTTTTGTTTTTCTCTTCTCTTTCTTCCTTCCCTCTCCTTCCTTTTCTTGTTCCCCCACTGTTGCTACCTCCTCCACAATAGCTGCTTACCAAGTAGTTATCACACCAACTTTATTCATTACCCCCATCCTTCCTTTCCCCCCACAATTCCTGAAAATAGCACCAAACCCCACAATGACTGACTGTATCTTTATACACATTAGGTGTCTATTACTCCACAGCCCTCCACACCTCTTACCTCTTCTCCCCATCACCTCTTCCCTGACTCCTCTTCTGTCACCATCATTTTCAGTACCTAAACATTAATATCTATTATTGTCTCCCCACTACTCACTGTACATAGATAATATTACCCAGAGTTTTCTATACTATGTAAATAGCTGGTTCAGCATTGAATCTGTGAATTTATTACTGCTAAGTTATACACCAAGGTCAGTGAACACAAAACACTATAACAACGTAAGTTAGCCCAAGCATAGAAATTAAGTCAAAGAAAAGATAACAGGTGATTAAAACCCTGAACTAACTAAGTAACAACATCTGTGAGAAACTCAAAACAGAAACATGGGAAGAAAAAGAAGGCAGGGAAATGTGACTGCTCAAAAGGCTCATAGTCACACCAAACAAGCAGTATTATGAAAAACAAATTACATTAAGGGGAAGTCACATACCAGAGATAGAGGGTAAAAGAAGAATGTTAAGATGGTAAACATGGTTGATGTAATTCCTATAGAAGTATGAATATAGAATTTTTGTACCTGTTGAAATAACCATAAGAGGGGACTAAGATAGAAATGAGAAAAAAGAGGGGATGAACCAGTTTGGGTTATAATACATATACACATTGAAATATCAGAATGAAAGATCCTACACCTTAAACAAACAAAAATGTCCTTTTTTTTTTTTTACAAAAACAGAGAATAGAAAGGCAAAATAGGTATTGTCTGGGTGATGGGGGTGGCAAATTCAACTATGATACAGTGTAAGAAGTTTTGTAAATGCTACAATGTATAAAAATAATAAAAATAAGTTATTAGAAAGCTTCTTAATTCAATATTAAAAATGCAGAAAGTGAAATCTCAGTCCCAGTAACTAAAGGATGATCACAACAAGGATGGGGACATCAAGTCAAAAGCCCAGAGACTCACAGCTTGGAAGCAGTGACAGTGCTGTCATGTGTTGACCAGTGAGGGTTCCCTGTGGAGGCACAGCAAAATACACTGTGCAAAGCTGGGGTACACACGTACAGGCCAGGTGGACATCAAACCACACAGACGTGAAAACTGGGTGCCTTCCCTCTCAATACTTAGATTTCAGAAAACCTAATGAAAAGTACATAATCCAGATTGTGGACCACATTTCATGCACTTAAATTACTATCATACTTCTTTTTAAATGGAGAAAAATGAAAAAAGAAATTTCAAATAATAGGCAAATAGGTAAATATTTATATATCCATATAGTTAAATGCTAAAGAGCCTTTAAAAATTATTATGAAAATGTTTTAAATAAGTAGGAAGATTTGTACATGCACCATGATTTCAACTACTTAAAAAGAATTTGTGGGGCAGCAGGAGTAGCTCAGTGGTTAAGTATGTGCTTCACATGTACAAGAGCCTTGTTTCAAATCTCTGCATGTGTGCACATGCATACACACAGGCACACACTTACAATATGTACCTACACATACATAAACATACATGTAGACAAATACTGAAAAGTAGCAGTTCTCTTAAATTTTGGATTACTTTGAGTGATGAGATTATGACCAATTCGTTATCTTCTTTAGCATCATCTACATTTTCCCCAAGTCTTTCAATTTTGTCACTCCCACCAGTGTCTCAGTGGCAGACCTTTGGACACCAGGGAGCTGAATCAGGACCTACAAGGGCATTTCATCTGCTGGAGCATTCTCTGAAATACTGAGACTGAAATACTTTGAGATAAAGCTGCACAGTGTTTTGTCATATTCTTGCTTAATTACTGATGAATCTGGAAACTGCCTCATTTATTACTTACATGCTTTCAAAGGCAGCAAAAACAGGCTCTGAAGCCTGCAGTCTGGTGTAGAAAATCAGTTTCTGGACTGTAATGGAATTACTTGTGAGATCCTAATTCAAGGGCAAAATCCAATAAAATAAATTACTGAGGATATTTGTTTAAATAAAACTTGCTCAGACATTGTCTTTCATTTCTCTGCCAGCACTAATTTACCAACCAATCAGATCCCCAAAGAGGCCTGCATAGTAATGATGCTGATACAACCACAAGGGGGAAGAAACTGAAATCACTTTACTGGCAGTGGTACACAGCACCAACTGAAAGTGACAGAGAAGGTAAAGAGAAGCTATAACCTCCCCCACAAGTCCTGCCCTGGGCTGATTTAAGTACTCACGCTTCAAACACTCACTTCTGTCACAGCCAGACCTGCTGCAGAACCTGCATTTTTGCAAGGCAGTGGTGGCTGCAAACAAATGAGAAACTGGAGTACCTGGAAAGAGGGAAAGAGTGCATATCCTCTTCAAAATGATGCAGGAGACTCAAGCTACAGCCAATGTGGTGAAAAAGATGAGATGTTTTATTGCAAAGCTATCCTGAATATCTCAGCAAATTCTAAATATTCTGATATGAATTTTTAATATTTATTGAGCCATACAAAAACTGAGTGCATTTCTTTAACCCATGGAGTCATAAAAAAAAAATCACTTATTCCTTGAAAGACACCATAGCTTGTGACTATAAAATAAATTCCAGTCTTTCATTAGAAACTATAAACAGTGAATAATAATAATCCCTTCCATGCCAGCCCTTACAGCCATACACATGCACAAACACAAGCACACGTGGATGTATGCACACACTCAAATGCACACAGACATACACACTTTGATAATTTGAGAACATCACAAAATACACAATAGTTCCAGTAGAGAAAATGACACATGCCACAGCTTCTAAAGTGCTTATTCCAGTGCAATGTAAAATTCAATTTTTTCCTATTGCTAATTCAGGCCAGACAGACATTATCTCTATGTAACATTCTATGCCACCCTGCATGAGAGGTACAGAAATTGGTCGTACTTGCCACCACAGAGAACCTACACGGGAAGCCACAGGCCAGCTGAGACAAACTGCTAAAATCGGGGTTCCCTGGGTACTCCACTGTACTGCTAGAAACTGCTAAACCACAGCTCACAAAGTTCCCAGGACTCCAAACCTACTGCAGGTCATAGTGTGAAGCCCTCAGAAGGAATACCAAGGTAGTAGCCTCAGTAGCTCAATGCAGGCAGCATGTTATCACAAGGCCTGTGCTGAGCCAGACTCTCTTCCTCAGGAAGCTGTAATTTAAACTAATGCCTCTGGGCTACAGAGGACTCCTTGTGCTGTGCTTCCTGATTTTACCATTTCACTCCAACTTTTCTTGAACGTTTTGTCAGATGTATCTCAGGGTTATAAAGTGTAAGTGTGCTTACCTTCTCTGCCCAACACTAGCAATGAGGAAGCCTGTGACAATAGACTGGAATCCACAATGTCTTATCAATTCTTGGAAGTAAAGTGAAGACCAGTATTTCATTGGGCTTATGTTTTAGCTCAGTTATTGAGTGCTTCCCTGGCATGCACTCCAAGATAAATGATAAACAGACAGACCCAATTTGATTTAAACATTCCTTCCATTAATAAAGCAGCATCTGTCCTCCCATGGCAAACATATCACAGACTCCACTCCACACAGTACAGCTACCATGAAAGCACATGCATTAGTAGTCTTTTTGGTTTCATTACAAGAGGTAGAAAAAAACCTTTTAGCTCCCAAAGCCAGAGTGATATTTCTTTCTTTCTTCCTTCCTTCCTTCCTTTCTTTCTTTCTTTCTTTCTTTCTTTCTTTCTTTCTTTCTTTCTTTCTTTCTTTCTTTCTTTCTTTCTTTCTTCTTTCTTTCTTTTCTTTTTTTTTTCTTCTTTTTTTCTTTCTTTCTTTCTTTTTTGGTGGTACTTGGGTTTTGAACTCAAGTCCTCATTTTTGTTAGGTAGGCGCTAAACCACTTGAGCCACTTCACCAGCTCTTTTTGGTGTTGGATAGTTTTGCAATAGGGTCTCTTGAACTTTTCAGTAACTCTGAACCATGATCCTCCTGATATCTGCCCTCTGAGTAGCTAGGATTTCAGACGTGAGCCACTGGTGCCCAGTTCAAAGTGGTATTTCTTAATTAATTAATGGCAGCATTAGTTATAAGACCTGCAGTTTTCAGCACCCTGTTTTTCCACAAAGGATGCATTTTATCCTCTCCTAAGTTCTCTATGAACAAGTCATCTACCACCTGGAAGTTGCATGTCCATCTATAATCTTTATGGTGGCATGTAGTTGGCATAAATCCAGAAGTCAAGCCACAGTCATCAACAAAATGAGTGGCAGAACTCCACATTTGTTTCATGAAGATGGCTGCTAGACTGAGTACTGACACAAAAGGAGGCACACCAAGAAATCCTTCTTGATGGTATCAGCTCATTCTCTTAAAGTTAATACACTATTAATTACTTACAACTAATAAAATATGTAATAACACAGTTACAACTATGAGGGACACTTCCTCTCAAAAATTACGAGTTTGCATTGTGATTCCTTATATATCCCTCTAACTCAACAACATATCTTTCTGACACTGTGGGTTGAGGTTGGGGAGTTAGGGAAGTCTTTATCAGGGCTGGGCCTGAAGTGGGAGCAGAAACCACCCAACTCAGGTTGCAGCAATGGCACTTGGTGAGAGAATCCTGGGGTGATGACAGGCAGCCTGGCATCCAGTTGTGGCAGGGGCAGTGTGGGAGAACCTGTCCTGGAGGCAACAGGGAATCTCTGAAACTACCTGAGCAAACAGTATTGTTCATGCAGCAGTGCAGATGAAAGAAAGGAAGGAAGAACCAAAATAAGAAGGGAAATTAGGGAAAGAGCATTCCAGCTCTGGGGAACTGAGGAACTTGGCCCACTTTAGTAAGTGGTTTATATATGAAATACTACCCGATGTACAAAAGTCAATTTCCACTGTTTTCCAGAATCAAATCTAAGAATTATAGAGTAATGCTCAAGTTCTAATCATAAATAGAATTTTGCAAGAAGTGCTTTCTAAACTCTGTTCATGTGTAAATTGATGAGATCACTGCATTTCCCCCATCTGTGTAAGAACTGAGGGAAACCAATCTGTGCCTGCCTGTCTCTGTGTTCTGGCCTCCAACACTTAGCACAAGGAGAGGAGTGATGGTCCAGACACCTGGATCACCAATGGGCAAAGGTTGGAATTGTAGCCTCTCCCTCAACATGAAGGCATTCACCATCATGTGGTTACTAACTGCTCTCCATTTACCTATTGATGCCTCCCAAAAGAAGACACCAACAAATTTCCCAGAAGGCCCAGCTGCAATTCCACAAACAACCACGAGATGGCACAAAACACCAATATGAAGCCTTACTGCTTATCATCCATACTTTTCAGGTGCCCAGCAAGGCAACTGACCACAACACCATCATTTTCTGGGTAACACCTCAGTTTGACACAACAGAAAACAGACTCTCAGCCCTTCAGAAACATCATCACCTAGACTGGCCAAAACATTGACATCAAAAATCTACCTGCAAGTTGCTACATCTAACCTTTGAAAGTTCACAGCCTTCTAGTTCCAATCAATTAGAAAAGGACATTTCCAAAAGGAGACATTTAGTTTCCATGCTCAGTCCTCAATGCTGTGGGGAAACTTCAGCACCCGACCATCAAAGCTTACATCATATGTGCATGCCACTTCATACCCAGACCAAGGGTCATCTGAGAAAGACAATGCCATTCCCTCAGATAAGAGCAAAAACAGCCTTCCATGCCACATCTTTCACACAAGAACTCTTGATTTCCCAGATCCTGGGATCCTGGGCCTATTCTGGTTAAAAACACCTTCAAAGACAAGTAAATACAGGATAAAGGTCACATGGAGGAGGCAAAGCCACCTTTTTGCCTACCTCAAGGAGAGAGGGAAGCTGAGTAGAAGCTAGTTTCTTGTGAAAAGCTGACAGGTTGCTCCAACATCAGCCTCAACAGCAGTTTCAAAAAATCTTCTGATGATTATAGACTTACTAAAGTCACTTTTCAGTTCATAAAACAACATATTGGACAATAAAACTGAAAACAACATAAAAAAGAAGGTTTAACTAGAGCTCTAGAGTTATAAAGGAAGATAATTTCCAGGTTTGATTTTTAAGGTACTTTGTGTCATGAACAATTGAAGTTAAGTCATTGACTGTTTGCTTCTTTCTTTTGCATTAATTAAAATTTTTTCCAACATCTTATAGTGTTTAAGATGCATGTAAATAAGTGGTTGCAGAAAGTTTTGATAAATCTGCTTCTTTCAAGATGTAATTTTTTTCTGTTAATGCTTGGGAGTTGGCTCATCTCTCCTTTTTAAATAATATTTGCTGCTGTTGGATCCTTAGGCATGGCCAGTTTGATTCAACAGCTGATTTTTAGTTTCTTCTTCAGTAATGCAGCAATATTACCCATCCATGAAAGGTCTTTCTTGTTTACTTTGTTACTAATCATTTAATTCTCATTCAGACTAATTCGTTCCACATTTTTTAATACTATCTCTTTGAGGCTCAATGGCAGCTTCTGCTATGACCTGATGGATGAAAAAAATCAAAGCAGACTCGACTTTTAGATTTTCTTTCTTTGTTGTTCTTTTCTATCTGATTCTTTGAACTCTGACTTTTTGTGCTTGATTCTTGCTTCTGTAACTCTGGCTCTTCTGCTAAAAGGACAACAAAGTCCCTGTTAGTACAGTGGCATCAGGGAAGATGGGGATGTGTGAGTCAATAGGCTTGTAATATTTTTGTTTCCAGTGGAAAAACTATAAATATTAAATAGAATGAGAAAATGGTTTCTGATAGTAAATGTTTCTATGTAAATAAACACAGAGTTTCAGACTACTAAAAAATAAAAAAGAATTGGGAGTACTATGGCTTGCTTACCTCGCAGGTCATTCCTATAATGGATGATGAGTGGCTCAACCATGTTGAACCTCTTGGAGGAAGATGCCACATAAACCTAGTACATTATTATCATTGTCTTTTTCTGCAGTTTTGCGTGGGAAAGTTGTCAGATCTTTGGGCTTATGAAATAGGAGCACAAACTACTTCTGGGATTATCATCTTCAAAAATTTAGGATATGTGTATGTTTTACTGCCCTGACCAGATGCTGTCATTGTGAAAACATTACACATAAAATGGAAAGAATGATTGATGTTATATGCTTGCACATACACACAGACACACACACAGACACACACGCACACATATACTTTTTGTAGAATAATGAGGGCCACAAGTTCTTATACATTGCCATTGAGGAGTAGAGTCTATGTCCTTGACCCTTGCATCCAGCCAGGCCTAGTGAGGATCTGGTAAATGTAAGAGAAGAACAAAGATGCTGTGCTGGCTTCCAGGTCTAGGCCTTGAGAGGGTGACAACTTCCTCATTCTGAGTCTCTGGAACTCTGAGAGACTGAGCCTTGGTATCTAGATAAAATACAGATCCTGACACAGAAGGTCCAGGATGGGCCCTGAGATCCTGCATTTCTAACAAGTTTCCAACAGATGCCAATTCTGCTGGTCTCTAGCCCACACCTAAGTAACCAGGGTCTGTGACAGCTAGCCAAGTTTCATTAACCCTCGTCAACTTGAAGTTCATCCCAGAGGTACACTTCTTTCCTAAACTTACAGGCCATCCAAATAAAACCATATCAGAAAAAAACCTGCTCTTCTTCTGTAGACATGACAACCTCTTTCTAGTAGAATTCCAATATCCTACAGGGCATGAGCCATATCAGAATGGTAAGTACAGTGATTCACATTGTAGTGCAGGCTGTACAAAGGGGCCTGCCTAACACTGTGTAACTCTAGCACAGCCCTGCCTGCTGAGTGAGCTCAGAACCCAAACACACTTCCAAGATACCATTACCTATTTAGCAAAATGAATAAGTCATGTCTCGGGTAAAGTTTGCAGGTGAATGGCATCTGTCAGCCCCTGAAAACACCTAAGCAAACAGTATTCTGTGCTACTGTGTTGATGATTTAGCTTCCCTAGATATTAAGGTATACTTAAGAAAAAGATACTTAAGAATAAAGATGGCTTATGGGTGGATGAACTATGGAGGCTTATACATTAAAGAATTACAGAAGTCCTAACAAAAATGCCAGCTTTCATGTTTTGTTTTATAACTCAGATGATCTCTTTGAGCTTCAGAAAAAATAGTAGAACTGCTACTAAAGTCTTTTAATGTCTTGTGCATTTTACAAAGAAGTAATATTGACACTCTAATTATATTCATTTCCAGTTTCAAAAGGTTTTTTAAATGGAAAATTTATAATAAAGGCCTTTTAAAGCATTACAAATATAGAAAAAAATTTACATAATTGTCTTTGATCTAGCATTGTAATGGTTGAAAATGTTTTAGAAAGTAACAAGGATTAATGGAAAACCCTGGAAAAGGATGTGTGTATAGCTCAGCACTGTTAAAAAAAAAAAAAAAAACACCCACTGGTAAAACAGATGGGCAAAAACAAGTCACCTTAATCTAATCTACAAAATACAAAAGCAGTAATTTTAACTATTGAGTGGTTTATACATTCTTGGACTTTTAATCAATTTTATTTCCAACATATTTATAAATAACAACATTGGAATTCCTGGAGTACTTTTAGAAGAAAAAAGGTGAGCCTTTAACAGACCATACTTTAAAATCAGATTTGATATCATAAATCAAATAAAAATGAAATTGACTTATGAATTATCCATTAAAATTGAGCCTACATAAATTTATTACTTGAAGAAGAATACTAATAATCTATTATACAAGAGGGACACTGTCTTTCTACATCAAATCACTTCATGTTCATGACATCCAAGAAATATGAAAACTGAAGCTCACAAGAGATTTTCCAAAGCTCACAACACTAAGGGCCAGAGCTCTTCTTAACAGACGTCTTTGAAGCACTGAACTCAATGTCACTAACATTCTGTTTCTTAAGTTGCAGAACAATGTTTCCATGAGTGATTTTTTTTAGTTTTGTATTTATTTGTTTGTTTGTTTGTTTTTGAGGTACTGGTGACTGAACTCAGGGCTATGCACTTTTAGGCAGGAACTGTGCTCCTGAGCCATGCTCCCAGCATAGTGTGATGTTTCTATGGAAGACATATTTTGTCATGTACCCAATTCCCCACATCTAGTGCTATTATAATGAGGATGAGAAAAAACAAGTTCAGAATGTTAACTCAAGTGATCCTTAATCAATGGTAAGCATTCTTAGCAAAAACAAAACAGTATGGCTAGCATCTACTCCACTTTACTTCTTACAATGCCTTTTCTCATTCTCTCTTTTAGATGTAGCTCAATGGTAGAACACTTACCTAGTGTTCACGAGGCCCATAAGTTAGATCCCTGGTACTGGCCCTTCACTCCCCCCTCCATAAATAATTCTCATTCTCTTTGACTACTGACAGCAATTATATGAGGTAGGTGGAATTAGAAGCTCCAAATCCTTCTGAATCTCCATCTATTCTATCTCTTGAATGTCTTGCCTCCTAGAAGAAAAAACAGCTGCTGCCAAACATTCTACTTTCAGTTACTTGGGTTTTTGCAAACATCTGGGCTTTAAGCACCAGTATAAAACATGAAAAATAAAACTTGGACACATAATACAAAGTCTAGAAGTTTATTAGCATTTTAGATTTCCTTGAATATGCTGATAGAATATGCTTTCATAATAAATATATACTTATTCTGTATTTTTGAGTTTCAATGCTGAAACTCCCCCATTTTCCAAAGGTAGTTGTTTAAAAAGTTACCAGTCCAAGTGACATACTTTCAGTCATGGATCCTCTGTATTTGTCTAAAAGATTTTTGTCAGAAAACTAACAAAGTAGTTAGGGTACCAAATCCTACATTCAAAGTTAATGGATTAGTGATAAGCCATATCCTTTAGGATAGTTCACCAGGCACACATATCCTGTACATTTTACCTCATCTTTCTGCAGGGGCTACTGGTTGTAATAAGAGAAATCTCAGGAGTGAAAAAAAATTCCACAACTTTGGAAAAACTGGTAGTGAGCTGAAACTGAGAAAAGCTGTCCATGAAAAAGCTCAATTCTAGGTCCCAAGCTTGCACTGTGGGCAGGAGGGGCTGAGGACAGCTCACATACCAGCTCCTCATGAGACCCAGCTCCTCATGGACCACTTTACTTCAGAGAACACATCTGTACTAGATGGTTCATCCCACCAAAGAAAGTCTGGGCTCAAACACCTTGAGACAATACCCCCAAAGCTGTCCAATAGAGAGGGGCAACATCCATGGCCACACAGCCTTGCATACCAATCATAAGAAGGGGCAGAGACACAGAAAGAGGGCCTGGCCAAAGTGTCAGCACCTGGATTAGAAATCAGAGGAAAGAGCCCAGAACACCCATTGAACAAAGAAGAAACCCATTCCTTTCCATCTATAACAAGGAAGAAATATTATATATATGTATAGTTCACTATTTTTATTTTTTTAATTAGTTGTCATTTATCTCCCCTTCCATTCTGTCCAATTACCAATTTTCTTAACCCACTCTTGTTTCACTTTCCTTTCTGTCCCTGATTTTTGTTATTCTCCTTTTGTCTTTTCCTTTCTTCTCTTTACCCTCTTCTCCTCACCTTCCCTGTCCCCTCACTGTCCCTACCTCCTCCACATTCACCATTCACTGAGTAGTCAATTAAACTAATGTTACACATTACATCTATCCTTCCTGTCCTTCTGCAGTCCCTGACAATAATATCCTCCCCAACAGTGACTGAATTACACATTTACAGAATTACAGCCTTATTTTCCTGAAGTTTCTGCATCTCATAACTCTCCTCTCCTTCTCCCTATCCCCTGCTTGTCCCTCTCTTAGAACAATCTTATTAATTATCAAAGCATCTATCTCTATGCAAACAATTGCTATCTCTCCAATATGCACTGTTTACAGATAATATTGCCAAGGGTTTTTTTTCTTACATATGATGTAAAAAACTGGTTTGGCATTGAATGTGTGAATTTGTTATTGCTAAACTATAACCTAGGTCAGGGAATAGATATATTACAACAACCTAGCTAAGAACTATCCTAGTCAGAAAACAGAAAGTAAATCAAGGGAAAGATAGCAGGTGATTAAAAGTGCCAACTAACTAATCAACAACACATGAGCAGAGCACTAAATAGAAATATAGGGAGAAAAAAGGCAGGGGAATATGACTCCTCAAAACACTAATAATAACATATTAGAAGATTTGAGAAAAAGTGAAGCAAATGAATCTCCAGTTGCTGACATCATAACAATGATAAGAATGTTCGATGAGCTTAATGAGGAGCTTAAAAAGGACACAAAAAACAGCTCAATGAATTCCAAGATAATATGGACAAAAAACTCAAGAAGACATAAAAACAATTAAAGAGGACATCAACAAACTTTGAAAAGAAAGCAAGGAGATTATACAAAAGAGATAAATGAAATAAAGAAAACACCACAAGATATGAAAGATGAGTTTAAGAAATATATAGAAAGTCTCAGAAAAAATAATCAGACAGAAATCCTGGAAAATAAAAGTTCTTTCAATAAAATAAAAAATACACTTGAAATTCACTCCCACAGACTGACACAAATGGAAGGAAGAATTTCAGCGCTCAAAGACAAAATAGGTATTAAAGAAAAAATAGAAAAATATCTAGACAAAAGCCTCAAGAGCTGTGCAAGGAATATGCAAGAATTCTGCAACTCCATCAAAAGACCAAATCTGAGATTGTGTCCATTGAAGAAGAGGTGAAAGCCGAAGGTATAAGTCATGTATATTCAACAAAATAATAGTAGAAAACTTCCCCAATCTTGAAAAAATAATGCCCATCCAGGTACAGGAAGCCTCCAGAAGACCAAACAGTCATGACCAAAATAGAACCTATCTATGGCATATTATAGCTAAAATAATTAGTGCAAAGAGCAAGGAAAGAATATTAAAGGCTGTAAGAAAGAAAATCAAATAGTGTATAAAGGTAAACACATCAAAACAACAACAGATTTTCAACAGAAACCTTAACAGCAAGAAGGGCATGGAGTATGGTATTTTGGGCACAGAAAGAAAACAATTTCAGATTTAGGATAATATACACAGCAAAGCAATTTGCAACTAAAGGAGGAATAAAAATCTTTCATGATAAACAAGAAACTTAAACAATGCATAACCACTGAATCACCCCCACAGAAGAATCTGAAAGGGATCCTATAAACAGAAGATGAAAATAAACATAGCCATGGAAGGGAAGGAATTATTAAACCTCAAGGGGGAAAAAAGTAAACAGAGAGTAACACATGATTCACTGCACACACATAAATCCTTACATAAAAACAACTAAATAGCAGCAATTACCACATACTTCTCAATATTAACATTGAATGTTAATGGCCTCAACACATCTGTCAAAAGACACTGTTTGGCAAACAATTAAAAAGGAAGACCCAACAATCTATTGTTTACAAAATACCCACCTTATTGACAGAAACAAACACTGGCTTAAGGTGAAAGGGTGGAAGAACATTTACAAAGCTAATGACACCAGAAAACAGGCAGGAGTAGCTATACTTATAACAGATAAAGTAGACTTCAAACCTCAGTAAGTCAGAAGAGATAAAGGACACTTCATACAAATAACAGGAAGAATACGTCAAGAAGAGATAACAATTGTTAACTTATATGTGCCCAATTTCAGTGTTCCCAACTTCATTAAACATATACAACTAGAATTAAAAAACACAGATAGACATCCACAAAGTGGTAGTAGGGGACTGCAATACTCTTCTATCACCAAAAGATAGGTCATCCAGACAGAAAGTCAACAAAGAAACTCTAGAATTCAATGACACCATAGACAAAATGGACCAGACATATGTCTACAGAGTATTCCATCCTACAACAGCACAATACACATGCTTCTCAGCAGCCCATTGAACTTTCTCCAAAACAGACCATATTTTAGGTCATGTGGCAAGTCTTAACAAATATAAGATAATTGAAATAATCTCCTGCATACTGTATGACTACAACATAATATAACTAGAACTCAACAACAACAACAAAAGAAACATCAGAAAATACTCAAAGTCTGGAGCCTGAACAACACATTGCTCCATGATCAGTGGGTCATTGAAGGAATAAGGGAGGAAATCAAAGAGTTCCTATAACTTAATGAGAATGAAAGCACAACCTATTAGTACTTCTGGGATACAAAAAGCATTCCTAAGGGGAAAGTGTATAGCCATGAGTGAATATATTAAATACACAGAAAATCACAAATAAATAACCTATGCTGCATCTCAAACTCCTAGGAAAACAAGAACAAGCTAAACCCAAAATAAGCAGAAGGGGAGAAATTATAAAAACAAGTTCTGAAATCAATGAAATACAGACCAAAAAATCCATAGAAAGAATCAATGAAACAAAAAGCTGGTTCTTTGAAATGATAAATAAAAATGATAAACCCCTGGCAAATCTGACAGAAATGATGAGGTAAAAGACCCAAATTAATAAAATTACAAATGAAAAAGGGGAGATAACCTCAAATACCAAGGAAATACAGGGAATCATCAGAGACTACTTTGAAAAACCTATATTCAAATGAATTGGAAAATCTACAAGACATGAACAAATTTGCAGCCAGATATGACCATTCAAATTGAACTAAGAGGATATTAATCACCTAAACAGATCTATAACACTCAATGAAATAGTAGCAGCATTAAAGGGTCTCCTAGAAAAGGAAAGGCCAAAGCTTGACAGATTCTCTTCTGATTTCTACAAGATCTTTAAAGAAGAATTAATTCCAACACTCCTTAAATGTTTCCATGAGATAGAAAGGGGAGGAATACTGCCAAATTCATTCTCTGAAACCAGTATTACACTCATACCCAAACTGGACAAGGACCCAACCAAAAAAAGAGAATTATAGGCCAATCTCTCAAATGAACATAGATGAAAAAATTCTCAATAAAAATATAGTCAAACTGAATTCAACAGCATGTCAAAAAGATCATACACCATGATCAAGTCAGTTTCATCTCAGGGATGCAGGGATGGTTCAACATATGTAAATTATTAAATGTAATACAACACATTAACATATGCAAAGACAAAAACCACATGATAATCTCAATAGACTAAGGAAAAGCAACATCTTTTCAAGAGAAAAGCTCTGATGACACTAGGAATAGAAGGAGTGTACCTCAACATAATAAAAAGCTATATATGATGGCCAGAATCATACTATATGGGGAAAAACTGAAACCATTTCCTCTAATATTAGGAATGAGACAAGGGTGTCCACTCTCTCCATTCTTATTCAACATAGTTCTAGAATTTCTAGCCAGCACAATATGATAGGAAGTAGAAATAAGGGGAATACAAATTGGAAAGGAAGGAGTAAAACTATTGCTATTTGAAGTTATCATGATCTTATACCTAAAAGGACCTAAAAACTCCACCAAGAACCTCCTCATCACCATAAACAGCTTCAATATCGTAGGATACAAAAATCAATTTTCAAAAATCAGTAGCTTTTCTATATACCACCAATGTATAGACTGAGGAACCACAGGAAAATAATTCCATTTACAATAGCCTCAAAAAAAAATACATTGGGATAAACTTAAAGCAACTGAGGCCAATAGGAAAAGGGGAACAGGTACTAGAGAAAAGGTTAGATCAAAAAAAAAAAAAAGACCACTACAGAGAAAATTATAAACCATTGAAGAAAGAAATTGAAGAATACAGAAGATGGAAAAATCTTCCATGCTCATCAATATTGTGAAAGCGGCTATATTACCAAAAGCAATCTACACATTCAAAGCAATTCCCATCAAATTCCAATGATATTCACTACAGAGATTGAAAAGTCAAATCTAAAGTTCATTTAGAAGCACAAAGGACTGCACATAGTCATGGCAATACGGAGCAAAAAGAGCAGCACTGGAGATACCACAATACCCAAATTCAAACTATACTACCAAGCAATAGGAATAAAAACAACATGGTGCTGGCACAAAAAGAGGTATGAAGACCAGTGGAACATGTAGTTCACAAAGTATCAGCCATAGAAGTATCAACTCAAAGTAGATTAGGATCTTAATATAAGACCTGAAACTTTGAAGCTAGTTCAGGAAGGAGCAGGGAATATATTAGAATTGAAAGGCTTAGGTAATGACTTCCTCACTAGAACTTAACTGGCTCAGCAATTAAGAGAAAGGATTTACAAATGGGACCATATGAAATTAAAAGGCTTCTGCACAACAAAACAAAGGATCTCTAAATTGAAGGATCTGTCCATAGAATGGGAGAAAATCTTTGCCAGCTATACAACTGACAAGGAACTGATAAACAGAATATATAGGAGCTCAAAAAACTAACTTCCAAAAAAATCAATGATCCCATGAAGAAATGGGCACATTATCTGAACAGAGCTTTTACAGAGTAAGAAGTCCAAATGGTTAAATAACACATGAAGAAATGCTCACTATCCCTGATCGTAAAGAATCAAAGTTAAGAACCCACCTCACTTCTGTTAGAATGGCTACCATCAAGAACACAAACATATTTGATATATTATAAGAACTTTTACAAATGCCACGATGTACCCCCATCCAACACAACAATAAAAATATAAAAGAGAAACCTTAGCTTAGAGTATAACCCCGCTAAGTAAGAACCTGATAACCATCACTCACATATGACTTTCACACTGTGTTCAGAATTATAAATTATTTATTTTAAATGTCTTCCTGTATAAGAACATGTGGTTTTTTTTGGAGAAGAGTTAGATTTTTAAATTTTGGATTTAATATTGGACATTGAAATAAAAATTAAAAGACAAATGTACAAAAACTTTCCAATTTTTATTTATCTCATACTTAAAATTACTAAAACACAAAACCTATTCTTATATCAACCATTTACACAAAAACAGCACATTTTCTTATTTCTAAAACAGCACATTTTCTTATTTCTAATCATTAATATAAGAAATTCTGTTCAGTAGTCATTTTAATTTTTGGAAATGTATAGTGAGTTGTTTTCTTAATTATTAAAGAGGACTCCCTAGCAAGCATGAGGCCCTGAATTCAAACCCCAGTACCACAAAAAAAAAATCAAAGGTAATATTGATTTTTAGTGCAAGTTATCACAAAGACATATGCTCTGTACGGTATAGATTAATTTTCTAATCTAAAGAAATGCAGTACAAATAACAAGAACAGAAAAAAGACACACACACACACAAAATAATGAGTTCCAAAGTTTTAACTTAGCATCTGACTGTTAAAGAATACAAAGAGTTAAAGAATATTAGTTTATCATCCCTAAAACCACTTAAAGTTATATGCCATAAAACACCAAATGCATTAATATATACATATGTGTATATTTAGCATTGTGCAATATCATATATTTAGTTATAAATCACAAAGGTAAAAGTCTTAGCTATTTCTGAGAATGTGATTTATCTAAAAAGATTCTTACCTTGAAGCAATGAGGGATTCTGAGGAACATGTTAGGCAAAATTTCCCCTGACTCCAACAGTACGCGTTTTAGCCCTGTCATTTCAAACTAAGGGAAGCAAACTATTTTCACAGGTGGGTGAGTGGAGGAAGAGATTTGTTATTCTGTCTGCAACTCTAGAAAGGCACTGCCCATCATGCTTGCCTCATTATCCCAATAATGCAATCAACAGTGCAGACTAGATCTGTTGGTATAGCTCAGGGGGTTCACAGCTGGAGCCCCAGCCTAGCACCTCCACCAGCACCTAGAAATATAATGAGGAATGTATTAGAATAGGAAAAAGGAGGTTCTCAGAACTTGTGATTTCCAGTGCTCAAAACTACTGGGAGCCAGAGACAACCACCAGAAAAGCTTTACAATAATCGACTTCATTGAGACCTCCTAGTCAACATTCGCTCAGTGCAGGTGGTGAGGGACCTGGGTAGGAGGGAATGTCTGGCTGAAGGAGAGGAACTGGAGGAATTGTTTTGAGGGAGGACGGCAAGGAGGGACAAGGGGACATGGAGAACCAACAATTGAGAGCTTACTGGACAGGATAGATTTTCAGGCCCAAGAAATCAGGGTTTATACATTGTATGGAAAAATTCCTAAAAATAGGCAGTTTTCATTTAGGGTATTTGAGTGTCTCTGACACACAAACAAATGTTATTTTATGGCATTCTCAGAAAATACCTAAAAAGGTTCTAATTCATAGTATCTTATGCAATCTATCTTGAACATCTTTGTTGAGATAGAGTCATATACCATAAAATTCACCCATGTAAAGTACATAATTAAGTGATTTTTAAAATTATATTCACAAAGTTGTGCAGCCATCTATACTACCTGAAGACAGGACATTTTCATTACCCTTAAATGAGACCTGTGCCCGATAGCAGTCATGCTCCACCTTTGCAGCCCTAAGCCAGATACTATTAATTCTGTAGGTTTTCCCACTCTGATCATTTCTTGTTAATAAGATCATGTGGGTGCCTGAGTGCAAACTCCACTACTGAAAGAGAAAAGAACTGAAGAGAGAGAGAGAG
The DNA here is from genome assembly GCF_047511655.1 of Castor canadensis. Taxonomy (NCBI): domain Eukaryota; kingdom Metazoa; phylum Chordata; class Mammalia; order Rodentia; family Castoridae; genus Castor; species Castor canadensis. Next base: position 57,055,711 of record NC_133400.1, read on the forward strand.
AGAAAGAGAGAGAGAGAGAGAGTTAACTGATACTTCAAGTCATTTGGTTGTGGAGTTCAAATTTTTAAATCTATGTACCAATATCAATTGATAGAGAAAAAGGAAGAAACAAGAATACTATTCAACAGCATAAACCAGCTAAGGATGGGAGGCCAGGTACAGAAGAAATAGGCACAAAAAAAGAAAGCCATTTCCCAGGTTGATAGGCTACCTCATCAACCATTTCACCCAGAAAAAGAAGCAGAGCTCCCAGTAGCCAGCCCAAGAGCTATAACTATAATCATAGCTACTCCAGAGGCAGAGATATGAGGACCGTGGTTCAAGGAAAGACAAGGCAAAAAATAAAAACTTTCCAAGACCCTATCTCAAAAACAAGCCAGACATGGTGAAGCATGCCTATAATCTCAGCTATTCTGAAAAAAGAAGATCCTGGTCTGAGGCTATCCCTGGGCAAAAGCAGAAGACCCTATCCAAAAAATAATTAAAGTGAAAAGTGCTGGTGGTGTGGCTCAAGTGGTAGAACACCTGGCATTGGCATTAAAAACCACAATACTACCTAAAAAAAGCATTTAATATAACTTTCCAAATTGAGAAAATGTTAAGTAAGGTAAAAATGGTGAGAAGGACAAAATTAGTCATCTTTCTGGTTTGTTCACTGAACTTTTCATTTTTTCCCTAAGATTTGATTTTCTGTTTTCTCATGTTAAACAGAAAAGTTACCAACAATGGGAAAAACTGGGTTGTTCCTATAGCTTGGCTATTGTGAACAGTGCTGTGATGGACATCAGTGTACAGGTGTCTCTACTGTATCCTGACTTACCTTCCTCTGGGTAGGTGCCCAGGAGCAGTATCACCGACCGGATCATATGGCAGTTCTCTCTTTAGCTTTTTGAGCAATCTCCATATTGCTTTCATGTTTTGGGTTTCTACCTATCCCCATACAAATTACCACTGCCTTTTTAAGCAAAGAGGAAAAATGCAAGAAGCCTAGGATTAAGACCATTTACCAGATGAAACATTCGTGATTCAGTTATCCTTTATTGAGCATTTTCTAGGGCAGATCCAGCACTGAGGAATTTCACATTCAGCATCTGTTTAACAGTCACATGAACCCTGTGAGGGTGAAGCCCACTTTAGAGATGAGGCAAATGAAGTTCTGTAGGGCTGGCTTGCCCGAGGTTAAGTGGCCAGCAAACTTAGGTCCCCAGTACCTTCCACCCCCAAGAAAAGGGTTATGATAGATGGCAAGCAGTGAACCTAGGGGTACAGTAGATCCCCACCCTCCCTTTTCCCCTTTGGTACTTTTTCCCCATCTCTATCACTCAAGAGTCAATAAGCTTTTCCTAAGGTAGAACTCATCTAAACAGGTGCTCAAGTCATCTCTCTGCAGAATGCTTGTTGCCCTTAACAACCCTTCCTGCACTGCCAAACTGTGTAAAGTTCCAGAGCCTTGCCCTGTCATTCACAGTCTTCAGCAGCTTGATCCTTATCAGCCATCTGAGCAAAGCCTCAAAGGATCCAAACTGGCCCTGAGCTCCTGACCCACCTTTGTGCACACTGTTCCCCTTCCTAGAAAGCTTTTGCTTCTCCTGTGCAGAGCAGTAGGAAGCATGGCAGCCAACAGTCTCCAGATTCATGGATCAGGACCCCACTGCAGACCTACAGAACCAGAACCCTCCCCCTGCTCCAGCCACTTTGCTGCTTAATGAGAAACACAGCCCTACCTCAAGGCCAGCCTTCCTATCCCAGGCCAATGCAAACCTTAGGGACTAAATGACACTTTCCTCTCTCCACAGCATAATGGTGGTTCGCGCCTCCAAAATCCACAAGCGTGAACTTTTGTACACAGCAGGCTTTCAATAAATACCACACACATAGTTGTGCTCCTCACCCCCTGTCAACCAAGAACCATAAACACCAGACCATAGGTTTAAGAACAGTTCTCTAGTTTGATGCACTCACAAGAAACATTCCAAACATCCTGACAACATGTTCTCAACATCTACCACAGTACTCTGCTATGATAGGGTAACAAACAGTCATTTTCACCCATCAGTGGTCATGACCACAAAAATGTTCTTTCACTTGAGGAATAAATGGAGATTACATATAGCTAAGTGTAAGCCTTCAAATATCAGCTCTTTGAGGACATTTCAAGTAAAAGACATGCATTATGATGCCCAGGAAAATTATTTATTCAAGCTCACAGGGAAAAAGCTATGGTCTGGCAGAGTGATTCAAGTGGTAGAGCACCTGCCCAGCAAGTGTGAGGCCTTGGGTTCAAACCCTAGTACTGCAAAAAAGAAAGAAAATGCTAAAATATACAAATATAATACCCAAAACACAGCTATATCATACCACAAAATGGTTGGCTGCACAGAAAGCCTGGGTTAGTTAGGATCTTTCTTGCTTTTACATTTTGTTGTTTCCTTCATTGGGTTTTATACAATAAACATGATCTGCCCACATTTGTCCAACCACATATTTTATCTTTCCATGTGTCACTTAGCAGCTTACACACCACTTTGCAGCACCAGGGGCCCTACCTGAGCCGTGCTGTCCTCTCATCTTGCTGTTCTGCAGTCAGGGCCCCAAGGGACAGGGGAGACTTTCAGATACCAAGTGTCCCAAAGCAGGGTTCCACACTGTCACCTGCTGATCTGCTGGCCAAGCCCAGACAGTCCAGAGAGCTTTGGTACCAGAGGGCCTGGGCTGGGGACGCAAGCTAGGCACCACCTGCAGCTGCACTTTCCCTTTACTAGCCTAGTTTCTGTCTCCCTCATCCCCTATCCAGGAAGCACCAAACTGATACCAGTACCTTCCCCTCCTACCCTGGTCAGTAACCCGCATCTGTCTTCCAGACCCCAAAAATCAGTCACCACAAGAGACCCCAGTCACTCACCTTGGCGATGGCCTTCTAGTAGCAGATCAGCCCTTTCTGGGGAAGATGCCATAGCAACACATGGATAAAGATGTTGCAAAAAATCCCACAATGTGTACGGTTTACATCAAATAATCATTTGGCCCAAAAGGCAAATTCTGCTATGGTTGAGAAATTATGTGCTAAAACTACAAAGTACTGTGATATGCAACTCACCTCCAAAAGTATGTTCTTCTCCAGTGTACTTGCACAAATTTGTACTTTCATTTTAGTGTAATGAGTTATAAGCACCTTGATTATTCCAGTTGGGAAATTCTAGGTACCATGAAATTCCCATGTGAAGACCTTACTTTAAAGAAAGAGAAAATAAGAGTTAATTTTCTTTGTGTATTTTGGCCACATTAAAAGTAGTTTAGCTGTGTTCTTTTTTTTTTTTTGGTTCTAGGAACCCAAAACAGGACTCTGTGGATGCTAAGCATATGCTCTATCATTGAGCTTTACCCCAAAACCCAAACAAGTTTTAAAGTAACTCCATCTTTACCTTTTAATTACACTCTAACTCATTTGAAAGGATTCTTTATATTACAAAAAAACCTACTAAGTTTTTTACAAAATTCTTAGTAGTTCATATTAGAACAATGTTTAACTAATTAAAAACTATACAGAGGTTTAAAGACAGTATTTCCCCAAAGGCATACTTCTGTCATGTTAGGTCCTTTTTCATTCCTTAACTTATATTATCTCCACAACATACAGAAGTGGTCTCAGTAAAACAGCTCTAGCACAGAAATTAGTTATTGAGTCTGAAAGGTTAAGCAATGTTCCAGGATCACAGGACAATTATGGGACAGATTACGAATACTCTAGGAGTATACTATTCTGCTTCTGTTTGTCAAGCCAAAAATCTAGAGTTGGAGCTCTAAGAAAAGAAGACTATAAGTTTAAACATATAAAAGTCAACTATACATAATTGAAAAATGCAAGCAAAAATCTTGAGAAACAAAAACATTTGTGAAGAATTGTGCAAAGTGCACATTTCCTAAATATGCAAAATGTTCTTACTCTTTGGTGAGAAATGCCCAAAGGGTAAAATACTAAGAACAATATATAAACAGGTAAAAGTGCTAAAAGCAGGCACTTTACTAAAGAGAGAATACAAATAGCTCAAAAGAAGAAAAGATGTTCAATGTTACCAAAAATTAAAGAAATGACAAATTAAAACAGTGAAATATTTTTAAATAACATATTGATGATAGTTTACTTTGTTGAAGCTGTAGAAGATCTGGCACTGCCATCCTGTTGATGATACATTTTCCAGTGCAAGTTAGAAATACCTCACTTGAAAATATCCTTTGATCCAGGGATAAATAAATGGTTAGTATTTTAAGCTAACAAGCTCAGGATGATTTTCTTAGAGCAAAAATTATCTGTTTCATACAAATGTACTTAACATTTCTAAAAAAAAAAATTAAAAAGTTGAATTTAGTCAGACTTTAAAAAATTAAGAAAATATCCTTTGTCACAACCATTAAACACACTAGATATGAATATATATAAACATAGGCAGAAGGATATATTAAAAAGTATATTCCCGAGCTGGGAGTGTAGCTCAGTGGTAGAATGCTTGACTAGCATGTGTGACGCTCTGGGTTTGAGCCCAAGCACCAAAAAACAATATTCATTTCTGTACTCTTGATAACAACATATGGAAATAACAAAAATGTCCATCATTAGGTGGCTAGATAAATGGAGTTCATTGGTTTACAAAAATACCCTACATTTTGAAAATAATGAGGGGGATTTCCATGTGCTGATATAGAACAATTTTCTAGATTAGTTAAGCTAAAAATAAGAAAAAAACTGTGAAACAATAAGCAGCTCTCTCAAAAGAAATCTCCTGTTATAGAAAATATCAGAAACTGGCAAGAATGTTCCCCCTTGCAAAAAGGTCTGAAGACCCACATCAGGAAATAAAGTTTTCACCAGTATTGTTTTTTTTAAAAAAAAAAACATAGTTTTATGATGACTATTATAGTTCTGAATTGAAAAACATAAGTACCAAATTTTATCCTGATTATCCTTGAATTTGAGACAGCAATAGCATCCTAATTCATTACTTATTACAAAAATCAAATGAAGAGCATAAAATGCTTTGCAAAAATTAGTCTATCCAAACACTAAATAAGTGAATTTCCAAAAGTGTTGTCATATTGAAATGCTAAATATATTGGCCATAGAAGGAATATATGCTCACTAGTAAAAATAAAAGTAAAAGAATGTCTATAGCCATGCAATTTTGAAACCTATGTGTTTTTCTTTCAGTCTGTTTTCTGTGCATGCTTATCTGGGTTAGATCATTTATCAAAATAAATTTTTCCACTTTACCTTGTATCACATTCAATGGATAATCACAAGCTCCTAATAAACACAATTCTAATGATGACATATCTTGTTGTTGAGTGTTCAACTCCCTTAAAATGAAATTCCAGCATAGGAGTTTATGTAATAAAATGAAACCTTCTCATTTATTATTTTCTGCCAATTCTCAAGAAAACCCAGATCTCTATGTCAGGTTATTTTCTTGTTTTTTGTTTCCAATTTTATTTTACAATTTTATTAATCACCCAAATCACAAAGAAGTGTATGAAGTGTCTTTATATTACCTTGAAAAGCAATCAAAGCACCCTAGATTGAGTCTTTAAAATAAAAATAGACATAACAGATTCAGAACTATGCATCATTGCAAAGAGTGTTCATTCCTTTTCCACTACATTGGAATCTGTTACTAGCATTCTGTCTGAAAACAGAGTGAAAATAATGTAATATGCTCATAGGATTCCTAAATAATTTTAACTGTGCATCCCTTAGTCAGTGCTGAATATTCCAAGATATATTCGAGGATGACTGGATATATCAAGGAAGCAGAGATTTTCCTGAGTATACTGGATGACAGTGACAGGCAAAAATGGAAAAATACCATTAATGTGACTTTCTAATCACAGGAACTCAAATACCTATCATATTGAATAAAACATTCTTTTCTTTTGCTTCTAAGAACACATAATTTTCAAATTCTGCCCTGTGTTTAATGCCATAATTGTTAAAATGGATAACTAAGGTACAAATTTCTTAGCAAATATTGTATACTACTAAAATTAAATTAAAAATAAACACCCAAACTGTAACTTTATACAATTTATTGTTTTTAGATCATATGCTAAGGGTTTTTGTTTAAAGTTAAGTCCCAACTTAAAAGCTCTTTTAATTAAAAAAAATTCATGGTCAGGGTTCATAGGCACAGTGTTTGCCTAGAGTGCAGAAGGTCATGGTCTTGATCTCTAGCTCCACCAAAATTTAAAAAGAAGTTCTTGCTACAAGAAAACATCAGCATAAAACTGAACTGCTCTTTTTTGTAGAACTGGGGATTAAAAACACACGAGGTTAGTGTTCTAACACTGAGTCACTTCCTTGACCCAAAGATTATTTAAAATGTTTACATCATACCCTATTTCAATAAAGGAAAACTTATATCCTAACCAAGTGCACTAATTGTGCAGCTGATTCAGGATAAACCAGAGAAAATGAGGCACGGGAACCATGAGGCATCCCTCCCTCTGACCTTGTTCACTTGCCCAAATAATTAGGACACTCTTGGAACTGAGCAAGGGTATATTAAAAGCACTTGTTCTGGAAACAAAACATTTGAGAAAATAACTCATTTGACATTGTCAGGTAGGATGTTTGTCTTGAAGGGAACATCTGGCAAAACCCATCCTTTGTTTAAAAGATGCTTAGACATCTATGACTCATGTACCTAAATTTAGTAAAACAGATGAACCTTGATATATACCTCTGCACCCATTTGATAAAGCAGTGTAACAGTAAAAATGATTAAATATACTGGGTGTCCAAAACAGAGAGGAAAACTTATCCTGGAGCAAAGTTAAGCCAAACTGCCAATGCACTATTTACCATAAATAACCCTGACATTAGAGTTTTCGTTGTGCTTTTTATCAAATGTGCCCTCACCCATTTGGGGGTTGTATGCTATCATTTCTTTGTTTTCTTATACTAATAAACTTTCTTGGTCTCTATCTCAATGTGTCCTATGACACATTTACGACAATATGGTGAACTAAGCATCCAAAGGTCAGTGCCTCCTCCCTTTTGGGAGCATCCTTCCTGGATCCTTATGGAGTTTCAGCAACACATCCACAATTGTGTCATTCATGACACCATCAAGGCACTCGTGATTTACAGGCAGAAGTCATGATTTCCTTTCTCAAGAAATTTACTACCCATGTTTATTGTAGCAGTATTCATAATACCTAAGCTATGAAAAAAGCCAAGATGACCTACTACTGATGAATTGATTAAGAAAATGTGTTATTTACAAAAATGGAATTTTATTCAGCCACAGAGAATAAAATTTTGTCTTTTGCAGGTAAATGGATGGAACTGGATAACATCATTAAGTGTAGTTAGCCAGGTTCAGAAAGTCAAAAGCCTCATGTTTTCTCTCATATGTCAAATATAGAACTAATACAAATATAGCAATATTATGAAAAACAGGTCATAGGAAGAGCAGGTCACATATGAGAGGGGGAGGGTAAGAGAAGGAAGTTAAGAAGGTGAATATGGTTGATGTACTCTCTATACAAGAATGAATACAGAATTTTTAAACCAGTTGAAACAACCATAACAAAGGGACTAAGTTAGAGAGAAGAGACAGGAGATGAATCAATTCAGGTTATAATACATATACATTGAAGTGAAACAAGTGTGAGAATCAACTAAAGTCAGGTTTTTCTGTCAAAGGAGTTAATGTATAATTATCGTGTGTAGATGCCAGCTAACCAACCTGAACTGCTGCCTACATGCTTTGTGAAACCTTGCTTGACCAAGGTTCTTGTGGTCAAACAAACAGATGTTTATCACCAGATGTCCTAATCTCAAATTGCTTGCTTACCATCTAAAGTTTCATCCCTTTCAGTAAAATGTCTACCTATCCCCTATCTACAAGGAACCTTGAGAAATGACTCTGACTCATGGCTGAAAACCATGAGTAATCACTCTCTAATTGAATTGTAAAATGTTGCTGTGTCAGCAAACCTTGATCTTATCCCAAACAACAGCTAGTCTCAAAGATACAGAATTTGGGGCATTTGTCTCCTAAATTTAAGAAATTGAAAAAAAAATTTAATTAGATATGTAGGCCAGAAAATAATTGATATAAAATATTGCATAATTTATTTTAGTGGCACAATAGCAGTGCAATCATATTCTTTTACTAAATACAATTTTTAAATTGTAGAAAGTAAATGGAAAACCAATTTTTAAAACAAGTATAACTTCCTATAACCTGATTATGGAGGAAAAAAACAACATACTAATTTAAATCTTTTTCTTATTTGTGTAAATATATAGGGTTTCCGGATCCAAAAGTAAATAAATGAATTTTTTCATACTATAATAACTCAGTTGGTAGATTTCATATAACTAACACCTTAATTCTGAGTTCTAAGTGATAAGAAAGAAATTTAAAATGTATATAAATGCAATTTTTACATTGAGTTTTTAAACTGATCTTGTAGCATAAACCATTCTCTTTTTTTATTCATTTATTCATATGTGCATACCTTGTTTGGGCCATTTCTCCCCCCTGCCCCCCACCTCCTCCCTCTCTCCCCCACCCCTGCCTTGCTTCCAGGTGATCAGGAACTAGTGAAAAGGTCAGGTAGAGATGAATCAATTCGGGTTGTAACACACTTGTGCATGGAATGCTAGGAATCTCTCTGTATAGCTATCCTTATCTCAACTTGTAAAAATGCTTTATCTTTCTTATTATTGCTTATGTCTTCTCTTCAACAAAATTTGAAAAAAGGGCATCAAACATTCTTACTCTTACTTTTTTTCTAGGGTAGGACCACCTAGAATAATTGACTATCAGAGAATTTACCCAGATTTCTATTTTGAGAATTTTTAAGTCTCTTTTCTTCATTATAGTAAAAGTGCTTTCCTTTTCACATCTATGAAAAAAGTGATAAATGAAAATACTATTTGGGGTTTTATCTGGCAGTACTGGGTTTGAACTCAGCCTCACATTTGCTAGGTAGGTGCTTTACCAGTTGAGCCATTCTTCCAGTACTAAAATTACTATTTTAATGCCCACATGAGAGACATTTACAGATATATTAAATCCTTAAGAGTATTTAGAACACATTAAGTTCAATAAAAGAAAACAAAAAACTCTACTATACTTTTTCAGTTTATTATCTGCATGTTTGTTTACAAGATTTTTTTGGTAAAAATTCCATATTCTTCTATTTGTTCTCCCTTAGAGACAATAAAAGTGTTTTGAGACAATACTGTTAAAAATAAAATTAATACTTACAATTCATAAAATCATATATTTCACTACTGAACTGAAAAAAATAAACCTTACTAATGCAAACATTGAACATAAATAAATGCTACTCTTTTCCTTACTATTACCCCACTTAACTTTCACATTTCCTCTTCCCTTTGAAATGAACTTTTGCCTGTCTAGATTTACCACAGGAACTTCAGTGCTCTCCAAAACTCAGTTCACACATTCTCTGTTTCCTAGAATTTACTTCAGTCATAGAAGTGATCATGGTATTTTCAAGTTCTGTGATTGCTCACCATTTTGCCAAGAGTTTCTTATAATTCACAGCTGTATATTTTATCTCAATAACCCCAAACTTCAGAACATAGTAAGAAAAGTTTTAAGGCTTTTATCAATCATCTTTAGAGCAAGATTTCCTAAACCATATTCCACAATGTTTACTTTTCCATAATTACTGTGCTCCAACAGGAAGGTGCCCCATGGTTATGTTTTTTATAGCTATTCTACAAAACTGCACATTATATGCCTAGTATTGAAGAATTCATTCAATCCCTATTTGACAACAGTTTTGTGGCAAATATTTACATTTAAGGGAATGGAGTTTCAGGTATCAGGTTTTCAGTGCCTTCCAATAATGTGGATGTTGCCTCCAGGTTATGGAGGTCTATTTATGGAGTCAGGATCCCTAATACACTCCTGCTTCAAAGGGTTCACTAAGAAAAATTAAAAGAAATAGGCTTCAAATGAACTTTTATTGGTTTTTATTAAGTGATAAATGGGTTTATCCTAAGTGATAAATAGGTTTATCCTACTATGAAATGAAAGATTTTTACCTTAACTATTGGAAAGCTCAGTACAGAATTTTTTTTCTCACCTGTGATGATAACCCTGGATCCTAACACACATCAGTTGTTTTCCATTTCTTTTCATTTTATCTATTTTAATTGCTACTAAATGTCATTTTTATATTTGGAAAATATAAATCGTCAGTAAAATAAAATTTTATTAATAAAAATTTAGAACTGATGTATATGGCAATTTCAGCATAAAATATTTTAAGGAAAAGATTAGAATATTGTTTGTAATATGTACAACTTATCTAAATAAAACAATGGCTAACCTAAGAAGGCTTATAGATATTCAAATACCAATATGATTATAGTATAAGTAAAGAAAAAGTTACCAAAATATCATCTAAGTTTAAAACCCAAACCCATTTATGAGATTTAAATACTGACCATATTTTTATTCATTTTACCTATCATGAATCCCCTGAAATCTTTATCAAAAAATCCTCTAAGATAGTGTGGAAGCAAAGTAGGTGATGTGAGGGAACACAGAGGTGGGTCCTTAGGAAAGTGGAGTATATCTTGGCCACTTGTACAGGGGGCTATGACTCTGCACTGGCACCAAAAAGCCACATGGGCTCAAATGAGACTTCACTGATTCTGTAAAATGAGCTTAAATTCAGATTTTTGCAGGAGTCTTCTGAGATTTAAATGTTGAGTCAATTTATGGAGGCAAACTAAATATTGTTATAGGCCACACTTAGCTCATAGCCTTTGTGGTTTTGTCTTTGTTGTAGGTGTGTTTATGAATGCTTGTAAAAAGCAAGTATTTGCAAAAATTTGCAAATCTTTTCTTTATTTAATAGAATACTTCATTGAAAATGATGTTGAAAAAAAATCACAAAAATACTAACAATAACTATGTGAAGAATTTTTCCACACTCATTAATGTATACTCAATTTGTATTTGATTCTGCAACACTAGTAATTAAATCAATAATTGGTTTCACAGGACGCTTGATACTAAGTTACTAAAAGGATCCTCATCCCTATTCTTATTTTCTCCATGGTTTTCAGTGTTTAAAACTGCCAAACTAATCATATAGCATTTTATGAACCTAATAGACACACTGACATCTACTACCAGACAGCTTCAACTGAAAAAAGGTTCAAAATTTACTTCTACTCTATGGAGTAAGCCCTGTTTAGAAGCAACTTTTGTTGAACTGACAGTTTGAATGATGTCTACCTTTTGATTGAGTTGAAGTTTTAATCACTATGCCAAACAGAAAACGGCTCTTAGAGCATGTTGATAACAATCAGTTGAAGATAGCATTAATTGAGACTTAATCTTTATCAGTTCATCCAGGTAAATTTTGTGTCTTTCAATTTCAGTCTTATTTTACATCACTTATTAATTTTTGTCAGTTGGGTTTATTTTTCTTTATTTAAAATCTGGCAATTTCTAGATATAATTGTATCTGGGAGTTTTTATTTTTAAACTGTGTAGGTGTAAATATTTGCCAGGATAACAGAGACAAATTCCTGAAAGGGTCAGTCATTACTTTCTTAAAGACTACTCACATGCATTCATTTCTCTATTCCTGTGAAGAATGATATTGAAATCCTGATGGGGAATTGCATGAATCTGTAGAACGATTTTGGTAGTATAACCATTTTTACAATATTAATTCTACAATCCATGAGTCTGGAAGGTCTTCCATCCTCTGTTGTCTTCTTAAATTTCCTTCTTCAATATTTTATAGTTTTCATTGTAGAGGTCTTTCCCCTCTTTAGTTAAGCTTATTCCTAGTTATTTTATTTTTTAGAGACTGCTGCAAATGGATAGTTTTACGGATTTCTTTCCCTGCCTGTTGCTATTATTGCTATATAGAAAGCTACTAGGAGATTCCAAGATGGCGGCTAGAGGGAGAAAGCAGAAAGTGAGCCTCCTATAGCGAAATCTTGGAGAGACGCCAGAAACACACTTTGCAGGCATAATCACTGAGAAAAGGCATAACTTTAACCCCTCCACACCTCCTGCCAGCACAGAGAATCTCCACTTCACGTTAAACGGAGAAACAGGAGGGCCCCCAGGCCACCAGTTGCCAACGCCCAAACGGCTTGGGAAGACACGGACCAGGTGAGCTTCACGGTACTGCGGTACTCCCACAGACAAGCCTGGGCCAGAGCAGCATAGCCCCCTGGAAAGACTGACCTCCACCCTAGGAAAAAAAGAGAAACTGAGTAATAAGCAATAAGAACAAATAAGACATGTAGGAAAGAGGGTGGGGTGCACTGAACACTGAAGATTGGGGGAAGGGAACCCTTCCTAGGACTGTAAATAAACTGTAAATAAACAAGCCAGGCAGGCCGGAGAGCCTCTGGCTGGAGCAGGGGCAGGGCGCACCCAGCAAACAGGAGCGGGGAAGCTGGTGAGAGTGGCAGAAGGAGGAAAACTGCACAGGTGAGGAGGAAAGACACACTTCCCACGTGAGCTGTAAACAAACATGGCGGCTGGCAGGAGCAGCCAGGATATGGAAAACCTCAGAAAAAAGAACAAAACAGAACTGCAAAACAAAATGGAAGGCCAATCCAGCAGAATAGAACAAACAGAAGACAGAATCTCAGAACTTGAAGATGAAATGGTAATTAAAGGAAAAACTGAAGAACTACTAATTAAACAACTCAAGACCTGTGAAAAGAAAATGCAAGAACTCACCGACTCCATCAAAGACCAAACTTGAGAATCATGGGCATCAAAGAAGGAGAAGAGGTGCAAGCGAAGGGAATGCGTAATATAGTTAACAAAATAATAACGTAAAATTTCCCAAATCTAGAGAAAGATATTCCCATAGAGATGCAAGAGACCTCCAGGACACCAAACAGACCAGATCAAAATAGAACTACCCCACGACATATCATCATTAAAACAACAAGTTCAGAAACTAAGGAAAGAATATTGAAGGCTGTAAGAGAGAAAAAACAAGTTACATACAAAGGTAAACCCATCAAAATCACAGCAGACTTCTCAACAGAAACATTAAAAGCAAGAAGAGCATGGGGGGAGATCTTCCGGGCACTGAATGAAAATAACTTCAACCCCAGGATACTCTACCCAGCAAAACTATCATTCAAAATAGATGGAAAAATAAAAGTTTTCCATGATAAGCAGAAACTAAAACAATATGTGACCATAAAGCCACCACTACAAAGGATTCTTCAAGGGATTCTGCACACAGAAAGTGAAACCCAACTTAACCATGAAAAGACAGGCAGCACCAAACCACAGGAAAAGAAAAAGCAAGACAGTAGAGAGTAACCTTAACTTAGGTACACACAATCAAACCTTCAGACAACTAAGACAACTAAATGACAGGAATCACCACATACCTATCAGTACTAACACTTAATGTTAATGGACTTAATTCACCTATCAAAAGGCACCGCTTAATGAAATGGATTAAAAAGGAAGATCCAACAATTTGTTGCTTACAGGAGACCCATCTCACTGACAGAAATAAGCATAGGCTAAGGATGAAAGGCTGGGAGAAGATTTACCAAGCCAATGGCCCCCGAAAACAGGCAGGAGTAGCAATACTTACCTCTGACAAAGTAGACTTCAAACCTACATTGATCAAATGAGATAAAGAAGGACATTCCATACTAATAAAGGGGGAATAGACCAAAAGGAAATAATAATTATCAACCTGTATGCACCCAATGTCAATGCACCCAATTTCATCAAACATACCCTGAAAGACCTAAAAGCATATATAAACGCCAACACAGTGGTTGTGGGAGACTTTAACACTCCATTATCATCAATAGATAGGTCATCCAAACAAAAAAATCAATAAAGAAAACCAAGATCTAAAATATGCAATAGATCAAATGGACCTAGTAGATGTCTACAGAACATTTCATCCAACTTCTACACAATATACATTCTTCTCAGCAGACCATGGAACCTTCTCCAAAATAGATCATATCCTGGGGCACAAAGCAAGCCTCAGCAAATATAAGAAAAGAGAAATTATACCGTGCATATTATCTGATCACAATGCAGTAAAAGTAGAACTCAACAACAAAAGTAAAGACAAAAACATGCAAACAGCTGGAAACTAAATAACTCATTACTTAATGAAGAATGGATCATTGATAAAATAAAAGAGGAAATTAAAAAGTTCCTGGAAGTCAATGAAAATGAAAACACAACCTACCGGAACCTATGGGACACAGCTAAGGCAGTCCTGAGAGGAAAGTTTATAACCATGAGTGCATATATTAAAAAGACTGAAAGATTCTAAATCAGTGACCTAATGATACATCTCAAACTCCTAGAAAAACAAGAACAAGGAAATCCCAAAACAAATAGAAGGAGAGAAATAATAAAAATAAGAGCAGAAATCAATGAAATAGAAACCAAAAAAACATACAAAGAATTAATGAAACAAAAAGTTGGTTCTTTGAAAAAATAAACAACATCCATAGGCTCCTGGCAAACCTGACTAAAATGAGGAGAGAAAAAACCCAAATTATTATAATCAGGAATGCAAAAGGGGAGATAACAACAAACACCATGGAAGTCCAGGAAATCATCAGAGACTACTTTGAGAACCTTTATTCAAATAAATTTGAAAATTTTAATGAAATGGACAGATTTCTGGATACATATGATCATCCAAAACTGAACCAAGAGGAAATTAATCACCTGAATAGATCTATAACACAAAATGAAATTGAAGCAGTAATCAAGAGTCTCCCCAAAAAGAAAAGTCCAGGACCTGATGGATTTTCTGCTGAATTTTATCAGACCTTTAAAGAAGAACTGATACCAACACTCCTTAAACTGTTCCACAAAATAGAAAGGGAAGGAAAACTGCCTAACACATTTTATGAAGCCAGTGTTACACTTATCCCAAAACCAGGCAAAGACACCTCCAAAAAGGAGAACTATAGGCCAATCTCCTTAATGAACATTGACGCAAAAATCCTCAACAAAATAATGGCAAACGGAATTCAACAACACATCAAAAAGATTATTCACCACGACCGAGTAGGCTTCATCCCAGGGATGCGGGGGTGGTTCAACATACAAAAATCAATAAATGTAACAAACCACATTAACAGAAGCAAAGACAAAAACCACTTGATCATCTCAATAGATGCAGAAAAGCCTTTGATAAAATCCAACACCATTTCATGTTAAAAGCTCTAAGAAAACTAGGAATAGAAGGAAAGTACCTCAACATTATAAAAGCTCTATATGACAAACCTACAGCCAGCATTATACTTAATGGAGAAAAACTGAAATCATTCCCTCTAAAATGAGGAACCAGACAAGGATGCCCACTATCTCCACTCCTATTCAACATAGTACTGGAATTCCTAGCCAGAGCAATTAGGCAAGAAGAAGGAATAAAAGGAATACAAATAGGTAAAGAAACTGTCAAAATATCCCTATTTGCAGACGACATGATCCTATACCTTAAAGACCCAAAACACTCTACTCAGAAGCTTCTAGACATCATCAATAGGTATAGCAAGGTAGCAGGATATAAAATCAACATAGAAAAATCATTAGCATTTCTATACACTAATAATGAACAAACTGAAAAAGAATACATGAAAATAATTCCATTTACAATAGCCTCAAAAAAATCAAATACCTAGGTGTAAGCCTAACAAAAGATGTGAAAGACCTCTACAAGGAAAACTATACACTTCTGAAGAAAGAGATTGAGGAAGACTATAGAAAGTGGAGAGATCTCCCATGCTCATGGATTGGTAGAATCAACATAGTAAAAATATCGATACTCCCAAAAGTAATCTACATGTTTAATGCAATTCCCATCAAAATTCCAATGACATTCATTAAAGAGATTGAAAAATCTACCGTGAAATTTATATGGAAACACAGGAAGCCACGAATAGCCAAGACAATACTCAGTCAAAAGAACAATGCAGGAGGTATCACAATACCTGACTTCAAACTATATTACAAAGCAATAGCAATAAAAACAGCATGGTACTGGCACAAAAACAGACATGAAGACCAGTGGAACAGAATAGAGGACCCAGATAGGAAGCCACACAACTATAACCAACTTGTCTTTGACAAAGGAGCTAAAAATATACGATGGAAAAATAGCAGCCTCTTCAACAAAAACTGCTGGGAAAACTGGTTAGCAGTCTGCAAAAAACTGAAACTAGATCCATGTATATCACCCTATACCAATATTAACTCAAAATGGATCAAGGATCTAAATATCAGACCACAAACTCTAAAGTTGATACAGGAAAGAGTAGGAAATACTCAGGAGTTAGTAGGCATAGGTAAGAACTTACTCAACGAAACCCCAGCAGCACAGCAACTAAGACATAGCATAGATAAATGAGACCTCATAAAACTAAAAAGCTTCTGTTCATCAAAAGAAATGGTCTCTAAACTGAAGAGAACACCCACAGAGTGGGAGAAAATATTTGCCAGCTACACATCAGACAAAGGACTGATAACCAGAATATATAGGGAACTTAAAAAAATAAATTCTCCCAAAACTAATGAACCAATAAAGAAATGGGCAAGTGAACTAAACAGAACTTTCTCAAAAGAAGAAATTCAAATGGCCAAAAAACACTTGAAAAAATGCTCACCATCTGTAGAAATAAAGGAAATGCAAATTAAAACCACGCTAAGATTTCACCTCACCCCTGTTAGAATAGCCATCATCAGCAACACCACCAACAACAGGTGTTGGCGAGGATGCGGGGAAAAAGGAACCCTCTTACACTGTTGGTGGGAATGTAAACTAGTACAACCACTCTGGAAAAAAATTTGGAGGCTACTTAAAAAGCTAGACATTGATCTACCATTTGATCCAGCAATACCACTCTTGGGGATATACCCAAAAGACTGTGACACAGGTTACTCCAGAGGCACCTGCACACCCATGTTTATTGCAGCACTATTCACAATAGCCAAGTTATGGAAACAGCCAAGATGCCCCACCACTGACGAATGGATTAAGAAAATGTGGTATCTATACACAATGGAATTTTATGCAGCCATAAAGAAGAACAAAATTTTATCATTCGCTGGTAAATGGATGGAATTGGAGAACATCATTCTGAGTGAGGTTAGCCTGGCCCAAAAGACCAAAAATCGTATGTTCTCCCTCATATGCAGACATTAGATCAAGGGCAAACACAACAATGGGATTGAACTTTGAGCACATGATAAAAGTGAGAGCACACAAGGGAGTGGTGAGGATAGGTAAGACATCTAAAAAATTAGCTAGCATTTGTTGCCCTTAACGCAGAGAAACTAATGCAGATACCTTAAAAGCAACTGAGGCCAATAGGAAAAGGGGAACAGGTACTAGAGAAAAGGTTAGATCAAAAAGAATTAACCTAGAAGGTAACACCCACACACAGGAAATCAATGTGAGTCAATGCCCTGTATAGCTATCCTTATCTCAACCAGCAAAAACCCTTGTTCCTTCCTATTATTGCTTATACTCTCTCTACAACAAAATTAGAAATAAGGGCAAAATAGTTTCTGCTGGGTATTGTGAGGGGGAGAGGGAGGGGGCGGAGTGTGTGGTAAGGGAGGGGGTGGGGGCAGGGGGGAGAAATGACCCAAGCCTTGTATGCACATATGAATAATTAAATTAAAAAAAAAAGAAAGCTACTAGGTTTTGTATGTTAATTATGTATCTTGCTACTTTGCAAATGTGTTTATCACATCTAAGAGTTTTTGTTGTAGTCTTCTGGATTTTTTTAGTAGAAGATGATATCATCTGTAATTAATGGTAATTTGGATTCTTCCTTTCATATTTGTGTCCGTTTTGTTTCTTTCTCCTGTCTTGTTGATCTGGCAAAGACTCATTTTCTTCCTATTTAGTATTACATTGGCTGTAGGTTTGTCATATGTGACCTTTATTATGTTGAGGTAGATCCTTCTATTCCTAGTTTCTTCCAAGATTTTATTATGAATGAATGATAAATTTTGTCCAAGCTTTTTCTGAATTTATTGAGGTGATAATTTTACTTTTGCCCTTTGATTCTATTTATGTGGTATATTATATTTATTATATTCCACATGTTGAACCATCCTTGAATCCCAGCAATGAAACCAAATTGATCATGGTGTATGATCATTTTAATATGCTCCTGAATTCTGTTTGCAGACATTTCATTTAATATTTTTGGATCTATGTTCATCAAAGAAATTGGTTTAAAATTGTTCAAACTACATTGTATACATATAGAGAATTATCACAATGAAATCCCCTGATGTTATTAATGTATGTTAATTCAAAATAAACTTAAAAAGGAACTACCTATAGTTTTCTTTTTAAAGGGTTTTGATAATTATCTGATTTAAAATAACTTTCTTTTTGTGATGCAATTATTTTTTGAATTTTTAAAATATTTTATTATTGTTGTACTGGGGATATATTATGACATTTACAAAATTTTTTCCTATATATCATAGTTGAATTCACTGCCCCCATCATTCTCATTTATGTCCCTCCTCCCATTCCAGGGACAGTTTCAACTGGTCCTATTTTTTTCCATTTACATATATATAGTTTTCTTTTCTTGTTGTATACATCTCTGGCTTTTGTGTCAGGGTAACACTGGCTAGATAATATTAAAATTTAAATTATTTCAATTTTATGAAATAATTTGAGTTGCAGCAACAGTGTTTTTCTTTACAGGTCTGGTAAAAATTCAGCAATGAGTCCATTTGTTCTTTGTTTGCAGATTTTTATTATTGCTTCAATTTTGCTGCTCAGTGGGAGCAGAGAGGGAAAGGGTGAATGCAGGCAAACATGGAGATGTACTTTTTATTCATGCATGAAAATAGAATAATGAACCCTGTTGAGATTGTTCTAAGAATTGGGACATGGGAATGAGGGAGAATGACAGAGAGAGTGAATCTAATTAAGATATTCTCTAAGTAAATGTTACTCACAGTATATCCTCCCTATACAACTATTATGTTCTAATGAAAAATGAAAGAAAAGAAGAAAGGAATAAAATGGAGAAAACTTTTGCCAACTCTTCATCCAATAAATGACTAGTATCTACGGAATAAAAAGAGCTCAAAAATCAAACAGCAAAAGAGCAAACACACTAATTAATGAATAGGCTAATGATACAAATAGACAATTCTCAGATGAAGGAATAGAAGTGACTAATAAACACATGAAGAAATGCTCAGTCTCCTTAGCCATAAAGGAAATGCAAACAAAACTACACTGAGAGTCCATCTCACCCCAGCCAGAATGACTCTAAGCAAGACTTCTCTGTGAAATAAAGATATATTTTCATCTAATACACATACACACACACAGAGAGACATATATTGAATAGATTGTACTTTGTTTTACTTTTTTCTAATGTAAAGGGTTTAAATTTTTATTTATAGAAATCAATTTTGTCAGCAGATTTCTGAGAAAGAAGAATAAGAAGCGGGAATGTGAAATCCTAGAGGTATTAAAAAGTATATAGTTTATAAAGACTGTAGTGTGGAAGAGTGCAATGGTGCATTCAATAGAACAGAATAGAAAACCTAAAAATGAGAATGTATCTAAGAATTTAAGATGAAGTGGAATTTTACACATTTAATTTTTAAGTTTTTAAGTTATATTTTTGATAGGTGAATAAACACTATCTTTTTAAAAAAATTGACAATGGAAAAATATCAGAAAATAGTTTATAAAGAGTAATGGACTGAAGTGGCTCTGTTTTTCTGAGAAGCAGGTATGGCAGTCTCACTCAAGCCAAATGGTGCTGTGGGCTTTTGTAGCAAAAGTCTCCAGCATATAAAAGTTTAACCAGGTTTTTTGTTTTAATATATTTTTCCTTAAAAAAACTTTCTGTTGTCTAGTTTTAGAAAGTAAAAGATTAAGTTGGATGCTGGTGTAGGTGGGCCTACAAATTTCAGAAACTTGGGAGGCTGAGATTGGGAGAATCACAATTTGAGACCAGTCAGAGAAAAATATTCCTGAGATCCCCCATCTCAATAGAAAAACAGCTGGGTATGGTGGCATGTGCCTGTCATCCCAGTTACAGTGAGAAGCATACAAATAGGAGGATCAAGATCCAGGCCAGCCTAGACAAAAAGCCACACTCTCTGTCTAACATAACCAGAACAAAAAGTATGTACAAATGGTAACATGCCTGACTCGCAGGTAAGTACCAAAATAATGAGCTTTCTGCTCCCATATTTGTTTGTTGGTTCTATTAGTCAATGCAGGTGGAGGGAAGAAGTAAGAAAATAATCATTTAGAAACAACCAGAATATTCATTTGTCTCAAGCAAAAATCTTCACTAAAATTTTGTGAAATTTGTAGGAATACCCAGTTATATACAAAGTTCCAAAGCATCTTTATATAAGGTATTTATGAAATCCAAAGGGTAAATAGTGACTTTACCTTGTGCAAACCTAAAGTTACTCTTTAACCAAATAGTCAATATTAACATTAGTTAGTAATGGAACCAAGTTTTCCTCTGAACTTCCTACTGACTATATGACCGAGGTCCCCAGCTATATGCTAGTACTTGGCTAGACAGTGTTTGCTGTGACTATAGGCTCTTCACAGCTTTGGCCAAGAGTGCTTTCTCAACATGGATGCTCATTTCATCACAAAAAGAGGGTCTCTCAATGTAGGAGAAATATACTGCATTGGAAATATCTCAGAATTATGTGTGTGACATTTTGCTCTGAAGTAACAACCTGTATCCAATAGTGAGCAAACATTATATGAACCCAAACTGAAGAAAAATCTATGAAATAACTGATCTAAATGATTCAACAACATACACGACAATCCAAAAAGACTCTAGAACTATCCCAGATTGAAGGAGACTAAAGACACAGGACAACTGCACAAAATGAACCATGGGGTTGTGAAAAACCATCATCTTAGGTTTTATTTGGTTATAAATGACATTATTGAGACAACTAGCAAGATCTAAGTTTGTAGATTATACATATATGTTGAACCATTTTTATATTCATTACTTTTTATAATTATACTATAACCATGTAAGATAATTTCTTCTTTTTAAGGAAATCCAAGAATTTAGGAATAGTCTTTATGTCTCAAATGGTTCAAAAAACTTTTGTTTATACTTATATTTGTTTCTATCTAGTAAAAGAGGAAAAGGCATAAGAAAATGTGATAAAATACAGGGAATTATATCCAAGAATATTTCATACCATTCTTCACAATTTTCTGTAAAAGTCTGAAATTGTCAAACTAGAACATTCACAAAGAATGTTGTGAATTATTAGGGCTATTAATATAGCTTAGTAGTGGAGTTCTTTCCTAGAATGCATAAGACACTCAGGTTGATCCACAGTACACACAGCATAATAAATAGCTATTAACAAATTAAAAGCTGAGGGTATATTTCAATGGTAGAACTCTTGATTAACATCTGCAAGACCCTGTGCCCTATCTCCAACACCACCAAAAATTATAACCTACTAAATAAAATCAACCACGAATCCATAAAATACAAGGCCATGGAGCTCAAAGAAAGGCCAAGGGATGTTACAGATTGAAAGATCCCCCAAAATACACCAACTAGTACAATCTCTGGATCTGAATGGCATCTACCTGCTGGGGACATTATAGGTAAGTATAAAGACTTGAAAAATAGGATGATTAAATGACTGCATGCACTGGTATTAACTTTCTCATTAAGAGGATCACACTGTAAAAGTTAAGTAGAATGCTTTGCCTTGTAAGAAATACACATTAAAGTAACCAGGAATGAGGGCATGCATCAGCAAATTTCTCACAAATGGTTCAAAGGAGAAAAGTTCGTATAGCTTGGAACCTTTGTGTAATATTAAGACTGTTTCCACAAAGTTAATCGAAGGTGAATAAACAAGTCAAGAAAGTTACAAATCCTTGGAAAAATGTTTTGTTCCATAGGGAAAAAGCTCTAAATCAGTACTCAAAATTTAAAATCAAAACTCCATAAGAATGATAACACTATAAAGATTATAATATATTAAAAGGTTGACAATGGCTACAGTACCAGTATAAAAAATGATGTCAGAAATCTTTAGGTTCATATCTAGTGAAGAGAACTGGAAAATACAAAGAAGTCTTCAGTCAACTGATAATTTCATCAAAGCATTAATGACAGCTTGGTTGTTTAGGTTCTATATAAACATCTGAATATTTGGGCATTAGAGTGCATAAAAATCCATAATACTGGTTTTCCCTGGCAGAATCCATGCACAAGTTAGTTATTTACACCAAGTAAAAGTTCAAAATATATGATTTTCATTGTGCATTGATGATACAAATTCTTCTTCAATAAAGTTTTAATATCATATATTAACGGAAAAAATTTTAATGTTATATGTTAACAGTATAATAAATACAATGCTATCTTCCAGAAAATATTTTTTCTCTAAAATCTCTACAAATTCTTGCCACATTCCCTAAGGCAGATCTTCATAGGAATATTTAGTTGATCCTGAGGGAGATGACTCAAAGGACCAAGAATCAATTTCAACAGCAACTAGAAAGAGAAAATATGAATTACATAGGTTGTCTCAAAGACCTCAGTTACCTAATATGAGATAGTATTGAGCATTTTATTATTATCAATAAAAATGAAAATATTGTATGTATCACTTCAATACAATATAGGGTTTAATATAATCTGACCATTGTTCTATACAGAACTCATTATCATTGTGGCCAAGTACCAAAGCTTCTAGTTTTCACTATGCTCTGGAAAGCACTGGAAGGACAAGATGAATATGTTTCAGTTCATTACTCAAAACTCATATATTACAACCTTGCCTCTCAAAGTGATGAACAATGTCTATACAGAGTCATAGATTCTATGATAGGTCTAAAGGGCATTACTGGAACCCACAGAAGGGACCTATGAGACTGTGTTGTGTCATAATGTAGACTCTTTCTTGGCGGTGATAACTTGATAGTGAGGAATAAGCAGAAAGTATACTACGAATAGGGAAGCAGTGTATACAAACAGCTAGGGGTGAGCAGGGACTCTTGGGGAATTATAAGTAGTCAGGATTCACTAGAAATTAGAGCAAGGGGACAGAGGCAAGACATCAGGATGAATAACTTGAGAACAATCAAATTGATTTTGTATTTTTAGTACATGTTAAGGAATTGGGAAGTTTTCTGAGAGCAGAAGGTAAACTAATGAAAAAATAAAGGACAGGAAATTGAAAATAGCAGTTGAAATGACACTTTATGATTATAATTGTTTGACTATTACTAGATGTCTCTGGGGTTGTTTGACATAAACTTGAGAATGTTATGATGCCTTTGTTTTCCAATGATAGTTTCAATGTGTAGACTGACAGTTTCATAAGAATAGCAGAAGTGAAGAATAAAAGATATATGTAATCTTTTTGAGACTTTTACAAGCTATGGAACATGAGCAAATGAGGAATGAATAGGTTCTTTAGGAACATCTATGTTTTATATCTTTCATTTGATCTTTGTATGGAAATGAACTTAATATAAACTCCATTAACCAAAAATGTTCCCATTTGCCATATATATTTTACTTCATAAATCAATTAATCTAAATTTAACTCATAAATTTTGACAACATACCTTCTTCTATCTCTTTATATATGTGTTTTACCAACTTCCTCTGTCTCTGAAATAAATCAAACATTATTTATAATGGTTAAATTAAACAAGATATATTATCATGAAAATGACAGTTCGCTTAGAAAATGTGGCCTTTAAATAAAATTTTAGACTAGCATTAACTTGAGGATTACTTCAAAAAACAAATAAATAAAAAACAAGCCCAGTATGAGGGCAAGCACCTGTATTCCAGAAAATCAGGAAGCAAAGGTTCGAGGTTCATAGTCTAAGGCTGGCCTATTCACATGTGCAAAACCCTAATTAACAACAGCAAAGCAAAAAGAAGAGTCAAGAGTGGTAGAACCCTTGCTTAGAAAGCATGAAGCCTTGAGCTCAATCTCCAGTACCACAGAGAAAAAGGAAACGAAAATTGAACATATGTTCTATTCCATTATTTTAAATATAGAATCTAAAAATACAAAAATTAAGGAACTTATATTGTCATAACATCATGTGAAAAGTATACTAGCAAAAGATTTCAGTTTTTTTGTGGTACTGGGGCTTAAAGCCAGGACTTCACGCATACTAGGCAGGCACTCTACCACTTGAATCACTCTTCCAGCCCTAAAACTAGTTGATATGTCAATGGTGTGAAAACAACCATCTTAAAGGTATTTCAGAACAAATAGTTCAGTAACTGAATTTGAGAGATGCCAATTTCAGCCATCATTTGTTGAGGTTTTTTTCTGTTTCTCTCTTGTTCTCTCTTTTAGTGGTACTGGTGATTGAAATCAGAGCCTCACACTTGCCAGACAGGTTCTCTACTGTTTGAGCCATTTTGCTAATAAAAGATTTAAAATATCATGTTAGCTATCTAGATCATGACTGCACTAAGTTTATTAGTATGGAGACAAATATTTCAGAAAGTTTACTTGAAAGAAGAATAAATATAGGTATAGCTAGTTTTTTAACCTAAGTTTCTTTGATTCATGGCTTTCATGAATTGTAAATCAGGAAAACAGTTGACAACTTTTTTATGTCTTTTGAGAAATAAAGACTAATTTGTGAAACATTTGGCTATAGTCACAAAATTAATTACAAAATGTGTGAAAATATTTCAAAGTAGTGCAAGTGTATCCGCATCTGAAGTACTGCCACTTAAATCTCTTCCTCATGTGCCAAACAGGGTCTCACATAATAATTTGAACATACTAAATACATTATGGTTATGGTGACCATATTATTTCAAATGCCTTGATAAATTAGATGGAAAATAAGATTTTTTCACTGAGAGTTTTGCCAATATTTTGTGAGACTCTTTTCCATAACATTTCTGTGACAATAGTAATATAAGCAAGTGCTATAAAACTAACAACTCAATAATAGAAAAAGGGTGACAGATTATTGAGAGAATCCTATGTTACTTTTAATAAAAGCTCTATAAAGTATATTCACATTTGAAATAAGATTTGAATAAAGGAATTACAAATGCAACATTATTATATTTTCTCAAAAGCTCTCCTCCCACATACTTGCTATAGATACCAGATTTTAATGTGCTTATAGTCTATCCACAAATATTTTCAAAATAAATTAATTCTGCTTTGATAAAAATGAAATAACCTACTCAAAATATTGTTTACTTTTATACATAAGCAATCCTTTCATTCTTATATTTTTGTTTTTCTTTTCCTTTTTCTTTATTTTGTACTGGGTTAAAAATCCGGGACCTTGTCCATGCTAAGTAAGTGCTTTCCCACTGATCTACAACTCCAACCCTGTATGAAGAAAGCATTAACTCTCTAGACAGAGAGTACATGTGATATAACAAATTGAGGTCAGTTTTTCTTAATTCTTAAAGTGCTCTGGCAAATTGAGGTCATTGCTTCCCTAATTCTTCAATAACACTTAGCCGAAATAGTCATTTTTATTCCAGCCATTGAATGTCTTCTCCTTCTATAAATTTTCTTCCAGCCTTTCACTGACCCAAAAATACTTTAGAACTTACATCACAGCATGGGCTAATCCTTACGAGAAAGACATAGCAAGAAAGAGATGGCAGGTCAGAGAGAAAGAGGAAAGATGTGAAAATGTGACAGAATGGCTTCTCTGGAAATACACTTCGAAAAGCGTACTTAAAGTTGCTGAGAACTGAAGACTCCACTTTGCCCTGGCTGGTGGGAGACTGGTAGTTTAGCTTACAGATAAAATATGAAATGACATTTTAAAAGAACCATTCACAGAATTCTTACTTTTTCATTAAACCTCACGTAAACAGAATCAAGGATGAAAACCACATGATGGTCTCAACTGATACATAAAAAACCTTTGGCAAAATTAGACATCTTTTCTGGATAAAGATTCTCAAGAATCTAGGAATAAAAGAAACATACCTCAACATAATAAAGGCTACATATGACAAACATACAGCTAATATCTTATTAAATGTGGAAAAACTGAAATCTTTTCCTCAAAAGTCAGAAATCAGACAAGAATGTCCACTCTCCCAACACTTATTCAACATATTACTGGAATTCCTATTCAGAGCAATAGGCAAAAGATAGAAATAAAGGGACTTAAGTAGGGAAGGAAGAAGTCAAATTATCCCTATTTATAGATAATATGACCCTATACTTAAAAAAAATACCCTAAGGAGCTCACCAAAAAAACCCACCTAGATCAGATAAATACTTTGAACAACTTAGCAGGATAAAAAGATCAACATACAAAATTCAGTAGCTTTTCTATGTACCTGCAATGAACAGGCTGAGAAATAAATCAGGAAAGCAACAGCATTCAAAAATACCTAGAAATAAACTTAACTATAAAGAGAAACACTTGCATAATTAAAACTATAAAACTTTGAGGAAAGAAATTAAAGAAGACATCAACAGATGGAGAGACTCACCATGCTCATGGAGCAGTAGAAATAATACTGTGAAAATTACTACTGGAAGTAATATGTGTATTCAATGCAATGCCAACCAAAATCCTAATGTCATTATTCACAGAAATAGAAAAATCAATCCTAAAATTCATATGGAATTATAAAAGACTCCAAACAGCCAAAGTAACCCTGAGCAAAAGGATCAACACTAGACGTATAACAATACCAGACTTAAAATTATACTACAGAGCTACAGTAAGAAAAAACAGCATATTACTGGCACAAAAATAGACATGCAGATAAATGAAATATAAGTCCCATAAATAAACTCACAAAGGTATAACCAACTGATTTCTGACAAAAGTGTAAAAAATATAGATTTGAAGAAAAGAAACCTCTTCAACAAATAGTGCTAGGAATTACTTATCTCTATGTAGAAGACATAAATAGGCCCCTATTTTTAAACCATTACAAAAATCAATTAAAATGGATCAAAGATCTTAATGTAAGACCTAAAACTTTGAAAGTACTAGAGGAAAACACAGGGCAAACACTTGATGATCCAGGCATAAATAATTATTTTCTGAATTGGACTCCAGAAGTTCTGAAAATAAGAGCAAGAATTGACAATGGGATTGTAACAAATTAACAGGCTTCCACAGTTCAAAGAAAACAATTAACAGAATAAAGACAACCACAGAATGGGAGAAAACCTTTCCCAACAATTCATTGGATAAAGCATTAATATCCAGAATATATGAAGAGTTCAAAAAATTCAAAACTAAAAGAATAAATAATACAATTATAATTAGGCACATGAAATAGATAGTCCTGAAAAGAAGATGTACAAATGGCTAATAAATATATGAAGCTATTCAGCACCTTAGCCATAAAAGAAATGCAAATCAAAACAGTATCAAGATTTTATGTCACCCCTGTCAGAATGATGATCATCAACAAAAATACCCCCTCCAAAAAAAAACCCCACAACAAATGCTGGAGAAGAAGTGGGAAGAAAAGAAATCCTTATATACTACTGGAGGGAAATAAAACTAGTACAACCACTATAGAACCAAGTATGGAAGTTCCCGACAAAGCTGAAAATAGAACCTCCTAATCACCCTGTTATGCCACTCTTCAGTGTATATCCAAAGAGAGTAAATCAACATATAAGAGAGATCTTCTTTACCCCTGCTAATCACAACACTGTTCATAATAGCCAGACTGTTAAGATGGCCTAAGTGCCCAACAACCAATGTATGTTTAAAGAAAATGTGGCATATATATAGAATGCAGTATTACTCAGCCATAAAGAACAAAATCGTATCATTTACAGGCAAATGGATGGAACTGGAGATAGTCATATGGAAAAAATAAGAAACATTCAAGAAGGCAAATATTGCATGTTTTTACTCATATTCAGATCCTAGGTCTAAAGTCATAATAAAATAATAATGGGACACACATGTAAATAGGGGTCAGTTTGGCAAGATTAAGTCAGGGAGAGGCAAAAGAGGGTACTGGAGGTAAAGAGGATCTAAGTACATTGCACAAACGCACACATACACATACATATATGAAAACGGCATAATAGCACAAAGAAAGCCACAAAATACCGTTTGAAAAGGAGGAAAGGAGAGTTAAAGGAATATACTAGTGGGTGTGAATTGGTCAAGGTATACTGTTTGCATCTATGAAATTTTTACAATAAAACACCCTTGTACTAGGTATCCTAATTTTAAAAACTCAAATATTTGATGAAAGTAACTATGTTGGAAGTATCACAATACCTGATATCAAACTATGTGGCAGAGCCGTAGTAACAAAAAAGCACAGTACTGGCACAAAAATGATGTCTAGAACAGTGGTATAGAAGACATCTAAATAAGCACCTGTCACTACACGTATCTTTTTCTCATCAAAGGTACCAAAAACATATACTGCAACAAACTTATATGTAGAAGACTAAAACTAGATCCTTGTCATTAACACTGAACAAAAAATCAAATTGATAGAAGGACTTGGAAATTACTAGGGGAAAATGGGAAACTGATGAATATGTAGGCACAGATAATGAATATCTGAGTAGCTGAATATATCAGTAGCTCAGGAAATAACAGCAAATATAGACCATGGGATTGTATCAAATTAAAAAGCTTTTATACATCTAAGAAATATTTAACAACACACTATCTCTGTGAATAGACAACCCATAGAATGGGAAAAAGAGTTCATTTGCTTTTTTTCTTTCTCCTTTATTATTGTACTGGGTGGGAGTACATTGTGGCATTTACAAAGGTTCTTACAATGTATCACATACATCATACTTGAATAAACCCACTCCACTGCTCTCCTTTATCTCCCTTCCCCCATTCCTGGAACAATTTCAAATGGTATAATTTTGCGTTTACATGCATATGTACACATCTTTTCACTGTATTCACCCTCCTACCTCCTTTACCCACTATCTTCCCCCTCCCATCAGTGCTAATACCTCCCCCCGCTCCCACGCAGGACTTGTTCCTGCTCTCTGATTTTGTACAGGAAAAAAAGAAAAAAAGAAAAGCATAACATTTTTGATTGCTTGAGATAAAGATGGCTACACAGAGAGTTCCCTTGTGATATTTCCATGCATATATGCATTGTAATCCCAAATGGTTCATCTCCTCTAATCCTCTTCACTCCACCCTAGTCCCCTTCCCATGGAAGCCCAAGCCAGTTTGACTTCTATATTCATTTCCGTACAGAAACCACATCAATCACATTTAAGTTCTTAGTTCCCTCCCCTAGCCCTATCCCTCCTGTGCATGACCACTCCTTAGTGTGACCAGTGTCCCATAATATTGCTTCATTTGTTTTATAACTATTATCTGAATACATGAGAGAACATGCTGCTTTTTGGCCTTCTGAACCTGGCTAACTTCACTTACGGTGATGTTATACAGTTCCACCCATTTACCTGTAAATGACAAAATTTCATTCTTCTTTGTAGCTGAATAAAATTCAATTGTGTATAAATACCACATTTTCTTAATCCATTAATCAGTAGTGGGCATCTTGTCTGTTTCCATAGCTTAGTTATTGTGAATAGTGCTACAGTAAACATAGGTGTGCATGTCCATTTGTAAGCTGATGCATATTCCTTCAGGTATATTCCTAGAAGTGTTATTGCTGGATGGTATGGCAGGTCTATTTTTAGTTTTTAAGGATCTTCCATACTGTTTTCTATAGTGGTTGTACTAGCTTACATTCCCAGCAGCACTATGTGAGGGTTGCTTTTTCCCTGCATCATCGCCAGCATTTGTTGTTGTTTGTGTTCTTGATGGTAGCCATTGTAACAAGCGTGAGACGGAAATTTAATGTGGTTTTGATTTAATGTGGGCAGGATGGAAAGCATTTTTTTCGTGTGTTTTTTTTTAGCCATTTGGACTTCTTTCTTTGAAAAAGCTCTGTTCAGTTCATTTGCCAATTTCTTCATTGGGTCATTGATTTTTTGGAAGTTTAGTTTTTTGAGCTTCCTGTATATTCTGGTTATCAGTCCCTTGTCAGATAAATAGCTGACAAAGATTTTTATCCCGTTCTATGGGAAGCCTCTTCAATTTAGAAACCATTCCTTTGGTTGTATAGAAGCTCTTTAGTTTCATGTAACCCCATTTTTCGACACTTTCTCTTAGTTTATGAGCCAATTGATTTCTACAGAGGAGGTCTTTGCCTATGCCTATTAATTTCAGTGTATTCCCTGCTCTTACCAGTACTATCTTCAAGATTTTAGGTCTTACATTAAGTTCCTTAATCCACTTCGAGTTGATACTTGAATAGGGTGATAAACATGGATCTAGTTTCAGTTTTCAGTAGGAAGATCCCAGCAACATTTATTAAAGAGGCTGTCTTTTCTCCATTGTATGTTTTTGGTGATTTTGTCAAAAATTAGGTGGTTGTGGCTACATGGACTCATATCCAGGTCTTCTGTTCCATTCTACTGATATTCATATCTGTTTTTTATAACATACCATGCTGTTTTTATTTCTGAGGCTCTGTAGTATAGTTTGAGCTTGGGTGTTGTGATATCTCCATGGTGCTCTTTTTGCTCAGTATTGCCTTGCTTATTCATGGTTTTTTGTGCTTCCCAATAAACTTTTAGGTTTATTTTTCAATCTTTGTGATGGATATAATTGTAATTTTGATGGGAATTGCATTGAACATGTAAATTGCTTTTGGTAATATAGCCAGTTTTACTGTATTGATTCTACCAATTCATAAGCATGGGAGATCTATCCATTTTCTGTTGTCTTTGATTTCTTTCTTCAATGGCTTGTAGTTTTCCTTGTAGAAGTCATTCACAACCTCTGTGAAGTTTATTTCTATGTATTTTATTTTATCTGAGACTATTGAAAATGGAGTTGTTTTCTGTATTCATTCTCATTCTGTTCATTGTTGGTGTACAGAAATGCTATTGATTTTTGTAACTTGATTTTGTATCCTGCAAATTTGTTATAGTGTCTAGTTTTTTAGTAGAGTTTTTTGGGTCTTTTAGGTATAAGATCATGTCATCTGCAAAAAGGAATGCTTGACTTTTTCTTACCTGTTTGTATTCCTTTTATTTCTTCATCCTATCATATTGCTTTTATTATATTGAGGTACATTCCTTCTATTCCTAACTTATAAGAGCTTTTATCATGAAAGGATGAAAATTTTATCAAAGGCTTTTTCTGCAACTATTTAGAAGATCAAGTCGGTTTTATCTTTGCTTCTGTTAATATGCTGTATTACATTTAATGATTTACATATGTTGAATAACCCCCTGAATCCCTGGGATGAAGCTGACTTGGTCATGATGTATGACATTTCTGATATGCTGTTGAATTCAGTATGCCATTATTTTATTGAGGATTTTTGCATCCATGCTCATTACAGAATTGGCCTGTAATTCTTTTTGTTGTTGTGTCCTTGTCCAATATTTGGATGAGTGTAACACTGCTTTCATAGAATAAGTTTGGCAGTGCTCCTTCCCTTTCTATTTTGTGGAAATATTTAAGGAGGGTTGATAATAATTCTTCTTTAAGAGTCTTGTAGACCTCTGCAGAGAATTTAGCAGGTCCTGGACTTTTCTTTTTTGAGAGACTCTTTCTTTCTGCTTCCATTTCATTGTATGTTATAGATAGGTTTAGGTGAGTAATATCCTCTTGGTTTAATTTTGGAGGGTCATATGTACCTAGAAATTTGTTTGTTTATTTAGGATTTTCTAATTTATTTAAATACGAGTTTTCTCCCTCTTTTTATTTTTGATATTATTATTTGGGGTCTTTTCCTTCCTCATTTTAGTCAGATTTTCCAATCTTGTTTATTTTTTCAAAGAATCAGCTTTTTGTTTTGTTGATTCTTTTTATGGTTGTTTTGGTCTCTATTTTGTTGCTTTTGGTCCCCCTTTTTTTTATTATGTCTCTCCTTCTGCTTCTTGGAATTTAGCTTGTTCTTGTTTTTCTAAGAGATTGAGATGCAGCATTAGGTCATTTATTTGAGATCTTTCTGTGTTTATAATATATGCACTCCTGACCATCAACTTTCCCCTTAAGACTCACTTTGCTGTATCCCCAACAAGTTCTGTTAAGGTGTGTTTTCATTTTCTTTAAATTCCTGAAACTTTTTGATTTTCTCCCTCATTTCTTCTATGACCCCACTGATCATTGAGCATGTTGTTCAACCTCCAATTGTTTGAGTATTTCTGCTCTTTCATTTGTTATTGAGTTGTAGTCTGTGGTCAGACAATATGCAGGGGTTATTTCAATTTTCTTATATTTGTTGTGCCCAAGGATATGGTCTATTTTGGCAAAAGTTCTAGGGCTGCTGAGAAGAATTTATATTGTATTGTTGCAGGATGGACTACTCTGTAGACATCTGTCAGGTCCATTAGATTCATGTTGTCTTTCAGTTCTAGAATTTCTTTGTTGCTTTTTGTCTACATGACATATCTACTGGTGATGGAGGAGTATTAAAGTCTCCCACTATCACTGTGTTGGGGTCTATCTATGATTTTAAGTCCATTACTGAATGTTTAATGAAGTTGGGTAAATATAAACTGGAAATTGTTATTCTTTCTTGATGAATTGTTCCTTTTTATAGTAGGAAGTGTACTCTTTGTCTCTTCTGGCTAATTTAGGTTTGCAATCTACTTTACCTAAGTGTTACCACTTCTGCCCACTTTGGGGAATCATTAGCTTGGTAAATCTTCTTCTAACTCTTCACCCTAAGATGGTGTTTGTTTCTGACAATAAGGTGGCTTTTTCGTAAACAACAGATTGTTGGGTCTTCCTTTTTAATCCAGTTTTTAAATTGGTGTCTTTTTATGGGAGAGTTGAGTCCATTAACATTCGGTGTTACTATTCAGAAGTATGTGGTGATTCCTGCCATTTAGTTGTTTTTGTTGTTTAAGGGTTTATGTGTGTGCAGCCAATTCTATGCTACTCTCATCTGCTCTTCTCCTGAGGTTTAATATTGCGCGTGCTTTTGTTATTATGCTTGTTTTCATGTTCTATGTGTAGGAGTCCTCTCAGAATCGTCTGTAATAGTAGCTTGGTGATCATGTATTGTTTTAATTCAGCTTTTTATGGAAGACTTTTATTCCCTCACAAATTTTGAATGATAGCTTTGCTGGGTAGTATATCCTAGGACTGAAATTGTTTTCTTTCAGTGCTCAAAGTACCTCATTCCATGTCTTTCTTGTTTTTAATGTTTCTGTTGAGAAATATGTTATTTTGATGGGTTTACCTTTATTTTATTTTTCTTACAGTTTATTTGGAAGAACAAAAGATCATGAATAGCCAAAGCAATACAGAGCAAAAGAACAAACCTAGAGGTATCACAGTACATGACTTCAAACTATACTAAAGAATCATAGTAATAAAAACAGCATGGTATGTACACAGAAACTGATATGAAGACCTGTGGTAGCAGAATAGAAGACCCCCCCAAAAAAGAATAGAAGACCTAGATATAAATCCATGCAGCTATGCCATGATTTTTCATAAAGGTGCCAAAAACATACAATGGAGAAAAGACAGCCTCTTCAACAAACATTTCTAGTACTGGATATCTTCTAGCATAAAACTGAAACTACATCCATGTTTGTCACCCTTTCCATGTATCAACTCAAAGTGGATTAAGAACCTTAATTTAAGACCTATGCTTTGAAGCTGGTGCAGAAAAGAGCAGGGAATACACTAGAATTAATAAGCATAGGCAATGACTTCCTCAATATAACTTAAATGGCTCAGCAACTAAGAGAAGGGATTGACAAATAAGACTACATTGAATTAAAAAGCTTCTGAACAATAAAAGAAATGTTCTCTAAACTGAAGAGACTGCCCACAAAATGGGCAAAAATCTTTGCCAGCTACATCTCTGACTAGATATTGATAACCAGAGTATACAGGAATCTTAAAAAATTAAAGTTCCAAAACATCAATGACCCAATGAAGAGGTGGGCAAATGAACTGAACCACGCCTTTTCTAAGGAAGAAGTTCAAAGGACACAAGAATAAATGCTCCATATCTCTAACCATAAAGGAAATGCAGATCAAAATCACTTTAAGATTCCATGTTACTCCTGTTAGAATGGTTACCATCAAGAACACAAACAACAGCAAATGCTGGCAAAGATATAGGGATAAAGGAACCTTCATACACTGCTAGTGGGAATATAAATTAGTATAACCACTATGGAAAACAGTATTGAAGCTCTTCAAAAAAAGTCAAAATAGAACTGCCATATGATCTAACAATTCTACTCCTAAGCATATATCTGAAGGAATGTAAGTCAGGTTACAGCAAAAGCACCTGTACTCCCATGTTTATTGCAGTACTACAGAATAGCTAAGTGTGGAAACATCCAACACGCCCAACTACTAATGATTGAATTAAGAAAATTTGGTATTTATACACAATGGAATTTTATTCAGCCACAAAGAAGAATAAAATTGTCATTTCCGGGTAAATGGATGGAACTGGAGAACATCATATTAAGTGACATTAGCTAGGCTCAGAAGGCCAAAAGCCATATGTTTTCTCTCATATGTGGAATATAGACCTATAGAAATACAACAATATTATGAAAAACAGGTCATGCTAAGCATAGGTCATATACGAGATGGGAGGGTAAAAGAAGGAAGTTAGGAACCTGAGTATTGTTGATGTACTCTATACAGAATCAAGATAGAATTTTTAACAGTTTGAAACCACCATAAAAAGTGGAGAGAGCTTTTTCTCTCACTCCTTTGTTTTAGTGAGCTTTCTCTCACTCCTAATTATTACCGAACCCAATTGGGCCTAACTGGGGGGAACTGGAGATGCAGAAAGGACACAGGATAAACAGACAGACAGATATTGGGAGCCAGGTGTTTTGGGTGCTCAGGTGGAGACACAAAACCCTCATTGCTTCTTTTCTGTGTTATTCTCTTCATTTGCTCTGCTTCTTTCCTCTATCTTTATCCTTTAAGGGTTTACTCCTTTACAATTCTTTAAAACCTTGCTTCTAAACTCTTCTTGAAAACCTTTCTTTTAAAGTCTTCTTTTCTGTTCTTTAAAGTCTCTTTCCTTAGACTTTTCTGTCCCATGTTTTCTCTTAGCTGTTCTTTAGCATAATCTCTCTTAAAGTCTCTGTCCCTAGACCTGCACTGTCCCATGTTTTCCCTTTAGCTTTCATAAAGTCTCTGCCCTCTGACTTACTAGCAATTCCCCTTTAGCAATTCTCCTTTAGCAACTCTCCTTCAGCAATTCTTTTCCCTTCAGCAATCTTCCCTTCAACTCATTTTCCCCCTTCAGCAATCTTCCTCCAGCACTTTCCCTTCAGCAATTCATTTTCCCTTCCACAATCCTTTCCCCTTCTGCAATCCTTTTCCCCTCCAAAGGCCTCCCAAATCAAAAAGTCAAAGGCCCAATAGCCTAGAACAAAAGTCTCAAAGCAAAAGCCCAAAGCAAAAAGTTCCAAAGCAAAAAGCCTCAAAGCAAAATCCCAAAGCAAAAACAAAAGCCTCCTGTCCTCCTTCAGTGAGTCTTTTATATCAAGTGGCAAACAGGGTGGAGCAGAGGTTCTCAGGAAGGGGCATGACATTGTAACAGGAGAAACCTGTGTTCCTACTTCTCTGAACTTAAACAACTTAAGAGAAGCAACTGTTCTGCATTTTTCTCTTCTATGGTCGGGGCTGTGCCAATCTCGGCCTACAGATAAACATCTCAGGAAAAGCAGTTGAGTTGCACCTCACCTTGCTTATGCCCAGTTCTCATAGGCTTCTCAGAAATCCACTCTCCACAAAAAAAGGAGACTAAAGAAGAAAGAAGAGAAGTAGAGTAGATGAACCAAATCAGCTACAATACATATATACATAGAGGTATTACAAAGAAAGTCCCTGTGTAGCTCTCTTAAGCTAGCAAAAATGTCATTTGTTTTCTTTTTTTCTTATATAAAATCAGAGAACAGGAGGAGAGAACAGGTCCTTCCTGGGGGGTTGGTACCAGTGGAAGGGGGAAGGGTGTGGGGAAAGGGTGTAGGGGAGTGAATATAGTGCAAATACTATATACATATGTGTACAAATGGGAAAATGATATATGTTGAAACTATTCCAGGAATGGGGGTGGGGTTGAATAAAGAAAAATGGTGGAGAGGGTGAATGATATATTGTAATAACTTTTGTAAATGGAAAATTTACCCCACTCAGCACAATAAAAAAATAAATAAAATTAACCAAAATAAAAACAATAAAGAATATATTTATATTCATGAAAATGAAAAATTTTCTGACTTATAAGCAGAAATTACCTTGTAAGTATCATAAGTTTATCCAATTCATAAAATATATTCATCTGTGATTCCTTTAAATATAACCATACATATGTGGTTAAGTGTTTGGATATCATTTACACATTTATGATTAGGGTTGTCAACCTTGGTATTGTGCAGGAAAACTATTAAAGTGCTATTAAATACAGCCATGGTAAAAGCACTTGGAAAGTACACGTGTAGTTACAGGCTGATGTATTTATTTTTGAAAATCTACATGTAGCTTTAAATAAACTTAAAATATATCAATTTAGTTACATTCATTATATGTACTTAACAACTGAGTGTCTCTTGAAACTGAGAGCTCCAGTGACTTTTAAAAATTGTAAACTTTCTGTTTTCTTTCTTTATGAACACAGACTATTCTGATATTTACTTAATAGGCATACATCAATTTATCAATCAGGCATTTCAAGTATTTTTAAAAAAGAATTATATCAGGGATTAGAAACCCAAAAGAAAATACAATAATGTAACTAACCTTGAACAGATACTTCCGCACTTCTTTGCAAAAAGCCAATGCTTCTAAGCTGGAAATAGCCAAATCTGCCCTTGGAATGAGATGAGGATTGTATTCCAAACTGTTATTTTTATATGAAGCACAAGGATATTCTAGGATAGGCCTTGTACCATGAATGTCATGTAAAGATCTGTTCTGCTGATCCTTCAGTTGAGGTTTTGTATCATCCTCCTCTAGCGTCTCATTAGAACTGTGGAAATTGCAAAAGACAAACATTTAGTGTCTCATTGTTCTGTAAATGACTCCTAAATGATTTGTGCTTCATAAAAATACTATAAGAGGAAGCAGAATTCTAGATTAGGCTTCTTAAAGCTGAAAATATCCATTTCACTGCATGTGCATATTTTTAAATGTTATGTTCTGTCATTAAGTATATTCAATTTAAAATTAATCTATAAATACTTGTATTTTGTAGACCAATTAGGATTTTTAAACAGTCACATCTTGAAGACATTTTAAGTGTTTGCTTTCACTATCTGTACATTCTATCCATAACCTGGGGTAAATTAAGCATTAATACTCGGGAATAATTCAGAGCAATAATTTCTGATGGAACGATCACTGATCTAATGATCAGAAAGAACTAATCCAGCTCCTGAGACAATTAGTTTATTAAATCATTACCAAGGAATTAGAGGTGGGACCTGTCCTTTCTGTGCTACACACACCCCTCACACTGACTAAGGAGTAATTTTTTTACTTTGTCAAATGTTGTTCTCTTCATCCCTGTGTTCATCTTTCCCTGTCACAAATATGCCTTTGTGTAGAGTAGAACGCTCTACAGGGCAGTTTATTTTGAAGTACCCTTGAATGGTGACACCAAGGATCATAAACTAGAAAAATTAATTCCTCGATATGCCTGGAGGATCAATGTTAACTGTACTTGACCCTTTGTGTGTAAATTATTATCTTCCAAACAATAATTAAACTTAATATTTTTTGCTGAAGGGAAGGATGACAATTTTATAACAATATAACTGTCTTAATTAGAAAGTTTCAAAAATACTTAGTGCAAACAATGAAACAATTATAAAAAAAGAGAAGAAATATAAAGTGTATGGACTAATATTTTCAGTGCAGTTCATTTCCTAACGTTTTCTGAAATTTTATTTATAGTTAAAATTTTATATTTCTAGCTGCATTTCACTCTAGTCTAATTAACCTGATTCATTAATAATTATGTTTTAGAGAAAAATAAATGAGTGCAAATGTGTTCCTTGGTACTATGGTTTGACTTACTTGTTTTGCTTATTTGACAATGATTTTACAATTTTGCATTCTTGTACATACTGTTGATTATATGTTTCCACTTCTATTTTACTAGAATCTTCTTGAGTTTCTGTTCTAGCAAGTGCAGATTTTAGATCATTTTTTCTTAGTTCCACCTCATTTATTCTGGCATCATTGTCTCTTAACTGCTTTATGTATTCTTCACCTGCTAGCTGTTTCTAAAGCAAGTTAAAAAGAAATATTTAAAAATAATTATACTTGAAATAATTAATGTGTATCTGTTTATTTTGGATTTGAGTTACTGATTCACAGGGCAACATTAAATATTACCAAAGGATGTTACAGGATGTTACAGTTCAAATTTGAGTTATTTGAAGCTTGCATCAACAAATATCTCCTCAAATAAGACTCTGAAAATAAGACTCTAGTTAATGACTCATAAAAGACTTATGGATTCTGAAACCATAAGTCTTCTTCTGAGTTGTAAACCTTTTATGTTAATTTGAACTGCAGTCAAAGAAGTAAAGATTCTCAGTAAGGTTTGAAGACAGCTCCCACTGTAAATGTTTAGTTATCTAATATATTTATTTTCAAAATGAGTTAACTTATTTTATATTCATTTGTTTCTTTCCAAAAACAAGGGAACATCCCAAACAATAATAATAGAAAAAATTGGTTGGATTGCACTGGCACTGAGTTAGGATGAATGAATTTCTTTAGATAAAATAATTTCTCAAAGAGGTGGCTGCAGAATATATTTGCACACTCTTTGGCATCTCTCCTGAACATATTCTGATCTTAGTAACTGATTTCTGGAAAACAGAAAAGGCAGACATGCAGTATGACTTCTAAGGCTATTTTGGAAAATGTGATATAGCTTCTACATGAAGGTCGCTAGAGTACTTCATCCTTAGAACCAGCCACAATATTGTGTAGCAGCCTAAACCAAAAAATTAATCTCAGTGTAGTTTGTCCAGCTATTGTCACTACTGTAGAGTTTGTGGGTCACCTAAATCTTTAATTCTCTAAGTTAAAAACCCTCTTCAACTTCAAGGCATGTGAAATAATGACACTTTGCTTGATTCTAATCCTCAGCTTCAACCCCAGCTGATACTAAATAGAGAAGAAATGAGCTGGCCTCACCAATCATTCCATAAACTACAGAATAAAATTAATGTTGCTTTAAAATACTGAATTTTGAGGTGGCTAATTATGTATCAATAACTTGCACTGATACTGACAAAATGATAATAAATCCAGGGAGGAAAGGGAACTCTTGGTACATAGCCTCTGGAAGAAAAGTGATATAAGAGATAAGCTAAAAAAAAAAAAAGACTGTTTCATATAAATAAAGTAGGATCTACTGTGTTTTCCATTGGTATCCTCTCCATATGGCAAGCTACCAAACAATTTTAAAAGAAATGGCTTCTGACATAAAATCAAATCCAGGTGCTGTGGTTTAAAGATGGTCTAAAGAAGAAGTCAAAAGGATAACTGCAATCTAACTATGTAAGATTTCAGAAAGATTTAAGGTGGCTTCTAAAATTCCCTTCTTGATTTGCAGGATACAATATCTTTAAGTTGTTGTCCATGTACAGCTTTGCAGGAAGCCCAAGATCAATTACCTCAAAAATTCTTGTGAAAGTGGCCTTTTAAAAGATATGAACTCAAATAAAATTTATATTTTGAACAATGTTTTTCCTTTGAAAAATGAGGTAGCGAAAACAGGACTTGCTAGCTTGGATGAAAGAGACTATGATAGTAAAAATGAGAAGAATGATTAGTTGTTGAAAGTTGTACAGGAAGGAAGTGGCTGAGAAAACCATCCAGATGAAAACACAGGTTATTCCTTATGAAAAGAATAGAACAGGAGATCCAAGATGGAAACTAGGCTACAGAAGCAGAAAGCCTAAGCTCTGAGACTCCAAAAACCTCTCTGAGATGTGGAAGCCACACTTGGGTAATTCTGAGTGCTTCTAGCCAAAATAATAACTGCCATCACACTAGGTGCAGGAAAAAATTCAAAGACTGACCCTTAAATCAGCCTTTAATTGCACCTATCAGCTGCCACTCTCTGCACAGCCAGCAAGGCGGGTCCAGCCCTGGGGAAACCCTCCTTCCCCATGGTGATTTTTTCCTTTTTTTTTTCTTTCTTTCTCTTCTTACTCAATCAAGCAGAAATAAAGCATCAGCCAGAATCGAACTTGACATCCTGAACCCCCCTAGCCCATGGAAAGCCTTCCCATGCCACATTACACTGAGAAAATTTGGTGCCATTTATCACTGCCACTGCCGCTACCACTGCTGCTGCAGGCTCCAAACCTGCCTGTGCATCAATTGACAGAGTAAACAGGTGAGCACAATGCACCACATAGAACTCCCCTACCCATCATCGAGAACATAAACCAGCACAGCCTCTGAGCAGACTGATCCCCCCAACAAAACTGAATAATAAACAGTGAACTGTAATCAAACACAGACAGCAAAGGGGTGGAATGCTG
This sequence comes from Castor canadensis, assembly GCF_047511655.1. Taxonomy (NCBI): domain Eukaryota; kingdom Metazoa; phylum Chordata; class Mammalia; order Rodentia; family Castoridae; genus Castor; species Castor canadensis. Next base: position 57,096,336 of record NC_133400.1, read on the forward strand.
AAATTGCACCAGAGAAAGAGGGAGAGGCAAGGAGTTAATATCAGCACTAAACAACCAGTAAACAAACACAGGAAAGGCAGTGATGACAGAGCAGGTGGGCCACAAGCCACTCCCCAAAGTAGGGAAAGTAGTGGATCACAGAGCTAATCTCCTGAGCCAGAGAGCAGCATCCAAAACCTAAATACCTCACAAAACTGAAAAACAAACAGCAAGCTGTAATAAAACACAGACAGTGGAGAAGAGAGATAGAACACTGAACCTGCCACACAGAAGGGGGGTGGGGCAAAGAAATAAAACACCCAGTGTGCAAATCCCAGTAAACAAACACAGCAATAAGCCACCTCCAAAGCAGAGCAGGTAGTGGATCACAGAGATGATCTTCTGAACCAGAGGGTGGCATTCAAAGTTGAACTGCCTGACCTTGCTGGGAGAGGGGTTGACTAAACAGCTGCAGCTGAAGCACAACAAAGCTATCAGCTGCGGAAATCAATACTCTGACCAACCGGCATGATCTGGCAAACCTACTGCACTTTATAATTTCAAATAAACTGGTAGACAAAAGAGCAAAACACTCCTCACAAGCCAATCACCTGGTGAGACTACATCAGAACGTCTGCTTATATGCCAATACCAGGACTGGATGCCAGAGGAGAAACTCCAGAACTTAAACCAAGACTGAAATTCTATTGTTCCTGAATCTGGTGGGTTTTGTATTGTTTTTTTTCCTGCTGTTCTTTTTGTTTGTTTGCTTGTTTTATTATTGTGGGGTTTTTTATGTTTATTTTTCTTCTTATTTTCTTTTTTCCTTGCTATGCTATCAATTTTACCATCACCATCTTCTCATCCCTACTTTCACCCCCTTCACTATCCCTCCTTCTCCTATGCTAAAATCCATTACTTTCCATCCAACTACCCTTTCTGCCCCTTCTCATTCATATCTCTCCCCCGCCCTCACCTAACCCTCCCATTCTCCCCCAATCTGTCACCAGACTACTCCTCCCTCATCACCTGCCAACCTACTATACCAACTTTACACAACCCCAACCTCCTGCAATCCCTGACGCAAGCACCCTACACTACAACAGAAAAACACACAAAACACAAACAAGGACTACAAAACCCAGGAGCCTCTGCACTGCTTCCATCACTTACCTACCCCACTTGCTTATACTCTCTCTTCAACAAAATTAGAGATAAGGGCAAAATAGTTTCTGCTGGGTATCAAGGGGGTGGGAGGGAGAAGGAGAGAGTGGGGTGGGTGGTAAGGGAGGGGGTGGGGGGAGGGGAGAAAATGACCCCAGCGTTGTATGCACATATGAATAATAAAAAAATAAAGAGGGTAACTAAAAAAAAATAAAAAATAAATGATTAGAAACAAACAAACAAAAAAAAGACTACATATGACAAACCTATATCCAACATCATACTTAATGGAGAAAAACTGAAACCCTTTCCCCAATGTCAGGAATGAGACAAGAGTGCACACTCTCCCCACTCCTATTCAACATAGTACTGAAATTCCTTGGAAGAGCAACAAGACAAGACGAAGTAATAAAAGAAATACAAATAGGTAAAGAAACAGTCAATGTATCCCTATTTGCAGATGACATAATCTTATACCTTGAAGACCCAAAAAACTCTACCCAAAAACTCCTAGACACCATAAACAGCTATAGGAAAATGGAAGGATACAAAATTAACTTACAAAAATCATTAGCTTTTCTATTTACTCACAATGAACAAATTGAGAAAGAATATATGAAACAATTCCATTTACAATAGCCTCAAAAAATTGAATACTTTAGGAGTATACTTAACAAACGATGTGAAGAACCTCTAAAAGGAGAACTATAAACCCCTGAAGAAAGAGATTGAGGAAGACTATAGAAGGTGGGAAGATCTCCCATACTCATGGATTGGTCGAATCAACATAGTAAAAATGGCTATACTACCAAAAGCAATCTACATGCTCAACATAATTCCAATCAAAACCCCAATGATATTCATCACAAAGATTGAAAAATATACCCTAAAGTTCATTTGGAAACACAAGAGACCGTGAATAGCCAAGGCAATAACTCAGTAAAAAGAACAATGCTGGATGTATCACAATACCTGACTTCAAACTCTATTAGAGATCCATAGCAATAAAAACAGCATGGTACTGGCACAAAAACAAATATGAAGACTAGTGGAACACAATAGAGGATTTGGATATGAATCCACACAGCTATGCACATTTTATTTTTGACAAAGGCACCAAAAACATACAATGGAGAACAGACAGCCTCTTTAACAAATGTTGCTGAAAAGTTATCTGCCTGCAGAAAACTGAAACTAGATCCATCTCTATCACTCTGTAGTGGTATCAACTCAATGTGGATTAAGGACCTTAATTTCAGACCAGAAACTGATGTTAGTATAGGAAAGAGCAGGGAATACTCTGGAAGCAATAGGTATAGGCAAGTTCCTTTACAGAACTCCAGCAACCCAGCAACTAAGAGAAAGAATGGACAAATGGGACTACATGAAATTAATAAACTTCTGCACAAAAAAATAAATGGTCTCTAAACTGAAGAGACCACTCACAGAGTGGGAAAAAGTATTCGTGGGCTATACATCAGACAAAGAACTGATAAACAGAATATACAGGAGCTCAAAAAACTAAACTCCCCAAAAATGAATGAACAACAAAGAAGTGGGCAACTGAACTAAACAGAACTTTTTCAAAGGAAGAAATACAAATCGTCAAACAACACGTAAAAAATGTTCACCATCTCTGGCCATAAAGGAAATGCAAATCAAAACCACATAAAGATTCCATCTCACTCCTGTTAGAATAGCTATCATCAAAAATATTACCAACAACAAATGTTGGACAGGATGCAGGGAAAAAGGAACCCTCAAACACTGCTGGTGGGAATGTAAGCTAGTACAACAATTTTGGAAAACAATATGGAGGCTTCTTAAAAGCTAAACATAGATCTGCCATATGATCTAGTAACACTACTCTTAGGGATATACCCAAAGGAATGTGACTCAGATTATCCTAAAGGCACCTGCACACCTATGTTAACTGCAGCACTGTTCACAATAGCCAAGTTATGGAAACAGCCAAGATGCCCCGCTACTGATGAGTGGATTAAGAAAATGTGGTATTTAGACACAATGGAATTTTACTCAGCCACAAAGATGAATGAACTGGATGGAACTGGAGAACATCATCTTAAATGAAGTTAGCTAGGCTCAGATGGTCAAAAAATTGTATGTTCTCCCTCATATGTGGACTTTAGACCCAAAATAAATGCAGTAATATTATTGTACATGGATCACACAATATGTGGAGATTATGTACAGGAGGAATAGCAAAAGGTAGGAAATTCAAAACTTGAAAGTGTTTGATGTGCCCACTGTACAGGAGTGAATAAAGTAACCTTAAATGGATAGAGACCACTATGGGAAGGTAATCAGAAAGTAGTGAAGAGGTCTCGTAGAGATGAACCAATTCGGACAGTATTGTGCATTAAAGCAATGCTAGGAATCTCTCTGTATAGCTATCTTTATATCAAGATAGCAAAAACACTATGTGTTTCTTATTATCGCTATGTCTTTCTTATTATTGCTTATGTCTTCTCTTCAACAAAACTGGATAAAAGGGCAGAACTGATTCTGCCTGGAAGTGAGGGGGTGGAGGGAAGAAGGAGGGGGCAGGAGATGGGGGGAAGAGATGGCCCAAACAATGTATGCAGATAAGAATAAATTAAAAAATAATTAAAAAATAATAGAACAAAGGTCCCAGTAATTGTAACAAGGGGCCATGGAGACTCAGTCACATCTTGAGGACTAATTTCTAATCATATAGATGCATCAATGCCCTCTTGTGTGCCTCCCATTTTCTCTCTGGGATGGGAGGGTTTTATCAGTCAAGTAGGATGTTGGGTGTTAAGATAGTTGATTACTTGTCTCTTTAGTTATGAAGTCTTCACAGGGGGAGGAATTGTGTTCAATGGTCTATAATCTATATTCTAGTAACTACAACCTACAAACAGCAACCTCATATAATCTAACAATTATGATAATCATACACTCAAGAGTGAGCCTGATACCATAATAACTGAGACTTGTGAAGTGTATTTAGTAGTAACAAGTATATTTTTCAACTGGCATGAATGTAAAGACACTGTAGCCAAAGGTCAGATTGTGCTGGACTTTGAACCATCCATTTGTTATTATTCATTCCACAAATTTTGACTTGCTTTTATGCATAGAGTATAATAAAAATTATGGTATATAATTCCAACACTAGTTTAGAAAATATCTCTTTCAAAATTTGGAGCAAGATGTTGAACTAGAGTCTTTCTCTGTGTGATGAGGAAATGAGAAGGGTCAGAACAGAGGAAGACTATACTCCAAAGAAAGAAAGAGAGAGAGGGTATTGGGCATATTGTGAGAGGTGACAAGACAGCCGAAAATCATGGAGAAACAGAAAGGCAAAGCAAAGAAATTTAAGGAAGAGTCCATAGTCACAACCCTGTCACCCTGTGGAGGGAGTCAAAACCATAAACACAAGGTAAGCAAGAGAAATCTGGTGACTATAGACAGAAATACTTAGCTACAGGATAAGCTTCCACTTCCTGAAAGCCTTTAATCCAGTGTGGTGATTTGGGGTGATAGTGACTAGTATAGGAAAATAAATATGTTTTAGTTTCTCCTCATATCTCAGAGAGCTATAACCAAGCTGTTGTTGAGTTGTACCTACTCTGGACACCTGAAAACTGTACGAAAGTTAGCCTAAGGACCACTTTTTACAATGTCTGGGAGGGAGGCAGTCATGACTAGTGGACCTAAACAGGGTTAGGGTCTAATATGAATCCTCAAAAAAATTTAAGAAGCAGAGTTCTGGGTCAGTGACATCAACAGATTTAAGAGACTTAGCCTCATTGACTGAGAATCACTGTCAAAACAGTTCCAAGTCCACAGCTGATGAATTGTGCAGCCTCCTAAGCTGGTTTCTTGCTCCATGTGGATTGCTATCATGTAGGATTTGGAATTCTGAGCCCAAATCCTGCTGATCACTTCATTTCAAAAGACTTTTCCCTTCTATTGGGTAAAATGCTTCCAAATTGCATTGAACAACACAGTAAAAAGTTCATATGCTACATAATTGAGTTGGCTTCATTCCAGTAAGGTAAGGATGTTTCAACATATGTAAACCAATAAACATAATACAACTTATTTAGGAAAAAACATAAGAATGATATAATCACATCAAAGATGCAGAAATATCCTTTGACAAAATCCATCACTTCATGCTGAAAGACAAGAAGAAACTGGAATACATGGCTCATATCACTACATAATAAAAGCTACATATGACAAACTGATACCCAAAGAGGAGCCAGAGAGTAAAGAACACACACTATCTGTAGTTGTATTCAATATATTCCTGAAATTCTTACCCCAAGTAATAAGGCAAAAATAAATAAATAAAAGAAAGAAAAGGATAGGAACAGAAAAGAAAGAAGTCAAAACATCTTCCTTTGCAGATGATATAATTCTATAGTTGACTCTGAAGGCTCCATTAGAAGATTTTCATATCTGATATACACTTTCAGCAAAGGAGGGTGATACAAAATCAATATATAAAAACAGCACCTATTATTTATGAAAAAAAATCTACCTTTATTTTTATTTTTTATTGATTATTCATTTATTCATATGTGCATACATTGTTTGGGTCATCTCTCCCAACTGCCCTCTGCCCCCTTCTTCTCCTCCCCACACCCCTCGCTTCCAGGCAGAACCTGTTCTGCCCTCTTCTCCAATTTTGTTGAAGACAAAGCAATAATAAGAAAGACATAGTGGTTTTGCTAGTTTGAGATAAAGATAGCTATATGCAGAGATTCCTAGCATTGCTTCCATGCACATGTGTATTACAACCTGAATTGGTTCATCTCTACCAGACCTCTTCAGTACTTCCCAGTCATCTTCCCACAGTGGCCTCTGTCAGTTTAAGATTACTTTATTCACTCCTCTACAGGGGACACATCAAACGCTTTCAAGTTTTTGGTTTCCTACCTTTCCCCATTCCTCCTGTACACGTTTTCCCCTTAGTGTATGACCTATGTCCAATAATATCACTGCATTTGTTTTAGGTCCAAAGTCTACATATGAGGGAGAACATACTATTTTTGACCTTCTGAGCTTGCCTAATTTCACTTAAGATGATATTCTCCAGTTCCATCCATTTGCTTGCGAATGACAAAATTTCATTCATTTTTGTGGCTGAATAAAATTCCATTGTGTATAAATATCACATTTTCTTAATCCACTCATCAGTAGTGGGGTATTTTGGCTGTTTCCAAAACTTTGCTATTGTGAATAGTGCTGCAATAAACATGGGTGTCCAGGTGCCTATGGAATAACCCCAGTCACATTCCTTGGGTATAACCCTAAGAGTAGTATTGCTAGATCATATGGCAGATCTATGTTGACCTCTTTATTGATGTCACTTATACCTTTAATTCTTCCTCTTAGTTCACATCTCACAGATAGTAATCTGTTCATACTAGACTTGATGTGGATTAATTCTACAAAATCTGATCTCATATACTTTATGCTGATTCTGTTTGGTGTCACTTTGAAAGTAGTACTTCTCTAATCTTGGGAGAGAGGATGTTCGCCTTTAACATATTGAGCAGTATAGTTTGTTTGAATTTTATTTTACAATGGTAGACTTTCCCATGAGATTATCCATTATTTCCCTTTCTTTTCCTTTGAATATTTTTTTTTCTAGGCAGACATGACTATCTGAACATGTTGTTCTGAAGTCCTTTTCACATATATGGTCAACTGTTTTGAGTCAGCAAGACCTGCCACTCCACTACAAATATCATAACCAAGGTAATCTATGCTGTAAGACCTGTCATTTGGAGCCTTCTGGCTGATTGTGCTGGCTGAAAGAAAGCTATTGCTTATTAAATTTTTGGTTCACAAGTAGAGTTCAAAGTGGTCTATAATTCTATGTCATATTCCTCATTCATTCCTTTGGAAATCTACAGAAAATCCCTCATAATTTTTGAGTAAGCTTAATAGGTTTGGAGTGCTATAATGAAATTTTCAAATTTTGATACTTGTATTCATTTCTTATGACACTTATATGAAAAACTGTCTCTTTGCACTCTTACAGAAGACCTCTTTGCAGCCTGTTATCATGTTACGTTACATTATGTTATGTTATGTTATGCTATGGAAAGTACAGCAATAAAATGTGACTGATTTATAAGAAATGCAGCAAATTAATATTTCAATGTTTCTTCAGTCATGTGGAAGACAAATCAGCACAAATGTTCTTGTACCCCTGATATGTGTGTCTGTAGGATAGAAGTGCATTGACCTAGCTGTTGTGACAATCCGGTTATGGAAGCAATATTACATTTTCCAATTGAATGTTCAATGTGCAATCCTATGACCTTAATTCCTACAAAGAAAGCTGTGAGTAACAGGGCAATTCTGTTCTTCTTGGTAAATAGCAATATAGCTTTTATTGTAAGTATCAATAAAAATGGCAACCTGAATTATACATCAATCTTTTCTGAGATTGCAGCATTATGTCTTTCAAAGGGTGATTGAAACAGGTGAATGGAAACAATGGTTTCTGAACCTACTATGCTTGGAGCACTAGGTTCTTCTGTAAGAAGCAAACAACCATTTCTACTTATTCATTGACATCTCCTTTCTCTTTTGAAATCCAAAGAGAAAAATTATTCCTTTAGAGAAAGTGTTTTTATAATGACCAAGTGTCTTGAGGAGAAATACCAATTACAAGCAATTCATTCTTAAAACCTCCCCAAAAGGCTTGGATTACAAGAGAAATTCAGAATTCTAGATTAAACACCTACTTAAATTTTGTGGCATATTGTTAATGTAAAATATTTTTTATTTTATACACCAATGTCCAGAGCAGCATTTTTCAAAGTAGCCAAAAGTTGGAAATAACCTATATGTCCATCAATGAATGAATGAGTACATGAAAAGTCGTATGTATAAAACATAGGTTTTAAACTATTAAAAATGTCGTAAGTAAAATTTTACTACCAATCCTATTAATTTTATGACTTGAGGCAAATTCTTCTAATAAAGTCAAGAGGACTTGTACTGCTAGAACCATGCATTGTTAGTATCAATGCAACAAATAATTTACCAATGGGAACTTTTACATTTCCTATATTTAATATTGTACTACAATATCCCATTGTAGTACTTCTAGAAAATGAAAAAAAATCAGGATGAAAGAAAAGAATCAGACATTGACTTACCAAATTAGCACTTAATGGATTTTTCTTCAGCTGTTCAATTTTCTCTTCTTGCATACTCATTTCAGCTCTTAACCTGGAATAGTCATCTTTAAGCCTGAAATGTGTTTTGTAAAATAATTATTCTCACAAATGAATTATTAAAATTTCACATAATTTCTAATACCTATACGCATGAAAACAACACAAGGAATCTCCTTATACAGCTATCTTTATCTCAAACTAGCAAAAATGCCATGTTCTTCTTATTATCTTTTATGCTTTTTCTTCTACAAAAACAGGAAACAAGAGGTTGGAACAGATTCTGCATGGGGGGTGAGGAAAGGGGTGCAAATAACGTATACGCATGTAAGTAAATGCAAAAATGATAACTGTTGAGACTCTTCCAAGAATCGAGGAGAGAAGAAAGAGAGTAGCAGAGGGGATGAATTCAAGAATGACATATTTGATACATTGTAAAAACTTGAAAAAACAATAAAATTTCACATAATTTCTGAACAAATATCTAGAAGAGTAATGCACTAAATTCTGAAAAGTTTAAAAAGTAGATGATATAGAAACTAATTTTTCAAGCTGTGTTTTGTGGATAATTTGTAAAATTTATGGCTAATGTGTAAAAATTATGAATTACTTGTATGTTGCTTGCACATGCAAAGCAGGTACTCTACCACTGAATTGCATTCCCCATATTAAATTATTCATTTCACATAGCATAAACTGGAAATGTTTCCCTTTCTTCACACAGAAGTTCTTATCATAACTTATGTAACTCTCACATTACACTGATTATTTGCTATATAAATACTCAAGTTATTTTTTGTTGCATTAAATTACACTTTTGGAGGCAGTCTTGCATCTTCTCAGATCTTCTTACAGTCTCTCTATGGTCATCCTTTGCTCTTTGCAACTAAAAATATTAAGAAAAATAAAATTAGCTAATAATCTAGTACAAATCTGTCTATCACTTGTTTTCATGCTAAACTTTCATTACAATATATTTATGTCTTCTCATCTACATATTGCTTATGAGAACTCTTGTGTTGTTATCTCATTGTTAAGAGTTGTTTCAACACAGATCTCACCATCACCCAGCCTAAAAACTATCATCTGTACTTTACAGAAAAGTAGATTGGTCTCTGCTCTAGAACTAAAGACATTATACTTGCTTTTATATTATGTTTATCTGATACTGAAATTCACTAAATTGATTAAATGGAGAAAGAGGAGAAATCCCCTTGTGGGAAGAATTTACATAGTTGTATTCCAATTTTTACCTCAACAATTACAATTTGAAAAATTCATATACATAAATGAGTATCATTCATCATCACTATTTATCATCACTACATCAATGACATCAATTAACGTGATACTTTAGGTGACAATTAGATGTTTTATGAAATAGTTTTAGAGGACAATGCCTGGCTCTGATTCCTATTTTCACCAGCCCAGCTAATAATTGTGTTATCTTTGGCAAATTAATTTTCTGTGCCTCAGTTTCTTCATCTGCAAAGTAGAGAAAATGATAATGTCTATCACACTGAATTTTTGGGAAAATTACATTGGGGAGTATACTTAAAAATATTAGAAGACAACACAGAGGGATCTGTATATAATATTTGTTATTAGTAATAATATTTTGATTATATTTTGCATTGCCATGAATCTTGACAGGTGACAGATCAGTCAAAGAAGACTTCTATACAAGGTGCATGGAAACATTTTTCATACCATTGAATGTGTGGGCTAATGGGGAGTACAAGGCACAGATTGCATCCCCAACATTTCATGACATGTTCCTGCTGTGTTGATTCAGCCAGAACACTGATGAGATGAAGGTTATGTGAAATGGCACATCAGAAAATCTGTAGCCACAGCTCTTCCACTGATAAACTACTACAAATGTATAAATCCCAGTTTAGACTACACACATCATGAAGAAAGGCAAATCTTACATTTTTCATAGTGAGAAAAATAAAAACATTTGATAGAATATTCTCCTGTATTAAATTACGTGCAATATAAACTTTTATATTTAATTCCTCAGCATAAATTTAAATTAGCAGTCTTATTATGTCCATGTCTAAGCAAAATTATTTTCAATTTCAAGGATAGGTGCCATGCACATCAAATATTATTCTCCTGTTAGTAAGTTTATATTTAGATAAGATTATCTCTCATGCAAGAAAAAATTCCATAAGAGCATTATGAAATTAAGGGCTAAATTATTCTGAACAGACAAGTGAAGACAAGAGTAAGTCAATGAGAGTTATAGGAATCAGCCAATGCTCGATGAAAAAGTAAATTTTGAGCCTGTTTGAATAAATGAGGCCAACTGAGTAAAATCTGCAAAGTCAGAAAGAACAGCACAAGTAAAGGTAGAGACATGGAGAAATGAGCACAATTAACCCAGGGGATAAAATCTAAATGGAAGGAAATAAAAACATGCCCAAAAGATGTTATAAGTGAATGATCTTAGCAACATTACTTATAACAGACAAGCTGCAGAAGCAACCTAAGACTCATCAGCTGATGAATGGCACAGCCACAGAATAGAACATTTCTCAACAATAGAAAGAAATAAAGTGCTGATATTTTCTTATAACAGAGATGAATTTCAAAAACACTACACTAAGTGAAAGAAACTACACAAAAGGAGTAAATATTGTCTGACTTCATTTATCTGAACTTTTCAGAATACAGAAATTATAGAGACAATATTGTGGTGCATTTGATGTCCTAGAGAAGATGCAGAGTGGGAGAGGTGACAGCTCAGGGACTTGGGATTTCTCTTCAAGGTGATAAAAGTATCTAAAATTGACAGTGATAGTTATGTACTCATGTATGAAAACAAAATTTAAACCTGCTGAAACTATTCCAGGAATGGGGGGAAAGGTGGATAAAAGAGAATGACGGAGTGATGAATTCGACTATGACATATTGTAAGAAATTTTGTGAATGTCACAACGTACCCCAGTACAACAATAGAAAAAGAGCTATGAATTTTGAGCTTCAAATTTAGGGACTATCTGGTATGTTTGTTACATCTCAGCAAAGTAGCTTTTTAAAAACCTAATGGTAGAACCCGTAAAATTTCATATTTCTCTATTTTGTATATAAGTATTATACATATTCTGACCATTTGTATGTTTTTATACAATTGTCAGTAATTTAAAGGAAATGTCTAACTTTTCAAATACTTTAAAAATAACCTAAACAATTGCATTTTAAGAAAAATATGGTAGCCTTTCTGAATAAGCTATATTAAAATCTATAAACAAATATGCAAAGATCTAGGACTGGGCTGTGATAGAGTACGTGCCTAAATATGGCTTATTATTGCTTTTAAAATGTTCTTGTATTGAAATATGAAATGGCTCTTCTCAAAATGAAAAAATAGTACCAAAGGTATTGTCTCTGCTGGTCTACTCTTCATCCTTGACTTGTGGAAGTATTAACTAAAAGAACAAACCTCCATGAAAACATATCGAGGGGGTGATGTCACTGCCTACACTGGTAAATGTATTGTTAGTAGCCAGGATTTTGATATCATGGAGAATCATCAATTCCAATGGAAAATATTCAAAGCCTTTTCTTTGCATGATGTTATTTTAAATGTCCCTACTCAACTGCAACAGACAAATGGAATTGAATTGAGAACATTACTTTATCCAATGAGCCAAATGCCATTATTGCTCCCAAAATATGTTTAATATGTGGTTTAAACATCCTCTGTACTTTCCTTGGTGCAGATAGGTGGTATTCAAAAATTTTAAAAATGGACTATGTTGGGGATGGAGTTAGCAGGAGGGAGAAATAGAAGATACTTAGAAGTGAAGAGTATCAAAGTACTCTATATTAAGACAGAACAATGAAACACTGTTTGATATAAGGAGGAGGAATTATGGGATTTAAAGGTGTTATAAGTGAGGTGGATTGTTCAAAGTAAGATGTGTCCATTTTTGGATTTCTCACAATGAAATTCCCTTGTACCATTAATGTATGTGAATCAAAATGAGATATACACACACATTCAAATGCATATATACATATTTTAAAAATGAGTAACTATCTCAGAATTCATTATTTTTGTATAATTGCTACCTCCTTTTGTTTGCAAAGGTAATTTTCCAGAATCTCATCTTTAATATTCTAGCATTTTGTCTCTGAGAAAGTGGCCGGTCAATGTTATTTTCTTGCTCAAAAACCTAGAGATGCATTTCATTACAGTTTTGGTCACATATTGCAGATGAGGAAAAGATTAAAAGTTTAATTAATAACAAAACCTTCAAAAATCACTCTTAAGAGTTGTGCCTCAAGCAGCAGAACTCCTGCCTAGCAATCATGAGACATGTTAAAAGCAAATAGCCTAGTAATGCCCAATGACCTTTATTCTATATGAATAAATCAAAATTTAATTGCATATAAAGGACAGCTCAATTTTTTAAAGGTCAAAAGAACTACTTAAATATAAACTAAGATAGTATTGCAAAGTGAAATTTCTTTAGAAAAACACTGAACAAGTTTCATTATAGTTATAAACTTGTAAGCCTGTATTTTAATATAAAAAATGACTAAATTCAACATTTATGTCAGTGATGTTAGTGATTAAAATTGACGCCCCATCATTCCTTCACTTAGCAAGCATATGCCAAGCCCCTTGCAGATGCTTGTATCTATAAAAGTCATGATTTAATTTTAGGGTGGCGTAAGATTTCATTTGATACAGTAACCTTAAAATGACAGAGGTCAATATGGGAAGGTGACAGGGAAGTAGTGAAGAGGTCAGGTAGAGATGAATCAGTTCTGGTTGTCATACACTTGTGCGTGGAAACAATGCTAGGAATATCTCTGTATGGCAATCCTTATTTCAACTAGCAAAACTGTTATGCTTTTCTTATTATTGCTTATGTCTACTCTTCAACAAAATTGGAGAAAAGGACAGAACAGGTTCTGCCGGGAAGCAACGGGGATAGGGGAAGAGGGAGGCAGCTGGGGGCAGAGGGGAGAAATGGCCCAAACAAAGTATGCACATATGAATAAATAAATAAAAAAAGAAAAATAAGGATTTCATTTGACATCTAAGACCTGCAGTCATTCTTGCCCACATTTTGGTCAACCATGCCCTGCATGTACAACAGTGGCATCATACACTGTATTGTTTAGTGATATGTTAGATGTCCTATTGATGTAAACACACACTTGTGATGTTTGAACAATTGTGAAAAAGCCAAAACAGACATTTCTAAGATTGTCACCCATTGGCACATGACACATGATTACATATACATATTGAAGAACATTAGAATAATGTTGATAAGATAGTTAGAAATGTGAAATTTTACCAACAATTACCTTTTTCAAATTGTATTTCACAGTCTTCATTTCCATTTGTAGTGTCATAAGAGAGGTTTCAAGTTTCTGTTTCACTCCTACTGCTTCATTATAGTACTCTTCTTTTTCTCTTAACTCTGTCATGATTTTTTTCAAAATATGCTTAGTATTTCCTTTGTTTTTATCTTCTTGTTTTAAGATATTTCTGCAATTAAATAAACTGATGTTAAAATGAATATTTTACAAAACAAAATGTCCATTTTGTGATCTAGCATTTCATTTTACCAACATATGAATACGCTGATTTATTATCCTAATAAAATTTCTCTGGTCTCAATATTTACGCTTTCTAGTTCTCATCATCAAATTTCTAATGTTGATCTCCTCCAAAAGTCATATTTACTTGAGAGGTCAAAATGAAAGATTGTTTTGTTGATTCACAAGGTTATGTGCTAAGCAATTCTGATAAATATGCAAAAGGCATTTTAAATTATTCATCAATGTTATAATTTGAAAATTATCTTTTCTATACAGTCATAATTATTTCTCTTAGAAAACAGATAATTTAAAACCAAAACTTTTAAAAAGTCATTGCTTATAAACTAGTTTAAAAGTTAACAAGGAATGAAATTGGTAATCTTCATAAAATCTTACAGATATCTCTAAAAATTTCATAAATCAGCATCTTTGCATGTTTTCCAGGCTATAAGAACCTGCACATTACTGTATTCCAAGACAAAACTAAGGAATCTCATATCTGTTACCTCACTTTCTATGTTTCTTTTTTCTAACACATTTGACTTTTCTTGTTGATTATTTTACATTACATATGCAACTTGACAATCTCTCTTGGAATATTATAGACCTTAAAACAAATGAAATAATAAAAGTAATGCATTGAACAGAAAATTTAATTAATTAAATTCATGAATGTTGAATAAATAATCATCTCTATATTTTACTTTTTATTTCATTCACATTAATAATAAATGAATACAAATATACAATAAATAAATACAAATGTATAAATTCTTTTAATTTTTTTCTGTATTGAAAAAATTATTTCAAACTTTTACAGTGAACTTTTATGTTTTCTAATGATTCAGATTTATTCAAAATAAGTGATTATAACAGAAAATGTTTATATAAATGCTGTTCCTTGCAGCATTAGTTTTAACACAAATACATAAATAAACCCTCAAATCTCATTGGTAAGTAGACAGAAGGACTCATATACGCCTGCTTCTACATAGCCACTAAAGTCTTGATTTGGAAGAATATGCACTGGATTAAAGTATTCACCATTTAAAACTTGTGGTATTATGTACGAGAAGTTCACACTTCACAAGACGAAGAAATTTTCTCACCTATAAAACCCAAGTCGGCAATTTCAAAATTTCCATTCATATTTGTAGTATAAAAAGTAAATAGTTTTAACAATTATTTATAATATCAAACCTCAAATTGTGAAGTTCTTCTAACTCCACTTTTTTATTATCTAATTCTGATTTCACATCTTTTACTTCTGATTGATCTTTTGGTGGTCTTCTGCCCTTATTTTCCAATTTTTTAATTTTTGTTTTAAGTAGTTCACATTGACTCTTTTTCAATTCTATTAGTCTTTCACATGCATAAACTATATCCATGAGACTCATTTGGCCATAAGAATCTACATCAGGGAGAAAACGACACAGAAATGAAAAGCAAATTTTGTATATAAAGTACTATGTGCTCACATTTACTCTTATACACTGAATAAATATAGAGTGAGTGCCTACGATGTCCAACAGATTATACTAAGCTCTGCAGATAACACAGCTGAGGCTCTGCTCTTGCTTAAAGTGAAGTGAAAAAAAGACTAAAAAAGACTATTATAAATTCTGAAAACAGCATTATTCAATACCTAAGGGAATTTGATCTATAATTGGCCCAGAAAGATTATCCTGAGGAAGAGGCAGCCATACTGAGAAATTAACTGGGAAAAAAATTGAAGCCCATTCCTGATAATCTGCAGAGTTTTCTGATATTCTTGTGCTCTGTTTCCATCCAAGATGGAGGAACAGGTACTGATTTACATGCCTACCTAAAACAACCAAAACCAAAAAGTGATAAACAAAAATGTTTAAGAGTATGGACTTCTGGAAATGGGGAAATGATTCATTATGGGAAATAAAATGAAATATAACACCCCGAAATAATGTAGCCCCATCACAAGAGAGGATCCACTCTGACAAAAGGAGATAGACTCCCTGAAAGGAGGTAGCAAAGAGTCTAGTAAAACCAAGGCAGGTAGAAACAATAGGACAGAACAGTAAAGAGGAGAGAGCAGTACAGAAAAAGAATCCTACAGATCTTCAGAGTACCCCCCCAACATATATTTTAGCAGAGAAACAATCATGTGTGCCAGGAAACTATCTATGACTGATGGAAATGAATATGTGAAAACACTAGAGGAAACTGAATAGTGCTCACACAGTGCAAAGGAGAGTGTCTATTGCCATCATCAAGGTTGGACAGCCCGTAATTCATAATAAGATGAGCAGAGTAACCAGAAAGTTCTTGTTTATCAGTGAGACATATAATAAGAACAGGATCAGGAAGGACCAGGCTACTTGTAAGTAACTTAAATGTACTCCAAAATTAAATTCAAAAGAGAAGTCAGGCTTTAAACATATTGTTTAATAAACACACTGTGTTTGGAGGATGCCATCTGATAGAAGTCAAAAAAGAACAATGACAAACATCCCTAAGTACAATTGATTCTTGAATAATGTGGGTAAATTTACATGAAAATTTAGAAAAAATATTTGGAGTTTTGAGATAACTGAAAAATTAAAGAGAATGTTAAGTTATATAAAATGTGTAGATAATAGCATATTTGTTAACATAAAATATACACAGTCTATTATGAAAGGTTAAACTGATCAAAGCAATCACCACATACAGACTATTGATGGTGTCACTGATGACAGAAATGTAAGCCAATATAAAGATTTCATAAAACATCACTGTAGTACTAGAATAACATGATAATCTCCTCTTATTTCTTCTGTGGTGAGCTAAAGTGTTAGCAGCATCTACTTAAAGACTGTGTAGGGTAAGTCATTTCCACAAGAGATGGTTCATCTTACCAGTATTACCTATTGCCTAATATTGATAAAAATGATATGAGAAATCATGCATGAGAAACATGAGTTCTCATATAGTTTAGCCATGTGTTATACATTTACCCTACAAAATATGCTTATCTGCTATTTATGTCATCAGTAAGGCTTTCAGTCAACATCAAATGATCGGTAGTTAAATTTTAGGATAGGTAAACAATACATGCAAATTTTGAACTGGCAGGGTTTTGTCACATCTAATCCCCCCACACCATTCTTTATATATATATATTAGTTACCTCTCTCAAAGCCTCTTCTTGTTTTTTTTTCATTATTCACTTTTTTTGTGGTTGTTGTTCATTTATTCACATGTGCATACATTATTTGGGTAATTTCTCCACCCTGCCCCCCTCACCCACCCTTCCCCTCCTCCTCGCCTCAGTTTCAGGCAGGTCCCATTCTGCCCTTCCCCCACACCATTCTTGAAGTGTTAACCTTATTTCAAAATTTATGTGAAATGAAAATGATTGAAAGCTTCAATCAAAAGGTAATTATAAGTTTAAATAAAAAATAAGACCCAATTATATGTTGCTATTAAGAAATATACTTTAAATATATTTAAAGACATGAATTGATTAAAAAGGTGGAAACATATACCATATTAATACTTGCCACAACAGGTTGAAAGGAAAACCTAATATTAATATTAAAGTAGATTTCATAGGAAAAACTACCATCAGAAAAGCCATTTCATAATTATAAACAGATCAATTAATCAAAAAGATGCACCATCTTGGTTGTGCAGCAATAACAATTTCAAAAACTAAAGAGGCAAAAAAGAAATACTACAATTCACAAGTATCATTTGAGGTTGCAATATACATACTCAGTAACTGATAGAAAAAATAGGAAGATAATATCAAGGAAATAATAAACTTAAACAAAACATGCTTCTTAACATACTAGGATATATTCTATGACCATACAAGAAATATTAATTAAAGGATGAAAGTAGTTAAAAGACCAAAGTAAAGTATACCCACAGTGGGCATACATTGAGACACTCCTTCAAATATCAATTTAACTATTAATAATGAAAACCAGGACTGTAAAATAGGTACAGTGTGTAGGAGGATACTAGTGGGAGGAAGAAGGGTAAAGGAAAGAGATTAAGGTGATGGTATATGGCAGATGAGCTTCATATACCTATATGAAACTGAACAAAGAAACCTTTTCAATTGTTTTAAATGGGGTGTGGAAAGAGGTTGAGGGGAAGAGAAGATGGGGGCTATTTAAATAATGTACAATATAAGTCTAATCAAAATTGTCACTATAAATCCCACCCATATAATGAATATATCCTAATAAAATTTTATTATATAAAATAAAAGATTAGTGGTTACCAGAGCCTGGAACTGGTCTGAAAGAGGTGGGATGAAAGAATTATAAAAGGGCACATGGGCAGAGTTGGGTAGGAGCAATCATTTCATATATCTCATCATAGAATAAAAAACCAGCTGAAAGCAATCAATTGAATATTTCAAAATAACTCACAGAGTGGATTTATAATATTACAAGAACAAGGAACTGATCACTGTCTGAGGTGATGGGCATGCCAATAACTCTCCTTGATTGATTCACATTGAATATGTGTATTGAAATACCACACTGTACCTCACTCCTATGTACAATTACTACAGGTTAACGAAAAGTATAGACAGAAACATAAACAGTATTTGACACTTTTCCAAAATATCTGAAATAAAGACAATTCAGATAAAAATGGAAGGATTTATACAATAAAAATTACAAAGTATAACTGAGAACAGTAAATGAAACCTATGTGAACACAGATATACTTTGTTCATGAGTCAAAAGATGTATTATGTAAATATTATTTCTCTCCAATCTAATTCCCTAAACTTTGGAAGACTTGCTCTGAATTGAAAATCTAATTATCAAAATCCTGCAGGCCCTGGGTTTAATTTCCAGCACTGACAATTAAAATTGTGTGGAAATGGAAAGAATCTGCAGTAGCCAATGTAACCCTGAATAGCAACAAACACTAAGAGGAATAGGAGGGTTGTTTTTGCATATTACAAATCTGCAGTAATTGAAACCACATAATGATGTTATAAAGAAAGCCATATAAATATACAACTGAATGTATAGATTAGAATTCAAATCACCAACATAGTTTTTACAAAAGTACAATGACAATTCAGTGGAGAAAGGACAGCTTTTTCAACTGATGGTGCTAGAAAAACTACTTAATCAAATCCACAAAATGGACTCAGAGTCACACCTCATGCCACATATAAAAATGAATTCAAAGCTGGTCGTGGATATAAATCTTAAGATCAAAACTATGATACTTATTTTTTGTACTACATACACACATGGAAATATTACAAAGAAACTTCCTGTGTAGCTACCTTTATCTCAAACAAAAAAAATGTTATTTTTTTCCTTTTTTTCCTTTTCTTTTTTCCTCTACAAAAGTCAGAGGACAGGAGGGCAGAACATATCCTGTGTGGGGGGGTACCAGTGAGAGGAGGAAGATGGTGGGGAAAAGGGATTAGGAGAGTGAATGTGGTGCAAATACTGTGTATACATGTATATAAATGCAAAAATGATACTTGTTGAAACTATTCCAGGAATGGGGGAAGAGGGGCATAAAAGGGAGTGTAGGGAGGGGGTGAATCCATGTATGATAAATTTGATACTGTAAGAACTTTCATAAATGCAACAATGCACCCCCATCCAGCAAAATAATAAAAAGGGAAAAAAAAAACAAACAAGAAAATGATGCTACTTGAAGAAAGCAAAGGGCAAAACCTTCATAACTGTGCTGGAAAAAGGATTCTTAGTGATAACACAACACTCAAAATCCATGACAAAAAAACATATAAATCGGACCTCATCAAAATGTAAAACCTGTGCTCTTCAAAAGTATCATTAAGAGGCTAAGGATGGGGTAAATATAATAAAAATATCTTGCATATGAAAATGTCATGGTGAAATCCACTGTTTGGTGTCATTAATATGCACTAATAAAAATTACCCACTGGAGAAAACAGAGGATAAAAATGAACCTGGAGAGTGGCTCTGTAGAAGAGCACTTACCTAGTATGCTCAAGACCCTGGGTTGGTTGCCTTAACTGAAAATAAAATCTAGGGTAAAATCTTTTTTAAAATATTCTGGAATATAAAATGAGCTCCTAAAACTCAACAACCAGCAAAAGAATATTGGTTCTGTTAAAGGAAGTTTTGAGAACAGTGTAGTAAAAGTCAAGAAAGCTTTATAGTAAAACAAAAAGAAAAAATACAGTTCTGTAAAGAAGATATGCAAATAGAAGATAGACACACAGATGCTCAATATTGTTATGAAAACCACACTGATTTGGACAATAGACGCTCATTAAAACTGCTAAAATGAAAGAAATACTATGTATTTTGGGAGATAGAGAGGAAATGGATCACTCATGTACTACTGTTGTGAATTGAAAATGGCAGAAATACTTTGGAAAACAATTTGGCAATTTCTTAATAGGGGACTATGAAGACAGATGAGGTGACTTTTATGGGTGAAGTTGTTGTCCATCTAGATTATGGTGATTAAATATGTGTTTTGCACACATGTCAAAACTTATCAAATGGCACAATGTATATATGTGTTATTTGTTGTATAGAAATAATATTCCAATAAAGCTACTGAAAACAAAAAGCTCTGTTGCAAGAATTAACATACAAAATATATGTGGGATCCAGAAGGATCAATCAATGGGTAAACATGATCAGATTTGAATTTTTTAAAGTGCATAATTATAGTTGCAGTGTAGGTCATGGTTCCACCAGATAGAGATGATGGTAAGTGATGTGATCATGATAAAAACATAGGCACAAAGCAAAGTCATCAACAGCAAAAAACCAGGAAGTACCACTCATACTGAGAAAAATGTACTGGGAATTACTGTATCCTCTACTGACAGTGTTCAATAGTTCCCATTTTATCTTGATATAAAGCATATAGCTAACAATAATCACACTATAGCACATTAGTGCCTGAAGGCACAGAGGTAACTAAGTAAAGTATACATATACCACTACAATATACATTTAAACACCTTATATTTATACAATGTCCTGACTTTTCACTTCATTCTAAGTTGTTCAATTACCAACGTATCTTTACACCTAGGGTGTGGCCACTCACAATAGTCTCTGATTATTTCAGATGATGAAGTTGAGGCATCAAGGTCTTCCAGAGCACATATGTGTTTTCTGACCTATAAAATAATAATACTATTTCAAAATGTTCCAAAATATTCATACCATATATTAAATGTAGAGAAGTGATAGTTATACAGAGCAGAAGCACAGTTACTTCTGAAAAGAACTGATTTTTGTGAAAAGGATCCCATTATTAATAATTACAGTTCCTTAGTCACTTTTTCAAATTACTTATCTTTAAATAACAAAAGATTAATATTTTCACCTACCCTTTCTAATGTATTTTTATTTACATGTTATAATGTATCATATTACCTTGTAAGTATATTTTTCAATGAAATAATATTTTGATGCTTTTTTTACAATTACTTAAGTTCTGTAATAACGTGCTTGCAGGTTTTTTTACTTTCTGAAAAAAATCAAGTTGTAAGTCTTCATTATAATCTAAAATTGAATTTTGTAAAACATATGAACTTGACCAGATATGAAACAAAATTTTAAAAACTTTAAAGGTGTATCGAAAACAACCAGCTTTAACAAAATACACTCGTCATTCCAAAAAATTTATTATTTTATTATTTTAGGTAAAAATAATAAAAGACCATGTCACACAGATAATGGTTTAGTTCTACTTATCTGCTTGGTGGACAAGAAGTAAATATCTAAGGTCTTTTGTTCATTTGTTATTGGTGGAATTTCACACTACTTTCATCTGGTTGTGTGACTAAACATGATGATAGTAGATTATGGTTGGTGTGAATTTACCTAACCCTGCCCTGCTCAGACTGGTGAGCTAGGGAATTCTTATCTGCTGCTTTAGTCACTTTGCGCTCTTGTTCTTTAGGGTTCTCTGTACAACTGTGCTGATAGTTGAAGTTGCAACAGGACCAATTTCAAGGATCTTATGTACTTGGATCTTGTGTACTTGATTTTCCTCATCCTATTCTTTGCCACCTCTCTTAGGCTATCTTTGAGGAGTAACCCTGAAGAATCTTGTCCTGTTGCCCTGATACTTGCTCTGTCTCACTGGTCTACTTTGCTCTCACTGTGGTTCTCAGCATCCTCCATTCCTGCTCCCTGCATAGGAGGAAAGGAACTATGACTGATGCCCACAGGGTCACTTCCCAGTAGTAAGGTATGAACCCCTACAAAGGAGCATCTTTACTGGCCTTGTATGGCCTGCCTCAGGAGAGGTCTCATTCCTCATACTTTCCCCATTATTCCTCTTCTATTAATTCCACAGGTAAGTTGCATGGAGGAACCCTGTGACCTAGACAGCATCTACAATGGTTAAGGTGCTGCATTTTTACTACCTTGAACTATAACTGCAACAGGATAAAATTTGTTACCTCAACACCCTTTTCTCCTTCAACAACATCAAACCCCACAGTCTCTCCATCTCCTACAGGCTGCAGTGATTTCCTGGAGATTATCCTTATTGGAAGCTATGTATGTTCTTTGGTCAATCCTTTTCTTACATTGAATCATTTTACTGTTTCTAAAACCTTCATTGCAATGAACTTCTTGTTCCTTCTAGTCTTCCTAGGTCATGAGAGACCATACAGGCCTCTACCCTAGGCAGGATGCCCCCTGTTGGCAGGCTTGGGCCAGGCAGTACAGAGGGTAAGGTGGTGGGTGGCTGGATTTCAGCCTCACTACTCAGGGCTGCAGTAGTGCTGCACTGCTGCAGCTGTGGCTCCTCCCAGTGTTTGATGGCCAGCCTGAGGTACAGTGCAACTGCTTTGGTTCTCTATAATCCATTCTGCTCCTGCTACCAATCTATTTATGTCTTTAATTTTTTAACCATTACCTTGTGCTTTTGTTTAGACGTTTTCTTTCTGGGCCTAAAAAAAAATCCCACAAAATAATTTCAGGAAAATATTAACCATGTAAAATTCAAATAATACTGTCTTTGTATACAAAATATTTATAGTCCTGATTTAGTTATCTCACTATGAAGTTTATAAACTATTTAAAATACAATCATTTTCTACAATAAGGATTAAACTATAAACAGAAAGTAAACCTGAGGGGCAAAGAATAACACTACTAATATAACCAAGAATTAATTTTTGACGAAGCTTTCTCACAGTCAAAGCAAAAGGACAAATTTGATGTTACCTGCATTATTTGATAGAAAGAAATGTACCTGGGTTTTCTGTTACTGTCACCTAAATAATAAAAAATAGATAAAACAAACCCTCACAAACTTTTCCAGACACCAAATCCCATTTTGGAAATATTATAACTCCTCATATGAAGGACGCCCTTTTTAATGCTCATAGGTATTACCATTCTGAGGAGCTATGCATCATTGTAAACTTTGTACATATCTTCAACTCATATTAATTATCAAAACAATTCTGTGAAGAATACAGTCTATTAGATATAGTGAGGACCTAGGAAAATAAAGGCCAAATAACTTTCCCAAGCCCACAGCTGGTTAGTGGCAGTTCCGGAATTCAAACCAATGATTTCTGTCTTCACAATATATGTTTCACAATATGCTGTGAAGGCAGTATTTGTCTTCAAGTATTTTTAAGTAATATAACATCAGAAATATTTATATCATATTCCAATTTTGTTTACAATTGTTAATAATAATTTATAAATCTTGCAAATAATTTAAAAAGAAAGAGACATATTTCAGCATTTTTGGGACACTCCATTACATAAAAAGGATGTCTTTTTTGTAAAGAAATTCATCAACAGGCACCCTTCATCTATGCAATTGTTGAAGCATTCAACAAATACTTATGCAGCCCACAATGCATGTCAATGACAATGATGTAAAGGGAACAAGATTTGCATACATTAAAACATTATAACCCTATAGTAATAATCTCTCCTAGACTGCAACAGTTCACCTTTCTATTATACATTAACCAAATCATCCTCCTTCTCCCCAGAATCTATACAACTATTAAACTGATATACATGATATTTTACAGTACCTTTCAAAGTCAAGTTACTCATGATCCTAGAAAGGCACAGGAATGATTAAGTTCTCTTCAGTATGGTCTAAGTGTCTGAATGCTGTTTATTTATAATAATTAAAAATATTTTCTTTTTATTGAAACATTTTTATTATACATATACAAGATCAAATATTAGAACTGGCTATTGATTAACATTGAAGATTTATATATATATTTACAAATGTAAGTACACGTAAAAACAATAAAATAAAATTCAAAAAGCAAAAAATGTTGAAAGCATTTTCTATCATAGTTTAATTTTATGTGATAGTTTTCATGTTCAATTACATTAGGGTATTCCATTTTTGATCCAATTCAGAATTAAAAACTTCTTACCACATTTGTATGTACATTATATGTATAATATATTATACATACATGTGTTTGTATATATATATACAAATATATATATATATAAAGGACAATTAGTTTACTCTAAATTCTCCATGATAAAGTATCACACCTTCCAGTACTTGGAATTAGAAACTACATTTAATTCAATACACATGTCCTTCTCTCCTGAATCACTTCCAATAGCATGCAAACATTTTCTAAAAGTTTCTAAAAGGAAAAAAACTCCATTAAAGCTCACATTGATCTTCAGGTGTTACCCATTACTATTGATTTTACTATGCTTTTCCCAGTGAAAATTCACTCAGGTGTTGTATAGACTTATCCACCACAACTTCCATGATGACCATTTATTAAAACTGCTGCTTGTCAAAATCACATGTCCTCATCTTAACCAATCTTTCAGCAGCATTCATATAGTTTAATATTCTTTTGTCTCCAGACTGTACTTTTTCATTTTATTTCCAGAAAGTTTTCTTTACATGGAAACAAAGAATTTATAGTTTTTACCTTCCTTCATCCAGGTCTCCTTCACTTTCACTTGAACTCTGTCGATCCATCACTTGCAGTAGAGAACCAGTTTCTGAAGTGGACTTCAAAAATACTGGGGGAATCAAAGATTCTCTGGAGGTCCATTTTTCAGTTTCACTTTTCTTTACTTCAGGCATATGCCAGGCAGAAACACTCCTTTAAAAATTCGTAAAAGCCAATGTTTTTTAACAAATTCATTGTCAAAGCCTAAGAAACAATTTGGTATCATTCCAAATCTTCCCCACCTTAATTCATTTCTTATTTTAAAAAACAGTTATAAAGTACCAGCTAAAGACATGAAAATGTATATTCCCCATTTTAAAAACAGGTAAATACACAATTATGATTCAAATTGATGTATAAGTTAATGTATGAAAAGTTATATTGAGCACAAGGAAGGATTTACTGAAGAG
The DNA here is from genome assembly GCF_047511655.1 of Castor canadensis. Classification (NCBI taxonomy): domain Eukaryota; kingdom Metazoa; phylum Chordata; class Mammalia; order Rodentia; family Castoridae; genus Castor; species Castor canadensis. Next base: position 57,121,595 of record NC_133400.1, read on the forward strand.
ATAAAATATAAAACAGGAGTTGACTGGACAAAAATGTGTAATAGAATCATTCTATAAATGTAATCACAAAGACTAGGTTCATGACACATTTTTGAGGAAATGAAAAGTTTAAAATACATAGAAGCAAATAACCACAGGGAACACCACACTAATTTTGAATGCTACACATTCACAGGCTGGAGCTTACTGCCTGTAGATAATGAATGACTTTTAGACATAGGCATAATTAGATTTGTGCTACATTTATTGTTTTGGTTTCAAAAATAACAATGTTTAAATGAAGATTTAAAATGACATGAGACTTAAAACACTAAAGAAGAAAATGGGAAAATGTCTTTGGGGCAAAAGCTTCCTTCTGAAAATACTCATATGTCAATATATAGTTCAAAGTAGCGATATACTGACTAGTTACAATTTTATTTCAAAATTAAAGGAATTCACAAACTTTGTAGAGTTTTAGCTTAGTATATATTATTAAAGACTGAACTTATTGACAGAACTTTTTAATTCCACTTTATGGAATATATACATGTCATAATCATATGATAGGAGCATCACATACATATACAAATTAAGAAGTATCTTCCTGTTGGAAATTTCCCCTCTGGAGGTTATTATGTTATGAGCCCTTAGAAGTACCAAAAGCAGAATTAACAATCTTTATAAAAATATAGATAACTCGTCTAGCTAAATCTAAGCATAAAAATGGAAGATATTTATGAAAGCAATTGTTAAACAATTCCTATTGAACAAAATTATTAACTCTACAGTTCCGGTATATGAATTCCAGTTTTTCACTTGAAAAGTTGATTGAAAGTAATTTTCAAACAAAACATCTGTTCTCCAATTTTGTAGAAGAAAAAAGAGAAAATATAAAATGAAAAACATGACATGTTAGCCTGTTTAAATAAAGGTAGCTACACAGGGAGCTTCCTTGTGATATTTCCATGTATATGAAAAGCTGATTGGTTTATATCTTCAAATTTTCTTCATTCTACCTTAGTCCTTTTCTTATGGCAGTTTCCGTTAGTTTAACATTCCTATATTCATTCTTGTATAGAGAATATATTAACCCTTTTCAAGTTCTGAGTTTCCCTACCCCTCCCATATGTGTGACACTCCCACAATATTGTTGCATTTGTATTAGGTCAATATTCCACATATGAAAGAGAACATGTAGCTTTTGGCCTTCTGATCTGGGTAACTTCACTTAAAATGAGCACAGTGAAAAACTGTGTACACATGTGTGTAAATTCAAAAATGATAACTGGTTGAAACTACTTCAAGAATTGGGAGAGAAAGGGATAAAGGAGAATAGTAGAAGAGGTATGTATGGTATATTTGATACATTGTAAGAACCTTTGTAAATGCCACAATCTACCCCAACTCAATCCAACAATAAAGGAAGAAAAACAGAAATATCTGTTTAAAATTCTCTTAAATTTAGGAAAGACTGGCTGTTCACCATGGCAATAATTAACAAACAGTTTAAAAATTATTCAATCAGAGATGACTACTGGCCTCACTCAACAACCAACCAATGTCAGCTTCTGGCTTCTGAAAGACAGCAAATCAGAGACAAACTCACTCCAATAAACATGTCTTGAGGGTCAACCAATGGCATTACTTGCAACCATACTGCTACAGATGACATTCCACTTACCTTTTAAAGTTGGCCTTCTGAAAGTTGGTCAATCTCTAAATTCTACTCCTTCCAGATGTGCACCCACTTACCTTCTAGAAGGTGGATTGTCTTTAAGCATTAATCTTCTCAAAGCCCTGTATAAGATAAGCAGTGTCCAGTACTAAAATACTCTGTACCCAAGCAGCATAGCTCTTTCTCTCACCACAGAAAGCAAAAAAATTTCAAATTTCACTTTACTTTAAAAAGCCCTTGATTATTTGAAAATATTGTAAGTCTATTAAATTTCTCATACTTGCATATTATTTTCAGTAACATTCAAATAAACTTACAATTCCTTTTCTCCACCTCACTGTAATTAAATCTAGCATAAATATAAGTAAAAAATAAATCATAAGTCGCCACAATATTGGATTTTCTGCCTCAATGGAAAAGCTATGACCCAGTAGGTAACCAAGGATGAATGTCAAACAGCCAGTTTGACACATAGATCTGAAATTAAAGAAAGAGATCTGGGATAAATACATAAATTTGAGAATAATTAACCCACCCATGTAGTTAAAGTACTGAGAGAAAAGATCATAGACTGAGTCCTGGTGCACTTGACTGTCTAAAAGGTGTGGAATAAGGAAAAATGAACAAAATTTATTGAGATGGATGAACTAAAAAAGTATGAGAATAAATGAATTAGATCCTGAATTCTAGTGGAGAAAGTGTTTTGGAGGAGTATAATATTGCTGAGAGTTCAAAAAAGTGAGGTCAAAGAAATTGTATCTACATCATTAAAGTGAAAATCAGTGGTAAGCTTGGGGAAGGTTTTGGGGGGTGGAAGTGATAATTACAGGAAGAAGTTCAACAATGAATGGGGAGATTTATGTGTATAGCTTAGTGTTAGAGAGCTTATTTTGCATGACCCAGACCTTGGGTCCCATCCCCTGGTCCCCGACACACAAACACATGCACATACAAACACAATAATGAATGGAAAATACATTTAAGTCAGTATATACAGGAACTTCTTTCAATGGCATCACAGCTAAGTGGCATAATTGACAATAATTTGATTTTTTTTTGTTCATTTCTCTTTTTCAATTCTTACATATTGATTATATAGCATGTTTGTAAAAATCTAAAATTTTTGTTGGGCAGTACAAAAATATTGGACCAAGATATTTAATAATTAATTCACAAAACTGTAAAGTAAATGAAAAGACCTCTTGAAAAATTTTAATTGTATGTTATACAAACTATTATATCATTCAAAACATAAATAAAGATCAAAAGAAAACTAAACTTTCAAAGGTGGTATTATTTGCTTGATAAAATCATGCAATTCTAGCATATTTTATACTAATCAAACATAAATTAATCAGTCATATTAAGAAATTCAATTTTAAAACAAGAATAAAATGGTAGAAATTCAGAAAATGTACTTAATTTACAAAGCAAATTTTTGTAATTGTATACAAAATCATTGTGGAATAATTTGTGTGGTGAATACTGAAATATATCTTTAAAAAGGATAAGGATGTGCGTGCCAGGTACCTTTAGAAGAAGACTCACTGCATGGGCAGTGCAGTGAGTTTAACACAATGCTCAGCAAATCAATGACTGGGTCGAATACAGCCCATTGCATGTTTTGATGAATATTGTTTTGCTTAATTAATTAAATAGTGTATTTGTTTATTTAGCAATAATGGAGATTGTACTCAAGCATGTTAGACCAGTATGAAACCTCTGAGTTAATCCCCCAGCCAGTATAGTTTTTATTGGACCACAGCCCACACCATTCACTTATTGTCTCCAGCATACTTCAGAGTATAGCAATGGAGACATTCTGGTCTTCAAAGCCTAAAAATATGTTTTTGCTATTTGGATCTTTGCAGAAAAAGTGCCAATTCTTGGCTTAGTAAATTAAAGATCCTTTATAAAGTGTTTAAGTGATTTTTACTCCATATCCTAAAAGGTTGCTCATATGTGAATCTCCATGTGTGATCCCTTAGCAATATTCAGATTAATATGAGGGTCAAATATCAGAGTACTCATCTATTGTGAACAAACAGAAAACTAATAGCTAGTAACTTTGTTAGTAACAAGATAGAATGCTATTGAAACAGAATATTTCCTTGTTCCACTGAGCAGATATTACAAGTATTAGAGCAAAATTAGCTTAAAATGAGACATCGAACCAAATGCTTTAAACATACTTTAATTGCAAGATAACCAATATACTATAACCAGTATACTACAGATATACTATAACCAATATACTGTAGATCTAACCACACATCTGTTTGAGACAGGGTCTTTCCAGGTAGGCCTTAAATTCACACTCCTCCAAATTCATCCTTCATAGTGCTGGCATTATGGAAGTGTGTCACTACATCTACCAAACTTCATTTATTAATGGTCACATAGTATATTAAGCTATGGATATGACAAGATAACTATTTCTTTATTGATAGTATTTAGACTATATCCAACTTTATGGTATCCCAAATCTATGATAACATCCCTAACATATGTAAGATATTCATATAAATATCCTGATACTATATTGTATATATCCTTCATGTATACATTATGCATAAAATATATATTCACTGGTTTTATGCTATATATAATATATAACTGTCCTTTACAAGTGTGTACATATATGCCTTTCTATGTTATGTTTTCCTATCCCAGATGGATTCAGTCCTAGAAACGAAGTTTGTAGCTTAAAGGAATGGTAGGAAACTTTTTGTTACAACACTACTAAATTACTCACCAAAAATTATTTACCCACTTAATTTAATTACAATGCATAAGAATGGTCTGCTTGTCACATTTGCAAAACTTGGCTATTATTTTTTAAATAAAATATTTGCCTATGCAATTGAAAAAATTGTATCTTATTTTTCATTTATGCTTTCTGATAACCATGCAAAGCCTGAATATCCCTAGTAGAAGCGTAAAATTTGTTAATCATACTTATTAACTCAAATATAAATTTGTTTTGAATGACAATACAATTTCTTAATTTGAAGCACTGCTATGATCTTACTTATCATGTTCTTCATTCTCCTTAATAGGAGGCTGTTGGCTGTCAGTGTCTCCACTCTTTCTTTGTAGAAGTAAGCCATCTTCATTGTGGTCATCAGCTGCAAGACTCAGCTTCTCTGATACTTTCATTTCATTCCTTTTCTGCTCCTTCCTTTTCTCTTCAACCTTTAATGAAAGTTTGAAACTAAGGATAACTGTCACTTCTCAATAAAAAAAGTTTACCTGTTTTCATTGTTTTTATCACTTGACTCTTAGCTTAATTGTCATGATTTAGTCCATAAAATATGTTTTGAGCTTAGTAAAATTTTATAGTTTCAGGGCATGAAATTTTTAAAACTTCTGTTTTATTTATGTTTGAGTGAAAGAAACAGAGTTTTCCAAAATAGTTCATTGTTCATTTTATGCCTTTCTGTTTCATCCATTTTTTATCTCTGAAGACTGGCAAAAGTAAAAAGAAAATGATAAAATGTTTCACCTCTTGTTATTACTACATTAGTTTTTCATTTAACAGTCAGATTTAGAGAATGCAACTTTATGGACCTTCAGAAACAAATGGGAGCTTTCCCCTTTCTGAACTATCTATTCACTTGCCTCCCACCACATGTACCTTCTACAACTATTTTGTCATTTGAATCATAGGATATCAAAAAAAGTAAGGGTGTGCAGAGAAATGCTCGAGCCAAACTGGTCTACAACATAAGGAGCAGAGGTCGACTGCTGAGCTGTTAGTACGGAATAATTGCAAAGTAATTTAACGCCTGCCTGGGGGATGGGAAGTGTCATCTACTTTTATTTTTAAAGAATACCTCTAGATTTTGCCCTTTTTCTGGAGGTTACACAATAGCTAAACTTTTCATTATCAATAGCCAAAATCAACAAATAATAATTATAAAGAGATACAAATTCTTAAATTCTAATTTAAATTATTTTCTATCATACTGCAATGCACTTGTCTGGACTATGTGTGTTAAGACAGTCAAATATAATCTAATGACCAGAGACAAAAATCTTTAATAATATTTACCAATTTTCTGCATTAAAAAGAAATATGACAGAGGACTAAGGACATGGTTCAAGTGGTAGAGTGCCTGCCTACCAAGTTCAAGGCCCTGAGTTCAACAGTACAGAAAATTAGAAATATGACAGAGGTTATTTGTAAACTACACTGAAAACTCTTTTTTGTAGGTATTATTCTCTTAAGAGCTGATGATATTTCCTCATTCAATATAGATACTGAGGACAATCAGAGACTTCACAGCAGAACTGATTCTTTAAACTTAACACTTAATAATAGGGATCAAATTTGATCTCACCTTCTTCATCATGGAAAGAAGCTATATAAATGTAAGAACATATAATATTCAGAAGAAAGTTTGTCTCACATTCAAAGATAAATTTTAGCTGTAAGTTAGTGCTCATTTAAAGAATATTTTTGAATGAAATACTACATTCTAAAAGGCAGCTTTATTTGGAATATGCTATACAATTAAAGCATATTAAACTAGAATTTAGCATTTATATTTTTACACACCTGTGGCTGATTATTTTCATTGACATCAAAGCTTTTTTGTTCTGCTGATGATGATTCTTCTAAATTTGGTTTCTCTGTCAAATCATATTTTTTAAAAAATAAACTTATTAGAGGCACCAAGTAAAAGCTATAATTTTATTAAAATACACAGAAATAATACAAACTTAACAATGAGAAAAATGTTTTTTTATTTTTCAAATTCAGAATTTAAGCTTAATTTTTACTTGTAAGCTTCTTTAAGAAATATTTCCACATATTCAAGGTTTCAGAAATCTCTTGGAGAGGTACTACATGTCAGTAAATTCAATGCACACAATCATCTCACATTCATTGACTAATTCAAATATGTAACAGCAAAATTCAGAAACAAAATTTAAAGTAGCAGAGAAACATGTAAATGTAAATATACTATATATACACCATTCTCCCCTCATAACAGTAAAATTTAAACAACCCAAATGTGCTATTAATCATTGATAGTTTTCAAAATTACTCTTGCTTTTTATCAGGATAGGAACATTCTATTCCTTATATATGAAATGTTTTTCTCTACTATTCCAACAATTTCTTTCCAACTTTTAAGAGTCAGTATGAATAGTGCTGCAATAAACATGGGTGTTCAGGTGCCTTTGTTGTAAGCTGACTCACAATCCTTAGGGTATATCCCTAGGAGTGGTATTGCTGGATTGCATGGCAGGTCTATTTTTAGTTTTTTAAGAAGCCTCCATACTGTTTTCCATAGTAGTTGTACTAGCTTACCTTCCCATCACCAGAGTATGAGGGTTCCTTTTTCCCCACACCCTCTCCAACATTTGTTGTCATTTGTGTTCGTGATTCTATTCTAACAGGAGTAAGGTGGACTCTTAATGTGGTTTTGATTTGCATTTCTTTTATAGCCAGGGCACCAGAGGGAGGTGGGAAGTGATGGGGAGAGGGAATAGGAGGGTGAATACGATGCAAAAAATGTGTATACATATATATAAATGCAAAAATGAAACCTGTTGAAACTACTCCAGGAATCAGGGGGTGGGGGAGGATAATTGAGCATGTTAGAGTGGGTGACTTCATGTATCATATATTTGATACATTACAAGAACATATGTAAATGCCATTATGTACCCCCCACCCAAAACAATAATAAAGGAAAGTCAGTATGAAACTGGGCTCTGGTGGTCTGATGGCTCATGCCTGTAATCCTAGCTAGCCCTTTTTTGTGATGGGTTTTTCTTTGAGTAGGCTGTCCGGAACTGTTTGCTCTGGCTGACTTTGAGACTCCTGATCACTGACTCCAGAGTCTAAAACACAATGTTATTTCAACAAAAGGGGGGGGGGTGGGTAATAGGTTTAGTATAAGGTAAGTTTTCTTACTACAGTCCTCATCACATGACGGGTAAAGGGTACTGAATTTTCTGATACATAAAGTCTAATACACATTAGATGCAATTAAACTATTAAACTGGGTATTCTCATAGAATTAAGGTCAATTTTGTTATTCTTGAAGAGACAGGGTCTGACAATGTTGACATGACTGTCCTCAATCTCCTGGGATCCAATGCACTTTTCCTCAACTGCCTGAGTAGCTGAAAGTTCATATCTTCATTGCTGCACACCGTGCTCCACGACACATTTTCAAGCTTTGAGAAAAGTCTCAGTGTCATATCCTTAACAATATGGTGGGTATAAACTGGGAAACTTAGCTTACTGATGAAATGTAAGCAAATAGAAACTTCTGAGTTAAAGTTTACATTTTACAAATATTTTCCACATGCCTGTAGGTACTTGGTTTTGCAATGACATTTGCATGATTTATGTCAAACCATTGCTTCAAATTTCAAAATATTTCTGTTCACTTTGCTCCAGAGTAATTTGTATTATAAATGTTTACCTGAATCATATGTTTGTGCATTTTTCCTTCCATCCAAGTTATTCAGAACAGAAACTTTCACTCTAATGGAAGTCTGGATGAGAATTGAAAAAAGGTATTTTATAAGATTGCATATTTCATACAATATGTACGCAATAATTCAAAAAAAATCACAAATATATTACCTTCAAATCAATGTATTTCTCGGAAGTATCTAAAACAAAAGAGTACATAATCAGTTATACTTAAATATGGCAAAGCCATCTGCACATTCATGCATCGCTAGGATTGAATTGTGTATGTATGCATAGATTTGGAAATGATTATTTAGATTTTAGCTTGGGTATTTTTCCTTGTTTCAACAGATTTATTTAGAAGAAAAAGTAAATATGAGCATAGATTTAATAAAACATTCAGTTAAAATGTCAAAAGTGAGATTATGTCTCCAATAATTAATGGTAAAATTGGGCCGGCCGAGTGACTCAAGTGGTAGAGTGCCTGACTAGAAAGTGAGGCCAGGAGTTCAATCTCCAATGCCATTAAAAGAAAAATAAAACACAATAAACAACAAAACTGAAAATAGGCAGTTTCACATGTGGCAATATGAACATGTCATTGAATCAGAGAAATGTTATCTCTAATCAGAAGAGAAAATCTTGACCCTAAGAAGATAAATGGCAAAGCTGAAGGTAGAATGTAATAGCATATATCTTTAATGTAACACATCGGAGCAATTAATACCATTACATTACATGTATTTATCATATTCCTCAAGTTATCCTACTATCCTATAATTTAGGAAGCATGAATCTGTGATACCAATTTAGTGGAATATATAATTCATTGAACATCAAGGAAACTTTTGTGAATTTATTAGTTTGGATACACACTTGTGGATTGGTAGTTAATAAAAAAAACTTTTCTTATTCCATACCAAGATAGGTCTCTGGAATGCCTACATTTCTTGTAACCTCTAGTTTAGCTTTCTGAAATTTTCTTCATCCACTTATGCTAAAAGGCATTAAATCACAAGGAAGAAATAATGTGTAAGAAATTTTCAGAACTGAAATATGGTTCTCAAGAAGGCATCACAGAACACATGCATATTAATAGCATTTATATTTCAAAATCAGTGAAATATTTAATAAATATAACAATTTGGGTATTAAAGGAGTAAACTCTGCAATGTCTTTGTATCCCAAATTACTTTGGTTTACTATATACTGTCAGTCTTTAAAGGATTCTTATGAAGTAAATACCTAAGGATTAATTAGTTTGCATTTGAAAATCTTCTCAAGCTTCTGTTATCTAATTAATCTCACTTGGATAGGTGACATTAGAGTGACCTCCATCTTAGAAGAATGATATTTGAGATAGCCGATAGGAGTGGCTGTTTTTTACATCAATCCTAGCACATTCTTCTGCTTCCAGTAATCTTCTGGTCATTAGCTTGATTGCAATAATGAACCATTTCCCCTGAATTCTCTCAAGTTCACCATCACTGATTCCAAATTATCTAGCTACCTTCTTTCTTTCCTTTGTACTTTTCTCTAAAAAATCCCTCCTTTTCAAAACAGATCTCAACATCTTTGTCTTAATTCATTACTTTTGACAATTTTGTGGATTACTTTCTTCACTTTTTTTAGCATTACCATCTTAGAATTTTAATTTCCCTTTTTCATTTCTTGATTTTGCTAGATGCTGAGAGAAAATAAAAACAAATTTTAAGCTTTCACTGAATCTGTTGAATCTTGAACTATCATCCAATAGATCACCATCCAGATTTTTCTAAAAGGAAGAGTACACCCTTACTACTCAGCATGTAGTTTGGGAACCAAAAGAATAGGCATGAAATGAGAATTTATTAGAATTTTAGAGTACCAAACTGGCAGAACCAGAGTGTGCATTGTGAACATGGACTGACAACATCTGATTCATTAACGTTTGTGATCTCCAGTCTATCCTGAATCGTCTAGCACATTTCTATACCTTAACTCTCCATTTTAGAACCTAGGCTCAAGTTTTTCCATATTATTTCATCCTTCAAATAAAATTGAAGACAAATAATACATTCTCTAATGGAATTGTTACCATGCTAGGAATTTCCTGATGCCTTTCCATAATGAATACTATTCTTTTACTATTTCCCTTTCTCTTACTTTTAACCTATATTTTATATCTTGTGAAATAGCATTTCATATGATCCAAAATTATTTATATGTATGGATGACCATATACTCTTCCTTCATACACTTCTGTTTTGCTGTTCTTCCTTTTTCTAATGAAGTGATTAATTTTGATACTCTTCACTACATACACCTTCTTCTTTTTCCATTATTTACTCATTCTCTCTCAGCATTTCTTATTCTTCATCACCTCTTTTCCTTTCTTATCTTTGCCTCTTAACTTTTTGCTGGTCTTAGAGTATCTTGAAATACCCACTGTAGGGATATTCTCAATTTAGTCTATTGCTAAAATTGAATAAGTAAGTAGTAACTTACTACCATTTCTATTTTCCTTTTTAAGAGGAAATTTTCTTTGGCTACTATTATATCAATGGTCATGGTATAAATAAACATTCTGTGAAGCAACATTTATTGAGCAGTTCTTACCTTCTATATGTCCATTCTCCAAATATTTTCCACTTTTAGGCCCAGATGTAAAGCCAACACACTTGTGGGAGAGACTCTCAGAGATGCTCTGCAAAAGATGCATCAGAAACTAGATGCATCACTTCTAAAAGTTATCTAAATCTCTGACTTTAAAAGAAATCAGACTTAAAATTAAGAGAAGGATATTTTGAGAACCAAATATTTCCATGATGAACTTTACATATGCTGTTTAGATCTAGTCTGTCTTTTCTCTTATGTGATCATGGAAGGACAGGAAATGCATCTATGGACAAACACTGAAAGTGTGCATATTTTGGAAAAGCATTAACTTCAGAACACTTAGCTATAATTTTCAGTATCCATAAAAAACAAAGGTAGATTCAGAAATAAAATACATGTGTAATAAAATCCTTAGGTATACTGTCTGAAATATAGCATTAAATATCTACAGATACTTTCGAGACAGTGTCTCGCAATGTACTTTAGGCTGGCCTCAAACTTGTGATCCTCCTGCCTCAGCCTCCCACAAGCTGGGACTCCAGGTGTGTCCCATCATGCTCATTAGTACTTCCAGTGACAGAGATTTCTTTAGTGTTTAAATAAAAAAACAGGCATGATAAGAGAAGCTGAAGAACACCAGGGTAGGTTAGAACACAACATCATAGAAGCTTCTTCATTTAGATAATAAGAACACAGAAATATCTAAATTTTTAGAAAACAATTGCCAAGAGAAAATAATTGACTAAAATGTCAAGTAGGAGGCAAAATAATTTATCAGGTGCTTAAACAACAGCATGAAAACCTTATATATAGTGTGTAACTTTTTACCTATGAAAAAAGAACTACAAAAAAGGACAGCATGGCTTAATAAGAAGGGAAGAAAAAGAACAATTATTATTAAATATCTAAAGCGTGACAGGCACTTATTTGCACATTCTATCTTCTGTATATCACAAGAGTAAAGCTGACTACAACAATGGTAATTTCACTTTCTGTTTCCTTGTCAGCCCAGGATGTTGACAGTAAAATGATGAGTGTGATGAGCACTTCATAAGCAATTTGAAAGCTTGATAGAAAGATTGAAGGTGGTTAAGTAAAAAGATTTTGAGAATATTTTCCTGAAGTTCTATTATTTAGATAGCAGAAATAACCTATATGTAAACCCAAATGCCATATGTGATAATCCCAGATTATAAGGCAATTTCTATTTAGTAGAAAACCAGTATAAAATTCCTTAAGAGAAAACCAAAAGGGCAACCAGAGAACACCTGCCGTCTTTTAAATATGAACATTTTCTTTTTTTTCAATTTTTAAAATTAGGATATATACATTGTACAGGGAGATTCACTGTGACATTTCCAAAAAGGCTATAATGTACATTGGTTAGAATCCCCCCACCATTTCTTCCCCTCAACCCCTTCCATTTCCCACTTGAAGCAGTTGCAAGATTCTCATTCATATGAGTATATGAAGTCAGTCAACATATTCCCTCACCTTAATCTCTTTCATTCACCTTCTCCCACAAGTATCCCCCACACACAGTCCTGTCTTTTGTTATTAATATTTAAGTCTCTGTAAAGGTGAACACTTTTTACTCCAGGCATTTGCACTTTTTACTCTAGGCATTAATAGGCCTACTTCATTCTTAAACTTTTGTTTGTCTTACTGTAATTACTCCACTGGACATAATTGTGTTCTATCTCTATGTGATTGGGAAGAAATGGCATTTTCTAATTTTGGTTTCATGTTTTTATTTTATTTGTTAGTACTGGGCTGAACACAGGGCTTTGTGCTTGCTGTTCAGGCACTCTGCTACTTGAGGAATTATTGTAGCCTTTTTGAATTGGTTATTTTTATGATAAGTACCATTTTATGCCTGTATCATGATCCTCCTTTTTGTACCACCCTGTGTAGTTGGGATGACAGGCATGTGACACCATGCCCAGGCAATCATTAAGATGGGGTCTTTGCACATTTTCCCTAGGTTGTCCTCAAAATGCAATCATCCTAATAATCTGCTTTCCGAGAAGCTAGGACCAGAGGCTTGAATAATAATGTCTGGAGGCAGCGTTCATGATTTTATAGTTATTAGCACTGCAAATGTCATGTAATAGCTTCTGGAAAACATCCTGTGCTGAATTTGTTTTCTTATAATTATCTGAGTAGCACAAATACTGTCAGGTTTTATTTTACTCACATTGCTAATATTTGGACTGGGCAAGCACTGACCTTTTGGTTTACCATACAGAGGCATATGTCCATAATTGCATTTCTAATAAGAGAATTTACCTTTTAAATTTATCTATTATTTTTAAAAGTTCTCCATATCTTCATTAATAGCATGTTTGATTTGTTTTGTCATTTTTATATTCTAATTTATTTTCCCTGAAACAAACTTTAGAAAATGAATGAGAATCATATCCCAGGAACAGAGAACATGAAGAAGAAAAGACATTTTCAAAACTGGATACTTTTTGTTTCAAAACGTACATATTACCATAGAGACAGGCCCTCAAGATGGATCTTTTCCCTCATAATTAAGTAAATAATTTGTCTAATTGCAGGGTGTTACCTTTAAGTTTGCTCTTCCATTAGCATTACCATGAAGTTGCTCTTCCTGTGGACAAGCATCAAATTGGTTTTTTTCATAGACTTTAGAAACACTTTCCTTTAACTCATTTCTGGTGAACTGTTCATGATCTTTATGCTTCATGTTTTCCTGTTTGGTGAACGTTTTACTTTCTTTTTGCACCACAGAGGAAAGTACTGAGCAAACAGATGTGGCTTCTCCATCGATACCATTATCCACTTTTGCTTGTTGAGACTTTTCTTGCAGATGTGAAAGTGGAAGATCAATTTGCTTGACCTGATTCATAGATAATTTTTCTGTTGGAGTGCATGTTGTCAAAATAATTTTATCCTTAAGGAATCACAAGGTGTGAGCAAAGAAAAATTAGAAAGTAGGTAAAATTTAGAATTTAAACTTTGCAATATATCCTTACTAACCCACAAATTGCTTGACTGCAATTAAGTGAAAAAATTTAGCTTCTCCTCTAATAGTAGAAAAATATGAGCAACCAAAGTTACGAGCAAATATAAGTTTGTCAAATTGATTATAGTAAACTTGATTTATGATATGTTAAATTTATCATAAGTGGAACAGATATACTTAATATTATATAGGTATCCTCACATAAAAAGATGTGACCTCACTATATCTTAAATTGTGAGTCCAGACAGGCCCACAATGTCCACTTTCTATACACTACACAATAGGTAAACTTTAAATACTTAACAGCCCAAATCAGTAAGCACCAAATGAGAAAGGAATCAAATTTCTACATTCTAATTTAACTTTTGTCCTATGATGTAATCTCTACTATGATGAATCTCTGTAATATCTGTGTTAAAAACAGTTCTAATGTCAACAAAAATAGTAGAAAAAATATTTCTCAGTATTTACCTATTTACTGCATTAAAGACAAATACAGTAGAAATTTTTTTGTACAATACACAAAAAGTCTTCCTCAGGTAAGTATCATTATCTTAAGGAGACTCAGGTTGATTTTATGACCCTATTTTCTCAATATAGACACTGAAGAGAATCAGTCCATACACCAGAACTGATTCTTTGAACTAAGCCCTAGTGACTGATGATTGGAAACTTCTAATTTAAGCCAGTAGGAATGATCTCCTTTATCATGAGACCAAACCAGTGGTCATTGCTGTTACATTGCTTAATACACTTAATAACAGGGCTCAAACTTGATCTCACCTTTTATGTCATGGAAGGAAGTTATAAAAGTAGAAGAACAAACAATATTCAGAATGAAAATGTGTTTCTGCTACAAAGATAAAGTTTAGCTGTTACTATAAATCCTAACAATATTTTAAGTTTTATAACTAGTTTTTAAAAATAAATGGTACACCTGAAAGTATGGCATACTGATTCTAAAGAGTTATTCAACATGGACATTTCATTTGACCCACACTACATTATTAAAGCAAAGAAAAAAAGCATTAAACAGAAAGTTATATTTAAACATTTACACACCTGAGACTGGTTATTTTCACTGCTGTCAAGTCTCTTTATTTCTTCCTCTATTGCCACGTCTATATCTATGTCTGGTTCTGAGGACAAATGCATACATTTAATTAAAATAAAGTACTTAAAAAACTTAGGTAAAAGCATTAGTCATTGTAAAATATAGAAAATAATTTTTATTTCTGCTTCACAAATTATGAATTTAAATAAGCCTTATTTTTTAATGAAGATTTCCTTCTTCAGGAAACACTTGTAATTATCCCAATCTTCGATAATCCACATGGAGGAACATTAGAGATCACTAAGTTCAAGACACAGAAACACATAAAGGATTCATCTACAAAGTCAGCCACTCAACATAAAGGAATAAAATCCAAGAAACAAATAGCACAGATATACATAAATTCATACTATGCACCATTCACTACCTCAGAAAACTAACTTTTAAAAGCCTAAGCATGTTCATTATCACAAACAGTTTTGAAAATCATTGTTATGTGACATTATGCTGATAATGGCTCCATTTTTCTAGATTGACAGATGTCTATTGGGTGATTGCCTTGGTATTTTAGCAATTTAGATATTATACCTACCAGTGGAATTCTAAATCATTTGTGGGAACATGTTAATTGAAAGAGAAAAGTGATCACTAACCAGAGGACCAATTCATGACCTGGAGAGGATAAATGTCAAAGCTGATTGTGGAATGTAACAGCATGTGGCTTTAATGTAGCACATGAGAATCATTTATACCAAGAAGCTATACGCATTTATCATTGTCTTCAGTTAGTCCTGTAATTTAAGGCTCACAGAGCTGTGAAACCATTTCAGTTTGGAGTACAAATGTAGAATGGTAGCTAATGAAAATATTCTTTTTATTCCACAGATGTCTGGGCTATTGGAATGCTCACATCTCTTTTAACCTCTTGTTTAGACTTTTGAAATTTTACTGATCTACTTAAGCAAGACAGAAATTTAACCACAAGGAAGAAATGATTTGTAAATGATTTCAGTATTGAAATATGGCTCTCAAAGTCAAACTAAATTGTCATAGAACAATTAGGTAGCAATGACCATAATAATGTAAAATCTGCAATATTTAATAAACATAACATTTTGGGTAATAGATTAGTGAAATTATAATATCTCTGTATCTAAAATTATTTTGGTTTTGAATATCATATCAATCTTTAAAGCATTTTTATGAAACAAATATCTTTTTGAAAAGTTAGGTACTTTTTTTAATGCCAATGTTTGTGTATTCTTGTGAAACTCTCTGTATGATTCATATCAGGTCTACGCCCAACTTTGCAGCCTGATACTTGAGATAGGAGAAATGAGTGGTATTGTTTAGCCCAATCCCATCAAGTCCTCCTGCTCCAACAATCTCTGGAACAGTAATAATGTAATCATTTGCTTGATTGCAAATACACCATCTCACCTCATTTTCTCAGATTCTCCATCATTGGCTCCAAATTACCAGGCAAACACATCTTTCTTTCCTACTGTCTGCTAAATAATTACTCCACTTTTTAAAAGAGATACATGCATCTGTGGCCTTCAATAATTTGTTTTATACTTTTGATTCCCATTCCTTATTTCTTCATTTTTGCATAGTACCTTAGAATTAAAACTTCTATCATTTTATATCTTTGCTTATTCCCTTTTGGCTAGAAGCATGCACAGAAATAAAAGCAAATTTTAAGTTTTCCCTTGATCCTATTAAATCTTGAACTATTAACCAATGGATCATTGCCCAGATTTCTTTAGAGAAGAGTTTACAATCTTCTTACTCAGGAGCATTGATACCAAATGGAACTTGCTCAAAGTATAATTTCTCAAAAGGAAAGAATCAGACTATGCATTTTAAACATGGACTCCCAACATGTGATTCAGTAAAGTTTTGAGCCCAGGTCCATATTGAATCTGTTCCCACGTTCATTCACCTTAACTTTCCATTTGGGAAACTAACCTCATGTTCCCCTCTAAATAAAATTGAAGAAATTCAAAACTGTCTAATGGATTTTTTTGCCAGACTATGCCTTCTCCATCATCTCTAAAATTATTCCTATTATTTTCTTGATTCCCATTCTCTTATTTTAGCCTATGTATTACATTCTGTGAAATAGCAGCTTTTCTTCTGAGACAAAATTTGCATAAATGTGTGGATGACCATATAAACTTGTATTTTTATGATGTAAAAAATGCAGCTGTGTATAATATGGTACCTCATTATTGATGCCTTCCCAACAGCAAGGAAGACAGGAAGAAAGGGAAATTTTTGTTATATTTTCAGGACAAAATCTTGGACTGGAATCTTACACTTACACCTTCAAATTTCTTTACACATGTCTATATATTTCCAATTCTGCATTCTTCTTTTTTCTATAGGTTTGATTAATTTTGATACTCTTCACTACATACAGCTTATTTTTCCTTTATCTACCCATGTTCTCTTGGCCTTTCTCTTCCTCCATCTCCTCTTCTCTTTTTCTCATCTTTATCTCTTAACATTTTCCTGACCTTAAAATATCTTGAAATCTCTCCTGTAGACACATTCTCAATTTAATCTGTTGCTAAAATTGGATAAATAGGTAGTAGATTACCACCAGTTCTAGTTTCCTTTCTACACATTTAAGAGGTAACTTTCCTTGGCTGCTATTATCTATTAGTAATCATGTTGTAAATGAACTTTCTATCAAATGATTCTTTTACTGAACAGTTCTTACCTTCTACATGTTCATTTGCTGAATGTTTCCCACATTTAGACCCAGATAAAAAGTCAACACACTTCTGTGAATGGCTCTCAAAAATTGTCTATAAAAGGTAATATCAATAATTAGATACATAAAATTTCATAACTTTCTAAAATTAATGAGTCTCCAACATTAAAAGAAATTGGATTTAAAATTAAGAGAAGCATATTTTGAGAACAAAACATTTCTGTACAGAACTTCATATATGTTGTCTAGATCAAGACAATCCTGTCTCTTCCTATAGCTTCTGACTCTTTCAAACTGCATGTGGAAGGCAGAAGAAACACATTTATGGAGAAAACACTAAAAACGTGCCTATTTCAGAAAACATTAACTTCAAAAATACTTATGTGTAATTATCATTCAACACCAAACATAGAGCACATTTAAACTAAAATCCAAGCATAATCAAATTTTAAATATATACTGCCTGAAATGCAGAATTAAATACCTAAACTACATTTTTGAGACAGTGTCTCACTATATTGTTCAAGATGGCCTTAAACTTTCAATCCTCCTGCCTCAGCCTCCATAGTACAAGGGTTTCAGGTTTGTGCCATCAGGCTTATCAGATACATAAAAT
The DNA here is from genome assembly GCF_047511655.1 of Castor canadensis. Taxonomy (NCBI): domain Eukaryota; kingdom Metazoa; phylum Chordata; class Mammalia; order Rodentia; family Castoridae; genus Castor; species Castor canadensis. The sequence goes on from NC_133400.1 coordinate 57,139,673, forward strand.
ATTTCTAATGATAGAAATTGCTTTAGTGTTAAAATAAGTATTAAAATAACACAAGAGGATTTGAAGTATGTTATAATAGGTGAAAAAGAATATTGCAAAAGCTTCTTCGTTTATATAATAAGCAAATAGAAATATCTACATATGGTTTGAAAAAATATTTCCAAAAAGGAAAAATAGTTGATTAAAATTTCAAGTAGGAAGTAAACATTTTATCAGATGCAACCTTGCATAGAATGCGTGAACTTTTGCCAATAAAGAAAGAATTACAAAAGGACAGCATGACTTAATAAGAAGGGAATAATAAGAATAATTGTTAAATATCTAAAATGTGCCAGGCACTTATTTGCACATTCTCTCCTCTACACATTATAAGAATAAAACTGATTATAGTAATGATAATTCCACTTTCTGTTCCCTTGTCATCCCAGGATGTTGACAGTAAAATGATGAGTGAGTGTGATAAGTATTTAAGTCATTTGAAAGGTTGATAGAAAGGTTAAAGGTTTTAAGAGTACTTTCCTGAACTTATATTTTTACATAGTAGAAATAACATATATCTAGACTCAAATTTATACATTGATAACTCCACTTTATAAAAGAATTTATATTTGGTAGAAAACCAGCACAAGATTCATTAAAAAGAAACAAAAAACAGCCACAGTATGTCTAACTCTTGTTGAAGGTGAACATTTTCTTACTCAAAATCTAGGAAATCTACTTTTAATATGCCTATCTCATTCATAAACTTTTGCATGTATTATTGTAAGTTTTCAGTTTGACATAATTTTGATATTCTGACACACTGTGATTGGGAAGAATTGGCATTTTCTAATTTAGGTTTTATGCTTTTATTTTCTTTGGTGGTACTGTGATGAACTCAGGTCTTTGTACTTGCTGAGCAGGCCCAACCCCTTCTGTCATTCTGCCAGCCCTTTTTGCATTGGTTTTTTTTAAAATCGAGTATCACTTTATGCCTGAGGCAGCCTGGATCATGATCCTTCTTTTTGATGAGATGACAGGCACATGACACCATGTCCAGTTGTTGGTTATGTCCTGTGAATGTCTTGCCTGGATTGTCCTCGAACCAAGCCTCCTGATAATCTGCTTCTTAAGAAGATAATAGTAGAATCTTGAGTCACCACACCTGTTTTACAGTTTATTAGCATTGCAAATGCCATACAATAAGCCTCTGGGAAAAGCAATGTAATGGATTTGGTTTCTTTTAAGTGTTTTTAGCAGCACAAATACTATGTGTTTTTCTTTCAGTTACATGACTAATACCATTGAGGGGCAAGCCGATGGTCTTGGGGATGACAAGACTTAGTCATTTGTCCAATATTCGATTTCTAATTAGGGGTATTTTGGCACATTTTTCAAGTGCTTGGTCTCATGTAAACTGCAACTACTTCTGCTATGTTGCACTTTTAAAAATTGCATTATTATTTTATATATTATATTTTATTAATAGTGTGATTTGGGTTTTTTAATTTTACTGGTCTTATTTATTTTCACTTATTCAAACCATAGAAGATGAATGGGAAGCATATCCCAGAAATGGAGAACATGAAGAAAAGACATTTTCCATAACGGGTTCTTTTTGTTTCAGAAACACACATATTACTATGGAGGTAGGCCCTCCAAATGGATCTTTTCCCTCAAAATCAAGTATATTGTTTGCTCAGTTGCAAGGTGTTGCTTTCAAGTGTGCTCTTCCTTTAGAGTTATCTTGTAGTGGTTCTTCTGCATGACAAGCATCAATTTTGATTTTCTATAGACTTCATGAGCACTCTGTTTTAACTCATTTCTAATTGGCAGTTCACTGTATTGATGGTTCAGTTTTTCCTGTTTGATGGACATTTGCTCCTCCTATTGCACCACAGAGGAAATTCCTGAGTGCGCAGGTGCATCTTCTCCATCAGCTTCATTATCCACTTTGGCATCTTGATACTTGTATTGTAGATGGAAAAATGGAAGATCAGTTTACTTGCCCTGATTCTCACATGGTTTTTATACTGGAGTACATGTTGTAAAATAACTTTATCCTTATGGAATCACAGAATGTGACAAAAGAAAAATCTGAAAGTAGGTAAAATTTAACATTTTAACTTTAATGTATGCTTATCAACCTGCAGATCACTTGATTATAATTAAGTAAAAAATAATTTACTTTACTCTCTAATAGAATAAAAATATGAATTACCATACATAATGTGTGTTATGTTTACAAGAAACTTAATTTATGACATGTTAAGATTATCAGAAATAAATTAGATGGCTTTTAATATAACACAGGTAGACTCACAGGAAAAGATTTGACTTTACCATACCTTAAATTGTGAGCTCAAACAGGGATTTTATTTCCTTTTTCTGAAGGCTGCACAATAGGAAAACTTTAACTTATTTATTTCTAAGAATCAATAAAGCCAATAAGAAGTACAATCAAATATTGATTTTCTTAATTTAAATTATATACTATGGCACTGTAATGAATCTATATAAACTGAAGTAAAAATTGTGCTAATATATTCTTATATAGTAGATTAAAAATGGTAGATTAAAAACTTTAAAATATTTACCTATTTACTGAATAAAACACAAATACAGTAGTATCTTTAGCAGTTGAAATCTAAATTGTTTGCATGAACATGTCAATTGAAAGAGAAAAGTGATCACTATCCAAGGGAGCAATTCTTGACTCTGAGAGGGTGTCGAAACTGACTGTGGAATGTAATAGCATGTAGCTTTAATGTAACACATGAGAATCATTTATACCAAGGAGCTATGAATATTTATAATTGTCTTCAATTAATCTTGTAATTTAAGAAGCACAGAGCCATGACACTATTTCTGTGGAAATCATAGAAAGAGTTTTGAATTCATTAGATTGGGGCAAAAATGTACCATAACAGTTAATAAACTATCCCTTTATTCCACAACTATTTGGGCCACCAGAACCCTTACACTTTTAATTTTTTTCATTTACTTATTAGCATATAGAAGTTGTACAAGGGGATTCATTGGGATATTACAGATGTGCTTATAAAATATCTTAGTTAGATTTACCCATCTCCCATCATGCTTCCTCTTATTTCCTCTCCTTAGAACAATTTCAACAGATTTTGTTCCTCTTAACATCTAGTTTAGTTTCTGAAAATTTATTCACCCACTTATGCAAGAAGGAAATTCAATCACAAGGAATTATTATTGTATAAAAAGATTTCAGTATTGAAATATCATATTCTTAATTTTTATGGAAAATTTAAGTATTAATAACCTTTATGTTTAAGTCAGTGAAATATTTAATAAATATACCATCTTGGGTATCAATGTGACAAAATGTCTTTGTACCTAAAATTATCTAGGTTTTGAGTATCATGTTCTTTAAAGAATTTCTCCACCTGGCCACCGACCACTCCCTCCAGGATGCCATCCCACAAGGCCGCTGGCTGCTAGTCCACCAGGCCACCACCCACCAGCCACTCCACAGACCCCCCAATTCATCACCTGCCAGCCAGCCTGCTGGCCCACTGGCCCACTGGGCCTCTGGCTACCAGCTCCAAATGTGCTTGGAGAACTTCAACAGACCAAACAGAATACTTTCCTGCTGGAGCCACACTTGGCAAAAATAAAAAAAAAAAAAAAAGAAGAAGAAACAAAACTCTAAAACCCTGAACACCCAGCCCATACAAGGCTTCTCCATGCCACATTACACTGAGAAAACAGGAGGGCTCCAGCACTGCCAGACGCCAGCTCCAACCTGCCTAGGAAACCCAGATGAACAGGACTGGATGCTAAAGGAGTAACACCAGAAATACTAAGACTGAAATTCTACTTTTTATGAACCGGGAATTTGTTTTTCCTTTCTTTAAGTGTTTGTTTGTCATGTTCTCTGATTGTCCACCAGCTCTCCCTGTTGATGTCTTTGGTTCTCAATTTTTTTCTTTTTTTATTTCTTTTTCTTCTTTCTTTGCTTTTTCTTTTTTCACTTGCTTTTGTGGTTTTGTTAGTTTTACTATTGTAAATTAGCTAATACTAAATTACACATAGACAAGAGACAGAAACAGTACCAAGTGGAATGATGGGAAGATGAAAAAATGATGGATACCATTCACCCCCCAAAAATAACTTCATACAGGATTCAGAGGGAAATGAAGAAAATGGATACCCAAATCTAGACAACAACAAAACAAAAATAAACTACACCAAGGAACCCAAGGAAGCACAAAGAAACACCCTGAAGTAATCCTGCAAATAATCAACTTCATGGAGGTGTTACTAGGCATGGTCAAACAAAATGTACAGGAGGCAATCAAGAAATTCCAAGATAACAAAAGTAAAGAATATGAGAAAACACAAAAACAAATAAATGAACTCATAAGAGACCTAAATAAACACCAAAGTGAAACAGAAAACACCATAAATAGATAAATGAATTAAGGATGAAAATTGACAATATTAAAGAGGAAGTGACCCATAATATGGAAACCCTCAGAAGAAAGAATGAAACAGAAATGCAAAACAAAATGGAAGGTCACTCTAGCAGACTAGAACAAACAGAAGACAGAATCTCAGAACTTGAAGATGAAATGGTAATTAAAGGAAAAACTGAAGAACTATTAGTCAGAAGACCTATGAAAGAAATATGCAAGAGCTCACTGACTCCATCAAAAGACCAAACCTGAGAATCATGAGTATTGAGGAAGGAGAAGAGGTGCAAGCAAAAGGAATTTGTAATATATTCAACAAAATAATAACAGAAAATTTCCCAAATTTAGAGAAAACTATGCCCATTCAGGTACAGAAAGTCTCCAAGACACCAAGCAGACATGACCAAAATAGAACTACCCCATGACATATTATTATTAAGACAACAAGCACAAGAATAGAGAAAGAACATTGAAGCCTGTCAGACAGAAAAAACAAACAACATATCAAGATAAACCCATCAAAATCACAGCAGATTTCTCAAAGGAAACCTTAAAATCAAGAAGAGCTTGTAAGGTCTTCTGGGCACTGAATGAAAACAGCTTCAACCCTAGAGTACTCTACCTAGCAAAACTATCATTCATGACAGATGGAGCAATAAAAGCTTTCTATGATAAGCAGAAACTAAAACAATATATTACCACCAAAGCACCACTACAAAAGATTCTTCAAGGAATTCAACACACAGAAAATGAAAGTAAACAAAATCATGAAAGGGCAGACAGTACCACACCACAGGAGAAGAAAAGGCAAGATAGCAGAGAGTAACATTGATTCAGCTGCACACGTCAAACCCTTAAACAACAAAGACAACTAAATGACAGGAATCACCACATACCTATCAATACTAACACTGAATGTTAACAAAATTAATTCCCCCATCCAAAGACAGTGTTTGGCAAACTGGATTAAAAAGAAGATCCAACAATCTGCTGCATACAGAAGACCCATCTCATCAACAGAAACAAGCACTGGCTGAGGGTGAATGGATAAAAGAAGATTTACCAAGAAATGGTCCCCCAAAACAGGCAGGGGTAGCAATAGTTATCTCAGACAAATTAGACTTCAAAGTTATATTCATTAAACAAGATAAAGAAGGACACTTCATACTAATAAAAGGGGAAATACACCAAAAAGTAGTAACAATTATCAACCTATATGCACTCAACGTCAATGCACCCAATTTCATCAAACATATTTGGAAGGACCTAAAAACATATATAGACTCCAACACAGTGATAGTGGGAGACTTTAATACCCCCTATCACAAATAGATAAGTCATCCAAACAAACAATCATAAAGAAATTCTAGACTACATCACACCATAGATCAAATGGACCTAGTTGATGTCTATGGAATATTACATCCAACATCTGCCCAATATACATTCTTCTCAGCAGCCCATGGAACCTTCTCCAAAATTGATCATATCTTAGGGCACAAAGCAAGCCTCAGCAAATATAAGAAAATAGACATAATCCTATGCATTCTATCTGACCACAATGCATTGAAACTAGAAATCAACAACAAAAAAGCAGTAAAAAAGATGCAAAGAATTGGAAACTGAACAACACATTGCTCAATGATCAATGGGTCATTGATGAAATAAAAAAGGAAATAAAAAGGTTCCTGGAAGTTCATGAAAATGAAAACACAACCTATAGGAACCTATGGGACACAGCAAAGGCAGTCCTAAGAGGAAAGGTTATAGTCATGAGTGCATATATTAAAAAGACAGAAAGATCTCAAATCAATGACCTAATGTTATATCTCAACCTCCTAGAAAAACAAAAACAAGCAAATTCCAAAACAAGCAGGAGAGAAATAATAAAAATAAGGGCTGAAATCAATGAAACAAAACAAAACAAAAAAATAATGAACCAATGAAACAAAGAGCTGGTTCTTTGAAAAAATAAACAATATTGACAGACCCCTGGCAAACCTGACTAAAATGAGGAGAGGAAAACCCCAAATCAGTAAAATTAGAAATGCAAAAAGGGAGATAACAATGAACACCAAGGAAATCCAGGAAATCATCAGAGACTACTTTGAGAAGCTATATTCTAATAAATTTGAAAATCTTGAAGAAATGGATAAATTTCTAGATACTTACAACCATCCAAAACTGAACCAAGAGGATATTAATCACCTGAATAGATCAGTAACACAAAATGAAATTGAAGCAGCAATAAAGAGTCTCCCCAAAAAGAAAAGTCCAGTTGATATGATCCTTTATCTTAAAGACCCAAAAACTCTAACTAAAAACTCCTAGACACCATAAACAGTTACAGCAATGTGGAAGGATACAAAACCAACTTACAAAAATAATTAACTTTTCTATAAACCAACAATGAACAAACTGAGAAGGAATATATGGAAACAATTCCATTCCCAATAGCCTCAAAAAAAATCAAATACCTAGAAGTAAACTTAACAAAATATGTGAATGACATTTATGAGAACTAAAAACCACTGAAGAAAGAGGTCGAGGAAGACTACAGAATATCGAAAAGTCTCCTGTGCTCATGGATTGGTAGAATCAACACAATAAAAATGGCTATACTACCAAAAGCAATCTACATGTTCATTGTAATTCCCATCAAAAGCCCAAAGATATTCATCACAGGGATTGAAAAATGTACCCTAAAGTTCAATTGGAAACCCAAGAGACCATGAATAGCCAAGGCAATAATCAGCAAAAAAGCAATGCTGGAGGTATTACAATACCCGACTTCAAATTATTTTACAAATCAGTAGCAATAAAAACATCATGGTACTGGAACAAAAACAGACATGAAGACCAGTGGAACAGAATAGAGGACCTGGATATGAATCCACACAATTATACCCACCTCAGTTTTGACAAAGGTGCCAAAAATATATGATGGAAATAAGACAGCCTCTTCAACAAATGTTGCTGGGAAAAGTGGTTATCCATCTGCAAGAAACTGAAATATATCCATGTCTATCACCCTGTACTAGTATCAACTGAAAATGGATCAAGGACCTTAATTTCAGACCCAAAACTCTGAAGTTACTATAGGAAGGAGCAAGAAACACTCTGGAACTAATAGGTATAGGCACAGACTTCCTCAATAGAACCCCATCTGCTCAGTAACTAAGAAAAAGTATAGACAAATGGGACTTCATGAAATTAAAAAGCTTCTGCACAACAAAAGAAATGGTCTGTAAACTGAAGAGACCACCCACAAAGTGGGAGAAATTATTTGCCAGCTATACACCAGACAAAGGACTGATAACCCGAATATACAGGGAACTTAAGAAACAAAACTTCTCAAAATCAATGAACCAATAAAGAAATGGGCAACTGAACTGAACAGAACTATCTCAAAAGAAAAAATTCAAATGGCCAAAAAACACATGAAAAAATGCTCACCATCTCTAGCCATAAAGGAAATGCAAATCAAAACCACATTAGGATTCCTCCTCACCCCTATTAGAATACCCATCGTCAAAAACACCACCAACAGCAGGTGTTGGCAAAGATGTGGGGAAAAAGTAACCCTGCACACTGCGGGAGGGTATGCATGCTAGTGAAACTACTCTGGAAAACAATTTGGAGGCTTCTTAAAAATCTAAACAGAGATCTGCCATATAATCCAAAAATCCCACTCCTGAGGATATACCCAAAGGCATGTGACAATGACAACTCCAAAAGCACCTGCACACTCATGTTTATTGCAGCACTATTCACAATAGTCAAGTTATTGAAATAACCAAGATGCCCCACTACTGGTGAGTGGATCAAGAAAATGTGGTATTTTTTCACAATGGAATTTTACTCAGCCACGAAGAAGAATGAAATCTTATCATTCACAATCATTCTGAGGGAGGTTAGCCAGGCTCAGAAGATGAAAAATTGTATGTTCTCTCTCATATGTGCACTTTAGATTTAGGACAAATACAGCAATGTTGTTGGATTTGGGTCACATGACAAGGGTAGAACACATACAGGAGGTATGGAGTAGGTAGAAAACCCAAAACATGAAAGTGTTTGATGTCCCCCAACTGCAGAGGAACTAATACAGAAACCTTAAACTGACAGAGGTCAACACGAGAAGGGGATCAGTTAGAGATGAATCAACTTGGGTTGTAACACATTTGTACATGGAAGCAATGCTAGGAATCTCTCTGTAGAGCTATCCTTAACTCAAGTAGCAAAAATGCTTTTCTTTCCTATTATGTTTATGTCTTCTCTTTCACAAAATTAGAGATAAGGGCAGAACAGGTTGTGCCTGGAAGCGAGAGGGGTTGGAGGAGAGAGGGTGGAGGCAGGGAGCAGGGGGAGAAATGACCCAAACAATGTATGCACATGTGAATAAATGAATTTTAGAAAAGAAGGTTCAAAAAGGACTTTCAACACAGATATGTAAATTTATATTTTATAAAATATGAGACTAAAAATAAGTGAAGCATATGTTGAAAATTCAAATGTTTCAATATAGAAGGGTGTATATGCTATCTAGATCAAGCCTAACTTTTCTTTTCCTATGGCTACTGAATCTGTAAAGGTATTACAGAAGGTTAGAAGATATATATTCATAGAAGGAACACAAATTGATGTGTTTATATCAACAAGGAACTGACTTGAGAATACCTAACTTTACTTATGATTCCTGAACAAAAATGAGAGGACATTTTGTAAAAATATATGCATATATAACAAATTCTTATGAGAACACTTGTAATAATAAAACATTAAACAGACAATAGTCTCCTAATGGAAATACTTTTAGTGTTAAAATAAGTTGCTTGGAATGATAAAAGGTTGTGAATTATGCCATGGGGAGTGTATATAGAATATTGTAGAAGCTGCTTCACATAGGTAAATAAATGTTGATGGGAAAGTTGGATATCCACATATAGAAGACTGAAACTAGATCCCTGTCTTTCAACCTTTACCAAAATCAACACCAAGTAGACCAAAGACCTTACTATGAGGCCTGAAACTTTGAAACAACTCCAAGCAGCAATAGGAAATACAATGGAACAGATAGGTACAGGGAAAAACAGAACTCAAAAGGCTTAGCATCTAAGAGAAAGAATGAACAATGGTACTGCATCAAACTAAAGCATTTTTCTGCAGCAAAAGAAACAGTAACCAGACTCAAGACACTGCCCACAGAAAGGGAGAAAATCTTTGCCAGCTACTTATCTGATAAAGGACTAACATCCTTGTTTAATCTACAAGAGACTCAAAAAACTCAGCCCCCAATGAATCAACATCCCAATGAAGAAATGGGCAATTGAATTAAATTGGGAAGTCACAAAGGAAGAGGTAGAAATGGCCAGTAGATACATGAAGAAGTCTTAAACTTCCCTGGTTGTAAAAGAGTTGCAAATCAAAGCAACTCTTAAGTTAGAATGGCCATAATCAAGAATAATATCAAACAATAAATGCTGGTGAAGATGTGGCAAAACAGGAACCCTTATACATTGTTGGTGGGAATGCTCCAGGTAGACCACATAATCACAAAAACCACTGTGGAAAGCAGTATAGAGATTCATCAAAAAACTAGAGCTAGAACTGCCATATGATCCAGTGATACACCTCCTTGGAATCTACCCAAAGGAACATAAGACAGGATATGGTAGAGACACCTGTATACCAATGTTCATCGCAAGACTATTCACAATTGCCAATCCCAATAAGTGATTAATAAATCAACAAATTGACATATATGTACAATATAGTATTATTCAGCCATAAGGAATTACATGTGGTTTGAAGGTAAATGGATGCAGCTGGAGGACATCATGTTAGGTGAAGTAATACAGATCAGAAACACCTATCTGCATGTTTTCTCACATACATAGAAAACAGATCCAAAGATAAAAATATCCATAAAAACAAGCATGATCATATACAAATTCAGATGTAGAAAGTATTTGAAACAGTGGAACTACTCTCTGGAAGTTGGGGAAAGAGGGAAAAGAAAAGCAATTGATAGAGCATCAGTAATACAGCATAACATAATATGTGATGGTAGAGGATATAACCATATGTATTCAAAGCTGTTGAAACTATGAGCACATGATAAAAGCAAGAGCACACAAGGAAGGGGTGAGGATAGGTAAGACACCTAAAAAATTAGCTAGCATTTGTTGCCCTTAATGCAGAGAAACTAAAGCAGATACCTTAAAAGCAACTAGGCCAATAGGAAAAGGGGAACAGGAACTAGAGAAAAGGTTAGATCAAAAAGAATTAACCTAGAAGGTAACACCCACGCACAGGAAATCAATGTGAGTCAATGCCCTGTATTGCTATCCTTATCTCAACCAGCAAAAACCCTTGTTCCTTCCTATTATTGCTTATACTCTCTCTACAACAAAATTAGAAATAAGGGCAAAATAGTTTCTGCTGGGTATTGAGGGGGTGGGGGGAGAGGGAGGGGGCAGAGTGGGTGGTAAGGGAGGGGGTGGGGGCAGGGGGGAGAAATGAACCAAGCCTTGTATGCACATATGAATAATAAAAGAAAAAAAAATTAAAAACAAAAGCTGTTGAAAAAATGGGGTGGGAAGTAAAGAGGCAAGGGAGAGCAATAGAAAGGGTCAAACAGACCAAAGTAAAGTACACCCACAGTGGGTATGCATTGAGACACCCCGTTGAACATCAAGTTGAATATTGATAATGAAAGCCAGGACTGTAAAACAGGTACAGTGTGTGTGGTGGGGAGTTACTAATGAGAAGGAGGGAGGGTGAAGAAAGGAGATTAAGGTAGTGGCATATGGCAGATGGACTTCATATACTAAGGAAAAACAATTCAGAAAATGATTTTGTCCTGTAAAATTTGTATCAGTGGCAAAAGTGTTTGAATAAACATGTCAAAGTAGTAAGAAAAACTTTTTATATTACATTTAAATAATATCATGCAAGTATTAGATTCAATATATTCCCCCAATTAATTGCATATTCAAGAAAACATAGCAAGTCTTAAAAAGTAGGGAAACATGAACACATATCTAAAATGTGCCAGACATTTATTTCCATATTTTATTTTCTATACATTATAAATAGAAAATGATTAATAGATGGTGTCAGTGTCAATTCCTGCTCCCTGATCATTCCAGGATGTTAAGAGTAAAATGAATTGCCATGACATTGTGTGTAATGTCTTCCACTTAGGTTCTCACATGCTGGTACCTTCTCATCCTCAAGTTGGCAACTTACATATCACAAAGAGAAAGATCACTAACTACAGAATTCCACACCTACTTCCATCACCATCCTCAATATAAACTCCCTCAGTATTCTCTAAGTTTTCATCCTCTCTTCCTACAAGTGATGCACTTATAATGACTTAAATTTTTTCACTGTATTTCAGTTTGAAAGCAGCTCCTCATAGAGCAGGGTTGCATGGCAACCATTATACCATGGAGGCTCACCACCAGAGCATGACTTTTAAATGTTTCCTGTTTATTTGACTTTCTGTTCAATCTCTATAACATGATTACAGATTGGGCATATCCATGGTCTACTTAGCATAATGTGGCTACTCAATAATAGAAATTTATTTCATGAGAAAACATTAAAAATCAAATCAGGATGGGTCAACCACCAAATTATAACATTCCATATAGGATAATCTCATAAAAAGTTTACTGAAAATTATCATCCTCTAAATTAGAAATCCATCTGCCTCCTCCAATTTTCCCTGTCTTTTCTTGCCACTAGTACCATTTTATAGTCCTTAGGTTTAAAAACTATACTGAATATTTAGATGTTGCATATAACTTATATTACATTTAGTTTACAAACTGTTGTATCATTTCCTATTACTTTTACTTATTACACCTACCATATGTTTCCACTTCCTCATGCTCTTCCATCTTCTGAAGTGTTTTGTGCTGTACTATACTTAACAATCCAAACATGTACTTTCAAGTGTTATCCATTAGCTTTTCAAGGTACAAGTTGTAAAAAACATTATAACCCTAGTTTTTTAATCTCATAAGGATTTCTTATATATCCAGATAGGCCACATAATCAGACAAACCAAAGGTTGACCTACAACCACCCTTCAGAGTTTAGATACAATTCAGAATCCATGCCCATTCTATACTTTTTCTAAGTGTGAGTTTTTCTACGAAGATACACAGGCTTTAGTAAGTGACTCCTACAAAGTACCCAAATTGTACTATTAGCAGTAATGGCTAAGCACATGACTAGGTTATCAACTAGAAGTTGAAGATGATGAGGTAAGGCCACCTGAGAACCCTATGAAGATGTAAGAAACTAAAGTCAATGCATCCCCTATTATTTTTTTTAGAGAGAGTTTCACTGTATTGTCCAAGCTGGATGACAGGTGTGTGCCCCAAGACCTAGCTCCATGATATGTTTTAACATCACTCAATGCCTACTTAAAAACCATAGCAAAAAATAATAGTAACAACAAAAATAAAAACTACCTCAGAATCCCAAGGTGATTCTTCATCTTCCTCATTTCTTAATCCCATTGCACATGTCATAACTATAAAATTTAGGCACAAATAAATTAATAAGTACCCTAATTATGATGAATTTGAGACACACCAAGTCTAGCTCTATTCATGAATATTTTAATGAAATAACAGTAATAGCAAAATTTATTTAATATAGTTAAAGCAGTTTTAGAAAGAAGTAGATACTAGAAAGAAAGATTACAGAAGAAAAATCTTTAAAATAAATGGACATCATTTTTGGATCTACATACTTTAGTTAGTTAGCATAGCATATAAGCTAGACATTAGTTCACAATTATAATTTTCACTCTTTTTTTGCAACATAAAGAGTCATTATTTGTTCTCAGGAAGCACTACCATTTTCTCCTTTTCCAATTGCTGGCTGTATTGTTCCTTCCTAATAAAAAAGAGACAAAAATAACTTTAGTAAACATATTTATTCACTCAATTATGCCCTCCTCACAAAATCAATCCATCAGTAAGACAACAAGCATTTATTATGGTTATAGATTTATGAACAAAATCCCAGGAGGAAATGGAAATAAAATACTGATTCTTCTCTATACTTAAGCAGAAGTAAGGTATATTTTAAAAATAAGAATAGAATAAGTAATTTATTAGTTCCACAAATAAAATAATTGTACTTAAGGGCACAAAAAAACAAAAGAGTTAAGTATACTTTGGAAACAAGGGAAATCCTGTAAACACGGGGTCTCTCACTTGAAAGTGAGAGAAAAATGCAAAGGAGAGTAGAGGGCCTTCTAGACAGAGAAGCATAAACAAAAGGATGAGGTATGAGAACACCATAGCAAATGATGGGTATACCAAGTTATCCAGTAAAACTGGAGTTTATACTGTAAGAATGGGATGGATAGCTTAAATAGGATATTCAGGGTCAGACCACAAATGAGTTGGTTTATTCAAGAATGTAAACTTTCATTTCATGTATTGGGATTTATCCATTAAGTACATGAGCTATAGCATCACAGATGCTTTAGTAAGTTTACTCTTGCAGCAATTTAAAGATAGATGAACATAATCATAATAGGTAGAGGAAGATAAAACAGAGTAATTAAACTTGATGAAACAGAAGATGAATTCCATTAGTAAGACTGAGAGAAGGTAAACAGGTAGAAAATAGATTGGTGAATTGCTGGGTTGGTGATTCCAGGGATGTGTGAGGTAAAGGATTTCCCCTTAAGTGTTTCAGTTCAATTCACCAGGTTCTATGTACTAGGATTCAAAAAATGGATGACAGAGTAGATTAATAAAGTCAGGAAATAACTGGGGAAGGATCAATGTCAATGTTTTCTATGTGTGACATATCAAATTTGAAGTACCTAGAGGAGTTGAAGATAAATCTTAAAACAAAGATAGATCTTAAAAACATTAAGTGTAGGAGTTGAAAACCTGATGTAGGAATAGCATACAGGTTAGGAAAACAAATATTTTCAATATATAAAAAGCTCTACAATTGAATCTTGCAACCCTACACAGAAATCTTAAATTTTGAAGTTGAAAAGAAGTTGCAGAAACAACAAAGGGGTTCAATTCTTACAATTATATTTGCAAACATTTGTTTCAAAGGCATATTCTTTTTTGTTGATAAATAAATATTTCTGAGGTATTATGAGGATATGGGTATTGAACTTTATTAAAAATATATTCTAAAACATCATTTGAAGATGCTACATGAAAATATGTGTATAAAGTGTGTGGATTAAAATTTTTAAATTGTAATCAAGGCTGGTTGGCATGTACTTGAAGACCCAGCCAGTCAGAAGATTGAGACTAAAGAAGCACTTGAACCCAGTGTTTATTGCCAGCATGGAAACATAGCCAAAATCTACCTCTAAAAATATTTAAATTGTTAAACAGAATATTTTCAGTGCTGGGGACTGAACACAGTGCCTGATGAGTATTAGTCAAGGGCACTACTATAGATCTATGTCCCCAAAACTTAAGAGAGTCTCAATACATAGTCCAATACGGCCTCAAACTGAAGACCCTCCTGCCTTTGCACCCTGACTGAGTGCAGGGAATTTGCACTTTTTTCATTCCTTCCACTGTATTCAGAATAGAACATTTCATTTCAATGGTAGGTTGGATAAGATTAAACAAGATATTTAATAAAATCATATAAAATATAATATATAAATATATTTCTTCAAGATAAAAACATAAATGTTACTACCTTCAAAATAAGATTTTTCTCAAGTGATTCTAAAAACAAAGAGGATATACAGTCAATAATACCTAAATATGACAAAGGCAACAATACAGTCATTCATTCTTGTGTCATAATAGTATGTATATGTAGAGTTTTAAAAAGATTATTTTAAGCTTTGGTTTTGGATCTGTACCTTTGCACAGATGCATTTTGAAAAAAGTAAAAAAAAAATGGCATGTAAATTTGATAAATCTTGCAATTCAAAATTCAAAAGAGATTGTTTCCAATGATACAAATGAAAGTAAGTAGGTGATCACAGACCTATATGGGTATGTCAATTGAAGCTAAGAAAACCAAGCTCTAATCAAGTAGCAATTCGTGACCCTGAGAGAATAAATGTCAAAATTGGTAATAAAAATTAGAATGACCCAGCATGTATCTTTAATGTAATACATCAGAATCATTAGTATCATCAAAGTACATAAACTTATCCCTGTCTTCAATTTATTGTGTAATTTAGGAAGGAAACCCTGAAGACGCCAGTATATTGCAATGTATAATTCACATCAAGTAAAGTTTTATGACTTGATTGGTTTATATACAAACTTGTAGAATGATAGTTAATAAAAATATTCCTTTATTCCACACCAAAATGGGCTCTGGAATATGTACATTTCTTGTAGTCTCTAGTTTGGCCTTCTGAAAATTTCTTGACCCACTTGTGCAAGAAGCCAGTTAAAACACTATGAATAAATAATGAATAAGTAAGTTAAGCATTGAAATATAGTGCTGAAAAAAGGAATACACTAAATTGTTAGCAAATAATTAAGTATTAATAACCTTCATATTTAAAAATCACTGTATTTAATAAGTACATCATTCTTGAAATTAAACTGCTAAATTCTATCTTGTATTGTGTGCAAATTATTTTGATTTGGAATGTCATGTTAATGTTAAAAGATTTTTACATTTTTATAAAGCAAATATCTTTTTTCAAAAGTTAGGTATCTTTGTAAAACCCATTTTTTCTCAATTCAAATTGAATTCTGTGTAATTAATACTATGAGACCCTCAACATTGAAGCAGATATTTGAGATAAGAGAAATTAATGCCTGTTGTTTATTCCAATACAAGCACGTCCTTCTTCTTCCAACAATCTCTAGACAAGTGATAATTTAATCTTTTGTTTGATCTCAAATACAAAAGCATATGGATAAAAAACAAATTTTAAGTGTTTCCATCATTCTGCTTAACTTGAACTAACCAATGAATCATCATCTAGGTATCTCTACAGGGAAGTGTACACCCTTACTATTTAGTGTGGCCTGAGGAGCAGCCAAATGGGCATCAAATGAGAAGTTATTAGAGGAGCAGAAACCAGGCCCTTGGTATCAGAATGTGCATTTTAAATACAGATCCTATATGTGATTGATTAAAGTTTAAGATCTGGCCTATACTGAATCTGTATCCAAATTATTCACCATAACATTCTATTTGGGAATATAGCCACAAATTTCTCCCTATTATTATATCCACCAAATTAAAACTACAAAAGAAATTATGAGCTTTCAAATGGAATTGTTATCAGGCTCTGACTTTCTTGACCTCTATAAAAATCTTATTCTGTCTTCCTTAACTTTCTCTTATTTTAGCTTCTGTTTCATCATCCCATCAAAAAGTAACATTTCATATGACAATAAACTATATATCTGTATGGATGAACATATACACTTAGATTTTTCTATGGTTAAAAATCATAGCAATTCAAGTTCATTGATAGCTTCACAACACTGAGGAAGACAGAAATAATGTGTAAATAGGTTCTCATTGCAAGAAAAGTTCTGGGACTGGATCTCATGGTTAATTCTCCTCACATTTCTGCTTTTCCTATTTAAAAGATGTTTTAATTTTAACACTCCCTCTATATACATGTTCCTTTTTCATTCCTTTACCCCTGTGCTTATGGCCTTTCCTATTCTTATTTCACTCTTCTCTTTTCCTCTTCGTTAACTCCCAAATTTTCTCTTGTCCCAGAATATCTTTAGATGGAACTAATTATTCACTTCCTTTTAATGACAGTTTCAATTTTAACTTATCCTGACATAGGATAATGTAAATAACTTCTGAATATTTCACTTCCTTTTTATTATTCATTCAATACAAAATTTGCTCATTAGTATATGTCAGTGGTCACATTTTAAAGAAAACTTTGTCAAGTAACGTATTAAATATTATTCTCACCATTCGCAGTCCCATTTACTGTACATTTTCCTTCTTGATATTCAAGCACATTTTTAAGGCCAACACAAATGAATGGAAGACTTTCAGAGAGACTCTGCACAAGTTAACATCAATAATGAGGTCCATAAAGCTTTTCTACACAGATATCTAAATTTCCCATTTTAAATGATGTAGGATTAAAAATAAATGAAGTGTACATTGGAAATCCAAATATCTCAGTGGAGAATGGCATGTGTGCTATTTAGATCAAGCCTGTCTTCTTTCTTCCTGTGGCTACTGACTCTGTAAAGGTAGGTAGCATGGAAGTCTAGAAGATACATATTCATAGAAGAAATACTAACTGATATGTACATCATCAAGGAATTGACTTGAGAATACTTGGCACTACTTTCCACTCCCGATACATTAGAATATTTTTAAAACAGCAGTATATATGTAAACAAATTCACATAAGAGTGTGTGTTCTAATACAGCATTAAACATCTATAATCTTCAGATGAAAGCTATACTTTTAGTGTTAAAATAATATACTTGGCATGAAAGAGTTTTGATGTCATGGTGAACATAAACTGAATATTGTGGAGGCTGCTCCACTTAGAAAATAAATTAGAAATCAGAAAACAGTAATTTCTTATAAAAGTTTTGATGGCACAAATGTTTGAAGAAACATGTCAGTATAATATGATTACCTTTCTTATGTTACATTAAAATGATAGTATTCAAAAATAGAGATATTTTTAATATACTCCCAACTGAAATACATCTTCAAGAAAATATACCAAGCCTTAAGTAAGTATGGAAACAGGAACATGTCTTTACTACATAAAATGTACCAGGTACTTACTTTCACATTTTATTTTCTGTATAATACAAGAGGAAAGTGATCATGATGGCTATAAGGCCATCTCTTGGTCCCTGGTCATTCCGGAAGGTCCAGAGCAAAGTGATGAACTGCCAAGCCTCACTGTTCTCTCCTTGGAATTTCCACCTCCTGGAATCTCACACAGATGGGGCTTCTCATCTTTAACTTGGAAACTTAAATATCACACTAAGGAAGATCTCTGATAACAGAATTCTACTCCCAATTCCAATCACATCCTCAATACAAATATCCTGTGTATGCTAGGATCCTGCTTTTCTACCAATGTCGTACTTATAATGACATAAATCTTTTCTGTTATACTTGGGTTCAAACCCAGGTCTTCACACATGTCAGCAAGCACACCACCACTGAGCCACACCACTAGCATATGCCTTCCAAGTGCTTGTTATTTTACTTGGTTTTCTGTTCACTCACTATAAACCCTGGGCAGGCATATTGACTGTCCACTTAGCACACAGTGGATACTCTAAAAGAACTTTATTTCATGTGAAAATATTACAAATTTCATCAGGTAGGCCAAGCACCGAATTACTATACTCCAATAGAAAATATCCATGAACAGTTTAATGAAAATTACCATGCTACAAATTAGAAATTCATATGGTCGTCCAACTTTTCCTGCCTTTTCTTGACTCTAATCCCGTTTTATATTCCTCTTATTTAAAAGCAATCTGAATATTTATTGTTATCGAATATAATTTATATCACTTTGTCTTATATTTATACACATTGTATAGTTTTCAAACTGTTCTATAATTTCAAAAATTTACCTTTTTTATTTTATCACTTTTTACATTTACTCACATGTGCATACACTGTTTGGGCCAACTTCCACCCCCCTCCTCACCACTACCACCCCTTCTTCCAGGTAGAACCCATTCTGCCCTCTTGTTCTATTTTGTTGAAGAGAAAACATAAGACATAATAAGAAAGACATACAGTTTTGCTAGCTTGAGATAAAGATAGCTATACACAGAGATTCCTAGTATTGCTTGCATGCACATGTGTATTGCAGCCTACATTGGTTCATCTCTACCAAACCTCCTCACTACTTCCTCATCCCCTTCAAATAGTGATGGCTGCCAGTTTAAGATTACTATATTCATTCCTATACAGTAAGCGTATCAACCATATTCAAGTTTTAAGTTTCCTTCTCTTTCCCTATTCCCCTCTTGCATGTTTTCCCCTTAGTGTGTGACCTATGTCAAATAATATTGCATGCAATTTTTGGCCTTCTGAGCCTGGCTAACTTCACTTAAGATGATGTTTTCCAGTTCCATCCATTTACTTGCAAATGACAAAATTTCAGTCTTCTTTGTGGCAGAATAAAATTCCATTGTGTATAAATACAACATTTTCTTAATCTATTTCTTGGTCGTGGGTCATCTTGGCTGTTTCCATAGCTTGGCTATTTTGAATAGTGCTGCTGTAAACATCGGTGTTCAGGTGCCTTTGTAATAACCTGAATCGCATTCCTCTGGTATATCCCTAGGAGTTGTATTGCTAGATCATATAGCAGATCTATGTTTAGTTTTTTAAGAAGCTAAAAAGTGGTTTTCCAAAGTGGTTGTACTAGCTTACATTCCCATCAGAAGTGTATCAGGGTTCCTTTTTCCCACATCCTCAGCAACATTTGTTGTTGGTGATCTTGATGATAGCTATTATAACAGGAGTGAGGTGGAACTTTAATGTAGTTTTGATTTGCAATTCTTTTATGGCCAGGGATGGTGAACATGTTTTCATGAATTTTTGCACCTTTTGGACTTCTTCCTTTGAAAAATTCTGCTTAGTCCAGTTGCCCACTTCCCTACTGGTTCAATGATTATTGGGGAAGTTTAGATTTTTGAGCTCCCTATATATTTTGGTTATCAGTTCTCTGTCTGATGTATAGTTAGCAAAGATTTTCTCCCACTTTGTAGGGGGTATCTTCTATTTAGAGACCATTTCTTGTTGTGCAGAAGCTGTTTAATTTCATGTAGTCCCATTTGCCCATCATTTCTCTTAGATGTTGGGGTTCTGGAGTTCTACTGAGGAAATCCTTACCTATACATATTACTTCCACAATATTCTTTATTATTTCCTGGACTAACTATAAGATTTCAGGTCTGATATTATGGTCCTTAACCATTTTGAATTGATACTTGTACAGGATGATTGACATGGACCTAGTTTCAGTTTTCTGAAGGCAGATAACTTATCTCAGCAACATTTGTTGAAGAGGCTGTCTTTTCTCTATCATATGTTTTTGGCGCCTTTGTCAAAAATAAGGTGGGCATAGCTGTGTGGATTCATATCTTTGCCATCTATTCTGTTCCACTGGTCTTAATATCAGTTGTTGTGCCAGTACCACGCTGTTTTTATTGCTATGGCTCTGCAGTATAGCTTGAAGTCAGGTATTGTGATATCTCTAGCACTGCTCTTTTTGCTCAGTAATCCCTGAGATGAAGCCGACTTGGTCATGGTTAATAATCTTCCTGCTATGGTATGGGATACGGTTTGCCTTTATTTTATTGAGGATTTTTGCATCATTGTTCATTAAGGAGATTGGCCTGTAGTTCTCATTTGTTGATGTCTCCTTGTCTAGTTTTGGGATGGGTATAATACTGGCTTCATACAACGAGTTAGGCAGTGTTCCTTCTAGTTCTATTTCTTGAAAAAGATTAAGGACTGTAGGTATTAGTTTCTCTTTAAAGGTATGGTAGAATTCAGCAGAGAATCCATCAGGTCCTGGACTTTTCTTTTGTGGGATATTCTTTATTGTTGCTTCAATTTCATTATCTGTCATAGATCTGTTTAGGTGGTTAATATCCTCTTGGTTCAGTATTGGATGATGATATGTATCTCAAAATTTGTCCGTTTCTTGAAGATTTTCCAATTTATTGGAATATAGGGTCTCAAAGTAGTCTCTGATGATTCCCTGTATTTCCTTGGTATTTGTTGTAATCTTCCCTTTTTTATTTCTGATTTTATGAATTTGGGTCTTTTCCCTCCTCATTTTAGTTAGATTTGCCAGGGACTGGTCAATCTTGTTTAGTTTATCAAAGAACCAGCTTTTATTTTATTGAGTCTTTGTACGGCTTTTTAGGTCTCTAGTTCATTAACTTCAGCCTTTATTTTTATTATTTTTCTCCTGCTTGTTTTGAGTTTTTCTTGTTTTTCTGAAAGTTTGAGATGTGCATTAGGTAATTGATATGAGATCTTTCTGTCCTTTTAATATATGCACTCATGACTATAAACTTTCCTCTTAGAATTACCTTTGCTGTGTCCCACAGGTTCTGAGGTGGTGTCTGCATTTTCATTAACTGCCAGGAACCTTTTGTTTTCTTTCTTATTTCTTTGATGACCCACCATGATCGAGCAATGTGCTATTCAGCCTCTACTGTTGTTTTTGTTGTTGAGTTCTAGCTTTAATGCATTGTAACCAGATAGAACACATGGGATTATTTCTATTTTCTTATATTTGCTGAGGCTTACTTTGTGCACTAAAATATTATCTATTTTGGAGAAAGTTCCATGGGCTGCTGAGAAGAATGTAGACTATTTTGCGGGTGGGTGAAATATTCTGTAGACATCAGTTAGATCCATTTGACCTATTGTCTCATTAGGTTCTAGGATTTCTTTGTTGACTTTTTGTTTAGATGACCTATCTATTGGTGATAAGGGGTTATTAAAGTCTCCCACTACCACAGTGTTGTAGTCTATATGAGCTTTTAAGTCCTTTCATGTATGTTTGATGAAATTGGGTGCACTGATATTAGGTAAATATAGGTTGATAATTGTTATTTCCTTTGGATATATTGCCCCTTTCATTAGTATGAAGTGTTCTTCTTTATCCCATTTGATTAATGTAAGATTGAAGTCTACTTTGTCTGATATAAGTATTGCTACTCCTGCTTGTTTTCAGGGACCACTGGCTTGGTAAACCTTCTTCCAAACTTTCATCCTAAGCTAGTGTTTATTTCTGTTAATAAGATGAGTCTCCTGTAAACTGGAAATTGTTGGATCTTCCTTTTTAATCCAGTTTGCCAAACAGTGTCTTTTGATGGGGGAATTGAGTAAACTGACATTCAGGGTTAATATTGATAGGTATGTGGTGATGCCTGCCATTTAGTTGTTTTTGTTGTTTAAGGATTTGATTGTGTGCTGCTGAATCAGTTCTGCTTTCTGATTACTTGTCTTTTCTTCTCCTGTGTTTTGATATTTCCCGGCCTCTCATGGTTTTGTTTGCTTTCATTTTATGTGTGCAGAATTTCTTGTAGAGTCTTCTGTAGTGATGGCTTGGTGGTCATATATTGTTTTAGTTTCTGCTTATCATGGAAGAAATTTATTAGTCCATCAATTTTGAATGATAGTTTTGCTAGGTAGAATATCCTAGGGCTGAAATATTTTCATTCAGTGCCCAAAATATCTCACTCCATACCCTTTTTGCTTTTAAGGTTTCTGTTGAGACATGTGCTGTTATTTTGATGGGTTTACCTTTATATATTATTTGTGTTTTTCTCTCTTACAACCTTCAGTATTCTTTCTCTATTCTCTGTGCTTTTTGTTTTTGATGATAATGCCATGGGGTGGTTCTGTTTTGTTCAGTCTGTATGGTTTCCTGTAGGCTTCCTGTACCTGAATAGGCAAAACTTTCTTGAGATTTGGGAAATTTTATGTTATTATTTTATTGAATATATTATGTATCTTTTTGGCTTCCACCTGTTCTCCTTCTTCAATGCCCATGTTATCAGGTTTTGCCTTTTGATGGAGTCAGTGAGTTCTTGCATATTCTTTTCACAGCTCCTGAGTTGTTTGACTGGTTTCTTCTGTTTATTTTTTTAATATATATTTTATCTTCAAACTCTGAAATTCTGTCCTCCACTTGTTCTATTCTGCTGGATTGGCCTTCTACTGTGTTTTTTGTTTGATTAAAGGGACTTTGTATTCGAAGATTTCTTTTGATTCTTTTTTTCTGAGGTTTTACATACCTTTCAATTCCTCTTTTATATTTTGTATTGTCATCTGATTCATATATTTCTCTTTTTATAGTGTCCTTTGTTTCACTTTGGTGTTTATTGAAGTCCTCTCTGAGTTCATTTCACTTGTTTTTGTGTCTTCTCATGTTCTTTATTTTTGGTGTTTTGAAATTTCTTGAGTGCATCTTATATATTCTGGTTAACCATGTCTAGCATCTTGTCCATGTATTTCTCAGTGATTTCTTCCAAGATTTCTTCTTTTAGAGTTTGTATATGGGTGTGACTGGGATCCTTAGTTATATTTATCATTGTTTTCTTAGAAAAGCAATGGGTATCCATTCTCTTCATTTCCCACTGAATTGTGTGTTGAATTATTTTTTAGAGGAGAGTGGTTTTCATCACTTCTTTTTCTTCCCATTGCTCCACTTGGTGCTGTGAAACTCTGTTCTTAGTAGGCTAGTTAGTGATTTTAATTGCCTGTTTTCTTTCCCTTGATTTAATTTTTGTCTTGTGACTGACTTGGTTGTTAGCTAGGTGATGTTCTCTTTCTGTCCCTGGTCTGGTGGTATAATTTTGTAATAACAAATTCAAAGGTTCAATGCCAGGCCAGTTGTTTACATATTATATAGAAAAATCCTTAGTGAAAATATCTGTAAACAGTGTGAGTTGGGGGTTGGTAATGGTTATTAGGCTAGATAGAGTAATTTGGGAAATTGGTAAAGGTAGCACTAAAAATTGAGGGTGGGAAATAGGTGTGTGGATTGGGAAGAGGTATGGGGGCTGCTGGGTTTTGTACCTTTGTGTTTGAGTGTATTTCTGTTGTTGTAGGGGAGGGCGCTTGTGTCAGGGGTTGCAGGGGGCTAGGGGTATGTACAGTTGACACAGTAAGCTAGTCAGCAGGTGTTAAGTGTTTAGGAGGGAGAGGTAGTGTGGTGTTAGGGTTTAGAAGGATAGGACAGGGAGATGAAGACAGGGAGAGAGTGGATGAGACGGGACAGAAAGAGTAGTTGGGAAGGGAGAATAATGGATTGTAGCACAGAGGAAGGAGGGAAAGTAAAGGGGGTAAGAATAGAGATAAGAAGATAGTGATCGTGAAGTTAATAACAGAAAAAAACACAACAAAAAACACCATGTACATGAACAACAAAAAAATGAATCTTTTGGTAAAAGTTCTTGAGTTATTCTTTAGGCATTCAATACTGGCATTGGCAAATAAATAGGAGCTCTGATGTGGTCTCACCAGGTGACTGGTTTGTGAGTATTATCTAGCTCCTTTTGTCTGCAGGGTTAGTTTTAATTTTGAGGTAAGTCTGCCAGTTCAGGCAGGGTGGTCATAGCTGTTGTTGTTTTCACCAGGTGGTAGTTGCACTGTCCTTCAGCTGCAACTTTGTTTGGTCAGCTCCTCCCCAGAAAGGTGGAGCAATTCAGTTTTGAATGCTGCCCTCTGTCCCATGAGGTCAGCTTCAGGATCCATCACCTGTCCTGCTTTGCAAAATTGGCCCGTTGCCTCACTTCTGCTCTCAGCCTTTGTTGCTTTATCCGTGTTGGTTCACAGAAACACTGAGAGTTTGCCACTGAAGGTTCAGCTCCTTGCCCCATCCCTGTTTTCCAGGGCAGGTTCAGCATGTATCATTTCTTAATACTTTTGTTCATTACATGTGCCTAAAGTAGATATTGTACAATATTCATGTTGCCATAATGTCACTGGTATTACATGACAAATCATTTTTCAAGATTCCATAGGTATAAAAATGAGAGAACTCACTACTAACATGTACATAATTTCAACTTCTATGCTGACACAATTATGCAGCAGTTTCTTACAACTGAGTAATCAGACTCTTCTCAGCAGTTTCCATAAGGATCTCCTCAAAATAGACCACCATTATATTTATGATACTACAATCAGGGCTGCCATGTACAACTCAAAGCAATTAATTCTGAAATTCTGAAAAGTAGTTTCTAACACAACACCAAAACAATTTATTATTATACATCCACATATTTTAAGTTTCTAATGCTTTCCCTTCTCTTGAAATATGTCTTGCAGTACTATACTTAACAATCCAAGAATATACTTTTAAATGACAGTCATTACCCTTTCAAGGTACAAGCTATAAAAATATTAGTACTCTAATTTTCTTTCTGAATCTTATCAGGATTTAATTAACCCACAAAATCTGTAAGACTACTGATTGACCTATAATCATCCTTCAGATTTTAAATACAACTCAGAACCCTTACTTACTCCTTATTTCTTCTGAGTCTGAGTTTTTGTACTATACTACACTGGCTTCAGTGAATGAATTCTACAAAGTATCTGAATTGTACTATTGAGTGGTAGAATGTGATTATTTTATTAACTGCAGGTTGAAATATACGAGGAAATGCTTCCTGCTAGGCCTATGCATATGTGAGAAACTAAAGTCAAAGAACCCCCATTTATTTATTTATTTATTTATTTATTTATTTACTTACTTACTTGCTTACTTACTTATTTGACAGCATGTATCACTATAGTGACAGGTATAGGCCACCATAACCTGGCCTCCTGTTGTGTTTTAACATCACTCACTGCCTACCTATATATGATAGTAACAACAAAAATTAAAATACCTCAGAATCCCAAGGTGAGTCTTCAGCTTCCTCTTTTTTTGGTTCTATAGCACATGTCATATCTAAAAAGTATAGTCACAGATACATCAATGAGAACACATAATAAAATGAATTTGTGATCCAAGTACAAATCTATCTCCACTCATGAATATTTTAAATGAATAAAACAGCAAAAATATTTTAGACTGTTGAAGCAATTTAGAAAGAATTGGAAATCAGAAAGAACAATTTATAAAAGAAAAATCTTAAAAGAAAATAGATGTTTTTGACCTTAGATAACTTATTTGGTTAACATTACATTTAAATATAGACACTTTCACTATTTTCACTTTTTTTGCAATATAAAAGTGTCATGAAATAAAAGTTCTCGTGAAGTACTACCATTTTCTTCCTCTCCAGTTGCTAGATCTGTTGCTCCTTCCTATTAAAAAAAAAGAAAAAAATCTTGAGAAAATATCTTTGTTCACTCACTTCTTCCCTCCTTAAAATATTAATCAATCAATAACAAAAATTCAAGCCAATTATAAAATCTTAAGCACAGTCCTGTGAGAAGTGGAAAACTAACACAGAATTTTCTTTGTAATTAAGCAGAACTAAAAGTATTTTAAAAATAAGAACAAATAAAAAATTGTTCCACAAATGAAATGATTATACTTAAAGACACAAAGAAAAGTCAATTCATCAATTATTTTGAAAGTCAGAGAAAGAGCAAAGTGAACTCATAAAGGTCACTTGACACAGGCAAGCATGAGCAAAAGGATGAGGCATGTAAACAACATAGCAAATGATGGGTGTGACACAGTTATTGTTTAAACTGGAATAAGGATATTTGTGACCAAACTAAAAAGGACATGTGCTTTTCAGAATGTGAACTTCCCCTTCATGTATTGAGGGTCCACTCAGTAGGCTACTGAATTTAGTATTACCCCATTTATGATGATGCAAGAAAACTCATGTTTAAAAATTAGTTTTAATTGAAACTAGATCCATTCTTATCATACTATACAAGTATCAACTCAAAGTGGATTTAAAACTTTAATATAAGACCTAAAACCTTGAAGCTACTATGGGAAAGAGCAGGGAAAACAATGGAGACAGTAGGCATAAGAATGAGTTCCTCAGGAGAACGCAATTGGTCAAAAACTAAGAGAAAGGACCAACAAAAGGGACAACATAAAATTTAAAAGCTTCACAAAAAAAAGAAAGAAAGAAAGGGTCTCTAAATTGAGGATGCCACCCACTGAATGGGAGGAGATCTTTAACAGCTATACATCTGACAAGGCTATGATAACCAGAATATACACGGAGCTCAATAAACTAAACTCCCAAAAAATCAGTGACCCAATGAAGTAATGGGCAAATTAACTTAACAGAGCCTTTTCAAAGGAAAAAATCCAAGTGGCCCAAAAATTCATGAAAAAATGCTCACCATTCCTGGCCGTAAAGGAAATGCAAATCAAAATCACATTA
Organism: Castor canadensis; assembly: GCF_047511655.1. Lineage (NCBI taxonomy): Eukaryota > Metazoa > Chordata > Mammalia > Rodentia > Castoridae > Castor > Castor canadensis. The sequence goes on from NC_133400.1 coordinate 57,166,960, forward strand.
ATATTCTACCTTACTCCTGTTAGAATAGCTACTATCAAGAACACAATGACAACAAATTTTGGTGAGGCTGTGGGGAAAAAGGAACCCTAATACACTGCTGATGGGAATGTCAGCTAGTACAACCACTATGGAAAACAGTATGGAGGTTCATCATAAACCTAAAAATAGACCTACCACACAATCCAGCAATACCTCTCCTAAGGATATACCTTAAGGATTGTGAGTCAGCTTACAACAAAGGCACCTGTATACCCATGTTCATTGCAGCACTATTCATAATAGATGAACTATGGAAACAGCCTAGATGCCCTACTACAGACAAATTGATTTAAAAAATGTGCTATTTATATACAATAGAATTTCACTCAGCCACAAAGAAGAAGGAAATGTTGTCATTGAAAAGAAAATAGATAAAACTGGAGAACATCATCTTAAGTGAAGTTAGCCAGGCTCAGAAAATGAAAAGCCACATGTTCTCTACCATTTGTGGAATTCAGACCTAACGCAAACGTAGCAACATTATAAAATGCTGCTCACAGTAAGGGGAGGTCACCCAAGAGAAGTGTAGGGAAACTAAGAACTTAAATAGGGTTGATATGCACACTATAAAACAATGAATATAGAAATCTTAAACTAACTGAAACTATCATAAGAAAAAGACCAAGCAAGAATGAAGAAAAACAGAGGAGATAAACCAAGTGGGGTTAAAATATATTTATACATGGAAATATCAAGATGAAACTCTCTGCATAGCTACTTTTATCTCAAGCTAAAACATAATGTTTTTATTTTAATCTTTTCTCATTTTTCTCCTACAAAATCAGAGAACAGGAGTGAGGGCTGACACCAGTGGGAGGGGGTAGGTATTGGGGAAAGGGGTAGAAGGGCGAAGACAGTACAAAAAATGTGTAAACATATAAGCGCATGCAAATATAACACCTGTTGAAACTACTCCAGGAATTGGATGGTAGAGGAATTAAGAACAGTTGAGGAGGTGAATTCATGTATGATATATTTGATACATTGTAATAACCTTGTGAATGACACCATGTACCCCCAACCATCACAACAATAAAGGAAATAAATAAATAAATATTAGTTTTGAAAGATTTAAATTGTAATCCTTCAATTTCAATTATGGAGAATTTTTTGGTGGTAAAGACAGAGCCTAGGGCCATGCACATGTCAGTCAACTGCTCTACCATGAGCTACATCCCTAAAACCTGTGTTTAGTGGGAGAGTCTCACTATATAGCCCAGTTTGCTCTCTCACTGGAGATCTTCAGGTCTCTGCCAAGTGAGTGTAGGGATTACTGGTTTATTCTACCATTCCCAGCCAGAACAGGAATTTTATGCCATTATAGAATTAGGCTTTTAAGTACATAAAAGGAGTATTTTCACATATTTCATTTCTTCTCATTTACTCAGAACAAAAACTTTCATTTCAATGGCAGGCTAGATGGGATGAAACAAGCTACTTAATACAAATTATATATTTCATATAAAATATGTACATATTCAGATAAAAACATAAATGCTATACCTTCAAATTAAGATTTTTCTCAGGTGATTCTAAAAATAAGTAGAACAGGTAAACAGTTATATTTAAAACAACAAGGACAAGGATACATTCATACATTCTTAGGTTGGAATTGTATGTACATGTGGAGTTTTGGAAATAATTTCTTTAGGCTTTGATTTTGGATTTGTTCATCTCTTTTGCAGATATATTTTAAAGAAAATATGAATAAGATTGTAGGTTTAACTAACCATGCAGTAAATATTTTAAGTGTGAGATTATGTTTCTGAAGAGCAAAACTAAAATAGGTAATTGGTCATATATCAATGTGAACATGTCAATTGAAATAGACAAAATGATCTCTAAGCAAGGAACAATTCATGATCCCGAGAGGGTAAATGTCGAGGTTGATGATAGAACACAGCAGCATTTATCTTTGATGTAACAAATCAGTATCATTCATGCCACTACACTACATGAATTTGTCAGTCTTCAATTTGTCGTTTAAATTAGCACACCCTTCTAATACCAGTTGATTGAATTGTGTAATTTACCTCAGTTCAAGGAAATTAATGTGAATTAATCAGTTTGGTTACACACTTGTAGAATGATAGCCAATGAAAGCAATCTTTATTTCTTCCCCAAGATGAAACTCTGAAAGTTCTGCATGTCCTGTAACCACTGTTTTAGCATTTTGAAAATGTCTTAATCCATTTATTCAAGAAACCAATTAAACTACATTGAAGAAAGATTATATAAGCAGATTTAAGTGTTCAAATATAATACTGAAAATGGAGAAATATACTTAATTATCACAGAGCAATTCAGTATTAATAACCTTTATATTTCAATTAAATACAATATTTATTAAATGTAATATTTGGGAACTAAAGTAATGAATGTTATAATGATGTAGCGTGAGAAATTAATTTGCTTTGGGATATCATATTAGTCTTTAAAGGACTTTTATGAAAAAATATCATTGAAATTTATGTATCTTTTTAAAAATGCCAATGTTTTTGTATTCAAATTAAACTCTATATAATTAATAACAGGGCAACCTCCAGATTTGAAGCCAGATATTTAGGATAAGAGAAATGAAGGTCTGATTTTACTATGATCCAAGTACTTCGTCCTGTTGTATCTCTGAAACAGCATTAATTTAATCTTTTGCTTCATCTCACCAGAGTTTCCTCACATTTTAACATCACTGGCTCCAAATTACCTGCCTAACTTGTTTCTTCTTTATGCTTACCACCAAACAATCTCTCTTCTTTGCAAAAGAGATCTCTGCATCTGTCCTTTCTTTTTTATATTCTTTTAATGCATTATCCCTACCATTTAGTTCCTCTTTAAGTAGCAGTATTATCTTAGAATTATAACATCTATGTTTTCATAGCCTTGCTCATCTCCTTTTGTCTAAAAGCAGGTATAGAAATAAAAGCAAATTAAGTTTTCCATTGACCCAGTCAAATCTGGAATAATTATCTAGAATCATCATCTAGATTTCTCTAAAGAGATGTCTACACCCATTCTACTAAGAGGTTGTGAGGGCCAGCATCACAGGCAGCAAATGTGACCTTGTTAGAAGTGCAGAATCAAAATATGTATAATCAGATTGTTCATTTTAAACACAGTAACTAGCATGTGATTCATTAAAGTTTGAGAGATCTGCTTTTTACTGAATCTGCCTTCAAATTCCTTCACCCTAACTTTTCATTTTAAAATTTAGCCTCACTATTTTTATATTTCCTACATTAAAACAATAAACTATATCATGAACATTTTATTGGAATTGTCAGGCTATGACTTTCCTGACATATCCATATTAAATAGTATCCTTTCTTCTTTCTCATTCTCTTATTTTACCCTCTATTTTACCATCTTGTGAAATGGCACATTTGCTGTGATAATTAATTACATACATGGATGGATGGATACACTTATATTTCTCTATGGCTAAGAAAACACAGATGTTGAGATTTTGCAGATCATTTGCTGATGGTTTTGCAACATTGAGGAAGACAAAAAGAAAGTAAAAATGTTTTATCTCATTCCAGGGCCTGTTCTGGTAGTACAATTTCACGCTAAAATCTTCCCACATTTCTAATTCCCTATACTTCCTTTATATAAAGACAGTTGCATTTTTCTGTCTTCCACTACAGGTACTTGTTTCTTTTTCCAATTTTACTCCAAACACCTGACCCTTCTTATTCTTCAGTCACTTTTCTTTCCTCTTCCTCCCTCCTAAATTTACTCTGGTTTTAAAAATATCTTGAAATGGTACTATTATTTCAAGTCCCTTCAGGGACACTCTCCATTTAACGTCATTCCAAAATGCCTAATATAAACCACTAATGAACATTTTACTACTCTTTTTACTTTTTATGTGTTCAATGGATAATTTGCTTTAACTATTATTGTATGTCAGTGGCCACCTTTTAAAGAAAACCTTGTCAAGTAACATTATATTAAATATAATTCTCACCTTCCACAAGTCCATTCAGTGTACATTTTCCTTCCTGATATGTATGTACACTTTCAAGGCCAACACAAATGAATGGAAGATTATCAGAGAGACTCTGTAAAAATTAACATCAATAATGTGATGTGAAAATTCTTTCTAGAAATATATCTAAATTTCCTAGTTTAAAGATATAATATTAAAAGTAAGTGAAATATATATTGAAAAATCCAAATATTTCAATAGAGAATGGCACATATGCTATGTAGATCAAATCTATCTTTTCCAATGGCTACTGCCTCTGTAAAAGTAGAAGATACATGTTCATAAATGAAATACAAACCAATGTGCATATCTCATCAAGGAACTGTCTTGAAAATAACTAATACTAATTTCTATTCCCTAACATAAAAGAAGATGTTTTAAAAATAGCAATAAATATGTAAACAAATTTATATAATGACACTTGATACAGCATTAAACATCTATATTCTTCAGGTGAAAGATATACTTTTAGTGTTAAAATAAGATACTCAGCATAATAAGTATCATGCCATGGTATATGTAAGCAGAATATCATAAAAGCTGCTCCATTTAGGTAAATTAGAACTGAGAAAACAATAATTTCTTGTAAAAAATTTTGATGACACTAATGTTTGAATAAACATGTCAAAATACTAAGACAACTTTTCTTGTGTTACATTAAAAGAAAAGTAATCAAAATAGGTACATTATTCAATATACTTCCAACTGAAATACATCTTCAAGAGACTATACCAAGCCTTAAATAAGTAAGGAAACATAGGAAGATGTATTTATTATCCAAAACATGCTAAGCACTTACTCCTATATTTTACTTATAAGAAGAAAGTGTTCATGATGGTGGTGATGCCATTAACTTCTTCCTCATTAAACCATGATTTTAATGGTGAAATGATGAATTGCCATGTCCTACTATTCTCTCTGTCTAGAATTTCCTCCTCCTAGACTATACACATGGCTGAAGGCTTCTTTTCCTCAAGTTGCCAACATAATTATCACACTGTGAAAAATCTCTAAGAGTTGCATTCCCATTTCCTTCCACAATCTCAATGAAAATTCTCCAAATATTCTCTAAGCCAGCATACTCTTTTTTCTGCTTATAATATTTTTATACTTATAATAAAATAATGGCTTAAATAAAATGAAAATGTGAAGTTTGTACCAAGGTTCTCACAAATGCTTCACAATCAACTACCATTGAATGATACTACCCAGCTGTGCCTTTTAAATATTTGCTGTTAACTTGATTTTATGTTCAATCACTATCATCATCCCACAATCCTTGATTTGGCATAATTAATGTCTAACAGGAATAGTGGATACTCAATAACAGAAATTTATGTCAGAGGAAAATAGTACAAATCTCATCAGGAAGCCCAAGCTGATCCTAAGGAGATATCCCCAAGGTTATCTCTATTAACAATTTAATGAAAATTATGATGCTCTAAATTAGAAATCTGTATACATCCTGCAAATTACCCAATTATTTCTTGATACTAGTCCCATTTTATAATCCTCTGTGCTAAAAAATACCCTGAATATTTATTGAACCCTTGAATATAACTTGCACCTCTTTGTCTTACATACATTTTGAAGTTTTCAAACTGTTTCTTAACACTTTTCTTCATTACATATGACAAAATAGATATTGTACAATACTCATCCTACATAATGTCACTGATATTACAATAGGATAAATATTTTTTCAGATTGCATACCTACTAAATGACCAAGCTAAATATTAATGTATATGTGATCTGAGGTGATATCATTATAAAGAACTTGTTTACACATAAGAGATAGGCCCTTACCATCTGTTTAAATGGTGACCTCAGAATAAATCAGCATTGTTTTTAACTTATGGCACTACAATCAGAGCTGTCATAAACAACTCAAGGAATTTCACCTTCAAAACCAGTTTTTATTTATAAGACAACACCAAACTAAATTGTTATTATAGATTCATCTATTAAAATTTCCTCATACTTTCCTTTCTCCTGAAGTATGTCTTGTAGCATTACACATCACAATCCAAGTAATAGTACTTTTAACTACAAGGCATTGTATTTTAAATTTTCTGCTGTTAAAATATTATAGCTCTTTCTTTCTGCATCTCACGAGGACTTTTGTACATAAGTGTGTACTACATAGTAACAGGAACCATGGATTGACTTATAGTAACTGTTCAATTTTTAGATGCAATTTGCTTATTCTTTATTTCTTCTAAACTGTTTCAATTCTACACTACACTATCGTAAGTAAATTAATTCTAGAAATCACCTGAATTGTACTATTAACAGTTAAGTTCTAAACCGATAACTATTTTATTACTTCTAGGTTGAAATTGGTGAGGAAATACTTCCTGAAAGTGAAAGGCCTACTCATTTGTCAGAAAGTAAAGACAAAACATCTCCTTATATGATATCTATTTGAGATAGAATCTCACTGTGTAGTCCAGGCTGTCTTACAGGTGTGGAATATTATATGATGCTCACTGTTAAGTTTTAGCATCACTCAAGGCTTATTTAAAAACAATAACAACATTAGAAATACCTCAGAATCCCAAGGTGAGTCTTCATCTTCCTCTTTTCTTAAACCTACTACAGATGTCATATCTATAAAATGTAGGCATGTATACATTAATGACAGCACTTGTTATGATGAACTTTAGATACACATACCAATCTAGCTCTGTTCATGAATATTTCTATGAAATAAAGGTAAGGAAAAAACAATTTTGAAGGTTGAAGCAGTGTCAGAAGGAAATAGATAACAGAAAGAAAGATAGAATTAGAAAAATTTTACAAGCAAGTGAACATCATTTTGATTCTACAACTTTAGTTTGTTTACATAGCATTTAACCGTAGACATTTTTCACTACTATCACTATTACCATTTTTTCAGTACAAGTAGAAATGTAATTACGCATTGTAATGAAGCATTACCATTTTTTTCTTTTCCAACTGCTGGTTCTATTGTTTCTTCCTGTTACAAAGAAAAAAAGCAACTTAAGAAAACTGATTTATTAACTCACTTTCCCACTCCTTACAAAATCAATCAATAAAACATCAAAAATTTACTGTGATCATAAAATTATATAGATAACTCAACAAGCAGTTAAAATAGAAGATAGTTACCATCTATATTTAAGCAGATGTAGAGATATATTAAACACAAGAACAAAAATGACTAAGTTCTACAAATGAAATAATTCTATTTAAAATGCACTAAGAATAGAATAGCTAATCCTACCTAGGAAGCACAAATAGTGTTGTAAACTTAGGGCCATATTTTGAAAATCAGAGAAAGTGCAAAGAGAAGGGTTAAAGGGTATTCTAGACAGGGAAAGCATGAGGAAAAGGATGAGGCATAAGAATATAGCAAATGATGGTACATCACACCTGTTGGTAAAACTGGAATATGGCTTGGAAATTGGTTGAATAGCTTAAGTAGGAGAATCAGGTCCAAACCACAAATTATACATTTATACCAGAATGGAAACCTCCCTTCAAGAATTGGAAGTCCACTCATTTAGCAGATGCAATTGTAGCATCACAGATGTACTTTAGTAAGGTTGTCTTTGCAGCAATGTAAGAACAGACAAACATAATCATAACAAGGAGGATATAACAGAATAAATAAAATTATGGAATAAGAAAGTGAATCCCACTAGTAATGTATGAGAAAAGATAAACAGATAGAAATGAGAAGGTTTGTGAGTGATTGGGTTGGGAATTTCAGAGAAGCTTGTTGTCCAGCATTTTCTCCACTTAAGCGAGTAAGTGTGATTAACCAGATGTGATGTATGGGTAAAATGGATGACAGAGTACATTATTGTAGGGTCAGTTAAGATTAGAAAAGGGTCAAGGTCAATGTCTTCAGTATGCACCATGTCATATTTGAGGCACAGAGAACTTGGAAGACAGGTCTGAATAAATATATCAGGTATAGGGGTTGAAAACCTGAGTCTGCATATCAGTTTAGGAAGTCAAAACTTAATTGAATCAAGAAACCCTACAGAGATCTTATATTTTGAAAAGAAAATAATCAACCAAGTTCCATATTGTAATTATGTTTACCAACATTTAATTCAAAGGTATAAAATATTATTTTTATTAATATAAAAATATTTATAAATAAATAAATATTTATTTATTTAATTCAAAATTGTTTAAACTTTGAAAACAGGGAAGAAGCAAAGATGGCAGCTTGTTGACATTACTACAGCCCAATGGTGACTAACTACCCTGAAAAATGAAGGTCAGAGAACAACAAAAGGCAGCCACAGGGTTCCATAAACAGAAAGAAGCAAAGCCTTCCCCACAAATAGAGAAGCAACTAACCATGGGAAGAATGGAAGGAATGACTTACAGTTCAACACTCCTGATCCTCAGCCCATGAATTCTACACTTGGCTCCAGAGTCCATTATTCTGCACTTGCTTGAGAGTAAGTCCTGCTTCCCAGCACACATAGGAACACAGAGTTCCATGCTCCCTGCTACAACATGACCTGCTACATCCACCCTGAAACTGCAGGGAAACCAGTGCCCCTATGTAAGCAGGATCCAGGGCTCCATGGGCAACAGAAGGCACAAGCTAAAAGGCTTGGTTCCCCTGGAAGAAGCACCATAGAACTACATTCTCTGAAGCCCTTGCAGGAAATCAGGCTCCAGAATTCCCACTGCTTGCAGGCTTGGTTCTCCTGAGCCAACCTGGCAGCCGAGCCACTGGACTGCACTCCCCAAAGCTCATGTGGGAAATCAGGGCCTAGAACTCCCAGTACCCAAAAGCTTGTTCCCCCCATGCTTGCAGCACTACTGCAATACCCTCCTGGAACCCACACCAAGAAAGCAGACCCCAGAATTCCTGTGTCCAAAGCTTGGTTCCCCTGCCCCAACAGCAGTTGCCATGGTTCTGGGTAGCCCAAATAAGCAAGCCAAAAGTAGGGTCCCCCATGCCTGCAGCAGCAGCCAAAACTCCTGGAAGCCCACACACCAATGCAAGTAGACACCAGGGCTTCTGCTATCTGTGGGTACCAGGCAATTCAAACTTGCCAGCTTTGCTGACCCTTGGGTACCCTTAGCTTGCTACTCAGTGCCAGAAGCCTGCCACCACGCACCTAAGTATATCCCGGGCTCCAAGCTTTGATATTCTGCTGACACTGGGTAGATTCCCTCCCCACATGGAATGGAAGCCCAAGACTCCCAGTGGGAGTCCCTGAGAGCAAGAGAGCCCTCGCTCTCTCATCAAAGAGCAAGAACTCCAGATTCCCCATTGATGGGAGGAAAACTATAACCTGCTACTCTGCATGTGGCACCAGAAGCCCTGATTCCCCAAGGTACACAGAAGCACAATGCTTCATGCTGCACCTCCCTGCAGAAGAGTCATGCTTCTCCTGTCCAAGATCTGGATCCCAGCTCCTCCACTGAGGGCAATCTGCTACTCTGCTGGTGCTAGGAGGACTGCCTTGCACAGTGTACATACACCCAACACTTCAGGAAAGTCCCTGCACCCACATCAAAGAGCAGGAACTCCAGCTTCTTCACTGAGGAGAGAAAAGAGGTAATCAACAACACAGCAAAAACTCTGCAAGGGGTAGCATATCCAGCATACCCCTCTCTGAGGAACACTGCTGGAGCTCTAGGAGAAAAAAAAAATCTCAAAACTCCAACTATAGGGGCACAGAGAATACATACCCTAACCAAAACAACACCAGATGCATAAATCTCAATGCATAATGAAAGAATAATACAACCACTGTCCATCAAAAGCCAATTTCAACACTAAGGATCCAGATACCTGCATAGAGGAAGAGCTATCAAATAATGTGTTCCAAAATAAAATAGTAAAAATGATTAATTACCTCATAGAACAAACACAAAAGTCAATATCTGATTGCAAAGAGAAGGAGAATAAACAATTAAATAAGCTCAAAGAGAATACAAACAACAGATGAATGAAATTAAGATGACTACACAGGATATGAAAGAGGAAATTAATAAAGATATGGAAACCCTGAAAAATAATCAAACCAAAATTTTTAAAATTCAATATCCCAAAGAAATACTGCAATCAAAAGCATGGTGAACAAAGTGGAGGAAGTTGAAAATAGAGTATAGGGATGGAAGAAAAAGTAGAGGAATTAGATCAAACAGTACAAGAACATGAAAGAATGCTAAGAAAATACCAATGGAGCATGCAAGACTTCTGGGACAAAACCTAAGAATGAAAGATGTAGAAGAAAGAGAGGAGATACAAATGAAAGTCATCGACAATCTATTCAGTAGAATAGTAGCAGAAAACTGCCCTAACCTTGAGAAAGAGAGAGTAACACAGGTGCAGGAAGCTTACAGAACACCAAACTGTCAGGACCAAAAGAGAAACACTCAGCACAGAGAACAAAGAAAGAATTCTGAAAGCTGCAAAAGAGAAAATCCAAGTCACATATAAAGGCAAACCAATTAGAATAACACCGGATTTCTTTCTCAACTCTAAATGCAAGGTCATGGAAAGACAAATTCAGGCCCTGAAAGAAAGCAATTGTCAATCTAGACTAGTCTACCCTGCAAAAGTAACCTTCCTAATTGAAGGAGAAATTAAAACCTTGCACAACAAGGAAAAACTAAAGGAACTTGCAACCACCAAACCAACACTACAGAAGATACTTAAAGGACTTTTACATACAGAAGAAGAAACTAGAGTGAGACAGGAACACTCAAGATCTTTTCTAAACCATTTTCAGCAAGCAGACCGGTAAACAAGGAATGGGTAAAACTAAACAACAGGGAACAAGAATGACTAGAAACAACAGGCACCTCTCAATAGTAACATTGAATATAAATGGTCTCAGTAGCTCAATTAAAGGACATAGAAGAGCAAATTGGATTAAAAAATAAGACACAATTATATGTCACTTACAAGAGACTCATCTAACTGAAAAAAAAAAAAAACACTGGCTTAGAGTCAAAGGGTAGAAAAAAGTTTTCCAAGCAAGTAGACCCAATAAACAGGCAGGAGTAGCCATACTTATGTCTGACAAAATAGACTTCAGAGTAAAATCAATCAGGAAAGACAATGAAGGTCATTTCATATTAATGAAAGGAACAACTCATCAAGAGGAAATATAAACCCTTAACATATATGTACAAGCACAGGGACACCCATCTAATTATCTTAAAGCACAGATAGATGCTAACACAGTGGTAGTGGAAGACCTGAATACTCCACTATCACCAATAGATTGGTCATCCAGACAAATGATCAATAAAGAAACTTCAGAGCTGCTCCACACATTAGAACAAATAGACATGGTTGGTATCTACAGAATATTTCACCCAACAACTAGGTAATACACCATCTTTTCTGCAGCTCATGGAACTTTCTCCATAATAGATCATATTTTAGGACACTGTGAAAGTCTCAACAATTCCAAGAAAATTGAAATACCCTCCTGCATCATGTCAGATGACAACAGAATAAAACTAGGCCTCAACCATACAAGAAACCCCAGAAAATATTCAAACGTGGAAAATGAACAACACACTGCTGAAAAATCAATGGGTGACTGAAGTATTAAGGAAAGAAATCAAAAAGTTCCTAGAATCCAATGAAAATGAAAGTAGAACCTACCAGAATCTGTGGGACACAGAAAAAGCCATGCTAAGGGGAAAGTTTATAGCTATAAGAGCCTACATTTAAAAAACAGAGACCTATCAAACAATCTAATGATGCACCAAGCTTCTAGAAAAACAAGAACAAACCAAACCCAATACCAGCAGACATAGAGAAATCATAAAGATGAGGGTTGAGATGAATGAGATTGAAACCAAACTATACAAAGAATCAATGAAACAACATGTTGGTTCTTTGAAAAGATTAACAAAATTGACAAACCCTTAGCCAACATGACAAAACAGAAGAAGAAAAAGAGACACAAACTAATAAAATCAGAGAAGAAAAAGGGGACATAATCCCAAATACTAATGAAATCCAGAGAATCATTACAGAATGCTTTGAAAGATTATATTCAAATAAACTAGAAAATCTAGATGAAATGCATAAATTCCTACCAAATTGATCCAAGGAGATATTAACCACCTAAATAATTCTATCACATACAATGAAATAGAAGCACTAATAAAGAGTCTCCCTACAAGTAAGAGCCCAGAACCTGATGGAATCATGGCTGCATTTTGCCAAATCTTTAAAGAGGAACTAATACCAATACTCCTCAAACTTTTCCAGGAAATCAAAAGGGAAGGTACACTACCAAACTCATTCCATGAAGGCAGTATTATACTTATTCTGAAACAAAATAAAGACATAAACAGAAAAAAGAATTATAGACCAATATCTTTAATGAATATAGATGCAAAGATTCTCAACAAAATACTGGCAAACAGAATTCAATAACACATCACAAAGATCATACATCATCACCAAGTCAGTTTCATTCCATGGATATAAGAATGGTTCAACATATATATGTCCATAAACATAAGACAGCATATAAATACAAGGACAAAAAACCACATGATCCTCTCAATAGATGCAGAGAAAGCTTTTGACAAAACCAACACCCTCTCACGATAAAAGCACTGAAGAAACTAGGAATAGAAAGAATGTTCCTCAACACAATTTAGACTATATATACAAACCCAGAGCCAACATCATAATAAATGGAGAACAACTGAAATTGTTCCCCTTAAAGTCAGGAATGAGACAGGAGGACTGCCTACTTCATCCACTCCTGTTCAATGTAGTTTTGGAATTCCTAGCCAGAGCAATAAGACAAGAGCAGGAAATAAAAGGGATTAAAATAGGGAAGGAAGAGGTCAAACTATCCCTATTTACAGATGACATGATCCTATATCTAAGAGACCCCAAAAACTCTACCAAATAACTAGTAGAAATCATAAAATCTTTCAGCAAAGTATCAGGGTAGAAATTAACATTCAGATATCAGTATCTTTTCTATATATCAACAACGCACAGACTGAGAAAGAAATCAGCAAAACAATCCCTTTTACCATAGCCTCAAAAATGATAAAGTACCTTGGAATAAACTTAACAAAAGAAAACAAAAACCATTTTAATGAAAATTAAAAATGACTGAAGAGAGAAATTGAAGAAGACATCAGAAGATAGAAAGACCTTCCATGCTTGTGGCTCTCAGAATCAACATTGTGAAAATGGCCATACTACTGAAAGCAACCTACAAATTCAATGCAATACCTATCAAAATTCCAGTGACATTCTGCACAGAAGTAGCAAAAACAATCATGAAATACATAGGAAAACACAAAATAACTTGAATATCCAAGCAATTCTGAGCAAAAAGTCCAATGCTGGAGGCATCACAATACCCAACTTCAAACTATTCTACAGAGCTGTAACAATACAAACAGCATGGTATTGAAACAAAAACAGACAGGAAGACCAATGGACCAGAATAGAATATATGGACATAAACCCACACATCCATAGCCAATTGATTTTCAACAAAGGAACCCAAAACAAATGATGGAGATAAGACAGCCTCTTCAACAAATGCTGCTGGGCAAACTGGGTATCCACATGTAGAAAGTAAAACTAGAGCCCTGTGTTTTACCCTATACAAAATTCAACTCAAAATGAATCAAAGACCTTACTATAAGGTCTAAAACTCTGAAACAACTCCAAACAGCAATAGGAAATACACTGGAACAGATATCCATAGGGAACAACTTCCTAAACAGAACTCAAAAGGCTTAGCATCTAAGAGAAGCAATAAACAAATGGGATGGTATCAAACTAAAGAGGCTCTGCACAGCAAAGGAAACAAGTCACCAGACTCAAGAGACAACCCAACAGAATGGGAGAAAATCTTTGCCACCTACCCTTCTGAGAAGGGACTATTATCCAGAATCTATAGGGAACTCAAAGAACTCAGCCCACATAGAGTTAACACCACAGTGAAGAAATGGGCACATGAATTAAACAGAATTCTCAAAGGAAGAGATACAAATGGCAAGTAAATACATGAAGAAATGTTCAACTTCCCTGGTTATAAAAGAGTTGCAAATCAAAAAAACACCTAGATTTCATCTAACCCCAGTTAAGATGGTCATAATCAAGGATAATAACAACAACAAATGCTGGTGAGGATGTGGTGAAACAGGAACCCTTGTACACTGCTAGTGGAAATATAAGAAAATAAAGCACTATGGAAAGCAGTATGGAGATTCCTCAAAAACCTAGGGAAACAACTGCCATATGATCCAGTGATACCACTTCTGGGCATCTACCCAAAAGAATGTAAGACAGGATATAGTAGAGACACTTGTATACCAATCTTCATTGCAGTACTATTCACAATAGTAAAGCTATGGAAACAACCCAGGTACCCTACAACTGATGAATGGATCATGAAATTGTGGTACATATACATAATGGAGTATTACTCAGCCACAAGGAATAATGACATGGTGTTTGAAGGCAAATGGATGCAATTGGAGGAAATCATGCTAAGTGAAGTAAGCCAGGATTAGAAAAAGAAAAGATGCATGTTTTCTCTCATACATGGAAGGATAGGTCCAAAGATAAACATATATACAAAAACAAACATGATCACATGCAAAGTCAGGTGTAGAACATGTTTGTAACAGTGGAACTACTCTATGGAACCCAGAGAAAGAGAGAAAGGAAAAGAGAATGATAGAGCATCAGTAATACCGCATACCATAAGATGTAAAGTTAGAGGACATAAGGATGTGTATTGAAAACTGTTGAAAATAGGTATTGGGAGATAAATGGGTAAGGGAGATCATTCAAAAGGATTGAACAGACCAAAGTAAAGCACACCCACAGTGGGCATACATTGAGACACCCTTTAGAGCACCAACTTATATATTAATAATGAAAATCAAGACTGGAAAATAGGCACAGTGTATTTGTGTGGTGGGTACCAGTTGGAAGGGGGAGGGTGAATGAAGGAAATTAAGGTGATGGTATATGGTTTGTGGACTACATATTCTTATATGAAACAAAACTAAAAAACCTCTTGCAATTGCTTTAAGTGTGGTGGGGAGGGAGCTCAGGGGGAGAGACAATGGGAGCAATGTAAAAAATACACAATATTAGTCTAATCAGAATTGTCACCATGAATCTCCCCATATAATGAATATATTCTAATAAAATATTTGTAATAACAAAAAAAGAAAACATGTCCTTCTAAAACACCATTAAAATATTGCAAGAAGAGTTGTATGTGAGGATATAATTCCTGATAGGCCTATTTATTTGCAAGAAAGTGAAGACAAAACATCTTCTTTTATGATATTTATTTGAGACAGAATCTCACTGTGTATCCAAGCTGTCATATGGGCATAGAATTTCATACAATGCTCACTGTCAAGCTGTAACATCACTCAGGCTTATTTGAAAATAACAACATTAGAAATACCTCAGAATCCCAAGGTGAGTCTTCATCTTCCTCTTTTCTTAAACCTACTGCAGGTATCATATCTAAAAATGCAGGCACATAGAGAATAATGAGAACACTTGTTATGATGAACTTTAGATGTGCACACAAATCTAGCTCTGTCTGTGAATATCTCAGTGAAATAAAGGTAAGCAAAAAGCAATTTAGAAGGTTGAAGCAGTTTCAGAAAGAAGTAGATAACAGAAAGAAAGATAAAAGTAGAAAAGTCTTATGAGTAAATGAACATCATTTTGGCTCTACACACTTCAGTTTGTTTGCATAGCATTTAAGTATAGTCATTTTTCATTATCACTATTATTTTTTTCAGTATAAGTAAAAATGTCATTATTTATTCTAATGAGGCATTACCATTTTTTTCGTTTCCAATTGCTGGTTCTTTTTTTCCTTCCTATTAAAAAGGAAGACAAAAAACACCTTAAGAAAATATATTTATTTTCTTTTTTCTTTCCTGCTCCTAATAAAAATAATCAATCAGTAAAACATTCACTGTGATTATTAACTTATAAGTACAACCCAAGAAGAAGCTAAAAATAGAAGAGTTACTGATTTATATTTAAGCAGAAGTTGAGGCATATTAAACAAAAGAATAGAAGTGAATAAGTCCTTATTTCTATAAATGAAATAATTGTTTAAGGGCACAATGATTAAGATAGTCAATTTTAATTTGGTAGCACAGGTAATGCTGTAAACTTAGGATCATATTTTGAAACCAAGATGAAGTGCAAAGCATGTGGTTGAAGGCATTCTAGACAGTGGAAACATGAACAAAAGGGTGAAGAATAACAACATGGCAAATGATGGTTATGTCATGGATATTGGTAAAAGTCTAGTATGGATTGACAATGAGTTGAGTATCTTAAATGAGAATATTAGGCCAAATCACAAATTACAGGTGGACTTCCCCATTGGGGGAATGTAAACTTTCCCACCAGATGTTGGGGGACACACTCAGTAAGCCGATGAATTACAAAATTGCAGATATACTTTAGGAAGGTTGTTGTAGCAGCAATGTAAAGATAGATGAACAAAATCATAATAGATGTGAGGGAGGGTAGAAAAGAGTAATTAACAATGGTAAGGGAGTCAGTGAATCCCACTAGTAAGATATGAGATAAGCAGGCAGAATGAGAAACATCAGGAAGGAACCAAGGTCAAAGTCCTCAGAGTGCAACATATCAAATATGAGGCTCAGAGAACACACAAGATAGAGCTGAATAAATATATTAGGCAAATGGGTTTAAATCTGAGTCAGAAAAAGCATTTAGGTTTAGAAAGTTAAATATTTGCAATACATACATAAACTTTATAATTGAACCATGCAACCATACAAAGAAATCTTAAATGTTGAAAGTGAAAAAAGAGGGAAATCACCAAGGAAGTTCAATTTTATAATTTGCCAACATTTGTTTCAAAGGTATAAGTCATCTTTTATAAATATAAAATATTAATTTCTGTGGTATTTAACTAATATGGATGATTATATTTATTGAAAAGATATCATTCTAAAAACACCATTTAATATGCTATGAGAACATTCCTGTGTAAAAAATAAGTTTTAAGTGTTTTTAATTGGAAGAATTAAATTGCAAAGGACAATTCTTTTCAGGTCTAAGGACTGAACCCAATTTCTGACACATACTACTCAATGCTCAACCACTGAACGATGTCCCCAAAACTTGCATTTTGAGATAGGGTTTCAAACCAAAGATACTCCTGATTTTGACTACTGAATACAGGGATTATTGGTATATGCCATGAAATACAACGAGAACAGAATTTTTATTTTGTTATAGAATTAAGCTTTTAAATAGAAATAGGACATAAGAAAGGACTGTTTGTATGTAGCTGATTTCCTCCACTTCATTCAGAACAGAACTTTCATTCCTATGGTAGGTTAAATGGGATTAAGTATGACATTTAATAAGTACTGTATATTTAATCAACATACTTAACTATTTGTGATAAAAAACAACGTTATTATCTTCACATCAAGGTTTTTCTCAGGTGATTCTAAAGACAATGAGAACATACACTCAATCACATTTACATATGACAGAGGCAATGAAACATTTACTCATTGCTAGGTAGAAATGAATGCATATGCATAGTTTTAGAAATGTTTATGGTAGGATTTGATTTTGTATTTGTTTATCTCCTCTGCATAGATACACTTTGAAGAAAATCTGAATAAGCATGTAGATTTAATAAAGCATGAAATTAAGCATCTGAAGTGAAATTATGTTTGCTATGATCAAAAGGGAAATAGGCCAAGTGGTCATATACTAAAGTGAATATGTCAATTGAAGCAGAGAAATTGATCTGTAATCAAGGAGAAATCCATGATCCTGAGAGTATAAATGTCAACAAAGTGTTGTAGGCTCAAGTAGCCTCTGATCAGAAGATTTCCAAATTCTTTGTGTCCAATATGGAAATTTCCAGGCAACACATGTGGATGTAGTAAGCGAGGTAATAGAGTAATAGGTATTAAAGGTTAGGGAATGAATTTACAAAGACAATGGTGGGCCCCATCTGGCCAGGTGGGCCATGTGGGATGGAAGCAGAAAAAGGAGTAAGCTCTCTGTTTCAAGGCTTTTAAACCCATGGTAACCTGTGGGAGGGGAAAGATTTGGCCAGTTCTTGATCACCAATTACCTGCAAGTAGGGAGAGATTTGGGTGGTCCCTGGGCTATATGGTGATGGATCACTCTGTGCATATACTTATGCTAATTCACAGGTACCTTAAGTTTCATGTGGATGGAAGTTTCCATAGTGCTAGGGTAGTGGAGGATTTTTAGTTGAAAAGGAGCTCTTGCAATTGAATGAGAGTTCAGAGAGAGAAAGAAAATGTTCAATCAGAAAGACAGTATGTTAAGTCATGTATGTTTAAAAGTCCCAATCATTTTCTATTTCCAATCTGTCTTGATATCTATAAAATGTAGTCAAAGATATATTAATGAGATGACTTATTATGAAGAAGGAGACATGCATATGCAAATTGAGCTCCATTCATGAATATTTCAATGAAATAAAACTAAAAACAAAAAACAATTTTAGAGGGTCGAAGCAGCTTGAGAAAAGTAGTAGATACCATAGCGCTTTTAAAAAGAATAAAATATCTTAAAAGAATGGACAATTTTGGATCTTCATACTTCAGTTTATTAACATAGCATTTAAGCATAGAGATTTTTTTTTCACTAATGCCACTCGTACTTTTTTTGCAACATAAATAAAAGTATCTTTATTAGTTCTATCAAAGCACTACCATTTTCTTCTTTACCAATTGCTGGCTCTATTGTTCTTTCCTATTAAAAAGAGAGAAAAAAGACACCTTACAAAGACATTTTATTCACTCGCATACCCTCTTCGCTCAAAAACCAATCAGTAAAGCAACAATTACTAAGATTATAAAATCGTAAGCATAGTCCTGGGAAGAACTGGAATACAACCCAGATTCTTCTATGTGTTTAAGGATAAGTAGAGATATATTAAAATAAGAACAGAAATGCATAATTCTTTAGTTCTATAAATGAAATTATTATTCTTAAAGGCACAATAGAAAGAAGAGTCAATTCTACCTTGAAAGCTCAGGTAATGCTATAAACTCAGGTCATAGTTTGAAAGGCAGAGAAAGTGCAAAGGGAGATTGAAGGGCATTGTAGACAAGCGAAGCATGAGCAAAAAGATGAGGCATGGGAAAAAAAGAGCAAATGATGAGTATATCAAGCTCTATGGTAAAATTGGAATGGGTAATTTATGAATGGGAGGGTAGCATAAGAGAATCAGGACTAAACTTCAAATGACATGTGTTATCCTAGAATGTGAATTTTCTCTTCATGTATGGGGGGGTCCTTTCATTAGGCAACTGAATTTTAGCTTCAAAGATATATTTCAGGAGGGTCACCCTGAAGCAATGTAAAGATAGATTAATGAAATAATAATAGGTGGAGGGAGGGTAGAAAAGAGTAATTAACAATAATGGGGGAGAAACTGAATCCCACCAATAAGATATGAGAAATGGTAAGCAAGCAGAAAATGAGACTGATGAGTGAGTTGGTTGGTGATTCCAGGGAGGCCTGGGTTCCAGGATTACCCCAGCTTCAGTGTTTCAGTGAAATTCACCAGGTGCTATGTACTAGGATGGGAAAAATGGTTGACAGAGTAGATTATAGTCAACTTTAACTTTATCACAACCCGAAGCTTTTTATTATACACTTTAAAACTTACTCAGACCTTTATATAACATACTAAACCCTTTGATGGCCTGTCCTAATCCCTCTTATTTGAAACAATCTTTAGGACAAAACCTTCTTTACAAAATCCTTTCTCATCCAAAAAACCATTCCTTTTTCCTTTAACTTCTCAAAAACTACATTCACTACCTATCTATATCCTTTCCAGCTGTTTACTTTGTAACTTCTATTTTAAAATTAACTTTTATGAGAATTTTAAATTTATTATACGGGCTGCAGCAACTAATTAGAAGCTCTTGTTGTTTTAAGGAATTTATGATAATCATAAGGCTTCATCATCCCTCAGGCTTGAGGGGAAATTGTTTTGGGTGTGGAAACTGTGAGGGATCTTTGAGTTTTATTTGAATAGGGAGGGCCATCCTGGCCTACCCTACACTCATCTCATCAGTCCACACTGTGGGATCTATTTGTTCCTAAAGGAGGGGGCAGCAGAGATAGCTGCCTGGGGGGAGGAGAATTTGAACTTTTAGTTGAGATAGTAAATCCCATCCCAGCAGAGTCACTGGAGTCTCAGAAACTATGAGGAAAGAGTGATAAAAGAGGAGGTCTCCCCAAGAGTAGGCCAGAGGCCAGATAAATTAGCACTGTAGGGGCTGGCCAGATTTGCCCCAAATGGTAACTTTTGTCATTGGACCAGGGACCCGGAGAGAGAGGTAAAACAGAGAAATGAGCTCCATTGTCTAGTCGGAAAATGATCTTTTGTTTTTCTGTCATAATAGCTACTCTGAGGCTCCTCAACATTGATGCCAAGAACTGGAGTGTGGACAGGAGGCTGGGACACATCAATCCATAGGAGGTGGCACCTCACCTTTCATCTGGAGGCAGGGGCACTTAGACCTCCAGTGGTTTACCATTGCAGACAGAGCAGGGTCCCGGTTGGAGGCAGGGAAGTGCCCCTCCTGTCCACCATGATAGCAAGTTCAGGATGCAGGTCCCAGTCAGGTGGGGCCCTCTGTGAGAGCAGCAATGAGGCCATGGTGTCTCTTATCTTTCTCTCTGTTAGTAATGTCCCAGTTAGAGTATATAGACATGGCTAGTTGTATTAGTTGATCCAATAACTTTTCTCCTTCAGCCACAGACTTTGAGTTTTTTACGAATATCTGGGACTGGCTGTGTTATAAATTTATCTTTGAGGAGAACCTCTCTCACCTGTGACTCTGGGTCCACTGTGGTATGCTTTCTGATAGTGTCCTTAAGATGCTGCAGAAAGGTAAGGGGCTTTTCTTTAGAGTGTTACTGTAAAGCAAAGTTGTTATTCCATACTGATACCTGATGTTCTGGAGACCAGATCTTTGAACTGTTCTGAGCCTCAGTTTCCTCACTTGAAGAATGAGGGATCTGGTCTAGGTTAAACTACTTTCTTCCACTATGAGATGGCTGAAGTGACATTAACACCACTTATCTTCCTTACCATTTTTTTTGACTTAGCAATGTCGGGGAATTGAACCCAGGGCCTTGCCCTTCTAGTGTGGATCTGTTAAGGGGACTTCCTGTGCCCCTGTACGTAGGCACATTTATTCCCTCATTTCCAGGTGCCACTAGTATTGGGGCTCATTGTAAATGGTAATCATTTCCAACCTGAGTGTCCTGAGCCAGAACCCATTGCATTTCTAATGAGGAAAGAGTCTGGTCTAGTAGAAGCATAATATCCTTTTATGTCAATTGAAAGGTTTGGATCACAGAGATAAAGGCTTGAATGTATTTGTCTGGGGCATCAGTATAGCTTTCCAGACTTTTTAAATTTTCCCTTAGATCTGATAGCTGGAAGGGGACATAGACTCACCCTCTTCCTACCATTACCTATTGAAGGGGGAAGCACCCATTAGGAGGTTTTGAATATTAGAGTGGCTTAGAAAGTAGGGCAGAGGGTGTTTATGCTATGGCTTACAAAGAATGGCCAGCATTTGAGTATCTAAATAGCAATAGTGGAGCCAATCTGAGATGAAAGAAAATTTGTATAGGGGACCTCAGTTTACTTTTTTTCCTTTTTAGAAAAGGTCTAATTGTAATTTAAGGAACCCTGTGAAGGCCACTTCTCTTAGTCACCTAAGGCATACTGAGGCTAGGCCTCAGTACAAAGCTTCCAACATCTACAAACCAAAGACTGGAAGGTGCAGGTCCCATCTAGAAAGAACAAAACATTAGGATCCTGTCTTTTAGTTAACAGCAAGCAGCCTCTTTAATAAAGGCTACTTTTTTATCAAAGGAATAAATCATCTGTAAAGTTAGAGAAGGGCATTTAGAGGGCATCCCAGGCCAATAACAGTACCATATGGGACAACTAGTGTTAATATTTGGAGGGAAAAATTTATGCTGAGGCTGAAAGTATAGAAAATTTTAAATGAGAAGTTTAGAGACCACAGTAATGTGCTATTTCTGGGTCTATACCCTTGAGCTAACAATTGGCTTACAAGGGCTGGGTCCAGTACCCCGAAGTGTGAGGTGGGGCTAGGAGCAGGGCATGTGCAAGGCACTGACATGCTCCACACATACCCGGGACAAGCAAGCCTGACTGCCTAGGCCTGATCCTGCAGCCTGTTGCCCCTGCCCCCTTCCTGCATACTCTGTGCGTGTTTATTCTAGGGGAAGTGGTGGCAGGCCGTAAACACCACCATGTGTGGCTGGCAGCCTAGGATGTATGTTGGATTGGCCTATGGATTCTCTTAGCTATGGCAGGCATTCCCATTGTGCACAAGCACACCTATTTGCTTTCCCTCCTCCCCTTGTGGGGGCAGAGTTAGGGCATTAGCGTGGCAGCTGCATTTGTTTGGTTTTTTTTGTAAGTGCTTTTGCTTAGCAGCTGATTTAAAGTTACTTTAGACTGAGAGGCCTGGCAAACTAGTTGGAATAACTTAAGTCATAAGGTACCATGCTACAAGTTTTTCATGGGAGGCAGGGTTCCAGTAAGCCCAAGGAGGAGAAGGCAGACAGAGACAAAGGACAAGTGGTAAGACCATGGAGAAAGCAGAACAGGTGTCCTGACATCTTAGGTAAGGGAGGGGAAGGCAGAGCCTGGAGGCATGACACACGCCTGAGGGATTAGCCATCACCTGTGCCTCTAGGTCACTCTCATTGACTGGTACTGGAACACTTTCAGCAACATGAAACCTCCACTCTCTGGTTACTGTCTCAGGAAAAAGGAGCATTAGATGGGGTGGGAGGAAAAAAAAGCAGTTGTCAGATGCCATAATCAAACAGGATTCCCCCAATGTAGCATGAAGCATACCTGAATAAACCCCAGGCTTGGTCTCAACCCACAGGGAGGGAGCATGAGCTCTCCCAGAGCTGGAATTGCCTTGAGGCCAGAGTTGACAAGGAGTGGCTTGGTTAACTCCATGACGGGAAAGTCCCTCAGGAAGATAGGAAGAGGCAGGCAGCATGAGTAGCACAAGATGTCTGCTTACATGGGGAAGGAGGAGATTTGGTAGAGGATTTGGTTCATTTAGAAGTTGGTTTAGAGGCTAACAGAACCTGTGCAGGGGAACAGGAAGTACAGAGGAGGGTTTGGTGTGGAGATAGGAAAAGGATTGGACATAGGGTATTTCCTTCCATTTACCAGCACACTCACAGAAATTGTATAAATCCTTTAAAATATTGGGATTGAAAGTGCCATTAAGTAGTCATTTGGAGACAATGTCTAATGGGTATTGGGGCCATGCCTGATTACAGAGAAAAATGAGCTTTCAGGGCTTAAGATCAGGAGGGGCCCAAGGTTGGCCAGGGGACATCCCAATGGGAAGTCTGAAGGAATTTTGGATGGCCCAACTCCCACGGTGAGGCCTGACCTGAGGAGAGATATGGCAGGCGTCCCCAATACATCAGGTCCTCAGGAGAGAGAGAGAGAGATGTGGAGGACTCGAGGGAATGTCTTCACCATGGGGGTCCACAGTCCCTAGTGGAGAACCCAGTTCCCAGGGACAGAAGCAAGACCTAGTGCTAGGATTTCGAGGAAATGAGAAAGAGATTATTGTTCTGCATGCGAGGACTCACTAAGATAGGACCTTGAGGGAAGATTGGCCAGTGGTGGATGGCAATTGGAGGTGCACTGGGGCAGAGGAAATTCCCTGTGAGTTCTGTGGGAGTGACATTTTCTAGGATGGGGGTTCTGGCAAAGCAGCTCAGATCCCAGAGGAAGGGAATGGGAGTAGAGAGAGAGAGGGAGAGAGGGATGGGGTCAGGAGGCCAGGAAAGCAAGTTCAGTGCCGGGAGTCCACCCCACTCCAAGTCATGGCACTTAAATGTTAGGAAAAATGTTGCTCACAAAGAAAGCTCACAAGAAAAGTCTCACGTCCAAAAGCAAAGTTTAATGGCAGGCTTGAACTGCCAGGCTGCCAGGGAAAGATGGAACAGCCCAGACTCTGGACCAGGCATGGCTTTCATAGAAGGGGGAGGTTAAGGAAGTTAGTGCATGTGCAGTAGTCTCTGGTAAGGGTGGGGCTGTCTTATAGCATGGGAATTTCTATTCCCATTTTGGCCAGTTCACAAAATGGCAACTTATTACTTTATCAACTACAGAAAAAAAGTTTTTATATGTTTTCCTTTAATAATACTGTAGCTCAAAATTTAAATTCTCTCTCTTTCTCTCTCTCTCTTTCTCTCTCTCTCTCTCTCTCTCTCTCTCTCTATCTCTCTCTCGCTCTCTCCCTCTCTCCCTCTCTCAATTCTGAGGGCTTGAATTTAGAGCCTTGCTCTTCCTAAGTGGACACTTTACCACTTGAGACACACCTCCAACCATATATTTTATTTTTATGAACAGAAATGAAAAATCTTGCTTACATTGGGGGGTTGTTTTAATTTAATGGTATAGTGCATGCTTGACATCACCAAGACCCTGGGCTTGATCTTTGCCCTAACAGAATAAAATAATAAAACAAAAAAACTAACCAGAAACCTGTTATGTACTCAGAAATTTCAGTTTCTGAAAATATTAAAAATTCTTATTTATTTATTCTCTCTTTATTCTTAAAAAAATGTAAAGTAGTTGCCAGAATAAAGGAGTTAAGTAAGTTAAGCATGTACCTAGTATAAAGAAACCATGAGGTGGAGATCAAGCAAGATGGCAGATTGTTGACATCCCCAGACCCCAGCAGTGACTACCCTGGAGAAGGAAGATCAAGGGACCACAAAAGACACCCATCATGTCCCATACCAGCTAGAAGCAAAGCCCTCTCTGAAATCACACACAAATAGAGAAGCAGGAAACAGGAAGATCAGGAAGAATGACTTCCAGCTCAACATTTTCAATCCCCATCCCCTGAAGTCTCCATGTAGTTCCATTTCTCTGCACTTGGTGGTAAGTCCTATTTCCCAGCACATATAGGAACTCTGAGCTCCACACTCTCCCCCTGTTACATGACCTCCTATCCTGCACCTGAAATGCCAAAGAAACCTGTGCCTCGTATGAGCAGGCCCCTGGACTTTCACTGCTCCATGGGTATCAGACGATGCAGGCCAGCAGGCCTTGTTATCTCATTCTGCTGTGCCTCCTGGAAACTCACACCTTGGCACAAGTAGATCCCAGGGCCTCCACTGCCTTGCCAGCACTGGAAGATTCCAGCCCACTGGCTTTGCTGCCCCATGGGCACTCGGTGCCAAGAGCCACTGCCACATGCACAAGTGAACCCCAGGCTCCATGCTTTGCTATTCTGCTGGTAGCATGAGGCTTCCCTCCCCAAAGAACATGGAGGCCCAGGGCTCCCATCACACCCTCCCACAGGAGAGCCCCACTGCCCCATCAAAGAGCAGAAAATCAGCTCCTCCACTGTGTGGTAATCTGCCACTCTGGGGGTACCCTGAGATCTGCTTCCATCAGATGCAAAACATCCAGCGCTCCCCACCCTGCCCAATCACGGGAGTGCTCCACTTCTCCAACAAAGAGAGCAAACACCATATTCCCCACTAAGGGAAGAAAGCTATAACTTGCTACTCAGAGGGCAACACCAGAAGGCCTCCATCCACAAGGAGATCAGAGGCCCAGCATTTCCCACTGTGCATGCCTGCAGGAGAGTTCTGTCTCTCTTGTCTGAGATCTGAAATCCCAGCTCCTCCACTGAATGGCAAGTCCATACACTGCAGGTGGTAGGAGACCTGCCTCCCACAGTGCACAGAGGCCCAGTGCTCCCCACTGTGACCACAAAAAAGTTCCCAATCCCCCATCAAAAAGCAGGAGCCCCAGCTCTCTCACTGAGGGGAATAAAGAGGTAACCTGCAACACAATAAAAGTCCTGCAAAGGTAACATTTCCAGCATACCCTTCTCTGAGGAAAACTGCTGGAACTCCCAGAGAAAAAGCTCAAAATCTCAACTACAGGAGCAAAAGGGATTAAAACCCTAACAAAAATAGCTCTAGAGGCATAAATTTCAAAGCAGAATTAAACAGCAAGACAACTAATCTCCCTCAAAAGTTAACTCTGCCACTAAGGAGCTAAACACCTGGGTAGAGGAAGAGGTATCAAATAATGGATTCCAAAAAGCAATATTAAAAAGGATTAATGAGATCAAAGAAGAAACACAAAAGCTAGTATCTGATCTCAAAGAAGATGTGAATAAATAATTAAATGAACTCAAAGGGAATACAAACGAATGAACTTAAGAAGACTATCTAGGCTATGAAAGAGGAAATCAATAAATATATGGAAACCCTGAAAAATAATCAATCAGAAATAAATAACTCAATATTCCAAATAAAAATTTCAATTGAAAGCTTGGTGAACAGAGTGGAGCAAATTGAAAATAGAGTATCAAACATGGAAGGCAAAGTAGAGGAATCAGACAAAACAAAAGATCATGAAAAATTGCTAAGAAAATACCAACGGAACATGCAAGACTTCTGGGACACCATAAGAAGACTAAACATATGAATAATGGGCATAGAAGGAGAAGAGATACAAACTAAAGGTATTGACAAACTCTTCAATAGAATAATAGCTGAAAACTTCCCAAACCTCCAGAAAGAGAGAATCATTGAGGTGCAGGAACACCAAACCATTAGGACCAAAAAAGAAACACCCCAAGACATATCATAATCAAAACACTCAACACACAGAACAAAGAAAGAATTCTGAAAGCTGCAAAAGAGAACAAGCAAGTCACATAAAAAAGGCAAACCCATTAGAATAACAGTAGATTTCTCAACTAAAACTCTAAATGCAAGAAAGTCATGGAAAGAAATACTTCAGAAACTGAATGAACAACTGTAAACCTAGACTAGTCTATCCAGCAAAACTCTCCTTTCTAACTGAAAGAGAAGTTAAAACCTTCCACAATAAGGAAAAACTAAAGGAATTCATGACTACCTTGCCAGCACCAGAGAAGATATTTAAAGTACTTTTACACACAGAAGAAACTAGATTTAGACACAAAGACTCAAGAAAGAATAAACCCTTGCAAGCAAGCAGACCAGTAAACAAGGACTAGGTAAAGCTAAACAACAGGGATAAGCATAACTGGAAACAACAGGCACCTCCAATATTAGCACTGAATGTAAACTGTCTCAATGCTCCAGTCAAAAGACACAGAACAGCAAACTGGTTTCAAAAACAAGACCCAACCATATGTTGCTTACAAGACACTCATCTCACTGAAAAAAAAACACTGGCTTAAAGTCAATGGGTAGAAAAAAGTTTTCCAAGCAAATGGACCCCATAAGCAGGCAGGAGTAGCTATACTCATATCTGACAAAACAGACCTCAGTCAGAAGAGACAATGAAGTTACTTCATATTAACTAAAGGGAACAATTCAATTCATCAAAAGGAATTATCAATTATTAACATATATGCATCAAATACAGGGCCACCCATCCACATTCAAAAAACTATAATGGACCAAGAGCACAGGTAGACCTTAAGACAGTGACAGTGGGATCTCCCACTATCTTGTCTCCCACTGTCACCAATAGATAGTCCATGCAGGCAAAAGGTCAGCAAAGAAACTTCAGAGTTGCTCCACACATTAGACCAAACAGACATGATAGATATCTAAGAGTATTTTACCCAACAACAAGTCAATACACATTTTTTTCTGCAGCTCATGGAACTTCTCCAAAATAGATATTTTAGGATACAAAGCAAGTCTCAACAAATTCAAGAAAATTGAAATAACCTCCTGCATCATATCAGATCACAACAGAATAAAATTAGACTTCAACAACAAAAGAAACCCCAGAAAATATTCAAACATATGAAGACTGAACAATAGACTGCTGTAAGACCAGTAGGTGTTTTCTCTCATACAGGGAAGATAGATCAAAAAGATAAACATTTACACAAAAACAAGCATGATCCTATACATACTCAGATGTAGAACTTGTTTGTAATAGTGTAACTACTCTATGGAATTTGAAGAAAGGGGAAAAGGAAAAGAGAATGATAGATCAGTAATGTCACAAATCATGAGATGTGAAGGTAGAGGATATAAGGATGTGTACTGGAAGCTGTTGAAAGAGGGGGTGGGGAAAGGTAAAGAAGTAAGAGAGAGTAATTGAAGGAGTTGATTGGACCAAAGTAAAGTACATCCACAGTGAGCATACATACATTGAGACACACCTTTGAACATCAACTTAAAAGGCCAGGCACTGAGTGTGCAAGTGTTTTCTAAGTGTCAAGGTGCTGTAAGGAGAAGAAAAACTTTAAGTAAAAGCATATGTGGCACAGTTTTGAAAGTCTCCTCTCTTCATTCTTTTCATTGATGTTATGCAACCTGCATTTTGGAAAGTTTGCCAGGAAGGGTTTTCCTGGCTGCCCTTAGCCAGTCAGGATGAGATGGGGTGGAAGTTTTGGGGGCTAAGCAATCTGCAGTGCCCTGGGAGAATTCTCTAAAGTTGCAAAGAGAAACCTTGTACAAGAAAAAGAAATAGATACAGTATGTAAGGGGCTACTAGTAGTGAATGAAGGAGATTAAGGTGACAGTGTATGGTAGATGGACTTCATATACTTATATGAAACAGAACTAAGAAATCTCTTGAAATTGCTTTAAGTTGGGTGGGGAGGGGGCTGAGGGTGAGAGACAATGGGGGCAATGTAAATAATGTACAATATAAATCTAATTGAATTGTCACTATCAATTATATTCTAATAAAATTTTATTTAAAAAAGAAAAGAA
Organism: Castor canadensis; assembly: GCF_047511655.1. NCBI lineage: Eukaryota > Metazoa > Chordata > Mammalia > Rodentia > Castoridae > Castor > Castor canadensis. The sequence goes on from NC_133400.1 coordinate 57,195,815, forward strand.
ACCCTGAGAAAGTAAAAGAGTCAGAATTAATAATTCATAATAAATTTGATCAGGCCAAAATATATTTCATTTTGCATTTTCTACAAACATGAATCATGCTAAATTAAGTATGAGAAATCATTTTAGACATTTTAATCATTTTAAACATTTAAACATTTTAAACATTTGAGGATTAAAATCTTTCAATTATTCATTAAAAATAGTTATAAGTCATTCAGAAGAATATAAGTTCTATCTTAGTCTGTAATTTAGAGTTCATCCTCTGATTTTTTGCCATTTCATACATTGTGAGTTTTATAATATTCATTTTGACTCCGTTATTCAGACTCAATGCTAATGTTCCCCAACTTAAATGAATTCTTTCCATTCACATCCTTCCTTGGCTTTACATTTGTTATTATTTTGAGTTGCTTTCTAATTCTTTCCTTTCGTAATGGCATATCTAAGAAGTATTTATTCCCAACAACTTTTATATGTCTCAATCAACTAGATATACATGTATGTTTCTAATGATTTCATAAATTTTTCTATTATTATCTTATGGCCTTATATTTCTCTCCAGAATCTTTGTCATCCTTATTTGGATTGGGGAAAAGGTATATGAATAAAACTTGTGAACAATAATTTTTTAGGTTTTTCAAGACCATACCTTTGGGTAAGGAGATGAAATGGAAGGATGAGAGTCCTTCTGGAAGTTGACTGATGTTTTCAAAGTTTCAGCCACATCTTCATTTTCATTCATAGAATCCATGTCATCAGACCAGGGAAAGCCACAGTTTCCTTCTATGAAAAGGACAACAAAGTAAAGAGTATGTGAAAATATCTGTAATTGCAAATCAGTAAATACCACAAAAATAAGCAGTATTTAAGTAGCTTACTGATATTCCTGGACTTCTTAAAAGCCTTCCATTGCTTTTTTAAGTCTAACTCTGGGGACTTCTAGGAAAAAAATAGCTTTAAGAATAATGAATATCAAACTTGATATTTATGGTATTTAATACTATTATATCATTTTACATAAAAATATAAGTTTCTGAATCATTAAAACATAGACTAACAGCCCTATTCTGCAATTTAACAATCTACATCTTTCCTGGCAGGATGATTATGAGAAATGATGGAGAATCTCCAAAATGTCACCCCTTCAATTACAACAAATACTGTGTCATACATTAGACTATTTTCTTAACCAAGATAACCTAGAACCAAACTTTATCAGTCTCTAATTTAGACTACATTGGAAGTAAAACTATTGTTTTAAGAAATTTCAATTAATTAATTGTATTTTCAATGTGTTTGTGTTTATAGTCTCATGAATGTCCTCTTGTGGGTAAAAGATGTAAATTTAGTTATTAGCAGAATCCTCTTTAGATGACTTGGAATTAGAAACATTGTAAGTAATTTCTGTTCTGCATGTCAAAAAGTTAATCAAATGATTATGTAACTTTATCTCCTTCTGGGAAAGTTAGGAAAGGGAAAAAGAATCTCATGGGCAATAAATGATGTCAGAAAGATACCCATACATACTACACACAAAAGTGTAACTAAATATGCCAACAATGGGACAGAGAGATACAAAAACACTTTGAACAAATGTCTTACTCAAGGAGAATCCAGGCTAGGGGTAAATCAATTTAAAAAGTTAAGGGAGGAGGAAGAAACAAACAAAATGAATGAGAGTGGCTGGAAAAGAGAAAGGGAGAGAGAGTTTAAGCCAAGGAAGAAAGGGGAAACATTAAGAGAAATGCAAGTAAAGTGACATATGAGACATTTTTCATAATATATCCCTAATAATACTCAATTGTTTTATACTATAATACTTTTTGAATATACTAGTAGGATAAAGAGTTCAGTTTTATTACTATTAGAAAAAGTAGCTCAACTAGTTAAACATTGTTATTTGTCACTACCTGAAAGCTGTAGCACTATTACCACTGAGAAAGTAAAGTGGGAAAAGAAATGATCCATAATTTCCTTTTGGAGAAAGAATTGCAAATGAGAATTCTAAGGAGTACTGTACAGTGTGAAATACATATTTGAAAGAACATGAGGTGGCACTTGAAATAAATTTCAGAAAATTTAATTTAAAACCCTAATCCAAACTCTTAGATGGAGAATATGAGGAATATACTTGTACCTACTTTTCTTTTTATGACATTTCTCTAACTTGTGTCTTTATTATTTATGATATTTCCTCAAGATAATCATCTGAATTTTATACCCTAAATGTCAAACTAGAATATAAATTGAACTATTCTTTTAGAAGTTCAATAATTTTAATGACTTTAGTGGTTAGATATATCAGGCATGTTGAATTTTATGTCACACTCCATTACTTAGAATTCCATTTCTTCATTTATTCATGTTCAAAAATGTTAAAATGAATTAATAATTAAATAAATTAATAATTAAATAAAATGTTTTATATATGCAAAACCTTACTCTAGGTACTCTAGAAAACACACAAATAGATTTCTAAACCTCCTGTATCCCATAATAATGCAGGTGAATTAAAAAGAATATGGGAATAACTAAGTACAAAAACTTCTGAAATTTGAGATAAAGGACTTTGGATATTTTGCAAAATCACCAAGTATAAAATGTCTGAATTTAAAGTTATGGTTATTAGGAGTTTCTGCTTCACCAGTTATTATTTTGGAAAAAACATGTAATCTATAATTAGGAAGACTTTTCAATACACCATTAATGGAAATAAATAAAACACTGTGAAATCCCATTGTAATACAAAAAAAATTATACATACTGGGGTTTGAATTAAGGGCCATGAGCTTGATTAAAAAGTCTCTCTCCCATTTGAGTCACACTTCCAGTCATTTTTGCTTTAGTATGGTCTTGGATGTTTGCCCAGGCTCAACCTCAGTCCATGATCTTCCCACCTTTGGCCTCCTTCACAGCTCTGATGACAAGCACATACCATCCCACCCATTGTGATTAATGGGATTTGGTCTCGCTAATTTTTTGAGTGGGCTTGTCTCAAACCCACAACCTCTCCCATCCCTCCCTTTCGAATAGCTGAAGTTACATACATGAACCAACGCACCAAGGCTCCTTGATAATGCAAGTTTTGAAAGGCAGTCTAAATTTTTAATTTTTCACTTCTGCTAATACAGTTTTAATCTAAATATAGAAACAGAGAAAAAACTCTCAAAAACATTATGTGACATTAAAATAAATAGGGTTTCAAACAAAATAACCTATATGTTATGTGCTGTATAGTTTTGAAACTAAAGACACCAGTTAGATTCCATGATTACTATAACTAATGGGATCCTTAAAGATTTACTTAGGCATTAGTATTTTAAATGTCATGTTCATATGGTTTCAGTCATGAGTAAGGTAGACTTATCCAAATAAACTTTGACCAAATTCCATACTTAACCTTTTGTAGGAAACACTTTCCTCACATAATATTCCTTTCTTTACGTACTTTCCAGCCCATTTTGTTCAACTACAATTTATTCAAAGTACTTGTCAGTAGTTTTGAGATTTACCCAAGTTAAAAAGTAAAAAGAAAATCAACCTTCCATATCCTATAAAATATTTTCCTCAAAATACTTTCTGTATAAAAAGAAAATAGGATTACTAAGATTGAATTTTATGAGTAAACACACCACAAAACAAATTCAGAGCAAGAAAATTAATTTACACAAACAGAGCTTTACCTTCACATCAAAATTAAAGTCATCTTCATCTGATGTAGGTCAAGAACAATTATGTTCAGGTAGGTCAGAAAACCTTTGAAATAAAAATGTACAACAAAAATGGAAGAGTTCTGTTCTTTAAAGTAAAAGTTCATTTAAGTTCTTCTACCTGTACAGTGCAATACATTTATTTATTAATGTAATTGGAATTTGATTAGCTACCACTTTCTGCCTCCACTTCTCAAATCCATGAAATATTCAGTGAAGACTCAGTCTCAATATACTTCATCCTGAATCCCTGTATTATCTTAATCCAACTCATCAGAAACTCCAATATTCTGATCTATTTTCAAAAACCCCTTTTCCCATCCAACTCAATGTTGTACCTCTTCAAATGTGCCTTTCCCCAGCAAAGTCCAACCTGTTTCTCTTCTCTATCATTGGGTTCAATATATTCACTTCCCCATTGTATTTTTAAAACTATCACCTACAGAATCATAAATATGGAAGGGTACTGGTTTTAGAATTAAGATACCTGAGTTTAAATCTCATTTGTGTCACTTAATGTATCAAGACAAGTCACTTTAATAACTTTTGAATTATGGGTTTCCCATTTAAAGATCCAATTGGCCAGATCATAAAAGAGATTTAATTTGAATAGTCTACAGAATTCCTTAAAATATTGAAATGTTATGTGTTATTTATTCTGCTATAGAAAAATAAGCAATATTTAACTGACATAAAAAATTAGATCAAAGGAAACACAAAAAAAATCAGAAAAGAAAGCAAAATAAACAAGAAAAGATTATAGTCATGCAAAACATTTTAAAACTCCAAAAATTTAAAACTTCATGTATCTAGGCATGAGTAGTAGACTAAAGGAAAAATAAATTTGGAAACTAGTTAGTATAGAAGCCAGTTAAAAACATTCTCCAAATACAAACTAAATATAACTGATAGAACATGGCTTGCATGTATAATTCATTTTCTGTGAAAGCATTCTTCTCCAAGACTTGCCTGATTGTGCTTATGTAAAACAAATGGTCCCATGGCCACATATTTTACATAAATAAGATTCACCTTAAAATGTTTGGTGATAAGAACAACACAGTGGTAATGTATGCAAGTGTCATATGTGTTGGGAGGAATTACTGGATGATAACTGGTGTCTTAGGAAAGTCACAGTTAATACATGATTAAATTCGACTTTCCAAATTGACTTGATGTGTACCTCTGTCTTGACACCAGTGATGCACAGGACCCTATCAATCTATGCATATGTGGAGCCAGGCAGATTGACAGTCCAATCTGGGTCACCTACTTGTCAATTAGGAGATCATGAGGCCATTACTCTACATTTCTGAATGGCAGTAGTGTAACTAGTGAAAAATAAATTACAGTAGCACAGATATTTTGCAAAATTGTTGATGACTAATAAATAGCAAATGTGAAGTGCATAATATGGGGTCTGCCCATAATAAAATATGCAACAAGTATTAGTTACTTTTCTCTGTATTCTCTAATTACTTACATGAAATGTATTTTTAAAAATCTGTAAAATCTTACCTTGTTAAAGTATCATAATCAAAACTCTCATTCACTATTAAGACAAAGGGAAAATATATATTAACTAATGAACAGGAAAATACAAAATATAAAAACTCTTCTAGAATGAATATTAACTATAGTATTGACAGCCATTAATGAATTAAGTACTCCAATTTCCCCTTCTTTGTATTTATCAAATACAAGGAAGAAAATTATCAAATTTTATTCCTAAAGGTAAAGTGCTGTGCACATTAACCATAATTCTACTTCAAACATCTAACATTGACAGAAAATGTATTAGCAGAGTAAGTATCTTAAGTAGACAGTATCAAAAAATGGCAATATTTTATGCAATAATGGCAGTAGCCATTATTCTAAGAGAATATACTTATTTTCTTAGACAAAATTACCTTCTCCAGATTTTCAGTCAAAACCACTCAGTTTAGGATGAAAAACCCTGTCACAAGGAATCCAGATCTTTGAATATTGTACTTTTCAGCATGGGAAAAATAAAGAAACAATCCAGAGATAAGCATCTTGAAAGACTTTCTAACTGCTAGCGAAGAAAAACTCAAGAGAAACCAATGTCCTTCTTTCATTGACCTTCTTCCAGGAAAGATGCTAAGAAGCTATCTCAGTTCTAGTTCTTTTCTTTATATTATGTATGGTGCTATCAATGCTCAAATGCACCTGCCATCTCTACTGAAAAGATCACTCCTTAAGTGTATCCACTGTGAATCTTTTTTAAGCTTTTCAGTGAGACAGCTTAAAAAGACACTGGAGAGTAGCTGCAAATTTGCAGAGAGTACTATCAATATAAAGAAAATAGCAATAGAACTTATCTCATTCAAAGCTTTCAGAAAGTGCCAACTTTTGGCTATCCCCACTGGGAGAAAAAATTCATTTTATTTAAAATATGATAAGAAAATAATGGGACTCTCCTATAATGTACCATGACAAAGAATCTACTCACAGAAAGTGAGGATCAGGGATGTATCTCTGCGTTAAAGTACTTTTCTTACACCCCCCACACACAATCCTTTCCCCCTCACACACACACACCTCTGAAGTATAGTTTCATACAATGTAGGAGGCTCTTGGTCCAATCCCCAACTCCAGAAACATAATGAAAATATTTGCAAAGTTAGCCTTGTTAGTGAAATACAGAGTGTTATCTTACTCATCCCTCAATGGAAAAGGATTGTGCTGTTTTATGTATAGCTTTGAGACTCTAGTAATGTTTGCAGTGGCAACACTGATATGAAAGTTTTTACTATGATTACTATATAAAGTAAAGCCTCTTGAGATTGTCTCCACTGATAACAAATGTAACCCAAAGAAATAGGATGGTCCAGTTACTAATAGTATAGCATAATATAATTTTTCTCAACCCTTCTTACCAGGTGACTAATCTCTGTATAAATCATACTAAAAAGAGAAAATAACTTATGAAGCATATATTATCATATCTTATGCTGGTGAAGAGTAAAGAAGGAAACCAATGGCTGGTGGTGTAGCTCAGTTGTAGAGTATTTGCCCACAATGTGAGATGCACTAGACTCAAATCACTTCACCATAAAAGAAAAACAAAATTTGTTTGCAGTTCATTTTTACTCAGAATGTAAATTTAATGCAACCAATTTATTAAGTAATCTGAAACCTACACTATGAAAAAATAAACTGTGAAAAAAATATAAATGTAATTTTTATTTGATTTCTTAACCTGCTTTTCTGCAATAAAAACTTCCTTATTTTTACTAATTTTCTATGGTTGAAACACTTAAGAGTAATTCACTACCACAGGTCTTACCTGGGTTGCTAGCTTGGTTAATATTAAGTCCCTTTTCTTCCTGTTCTAAAAGCATTTGCCTTTTGCTATGTATAAAAAAAAGACATAAATAAAATTAATGTTTTTATACAGATATGAAAACATTTACCAAATACATTAAATTCTTAATATTTCAGGCAATATCAGAGCTAGCATCAAAACATTATTATTTATGATTCAAATCCCACATTATTCATATTGTTAGTATATGCTAAAATATTTTATTAAGCTTATAATTAAAGAGAAAAAAAAGTAAACTGAAATAATAATTAATTTAGAATCACAGAGCTCAGTACATTGACTAGCTTCCATAATGGAATGTGTTTTGTAATCAGAAGTCCTATGTCTATAATCAACAACTGTTTCTTCTTGGACATGTTGTTTATATTAGACTCAAGTTCTTCTAAAAACAAGGATTTTATTGCTTTAGCTCACTAAGTTGTTAAGAAGATTTCATGGGATTATGTAAAACATATTCAGAAATAGCAAAACAACTGAATAATTTGTTAATGCTAAACTGTTTCAGAGCTCCAAATAAAATGCAGCTCTAATATTCATAGGTTCTAATACTCAAATGTTGACATCATCAGAGAATGTTATCTCAATTTTGACTATTAGCTGTTCTACACTTTGCAGTTTGTAATTAAATAAGTAGTAATTAAATTTGGATATAAATATATTATCTCATTTTGTTATATAACATATTTGTTCCCTACTTTGTAACTACTCAATCACACCAAGAGCAGAATTACAAGCAAATGTCAAGATGTGCTTCTGAGTGCTGGGATTACAGGTGTGATTATAGGTGTGGGACACCAAACCTGGCCTTTAACCAGATTTTTAGTGTAAAAACATGTAACAACAACTAGCAAAGGCATAAGGTAATGTAGTTTGTCTGGAGCAAACTTCTGAAGACACCAATAACTTGTTTCGGAAACCTGTATGTTTTTCTTGATTTTCTTGAGACATATCATAAAGTCTCAGGATATAGGTCAGTGGTGGAGTACTGCTCTAGCATTTGCAAGGTAGTGCGGCAAAAATTAGATCACATGAAGTTTGCTCCAAAATAACAGAGACGTCCGTCACCCTAGTCACTTTAATGAAGTTGTTTAAACATGTAATTTGATTTAGTTTACCAAATTAACATCTTAAATTAAAGTTAAACTCAACTTAGGTAGGTTTAATTTTGTGTAGAATTGACCATTTAGACCTAAGAATAAGCATAAGCATTGTGGAAATGAAAGTGTTTAACTTTGAGAATTACCTTCAAATCTACAAAGATAAAAAAAAGAATCCTCTTATCTCACTAGGCTGTTACATGGTAGAAATTACTAATGTGACATCTTCTGAACAGTGACTATGCAAAAGGTCATCACTCTGAATGAGGTAAAAATTTAAATGGAGAGTTCTGCATTTTTCCTAGTCTGATGCAATATATTATAACCCATAGTCAGATAATGTTAAGAGCTATTTGTAGGAAAAAATAACACTAATATTAATGGTAATAATAAAGGTCATTTTTGTTTTAGTTAATAATGCTGATAAACATGACTTAGACACTGAACTAAATGCCATCTATGTTATTTGTATTTCATGCAACATCTCATATGTCATATGTGCTATATGTATATATTGCATAGACATACTAATTGTTATATATTATAAGTGTATATATATGATATATTATAAAGATCCCCCTGTAGTATATTATTGTCTTTTTCATATTAGGGAATATATTTGGTGACAAGTTATGTTCACAAGGTCACACACCTAAGTAAGTGGAAAAGCTAGGAATTAAACCCAGTCTATCTTATTTCTCTTTACCACCCATCCATGACTTACCTGCAGTAAAGGGAAAGTTTATCCAGTTTATGCTATTTTTCTTCCCACTTGCCCATAACAATTAAAAGCAAATATAAAAATACACTAGAGGAGAAAGTGAAAATAAAAACCTAACCATAATCTGCTAATAGCAATTAATAGTCACTCACGGATAACATCACATCAATATTCTTCAATGAATTCAGTTTAAGGCAGAGTTGTCCAATATTCAAAATGACTCTCAACTCTTATTTACGTATAATATAGCATTTTAAAGAAATAATTATATAAGAACAGTGATGTAAAATAAAATAAAAATTTAATCTAAATGTTAAATCAAAAATAGATTAAAAATCTTTATATCTTAAAGCTAATAAAACTTATGTGAAATGCTTTTAGTTAACATATGATCATAGGACCAACAAATTAAGGTTACAAATAACAAAATACAAGGGCATATGAGTCCTCCTACATGAAGTTCTTTGTGTTGTCCACTCTGAATAATTCATTATATTCTAATGATTATACATTAATCTTCCTATCAATTTCTGACTTGTCTGTAACCACTCTAGAGCATTAGTAAACTTTTTTTTAAAGAAACAACTATACCTTTCCAGAAAATCAGCTTCAGTTGTGTTTAGCTCCTTCTTTACAGACAATTCAGATATCTCTTCTTTATTTTCCTTTTGTAGAAGTGGAAATTCTATGAGGTTATCCTATGAAAAAAACAACTTATAACTAAAAAATTACATATTTCTCAACTGATCTGAAAATCTTATAAATGACCCTGTGAATGTAAACATATAATGTTAACAGTAAATAAACAGTAGTCAATCCACCTTCTCACCCCTCTGAACTTTCACTGTGCTACTCCTTCCTTTGAGATGCCTCACCCCTGGCAGACTTACCACATCAACTCATTCCTCTGCAAAGCTCATTTCAAACATTCTCTTCTTAAAAGAATCTTTGCTTCTATCACAGCATTTATCATGTGATTTTGGAGTCCTGTTGTTACTCCAATCTAAACCAATAGCTTCTTGAGAGCAGGTATTCTTTTATATCTATATCCCCAAACCCCAAAACATAGAAGGCAAACATTTTAAGTGTATCATCTCATTGATAAGCTAAATTATCCTGAATAGAGAACCTCATATACAGGCTGTGTCCTCTGCACAGGCGACAGTCATATGGGTTAATAAGAGATAGGTTTCAATATTTTAAGAACTTCTGGAAATGAAGATCTCTAAAGAATTCTCCAAAAGTTTAAATGTGAACTCCTTTTATGGACATAAGCTAAGAATTGCCATCTGTGAGCCACGTTTAATCTATAGGCCTTGTGTTTTTACCTTTGTTTCCCAAAGGTTGTATACAAAACAAGTATTTACATATAGAATCTTCCCTCTCTTTAATATCATTTAAAAATAAGGATGAAAATGAAACTTAAAAGATTTATAATACCAAATTCAGGAATTTTTTTCCAAAAGGAGAATGATGGAGAGGCTGAATTCAACTGTGATCTGTTGTAAGAACTTTTGTAAAAGTCACAGTGTGCCCTCAGAACAATAATAAAATAAATTAAAAAGAACTTTTGTAAATGTAACAGTGTATATGCAGAACAATAATAAAAATTTTTTCTAGCTCTTGTAAGTTTATTTTCCATTTGTATTGAAATCTCCAAGACTGTCAATTAAATAAATAGTTTCACAAAATGGCTAAATTTAAATTATTGAAAGAGCTCTTATCACTGTTCTTACTTACTTCATGGTTTTCAGTTGTTAAAACTGCCTGGCTGATGACACCAGTGGTCTCTGAACATGGAGATCTTCTACCACACAGCTTCAAATGAAAAAAAAAATTGTCATTCTCATCAAGAAAACCCTGCTTGTAATTGACACTTGTTGACCTAATTACCTGAGTAAAAATAAGGATGCACAAATTCCTTAAAGTGCCAGATTCTACTTATTAAAAGACTACCCATAACCAAATTTCGAAAGACTTTCTGAATGAAGTGATTATTGGAAGGAAAGAGGTATCATTCTGCAAGCTAATAGATATGGCCAAAAATGCTCTTTTTAATTTTACAACCATGGAGATAGACAAAGATGGATAAAAGTCTGTCATCACTGGAAAAGTGAAGTTGAAAGGAAAAAGGACCTAATCAAACTCTAACTCTTCTAGAGATGTCTTAATTTTTTGATCTGTGAATTTACATATTCTAATTCACTTACTCTATTAATTTGTGTAATCAGTGGCTATTACCTAGGAATTATTTCCAACATGAGGAAATGTTTTCAAACATCCATCTCCCATCATTACAACTACTGAATCCAATTCTTTATGGAAGATCCCAGACCTGTAAATTTTCAGAATGATCACCTGGTCATTGATTTGAACAATTCTAATTGAGAACTAGATATAGAGGCAAATATCATTTTAGTCTCATTCCTTATCCACTTGACCTTTTCCCTACCTTATTTGTGAATTTAACCCAAAGGAGAAAAAGAGTCAGAGACAGTGAATTACTGACACTATCATGTAAATTTCTTGAGGAGGATCAGAATAGAGACTAGTGAATTCCATATGTAACTTCATTACATAAAATGCAAAATACAATAACCCACACTTTCCAGCAAGACATTGAAGATTTGAAACCAGAGTTAATATTCTCATCTGGCTATTTATGCCAGAACAAGGATAATATGTCACTGAATTCTTTGTTCTTCCCTCGGATTTTCTACTTAATCTCTACCTAATTGCCACATATAACATATTTCTTCAGAGGCCTCCTAAAATTGCTCTCAAGGCACATATACAAATCAATATTTTTTCTTTCCGAAACTAAAGATTATTAACTGCAAATTGAAGACCATCTTGACTATACACATAAACTGGGAAAATCATTTAAAAATCTCTTCTTAGATTTCCCAACAATTTAAGAAATTTAAATGTATTATGTATTACATTTTGAATGTGTTTGCATGAATTTTATTACATGAGTTACATCTTAAGAGAAAAAAAGTTACTTTTTAGTAATATATTATTTATGTACATTAGAATTGAAAAAAGTAGAACTTGCTTCTATTTGTTATGTCAAATAGCTAAAGACAAATGACAGAAGACAAATTCAGTTCTTTGCAAGAAAGAAAAACTACAACAATAATTCTTGTAGGTCGATTAATAGGTCTTGTAGGTCGATTAAATGACAGCTACTAAAAAGAAAGATGTAACTAAATAGGTGGTCAGTAGAGACAGACTGAAAGACACTGAAGGAATAAATGTTTTTGCAAAAAATTGTTAGAATTAAATCATTTTTAGAAAGTAAAGGAGGAAGAAACAATAAAAAGGAACACTCACCCAAAAAAGAACACAAATTGGAATACACAAAAAAGTCGTAATTTTAATTCAAATTATATACTATGATAGTATTATGCAAGTATATGGACTATCTACATGAGCCCATACTAATATATTCTAACATCCACTGAAGATGGTGGATTAGTAAATTAATATTTGCTGATTTTCCACACCAAAATGAAATAAATTAGTAAATTATTAATTGCACCCTAATGCCAAAGGTCCCTTTCAGGAAGCTAACATTCCCTTAATAGGCAGTGGGGCTGATTATTTGAACCTATTCTGTCTATCATCAAAACCCTAAAGTCAACTAAAGATCATAAGGCAGAAATAGTTCTTTATATTTGGTATTCCTGATTGGTGATACGACCACACAAATTTTGAGCCACTGAGAATAATTACTCATTAACATGAATCCAACTCAGTGGGCATAGCTTATAAAATGTTCTTAATTTCAACTGATTAATCATGACACCCACATTTCCTCTTAACTTCTTTATCATGTCAGGACATTTTACAAATGGAAGCACAGCTACTATTCGGAATATATTTCATCATTCCCAAGATAAAATTTAGCAAAATTATTATAAATTTAAAGAACATTTTACATGTTCTAACTAGTTAATTTTTAAAAGTTAAACATAAAGTATTACATTTATAATCTATTTCTTCTAAAATACTAGTCTGAAAAGTAATTTATTTTGTTCAGTGACTCATTATTAAAGCAAAGAAAATAATGCTAAACCAAAAATATAATTCAGGAAGAAACTGTTTTGCCATTATCTCTAATTTTGATGAAGAGAGAGTATAAACAATAATAGGAAGGACCAAGGCTTTTTGTTAGTTGAGATAAGGATAGCTATATAGGGAGATTCCTCGCAAAAGGAAGGGGTTGGAGGGAAGAGGGGAGAAATGACCCAAACATTGTATGCACATATGAATAAAAGATAAAAAAATTAAGATGATGAGGCCAAATATATGTACATATATATAAAAAATATTAACACACCTGCAACAGGTTATTTTTACTGTCATCAAGCCTTTTCTCCTCTTTCTCTGACTTCATTTCTGCTGGTAAAAGCATAAATTATGTGAAAATAAACTTCTTAGCTCAGTTAGAAAGGAAGAACTAACTTTATGAAAATAAAATCATTGTTAAAAACAGGAGTTACAATGATTTTATTTCCCAATGAATTTAAATTAAGGCAAATTTTAACTAAATATTTTGTTTAGGAAATACTTCTAATTATTCAAGACTTTCAAATCACTTAGAGAAAGATTATTTGTTAACCAGGTTCAGCCATACAAACAACTCAAAGATTAGTCTACACAACTAAATTTTAAAAACTCTCAGAATACCACAGAAACATATAAATCCACACTGTATATTAAACAACTTGGTGGGTATGTTGTTTATCATTTTCCAAAATTAGTGTTATATTTTACAACTCTACCTGTGAACACCATGTTCATTATGTCTGAAGTATTTTCATCCACTATTCTGACAATTTTTTTCTTTGAAGATGTTATCTACAATGTGTTTTCTTCCTTGGTTATTGATATCTTTCCCTGAATAAGTAGGTATCTCTTTTCTTGGGGCTACCTTAGTACTTTACCCTGTAATCTATAAGCTACTTTTACATTTCTGTCTTGATGGGAATTGCATTAAACATGTAGATTGCTTTCAGTAGTATAGCCATTTTTACTATGTTGATTCTACCAATCCATGAGCATGGGAGATATTTCCGTCTTCTGTAATGTTCCTCAGTCTCTCTCTTCAGGAATTTGTAGAGTTCATTCACATTTTTTGTTAAATTTACTCTGAAGTATTTGATTTTTTTTGAGGCTATTGTGAATGGAATTGTTTCCATATATTCCTTCTCAGTTTGTTCGTTGTTGGTGTATAGAAAAGCTAATGACTTTTGTAGGTTGATTTTGTATCCTGCCATCTTACTGCAGCTGTTTATGGTGTCTAAGAGTTTTTGGGTGGAGTATTTTGGGTCTCTAAGGTATAGGATCATATCATCTGCAAATAAGGATATTTTGACAGTTTCTTTATCTATTTGTATTCCTTTTATTTCTTCTTCTTGCCTAATTGCTCTGGCTAGGAATTCCAGTACCATGTTGAATAGGAATGGTTTTAGGGGGAATGGTTTCAGTTTTTCACCATTAAGTATGATGTTGGCTGTAGGTTTGTCATAAATAGCCTTTACAATGTTGAGGTACATTCCTTCTATTCCTAGTTTTCTTAGAGCTTTTATCATGAAGTGGTGTTGGATCTTGTCAAAGGCTTTTTCTGTGTCTATTGAGATGATCAAGTGGTTTTTGTCTTTGTTTCTATTGATGTGCTGTATTACATTTACAGATTTGTGTATGTTGAACCATCCCTGCATCCCTGGGACGAAGCCGACTTGGTCATGGTGTATGATCTTTCTGATGTGTTGTTGGATTCGGTTTGCCATTATTTTATTAAGGATTTTTGTATCAATATTCATTAAGGAAATTGGCCTACAATTCTCCTTTTTGGAGGTGTCTTTGTCTGGTTTTGGGATGAGAGTAATATTGGCTTCATAGAATGACTTAGGCAGTGTTCTTTCCCTTTCTACTTCATGGAAGAGTTTAAGGAGGGTTGGTATTAGTTCTCCTTTAAACATCTGATAGAATTCAGCAGTGAATCTATTGGGTCCTGGACTTTTCTTTTTTTGGGAAACTCTTGATTGCTGCTTCAATTTCGTTTTGTGTTATAGATCTATTCAGGTGATTAATATCTTCTTGGTTCAGTTTTGGTTGGTTGTAAGTTTCTAAAAATCTGTCCATTTCTTCAAGATTTTCAAATTTATTAGAGTATAGGTTCTCAAAGTAGTCTCTGATGATTTCCTTGATTTCCATGGTGTTTGTTGTTATCTCCCCTTTTGCGCTTCTGATTTTACTGATTTGGATTTTTTCTCCCCTCATTTTAGTCAGGTTTGTCAGGGGTCTGTCAATCTTATTTATTTTTTCAAAGAATCAGCTTTTTGTTTTGTTGACTCTTTGTATGGTTTTTTTTTGTTTCTATTTCATTGATTTCAGTCATTTTAATTATTTCTTTCTTTCTGCTTGTTTTGGGATTTGCTTGTTCATGTTTTTCTAGGAGTTTGAGCTGTAGTATTAGGTCATTGATTTGGGATCTTTCAGTCTTTTTAATATATGCACTCATGGCTATAAACTTTCCTCTTAGGACTGCCTTTGCTGTGTGCCATAGGTTCTGGTAGGTCATGTTTTCATTTTCATTAACTTCCAGGAACTTTTTAATTTCCTCTTATTTCATTGATGACCCATTCATCATTAAGCAATATGTTGTTCAGCTTTCTATCTATTTTGCTCCGGGACTGGATGTCCAAGGGTAATCTTTTTAAATCAACATTGGATAATCAGTATTTATTTATTTTATTCAATGGTCATTGTTCCTGAGTACTGGGACTATATTTAGAAGAGTGCAAAGAAAGAGTATTCTTGATGAGTTTTCAAGAGATAATACCTGAGCTGTGACCTAGTGAGGTAAGTCAAGTAGTATAAGAATAAAAACAAAAGTATTCAAGAGATGAAGAGAAATATTAAATGGTATATACTTGCCTGAAAATATAGAAATCAGTGAGGAGAGCATCACCCACATAATTACATGGAACAAGGCAGACATAGAAAATGTCTAAAGATGAAGACTTAAGAAAATGTCATTATCATGAAAGTCTTATATAAATTTTATATGTTTAGACATTGATAATTTTTTCTCATTTTATTTTATTGTTTGTACATTTACCTACATGTGTATATATTGCTTGTGCCATCTCCCCCGACCCTTGCAAAGCCCCATTTCCAGGCAGAATCTGTTGCACCCTCTTCTCTGATTTTGTTGAAAAGAAAACATAAGAAATAATAAGAAAGAAAGAATTTTTGCTAGTTTAAGATAAGGATAGCTATACAGAAAGATTCCTTGTGTTGCTTCCATCCACTTGTGTATTGCAACCCACATTGGTTCATTTCTACCCAACCTCTTCATTACTTCCTGGTCCTCTTCCCATAGTGGCCTCTGCCAATTTAATATTACTTTTTTCACTCCTCAACAGGGAGCACATCAACCACATTCAAGTTTCTAAAACTGGTTATGGTCATATTTGTACAGGAGATAGATCACATTAGGTGTGATGGGAGAATGAATCTGAAAAGCATATGCATAAGTGAAGGATGATGAGTTGTAGAAAATAAAGATGATGCAAGCCTGAAATGAAGGAATATTTTCATTTCTCAGTGTCCAATACATTGTGGATCTGCATCATTTAAATAAATGAATAACTCTGGATCCTTACAGAAGTTCTAGTTACATTAAGGAAAACTATCAAATGAAATGTGAAGTGAACTACAGGGTCTGTATAAGTTACTTTTGTTTCAGTGCAGGAATTTTGATTTTTCATATCACATGATGTTGAAGGAACTCATTTAGGTGTTTTGTTTCAAATGTCCTGCTTCTCAAAACTATGGAGATCATCAATAAATAATAGCAAGATTTGGAGTGAAGCTCATTTACTGATCATGTGTTAACATGCATGAGACCCTGGGTTCAATGCACACAAAAAGTTATCTGTTTTGCAAAAGATATTCCCTGACCCTTCTATGATGATGCAAGACACAGATATCTTGAAATTGGAAGTAACTAAAATCAAAATTGTAAAATCTGGAAGCAACAATGTTAGATTTGAAGGTTCTCCCAAGTGACTTTGTGAGTGAGAAAATTGAGGAGGACAAAGACAGACTATATTCCCCAGAATTAAACATAGGAAGAGTATTAGGAATCACAAGGAGATTTCAGGACCAGTGAAATGCTCAACAAAACAGTAAGACTATGAAGAGAAAAGCAGGAAATACCCCAAAACTCTAGGAAGAAGGAGGGGAGAGGGGAAGCCAAAGTTACTACCACAAGGTAATATGTTGAAGAGCTACACCAAGTACTTTCTTGATAGAGAATCTGTTCATTGAGACTGAGCTACTCTGGGGACCTAGAAACAAGGAATAATCACAATGAAGGGAGCCTGAGAACACCCTTCCACAGAGTCTAGGTGGGAGACAGTCATAAGGGTAAGTTGTAGAGAGGAGAAGGATCAGACATAGAGTCACTGAGATAATTAAGGAACAGGGAGCTCAAGCTGTACAGCATATGGTGGACTATAGTCCCATCCTCTGTAGCAAAGAGCAGCAACAATACCTGTGACCTCAGCAGAGATGTAGGTTCCCAGCCCAAACCAGCATAGGCTCTGGTGTTGCCTCCCTGCTGCATATGTGTTGCTGTCAGGCAGGACTGAGAGCGTCAAGCTTAGGTCCAGTGGAACTCTCCGTTTCCTGAGATTCCTTACTCCTGCAGGGTGGTTACCTTCTGAAAAGGACCTAAAAGTGTTGAGACCAGCATACCAAATCCTGGGCCCCTTGGATCTGTCCCCCAGGGCAGAGTTCAGTGCTGTTTGTTTTCCTCACTCTCCAGTACACTATAAAAGATCCCTATATTTGAGCTTTTGCTACTCCTTGGTGCACAAAGTTGGCGGCCAGTGGAGTGAGCAGGAACTTGCCTAGTTCACTGGCCACAAAGCTTACTGGGGCCTGCAGTGGCTCTGGCGATGCAATGAAGGGAAGTTTCTAAAGTGTATGTATCCCTAGAGGTGAAAAATGACTAAACTGGTCCAAATATCACCTACATATAACACCAGCCTGAAACAGTGTTGTTCCTGCTACAGCAGTTTGTTTTCTCCTCTCTGAGTGTTACTGGAAATTGAGACCTCAGGATAAGGCTGCTCACTAAGAAAACTCCTGAGTAAAACTGAAAGAGATATTAGTAACAACAGATGTGCAAATCACAATTTAGAAATAAAAGAAATATGAAAGGCAATGTGACTCCTCTGCAAGTTCACAACTCTTCCATGTCTGAATCCAAAGACACTGAAAAGAGTGGAACGTCATACAAAAAATTCACAAGTCACATTTTAAAAATGGTCATTGATCCCAAAGAGAATGTAAATAAACAGATGAGTGAAATAAAGAAGTAAACTCGAGGGCTGGATGAGAAAATCAACTTGATAAAGACATTCAGCACTTGGATGAGAAATTCATCAAAGAGGTAGAGATTCTTTTAAAAAAAGAAAGTTAAATGTGAAAGTCTCAATAAATCAAAAACTCAGTGGGAAAGCATCATCTATAGACTAGACAATACACAAGACAGAGTATCATGGTTTTTAGACAGGATTAAGGAATTATTACAGCCAGATAACAATACAGAAACAAATTAAGCAACTATACCCACAATAACAAGCATCTGGGACATGATTAAGAGAAGAAAACTATGAATCTGCTGTGTAGAATAGAGAACCAAAATACACAATAAAGGTATAAAAATCTTATTCAGTGAAATTATGGCATAAATTTTCCCAAAATAAGGAAAACAAATGGACATCTAAGTACACAGGCATTTTGAACCCCAAATACACATAACCAGAAAAGATCGTCTCTCCACATCATATTATACTAAAAATGGCAATAGTACAGAACTAAGAAAAGCTGCAAGAATGAAGTGCAAAGTTACTTACAAAGGTAAATCTAACAAAATAACAGGAGACCTCTCATCAGAAATTCTAGAGCATGGACAGATATATTTCAGCAAAAATATCTGCTAGACAAAACTACTATATCCAACAAAGTCATCCTTTTAAAAAATCAAAGGAGAAATAAAGACTTTCCATGATACTCAGAAAGAAAAGTAATTCACAACCATTAAGCCAGAATTCCAGAAAACACAGAAGTACTACACATGAAAGATGAATAAAACTAAATATAAGCAAACCAGCTCAGAAAAGAAAAAAAATCTCATTAAGAAAATACATAAACAAAGAAGTAGTAAAGAATCAAACATAATAATTCATTAAGCCAGTAAACTTGAAAGATTAAAAATGGAAGAGCTATTACATACCTTTCAATAACTACCCTAATTGAAAACACACTTCATTCTCCAATTCAAAAAATACAGTTAGAAAAACTACAGTTGGCTGAATGAATTAAAAGACAAGAAACAACTAACTGCTCATTGGCAAAGACACAGACTCAAAGTGAAAGGATGTAAAAGGATATTTTAGCAATTAAAATTCAAAATTAAGCAGGATTACCTATACTCATAGCAAACAAAGCAGATTCAAGCCAAAATTAGTTAGAAAGAATAAAGAACATCACTAGATATTAATAAAAGGTACAATACATCAAGAAGATAAAACAATTGTTAAAATATATACACCAAATATTCTGCATCCAATTTCATGAAACAAATACTACTGGACATGAAGGGACAAATATGTCCACGTGTAATAAGAGTATGTGAGTACACTATCCTACTCTCTTCAATACATGGACCATTTAGACAAAAAAACAGAACAATAAATTTCAGAAATAAACTGATCTTTGGTCAAATGGAAGTCACAGACATCTACAGAATATTATACCCAACTGCTGTGGAATATACATTTTTCCAAGCATACCATGAAACTTTCTCCAAAATGCATTACATATTATGTCATAAAGCAATTCTTTTTCATTTTATTTATTTTTAATTTTTTTTCTCCGCCTCCTCCCTCAATACCCAGCAGAAACTATTTTGCCTTTATCTCTAATTTTGTTGAAGAGAGAGTATAAGCAATAATAGGAAGGAACAAGGGTTTTTGCTAGTTGAGATAAGGATAGCTATACAGGGAGTTGACTCACATTAATTTCCTGTGCGTGTGTGTTACCTTCTAGGTTAATTCTTTTTGATCTAACTTTTTTTCTAGTTCTTGGTCCCCTTTTCCTATTGGCCTCAGTTGCTTTTAAGGTGTCTGCTTTAGTTTCTCTGCATTAAGGGAACAAATGCTAACTAATTTTTTAGGTGTCTTATCTATTCTCACACCTCCCTTGTAATTCTTAACCAATACAAAAAATCAAATAAGTTCTACCATCTTAACAGATTATAACTAAATAAAATTAAAGTTGAATAGAAAAAAACAGAAATCATACAAACACATGGTCTCTGAAAAATATATTTTTGAATAATGTATTCACTAAAGAAATAAGAAAAAATTAAATTTCTAGAATCAAATGATAATTAAAACAGAATATACAAGAACCTTTAAGACAAAACAAAGACATTTGAAAGAGGAAAGCTTATAGTGCTGAGTGCCTACATTAAACTCCCATATATTGCTAGTGCATCCTACTTCAAAACTATAGTAAAACTATTTAAAAACCAAAATATTTCAGGTAAATAATTTAAGGATGCATTACAAAATCAACAAACAATAATAAGCCAAAACAATAATTAGTAGACACAAAGAAATAATAATTGTCAGGAGACAAAATAATGAAATTCAGACAAAAAAGTGATAAAAACAATAAATGAAAAGAAGGAATGGTTCTTTGAAAAGATAAGAAGGACTGTCAAACCCATAGTCAAATCAAAAGAAAGTAAAGGTTAAAATTAATAAAATTAGAGAAAAAGGAGGATGTTGCAACATATATCACAGAAATTCAGGGGATGATTAGGGAATTTTTAGACAACTAATATTCTAATAAACATAGAAAAAAACTATAAATTTCCAGGTACATATGTCCTAAAAACTGAACCAAGAGGATATTACCAATGTATCCATTCCTATAACAAAAATTTAGTTTTGATAGTATAAAGAATGTCCCATCAGAGGAAAGCCCAGGAGGACCAAATGGATTCACTGCTGAATTCTACAAAACCATTAAAGAAAGTACACAACTGCTCCACAAACTATTCCAAAAAATAGGAAGGCATGGAACACATACAAACTCACTTGTAGGCAGCCTAAATTCATCCAAAAAGGAAAACATTGAACATAAGAAAAAATGGACATAAGAATAAAAACTACACACTAATTTCACTAATTAATGCAGACTTAAATATCTTAAATAAACTACTTGAAAACTGAGTTCAACAGTGCATTAAGAAGATTCTACAGCATGATTACATTAGAATCATTCCAGGGATGCAAAGATGGATTCAACATATACAACACAATATTAATAATACAGCAGATCAACACAATCAAAGACAAAAAAACACATGATTATAGCAACGGAGAAAAAACTTTGGACAAAATTCAATATCCATTCTTGTAAAAAACACTGAAGAAACTAGGAACACTAGATTCATACTTCAAGATAATAAAAGCTATATATGCCATAACTAGAACCAGAACACATTACTGAATTCAGAAAAGATGAAAGCATTCCATTTCCTCCAAAATTAGGAATGAGACAAGGGTGTCTTCTCTCTCCACTCTTGTCTAATAGAGCTCTTGAGTTCTAATGCAGGACAATAAGTCAAGAACAAAAAATAGGTATGTAAATACAAAAAGAATTTAAATTATCCTTGCTTGTAGATGATATGATCCAAAATTTAAAGCCTTCACCAAATGAGTCTTAGATATGATGAACACTTTCAACAAACTACCATGATAAAAAAATCCCCATAAAAATCCATAGCTTCAAATAGGCATGGTGGCTCAATCCTTGAGTATCAGCTACATGGAAGGCTAAGATTAGGAGGACTGTGATTTATACCAGCCAGGGGAAAATTCACTAGAACCCATCCCAACCAATAGGTGGGTGCAGTGGCACGTGCCTGTTAGCCCAGCTACAGAAGGAAGCCTAAAATAGGAAGACCATAGTCCAGGTCTGTCATACAAAATGTGAGACCTTATTTCAAAAATAACCTGAGTAAAAATGACCAGAGGTGTGGCTTATATGGTAGACACATGCCTACCAAGCACAAAGCTCAGAGTTCAAACTCCATTACCACAAACAAAAAAATCCATAGCTTTTTACATACAAACATACTGAAAAAGAATTCAGGAACATAATCTCAATCACTATAGCCACAAATGAAGGAATAATAAAGATAACATGATGAAAGACATCATGAAAACTATAAAATACTGAAGATAGAAATCGAAGAAGACACCAGGATATGGAAAGATATACCATGTTCATGAATCAGAATTAATATTGTAAAATGACTATATTATGAATGCAACCCCTATAAAAATTCCAATGACATTCTTCACAGAAATAGTAAAAACAATCTTAAATCATTATGAAAGAGAAAAAACAAGAACAGACAAAACAACTCTGAGCAGAAAGAAAAACATCAAAGATACTATATTTATAAATTTCATGTTATTTTACAGAGCCAAAGCAGCAAAAAGTAACATGATACTGGCACAAAACAGACGTGCAAACGAATGGAGTAGAATAGAGGATCCAAAAATTAACCCATGAAACTATAGCCACCTGATTATCAACAAAACTGACAAAAATATATGTTGGAGAAAAGACCTTCTCTTCAACACGTAGTGTTTAGAAAACTGGATATCAAAAAATTAGAAGATGAAATTCCTCTCTTTTTCCTTGTTCAAAAATCAATTCAAAATGAATCAAAGACCTTCATGTAGGATCTGAAACTTGTAAACTACTACAAGAAACAGTAAATAAGATAAATATTATTTATCGAAGATAAACGTAGTATCTTCAGTGTTTCTCTTTTTTGCTCAGAGTTGTTTTGTCTATTCTTGTCTTTTCTCTTTCATAGTGATTTAGGATTGTTTTACACTTCATAAACAATGCCTTTCTGAATTTCTTCAAAGATTTGGGAAATCATAACCAGAATTGACAAATGGGATAAATGCCAATTTAAAAATTTCTATAAAGCAAAAGAAAGTACACAGCAAAGGGACTCCCTACAGAATGGGAAAAAATCTTAAGTCAACTCACTGTGGGATAGGGAATTAATATTTAAAATATGTAAAGAACTCAAAAAGTTAAACACCAAAGAACAACTAATCCAGTCAATAAATGTCTAAATGAATTAAAGAAACAGTTCTCAAAAGAAGTAACTATGGTCAATAAATGCATGAAAAAAATGTTCAAAATTGTTAGCCATCAGGGAAATGCAAATCAAAACTACTACACTGACACTCCATACTGCCCAAGGCAGAGGGCTACCTTTAATAAAACAAACAGCAACAAATGCTGGCAAGGATGCATGGGAGGGGCCAGTATATACTCGTGTGGGGAATTGTAAATTTGTACAGCCATTTGGAAATTAGCATCAAAGTTCCTCAAAAATCTGCAGGTGGAACTACCACATGACTCTGCTATTTCACTCGTGGTTGTTTACCTGAAGGAATCTAAGTTAGCACACAACAAAGATACCAGCACATCCATGTTTATTGCAGACCTGTTCACAGTAGCCAAATTATAAAACCAGCATATATACATACACAGAATGAAGTATTGTACAGCCATAAAAATAAATTAAATAATAGTATTTGCAGGGAAATGGATGGAACTGGAGATCAAGTTGTTAAATAAGGTATTCCTGACTCAGAAAGACAAATATTATCTGCTTTCCCAAAGTGTGAATCTAAATTTTAATTAAAAAAAAGAAATGAAAGTATAGGGGGCAGTATTTGGGAAGAAGAAGATGAGTAGGAGTAAGAAAGGTGGACAAGACAGGATAATGGGAAGGTGAATAAATCAAAGTACATTATATACCATGTCAGAAAATGTCATGATGAAGCCCATTAAAATGTACAAAGAAATAAATGGAACAAAATGGCTCTTTACTACCTAAATTTAAGCATTTAAAAATATGTAAAATTATGTACTTTGGCATGAAAATAATTAATAACATGACCGTATATTTTTATCTTGTCTTAATGATACAAATCACATTTTGGTGGCATGTAAAACTATGTAATAATATTCAGTTATTAAGTGCAATACATGTATCAGAAAAATTAAAAAGAAAATCAATAAAGCCAACTTGCTATAATGTTACTACTATAATATTGCTACAACATGTAATTAAAAATTTTTTTACAATATGTATGATTTTTGGCATCAAAATTAAATTAATCATTTTTATCAGAAAATACTATTTAAGATTATAAACTCCTTATTAATAATTTGTTAAATAATTGTGAACTCTTACAATATTAGAAATAAATTAAGAAAAAATGTAAGTGCAATTTACACTTGATTTCCCAAATATAGTTTTTGAAGCAAAACTTTCCTACTCTTACTTTTTTATTTAGAGTAATTCACTCTCAGAAATCTTACCTACATTAGTATAGGAAGAAATACTAGTTATCTGTTCTTCATATTCATACTCTGTTTCTGTATGGCTGTAAAATTTAAAAGCAACAAATATTACTATTTTAATATTGATGAGAAAAAGCGTACTGAATAAACTCATTGTAAGTATATTTCAGATAATATCAGAGATTCTATCACATCTTTTCCCCATACACTTGAAAATTTGGAACTCTGCAAATTTTTACTAAACTTGTAATTAAGAAAGAAAAATAAGGTGAAATGGTCATGAACAGAGGACCATACACTACAGTAGATTTAACTGATACAGTGTAAAGTCTCCTGAACTAGGACTCAGAAAAAAACTAGCTCTACAACTTGTTCCTGAACAATTTATTTCTCTTACATTGAAAGTCTTCTCTTAAAAGTTAAAAAATTTGCAACTTTAGGTCACCATGTTATTATGAATACTTAACAATACAATATTAAAGACAATAGAAAAAGTAAGCAAAATAAATATATTTTAAAGGTAACTATATTCGAATTATATTAGAATAAAACACAAGAAGTGTATTTTTCCAGGGTCTAACATTGAAATATTTTAATTATCAAAAAATTATGTGTTCTAACTTCAGTTACTCAGGTTTCTATATTTTGTGTCTTGTAAGTCACCTATTTAATAATTTGTAACAAATTTTTATTAATATATCATTCCATTAAATTAGATAACATAACTGTCCAATATTATTGAACTCATCAATCACACAAAAAAACTAAGAAATGTCAAGACTTGGTTTGGACTACTACTTTTTCTTGTGTAACTAATCAAATTCTGAACTAGCAGACCATTCATAGAACAATGCTTAATCTGCATGCTTACTTCCAACTGACTAGGAGACAAAACTCATAGATACTGATGAGCCATGATGGGGCTTAGGGCTCTCAAATTCATCTACTTTAGTTTCAGATGATTCTTCCCAGTTACTCTTTTTGAGCAGAACTTGAAAATATTGTGAAAATACTGAAAATATTGTCCTAGCTTGGGAGATTTTCATTACTATGAAAAAAAGATCACTTGAGTGGAAAATTTAAAGTGAATTTGATATGGGAGTTACCATAACCTGTGAAAAGGTTCTACACAGGATACAATGAGTCCTTTCAGTATAGGTGTGGTGTAAATATAAGGTCTTCTCTTTATCAGCTGCCTATGACTTACATCCATTACAGAAAAAATTTACCAAATCGGTAATTGTCTTTCCACTGTGAGTGCCAATTAAACATAAAGATGTCAGGAATTGAATATGAAGTGAGCACCCACCACAACCCAAAAGCTGATTTGTGGTGTGTTCAAGGCTTGGTCTTCAGCTGGTGGCACAAGAAAGGTATTGAATCTTAAGGTCATTAACTTCATCAGTAGATAAACCAATTGATGAGTTCATGGTTAAAATGTGGGGACTGAAAGAATGGCTCAAGTGGTAGAGTGCCTGCCCAGCACTTGAGTTCAAGCCCCAGTACCACCAAAAAAGAGAATATGGGGACTAGCTGGAGGAAGTAGGTGACTAGGGCATGACTTTGAAGGGTATATCTTGCCCTTAGACTCATCTGTCTTTCTTCTTCCTGACTTCAAATTGGTAAGCACCCTCTTCTGCCTGATCCTAATGCCATAATATTCTGCCTTGCCATTGGACGAAAGCACACAATCCAGCCAAACTTAAGTTGAAGCCTCTGAAACTAGGAGTCGAAATAAATATTTTTTCCTTAAGATTATTTTTCTTGGGCATTTTGCCACTAAGATGAGTAGCTGGTATATGCAATATAAAAATAAATTAGAGAAAAAATAGGAAAAAGTAATTAATAGTCACTTGCAAATAATGTAACATCAATATTCTTCCAATAAAGCAATTTAAAGGAAAGAGTTAACAAAGAGACAAAATGCCTTTAAAACCTACTTATAGAGACAGGCGTATGCCTGTGATCCTGGTTACTAAGGAGGCAGAGATCAGAAAATTCACAGTTCAAGAACAGCCTGGGTGGGAGGAGAATGAGCAAAACCACCATCTCAACAATACTGGTATCCCACTGTCGTCCCAGGCATATAGGAGGCATTACGTAGGAAGCTCATGATCCATGCAAGACAGAAAAAATGGGAAGATTCTACCTGAAAAGGGGTTTTGCCTCATGTGGTAGAGTGCTTGCTTAGTAAGCATGAGACTTTGAGTTCAAACCCCAGGCCTACTAAAAGAAAAAAGCAACCTTATTTATGCTTACAATGGTATTTTAAAGGAAACAAATATTAGAAATAGAAGTGAAAATACTATAAAATTATTAGGAATTTCATTATGGAGAGAAAGGTGCAAGATGGTGGAGGAGTAGAAGCTTTTTCCATCAGACCCTATGAATAAGAGTTTGGATAACAATGAAGAGTCTACATACAGAAAATCGAAGGAAAGGAAGAAAACTGTGAACCACAAAAGATTGACATGGTATCTGAAAAAGATGGCAAATCAGACAGAGAACAGAATAAATCAAAGAAACAGTTTGTGGATCCAGCCTCAGTGTGGGGAAGAGAAGCTGAAGTCTCCATCTTAATGTAAGAAAACTCACAGCACAGAGAGTTCTGGGACTCCTAACCACACTGTCCTCATGGGTATCTGCCAACAATGGCAGACTTAGAGACTGCCATTTGAGACTTCCTGACAGGAGCCCAAGAAGTAACAGAAATACCAACAAATTGGAAACGTTGCCCAATCCCACCACAGCAGTTCCACTGAATAAGGTCAATTGAAAACAGAAAGTACTGAGCCTCCACTGATTGAGAACTCAAACCAGAGCAGCTACTTGTCTGAAAACAGTGACAAGCAACAAGCTTTGAAACTGAGCAATTCTGCAGATTTTAAAAGTTACAGCTTGGGGAGTTCCAACTCTTAGAATCACAGTTTCTGCATGGGAGACTGGACCAGAGGCCGATGTACAGAAGGAGATGCTTTGACTGGTACAATCTGAAAAGCAGCAAAAGGCCCAGTGGTGGGTGGTCTTATCCCATCAAGCTAACTGTGCCTTACTCAGGAATAACCCCACCCACTCAATCTGTCCACATTTCCTCAGAAAGTGTCATACACATCCCCATTGGGCCATGCAGATCCAAAAGAACTCAGAGGGCAAATCTCTTTAAGACAAGCACCCTCAAAGGTGTCAATCAGCACTGTTCCAGCTGTCTCCCTGAGGCCTCTTCCCACTCCCCAAATGTGCAACTCTGGCTTCCTAAAGCCATACCCATAGCAACTTGGGAGAGAGAGATTAACTTTGTTATAATACTGAGAATAGCAAAGACAATTCTCCCACAATAATAGTGGGAAATTTCAACACCCTACTCTCACAAATAGACTGAATTTCCAGAACTAACAAATGCTATGAATAAAATATACTCAACAAGCATTCATAGAGTATTCCATTCTACAGTAGCAGATTACATGTCTTTCTCAGCATCCCATGGACCTTTCTCCAAAATAGATCATACCCAAGGTCATAAAGCAATCCTCAAAAAGTACAATAAAATTGAAATAATCACCAGTATCCTTACAGAACATAATAGAATAAAATTAAAATCAGTGACAAGGAAATCCACAAAAATCAAATTCATGAAGATTGAGCAACACACTTTTGAAAAGATCAGTGGGTCATTGAAGAAATTAGGAAAGAAATTAAGAAATACCTAGATTCAAATGAAAATGAGCACAAAACTTATCAGAACCTATGGGACACAGGAAATACAGCCTTAAGAAGGGAGTTTACAGCCATGAGTGCCCACATCAAAAAACTGGAAAGATCTTTAATAAATAATCTAATGATACACCTCAAACTCTTAGAAAAGCAAGAAGCAGCCAATTCAAAAAATAGCAGATGGAAAGAAATTACAGTGAAAAATCAATAAATTGGAAACAAAAAGAATGCTGCAATGAATCAATGAAACAAAAAGTTGGTTCTTTGAAAAAATAAACAAGATTGACAAACCTTTGTCCAAATGAACTAAAAGAAGAAAAGAGAAGAACCAAATTAATAAATTAATAAAGAGAGGAGCTTAAAACATACATCAATTAAATTTAGATCATACAGGAATATTGTGAAAACCTATACTACAGCAAACTGGAGAATAAAAAATAAATGACTACCTTTCTTGACATAAGACCACCAAAATTGAAGCAAGAGGACATTAAAACTTAAACATTACCTATAACAAGCAATGAGGTTGAGACAATTATAATGAACCTCTGAACAAAGAAAAGCCCAGGTCCTGATAGTTTTACTGGTGAATTCTACCATACCTTTTAAGGAGTAACACCCATGCTCCTCAAACTATTCCATAAAATACAGAAGAAAAGAATACTATAAAACTCATTCCAGGAAGGCAGTATTACTCTAATACCAAAACACATAAGGATGCATCAAAAAACGACAGTTATACGCCAATATTTCTGATGAACATATGATGGACATAGAAATCCCCAATAAAATACCTGCTAACAGAATCCAACAACACATTAAAAAATCAGACAATATGATCAAGTAGGTTTCATTCCAAGGTGCAAGGATGGTGCAACATATGCAAATCAATAAATGTAATACAATACACACAAATATAATCAAGGAACAAACCACATCATCATCTCAATAGATACAGAGAAGCCTTCAACAAAATTCAACATCTTATAATGATAAGAGCTATGAAGAAACCAGGAATATGAGCAACATTCCTCACATTATAAAGGTTATATTTGATAAACTAAGAGTCAACATCATACTAAATACAGAAATTTCCTCTAAAATCAGGAACTAAGCAAGGTTATCCACTCTTCCACTCTTATACAATGTAATACTGGAATTCTTAGCCAGAGCAATAAGGCAGGAGAAAGAAATAAAAGAGATTCAAACAGGGAAGAAAAAGTCAAATAATCCCTATTTGCTAATGGTATGTTTTTATACCTGAAAGACTCTAAAACCTCTACCAAAATATTCTTAAAAATCATAAACATGTTCAACAAAGTAAAAGTGTACAAAATCAATACATAAAAATCAGAAGTGCTTTTATACACAATGAAAAATCTGATAAAGAATACCATTTAAAATAACTTCACAAAATTAAAACACCTAGGAATAAATTTTATGAGTAAGGTGAAATTTCTATAAATCAATTATAAATCACTAAATAATGAAGCATTAGAACATGGAAGGCTATGTTCAGGGATGGGCAGAATCAATATCGTAAGATTGGCTATACTACAAAAATATATATATGCACAATGTAATCTCTATCAAAATTTCAATGACATTCATCACCAAGATAAAAAAAATTAATTCTTAAGTTGATATGGAAACACAAACGATCTTGAATAGCCAAATAAATTCTGAGCAAAAAGAGCAACACCGGAGGAGTATCACAATACCTGATTTCAAAATATGCTACCGAGCCATAACAATGAAAACAGTATGGTACTTGCACAAAAACAGAATCAAAGACAAATGAAATGGAATAGAAAACCTAGACACAAATCCACAAAGCTACATTCATGTGTATTTTTAACAAAGGAGCCCAAAACATGCATTGGTGAAGACAGCCTCTTCAACAAATAGTGTTGGGAAACCTGGATATCCATCTGTAGTAGATTGAAACTAGATCCCAGTCTTTCACTCTGTACTAGTGTAATTCAAAGTGGACTAAAGATCTAAAAGTAAGATATGAACCTGTGAAATTACTCCAAGAAAAAGTTGAAAATACAATGGAACATCTAGACATGAGCAATGACATCTTGAGCAGAACTCCAAAACATCTTGATGAGATTAATAACCAGAATATACAGGGAACTCAAAAAAATCAAGTCTCCAAAGAATAAACAACCCAATAAATACAGGAAGTAATCTCAACATCCTTGGCCATAAAGGAAATGCAGATTAAAATTACATTGAACTTTCACATAACTCCAGTCAGAATGGCTATCATCTATAACAGAAGGTAGTGAGAAAATCAAAGAGAATGTCTGAGAGTGAAGAATATTGAAACACTTTGCATCTGTTTACGAAAATAATATATTGCAATGTCCTGTAAGTTTTGAACAGGACAGAAGGGTGATAGAGAAAGAGCAAGTAACAGAAAGGGTTAATCTGACTAAAGCATAATATATACAGGTCTGAAATACTGAGGCAAAATCCCCAAGAAAAATCAATATACACTTAAAAACAAAGGACAGGAAGGAAAAACAGGTCTTTTGCAGGGGTGGGTACCAGCGGAAGGGTATGAGCATAGGGAAAGTATGAATTGTTGTGAATATGGTGGATGTATTTTGTTTTCATGTATGAAAACAGAATATTTAAACCTGGTGAAATTGTTCTAAGATGGGGGAGGTGGGGATGAGGGAGAAGGATGGAAGAATTGAATCTAGTTAACATAGATTGTAAGCACATATGTAAATGTCACACTGTATCTCCAGTGTACAACTACATGTTAATAAAAAAGAATTTCCTTGTGCATCAAACTAAACTTAAAGTCCATACATTAAAAAGTAAGACTGATATGAAACTCTCATAGTTAATATAAGATTATATGAACAGCAAAGTCAGAATATAGAAAACAAAAATCAGTCAATGTTAAAAAATGATTATGAACTTATACTGCTGTGTTGCTCAGTCTGAATAATTGCTTTTCTAACTAACTGATCATTTGTGTTATTACTTTCATTATGTTCCAATAAAAATAAGTTAATTTTTTACCTACATATGTAATATTTCTGACTTTTGTGATTGCCACCACTCTAGAATACCACAAAGTTTAAAAAATCAGCAACTATACTTAGCCATGTTATCCATTTCACGAATATTCATCTTTAGCAAAAAGTTTGCTATTTTACGTTTATCTTCCATTAGAGCTAGTAAAAGTGGTGTGACTCCATCCTGTGAAAACATAAGAATAATTTGTAATTCATAAAATACATGCATCTCAACTGAACTGAAAATCTTATAAAAGACCACATAACCAAAAATATACAATGCAGACAGCTAATGAACAGTAATTTCTCTGCCTCTCACCCCTCTGCTCTTTCACAGTGTCTCCCTTTCCATTTGAAATGCCCCTCCCCTGCCCCGACTTGTCACATGAACTCTAGTCCTCTGTCAAACTCACTTCAAACACTCTTTTTAAAAGAATCTTTACTTCTACAGCATTTATAATGATATTTTTGGAGACTTGAGATTGCTCCTGTCCAAATCCATAGCTTGTTGAATATAAATGGTGAATTTTTTAACTCTATATTCCTAAGCCTCAACAAATAGAAGGTAAAGATTTTGAGTATTTTATTAATGTACTAAATTTTCTCAACCCATATCCTAAAGAATATGTACTTTTCCTGAAGTACTATACCACCACAGAAAGAGTCCATGTTCATCTATTTGATAAATATTAGAATATTCTACATTATAGGTAAAGCATTAAATAAATCCATTTAACATTGTTGAATCCCTAATTGAAAATGTTTTCTGTGGCAAACATTTACATTTGAGGAAATAAGGTTTCATGGGCACAGTATTGACAGATTTCAAATGATTCATCTTTTACCAGGTAATGGAAGAGACCCATTTGATTCTCTTCTATTTATGCTTTCAAGAACCCACATTGCAATGTCAGTTGCTCCTGCACTCAATGGGTCACTAAGGTCTTTTAGTTAAAATACAAATTCTTCAAATAAAATTTGATTTCTTACTACGATTAAAGATTCATATCATATCTGTTAGAGAGCTCAATATAAAAATTTATTCCTATGACCCAGATATACTTCAAATATTTTAAACTCATTTTTATTCTGTTCCATTTAGTTACTGCTTATATTTACTTTTTATGTTAGACAAATGATGCATCAGAAGTGAAAATTTAGTGCTTCATCAATAAAAATTCTAAACCAATTTGTATGGGCTATTTTTTTAAAAATAAGGAAGGACATTCAAGTCACTGACATTGTTAAGGAGTAGTACAATTGTAACTATGATTAACCACATAGGGCTTATAGACATTCTAATAGGAATATAAATCTTTTTTCTTTTATTTTATCATTTTTACACTTACTGACACGTGTACATATTGCTTGTGCCACCTTCCCCCTCCCATCTCCCCCTTTGAAAGGTTTTTAACCTTCCAAACCCTATCCCATTTCTAAGAGATTAATTGGAAATATAGGTCATATTCTTATACATTAATATAATCTTGAAAACCATGAATAATTTTCACTTATAAATTCTATTAGTAGGGGTTGTGTACACAAATACATATAGAAGAAGTTAGGTAACACGAAGAAACACTCAGGAGAGGGCCTGTGTCATTCAATACCCTCTGCCCAGGCACCAAAAAGTCACAGTAGCATAAAGGAGAGTAGTTTAAATTTTTAAGAGCAGTTTGGAATCCACATTTCTGCAGAAGTCTCCAGAAGTTGAAATGGGGCCTCAGTCAAGTTTACAGAAGGAAGCTATATGTCTCATTTATTGGACACATTTGAGTCTTGTACTTTTTATTTTTGTTGTGGGTGTGCTTGCAAATTGTTGTGTTCAAAGCAAGTAGTTTCACATGGAATATTTTCTTTAATATCATGTTTTACCAAAAATCAATTCACAAGATGTAATAAGAAATACAAAACACCTTCCTTAAAAATTTCTCACATTATATTCCATTTGTATTGAAAACTCTCAGACTACTGGTCAATTAATTTGATTCATAGGACAGCAGAAGCTAAATTATTGAAAGGATTCCCATCATTGTTCTTACTAATTGCATGGTTTTCAGTGTTTGCAACTGCTAAACTGATCATTCCAGGGGCCTCTGAACTTAATAGACATACTAAATTCTGCTACCACGCATCTTCAAATGAAAATAAGGTTCATAAATTGCTACTATTATCATTAAGATTAAGAAAATTCTGCTAGGAAACTGAAACTAGATCCATATCTGTCACCCTGTATAAGTATCAACCCAAAGTAGATTAAGGACATACTATAAGATCTGAAACTTTGAAGTTAGTACAGGAAGGAGCAGGGAATAGACAGAAACTAACAGGCATAGGCAATGACTTCTTTGATGTATCTCAAAACGCTCAGCAACTAAGAGAAATGATTGGCAAATGTGACTACATGGAATTAAAAACCATATGCACAAAAGAAATGGTCTAAGAGGCTGAACACAGAATGGGAAAAAAAAAACTTTTCCAGCTATACATGTGACAAGGGATCAATAACCACAATATGGAGGGAATACAAAAAACTAAAATCCCAAAAAGTCAATGACCCAATAAAGAAATGGGCAAAAGAACTGAACAAAGCTTCCTGAAAGGAAGAAATTCAAATAGGTAAAACACATGAAGAAATTCTGGCTTCACAAAATGAGTTATGCAGTGTTCCTTCCATTTCTATTTCGTGGAAAAGTTTAAGGAGAGTTGTTCTTGATAGGGTAGTTGGTGTTTTGTTTCCCTTGGTTTAATTTTGTTTTGTGCCTGTTTTAGGTTTGTAGCTAAGTGTATGTGTATTAGTTTTGTCCCTGGTCTGGGTGTAATTTAGTATTTGCAAACTCACAATAGTAAAACTAATAACAACAAAAAAGCCCCCCAAAAATCAACATGGGGAGATGAACAAACACACAGAAACAAGAAACAGAACTAACAATCGAACAGGCAAACAAACAAAAATATTCCAGGTTCTGGAACCATAGAATTTCAGTCCTAGCTTGAGTTCTGGTGTTACTCCTCCAGCATCCAATCCTGATGTTGGTATTTAAGCAGAAGCTCTGTAGTAGTCATGCCAGGTGGTTGGGTAGAAGAGCTATCATCAAAAACACCACTAACAACAGGTGCTGAAGAGGCTGTGTGGAAAAAGGAACCCTCATACACTGCTCGTGGGAATGCAAGCTATTGCAACCACTCTGGAAAACAATATGGAGACTTCTTAAAAATCTAAACATAGATCTGCCATATGATCCAGCAATCCCACTCCTAAGGATATACCCAAAGGAATGCAACTCAGGTTACTCCAGAGACACCTGCACACCCATGTTTATTGCAGCGCTATTCACAATAGCCAAGTTACGGAAACAGCCAAGATGCTCCACTACTGATGAATGGATCAAGAAAATGTGGTATCTATACACAATGGAATTTTACTCAGCTATGAAGAGTGAAATCTTGTCATTCGCAAGTAAGTGGATGGAACTGGAGAACATCATCCTGAGCGAGGTTAGCCAGATTCAGAAGACCAAAAATCATATGTTCTCCCTCACATGCGGACTTTAGATCTAGGGCAAATGCAGTAATGTTGTTGGACTTGGATCACATGCTAAGGGGAGAGCACAAACAGGAGGAATGGGGTTAAGTAGGAAACCCAAACCTTGAAAATGTCTGATGTCCCTACTGCAGAGGAGCTAATACAGTAACCTTAAAGTGACAAAGCTCAATATGGGCAGGTGACCAGGAAGTAGTGAACAGGTCAGGTAGAGATGAATCAATTTGGGTTGTAATACCCTTGTGCATGCTAGGAATCTCTCTGTATAGCTATCCTTATGTCAACTAGCAAAAACACTTTGTCTTTCTTATGAATGCTGTCTTCTCTTCAAAAATTTGGAGAAAAGGACAGAACAGGTTCTGCCTGGAAGCGAAGGGGGTGGGGGAAGAGGTAGGGGGCAGGGGAAGAAATGACCCAACAATGTTTGTACATATGAATATATGAATAAAAAGAAAAAAAAGAGGACAAAGCAAGAATAAGACTGACAATGAAACTTGAGGATTTGTGATTGGGCATTCTGGAAGAAATTCTGATCCTTTAGGCCATTTCCACGGAGATGAAGAAGGAGGTAACTAAAATAACTTGAGAATGAAGAGGCTCTCATGTTTGTGGAAAGTGTGGTGTTATTTCCATTTGGATGCAAGAGAAGGGTAATTATATCTAGACATTTCTTTTCAGTTCCACCATCTCACTATTCTTATCAAAATGCAATTTTAAATAAAATCTTAATTGCATCTCATCAAGAAAAAGATTCAAGTACATTCTATTACATAAAAAACAAAGAACGATGGTCTCTATTCTCATTTCCTGCATGGGGAACAGGAAACGTTTCTCTTTTTTCTTTTTTTCCCCACTGATATCTTGTAACACAAAATTTCTTTCCTAATAAGCTTTACTATGGTTTTATGACAAAAAAATTCAAAATGAAATATCTCCCACCTCCCAGCAAAATTGATATTTTGTGAACAGATTTTAGAATATTATCTAAGTGTCCATTTCTGCCCGAAAGGACAATCTGCAAGTGAGCATTTGACCTTCTCTTCTTTTCCATTTCGCTGCAATTCTGGTTTCTCAGAGTCCTAAAATTGATCCTTAGGCATATTTGCCATTTTCTTTCCCAAAATAAGGACTATTATTTCCCAAAGTGAAGAGCACATTTTCTAGACACATAAACATCACAACAAAAGTTGTAAATAAACAATTTCTTCTTATTTGCCCTTATTTACCTAATTTCTAAATTGGCCAGCATAGTTTCTATTTTCTATTTTTCCTGCTTCAGCCTCACTTTTGAGAGGTAAATCACTTCAAGGGAACTTGTCAACAGCATCAAGATTTCCATTCACTATAAAATGAAGGTTTGAGATTTTTTTTCTTTTTTTGGCAGTACTGAGGATTGAATTTGGGCAGCCTATCACTTGAGTCATGTCTCCAGCCCTTGGGTTGGACTAGACCAGAGTCTTCCTTTATTCCTGGGTTGGCCTAAACAGGGGTTGTCTGCTTGTGCTTCTCCACAAGGTCGGATGACAGGTGCCCACACACTGCACTCAGACTCACAAATGTTTTGCCTATCCTGGCCTCAAACTATGATCCTCCCAATTTCTGCCTGCAAAGTAGCTAGGATTACTGGCCCATTTTCAATACAATGTTTTTTGTTTCCCGTGTTTTGTTTCCACTAATTAGAAAAAAATAGTGAAAATGTGAAAAACTAAAAGCTTTACCTTTAACAATTTCAAAGTTTTCTTAATATTTGGGAAGAGTACATAGAAGAAATCCATGCCATATGAAACTTCCTTCAAAATATCAATTTCTAGATGAAATCTTTGATAAGTTATTTCCAAACATTTTCATTCAGGGAATACTTGAGCTTCTGCATGTAGAGAGTGGGCCCCCATGTGTCACTGTTAAAACAAATGTACTTCACATATTTTGGAAATAAAGTTGGTGATCGATGTGTACCTTGTTTTGAGATTCAATGTGGGCTTTATGTGCAATGAGTTTTCCAGCTATTGATATGCTTTCCTTCTGGACACTGTAGTGGAGAGCAGTGTTGCCATGGGAGTCCATAATATTTGGATCAGCACCGTTGTCCAAGAGCATAGCCACACATTCTTCTTGCTTGTGTTGTGAGGCCTGAGGGTTTTGTACCAAGAAATAGTGTCAAGCCAATATACTCAAGAGAAATATTCCATAGATATTAGCAATTAGACATATTTCACTGAGGTAAATTATTTTTATTCTCAACTTTTTTTGGTTTTTTAAATTTTTTTTTACATTTATTCAACCACTTGATCATGTCAATAGATGCAGAAAAAGCCTTCAACAAGATCCAACACCATTTCATGATAAAAGCTCTAAGAAAACTAGGAATAGAAGGAAAATACCTCAACACTGTAAAAGCTATATATGACAAACCTACAGCCAACATTATACTTAATGGTGAAAAACTGAAACCATTTCCCCTAAAAACAGGAATGAGACAAGGATGCCCACTATCGCCACTCCTATTCAACATAGTACTGGAATTCCTAGCCAGAGCAATTAGGCAAGAAGAAGGAATAAAAGGAATACAAATAGGTAAAGAAACTGTCAAAATATCCCTGTTTGCAGACGACATGATCCTATACCTTAAAGACCCAAAAAACTCTACTCAGAACACCTAGACACCATCAACAAGTATAGCAAGGTGGCAGGATACAAAATCAACTTACAAAAATCCTTAGATTTTCTATTCTCAACATTTAAATCAAAACCATCTCATGCTGAAATTTTGGGCTACTACCAACCTTAATCAGAGGTGTTCTGTTGTCTTTATCACGGGCGTCAATTTCACTTCTCTGTGTTATTAAGACATTTGCCAGTTCTTTATGGCCATAGGTGCAGGCATAATGCAGAGCAGTTCTGTACAAATGAGAGGGCTCTTTATGGAATTATAGATACCTATATGAAAATGTACAATTATTTACGTAATTGTAAACATTAGATAGCATATAATTAATTTTCTTTAAAAGAAAGAGCAACCAATTCAATTGAAATTGTTTTCATTCTTTTTTTTGCAGAGCTGAGAAGAGAACAATGGAAGACAAGTGCTCCCCCACTGAGCTACCCTGAGCAGCCTGTCTAAATGAGGGGTGGTTCTAGATGCAATTCAATTTGACTTTCCATCCTCCTTTTAAGCTCTGATACCAGCTATCTCTTAGTCTTCCTATTAACTCAATAACTCAGCTTGCTCATCCATAAATTTAACAGTCATCATACAGAACACACACTATGATGCTCCAATGAACATCTATGCAAGTTCCTGACAACAGACAGAGGAATTAATACAAAGTGGGAATTTATTGTCTTTGCAAGATTCATAATTCTGCTCTCCTTGAGGATTATTTTATTACCAATAATCACTCACTAGAGCTGTTGTATGTATTAATTGTAGAAAGCATAGATAAGAAAAAGGAATGGTAGAAGGGCAAAGGAAATATTGTCAAAGCTAAACAAATGCTAGGTCAAAACTTAAGGCAAAAAGTATGGCAAAATACTGAATTAGAGGATGTTTTCTGGTGTCAAATAAACTAAGATAGAATGTGATTAAAAGATACTTAGAAATCCCTAAATATTGAAAGTAAAATAATGTCTAAGCACTAAAAAAAGGAAAATAATATTTTACCTATAATCCAAATACCTGAAAATAGCAAATTTTGATCATATTTTGTATATATATTTTGGCTAACAGAAAGTCATAGAATATTTGGTATGTATATGATCAAGCTGAAATTTTTCTCACTTGATGGAACAAAGTACACCTTCCCAGGTGAACGTATATCTATAACTCTTCTACCTTCTGTGGTCACATATTCTTCCATCCTCTGAATGATCTGCAATTTATTTATAAAGCCTATTCTGTGGGTTCTTAATACATTGCTCTTTTAAACAGGGCTGAGAAAAACAAATTCAACACATCTCTCCTTATTTTCTAAAGATAATTCACAATGTAATTGATGGACAAAGGTATTTATTTTTTAATTAGGTAGTCACAATCAAATTGGAACTATCACAAGTAACTTAATCTTTAAACAGCAGTATAATTTCACTGCTCTTCATCCTCACAAACTTTGAGGCTAGAAAACTGTTTCATTCCTCTGTTATTTTTCTTACCAGAGACACAAAAGATTTTTTTCAATTTCCATGGGTTAAATGTAGATCCATTCAAAGAATTGCTTACCCAATGTAAATTAGAGTTCAGGACTAGAGTTCAGTGGTTAAACAGTTCCCTAACATTCATGGGGTCCTGGATACAATTCTCAGCACATATGCTTAAATATAGTTCAGTTTTTTCCCTTACTTATGTGAAAGAACCTAAATGAAGACTTTTTTATCTAAGAGATATACATTATAAATATTCTGCAAGTAGACTGGCTTTTCTTTTGCTAACTTTTTTTTCTGCAAAACAGGGGAATTTCATTTTTATTTTGATAAATTGAGCTTTAGAATGCTTGCTTTTAGGCAGGGAAGAGGGGATTGAACTTAGTGGTAAAGTGTGTGCTTGCACAGCCCTGGATTCAATCTCCAGCACCAAACAAAGGGAAAAAAATGAAAAAACAAAAAAAGAATGCTTGCTTTTGAGGTCATTCATAGGAAAGTCTTGGCAATATATACATATAAATTTGTTGTCCTTCTTGTACTTTTCTCATTTTGTATTATGTAAAATTTTAATTTACATTTTATTAAGAATCCATTTTGATGACATAAAATCTACCAAGTTTTCTCTAAACAGTTAACAGGAATTATATTTGTGAATAATTATTCTTATCCTAATAAGAAATGTCTCTGGCTGGGCACCAGTGTCTCGTGCCTATAATCCCAGCTACTTGGAAGGCTCAGATCAAGAGGATCAGGATATGAAGACAGCCCCAGGGAAAAAAATTCACGGCTACTAGTTGTCCAGTAGCTGGGTGCAGTGGTCTGTGCCTGTGATTCCAGATTTATGGGAGGCTGAGGTTAGGAGAACTTCAGTTCTAGACCAGCACAGGCAAAAAAAATGTTGGTGAAAATCCATTTCAAAAGAAGAGAAGCTGGGCACAGTGGAACATGCCTGTCATCCAAGTCACTGTGGGAAGTGTAAAATAGGAGGATGGTAGATCACACAATCCTGGGCCAAAAGTGAAACACTGTCTCAAAAATAACCAGAGCAAAAAGGGCTGGAGTGTGTCTTTACACTTGGAAAGTGTAAAGTCCTACCCTCATAATCCAGTACCATAAAAATAGAAAAGAAAAAAAATGTTTCCTGCTCAAATGATGAATTCTTTTGTACTTATGTATATTTAGGTGTTTGGGAGTTCTATATTCCATTCTGTTCATTTTTCAGTCTTTTTGGATGTAACTGATTAATTTATGAAAATGTACAGCATAGTTTGATACCAAGAAGGGCAGCAAATGGCTATCTCAAAATATGTTAAAATTATTATAGATTTATTTGACTTACATAAAATTGATCAACATTGAGCTAACATTTGGGGAATAATGATTTTTACCAGGCAAGAAAAGTTGGCAAGGCACAGCATCCTGACCCTGAGTACATTGAGAGCAGGATGCTGACAGCTGAAAAAAATACACAGGCCAAGACCAGCAGCCTTGATTCCTGCTGTGCCATGGTCTCAGCTGTTGAGGGCTGGCACATACTTGACTCAGCCTGCATGCTGGACTTGCTCTTGGTGTAAAAATGTACAGAGGAACATGAACGAGTAACAACAGAAAACGGCACTAAAATAGTTGGAAAACCATATTTTTGTATAAAAAGCTTTTAATACGTCACTGATTGCAGCCTGCTTGAATTGGGGACAAACTTGAAAAAGCAAGGTAAGCTTTGTGCTTAGAAAAGTGGCCAAGGTTCCAGTGAACTCTGTTCTCCTCTGTTGGGAGAATTAAATGAATTTCATGAATCCTTCAGAAAATTCAGGGCTGGGCAACAAGTTCTTTTACAAAGATGGTTGGCACACTCTGAAAAAAAATTTGGAGGCTACTTAAAAAGCTAGACATTGATCTACCATTTGATCCAGCAATACCACTCTTGGGGA
The DNA here is from genome assembly GCF_047511655.1 of Castor canadensis. Taxonomy (NCBI): domain Eukaryota; kingdom Metazoa; phylum Chordata; class Mammalia; order Rodentia; family Castoridae; genus Castor; species Castor canadensis. Next base: position 57,236,557 of record NC_133400.1, read on the forward strand.
TATACCCAAAAGACTGTGACACAGGTTACTCCAGAGGCACCTGCACATCATGTTTACTGCGGCACTATTCACAATAGCCAAGTTATGGAAACAGCCAAGATGCCCCACCACTGACAAATGGATTAAGAAAATGTGGTATCTATACACAATGGAATTTTATGTAGCCATGAAGAAGAACGAAATGTTATCATTCACTGGTAAATGGATGGAATTGGAGAACATCATTCTGAGTGAGGTTAGCCTGGCCCAAAAGACCAAAAATCGTATGTTCTCCCTCGTATGTGGACATTAGATCAAGGGCAAACACAACAATGGGATTAGACTATGAGCACATGATAAAAGCGAAAGCACACAAGGGAGGGGTGAGGATAGGTAAGACACCTAAAATCTTAGCTAGCATTTGTTGCCCTTAACGCAGAGAAACTAAAGCAGATACCTTAAATGCAACTGAGGCCAATAGGAAAAGGAGAACAGGTACCAGAGAAAAGGTTAGATCAAAAAGAATTAACCTAGAAGGTAACACCCATGCACAGGAAATCAATGTGAGTCAATACCCTGTATAGTTATCCTTATCTCAACCAGCAAAAACTCTTGTCCCTTCCTGTTATTGCTTATACTCTTTACAACAAAATTAGAAATAAGGGCAAAATAGTTTCTGCTGGGTATTGAGGGGGTGGGGGAGAGAGGGAGGGGGTGGAGTGGGTTGGTAAGGGAGGGGGTGGGGGCAGGGGGGAGAAATGAACCAAGCCTTGTATGCACATATGAATAATAAAAGAAACGAAAAAAGAAGAAGAAGCTACAAGGGGACAAAGAAGAATGATTGGCATTGACTGAAGTCCAAATGCAGCGCTATTGTCTGATGATACAACAGAAATAACCCTGAAGTCTGAATTATTTATCACCAGTCCTTCTGTGCTCTGGCAGCCCCAACTAGCTTTGTGAGGCAATGATACTTACTGTATTAGTTGCTAGAGAATCAGGCAAACAAACTGCTATTCTTAAAACTAGTCTGGAAAATATTAATTTCAGTTTGGAGAAAGAATTTTTAAATTGCTGTCAGGCATGTGTTTGAAGTAGAAAAGAAAACATTGTTTTCTAGAAAGCATTATTTCATTGTCATTGCAATGAGCAATTCTAATTTTTTTTCCCTTCTGCCTAGGGGCTACCTTTTGTCACAATATACTTTACATATTAAATAGGGGAAATAAAATTAATAACTGTAAAAAAAAAAAACAAAGATGGTTGGCAGATCAACATGGCTCTGAGGAACTCTTCAGAACTGGACCCACGAATGAGTAAAGCAGTCTATGAGAAATATGTAAAATCTACTGAATAGTGAAAATGCCACCCTAAGTGACCTAGTGTGAAAAAACTTCTGAAAAGAACATGGAGCCATATTCGCACTTAAAAATTTTCTTGTCAGGTCCCTCAGTAAAGAACATGCATACATGGGTGTCCAGCAACATAAAATGGATACTAAAGTAAAACTGATGATTTTGTAGTCCTGACGTTGACATATTTTGGGAAGTATTTGTCTCATCGTGCAGTTTTCTGAAATGTATTTAACATTACGACTTTTAAAATGTGTACACGAAAAATAAATTTCTGTATACTTAATTTTGTTAACAAAATCCCTTTTAAATAGTCATTAAAGTGTCCTAAAGGGTGAATTAAAGTTTGGTTTTGGTTTGTTTCTCATTAAAACAGCCTGGGTGGTAGATCTCTCCCAGGTGTGCAGTCCCAGGTGCTAAGGAGCCTGTGGTAAGAAGAAAGCCCAGCATTCTCTGTGAAATCTGTGCTCCCCTCCTCCATCCTTCCCTCCCCCTTTCTCCTGGGCAAGGCCACAGATGGTGGGTATTCTTGGACACCCACCCGGCCTTCCCAGGTCACCCTTGGTCCTCACTCCCAGGCCCAATTACCTGTTCTTCTGGTCTCTATCATTTACATGGTTTTTGCCAAACATGAGCAGGTGCTGCACCTTCTCTATGTTACCCACTCTTGCAGCCTTGTGGATCTTTCCAATAGGTGTGCATCTGGGCTGGTGGAGGTGCTCAGTGCTCTTGCTCTGTGACCCAGTGCCCTGGGAGGTCTTCTGTGGGCCGTTGGAACCTTCCAAGGGTGTCATGCGCTTATTCCTGAAGTCAAAGATTTTCTTCATGGCTTCCTCTCTAGGCCTCACGGGCCCCTCCCTCCTCCTCGATTTGTTGCAGCATCTGCAACTCAATACTATTGCTTATGGTGATCAGAACATGTTTCTCCTAAGCGTCCCTTCAGGGCAATTCCGTGGTTAACTCCTATCAACTGCCAGGTATTCACTGTGGAGCAAAGCCGCTAAACACAGGTGCACGCATGCGTGCGTGTAAGAGCCTGTCTCACAGTGGAGACAGAACTGGTACCAAGAATTGTCGCGTGCACAAGCAGCGCAGGCCTGTCAAATCTCAGCCCCTGAACAGACCTGCGTTTTCTTCCCCCTAAAAACATTTTTCCTTGAGGAGGCCGGGGAAGAGGTCGATGGTGCCCGGCCCTGACTCCCAAGCCAAAAGTTATGGCGGAGGCTCCCAACCTTACAGGCCCAGTCTCTCCCCCTGGGCTTGTCTAGAACCCAATACTAGCGCTTATAGGTGAGCCAACCAGCTCCACAGCTTCCCAACAGGCAGCTCACTGTAAGCCCAGGAGCATATCTGCCTTTCCTTCAAACATCAGTAGGATCTGGATGAGTGTTAGGATTCTTTGATAGAACAAACTGGCACCTGTGGGAAAGTAGTTTTTATACATAATTTGGTTTAAAGTGAAGTGGAACTTGGGGATGCGGAAGGCCTTGTTGCCAACAAAATCCTTCTAGAAACACAAAAATCTCCATTTCCAGCTTCTCATTGTCCTTCCCCATTCCCTGGGCCCAGGTGGTTTCTACAGGAATTTAGCAGATGTAATAACAGAAGGCTGTTTCCGCGATTTCGGAGATATTGGCAAGGAGTGTCCTTCTTGACTGCAAGCTTTTGAGGAGAAACCAGTGCACATTTTCCAGAATTCCTCCTTACCTCCTCCCTCCCTCCCTCTCTGACCCAGTATTTTTCTCATGTTCTCTTTACTTTTATTTTACCCTATTAAATTACAGTAAATCTAAGATTTACTTTGGAACATGTTTGGTATAATATTTTAATTTTTTTTAAGAAATGGCTATTTACTTGTCCCAGAGATCCATCTTTTCTCACTATGCTAAAATGCCACTTTAAGTGGCTCTCTGAGTGCCAGCATCCCAGATTGAGGCCACAGCCCAGCATCTCATCCCCTCCTGCTCCTTCTCTTCTTCCTTCGAATGCTGGACGCCCCCTAGTCATTTCCTTCAGCAGCTTGAAGGCTCCAGGAATTTCATTCACCAGTCCCAATTTTGCCACGTTCCTAATTCCATGGATTCACTCCTATACAAAGGTCTTTGCCCACATACTTTTTTCCTAATTTTGATCCTGCCCTTGCTCTATAAACTTCTATCCGAGATCGTAAAGTTCTCCATCCCCTGCCCCATGACACAGCCCTGAGCCCTGTTTGCTCTTTCCCTCTCACATTATGGGTCACAGAGCTTGGAAGTCTGAGTGCTATTCACCACTGCCTTTGCTTCACACTCATAGCCCACAAAAACAGCCTACGATCTTTGTCACTAAGGACAGGCCAAAATGAGCATTGTAGAAAGACTGAAAGAATAATAAAATTATTTGGCAATTGTCAGAATAATAATTTGACTCAAGAAAGAATGACCAATGAAATGCTAAATGTAGTGGATGAAATTTTATGGAGTAGCTAGACATTTATAGAGTCCCAAAGTATCTTGGAAATAGATATTTATGAAATACAACATGGTAAATAGCAACTTTACCACGCACAAACATGACAGATAACCCTTAAACACAAATAAAGTCAACATTGACCAATAATGGAGCTGTGTGGCAGTATTTTTCTCCATATTTCCTTGTGAATGTATGACTGAAATGCCCAGCTATTTCTTGGCTTTTGGCTAGGAGCTACCTTCAGGTCTTAGGGGTTATTTCCAATTCCTAGGGCTGTTTAAAGTTCTTAGCCTGGTGAGCTTCCTCAAGGCAGTTGCTGATTTCATCAAACAAGAAGGGTCTGCTGGTGTCGCAGGAATCTGATCCACTGGGAAGAACTCAGCATCACTTGCTTGACAAGACAGCCCTCATGACATAACCTGAACCAAGCATGAGGAAACATCACATGAACCCAATCTGAGGAAAAATCTACAAAATATCTGACCTATGCTACACAAAAATACAAATGTGATGAAAATCAAGGAAACACTCAGGAACTTTCCCAAACTCAAGGAGACTAAAGAAAGAGAACCAAGGGACTTGATGAATGGTGGATTACAAAAATCTCCCATCCTGGATTTTCTTTGGCTACAGAGAACATCATTGATATAACTGGCAGAATCTGAATATGCTTGTAGATTACATATTAATATTGAACCAATTTTAATTTCCTGACTTTGATCATTATACTATAGTAATATAAGATAACTCATTGGTTTTAGAAAAGACAACTATTTAGGAAAAAAAGAAGCAGAATGTCTGGAACTCACAAATAGAAACATTATAAACCTACATTTAGGTTATCTAGCAATAGGCAGGGAAAAGGGACAGAAAGAATAGAACACATGTAGTAAATGTCAACATTTGGGAATAGTATCCAAGAGTTCTTTATATGGTTCTTGCAGACTTTAAATAAAACTGAAATTGTCAAACTAGAATATTTCCAAAAGAAAAATAAATTTTAAAATGACTGACAAATTATAGCTCACTGCATAAATTAAACCAGATACATATAAATAAAATACACTGCTGGTGGGAATGCAAGCTAGTGCAACCACTCTGGAAAACACTATAAAGGCTTCTTTTTTTTTTTTTCATTTTTCTTTTATTATTCATATGTGCATACAAGGCTTGGTTCATTTCTCCCCCCTGCCCCCACCCCCTCCCTTACCACCCAGTCTGCCCCCTCCCTCTCCCCCCCTCAATACCCAGCAGAAACTATTTTGCCCTTATTTCTAATTTTGTTGTAGAGAGAGTATAAGCAATAATAGGAAGGAACAAGGGTTTTTGCTGGTTGAGATAAGGATAGCTATACAGGGCATTGACTCACATTGATTTCCTGTGCGTGGGTGTTACCTTCTAGGTTAATTCTTTTTGATCTAACCTTTTCTCTAGTACCTGTTCCCCTTTTCCTATTGGCCTCAGTTGCTTTAAGGTATCTGCTTTTTAAAAAGCTAAATATAGATCTGCCATATGATCCAGCAATCCCACTCCTAGGGATATACCTGAAGGAAAGCGTCTTAGTTTACTCCAGAGGCACCTGCACACCCATGTTTATTGCAGTGCTATTCACAACAGCCAAGTTATGGAAGCAGCCCCACTATTGATGAACGGATTAAGAAAATGTGGTATTTATAATAATGGAATTTTACTCAGCCATGAAGAAGAATGAAATCTTATCAGTTACAAGTAAATGGAAGGAACTGGAGAACATCATCTTGAGTGAGGTTAGCCAGGCTCAGAAGGCCAAAAATCATATATTCTCCCTCATCTGTGGACTTTAGATCTAGAGCAAAATGCAGTAGTGTTGTTGGACTTGGGTCATATACTAAGGTGAGAGCACATATGGGAGGAATGGGGATAGGTAGGAAACTCAAACCTTGAAAGTGTTTGATGTCCCCACTGCGAGGAGCTAATTCAGTAATCTTAAAATAACAGAGGTCAATATGGGAAGGTTACTGGGAAGTAGTGAAGAGATCAGGTAGAGAAGAATCAATTTGGGTTGTAATACACTTGTGCATGGACACAATGCTAGGAATCTCTCTATATAGCTATCCTCATCTCAACTAGCAAAAATGCTACATCTTTGTTATCATTGCGTATGTCTACTCTTCAACAAAATTGGAAAGTTCCATGTTCTGCCTGGAAGCAAGGGGTGTGGGAAGGAGATGTAGGGGGTGGGGTGCAGGGCAGAGAAATGACCCAAACAATGTATGTATATATGAATAAATGAATAAATAAAGAAAAGAAATTAAAAGTTTGATGAGGCACAGATATTTTTATTGTCACAAATTATGTCCCCTAAAACACTACATACAAACTAAAAAATTAATATTAGAGATAAGTAAGCCAGGAGTTATCAAGGATGGCTTCATTAATACTAAGAAAATCAAAATTACAGGTAGTATGACAGAATGTCATGATAAAAGTCATAGAATAACTTCTGCAATACTCTTGCCAAAAACATTTGATTTGATTGTAGTTATAAGTGTACCTGAAAAATCCAACTGAGGGGCATTCTACCTTAAAATATTCAAGAGTCAAAGAAAGACAAAGGAATGTTCCAGACTGAAGGACTATGAGGAATACAAAAACTGAGTCCAATCCATGGATCAGAAGGTGATCCTTTTGCTATAAAGGACAATATAGCCAGATGGAAAAACCTAAAAACAACGTGATGATTAAATGATAACATTTTTCAATGTGATCTTTCTGATTATGAAGATTGTATTGTAGCAATGTAGAATGTTCTGAATTGTACAAAATACACACGAAAATAATCAAGATAATGGCAATCTGTCAGCAATTTACTCACAAATGGTTAATGGGTGGAAAATTCTTGGTAGTAGAAGTGAAACTTTTCTCCAATCCAAAAAAAAATTAAATACAAGTAAGCAAATAAACATACAGGAAAAAATAAAGAACAATGGGAAACTATGTCTTCATGGAGAAATAATTGTAAATCAGTGCTTGAAACCCCAGTACCACCAAAAAATAATGAATAGTAGTTACTAAAAAAAATAATTATATAAGTTTGATGGCACTTAAATTATCATCATACATTAAAATATTGACAATGGCTCTAGTACCAGTGATTAAAACCTGAAAATACAAATAAACCATCACTAAAGTGCCAAAGTATTAATCACAGATTGGTTGTTTGTGTGCTGATAATAGTTAGCATTTAGACAGTTTGAGTGCATAAAACTCTGCAACATTGGCTTTCATTTACAGAATCCACTTGAGAGTCAGTTACAGATGCCAAGAAACAGGTTAAAATATATGACTTTTCCTCATTCATATATGATGTAAAAAGATACTCCTTCAAAAAGATTTTCACATTATACATTTAATGGAAAACAATTAAAATTTTGTATGAAGAGTCCAATAAATAAAATGTTATTTTTCCTTTAAACTCTCTTCATATTCTTCTGATGTTTTATTTAGGAAGGTCTTGACTTCACATATAATTGAATTGTAGGGAAAATGTTCTAAAAGATCCAGATTCAAATTTAGCAGGATCTGTAAAGAGAAAGAATTGTATTTTCTATGTCAAAGACATTATCATTAACTAAGCATGACCCAAAGAAATATAGTAAGGATCATATCAGTGTTAATAAGAATGAAAAATAATATATATTATTTCTATAATACAAGATCCCATTAAAGATAATTTGTCAGTAATTGTCAGAACTTCTGGTTTTCCCACCAGAAGTTCCTTCAGTTACCAACAGCTATGTGCTAAATTACTATGATAATAACTGAAATTAAAAGTTGAAGATGATACAGTGCACACTTTGGCAATTATGTACTATAACATGAAAAATGAAAAACAGATACACAGACAGTTTTCAGAGTTATAGATACTACAGAAGGTACAAAACAGCATTACCAGAACACACAGGAGGGACATACATCTCAGCTTATACCAATATCATACTGATGTGAATTAATATCTGAAGAACAAAAAGCACACCAGAAAGAGGAAAGCAAACCTGCAAACAGCTATGGATGAGGTAGGACACTGTAAAATGGTAGGTAGTCCATGCTGGCCAGATGTTGGCACAAAGAGCTGAGGAGAGTAAGTAAAGAGATAAGATTGAATACCTTGACAATAACTAAATTGATTAGGATATTTTTAGTCCATGCTAGTGAAAGTTAAACTTTTTATGGCTGTAAGAAAGCAAACCAATGAAAAAATAAATGACAGAATATTTTTAAAGGCACTTTTCAGAGCTTGGGATGTAGTTAAGAGGGTTAGTGTTTGCCTAGCATACCCCAGGTCCTGGGATCCAAACAGCACCAAAAAGGGGCACTTTTCAAGTGACAATTTATGAACATTAATTGCTTCATTAAGTATTAACAGAGAAAATCAGAATAATTGTCTGAATTTCAATGGTTTTATTTGGTGCTTAGCATGACTGGAGTTTGGGTTTTGTATCATAAACCTAAGAAGTGCATGATGCCTTTGTTTTCCAAAGACAGTTTGGGCATGCAGGCTCTCAATTTCATAGGAAAATAGAAGTAAAGACAGCATTGAGCCAGAAAAAGAGACACAGATGTCTTGAGACTTCAAAAAGCTATAGACAACAAATAAATGAGGAATGGTCATATTCTTCTTTATAAATGGTTGTTTTCTCATCTCTCACTTGACCTGCATAAGAAAACAGATTAAATGTAGGAATTGTTTGGCAAAGGAAAATGATGTCATTTGTTATTTGAAGTTTATTTCAGAAATCAATTAATCTAAATTGAATCCATAAATGTTGGCAACCTACCTTCATTTAGATCTCTAGTTAGACTTTCATCAGACTCTTGCTGTACCTGAAACAATTCCAATGGTATCCATTGTGCTCAGCATCAAGAAGAGCATTCATCATGGGAATGATATCCTGGGTAGAAATGTGGCCTTTAAATAAGACCTTAGAGAGTAGGCTTACATTAAGAATTTCTTTTAAAACTCACAAAATAAAATAAAATTCCCACTTGTTTTAATATTAAATCACTGAGAATATGGTTAACATGACAAAAAATACAATTAATACTGGTTTTTAAACATACCTCATTTCCAAGGGATGCTGTTTTATTTTACAAATATAGACATTAAATAAGTCAACTTTAAACTAATTACATTATTTTACAATTATTAGCAAAACTCTACCCTTTATAAAATTTTAATTCACTATTCACTTACATGGATTCTTCGTAAAACTAATTTCCATTCTCTATTTTTAGAAAATTAGAAATCAAATATATGTTTTATGCTATTAAATGGAGAAAGTGCTATTATCAAAATTTCATTGAAAATTCTATTGGCAAAAGATTTTAAATGTTATACTATCTTGATAATGAATAAACATTTCATTAGCAATGTGGACTTGAAAGCTTCCAAAAATTTGCATGATAAATACGTTAAAATCAATTTTATAATGTAAGTTTCTTTGATCCATGATTTCTAGAACTAGACAAATGAAAACAATGTAAAGCTACTTAGTATAACTGAGATTTCTATCATCAATTAGGAACAGTTGTTTGTGTTTGTGTGTGTATGTGTATATGTTTATGAGGTTTTTTTGAGACAGAGTCTACTGTTATCCTGACAAAATCAGTCATGTGCTGTGATTAAGGGTGTGCACCATCATGTCTAGCAAAGATCAATTTTTCTTTTTTCTCCGTTTTATTTTATCATTTTTACATTTACTTATATGTGTAAGGGTCAATTTTTCAAAAACTAGCTTACTGAATTTACCTACTTTAAGTGTGTGGGGATACTTCAAAGTATATTTTGTACATTAAAGATATCAGATGAGTAACATTCTTTCTGCTCCATGAATCTGAAAAGAAACCTGAGGTAGATGACCACAAGGCAGGTAATTTAGGGAGAAAAGGGAAGGCACCTGAAATTGACAGTTTATAGACCAGGGTAAATTCAAAACTAGCAAACTTCAGAGTTATAAAATTTCGCTCAGATGGATCACAAAGGATGCCTGCTCACTGAGACACCTTGCAGAAACAAACTGTGGAGTGTGTCCTGACCTATTCCATCTGTAGGTTCATCACCCATGCATTTGTGTTTTGAGGACTAGAATTGCACCACACACAAAAGAAGCACCAGCCCAGTGGTCTAGAGGGGAAATGGCAAACCTTGCTACAGATGAGCAACGTGCTCTGAACTATAGGGAAAGCCATAGGAGCAGAAAAACTAAGCAGACTCTAACTTCCACCCTTCACCAAGAACTGCACTCAGATGCTGCTTCACTTCCCAAATGCTGCTATACACATCTGGAGATATCCAACCACCAGAGCTACTTGATGGGACTGTCCCGCATTCTTCTAGCCATTGCCACTGATTCAGGACTTTAACCACTCTACCCAAGATGCATCCAGAGGGAAATCACAGGCATGCCCAGGGTAACCAAAAGTGAACACATCAGGAGAGCCACAGATAGTACACTGAGGACCAGAGATTGTAGGAAAACACCTGCTGCTCTGACAGCACAGCTGGTGCACACTCTCTTCCTCAGAAAAGAAGAAGTACTAACTCTTTTACCTTATTTTATTTTTTCTTAATTTTTATCCATTTTATTCCTTGACTGTATTTTATTTCTCTGCAAAAATTTTGATGTGCTCTTGCACAATGTTTTTTCTGATGCCTTCATCCCACATACTTAATGCCCATTCAACACATCTTCTCTTTTCCTTTTTCTTCCCCTCACCTTCTTTTTAAAACTTAATTCCTATGCTTAAAATTTTTTAAGTTCTAAGTGTACCCTATAGTAATCTTAGTTCATGTCATAATCTTATTGTGGGTGTAGATGATCTTCACAACTTTTTTTACTTAAGTTAAATATTTAGTTTTGTTTTGAGTTGGTGATTTTGTTATTGCTGAGCTATCTCCATGCCCTACCACTACCCAGTCCTGCCTGAACATTGAGAATACTTCAAGTACAAGACTACACATGATTGAAACCTCCAACTAAAGAACTGACCTCAGATCCAGAAATCCCAACACAGAAATACAACAAATATGGGGGTGTGGGAGAAGGCAACAAAACTCCTTGAAAAGTCAATAACAATAAAGTCATTACAATAATGATAATAAACTCGATGGAATCTCAGACAAAGAATTCAAAAGAATGATTACAAGAATGATCAACAAAATTGAGGAAGACATGAATAAATATCCAAACGAATTTGGAATATAAAAAACAGGTGAGTGAAATAAGGAAAAACAATGCAAGATTTTAAAGTGGAATTCAATATAAATCCAGAAATCTTAAAAACCAAATTCTAATACAAAACAAACAAAACACTCAGCTGAAAATCTCACCAAAAAATCAAGTTGAAAATAGAAGATCAGGACTGGAAGATAAGGTAGATGAATTAGAACAATCAGATAAAGAAAAAGTAGTAAGAAAATACAAGTGGAACATGTAAGGCCCCCTGTACACCTTAAAAGACTAAATGTATGAGTCATGGACATAAGAGGAAAGAAAGTGCAAGATAAAGGCATAGGAAACATATTCAACAAAAAACATAGCAGAAAATTTCCCAAACCTTGAGAAAAAGATGTTCATCAGGTATGGGACACAAAACAGTTAAGAACAGAAAAGAGCCCACACACCAAAAGACATTATAGGTAAAATATCAAGTATACAAAATAAAGAAAATTATTGGCACCTGCAAGTAAGTAGCAAAAGTCATATATAAAGGAAAACTCATCAGGAAAAAAAGCAGATTTCTGAAAAGAAGTTCTAAAAGTAAGAAAAGTATGGAAGTATGGAATGATACATTCTAAGCCCTGAAGGAAAATACCTGACAAACAGGATTAATGAGTCTAGCAGTTATCTTCCATAATTGAAGAAGGAATGAAAATATTCTACAATAAACAAAATCTACAGGAATTCATGACCACTAATTCAGCACTGAAGAAGGAACTTAAGAGAATCCTGCACACTAAAGAGGAAAATGCAACCTTGAAAATGCAGGAAAGAAAAATCTGAATATATAAATAGATAAGTAAATAAGAGACACTACAAAACAACAATATAACAAGAACTACTGCATACCTTTCAATAATAATTCTGAATGCTAAAGGCCTCAATTCTCTGATCAAAGACACATACTAAACAAGTTCCACCCATTTGTTGCTTATAAGATACAACATCACAGGCAGAGAAAACCACAGGCTTAAAGTGAAAGAATGGAAAAAGTTATTCCAAACAACTGGAAGCAAAATGGAGTCAAAAGCAAGCAGGAACAGCTATACACACATCTGACTTCAAGAAAAATTAGTAAGAGACAAAGAAAGTCACTTCATATTGATAAAAAGAACAATCCATCAAGAAGATGTTATAATTGTAAACACATAATCACCAAATGTCAGCATACCCAGTCTCATAAAATAAATGCCACTGGACATAAATACATAGAACAAAAAATTGCAATAGCAAGTGACTCCAATACTGCTCTCAGCAATAGATAGGTTACCAGACAAAAAATTAACAACTAAACATTACAATTTTATGACACAGTAGACCATATGGGCTTAATAGATATAATCAATGTAGCAACCACAGAATAAACCTTTTTTTGTCATGAGCCCATGGACCTTTTTCCAAAAAGACTGCAGTTTAGGACATAAATTATGGATAGAAATACAACAAAGTTGAAATCACTTCCTGTATTTTATCAGGCAATGCTGGTATAAAATGAGAAATCAACTGCAAGAGAAACTACAAGAGATATTCAAACACGTAAGGAATGAACAACACTTAATGGCTAGTGGGTCATTGAAAAAATAAGGAGTGAAATAACACAATTCCAAGGAGAAAATGAAATTGAACTGGCAATTTACCAGGACTTTTTTTAGATACATCAAAGCCAGTGCTGAGAGAAAGCATTGTAGCTATAATAAGAACTAAAGTACAAACAAGACAAACCCAAAATCAGTAGATTTGAAGAAATAATAAACATCAGGGTATAAAAGGTTGAAACTAAAAAGAATGATACAAAAATAAACAAAAAGTTCCTTGAAAAGATAACCAAATTTGACAAAACTTTAGCAAAATTAACAAAAACAAACAGGGAGAAGGGCAAAATTAATAAAATTACAGAAGAAAATGGGAATATTACAACAAATACCAATGAATTTCAGAGTATAATTTGCTAATATTTTGAAAACTTATATTCTAATAAACTGGAATACCTAGAAGAAATGAATGAATTTCTGGATACCTATGATGTACAAAAATTGGAACAGAAGATAAACAACTCAAACAGATATATGCAAGTGATGAGATTGAAAAAGTAATAAAGAATCTCAAAACAAAGAAAAACCCAGAACCAGATGGATTCTATGCTGAGTTCTACCTGATGTTTACAGAATAACTAACACCAGTGCACCTCAAACTCATTCTATGAAGCCAGTATACCAAAACACAATAAGGACACAACAGAAAATAAAATTATACAATAATTTTATCAAAAAGAGAATTATAATCAAAATCCAATAGCACATTTAAAACGTGATACATAATGTCCAAATATTTTTAATTCCAATGAAGTAAGGATGGTTCAACATGTGTAAATCATAGCCCATAAACAGGATCAAAGTGAAAAAAGTCATATCATCATCTCAACAGATGCAAAAAAAGACTTTAAAAAAACTTAACATCCCTTCATGATACAAGCTCTGAAGAAACTAGTAAAGCAATAAACATATCTCTTTTCCTAGGTTATCTATGACAAACCTATAGGTAGCATCATACTAAAGAAAAACTAAAGGCATTTTCTCTAAAGTCAGGAACAAGACAATGATATTTTCTCTCTCTCTCTCTCTCTCTCTCTCTCTCTCTCTCTCTCTCCATCTCTCTGTCTGTTTCTGGTGGCACTATGGTTTGAACTCAGGGCCTTGTGCTTGCTAGGCAAATGTTCTACCAGTAGACCATACTTCCACTTTTTTAGTTCTTTGCTTTTCAGATGGAGTAAGTCACTACATTTTCTACACACCAGTGTCAAGTGGGCTGAGAAAGAAATCAGTGGAAAAATTCTATTCATAATAGCACAAATAATAAAGTACCTAGGAATAAACTAAAGTAAAGAGCTAAAAGACATCTACAATGAAAACTATAAAATATTAAAGCAATAAATTTAAGAAAACGTTAAGATGAAAAGATTTCTCAAGTTCATGGATAGGCAGAACTAGCATTAGAGATATGGCTACACTATCAAAAGCTACCTACAGATTCAATGAAATTTCCACCAAAATTCCAGTGGCATTCTTTTAAAGAAATGGAAAAAAGTCAATCCTAAAGTCCATATGAATGCATAAAAGACTATAAATAACCAATGTAATGCTGAGACAAAAGAACAATACTTCAGGAGTATCAATACCTGACTTCAAATTATACTACAGAGCCACATTAACAAAAACAGCATGGGCATCGCACAAAAACAAACACATAGACCAATGAAATAGAATAAGCCCTGAAATAAGCTCACACATCTACAGTTAACCTGGTCTTCTACAAAGAAGAGAATAACACACTGGGGAAAAATCTCTAACAAGCAGTTTTGGGAAAACTAGATGCATACATGTAGAAGACTAAAACTAGAACTCTATTTCTCACTTGTACAAAAACCAATTCAAAGTGAATGAATAGTCTTAATTTAAGATGTAAAATTTCGAAAATACTACAAGAAAACATAAAACAGTTCACCATATTAGCATAGGCACCAACTTAACGGACTCTAAAACCTCAGGAAATAAGACTAAGAACTGACAAATGGGAGTGCATCAAGTTAGAGATTCTGAACATCAATGGAAGCAATGTCCAGATTGAAGAGACAATCCTCAGAGTGAGAGAAAATCTTTCCCAGCTATTCACCAGGCAAGGGATTAATATCCAGAACATACAAAGAGTTAAAAAAATTAAACCCAAAAGAGAACAATCAAATTAATAAGCTGGCAAATTAATTGAACAGACAGTTCTCAAAAGAAGTACAAATTACCTATAAATTCATGAAGAAATGTTCAACATTCTTTGTCATAAACTAAATCCAAATCAAAATGACATTAAAATTCCATCTCACTCCAGTCAGAATGACAAACAACATATTCTTGTGAAAATGTAGGGGGGAAGATACCCTTATAAACTGTTGGTGGGAAGGTAAACTACTGTAGCCATTATTAAAATCAGAATGCATATTCCTCAAAAAATAAAAATAGAATGACCATATGATACTTCTGTACCACTCCTGAGCACATATCTGAAGGAACATAAGTGAGCACACAGTAGAGATTCCTGCACACCCATTTTTTCATGAGCAAGTGATTAATTAAGAAAACTACTCTAGAAAATACTGATAAGGGCAGATAACATAGGGAAAGATGCCAAAAAGGATCTCATTGAAACCCCACACAGAGTAGCTTCCATTCAGTCCCACATGGGTAGTGATGGTAAGGAAAGTGACACCTCAGAGCTGTGTTGAGCTAAGGTAAGAGAACTGGGTCACAGACTTACACGCACATCAAGTGTTAGGTAAGAGCCGTCCCAGGGAATGGGAATTTCCAAAAACATGAGTCCACTTTCTGGGCTTGTTAGCAATGTGGCAACAATGTAGCAATGCCAAGCCTCCAAAGAAGAATTTCAGGTAGTGGATGTTGGATGTGACAACAAGTCAAGGATAAGAAGGGTACACAGAAATAGTAACAAAACCCTGAGGTGACCTAAGCAGTGCTTATATGTACTCCAAGCTTGTTCTAGACTAGGGCTATGGAAATCTTCTGGCATAGTCACTTTCCTTTTCCCTTGGTGCAAACTGAAGATGAATCAAAAAACAAAATTGACTGCATACCCATGTTTACACCAGTACTATTCATAATAGCCAAGCTATGGGAGTTAGCCTAAACATAATACATTCTCTGTGGTGGTAATGATTATGAGATATCCAGCACCATTACAAGTTTGAGGTGTGACAGCTTTATCAACATTTTGAGAGACTGTTTTCTGTAACATTTCCATGACAAATAGTATTACAGACAAGTCCTTTAAAAGTAACAACTCAACACTGAATGAAGACACAGTCTTTAATGAAAGCATCTTGCATTACCATTAAGTAATACTACATAAAAGGTAAATCACATGTTTACAAGATTTGACTTAAGGAATTACCAATGTAATGTTGCTATCTTTTCTCCCAAAAGCTCTAAACATTTAATTCCTATAGGCAAAATAATACTATTATATCATTATACCCCATCCACAAATACATTCATAGTACATGAATTTTGCTTAGATAAAAATGAAGTAACCTTCTCAATATATTGCATACTTTTATACTAAAGGAATCCATGTTTTCCTGTTTATTGTTTTCTTTCTTTTTTTGTCCTAGAGATCAAATCCAAGGTCTCTTACATGATAAACAAGCACTCTACCAACTGAGCTATACCCGCAAGACATCTTAGCTCTCTAGATAAAGAATGCTTGTAACATACAAATTTACATCAAAGTAAATTTTTCTTACAAGTCTAGAACTAATTGCCCTTATTCCAACTGTGATGTGACCTCCCCTCCCCATAAATTCTGGTCCAGTCTTTCACTGACCTTACTTACAAGTAAAGAGTACCTAAGAGAAACCATTTTAGAAATGGTATGAAAGCTCAGAGCTCAGAGGGGGAAAATGACACTCAGAAAACGAGGGCAGGAAGTGTCATGAAAAGGGTTAGAAATGAGAGAGGAACCTTCATTTACACGGCCTAGTTTTCCATGTGCGGATTTACACATTCATGTTTCTTCAGAAGATGGCAGTCGATTTACTAATGGGAGAAATTGGACAATATACATTGACTGTGCATTTTTGGCTCTGCATTTCTCCTTGAAAACGTGTGTCTTATGATAATGTGAATTTGGGTCTGCTGATGTAGCTGCACTAAGCTCCCAAGTGGATGTCAAATATTGCTTTCTTTGACTTAAAAGTGTGTACATTCACGTCTAAATAGCGCTGAAGTATGCAGAAGCACACTGTGACCACATATGCAAGCCATATCCTCCCATTAGTCATTACATACTAGTAATAAGGGTAGTTTGAAGATCTTCCCCTGAAACATATATTCTGAACTCTGTGTGGGGGAGAAGCCTGTGATTTGCTGCCTGCCTACCATAACTCCAACAAGGAAGATGACAATATAACACTTACATAAATATTTCCTTCTTCCTTGACTTTAAAAAATTGCTAGCCTTCTTTAAAACAATCGCTGCTTTAAACAGGGCACAGGGAGAGTCAAAAGGTAAATTTTACAAAGAGAAATATAGTGAAATCAATACTAGCAAGGCACAATGAGTACAAATAATTGTTCACTCACTCAAAGGTATTTATTGACAGACTACTTTTAAATTGTACTTGAGATTCCATGTTGGACAATAAGTCCCATGCTTTTTAAAACTAGTTTGAAAAATTCATACACACTACACACAAAGTTTCTAAGTTATTACACTTTAGTAACTTAATATTTTAAGTTAAAGTTGCTATTTTTTTTGTTTTTAAGGATGACTTTAATGTTATAAAATATGCATTCAAATATAATAAAATAAATATAATAAATTTGAAAAAGCTTTCCTTTTAAACCATTGCAATTCAATATTAAATTAAAATAGGTTAATATATGAAAAAAAATACATTTGTTAGTTTGTGAATGTTGAGTAAGTGTATTTTGGGCCAAAGAAAAGAACTAAGAAACAGCTTGTTGGTTGATGAGCTGGATAATTAAATTCAGAAAGATTACTTGAATCTTTCAAAGGACAAAATAACTCCTTGGCATTTGGCTTAGTGGATAAAATGTACTTGGGGCAGGAGGAACTTAACTGATATAATAAACAACTTTATTAAACACTGCCTTCACCTGTTGAGTAATAAGTATAACTACTATGATAGTGCGATAACAGCTGGAAAGAAATGTGATGCAGTAAGTTGTTCAGACACAATCTTATACCACATAAAATGTTATACTATTAGTAATATTGTTTTGTCTCTTATGTATTTGAACAGCCATATTTATAAGAGTCCCTTAACTAACTGGACACTTGAGAAGTAGAGAAATTATTTAAAAATATCACTAGAAAGTTTTTGAATGTGTCAGTAAGGTATTAAAAGTCCATAAACAATTAATGTAAAAATTAGCTTTGAGGTGGAGAATGTGGCTCAGATGTAAAGTACTTGCACAGCATGCAGAAGGACCTGGGTTCTAGACCTAGTTATAAACACAAAAAAATACAGCTTGATGTTGTAAAAAGGCATATAAGTACTAACAACACTCAAACATAGAGAACGTTTAAGTGAGATGAGTTTTTCTTTTATATTGGGGTACATTTTTGAGTTTTCATTATCAAAGTAAGAAATAGAGCTTAGTGTGCATTTACCATGTATACTGTGTGCTTACCCTGAACAAAACCCTTGGTTCAATTCCCAGTATTCAGTTTTTAAGACAGTATTCAGAATTCCATGAACAAAAACATCTAGTTTGCAAAGTGTCCATTCAGGCTAATTTTAATTTCTATACTTTAAAATAATAAAAACGAATAAAGCACTAATAAAACTATATAATTACTTCTAATATGTGAGACAAAACATCCTAGAGTTAAGCTAGAATGTAATAACTGAAAGTAAAAGTCTCAATTTTACTAAATAAGAAGAGATGCAATAAGTGCTACAAGTTAGGAACGTGGTGAAAACTTGCTTTGACACACAGTGCAACTGAAGTCATGGGCTAGAGCAATGGTTTATTATAATCACTTTTGTAAAAGTTAGAAAAAAATATAGTAAGTTAGAAACTCAAAATAGGAAGAGTACAAAATGACAAAACATTGCAAATAAAGGAGATGGATAAATGAATTCAATATTAATGTTAGTTTTAACACTTTACTTTCTGGAATGATTACTAAGATCATCAAAAGTCTGTCATTTCATAATGCCTGTCCTTTCATTTTAGAGACTAGTATAGGACTGGTGGAGTGGCTCAAGTGGTAGAGTGCCTGCCTAGCAAGCATGAGACCCTGAGTTCAAACCCCAGTACCACTAAAAAAAAAGAGACTAGTATAATTGTGATATAAATTTGTTTTTCCATTATAAATAATCAAATTCCTTCTTTCTTAAATCTATGAATTTTGTAAAGGATGATGTATAAGAAATCATTGGAGGCATTCTGCAATAATTATGCAAAAATGTTTCTGTACATTGATAGAAGAGTGACTTTTAGTCTATCTTATTAAGTCTAGCACAATTTGGCAAATGTCTCATCAGGAAACCATGTATACCTTGGAACTTCTAGACTAAGCTTAAAGTAATTATGTTTCCACTTGTCACCTTGTCTAGATACATCAACAAATAAAATTTAGGGTAATACTTCCTCCAAAATCCTTCTTTGTATTGTGTGTGGATTTACACTTATTGATCATTATTTTGTAAAATGATAATTACCTGGAATTTTATCAGTAGGAAATATGTGAACATCTTATATATGTATCATGCTTAACAATTTACAGTATTTAATGTTAATTCCCTTTTTATATAGAGTAGTCCAATATGAATATTGAATGTTAATGGCCTCAATGCCCTAATCGAAAGACAAAGAATAGCAAACTGAATTAAAAAACACTTATGTGGCTTAAAAGAAATACATCTCACTGTGAAAACCAAGCTCTGGTTTAGAGTGAAGAGGTGAAAAAATGTTTTCCAAGCAAATGAATCCCTAAGTAAGCAGGAGTAGCTATACTTACGTCTGACAAAACAGACTTCAGAATAAAATCTGTCAAAAGAGGCATTTCATATTAAGTAAAACAACAAATCATCAAGAGGAAATAATTCTTAATATATGCACCAAACACAGGGGCAAACAACTACATTTAAAAAACACTATTGAACTTAAAAGCATAGAGAGACACAAACAGTGATAGTGGGAGACCTAAACACCCCACTGTCACCAATAGATAGGTCACGCAGACCAAAAAATCCATAAAGAAACCTCAGAACTAATGGACATGTTAGTACAAATGGACACAATGGATGTCTACAGAGTATTTCATCCACCCACCATGCAAGACACATTCTTTTCAGCAGTTCATGGAACTTTCTCTAAAATAGATCACACATTAGGACACAAAGAAAGTCTCAAAAAATTAAGAAAATTGAAAGAATTCCCTGTATCATATTAGATCACAATGGAATAAAACTAGAATTTAACAACAAAAGAAACCACAGAAAATTTTCAAACATATGGAGACTGCACAACACACTGCTGAATGACCAGTGGGTCATTGAAGAAATAAGGTAAGAAATCAGAAAGTTCCTAGAATCTAAGAAAAATGGAAATACAACCTACCAGAATCTGTGGGACACAACAAAAATAGTGCTAATGAGAAGATTTATAGCTATAAGTGCCTATGTAAAAAAGAGACATGTCAAATAAAACACCCTAATCATACACATTAAGCTTCTAAACAAACAAGAACAAACAAACCCAAAAATCATAAACTGAGAGAAATGATAAAGATCAGGGCCAAGATCAAAGAGATCAAGACCAAAAAAACACAAAAAACAAAAAAACACAACTATACAAAGAATCAAAAAAACAAAAACAAAAAGTTAGTTCTGCAAAAGATTAACAAGATGAACAAACCCTTAGCCAACATGACAACATGGAGGAGGGAAAAGTGACAAATTAATAAAATCTAGACAAAAGGGGACATAACCACAAATACAAAAAAAAAAGCCACAGAGGATCATTAGGGAATATCTTTGAAAACTTATTTTCATGTAAACTGGAAAATCTAGAAGAAACGGATAAATTCAAGATGCATATAACAAACCAAAGTTGATCAGGGAAGGAGGGAAAGGAATAGAGAATGATAGAGCATCAAAAATTTCATAAAATGTAATATCTGTGAAGGTAGAGAAAATAAAGATATGTATTGAAAGCTGTTTAAAAATGGGGGTAAAGGGGTAATGGAAGGGGTTGAATGGAGTAAAGCAAAATATACTCACAGCAGAAATAATTGAGGAACCCCTTTGAACATCAACATACATACTAATAACAAAAGACAGGACTGTAAATACACACAGTGGGAGGGGGTACTTGTGAGGAGAACAAGGGTGAATAAAGGGAATTAGGTGAAGGAAAATGGTTAATGAACACCATATACTTATACAAAATAAAACAATGAAATCTCTGCAATAGTTTTAAGAGGGGTGGAGAAGGGGGTCAAGTGGGGAGATGGTAGGGGTGATCTAACCATTGTGGAATATAAACCTATTTGCAATGTCACAATGAATCCCATCCATACATCAAATACAATCTAATAAAAATTATTGGTAAATAATTAGTAAAATATCTTTAATGAACATAGATGCAAAAATTCTCAATGAAATACTGGCAAGCCGAATTCAACAACACATCAAAAAAATATCCTACACAATGACCAAGTCACTTTCATTCCAGGGATTCAAGAATGGTTTGACATATGCAAATGTATAAATGTAATATAGCATATAAGCAGAAACAAGGACAAAAATCACATGCTCATCTCAATAGATGCAGAAAAAGCCTTGACAAAATTTAGCACCCTTTCATAATAAAAGCACTGAAGAAACTATAAATAGAAGGAATGTTCCCCAAGATAATAAAAGCTATATATGACAAACCTAATCTCAACATTGTTCTAAACAGATAACAAATGAAACCATTCCCACTAACATCAAGAATAAGACAGGGATGCCCACTTTCCCCACTCTTATTCAATATAATTTTGGAATAACCAGCCAGAACAGTAAGACTAGAGTAGGAAATAAAAGGGATTCAAATATGAAAGGAAGTAGTTAAACTATACCTATTTGTAGATGATATGACCCTATACTTAAAAGACCTAAAAAACTCTGCCAAAACACACTTATAAATTATAAACTATTCTGGTAAAGTAGAAGAATACAAAATTAATATATAGAAATCTGCAGCCTTCCTACATACCAACAATGAAGAGACTGAGAAAGAAATCAGGGAAATAATCTTATTTACAATAGCTTCAAAAAATGAAATAAGAGGTATTTGGAAAAGATCATGCAGCCCAGCATGGTGGGTCACACCTGTAATTCCAGTTGCTCTCAGGTGAAGACAGTAGGATTACATTTTGAGGCTAGCCTGGGCAAAGTTAGCATGACAACCTAACTGAAAAACTGAAAGAAGAAGGACTGGGGACAGGGCTCACATGATATAGCAGTAGCTTAGCATGTGTAAAACCCTGAATTCAATGCCCACTACTATTAAAAATAAGATAAAATAAAATAAAAACTAAAGTTCATGAGAACACCATCAAAGAAATAAGCAAATGCGCAGTTTGAAATGTTTATTTTTACAATGATATACAATGAAAACTAGGTATAATTTATTTGTTTATAGTTTTTTAAACAAACACTTGGATTTTGTATTTTCTTCTAGTCAAAAAGTCCAAAATTCAGAAAAATTTCATAAAGGTGGTCAAGAATAGTTGATACTTATTTTTTCTTACCAGCTCTACAATGGATAAAGGTTTTCATTGTTGGAACCATTTCAGATCTCCAGAAATGAGTTCATACGTACTACAACTGAAAGCACACGGAGGGACTGGAGTTTCCTGTTCCATTTCTAGGGGAATAGGGACAGTGTGTAGCTTTACATGATTTTCTGGAGAGAGAGGTAAGAGTTGATTTGGTTTCATGGTAGTTGCTATTTAAAGATTCATATCACTGCCATGTTACTCATCATTAAAGGAAAGGCACACAGAAATATCAGTGAACTTCAATTTAAAAGTCCAAATATTGCTTAATTTTACTACTTCAAAAAACTATTCTACAGCCACCATGAAAATTAGTATGAGGATTAGTCAAGAAAGTAAAATTAAAACTATCATATGACCCAGTAATTCTACGACATTGTATTTATGCATAGGAAATGAAATATTTATAGAAAAAAGATACCCGCATCTTCATGTTTACTATAGCACTACTCACAGTAGACAAAATATATAATCAATCCAGATGCCCTTCTGAGGATAAACTGATAAAGAATATTGGGCATATTCACAAAATGGAACACTACTTTCAGCAATAAAAACAAAGAAACCCTATCATTTGCGTTAGCTTGTATGCAAGTAGAACATTATGTTGAAGGAAACCATTCAGAAATGCAAAGACTAAGAACACATGACCTCACTCATTCAAACTTGTAGAAGTATGGACGGGAGCAGAGGCAACCAGAGATGGGAATGGCAAGGGCAAAGAGGACAGAAAAGAATTAAGAGGGATTGAAAAGCATCAGGGGAAGTGTATGCATGTATGGAAATATTATAGTGAATCCCATAATTTGTACAATTGATGTGTTAATTATAGCAAATTACTTTTATAATAACAATAAACAGTGTGCAACAATAAACCTGTTTTATAAAAATTAAGAGGATGATACAAGCAAAATAGAAATTACATATATTCTTATTTAAGCAAATGGCAATCACAGAAATTATTATTTTTTAGTTTTTCTGGCTTATTTAATTCATAAGGAGCATTCATCTCAGATTCCTTAAATTATAAGCCTGCATAAATGGTTAAGTATTTGGATGGCAATCATTCGCTTATGATTATGGATGAAACATTTGGAATCACATAGGGAAACTCCAAAAGTGTTATGAAACCAGACAAACTAAGATCACTTAGAAGACAAGCCAAAACATCTCAAAGTATGCCATTAGTTACAGCAGACAAACTCATTTTGTAAAATATAATATTAACACAGTTTTTAAAGAAAGGTTGTAGTTTGCCAGCTTAGTTACATTTGCTGAATCAACTAAACAACCTAAGTATTTGTTGAAAATAGGACCTTTAGGGACTTTTAAAAAATATAAATTTTAAAAATATAAATTTTCTGTTTTATTTATTTAATAATTCAGATTTTTTATAGCTATCCTTATCTCAACCAGCCAAACCCCTTGTTCCTTCCTATTATTGCTTATACTCTCTCTACAACAAAATTAGAGATAAGGGCAAAATAGTTTCTGCTGGGTATTGAGGGGGGGAGCGGGAGGGGGTGGAGTGGGTGGTAAGGGAGGGGGGTGGGGGCAGGGGGGGAGAAATAAACCAAGCCTTGTATGCACATATGAATAATAAAAGAAAAATGAAAAAAAAAATAATTCAGATTTTTGTGCTTTTGCTTAACATGCACAAATCAAATAGACAACCCAGTATTTCACCAAGAATTACATCAAAATCTCAATCCCAAATGAAAAAAGAAAATATAACTAACCCAGATCTTGAAGTTCTGTATGATCTCAACTGAAGACCCAGGGGTGGAGGTAGGAACTACTAAGTTTCCTCTAGGAAATTGTCTGGGAAAACCTGGAATAAAAAGTCTGGCATTAGGATATCTAGCACAACTGGACTCTAGGACAGGTCTTGTATTAGGAGTGTTATGGTGTAAATATCTGTTCTGCTCTTTCTCTAGAATTTTGTTGTTGAGCTCATCTAGCATCTCATTAGCTCTGTGAAGACTAAAAATGGCAAATAATTGAGGTATCATTGTTTCTAGAGGCCTAAACGGTTTGCATTTTTAAAAGATATTGTCATAAAGGTAAATGTAATTCCCCATTAAACACTGTTTCAACACTCACAATGTGTAAGAGCATGTCCACTGCACAATTCCTGAGAATGCCATTAGACACAGTTATGTATACAGGGTAAATGTGATGTGACAGATATACTAATTTGCTTGAATATAATATACATATAACTATGAATAGATACATTAAAACGTTATATTACAATCTTTAGGTATATACAGTTAAAAATAAGAATGAAAATAAAACTAGAAATATTTTAGTAAACCAGTTAAGATTTTTAAACCCTACCCCCCTCAAAAGGCCCTTTTAACCTTTTACTTTCACCATCTGCATATCCCCTCCATTACCTGGAAGAAATTAAGCATTTGGAACTGAGAAATAATTCAGAGCAGCAACTATAGGACAGGAGAGGTGGGACCTGCCCTTTCTGTCTTCCACATCCCATCACACTGACTAAAGAATTATTTCTTACTGCAACCTATACTTTCCTTTACCCCTGTGTTAATCTTTCTATGTCCCAAGCCTGCCTTTATTAGTATAGAGAATCTCTGAAGGAAAGTTTGTTTTTCAAGCACCTCTAATGACAACAGCAAAGATCACAAACAAGAAAAATTAATTTATCAAGTGACAAAATGTGTCTGGAGAAGGAGTTACAGCCCTAGACCTTTTGAGTTTTGGACCCTTTGGGTCCAAAAATAGTGAAACTTGTTAATGTTTGTATTTCAGAAAATTCTGAGCAGTAATTTAATATCAATGTAATTGTCTTGATATTAAAGCTTAAAAAAACACTTAGCTAAAAGACTAATGCACTAGGTTAAATATACATTAAGAAGGGGAAAAAAGCTAGGTAGAAGCAAAAAAGAAAAGAAATATAAGCTATCCTGGATGATGCTTATAAAAGTAAGTTCATTTGCTGACAGTATTTTCCAAAATTATTTTCTCTAGCTAGCTTTCACATCCTACTAATTTCCTGAAAACTGGCTCACTAAAAAAATTTAGAGATGAATTTATAAGCTTAATTATATTTTATGATTATTTTGACTTACTTGCTTAGTTCATTTGATAATGACTTTCTAATTTTGATTGCTTCTAGATAGTTGCTTATATTTTTCAGTCTCTATATCTATTTGACCTTTCATTATAGTGAGTTTGGATTTCAGATCATTAATTCTGAATTCCATGTGACTTCTTCCTGAAGTGTTTTGTTTCTGCTTTAATTTCATTAGCTTATCTGGATATGTGGCTTGTTTCTAAAGCAAATAAAGAAGATATATGTTAAAAATAACTATAACACAAGTAATCATTGTGCATTACTGAGTCAATGATTCAAACAATATTAAATTAAATATGTGAAAATAGATGTGGTAGTTTAAAGATTTTCTCATAAATATTAACTTCATTAAATATGTATTATAAAAATCTGAATCATTCTTTTATGTCTGTGGTGCTGGGGATCAAACTTGGACTTCCCACACGCTAAGTTCATGCTCTGCCTCTTAGCTGCATCCCCAGCCCTGAGTCATTCCTATGCCAGTACTTATGTCATCTCATAATTAACAAAATATAAAATTTATTCATATATATATTAAAAACTATGGTATTATTTCACCATCACCATTTTCCTCCTAATACTCTTGTTTTGTGTCAACTAGTCATAAAAATAAAACAATTCTCTACTGAAATATTCTGATAGATCAACTTAATTATAACTGTGGAAAGAGGAAGATTTAAGGGAGAATCAGACATCATCTTTCTTCCAAAAATCAACAAAACAAGCTGCAATAGCAGAAAAAGCAATGCAATGTATGCATCGAAAATATAATTTGCAATTTGAAGAATTAAAACATACTACAGGCAAATAAATTTTCCTGAAAAAATAAATTGATTTGTTTCAATTTTTTCACTAAATCCTGTTTTGCTCTTTTTTCAATCTCCTGCTTATATGGTTCTATTTTACCACATTCCACCATATTCCTTTACATGTGACTTTTCGGTTTATGACTTCTTATTCCAACTTCATTATATTCTTCTTTAATGTTTCACATTTCTTTTGTGCAGTCATCTTAGCAACTCCTGCCAAAGAAACTGATTTTCTTTATCTAGATGTAAATATTTTGAATAGAAAAATTACGGATTTTCTACAAGATCATCACTCTGTATAAATGAAATAATGTAATTTGGTAATAAAGAAAGTAAGAATAGTCTAACAGAATAACAGTAACAGCCTTTGACATAAAGTCTATTGCAACAAAGGTCAATCTATAACTAGATTCTTACAACATGTTCCAACAGTTCCTCCCATACTCAACAAAGCAAGCATTATCAGCAGTTATGAGAACATATACGTCTTTCGAGTTACCATCTCTCTCACAAAACATTTGAGCTTAGACAATAAGTTACCTCTTAGTACTCTGGTACTTTTCCCACCGTTTCTTCTCATGCTTTCTAAAAAAGTTTTAGGGACATTATATGGAGTTACTTAGGTCTAAATATGTAAATATACACCAAAAGAAGTCTTTAAAAATAAGAATCTAGCAACGAACCATATAAATATGGATTATAATATTGTAATTCTTTTTCTGAATTTTAAATTGTTTTTAATATTTAAATTGCATTCCAAGAGGTAATGTTTTTCAGTAATAAAAAGTAAGGAGTAATAATACCTCCTGGTATAAAAGTTTGATAATATAATCCATGCTTTTATTGGAAGAAAAAACACTTATTTCAGTACTGTTATCTTATAATCATCTGATTCTTTTCATAAAATAAAGAAGCATACTAAACAATAATAAGAAAAGGTTGCTTTCCTAGGATAGACATTTTCATAATGTTAATTCTGTTGAGCCTTGAACATGGGAGATCTTTTCATTTTCTAGTGTCTTTCTATTTTCTTTCTTTGATGTTTTATAGTTTTCATTACAGAGTTCTTCCACCTCCTTAGTTAAGTATATCACCAGGTATTTAATTTTTAAGGTTATTTTGAATTGACTTTCAGGATTTCTTCCTCAGACTGTTCACTATTGGTATCTAGAAAAGCTACTGTTTTTTATTGCACTGTGTTGGAGTACATTATGGCATTTGCAAAAGTTCTTATAATATATCATACTTGAGTTCACCACTGACACCATTCTCCTTTATGTTCCCTCCCCCCATTCCTGGAACAATTTCAACAGGTCTCATTTTTCCATCTACATACATGTGAGCACAGACTTTGTACTACATTTACCCTCCCACACCTTTCCCCACATCCTCTCCTCTCCCACTGGTACCAACCCCCTCAGGAAAGACCTGTTCTGCCCTCCTAGATCTCTATTTCTCACCCTATATGAAAATCAATTCCAAATGGATCAATGACTCTAATGCATGACCATAAACATTGAAACTACTAGAGGAAAACAGGAAAAACCTTTGAAGATATAGGGATAGGTAACATTTCTCTGAATAGAACCACAATTGCTCAGAAAATAAGAGTTGAAATATGGGATTGAATCATATTAAAGGCTTCTATGGAGCAAAGAAAATAATTACCAGAATCAAAAGAAAACCTAGAAAATGGAAGAAAATCTTTGCCAGCAATTCATCTGATAAAGGATTAATAGTCATAATATATAAAGGGATTAAAAATTAAACATCAAAAAAATAAATAATCCTGTTAATAAATGTGCAAAAGAAAAATTTTCAAAAAAAAAGTAACTATGGCTAGGAAATGCAAAGAAGAAAATTTCTACATCCTCAGCTATAAAGGAAGTGAAAATAAAAAAATCATTGATAATTTGTCTTCCCACATCCAATAAGAAAACAGACAACAAATAATGCTTGCAAGAATGTGGTGGGAAAAGAATATTTATACACAGTTGGTGGGAATGTAAATTAGTCTAAACACTGTGGAAATGACTATGGAGTTTCCTTAAGAAACTAAAGCCATCCAGGTGCTGGTGGCTCACTCCTGTAATCCAACCTGCTCAGAAAGCAGAGTTCAGGAAGATTGCAGTTTGAGATCAGCCCTGATAAAAAGTGAGACTTTATTTCAAAAATATCCAACACACAAAACAGGCTGGTGAAATGGATCAAGTGGTAAACTGCTTACCTAGTAAGTGTGAGGCCCTGAGTCAAACTCCAGTTGCAACAAAAAAGACCATAAATACAGAACTACTATACCAGATCCTGCTATACTACCCCTGGGCATATATACAAAGTAAAGCAAGTCAAAAACAACAGAGATATCTGCACACTCATGTTTATCACAGCACTATTCACAACATCAACACTATGGAATCAAACTGGGTTCTCATCAACCAAAGAATGGATAAAATAAATGTGGTATATATACATAATGGAGAATTATCACTCATGAAGAATATAAAATTATATTGTTTGCAGGAAAATGGATCATCATGCTAAGTAAAATAAGCCAGACTGAGCAAGACAAATATTTCATATTCTCTCTCTCATATATAGAATCTAGCCCTTGAAAATGAATGACAAGAATGTAAGCAAGTTCTATTTTGGAGTCAGTGCCAGTAGGAAATGTGAAGGCAAAAAGAGGGGGTATAGGTGGGGTGAGCATGGTTAAAGTTCATTATACACAAGTGTGAAAGTAAAACAATGAAACCTGAGGAAGTTGTCTTAAAAAGGGATGAGTGAAGATGATAGAAGTGATAGAGGGGTCAAATTTGATTCTGGTACATTGCGTCCATAAATGGAAATATCACATTTAAACCCTTTTGTTCAACTAATACATGCTAAGAAAAATGAGAAAAAAAGAAAAATTTGGTGGGATTTTGCTGGTACTGAGTTAGGAAGAACTACTTTCCTTTAGATACAAAGGCACCTTTGTAAAGGTTTCAGGTTTTTTTTAGTTTTTAGTTTTTGAGTGGGACTACGGTTTAAACTCATGGTTTTGTGCTTGCAAAGCAAGTGCAATACTGCTTGAGCCACATTTCAGTTGGTGTGGTGGTTTTAAAAATGTCAAATATTCCTTCACATTTCTCTTGTGAGATTCCCTCTACAGAATATGAGATAGCCTTTGAAATTGATTTCTAGTGAACAGAGTATGATGGGCCTTCTTTGTGACCTCTAGGGCCAGGTTAAGGAATGTGATATAGCTCCCACGTGACTTTTCTCTAGGAAAACTCACCCTGGAAATCCAGCCACCATAATTGTGAAGAACACACAGTGAATCCTCATGTAGAGGATCCCATTACTGCCACTGCTAAAGGCTAAGTCAAAAGTCAGCTTTACCTGCCAGACATTTGAATGCACAAGACTTAAATGCTTCTTCTTCCTAGCTTCAAGTCACATCACCTGAGGCCAAGAGGTAATATAAAGAGCTGGCCCCACTGATTCTTGCCTTAATTGCTGTTTGTAACAAAATAATAATTGTTGCTTTGATACCCTGAATTTTGAGAGGCTTTACATCAATAATTGGCAGATGCTAATAATAAATACTGCTATCATTTAAGAAAAGTCAAAACAATTGAAACATTTGTGATGATTTGAACAAAAATATAGGTGGAAGCAGAAAAGACCTAGAAAAAGGAAGCCAAAAAATCTTCAAAGGGGCAGTTTGTGGAAGCTTAATGTATCATCTTCACTCTTTCAGAGCAGTTTTGAGACAAAATTATTGTTGAAAATCTAGATGCTTTCTAAAAAGTATTATTTCTCATGAGTTCACAAATAATACAAATGTTCATTGGCTTATAAAATGCATTTTTATAAACCAGAGGAAAATAAGAACAGACTTTAAAAACATAAAACATGTTTTCATCACTACATTTTCTGGAATTTGAGTTGTCAAAATGTATTTGCTACCAATAGAAATTTTTACACATAAATGTTAATGAAAATATAGGAGAGAGTGGTTATTTTTACATTTTAGTTTCTAAAGATGCCATAGAAACATTTTTCATTATTACTTAAAAATATTCCAGCTTTATTTAAATCATACTCTATTCAGACAATTTTATAAAAATTGCCATCTGATTTTTATTAAATTTTTCATCCTCACTAGACTTCAGGAGAAGAAAAATACTCTTAAACTCTCTAAGCATTATTCATGCAATTTCATTTTTTCCTTTATGATCAGCCATTTCTCTTTGAGGGTTCAGTCATCTGTATGATATACAAAAAAACATAACTTTTCCTGGTTATTGTACCTTTTCTTTCATTCTGTTTCTCACAATCTTATTGGACTTTGGTTTTTTTTAATACATGCTCTTCTCCATAAATTTCTAGTTCTGACCTCTTTACGGAGAAAATTTAGACTTTTATATCTTCCTTCAACTTCTCATGGACACAGCCTTATCATTCATTATTTTGTGTGGATTAATTTTTTAGACAGCTAAACTCACACAATTCATATGGATTCTGATTGGTGTTACTTTGAGTGTGATAATTTTTAGTCTTGGTGGTAGGAGATGTCCTTAAAATGCTGACAAGCATACTTTGTGGGGTTTTTTCTTTTTGTAATACTAGACTTTCCCATGAGTAACAGAATGTCAATTGTTTTCCTTTGCTTTTTTTTGAATAATTACCTTTGTTATACACACATGACTGTGAGGAAGACTTCTTATAAAGTTCCTTTCTGATATACACTCAAATACCTTGCTTGGATGCTTCAGCAGACAGAGTTATCTCTTCTCCCAAAGCCAGACTTTCATTCCCAGATTATGCAAATTAAATATCTCAATTTAGGTCCTCTCTGGTGCAGGGACCCATTATATGTGACTCTTGTGGAGAAGTTAAAGGATATTTATTGACTGATTTGGCCAAAAGCTGCCTCATTAATTTTTGATTCACAGAGTTGACTTCAAAGTGGCTAATATTTCTATGTTCCTAATTCATTTCATTGCAAGTCTACAGAAAGTGCTTCATTAATTTTGAATAAGCATAATAGGATTTGGGTATTATCAATTTTCAACTTTTGATACCTTAATACATATGACAGTAATGTAAGAAAGTCTCTTTTGGCACAATTATTCACTAAAGACTCATTATCAACAAATTATCATTTTATTTTCATGAAAAATATGCTAATAAAATGGGACTGGTGTCTAAGAAATACAGAAAATGTATTTTTCTGTTTCTTCAGTCATGAGGAAGACCAGTCAACACAAATGTACTAGTTCCCTAATATGTGTCTCTATAAAATGGAACTTCATAAATCTAGCTGTTGTGACTTAAAGAAACAGGTTAGTGAGAACAATTACTTAATTGTTCAAATTTAGTGTTCGCGGTGTAATCTTGCTGATCTAAATTCCTACGAAGGGAAGCATAAATGACAAGGAAAATCTTTCTGTGATTGGAATGTTATGTCTTTGAAAGCATGATGAACACAAATGAATAGGAGCAACAGTTTCTGTTCTTCCAATGCTAGGAGCACAAGGTCCCTCTGTAGGGTCCTGCTCCAGCCAGTGACCTTTTCTACTTTATCACTGGCATCCTTTTTGGTTTTTTTGTAATCCAAAGAAAAAAACACATTCATTAAGCAAAAAATGCCTGTATAATGATCCCATCCTCATTTCTGGTGAGGAAGATAAATTGCAAGTAATTCACTGTCTGTCAAAACCTCCCTGAATTATAAGAGAATCCCAAACTTCTAGATCAAATAACTTCTTAAATTTCTGTAACTTTCAAATTTTCTATTAGCAGGCACTCAAACATACACAAATGTCCAGAGCAACATTATTCACAACAGCTAAAGGTAGAAGGATCCAAGATAGAGGTTAGGGTAGGGAATCAGAAATCCTAAGGTTCATGACTCCAGAAACCACCTTGAGACACTGGAGTTACACTTCGGTAATTCTGATTGCTTCTAGCCAAAATAATAACCATCAGCACATTAGGTGCATATAAAATTGAAGGACTGACCTTAAATCAGCTTTTAATTGCACCCAACAGCCACAAAAATCTCATGCTGTACAGTCAGCAAAGTGTGCCCTGCCCTGGGAAAAAAGCACCCTGGCTGTATCTTTTTTTTTCTCCCAAGAAGAAGAAGATAGGGCATCAATCAGAATCGAACTCTGTGACATCCTGGAACCCTAACCCATGGAAAGCTTCACTACACTGTGCCACAGGCATCATTTCCCCCTGCTGGACAGATCCAAAGCTGCTTGCTTGAATCTGCAGAATGGACAGGTGAGTATTATGCACCATACCCAACTCCCCTACCCAACCCCCAGGGAACATAATCCAGTGCATCCCCTGGGCAGACTGAACCCCCCCCCCCAACAAAACTGAAAAGCATAAACAGTGAACTGTAACTAACACCAAGAGCAGAGGTCTGGGTGGAACGCTGAACCTGCCCCAGAGAATGGGAATGGTGCAAGGAGCCAAATTCTCAGTGCCAAACTCTCAATGAATGAAAAACAATAAAAGCTGAAAGTGGGCATGGAGCGACAAGCCATCCTGCCAGAAGAGCTGCTAGCACTGAGCAGAGGTTGAAAGAGGCACAGACTAAGAGCGAGCATGGGACAACAGGCTAACATCCAAAGGTAGAGCAGGTGTTGGATCCTGGACCTGCTCTAGTGGGGCAGTTTTCAAAAGTGAATTGCCCCACCTTGCTGGGGTAGGAGCCAACCAAACAGCAATGCAGCTGTAGGGCAATGCAACTGCAGCCTGCTGAAAACAACAACAGCTCAAACCAGTCTGCACCAACTGGCAGAGTAACCTCAGCTCCCAGATACAACTTGCTCTGTGGACAGAAGGAATGAACCAAATACAACTCACAAGCCAGTCACCTGGTGAGACTACATCAGAGCTCCCCTTGTACAGCAATACTAGAATTGGATGCCTAAGGAATAACTTCAGAACTTTTACCAAACAGACTGAACTTTTTTTTGTCCCTGTACCTGGTGTTTTTTTTTCCTCTCTCTCTCTCTATCTGTATTATTAACTTCACCATCACAATTTACTTATCCCTATTCTTAATCCCTTCACTTTACCTCCTTTTCCAGTGATATAATCCATTATTCTCCCTCCAACTACTCTTTCTGCCCCTTCTCATCCACTCTTTCTCACTGTTTTCACCTCCCCCAACCTTCCCAAACCCATCAACAAACTACCCCTTTCTCATACACACTCACCAGACACTGACTTGCCTACTGTACCAACTATATACACTCCCAGTCCGCTGCAATACCTGACACAAGCACCCTCCACTACAACAACAGAAATTCATCCAAATACAATGGCCACAAAACCAGCACCCCCTGTACCTTTTCCCACATCATCCTCTTCTCCCACCCCTCCTTTTTAGTGTCATCTGTACCAATTACCCAAATTTCTATATCTAGCCTAATAATCATTCCCCAACTCCCATTGTTTATAGATATTATCACCAAGGTATTTTGTATATAATATGTAAGCAACAGGTCTGGCATTGACTTATGAATTTTTTATTGCTAAATTACACCTCCAGGTGAGTAACAAAAAGAGCACATTAACCTAGCTAAAAACCAACACAGTCACAACACACAAATTAAATCAGGGAGAGAAATCAAGCAATCAAAACCACCAAGGTGACTATCAAAAACATAGTTGCACAGCATGAAGTGGTGCAATGGGAAGAAGGAATGGAAACTACTGTTCTCAACAACAACAAAAAATTCAATACAGGATTCAGTGGGAAATGAACAAAATCATTACCCAGTTCCTGATCTCAACAAAACAATGATAAATGTCACTAAGGAGCAGAGAGACACCTACATAAAAACCCTCAAAGAAAAAATTTTGGAAGACATCACTGAGAAATTCATGGAGAAGATACCAGACATGGTTAACCAGTATTACAAGATGCACTCAAGAAATTTCAAGACACCAAAAATAATATGAGAAGACAGAGAAACAAATAAATGGACTCAGAGAGGACTTGAACAAACAACAAAGTGAAACAAAGGACACTACAAAAAAAAGATATATGAATTAAAGATGACAACACAAAATACTAAAGAGGAGTTCAGCAACGATTTGGAAAACCTCAGAAGAATCAAACAGAAATCCTGGAAATAAGAAGTCCCTTTAATCAAACAAACAAAAAAAAAACACAGTAGAAGGACACTCAAGCAGATGAACAGGTGCAAGACAAAATCTCAATTCAAATTGTGAAAGGAATATGCAAGAACTCAGTGACTCCATCAAAACACCAATCCTGAGAATCATGGGCATTGAGCAAGAACAGCAGATTTCTCAATGGAAAACTTAAAAGCAGAAAGGGCATGAAGTATTTTGGGCACTGAATGAAAATAATTTCAGCATTACAATACTCTACCTAGAAAAACTATCATTCAGAACTGGCAGAGCAATAAAAATCTTCCATGATAAACAGGAGGTAAAATAATATATGACCACCAAGTAATCACTACAGAAGATTCTCCAAGGAATTCTGCACACAGAAGATGAAGGCAAACAAAACCAAGACCGGACAAGGACATATCTGAAAAGAACTATAGGCCAATCTCCTTAATAACATCGATGCAAAACTCCTCCATAAAATAATGTCAAACTGAATCCAAAAACATATCAAAGATCATTCACAATGACCAATTTAGCTTCATCCCAGGGATTCAGGGGTGGTTTACCATATGCAAATCAATAAATGTAATACAGCACATTACTAGAAGCAAAGATAGAAACCATATGATCATCTCAACAGATGCAGAAAAGGCCTTTGATAAGATTCAACACCACTTCATAATAAAAGCTCTAATGAAACTAGAACTGAAGGAATGTACCTCAACATGTTAAAGGCTATATATGACAAACCTATAGCCAACATCATACTTAATGGGGAAAAACTAAAACATTTTCACCTAAAGTCAAGAATGAGACAAGGGTGCCCACTCTCCTCACTCCTATTCAAAGTAGTCCTAGAATTCCTAACCAGAGCAATAAGGCAAGAAGAGGAAATAAAAGGAATACAAATAGGTAAAGGAGCAGTCAAGTATCCCTATTTGCAGATGATATGATCCTATACCTCAAAGACCCAAAAAACTTCTAGACCATAAACAGCTTTAGTAATGTAGCAGGAAACAAAATCAACTTACAAAAATCAGTACCTTTTCTGTATACCAACAATGAACAAATTGAGAAAGAATATAAGAAAACAATTCCATTTACAATAGCCTCAAAAAATCACATCCCTAGGAATAAACTTAACAAAATGACCTCTACAAGGAGAGTTACAAACCACTGAAGAAAGAGATCGAGGAAGACTACAGAAGGTGGAGAGATCCCCCATGGATTGGCAGAATCAACACAGTAAAATGGCTATACTACCAAAAGAAATCTGCTTGTTCAATGCAGTTCCCATCAAAATCCCAATGACATTCATCAAAGATATTGAAAAATCAGCCCTAAAGTTCATTTGGAAACATAAAAGACCACAAATCACCATGGCAATACTCAGCATAAGGAGCAATGCTGCAGTTATCACAATATCCAACTTCAGACTATACTATAGAGCCATAGCAATAAAAATAGCATGGTATTGGCACAACAACCAATATGAAGCCCAGTGGAACACCATAGAGCATCTAGATATGAATCCATGTAGCTCCACCCACCTTAGTTTTAACAAGGTGCCAAAAACATACAGTGGAGAAAAGACAGCCTCTTCAACAAATGTTGCTGGGAAAAGTGGTTATATGCCTGCAGAACACTAAAACTAGATTCATGTCTGTTGTCCTGTACTAGCATCAACTCAAAGTGGATTAAGGACTTTAATATCAGACAAGAAACTTTGACGTTTACACAGGAAAGAGTTGGGAATACTCTGGAAGCAGTAGGTATAGTCAAGGACTTCCTTAATAGAACTCAATCAGCCCAGAAACTAAGAGAAAGAATAGACAAATGGGACTACATGAAATTAAAAAGCTTCTGCACAACAAATGAAATGGCCTGTAAATTGAAGGCACCACTACAGAGTGGGAGAAAATCCTTGCTAGCTATACATCAGACAAGAGACTGATAACAAGGATAAACAGGGAGCTCAAAAAACTAAACTCCCCAACAATCAATGAACCAACAAAGAACTGAGAAACTGAACTAAACAGAACTTTTTCAAAGGAAAGAAGTCCAAATGGCCAAAAAACACATGAAAAAATGTTCACCATCCCTGGCCTAAAGCAAATGCAAATCAAAACCACACTATAGTTCCACCTCATTCCTGTTAGAACAGCTAGCATCAAGAATACCACCAGCAATGCTGGCAAAGATTCAGGGGGAAAGGAACCCTCAAACACTGCTGGTATGAATGTACAACCACTTTGGAAAACAATATGGAGGCTTCTTTAAAAACTAAACATAGATCTGCCATATGATCCAGCAATCCCACTCTTAGGGATATACCTGAAGGAATGCAACTCAAGTTATTACAAAGGCACCTGCACACCCATGTTTATTGCAGCACTATTCACAATAGCCAAGCTATGGAAACAACCAAGATGCCCCACTACCAATGAATGGATTAAGAAAATGTGGTATTTATAGACAATGGAATTTTGTTAATCCACAAAGAAGTATGAAATTTTGTCATTCGCAAGTAAACAAATGGAACTGGAGAACACCATTTAAAGCGAAGTTAGTCTTGCTCAGAAGGCCAAAACACATATGTTCTCCCTCATATGTGGAATACAGACCTAAAACAAATGCAGTAATATTATTGAATATGGGTCACACACTAACGGGAGGATGCACAGGCTAGGAATAAGGAAAAGGAAGGACACCTAAAACCTGAATGTGGTTGATTTGCTCACTGTAGAGGAGTGAATTTAGTTATCTTAATCTGGCAGAAGTCACTATGGTAAGGGGACTAGGAAGTAGTGAAGAGATCTGGTTAGAGATGAAGAACCAATGTGGGCTATAATACACATGTGCATGGAAGCAACACAAGGATTCTCTCTGCATAGCTATCTTTATCTCAAACTAGCAAAAACTGTATGTCTTTCTTATTGTATCTTATAGTTTATCTTCAACAACATCGGAGAAAAAGAGGGCAGAACAGGTTCTGCCTGGAAGAGGGGATGGCAGGTTACACAAACAATGTATACACATGTGAGTAAATGTAAAATCAGTGAAATAAAAAATAGCCAAAAGATAGAAAAAAAATCTACTTATCCATCCATGGATGAGCAGGCAAAAATACTGAAAGTAAACATGGGTTTAGACTATTAGAACCTTTCAATTAATATATTACTACCTAAGTCATTAATGTTATGAAGTTGGTAAACTTCTTCTATAAAATGGAATTATACTACTAGTACCACGTAGTATCAGCATGGGTAGAGCAAATACTTTTATCAATGAGATTTTATGCTGCCTAAAATATTCCTATCTGCTATTTATAAAGTAATAAAACTTTCTTTTAATTATGAAAGAAATCAATAAGGGAAGGAATTACCAAATTTTCATTTGACAAGATTTTATTCAGTTGTTCAATTTTCTCTGATTGCTTTTTCATTGTATTGTATTTTTAACTTGTAATTTTCAAGTTCAAACCTAACATGTATATTGTAAAGTAATTATTCTCACATACCAATTTTTAAAATGTCACATAATTTCTTAACAAACATCTGAAAGTGTAAGTACCTAAATTCATAAGAATTTGAAAGGTATATGAATTGGTAAATGTACCATTTATCTGTGTTTTGTGCATAGTAAGGAAATTTTAAGTAAAAAGTACAAAAAGTATGCATTTTTTCATCTTATTTTTTGGTTATTCATTTTTTTCATTTTCCTAGGACTAAATTCTTACCTTGCTCATGTGCTCAATGGTATAGCACATGGTATAGCACCATCTTCTTATCTATACCATTGTGATCCACCCTCACCCTAAGGTATGCCATTTCAAGTAATGTAAAGATGAAATTTTTCCCAGTTTTTCCTAAATATGCATACTATCATGACTGATATAGTTCTCATTCTACACTGCTTATTTGCTTTATAAACACTCAAGTATCTTTACTTTTGCACACGTTCTAGCATCTTCTTAGCACGTTGTCCAACATTTTTATGTCCATCCTATAATTCTTATAATTAAAGCAAATTTAAAAACCCCTTACAAATTATTAAGTACAAATATGCCCATCCTGAATTTTTGTACTAAAATTTTATTTTAACACACCCATTTCCCACCCCCTCATCTGCACACTGAGTTTGGAGACTTTTGGGTTAAAACAATAGAGTCCGCTGAGTTTTTGCAACAGAAATCTAATGAGTCACACAATCTAAATTAACACTAGGCCAAAATAACAGTTGCCAAAGAGGATTACTTACCCCTGCTCTAGGAGTAAAACATATTACTTTTGTTTTTAAATTATATTTTGTCAGATAATCAAATTGCTAAAATAAATTCCCTATAGAAAGAAATTATATTTTTGTATTCCAAGAACCACTTCATAAAGTATGATCTGAAAAATTCATATGTATCAATGACTGTAGCTATGCCAACAATGGTAATAATTACTACGATGCTTTAAGCAATAGCTGCAAGTCTCAATGAACAGTGTACTAGGTAGTATCTGCATAGTAACCTGATTTCTGGGTCTCAATCCCAGCTCTATCAGCAGCTACCAATGTGATCGTAAGTTGATGCCTCTTGTGTCTCAGTTTCTTTATCTATAAAATGGAGATAATAATACTGTCTAACTCACTGGACAGTTGGTGAGATAAAACTAGGGTAGATGCATACAGAGCAGATAGTGACCTATAAATGAAATTGTTACTAGCATTTGTATTATGATTGTATTATATACTTTAATAAAATTTGATGTTTTGGGCAGATAACATGTCAAAGGACAAGTTCCCTGTTGCAAGTTACATTGAATCATTATTCACACCACTCAAAATGGCAGCAAATAAGAAGCATGAGCAAGTCTTAAGCAAAAACATTTCCAATTTATTCAAGAGTAGGAGTTACATGTATTAGTAGTTATAACCACCCTTTAAGTAAATTTATGCACAGACAAGATTATTCCCATGCAAAAAAATAGTAATAGCATAAAACTAAAAGATAAATTGTTCTGCAAAGACAAGATCTGACAATAGTATGGTCAGGGAGGATCAGAAAAGTCAGTTGATGGTTTGTGAAAAAATAGTGAGCTAGTTCTGAATAAATGAGGTTGAATGAATAAAAACTGAAAAGACAGAAAGGACACCAGGAGTAAAGGCAGAGAGATGGATAAATCATCCTAATTACCTCAGAGGGTAAAATCCAACTGATAGGAAATAAAAACACGTCCACAAAACACCTTGTAAATGAATGTTCATAGCAGCACTATTAATAAGAGCTGAGAAATAGAATCAACCTAAGACCCAATCCACCAATGAGTAGATAAGTGGAATGCCACACAAATGAATATTACTAAACAATATAAACTAAATACTGGTACTTGCTGCAACACAGATGATCATCCAAAATATTAAGATCCAGTAAAAATTCAGTCAAAAATGACTAAACATTGTGTGATGTATTTACATAAAATGTCCAGAATAAGGGAATTATACAGACAAAGAAACAGATTGGTGAGTTCCTAGGCCTGGAGAAGATGGAGGGACCAGGGTTTGTGGGTTTCTCTTCAAGGTGATGAAAATATTACAGAATTGACTATAGTGATGATTATATGATTCTGTGACTACACCAACAGACATGGAATTTTGTCATTTAAGTGGGGTAAATGTATGGTCTATCCACTATAGCTCAATAAAGTAGGTTTTAAGAAATCCAATGGCAGAATGTAGAAAATTTTCTTATTTCCCTATTTTGGACATACATGCTATACATGCTCCATTTCTATGCTAATACACTATGTCTAGAATAAAAGGAATTAACTAATTTTTCAAATACTTTGTAAAATAATCTAAAACATTTACATTTTTGAGAAACTAATAATAGTCTTTCTCTACAAGCTGTCTGGAAATGTATGAAATAAATGTACACATATCCTAGGCTGGAGACGTGTCTCAGTGGTTAGAACACCTACATAGCATTCATGAGTTAAAAAAAATAACATGAAAACAGTCTTTGGGCCTGGGATGACTCTTTGGGCCTGGGAAGGTGAATGTTGGCAACATACTTACATAACTATTATTATGGCATATCATTGTTTATTCATTTATTTATTATAAATATTAATGATACAGGGGGGTTCATAGGAACAATTCTGATTAGACTTATGATGTACATTAGTTACATTGGCCCCATTGTCTCTCCCCCCGGCCCCCTCCCCATCCCACTTAAAGCAATTCGAGAGGTTTTCTAGTTCTGTTTCATATAGGTATATGAAGTCCATCTACCATATACCATCACCTTAATCTCCTATAAATATCATTATTTACAGGAGTTCTTTGTACTGAAATAGGGGATAACTAGGAGCAAACAATGACTCCTCAAAAAGTAAAAAATGATAACCAAATTATGGTCTCTCATTGTCTACACTTTTGTTCCTTACCTAGAAGTAGAAGTAATAAACAAGTCTGCATTTTCACATATAAAGGTCATAAAATCACTGCCCCAAATTTGGACATCTATTGTTATGCAAGGGTTTTGAGATCATGGAAAATGTTTTAAGTCTTCTCCTTGGATAAGGCCATTGAGAATGCCTCTACTTGACTACTGAAGGTAAAGGACTTGAGACAAAGCATTATTCAATGAGGAAAAACTGTTACCACCCTTCCAAAGCATGTACAGTGTGTATATACACATAGGGTTTTCATTCCTCTGAACCCTCCTTAATACATTTAGTAGGATTTGAAATCACATACACAGAAATGAATATGCATATGCATATGTTTGAAAATGACTAGAGAAAATACTGCAGCACTCATTTTCTCTGTCACCATTTCTACTTCCTTTTTTTTTGCAAAGTCTCATAAATATTCTGGTATTTTGTTCTTCAGAAATTCTTCTCTTGGACTGTCATTCCCTTCTTCTAAAGCCTAGAGATACATTTAATTAAGTTTCATCTCACACCATTAGTGACACCTAAAAACTTAATTAAGAGAAGACCATTTTTAAAAATGATTAAAAGATAACACCCTTCCAAAAGGAACTTTTGCAAGGAACTCTTTCCCAATGAGTTTGACAAACTTTAATTGCATAAATGACAACTAAGTTTGTTAAAAGCAAAACTTGTTCTTGAATATGGACAGATGGAATTGTGAATTAAAATTTCTTTAGAAAGCATTTAACTCACTTCATTAAAGTTTCAAAGTTAATTGGCCTGCATTTTAATACAAAAATAACTAACTTAACATTTTTGTTAGTTATTAAACTCCAGTTACTTTCCAATCCTTCACTAAGAAAACATATCTTGAGCATCTAATAGTTGCCAAGATTTATAATAGGTAATTTTAGCTATAAATGTCCTAATCTATTTTAGGGTGAAAAGACTTGATTTAAATCTAAATAATACACTGATATACCACATAAAAAGTTCAGTCACTAGCAGCCTGCACATACAGTAATGGTCACATGAGATTGTATAAGCCTGCTGTTATGAAAGAGATATCTTAAGTCTGTGTAAGTACACACTTATGATGCTTTTACAATTAGAAAATTGCAAAACACACTTCTCACACACTATCCCCATTATTAAGCAACACATGACCATATGTATCTTGAATAAAAGGGATAAGTAATAATAATGAAAAAAGGAGAAATATAAAAACTTTTATGAAAATTAGTTTACCTGACTCAAATTACTTCTCATAGTTTTCAGGTCAATTTCCAGTGTCCTAACACAGATGTCAAGTTATTTTTTCATTTATAATTCTTTATTGTGTTGCTACTCCCCTGCAAAACCTAAACATAAGTCAGAAATTATAGGAATTCCCCTACCTACTAAAGAAAATGCTTCAATTCTGTTTTTAATTTTTTAAAGAGAGTCTCACTATGCAGCCCAGACTGGCCTCAACCTTGTGCTCCTCCTGCCTCAGTCTCCCGTGTGCTGGGACTATAGGTGAGCACCACCACACGTGGCTCAAATTTTGAATTTTGATTTCCCAGGGACCTTACACATGCTAGGCAATCACTCTATCACTGACCTACACATCATTCCCCATATGTTTATTTAAAACTTATAATTCCTCATGTTTATTTTAAAACTTAATTTGCAGAGTTCCTTTTTCTGTTCTACTTTGTCCTGCTCCATTTCTGATACTTCCTTTCGTAATGCTTTTATCATTTTCTCCACTTTATCCAGTTTTCCTGTAAGTACTGCACAATGAATACTTTTACATTGCATTAATATTTTATATGAATGAACTGTATCCTGAATTTTCAATAGGTTACCAGTATCTACTACAGGGAGAAAACAATATAGAAATAAAATATATGAGCACTTTTTGTATGTGAAGTACTGTACATTTTCACACTCACTCTCCCATGCACTGAGTAAATGTAGACAAATGTACAATGTGGAACACATCACACTTAGCTCTGCAGAAAAAGCAGATGAGACCCCTGATCAAGTTGGAAATTTACTGGAGAAGGAAGACAAATAAAATTGCCATTATAAATGCAGATAGAGGAATTCCAAGATGGCGGCTAGAGGTAGGAAGCAGAAAGCGACCCTCCTATAGTGAAATCTTGGAGAGACGCTGGAGACACACTTTGCAGGCATAGTCACCGAGAAAAGGCATAACTTTGACTCCTCCACACCTCCAGCCGGCACAGAGAATCTGCACTTCACGTTAAACGGAGAACCGAGGAGGCCCCCGGGGCCGCCAGTGGCCGGCGCCCATACGGCTTGGGAAGACGCGGACCAGGTGAGCTTCGCGGTATCGCGGTAGCCCCACAGACAAGCCTGGGCCAGAGCAGCGTAGCCCCCTGGACAGACTGACCTCCACCCGGGAAAAAAAGAGAAACTGAGTACTAAGCAATAAGAACAGTTAAGACACGCTGGAAAGAGGGTGGGGCGCCCTGAGCGCTGAAGATTGGGGGAAGGGAATCCTTCCCGGGACTGTAAATAAACAAGCCGGGCGGGCCGGAGAGCCTCTGGCGGGAACGGGGCGCACGCCCAGCAACCAGGAGCGGGGATGCTTGTGAGAGGAGGGAAGACCCACTTCCCACGTGAACTGTAAATAAACACGCACGCCTGACAACGCGGGGCAGTGTCACCTTTCCCAGTGCTTGGAAAGGGGAAAGCCTGTAGCAGAGGCCCCCGCACAGGAGAACTCTGAGCAAACAAAGCCTATGGGACCAGGTGAGTGCTAGCTCACCCCAGAGATCTGCATAAATAACGCCGCCAGCTACAGGCTGAGAGCAGCAGGCAGGCAAGCCACAGTTGCAGATATCACTCTCAGAACTGCCTCCAGACGCTTTTTTTTTCTTTTTCTCCCTACCTTTGATGAGAGAACAACCGAATTACACCT
Organism: Castor canadensis; assembly: GCF_047511655.1. Taxonomy (NCBI): domain Eukaryota; kingdom Metazoa; phylum Chordata; class Mammalia; order Rodentia; family Castoridae; genus Castor; species Castor canadensis. Next base: position 57,280,382 of record NC_133400.1, read on the forward strand.
GCAAGCTGAAAAACTTACTGAAACTGTATTGCATTTGAACTGGGGACACTTGGTGGGGCTTTTTTTTTTTTCTTGTGTGTGTGTGTGTGTGTGCAGTTTTGTTCTACTTTATGCATCCCCTTTGATGAGACAACTACAGAACAACATCTGAGGCACCAACTCCAGGACTGGAGATTGAGATGGACATCCAAATTATTAAGACTGAAACTGCATTGCATATAAACTTGGAAGTTTTTTGGTTTTTTGTTTGTTTTTTAATTTTCTATTTTCCATTTTATTTTAATTCATTTTTATATATAGATATTACTTTCATATACTTATTTTTTATTTTTTTATCTTTGATTTTCAATCCTCTCTCTATCTCTCTATTGTCTGTTCAGCTTACTGTCGATTAGTACACTAACACTCCCTGTTTATACCTTTGAAACTCTCTTGTCTGATACCTTGTTCTGCTTTCTCCCTCTTGTCTGTATATTTGTTTTCCCCTTTTCTTTAACTTCTTGCTTTCCATCTCAGCTCACTCTTCCATTCTCAATATTACCATTGTTATTATTACAAACTAGAAAATACTTAATTACACACAGTACAGGGACAGTAACAACACCAAGGACAATGACAGGAAGACAGAAAAAACAAGGAAACCAGTTTCCCCACAGCAAAAAATTAGTACAGGAACCAGAGGGGAATGAAGAGAACAGAAACTCAGATCCAGACGCCAACAAAATGAAGATAAACTATGCCAAAGGACCCAATGAAGCCCACAAGAATAATTTAAAAGAAGATATACTACAGGTACTCAATGAGAATTTTATAGAGATGATACTGGATAGGGTCAACCAAAATGTACAGGAGACACTCAAGAAATTCCAAGACAATAAAAATAGAGAATTTGAAAAAGCAAAAGAAGAAATAAAGGAAACCATAGAAGCACTGTATAAACACCAAAATGAAAGAGAGAACACAATGAATAAATGGATAAATGAACTCAGGACAAAAATAGACAACAATAAAGAAGAAAACAGCCAGGATATGGAAAACCTCAGAAAAAAGAACGAAACAGAACTGCAAAACAAAACGGAAGGCCAATCCAGCAGAATAGAACAAACAGAAGACAGAATCTCAGAACTTGAAGATGAAATGGTAATTAAAGGAAAAACTGAAGAACTACTAATTAAACAACTCAAGACCTGTGAAAAGAAAATGCAAGAACTCACTGACTCCATCAAAAGACCAAACTTGAGAATCATGGGCATCGAAGAAGGAGAAGAGGTGCAAGCGAAGGGAATGTGTAATATATTCAACAAAATAATAACGGAAAATTTCCCAAATCTCGAGAAAGATATTCCCATACAAATGCAAGAGGCCTCCAGGACACCAGACAGACCAGATCAAAATAGAACTACTCCACAACATATCATCATTAAAACAACAAGTTCAGAAACTAAGGAAAGAATATTGAAGGCTGTAAGAGAGAAAAAACAAGTAACATACAAAGGTAAACCCATCAAAATCACAGCAGACTTCTCAACAGAAACATTAAAAGCAAGAAGAGCGTGGGGTGAGCACTGAATGAAAATAACTTCAACCCCAGGATACTCTACCCAGCAAAGCTATCATTCAAAATAGATGGAGCAATAAAAGTCTTCCATGATAAGCAGAAACTAAAACAATATGTGACCACAAAGCCACCATTACAAAAGATTCTGCAAGGGATCCTGCACACAGAAAGTGACACCCAACTTAACCATGAAAAGGCAGGCAGCACCAAACCACAGGATAAGAAAAAGCAAGACAGTAGAGAGTAACCTCAACTTAGGTACACACAATCATACCTTCAAACAACTAAGATAACTAAATGGCAGGAATCACCACATACCTATCAGTACTAACACTTAATGTTAATGGACTTAATTCACCCATCAAAAGACACCATTTGACAAAATGGATTAAAAAAGAAGATCCAACAATTTGTTGCTTACAGGAGACTCATCTCACCGACAGAAATAAGCATATGCTTAGGATGAAAGGCTGGAAGAAGATTTACCAAGCCAATGGCCCCCGAAAACAAGCAGGAGTAGCAATACTTATCTCTGACAAAGTAGACTTCAAACCTACATTGATCAAATGAGATAAAGAAGGACATTCCATACTAATAAAAGGGGAAATAGACCAAAAGGAAATAATAATCATCAATCTGTATGCACCCAATGTCAATGCAACCAATTTCATCAAACATACCCTGAAAGACCTAAAAGCATATATTAACGCCAACACAGTGGTTGTGGGAGACTTTAACACTCCATTATCATCAATAGATAGGTCATTCAAACAAAAACTCAATAAAGAAATCCAAGATCTAAAATATGCAATAGATCAAGTGGACCTAGTAGATGTCTACAGAACATTTCATCCAACCTCTACACAATATACATTCTTCTCAGCAGCCCATGGAACCTTCTCCAAAATAGATCATATCCTAGGGCACAAAGCAAGCCTCAGCAAATATAAGAAAATAGAAATAATACCATGCATACTATCTGACCACAATGCAGTAAAAGTAGAACTCAACAACAAAAGTAAAGACAAAAAACATGCAAACAGCTGGAAACTAAATAACTCATTACTTAATGAAGAATGGGTCATTGATGCAATAAAAGAGGAAATTAAAAAGTTCCTAGAAGTCAATGAAAATGAAAACACAACCTACTGGAACCTATGGGACACAGCTAAGGCAGTCTTGAGAGGAAAGTTTATAGCCATGAGTGCATATATTAAAAAGATTGAAAGATCCCAAATCAATGACCTAATGATACATCTCAAACTCCTAGAAAAACAAGAACAAGCAAATCCCAAAACAAATAGAAGGAGAGAAATAATAAAAATAAGAGCTGAAATCAACGAAATAGAAACCAAAAAAACCATACAAAGAATTAATGAAACAAAAAGTTGGTTCTTTGAAAAAATAAACAAGATCGATAGACCCCTGGCAAACCTGACTAAAATGAGGAGAGAAAAAACCCAAATTAGTAGAATCAGGAATGCAAAAGGGGAGATAACAACAAACACCATGGAAGTCCAGGAAATCATCAAAGACTACTTTGAGAACCTATATTCAAATAAATTTGAAAATCTAAAAGAAATGGACAGATTTCTAGATACATATGATCATCCAAAACTGAACCAAGAGGAAATTAATCACCTGAATAGACCTATAACACAAAAGGAAATTGAAGCAGCAATCAAGAGTCTCCCCAAAAAGAAAAGTCCAGGACCTGATGGATTCTCTGCTGAATTCTATCAGACCTTTAAAGAAGAACTGATACCAACCCTCCTTAAACTGTTCCATGAAATAGAAAGGGAAGGAAAACTGCCAAACACATTTTATGAAGCCACTATTACACTTATCCCCAAACCAGGCAAAGACACCTCCAAAAAGGAGAACTATAGGCCAATCTCCTTAATGAACATTGATGCAAAAATCCTCAACAAAATAATGGCAAATCGAATTCAGCAACACATCAAAAAGATTATTCACCACGACCAGGTAGGCTTCATCCCAGGGATGCAGGGGTGGTTCAACATACGAAAATCAATAAACGTAATAAACCACATTAACAGAAGCAAAGACAAAAACCACTTGATCATCTCAATAGATGCAGAAAAAGCCTTTGATAAGATCCAACATCATTTCATGATAAAAGCTCTAAGAAAACTAGGAATAGAAGGAAAGTTCCTCAACATTATAAAAGCTATATATGACAAACCTACAGCCAGCATTATACTTAACGGAGAAAAATTAAAACCATTCCCTCTAAAATCAGGAACCAGACAAGGATGCCCACTATCTCCACTCCTATTCAACATAGTACTGGAATTCCTAGCCAGAGCAATTAGGCAAGAAGAAGGAATAAAAGGAATACAAATAGGTAAAGAAACTGTCAAAATATCCCTATTTGCAGACGACATGATCCTATACCTTAAAGACCCAAAAAACTCTACTCAGAAGCTTCTAGACATCATCAATAGCTATAGCAAGGTAGCAGGATATAAAATCAACATAGAAAAATCATTAGCATTTCTATACACTAACAATGAGCAAACGGAAAAAGAATGTATGAAAACAATTCCATTTACAATAGCCTCAAAAAAAATCAAATACCTAGGTGTAAACCTAACAAAAGATGTGAAAGACCTCTACAAGGAAAACTATACACTTCTGAAGAAAGAGATTGAGGAAGACTATAGAAAGTGGAGAGATCTCCCATGCTCATGGATTGGTAGAATCAACATAGTAAAAATGTCTATACTCCCAAAAGTAATCTACATGTTTAATGCAATTCCCATCAAAATTCCAATGACATTCATCAAAGAGATTGAAAAATCTACTGTTAAATTTATATGGAAACACAAGAGGCCACGAATAGCCAAGGCAATACTCAGTCAAAAGAACAATGCAGGAGGTATCACAATACCTGACTTCAAACTATATTACAAAGCAATAATAATAAAAACAGCATGGTACTGGCACAAAAACAGACATGAAGACCAGTGGAACAGAATAGAGGATCCAGATATGAAGCCACACAACTATAAGCAACTTATCTTTGACAAAGGAGCTAAAAATATACGATGGAGAAATAGCAGCCTCTTCAACAAAAACTGCTGGGAAAACTGGTTAGCAGTCTGCAAAAAACTGAAACTAGATCCATGTATATCACCCTATACCAAGATTAACTCAAAATGGATCAAGGATCTTAATATCAGACCCCAAACTCTTAAGTTGATACAAGAAAGAGTAGGAAATACTCTGGAGTTAGTAGGTATAGGTAAGAACTTTCTCAAGGAAACCCCAGCAGCACAGCAACTAAGAGATAGCATAGATAAATGGGACTTCATAAAACTAAAAAGCTTCTGTTCATCAAAAGAAATGGTCTCTAAACTGAAGAGAACACCCACAGAGTGGGAGAAAATATTTGCCAGCTACACATCAGACAAAGGACTGATAACCAGAATATGTAGGGAACTTAAAAAACTAAATTCTCCCAAAACTAATGAACCAATAGAGAAATGGGCAAGTGAACAGAACTTTCTCAAAGGGAGAATTTTCTTTCTTTTTTTTTTTTTATTGTTGTGCTGAGGGTAGATTGAGAACTGTCTTGAATCGTATCTTGATAATTTCCTCACTTCATGTTCTCTAATGTCTTTCTGGAACTCCCTTTAGGTATCAGTGTTGGACCATTGAACTGATCTTTTAATTTTCTTATCTTCACTCTTCTACTTTTTTTTTTTTAATCTTTTTTGTGTTTCTGACTACTCTGGCAGATTTCCTCACACTGAACCTCCATCTGTTCTACTGCATGTGTTGGTGGTATTTCTGCTACCATATTTTAGATTTTCAAGATCTGTTTTTTGATTGTCTGAATGATGCTTTTAAAAAAAACATGCTTTTGTCGTGCATGCAAAATTTTCTCTTAGGTCTCTGAGGATATTGATTATGTACATATATAATATACAATGCTTAAATAATAAGGACATTACATATGTACCACATGTTTTTATATTTTAAGATTTTTTAAAATTAGGTATGTGTATAAGGTCTCTATCTTCTCCAAGTTGATTTTCTTCTGTTTGTTTTTCCGGTCTTCTTAGTTCACTGGTAGTCCTGGGTAACCTGTAGGGACAAGCTGATTGGAAGTTCTGAGTTCCTGACTGACATTAACTTTCAAACTATACTGTGATGTAATTGGGCCATTTATTGGGGGACCCCTCATGTCAGATCTGTCATCTAGATTTTCCAGAGAGTCTTTTGAACTCCTGCTTGGAGAAGAAGTATCTAGCCAGCAGTGTTCTGGGAGTTGAATGGGAGAAACATCTGGGGAATTTGCCTTGAGCATTCAGTACCATTCTGTACCTACACTCCAACTGTTATCACATCCCCCAGTCCCATACCTGACTCTGCTTTACCCTCTCCAGAGAGGCGAGAGGGGTAGCGGCCCCAAGAAGCATAAATGAAGGGATCTGAGATTCAGTGCTTCTCCAACAGCACCCACCCAGCTCCCCTCATGCCACCATCTCCACCCCCAATTCTGAGTATGGAAACTTTGGAATATCTGGATTTCCCACATTCCCTTTCCATTCCACTTTCAAACTGGAAATCCTTTTCAGATTTTATAACTTCTTTTGTACCCACCTGTCATATGCAGGCTATTGAAAGAAATGCACGTCGCCAATGTTTTGTTATTGACTAAAGCCACAAGTTCCTGGCTGACTTCTCTTGTAGGTAACATGCTACATGTTGCAGAATTTTTGCTAGATTGGTATCACAGTGTCACATTTTTGGTCCCAATATCTGTATGCAGCAGTTTAGGCTGAATTATGTTGCAATAGTAAACGCCTCCAAAACCCTAGGGCCTTCCAACATCACATGTTTATTTCTTGCTCATGTGCTTGTTGGCAGTGGGTCAGCTTTCACTCTGCATTTTCTGTTCTGTGACACAGGATGAAGGAGCAGTCTCTATCTCAGACTCATGGTAGAGGGAATAAAGCAATGGTAGAGTCATATAATAACATGATATAAATTCCACGAGACAAAGAAAGTCACTTGGTGAGCGAGGACCCGGATGGGCAAGATGTATACCTTCCCCCAGAAGGCAGGGCCACAGGGAGGGACCCTGTAGGAAGTGAGTAACAGACAGAAACAACAATTATTTGGAAGAAATAATGCTGTTTACCTCAGTTCTAAAAAAAAAAAACAAATAAACTGGGATTTATCTTTTTCATATCTTAATTTGCTAAGGTAAAAAGTTATCATCTAATATCTCTGTCCGCACAGACCTTATCTCTTTGGTGAGTATATGGTCTGGATCCCCAAAAGGCAACAGAATTTCACTAGCTCCCTTGCCATCACATATCATGAACTCTTAGTGTTCCATCTCAGCATATAAAGGAGATCCCCACTGCTACTCACCCCATCTGGGCACCAGCACTAACTCTCGAGACCCCACTCTTCCCCTGGGTTCTTTTTATGGCAACCCCACTCCTGCTGCTGACTGAGGTGCTGGAAATGCTTTGAATACAGTTTCATTTCCATCAAAGTCTGGGTGCACACGGGCTTCCAGGCTTAGATTCCTATGAGGCCCCTCTATCTCTTTTCCCTCCAAAGGAAACTTCATTACTTTAAGAAACTTGAGAGAGAGATATTCTAGCAAGCAGAAAAATGGAGGCTACCTTTTATCTCCTGATATTCTACATTTGAACCCAGGACTTGCTTGGGATTCCTCCTATTCTCTGTCTGCTGACTGGGCACCAATGGATCCAGTTTACATTTTTAGGAACACAATTAGCTCATGATTCACACTGAAGAAAATGTTCCTATCTCTTAATGAACCATAAGGGTTTATTTTAATTTCCTCATTATTTATGTTAAAAATTCCAAGATTCATTGGCACTGCAAAATCTACAAAGAAAAAAAAATCTATTGTGTAAACAAATAGCACCTTCTACTGGGTTGGTAGGATGCAGACTATTTATTTTTCTGTAAAAATGGCCAACATTAAGTTGTACATTTGGTCCCGATGCTACACCAGAAAAAGTTAAATAAGCCAAAGAGTGATGGTGTCATCTTGTCTCCTGAAGTGACAAGCATCCCCGTGCTTAGAGAGTGATTCTTATGCCAACAGCTGGGACACAGGAGGCCGTGGGCCTTTGTGGTTGAGTAAGTGTGGCCTCTCTCTGAACATCTGCCCTATTCAGTGTCCCAAATTAGCCACACAGCCCGATCAGAGGGATCTCCCAGTATGTAGGGGCTATATTGCATTACCGTGTGTGCAAATGTGGCAGAAAGAGCCAGGGGAAGGGTATTAATAGAAAGCAGTTCTTCACTTTGATGCTACCCAGGAAGGACAAGCCAGTGGCCACCATTCAGGCTCCTTGTTCTCCTGGGCACACCTGGAGTTGCAATTCCCCAGCATCTGCAGCTCCATGGGGGAGGCAGGGGCAAGAGGGGGCCACAGGGCTTGCTTTGACCGATGAAATGTGAGTGGAAGCCTTTGAGTGTTTGGGTGGATGTTCAATTTGCCTCAACCCCTCTTCCTGACACAGTGAAGACCATGTCACAGTGGTCCCTGAAGCTTGGATCTGTAAGTACAAGCGGGCTCAGTGCTGGACACAGAGCATGAGCAAGAAATTAGATTTGTTGTGTGACAACACCAGATTCTGGGGTTGTATACTGTTGTGAATTAACTCAGCAGTCTTGGCCAGTGAGAGAACCTAAAAAAAATCAAGGTTTTTCTAACTCTGACACAAAACTCAGAAGCTTTATGAGAGATTTATAAATTTGACTACATTTTTTAAAAAAATCAAAACTTTCTAAGTGAAAGGTTTTTTTGCAATGCATAAAGGTGAATTATAAATAGAGGGAAAAAATTGATAACTCATAGGCAAAGGGCTGATTTATCTGGTGTAATGCTTTCTAGTGCCTTCTAGTCAAGTCTAGACCAAAGGCCAACAGAAAAACAGCAAAATGACAAATGGGCAGAAAAGGAAATCAAATGTTTTTAAAACGTAGGAAAATAATTCCTAATCTCATTATCAGATAAATGAGAATGAAAACCATGTCAATACATTGTGTTCAACTATCAGAAGGGAAAAGGTCAAAAGCCTTAGCACTCTCTTGATGAGGGTGTGGGGGACCTGGCCCTCTCCTGAGGCCCTGGTGGGAACAGCTGAACTAGACCCAAAGCCTGCATGTCTATCAAAATTAGAAATGTGCCACCCTCTGAACTGGCAATTTGCTCCCAGGAATTTACCTCACAAAATTCACTCTTCTATGCAAAATGTGTGGTTTTTGTGATGCCGAAGCTTGAAAACACCCACCCAAATCCAAATTCCATGAAAGCAGGGATTTTTTTCTTTGTATGTTTGTTGTTACTTTCCAATGTGTAGAACAGTGGCAGGCCCTCAGTAAATGCTTGCTGATTGCATTAATGAATTTTGTTAAGTGATGATAGCAAAGAACAAAATAACGTGAATTTTATGCTACTGTTTCTGCATCAGGGGTTTTTGTTTTTGACAAAATCTAGACTGTTGAAAATTCTATAAGACAAACTGGGTTCTTCAATAAAAAAAATTGCAGAGAATAAAGAAGGAAGTGTAGATTAAACGATTTAAATAACCTGTTAACAGTGGCTGGGCGCCAGTGGCTCACGCTTATAATCCTAGCTACTCAGGAGGATTGAGGTTTGAAGCTAGCACAGACAAATAATCCTCGAGACCCCATCTTGAAAATACCCATCACAAAAAAAAGTGGTGGTGGAGAGGCTCAAGGAAGTTCAAACCCCAGTACCGCAAGAAAACCAAAAAAACAGACAAAAACCCTTCAACAATTGCAGTCCATGAAACTTTTAAAATCCTGATTTAATAACCAAGCTTTAAACCAGAACTGGTGGCTCATGACTGTAGTCCTAGCTACTCAGGAGGCACAGATCAGGAGGATGGCAGTTCAAAGCCAACCTGGACAAATAGTTCAAAAGACCCTATCTGGAAAATATCCAACACAGCCTAGTTCAGGGCTGGTGGAGTGGCTCAAGTGGTAGAGTGCCTGCCTAGCAAGCATGAGGCCCTGAGTTCAAACCCCAGTGCCACCATAACATAAATAAATAAATAATCAAGTTGTAAAAAAAAAAAGACATTTGCAGGGCATTTGGAAATTTGTATACAAACTGAATATTTGATGATATTAAGGAATTATTGTTAACTTTCAGGGATGCTTGTTAATTTTGGTTATGTTTAAGACTTCATCTCTTTGATATATACATAGAACTCTTTATAAATAAAGTGATGTGATATCTGAGATGGGCAGTGGAGATAGATAAGATTATTCTTAAATTGATACTACTTGAGTAGGTGATGGGAACATGGGATCCCCATTGTAGGATTCTGTCCACTTTTGTGTATGCTCAACATTTCCACAGCAAATGTTTACAAAAATGCGAACATACCTGCATGCACTCACACACACACACACACACACACACACACACGCACTCCTCTGTTGACTTCTATATGCAAAAATATCTCTAGAAAAATCCTCAGGAAGAGCCTCACACCTGTAATCCCAGCCCTTGGGAGGCTGAGGCAGGAGGGTTGTGAGTTTCATCCTCATAAGCTTGTTAGAGTGGCTGCCTTTGGGAAGGGGAACTGGGTAGGACAGAGTTTTGTAGGAAGTCTACATACAGTATTTGAAGTTATTCTCAGTTTAAACGTTAAGTTTAAACCAATTCTTTTACTCCAGGTTTCGGCATCAGATGTATTGAGATGGCACCACACTTGGCTACTATCAGCTGGGTGACCTCAAGCCAGTCATCTAATGTCATTAAACATGAATTTCCATTCTGTAAAATGGGTATAATAGATGAGGAATGCAAAACACTGAGCAGAATGCCCATGGCATGATAAGTTCGTAGTAAAATTTAGGTCTGTTCATTTTGCCAACCTTGAGTCCAGGAATGAGACCGAGGAGGCAGAACCCAGGGACAGTGGCTTGTTTGTTTTGTGTTCAGATAGTCTTGCCTTGATTGCTCTCAGCCGTAACAGAGCAGACAGACGTATTTATCATAAGGAAGTGAGCTCCCTGTTTGGTTTTCATATGCCTTCATTTTAGAATCTTGGTTTTTTTGAGTCCGGCCTCAGGAATTGGACACAGCTGGGGGGGCCCTGAACCTCAGAATGGCTCTGCCATGAGCATGTCTTACCTTTTAGGCTTCCTCCAGTCATCTTTATCTGCACAGTGAGTGAGTGGGTCAGGTGACTGCCTAGGACTCCTGGCTCTAACATGCTGTGATCCAATAAACTACTATTTGTTACCTTCCAGAAATAGTCAGGTGGCTGTTTCCAATGATTTCCAGAGAGGACTTTGAATTTAGTCATTCGATCACTTATTCACTCAACAAACACTTGTCAGACTCATTCTAGGCACTGCAAATTCAGCAGTGTATACAACGTATATGTTGTCTGCTTTCAAGGGAGCTTAAATTTTCATAAGGGAAGCCAAATGACAAACAAATGAACAAAGCATCAGTAAGCAAATCTCTAAATAATTTCAGATGATCACATGTACTATCACGAAAGTAAAATACAGCCTGGTGCTGGTGGCTCATGTCTGTAATCCTAGCTACTCAAGAGGCAGAGATCAGGAAGATCAATGTTCAAAGCTAGCCCTGGCAAGTAGTTCAGGAGACCCTATCTCAAAAAACCCTTCACAAAAATGTTCTGGTGGTGTAGACCCTGATTTCAAGCCCCAGTATTGGAAAAAAAAGAAAAAAGGAAAGAGTGCCCTGTTGCCTGCTTACTTAGATGGGGTAGTAGGTACAATGATTCCAGAAAAATACAAGCATGGGAGAAAATCCAAAACTAGGGAGTAGCAACAAAGTGCAGAGTGGTCAGCGGCCAGCAAAGAGCTCTTTCTTGGGGAGGAGGAGGGTGCTGAGGCAAGACCTCAGACGCAACACAGAAGCCATGCAGTGGCCTGGGAGGAGCAGTCTAGAGAAATGCGATTCAGGTGCACAATTGGTGTCTTTTCCCTCCCGTGCAGTCCTCTCATAGCCCGCCCAAGGACTGCAGCGGAGCAGGGTTTATTAAGATTCCTCTGTGAACTTCTCTCATAATTTGGTTTACAAAATGCAAGCACTCCATTTCCACGTTCAATCAATTTCCAGTGTCTTACGTAACTTTGAAGACTGCCCTGATAGCAGGTGCTGAAAATCATCGAGACTCTAGGCATAGTATTTAAATGTCAGGAAAAGGGAAGGCTCTGGAAGGTTGTCTTTTATCTTATCTTCCCTTATCTTCTCTTTTTCTTTAAATGCCCAGTGCTCTCAGAATCTTAATGGAGGGCAGAATGTCTAGCCTCTTCCTCCCACACCTTATCTAGTCCCTGTCCCTCTGTCCTGGCTACTTCTACAGGGTTATCCTGTGCTACGGTGGCTGTGCACAGAGATCTTCATTTGGATGAAATGTGTGTCCCTTCAGCCACACAAGCACTGCTTTTGTCAACTTTGCAATATAAATGTGCATACATCTTCAGCTGATATATAAGCTATTTCTTGTGAACAGAGATCAGTTTAACTCAGCTATGGCACTCAGCAGTACAAAGACCTCTTGATCACACACAACCTTGACTCTCTACTCCACAAAGCAGGACTTGGTGACCACATGGTGACTTGTGCAAGCTGTACCCAACAACTGACACAGGGTCTCTTATAGCTGACTGAGTCATTGGGCCTGATGGAGGTGTTGGCAAAGGCCCATGATACTTTCAGGACCCCCCCAAAAAATACCTTAATTTCTCTTATAATGAGAAGAGATGTTTTCATATATAGCATTAATATATAGTCTTATAAATAGTATTAATAAATTCATCTTTATGCCAACATGGCCATACTTTTTTTTTTTTTTTCAGTGTTGGGGTTGGAATTCAGGGCCTCCTGTTTGGTAGGGAGGTGCTCTACCACTTGAGCCACTTTTCCAGCCCTGTTTTGTGTTGGGTGCTTTCAAGATAGGGTCTTGTGAACTATTTGCCCGGGGCTATCTTTGATCTGAAATTCTCCTGATCTCTGCCTCCTGAGTAGCTAGGATTACAGGCGTGAGCCACTGGCAGCCAGCTAAAATAGTAAATTTTGTCTTTATTTATTTATTTGCAGTATTGGGAATCAAATTCAGAGCCTCACACATGCTAGGCAAGCACTCACTCTACATGAACTATACCCTCAGTTGTTACTTTTTTTTTTTTTAATGAAGGAGGAGGCTGTGAAAACAAAAAACCCAGGGCCCTTGGTATTGTTCGGGGTTAGTGACAAATAATACAATAATAAAGTTAGACATTTATTACCCACGGCCAGGAGGTAGCATGCTAGAGGCAGAAGATTTTAATCAGGTTAAACCAAAAAACAAATAAATAAAAAAGTAAATAAAAGTCACATTGGAAGAAGCAGTGTGCTACCTGATGAAGGCCTTGCTTCTGGCTTCATCATTTTCCTACCTTCCTCTATTAGTTCTTCCCTTGTTTGATGTCACTGGTGTCACTTTGGTCATCCTCCTTATCATGCAGCCATGAGCAACAGGTAGAAAATGGAGGAGAAACAATGAGCTATGACATAAGCATGGTAAGTACTTATGAAGTAGTCTTTTCTCATCCATTTGCCCACATATCTTCCTTCCTCCTTTGGCTTTGTGCCTATTCCCTTTGTTCTACTCATTTTTCCTTTTACTTCCCCTTCCTTCCTGCCATTGCTGCCACTAGGTCATGCTCGTCCTTTTTGACATGTGCAACAAAGCTAGAAATAACAGCCATAGAGGAAACTCAAACCTAGGAACCATCAGCTACGTTCAAGAGACTGTTCTGGTAGATGGGTGCCAGTGGCTCATGCCTGTAATCCCAGCTACTCAGAAGGTTGAAATCAGGAGGATTGACAAGTTCTGTGGCTTGACAGTGAGTTGAGAAACATGACAGCCAAGGGCACTGAATTAATGTAAGTCATAAAAGTTTTACCACCATGAGATTCACTCTTAAGACCATAAAACTGTAGTCAATGAAAAATAGCGATTGACTATAAGCATTGGGTAGTAAATCATCCTTTGCATTTTACTCCAATCTTGACTGTGGAGTGGCCTTAATAATGCCTTTGTTGCAAAACTTTGAATTTCTAAACAAACACGATTTAGCCTTTTGAAAAATGGAGTGAGTCAAGAGTTGAATGGATAGCAAAAATGTCCTTGCAGCCAGGCATGGTGATACTTGCCTGTAATCCCAGCATTTGGAAGCCAAAGCAGGAAGATCTCCAGTTTCAGGTCAGCCTGGGCTACATAGCAAGTTCCAGGCAAGGCTCGGCCACATAATGACACCCTGTTTAAAAAAAAAAAGGCTTTGCTAAGTTTTTAAGCCATCAGATTTACAAACATTCTGAACAGCCACTCAGTGCAGTGCAAAGTTTGATCCATATTTAAACCAAGTCACTTGGTACAGTATTGATTGTTTACTTGGCATAACGAGATCTTGATCCTACACTGGCGTTATTTCTGGAATTCAGCTGTCTTTATACTGAAAAAAAGATGACCTCAAAGAAAAAGTTTTAGCCTCTAAGTTATTCTGCTTAATATAGGCCATAAGGTATGGTACAGAATAAATATATTTTGTAATACTATCACTCCTAAAGATTTATTTGTTTAAAACGTATTATACAAAACAAAGATTACATTGGTTTCTAATAACTTATATATCTTCATTTGCTATTAGTCTAAAATATCTGCTTACTTGAAAGTGGGAAAACCCACAAAACTACAGGTAAGGGGTGGAGTAAGTAAAACACACAGGACATTTTAGGATAATGAAAGTGTTCTGTAATGGTGAATACATTATACCATGCATTTGTTAAAATCCATGGGACTTGACAAAATTAAGAGTTACCTTTATTACAGAAGCTACTCGCAAGCATCGTGAGCTACTTGGTAAAATTGTCTCCCATGAAGATATGGTTTAATAATTCCAAAAGCAGTAATGAGGTATTCTGGAATTGAAAACAGTAAGGTAAGTGTACAGCAGGTTTCCCATTGTTAGATTGTGAGGTTACAGAGAAGCAAGAAGAGAAGGCAAGAACAGTCCATGTGCTTCTGGATTGGAATTGGAGACTCAGTATGAAATCAGGTTTAGCTTAATTTGGATATAGATGGTTATGTGCACAGTTTACTATACATGCATGCCTTTCTTTATTTCACCTGCCGAGAGAATCTAGAAGGAACAACTCCCCAGAAACAACAAGGATGTCCAGAACCTCCTTTGTTATTGATACCATTCTCCAACAGAAGGGACCAGTTTCCTGGCCAAATGGCTGTTTGTAGGGCTCACCCAGGGAATATACAAGATGAGCCTAGAGCATTCTGTAGTGTCAGAAAGTAAAGACAAGCTCAAAAAACAAACAAATAACCTTCTCAAAAACAACCAACCAAATGTATACAAAATAATCAAAACATGCATTCTTTCAGTTGGCCATTGGGACCTAGTGGAAAAGCTGGAATCATGTGAACAACAAAATAAATAACACACAATTTTTTGGCTGTATGGTGAACTCAGGGCTTCACAGTTGTTCTACAGAAGCTATACCTCTCAAGCCATGCCACCAGCCCTTTTTTGTGTTGGTTATTTTTGAGATGGAGTCTTGCTTTATGCCAGGGTCAGCCTCCCAATCATGAACATCCTATATGTCCTTCTCTGTGTAACTGGGATGACAGAGGTACACCACTGTGCCCAGCCATTGGTTGAGAACTTTTTGCCCAGATGGCCTCAAACCAGGATTCTGAATACCTAGGAGTATAGGCTTGAGCCACTTATACAATTTATAATGTAAATATCCATAAGTCATATATAATTTAATGATGAAAAAAATAAATGAATGGACAAATCTCCCATGCAGAAGAATTTCAAATATGTAGATCTTCCCTTTTAAAGGTGGTGAAGCATGCCTCCCATCCCTTAAGTGTGAATGATGGATGGTGACTTCCTCCCAGAGCATGGTATAGAAAAGGGGTGTGGCAAAAGGAACTTTCCACTGGAGAATGCTGATAAATATCACCTTAACCAGTCCATCAAGGTCAGTCCCAACATCAATCATGTAGATAGTGTGTGCTGTTCAGGTGATATGATGAGAAGGACACTTTACCTCTGTGATTGTCCTCTAGTGAGCCATAACCTTTGCCTAACTGTGACAAGACACTAGACTGACCCAAATTGAAGGCATCCTTTGAAATACTTGATGCATATGCCTCAACACTGTCAAGATCATCAAAGAGAAGGGAAGTCTGAGAAACTGCCACGGTGAAGAGGAGCCAAAGGAGACAAAACGACTCAATAAACTCAGTCCCCAGGATGAGATCCTTAACCAGAAAGATTTTAGTAAAACCAGAGACATATATGCGTTACGAGCAAAGCATAGACTTTAGTTAATAACTATGCATCAGTACTGCCTCACTGCTGACTACTGCTCATGCCTGTAGTCCTACTCAAGATATCAAGAGGAGGATCATGGCTCAAAGCCAGCTCCGGGCAAATAGTTCACAAGGGCTGGTGGAGTGGCTCAATGGTACAGCGACTGCCTAGCAAGTGTGAGGCCCTAGTTCAAACCCCAGTATCACAAAAAAAAAAAAAATTTCTTCCACTATTTGTGACCAGCACTGACAAACTGGGTATGGACATATAGGGGTGGATACTATCTTTGCATTAACTTTCCAGGAACTCTAAAGTAAAAGCTTATTTTAAAAAAAGAAAGCAAGAATACAGTGGATCAGTTCTGTCTCCAAAAACAGAAGTCCATCTACCTGTCCCTTTCCTTTAGTGGTGTACACAGGCTTCTTCCCGGCCCCCCAGATTGGTTGGTTCTCTCCATTCTTGTTTGAGATTTCTCCTTCAGCCCATGGTTCCACACTAGCTCTTATTCAATTGTGAATTGCCTTTGTTCCATGAATGTCTGAGATCTTCACTACACAAAGTATCTTCTGACTGAGTCATCCAAGATGTGTCTGTGTGTGCTTCTCACTCCCAGCTTGTCCTTATCTCACAGTGAAGGCCAGCATGATGTCACAGACCAGTGGTTCCCAGCCCAGTCGGCAGAGCACATCACCACCACACACCAATGCCTCAGCAGGCTGTCCCTCAGTACAATGGCCTGATTTTTTAAATGGATCATCATAAAAATATCTTTCTGGGCAGATGTTTGGACGCATCTGGTATTTGGACCTTATTGGGAGTTAAAATGGTTTCATCTTCCATCTAGAAAGTAGGACTGGTAGAATCCACCTTGATGGGTTGTTGAGATTGTTGATATAAGTGACAATGGCTGCAAAAGACACAGCACAGCTTAGTACACAGCAGACACTCAGCAAATAGCATCCCCACTCTCTTCACAAATGGGGGATCTCTCTTGAGGACAGAGAGGTATATGGCTTAGCAAAAAGATTTTCCAAATTTTGTCTTAAGTATCACTAGTACTCTGCCACTCTAATGGGTGTGCTGTAATCACCTGTTTGGGAAATCCTGTGTACTTTGCTTTTCTTGAAGAGTTAAAATAGAAATCAGCCAGTCAGAAGGTCAGATAAGGCCTGTAGTTAAGAAAATTATAATTTTGTTTGACTAAAATTTCCCCCGCCCACTGGATTCATTTATGGGGTGAGGGGTGCCCATCACTGCATCAGTTAGGAAACCTTCATTTAGCCATCAGATCAGAAAGCCAGGCAGAATCCAGGAGGAGGCAGAAGCTTGAAGACTAAATGTCTAAGAAGATGATGAAAATACAGGCTGCCAGCTACTCAGGAAGCTTTTGGAGGACTGGTGTGGGACAGAGACCTTCATGTGACTCTCAGCAGTGCCAGGTGAGGTGAATTGGTAAATTTTCCCTTGGTGGATGAGTGGTGGGGGTGGCTGATTCAGAAAGAAGCCACAGAATCAAAGCTCAGAATTGTGTCCTTCATGTGGGCATGGCAAAGAAGCCTCCCACTGTCTCCAGCCCTTTTGCTCCAAGGGACACTGGAAACTATTCCTGAGAGCCCTCCCTGTCCAACGCCACCACAGGCATAATGTCACTGGGGTGGACACAGACCACCCTAAACCTCTTCATGTGGCCCCAGCTCTGTACTGTTTACTTAGGGAGGCTGGGAATTGCTTTCCTGTCCCCTTGAGACTCCCTGATGCTTCTGGGAGGTGATTGTCTGTCTTGCTAAAATCATTGTGTTTATTGAGGTAAGATAATCCTTGATTTATCTGCACTAAGAGGAGATAATTCCAGACTATGTCTGCCCAGATCCCAGAGGAAAAGCAGGCCCTTTCAAAACAAAGAACAGAAGTGCAAATGTGCAGGCACTGGGCCTGGGGGAAGATCCTACTCCTTGGCGTTTTATAGGAAAAGCTGTAAAAAGTTGCAATAGCTCTCATGTAATCGCACCTACGAAGAAAATCCAGCCTTGAATGTTTGAACATATCAAAGAATATTCTCCTCAAGCAAAAACAAGTCCTATCCATCAGCCCAGTCTTCTAGATCTCAAATTCTTCTTTTGTATAAATAAGAACATTAAAATCTCACAAATATCGTAATTATTTCCATAGCCCTGATTTACGGGAATAAAGCTTTTTGGATCTGGGCATAGTCCAGTGATTTCACTGAGTGACTCTGTATGACCAGTAGTTTCTCCGATCCTTGTCCTTGCAATAGTGATTTGCTGTTACAAAAAAGTATTTTACTATGAATAGTTTTGTAGGCAGGAAATGGGGAGTGGTTCTTTAAGACATGTAGCTTTTTTGAAACCCCATTTTCTCATTTATAAAATACTTAATTTGGGATTTCTGGCCTCCAGAACCATGGGAAAATCATTTTCTGTTGTTTTGAGTCACAGGCTTGTGGTGATCAGCTCCAGCAGCTGAGGAAATTTGAACAACTCAGGATGGTGAAGATCTGGGTTTGTTCCAAGATCTGAAAGAAAAACAGGGAGCAAGGTAGAAGGTGGTCTGAGTTAGGGTAGTGAGTGGGGGTTCAGACCACATGAGGTCTTGGATACTCTGAAAAGAAGTTTGGATTGGTATAAGTACAATGGAGAGGGAGTCAGTGAAATGTTTAAAGTGGGGATTTTTTTTTTTTGAGACAGTGTCTCACTATGTAACCCAAGCTTACCTCAAACTCTTCATCTTCCTACCTCAGCTTCCTCAGGGTTGAGTCCTGCTTCCTTTAGGAGTGGGCTCAACACCCAGCCTAATGTGACTTCTTTTTAAAAGAAGACCTATGTTAAGTGCAGTGCAGATGGAAGTGAGGCAGGCTAGAATTAGGGAAAGTTTGGAAGTCATAAGAAAATACGTGAGTTAATATTGCATTTCAGATTGATCTTGCTCTGACTCAGGGACCACCCTCACCTGGCCTGGGAACCACCCAGGCCCCTCCCCACTCATTGATTATTGGCTGAGAATCACCTGGTTCCTCCCTTCCCATAGGTTAGTGTAGGTTTTAAAAGTACCCAGAGAAGAGAAGCATACTTTCTCTGCTTCCTGGCTTCCATCTGTATTTCCCTTCCTCAACTTTTAATAAACCCCAATTACACCCACGTGTCCTGCTATGGATTCTTCCCTGTGGGATACAAGGACTTCGGAAGTCTTCTGATCAGAGACTGAACCAGAGCCGTTAACAGAAGTAGGGGGTCAAAGCAGAGACATGATGGAGAGATAGTAGTGTTCTGAATGGGGACCAGGAAGGGCAGCACATACAATCAAGATATTTGGTAGATAAAGTTGACAGGACTTGATGGATTGGATGCAGGGATAGAGGAAGAGGGAAAAGCCAAGATGACCCCGACTCGACTGGTCTGAGCCAAAGGAGTGGATGGCAATGAAGTCCTGAGAGAAGACAAGTTTGGAATAGGGATGAGAGGCAAGAGTTCAGTGTTGAGGTGGCTGCAGATTATCCAAGAAGAAGCGTGGGGTGACTAAGAACATACACAACAGCAGCTCAGGAGAGACATCCTGTTGGAGATGTGGTAAGGAACCATCACAGGAATTATATAAAGCTTAGATTCCCAAGGAGGAAACAGAGAAGATGGCCCAGAATCAAGCCTTGAGAAATGGCAGCACTTAGAGACGGGGAGGAGGAAGACGACCCAGTAAATGAGGGCAAGACACTGTGAAAGTTATAAAATTGTGCTATTCCACAGGCCAAGAGAGGGAGGTGGTTAAAAGAAAAGAAGTCATGCCTAACTCTGAAAAATGCTGCCGAGAAGTCAAATAGAATGAGGTTGCAAAACTGTCACCTTGCTTCCACAGCACAGAAATGGCTGGGGATCTGGCCCAAGGCAATATCGGGTGAATGGTAATCATGGATGCCAGGTTGAAGTGGGTGGAGTGGATGACCCAAAAATCAATTCCAGATGATAGGAGAAAAACTATACAAATCTTGTGAGATTTTTTTTTTCTCCTATCCAGATGATAGGAGAAAAACTATACAAATCTTGTGAGAGAAGATAGCAAGATATTTTTTATAATCTTAAGGTAGGAAGGCCTTAAAAAAGAAAAATTAGAACACATAAAAGTTAATAAATTTGCTACACATTGGTGATTAAAAGCTTCTGCATGACCTGAAAACCATAAATTTTAAAAAGAAATATAGGCTGCAAATTTTAAATGGAAATATTGTAGATTGCAACATGTATAGTAGGAAAAGGATTCATATTCAGTCATTCAAAGCTACATTTTATGAATCAATTTTTAAAACATAAATAGTTCAATAGAAAAATGGACAAAAGATATAACAAGGATTTTCACAGAGGAGGAAAACCAAGTGGAGTGGTGCATAATATATGCATATACACATCCATATGTATATTTGCAGAGGTGGGTATACACATTGTATCCAACTTCGTTAGTGCACAGGGATGTACCCATATCAAGTGGGGGATTATACATTTCCCAACATGAGCATTCATGGTGGGAACCATGGTGTGAGGGCACTCTAGAAATATTTACTAACAAATTCTCCTTTGTACAATATACCCTTCAAAAACACATGCATTTGGAAGGCGATTCATTGCAGCATTTGTTTTATTTTTGGTTTTTGGTGGTACTGGGGTTTGAACTCAGGGCCTCACACTTGCTAGGCAAGTGCTCTACTGCTTGAGCCATTCCACCAGCCCTTTTTTGTGTTGGATATTTTTCAAGATAGCGTCTCACAAACTATTTACCCAAGATGGCTTTGAACCGTGATCCTCCTGATCTCTGCCTCCCGAGTAGCTAGTAATTACAGGCGTGAGCCACTGGCGCCTGGGCCGTTGTGGCATTTGTAATAGAGAAATATAATCAAGGTATCAGTCAGTAGTGAACTTCTTTCTGGAGCTCTGGGTCCTCTTCCAGGCTCACATGAATTCAGTTGTGGGTTTGGTTTTTTGTTTTACGATTGTAGGACTGAAGTCCCCATTTTCTCATTGACTGTTTTCTGAATGCCAATCTGAGCTCCTGGAGCTACCCACAGTGCCCTGTCACATGACCCCTCGCAACACAGCAGTTCCCATCTTTGAGGTCAGCAGGAGAATCCCTTGCTCCAGTCTGTTGAGGAGGTCTTCTGTCACAAAACTTATTCCTGGGAGTGATCATATCATCAGGCAAAGGAGGATACAAAAAGGAAATTTGTTAATAGCCATGTAAGTTGTTCTGGCAAGTAGGAAAGACTGTGGTGATGAATTTCTGCTTATGAATTCAGTTTACTTCACAGGAGATTGGGAAATACTTGATTGCAGGTCAAAAATAGCATTACAAGAAGTTTAGTTAGGGATTACATTGACTTTTATTTGCAATTCATGTATTAGGGTAACTCCATTCTACAAAACAGAATGAGCACTCCTACTGGGCAATACAGAACAACAGCTTTTGTAAGATGGAAATAAGAAAACAGACCAATAGAAAAAAAGTTAATTGGTTAATGCTATGCTTTGGAAATGTCCCCCAAAGGCACATGTGTGAAATAAAAAGGTCTTGGTTACCAGTTGGTGGTGCTGTTGGGAATTAGTGGCACCTTTAAGGGGTGGACCTATGGGAAGGTCTTTAGGTCATTGAGGGTGTGTCCTCCAGGGGTGAATTGAAATAATTGGATCCTGGTCTCTTTCTTTCTCTCGCTTTGTTTCCTGGATGCCATGATGTGCAGTCTGCTTCATCACTCACTCCCCCACCATGATGTGCTGCTTCACCACAAGCACAAAAAGCCAGAGCTAATTGGTCATGCATGGACTGAACACTTCAAAACTGTGAGCCAAGATAAGCCTTTCCTCTTCATAGTTGATCTCAGGTATTTTGTCACAGTCACAGAAAACTGAATAACACAGTTAACATTGGGTTATTTGTTTGTAATGGTTAAAGCAGAGGGGATTTCTTTATTGTGCTAACTCAGGTACACTGTAATCTATTTTTTTAGGGAAAAAATGATCTGCTTTGGAATCTATCTGCTTCTTTAAAGTTTCAATTTGATGGTGTAGGATTTAGCATAAATGACTCCATTTTGGTTTGGTCTAGTCTATCATGGCCTAGTGTAGAAATTCAGCCTGAAACAATTGCCTGCTATCATTTTTGTGTTTAATGGTGGCATTGTGGGGGTGGGAGAAATGACCCAAACATTGTATGCACATATAAATAAATGAAAAAAAAATAGTGGCATTGGTACACTGTGTCCTTTGTCCTCAACTTCTAAAAAACAAAGATTGACTTCCAGATCAAAAACTTCACTTTTTGATCAGACCAAAAGGGTAACTAAAATGAACTAAGCTAAGCAATGAAAATAAAACAATCCTTAAAAAACAGAGTTTCCTGCGAGCTCTCTCCCCGGTGGCTGCTTTCCTAAATATTTCTGAAGCTTCCTCTCTCTTGCAGTGCCCTGGGAAATGCAGCTGAAAGCAAGTTGTGTGCAAGGGTTTGCAACCTGGGTTTTGTTTTTCTTCTTTTCCATTGTGGATAAGCTCATTGATGATGTGTGACTTGATTAGGATGGACTGGCATCCACAGTTAGGACCTATATGTATGTATAGGACCCAGGATTTCCTGTACACTTGTTGTCTTTGGAACATTCAAAGTGGAATATAAATGAATCCCTAACCCAGTTGTTCCCTGTGGCTACAGTAACACAAAGCTGTGTTCTTTGGACTGGTTTTGTTGCCCAGCCATCCATAAGAGATTTCCTCTTTGTTATTAAGCCACCATCATGAGCAAATTGTTTTGTCAGTTGGCCAGGACCTCCAAATACTCACAGATTATGTTAGCAGGAAACTCCAGCTGTGTGTGTGGAGGTGGGGAGACTGTGCCTAAAAGAGAGGCTCATTTTTGTTGGAAGTTGTCATAATCTTTGATTGGGTTCAACAACATTAGATGAAAATACATCCATGGTTGTTTCTACATGTGAAATTAAGCTGTCCACCTGAGAAGAGTCAGGGTGATTCCAAAGTGATGGTAGAATATAATCAGGAAACCCTTCTGAGAGCCGGAGAAAGAACTGTTTGTCGTTCCCAGATGCTCAATGAATTGTAGATCCCATGTCAACCTGACGTGTGCCCCAGGAATATTCAGGCTCTGCTACTGATCCAGGGCTCATCACCTCTTCCAAGTGTAGTGTAGTTCACCTACTGGTCATTTTTTTCAGACCTGGGCTAGCCCATGCCATATTCAGCTTCCACTCTGGCAGGAAGTGTAGTTGAAGGCAGCGACTAAGACTTGGTGATATATTTGTGCTCAGATAAATGGTATTGTCTGTGGCTTAATTTGTATAACTCTTGCACTGTCATATGCCCTTGGCCAATGCTAACTGTTAAGTCCTTGATCTTGGTCCAGCCATCTACATTCTGGCCTCTTTTAAAATCTTTGGTTGAGAATATATAGGGAACTTAAAAAACTAAATTCTCCCAAAACTAATGAACCAATAAAGAAATGGGCAAGTGAACTAAACAGAACTTTCTCAAAAGAAGAAATTCAAATGGCCAGAAAACACATGAAAAAATGCTCACCATCTCTAGCAATAAAGGAAATGCAAATTAAAACCACGCTAAGATTCCACCTCACCCCTGTTAGAATAGCCATCATCAGCAACACCACCAACAACAGGTGTTGGCGAGGATGCGGGGAAAAAGGAACCCTCTTACACTGTTGGTGGGAATGTAGACTAGTACAACCACTCTGGAAAAAAATTTGGAGGCTACTTAAAAAGCTAGACATCGATCTACCATTTGATCCAGTAATACCACTCTTGGGGATATACCCAAAAGACTGTTACTCCAGAGGCACCTGCACACCCATGTTTATTGCAGCACTATTCACAATAGCCAAGTTATAGAAACAGCCAAGATGCCCCACCACTGACGAATGGATTAAGAAAATGTGGTATCTATACACAATGGAATTTTATGCAGCCATGAAGAAGAACGAAATGTTATCATTCGCTGGTAAATGGATGGAATTGGAGAACATCATTCTGAGTGAGGTTAGCCTGGCCCAAAAGACCAAAAATCGTATGTTCTCCCTCATATGTGGACATTAGATCAAGGGCAAACACAACAAGGGGATTGGACTTTGAGCACATGATAAAAGCGAGAGCACACAAGGGAGGGGTGAGGATAGGTAAGACACCTAAAAAATTAGCTAGCATTTGTTGCCCTCAATGCAGAGAAACTAAAGCAGATACCTTAAAAGCAACTGAGGCCAATAGGAAAAGGGGAACAGGTACTAGAGAAAAGGTTAGTTCAAGAAGAATTCACCTAGAAGGTAACACCCACACACAGGAAATCAATGTGAGTCAATGCCCTGTATAGCTATCCTTATCTCAACCAGCAAAAACCCTTGTTCCTTCCTATTATTGCTTATACTCTCTCTACAACAAAATTAGAGATAAGGGCAAAATAGTTTCTGCTGGGTATTGAGGGAGGGGGAGAGGGAAGGGGCGGAGTGGGTGGTAAGGGAGGGGGTGGTGGCAGGGGGGAGAAATGAACCAAGCCTTGTATGCACATATTAATAATAAAAAAAAAAGAAAAGAAAATCTTTGGTTGTCACAGCTACTCTAACCTTAAGCTTTCCATTTTAGAACCCAGACCATAGTCTCTCCCAGCCCCAGTGCTCATAGATACCCAAAACCCACCTGGCTGATGATGTCATCTTTTCAAATCAAGGCACCCTCACCTTATCCTAATCTTTACTCCACTTTTCTTCAAGGTGAAGCTCAAGTTCAGGGAAGGGGTGGGGTAAAGATAAGTTTAGACCTCAGAATAGAAGGAGCAATGTGGTAGAAATACTGAGAGTCTGTTGCCTACATCTCCTGGTAACATACAAATTGCTATGAGGCCTAATGATGTGGTTAGGGTTATGTAAGCAGTGTGAACACAAAATAAACTCATCAATGTGACACCATATAAATGCCACTGCCTACGTCCCCTGTGACAATAACTATCAAAAGGCAACATGAATAAATCTTTGCTCATTTTGCAGTGCTTCTTAGTTTAAAAAGGACCTTTATGCTTCATGAAATTGACTTTACAATTCAATTTTTTTTCACATTTTACTGCTTTTGAAACTTACATGTGTCTTATCTTCAGTGTTACACAGTCACTGTCAGTCAGGTGTTACTGGTTACACAGTTGTCATTACCTAAACTTTAAAATGCCACCATTGGTATCTACAGGATATGGGGTAGCCAGGGACAATCACAGAGCACTTGTAGCTCCAAGGGACAAATTGGTGGGAAGAGGGGAGATAAAAGTGGTGAGCCAGATGGGTGTGGCAATTCCTGATGTGGAAATTGAAAGAAGGAAAACTGTAAATAACAGCAATGGGAGCTTAGGCGGTCAGGTCAATGGTTTCTAGTTCTTTCATGGATTCATTTAGGAAATGCTACAGCATTAAAATTTTTTGTGATACAGAGACAGTTCATGTAGCAAAATGTGTGCATTCTGAGTCAAGAAAGAACTCAGAAGAGTCAGAGAACGCAGGTAAAGAAGTTATTTCTCTTATGTTTTCCTTTTTATATGTGCATGAAAGTGAGATAAAACCTATGCCCAAATAAAACTAAAATAGCTCTTTCAGAATGCACAAGATGAAAATTCTACATGATAAGAAAACCTTGTCTCATAGTGTGGCAATGTTTGTTCTTTCTTGGAAATGATACATCTGGGAGCCAAGCATGATGGTCATGCATGTAATCTCAGCTACTCATGAGGCAGAGATAGGAGGATGGCAGTTTGAGGTCAACCCAGGCAAAAGTTTGCAAGACCTTACCTCAAAAAACAAGCTACTTTTGGTGGCACATGTCTATAATCACAGTTACTCAGAAGGCAGAGGTTGGAAGGTCAAGGCAAAAGCACAGGCAAAAACACAAGACCCTGTATGAAAAACAAACTAAAAAGAAAAAGGGTTGGGGGCATGGCTCAGGTGGTGGAGCTCAAGGCCCTGAGTTCAATCCCTGACAAAAATGAAAAAGAAGTAGAAAATGACCACCAAATCATGAAATGTGTGTGCCATGTAGTCAGTGACCTCCTGTGTGCTGGGGAGCTTGAGTTATGAGGGACACATCAGGAAAGCATCAATATACATTCTGCCCATCTCTTAGCCTTGCCAGACCAAAGACTCCTCCCAAAATCATACATATCAATGCTTTTTTTTCTTGACAGCAAATTTCACTCATGCATGAATATTCAGAATTACCCATATCTGTGGGGCATCCAGGTGTTCTCAGCAGTACTGCCCTCACAATCCTCTGTGGTGTTGTGGTCAGGTTGGGGGTAAATGCTATGATTTCCACTCAGCTCTCTAAGTAGATACTGAGCTTCCAGTAGAATTAGATTTCTGAGTCCTCAACAGATTTCCAAGTATGAATTATTCTTCCAGTAGAGGAAATCAATTCAACTGACTGGGCAGATTTTGTGTGCTGCTGGCTAGGCTTAGCAGTTCTAGTTAGGAAGATGAATTTGCCCAGAAGCACTTGGCAGGTGTTGACGATATGGTGCCAGCCATGGGAGTCCTACATGTGGCCATGAGACACCGCTTCCTTTATCTTGGTGCTCCAAGTATAAAGGATCTGCCTAATAGCTTCATGCTATATCTGGGCAGAAGAAAATAGGGCAAAGGTAAAAGTCTCACTTGCCCAGTTGTGAATGCTTGTATTAGTTATATACAAACTAAAGAGAGATTAAAAGTAAATACTTCCAAAAAGAGTGGGAACCACAACAGAAATGAAACTTAACAGTCAGCATCATAAAGAGCAAGGGTAACCCTGCCAGCTGTTTTTGTGTTGGTCCAGGCTGGCCTGGACTGTGATTCTCCTATTTGTGCTTCCCTGTGTAGCTGGCATGACAAGCACATGCCACTGCACCCAGCCACTGATTCAGATGGGTCTCACAAACATTTTGCCTCAGTTGATCTCAGAGGGATATCCTCCTGATCTCTCTGCCTCACAAGTAGCTAGGATTACAGGACTGATCCACCACATCCAGCAACAAGATCTTTTGTTTTTGGCATACTAGAAATTAAACTCAGGGCCTGGTGGTTGCTAGACAAGAACCACTTAAATCATGCTGTAGTCCTTTTGTTATCAGTTTATTTTTTGGATAGGGTCTCACACTTTTGTTCATGCTAGCTTTGGACCAAAACCTTCCTACTTCTACCTGCTAAGTAGTTGGGATTACAGGTGTGTGCATGTACCAAGACACCCAACTTGTTTTTGTGGTAGGGTCTAGGTAACTTTTGCCTAGGCCGGCCTTCAGTTTTGATCCTCCTCTTTGTAACCTCCCAAGAAGAGGCTACAAATTCCTCCCCTCCCTGCTCCTCAGAGATTATTCCTCAGGGATTTACTGCTCCTGTCCATTAGAAATAAAGTCTGTATTGCTACTGCTTGGGATAAAAAAAAAAAAAAAGAGCAAGGCTAAGGAAGTTAGTTTCTGGCAACACTTCTGAGTTCCACAGTTAGGGATTTTTTCTGAAGTGAAATTTGGTAGCTTAATCCTTATTTGCTCACATTTCATCTGGGGAAGGATTGACAGCAAGATAAAAATGAGGTTCTAGCACAGTGGGAAGCAAGATAGATGGCTGGGGACAGAAAAGCCCCAATTGGGAAAGGGCTAAAGTTCTCTGAAATGGTTGGGGGGATGGTGTCAGAGTTGAACATAACCTCTTTCACCTTTTGATCTGTAAGAGTGAGCCTCGAACTTGAGCTGCATCAGAATCACCTAAGCTTGTTAAAGCAGAATACCGCCTCCTGCCACCCTACCCCCAGCTTCTAATTTCTAATTCAGTGTGACTGGGGTGGGGCCTAGAATGTGCATTAAACAAGTTCCTAGGTGAGGCTAAGGCTGCAGGTCTAAGGACCACACTTTGAGAATTGTTTGTTGATTCAGAACACTGCATGTGTTTGCCGTAGTTGGATCTGAACTGTTCCTCAGTGCTCTGTGTGTTAAAGGATTGGTCCCCAGCCTATGGTGGTATTAAGATATAAAGAAGGCAGCTCTCTTTCTCGCTCTCTCTCCTTCCTGGCTGCCATTTGGTGAGCAGCTTCCTTTCCCACCTGCCTCCACCATGATGTTTTGTTCTGCCCCTAAAGCAGTGTGGCCAAGTGACCAAAATAAACGTTTGCTCCTTATAAATTGATTATCTCAGGTATTTGTCACAGTAACAGAAGACTAACCGACACATAGTTGATGTGGAGTATGAGGCAAAATATTAATCTTTGTGATTTTTCCTGGTTGCTAGTACTCTTGGTTCTCTTATTGCCTGATTTGCAAATCCCTGTAAGTCCTTTTTGGGAGCCCAAATTTAGAAGCTCTGGTTATAGTCTTGAGCAGTAAATCTTGAAACAAAGAAAGTTGAGTACCCTCTTGACTTTCTAAAATGTGTCCCCTGCCTTAGACAATATTTCCACACATAGCAGAAAGTGGTAGAAGCTTTTGTAGACTTAAGCACATTGGAGGAAACCCAGGCCCAGCTGTCTGTGGCATTGAGAATTAGGCAGTGTGCCTCTAAGAATTCCATAGAATAGCTCCTACAATTCAGACCCATCTTGATATCGTCAAGGTATTGAGAATCTCAAATTCTGGCTCCAGGCAGCCCTGGAGGGTTACTGGTTGCCACTGTAGGAATGTGGGTGTCATTCTGACTCCCAGTAGTTTGAAAGGATTCTTATTAAAAACATTTCCAGAATTTCTGTTTCTCAGTGAGTCAGGCAAGGTGTTTTTGCCTGGAAAATTCATGACCTCTGTAGCCTCTTTAAAATTAATGAGTACCCCAGAAAAAGCTCTTGTTCATATAGGTTATTGCTCTCAACATTCACCACAATAGAAATTAAAATCAAGAAAAATTTAAAACACATGTTTATTTAAAAAAAACTATAATATACTATCTTTAAAACATTTAACATATTTTTAAATAAAAAACTTTTCCAAAAAATTAGAATGGTATTGTTTTACATGTTTACCAACCTCATTAATGTCTGCCTGACTACAACTGTATTCTTATTTTTGCTATTATAGCTGAAAAGAGAACATTTCATAGCCTTTTCAGGTAATTGTGGGTCTCATCTTTGTTACTATGTCAACAAATAGCAGCACCTTAAAGGCTAGTTACATGTGAATCCAAAACCAGACTAATGAACTATTTGTACCTTGCTACATTATAGTCTGTTGGTCTTTTGTAGGCTTTCAATGGATCTTTTCTCATACTTTATGTTCAAGATGTATATAATAAAACTCACAGTATTCATTGCTTTATTTAGGACAATGTCAAGAGTGTACTGTTGAAAACTATAAAGACCACTCACCAAGTATGGCACCGGTGCCTTGGTTCATTCTCAGACTCCTTACCCCCATTGTTTCTGTATAAATATCAACACAGGGGAAATAATGTCCTAGTCTTAGTGTCATTAGGAAAATAGTTTTGTTCCATGGACACTCTGGAAGGTATGAGCAACGTTCTGAAGTCCATGGACCACAGTGTGAAAACCAGTATGTTCAGAGAACAAGTGAATAGTTTCCTTCTGCATGTTTATCTTACTGCCTTTGCTGTACTGGGGATCAAATCCAGGGCCTCATGCATTACAGTCAAATGCTCTACCACTAAGCTACTTCCCTAATTGCTGTTTTTATTTATTGGTTATAGAGTCTTACTAAGTTGCCCAAGCTGGCCCCAGACTCTTGAGCTCAAACAAACCTCCTGCCTCAGCCTCCCCAGAAGCTGGAAATACAGGAGTGCACCACACCTAACTTCTTTTATTCCTCAGTGTGATTGTTAAAGAAAATCCCAAGATCACACTAAAACTCTTCTAATTTACTCATGACATCTATTTTCAAAGCAAAACAAATCACCAAAAAACCCTATGAAGCCTCCCAAATGCAATAAAAATGGTAAACCAAAGGGGAGTTACCCTCCTGATAGTCAGATAATAAAATCCAGTGCCCTCTAGAATATGCAGAAAAATACAGGCTTGAATTTTCTATAAATTTATAGAGACTGTTATGGGAAACTTTAAAAAGTAGAATGAAGCAGTGTTTGTCATTCTGTTGTTTCTGTTTCGTGGAAGTTGGGGGTACCTCTGGAACTTCTGGAATCCTGTATGACCAGTCAAGATTATGAAGGACTAAGGACAGAACTACGACCTTGAGGTGCATCTCTAGGATGGGGTGGGTGTGAGTACAGCTCAGATAGAAGAAGCTGTGACCTGTTTCCCTTCAGCTTTGCCATCCTCCAGGTCACCTGTGCCCTCACTAGCTGTCTGGTACACCTGCTGAACTGGATCTGGCCATAGCAGACTCTCAAAAGATCTAAGAGCAGCAGAGCCTCTACTCTTGAATTAAAACCCAATGCTGCTGGGTGCCAGTGGCTCACACCCAGTTACTTGGGAGGCAGAGATCAGGAGGGTCACTGTTTGAAGCCAATCCAGGAAAGAGTTCACAAGACCCTACCTCAAAAATATCCAATACAAAAGAAGGCTGACAGAGTGGCTCAAGTGGTAGAGTGCCTGCTCAGCAAGTGTGAGGCCCTGAGTTCAAAACCAGTACCTCAAAAAAGAAAGGAAGGAAGGAAGGAAGGAAGTTTCATCTGAATATCTAGAACATAGAAAGTGCTCAATAAATATATGGTAAGCAGAGGAATGCCATACTGGATCACCTGAAGTGCAGCAACTTAAACTTAGACCTGAGAGAAAGGGAACTGTGTCTCCTTTACCTGCCCATGAGTTTGGCTCTTGGGCGTCTAAAAAGACCAACAGTGCTTCCAGATGTTGAAGATGAAATTGGCCTTTTGGAGACAGATAAGGGCAGGATGAAGAATCAGGCATCCCAGGAAAGGTGAGATGGGATTGCATGTTAGTTGTTCTGATGCCTTTTCTTTTGATATCCATAAACCTTTAGTTCCCGGTGCCAGCATCAGCACAGCTGTATTGCTGGGAGTACATGGAAGGAGTTTAGCTTCATGTTTGAGCTGTTCTATAACCGAACAGCACACACTGAACAGTTTATAAAGAATAAAGATTTATTCAGTTTATGGAGCAGAAGGCAGAGAAGTCCAAGATCCAAGTCCACATCTGGTGAGAGCCCTCTTGTTTTACCACTACATGGCTGAGGACATTACATAACAAGACAGAGCAAGTGTACCAGAAAGAGCTCACTTTTATAACAAAGCCACTCCCTCGATAATCCATGAATCCATGAATGCATGAGAAGATTAATCCAATCACTTCACAACAGAGGTTAATTTCACTGTGAGGTTTGGTGGAGACATTCAAACCACAGTGGGGGCTTTGTAGGATGCTTTAAAATAGTCCTAAAAGGAGGAAGAGTTTTAGGTGGCAGGTTTGTAGAAGTTCAGATGCCCTTCCTTGGGGATCCTTACGTCATTGATTCCATTTTTCATTAAAGAAAGAGTTTTGTTTTGCCATGTTGCTTTCAACCAACTTGACCCCAGTACTTCCTGCATTTTCCCATGAACTGAACTGAACATGCATGTGGCATTGACCCAAGCCTCTGCCATCTGATTGGAGCACAATCAGAGTGTTATCCCACTCAGTCATCAGCCTCAAGATGGGGTAGAGGAGATGAAGCCACCCAAGTGACAGGAACCAATGCTACAACTACTTTGGAAATTTCTTGTACCAGTGGGTACCATTGATATCAGTCTTGTTGGGCAATCATGCAACCATGCAGCATTAAGTGAAAAACCATTTTAGAGCAGCTTTCTGACCCCCATGATGGATCCAGGAAAGAGTGATCTCTCCATTACTGACTGGAGCTCCAAGGCTAACCCAGTTCCATAGTTGGGCTTTAACATTAAGAGTTCTACAAGGCAGATTGTGTTTTTAGATACATTGGTGGTTGTGGTTGGCATTTTGAAATATTTTTTGTTTTGTAACTCAGATAATATTATATTTCAATTTTTGTGTCAGATTTAATTAGAAATAAATTTTATTCCATACTCATCAACTTGATGTCACCCCCTAGTTTTTCACTGGTACAATCTGTCATAGATATTTTTCTCAAGAGCAACTGAAATCTCCCAATACAGTGGATGTTCAAAGGTCAAGAATGTTGGCTGGAGATGGGCAGACCTGGGCAAGCTCTGCTTCTACCATGCATGCTGTACCTTATGCACACCCTGCCTCTATTTCCCCACTGGTGAGATGGGCATAGGAGTTCCTGCTCCCAGAACAACTCTCAGGACTGCTAGTAAGCTCTGCAGTACTGCCAGCAAAGTGACTAGCCCCCAGGAGGGGCCCAGAAAATATCATCCATGAATATTAATCACCAATGACATCACTGTACATTTTCAGCTTCCTTGATCCTTCCACTTAGGACATTCTGTCCCCCTGTAAGGCCAAGCAATGGCCAGCTGTCCTGGTTGGGAGCTCAGGAGACAGGCCTCTGTCTGTCCCTCTTCCCCCAACCTACTCCTGCCATCTCGTCCTTGGCTCATCCTTGTCTGTAAGAGGTTGGTTCATCAGAGGGAGTCTGTGGCTGGCAAGTCTCTCAAGCCTCAGGGTTCTCCTAAAAAATCTGTCTTCCTCGCTGAGGTGTCCTGGCTGCTGTTCAATGGACAGGGCCTGAGAGGGGATGAATCAAGTCACCTACTACCTGGAGCACCTTGCCTTTCCAAAGCCAGCCTCAGACTGTGCTATGTGCATGTGTGTGTGTGTGTGTGTGTGTGTGTGTGTGTGTGTGTGTGTGTGTGTGGTATGGAACATGTTTGGTGTGTAGCATATTTGTCTGTGCTATGGTGTATTGGTGAGTGTGGCGTGTGCATCTGGGGTACCAGAGTGTGTGTTAGTGGTGTGATGTGCATGAGACATATGTGGTGTAGATGTGTATGATGTGTGTGGTGTATGTGTCTGAGTGTGTGTGATATGCGAGTATGCATGTGTGGTGTGTGTGATATGTGTGTGCATGCATGTATGTGTGGGATGTTTGGTGTGTTTATGTGTGGTGTACATGTGGTATGTGAGTGGTATATATGTGCATGGTGGTATGGTATGTGTGTGATGGCTGTTCTTGTGCAGGAACGTGTGCATGCAACATGTATATGTATGTGCATATGAATGTGTGTGATGTGTGCATTGTGCATGCACGTGGGTGTGCATGGTGTGTGGTGTGGTATGCATGCAATGGATGTATGTACATGAATATGCCTGCATGTGTGGAAGGAGCTGATCCGGAGTTTTCTGGCACAGGCCGGTATACCACTGTCCACCCGTCCCCATTCAGAGCTACGGTCCCTGCCCCTGTGCCTTCACAGCATCTTGAAGCAAGGTGACTTTGTTTTGAGAGGGGAAGATGCCCACTGCCCTCCTGCTTCAAGGCACGGCAGCACCTTCCAAGCTCCCCAGTGCAAGGCAAGGCTCCCCTTTGCTGGCCTGAGTGGTGACTCCCTTTGCTCCAGCCTCCAGGTACTGCAGGTGAACTCTTGCAACTCAAACATTTTCAGTTGCCATTGGAGCCACTCCAGTCTGAGGTCTCCCTCATGTCATTTCTTCCAGTGACCCTTGGGCCTCATGCAGAGTGAGGCAGGTTCTGCAAATGAACTTGACCATTCTTGCTGGCCTGCCCACAGGTCTCCAGGATCAGCCTTCTCAGGTCCATCTGAAATCAACTGAGCCTCTCCTGAATGACTTCTACACAGAGGGAAATATGCAGCATGGACGGCCCCACAGACCAACATCTAGAAAATTCAGGTCAGATTTTCTTTAGATGGGCATGACCATGCTGTTTTGGCTGACTAACCATCAACCCCAGAGGTCTGTGATTAGACAAACTCAGCCCCCAGTCAGCTGCCTCTTGTCTCCACCCTTGCTGGATTTTAACTCACAGTTATTTTTGAAGCTGGAAAATAGATGGCATACAGCAGATTGAAGACTCAGAACTCAATGCATATTTCCAATGAATGATTGCCCTGCTCCGCTTTTAATTCTCAGCTCTATGCTTTATACTGTCTACAAGTGATCTGCATGTATATGCAGCCAGCTGGAGACACCTTTGGAGGCCCAAAGTTTGGCACCAGAGCTTGGCCTCAACCCATTCCTGAGGTCAGCAGAGAGTCATGATTTGCTCACTGCAAGATAGATTAACTTGGTTCCAGGCTGAAATTGTGTAATAGGTGCCTATAGTCCAAGGATCTCACTACTGATGCTGGAGCTAGAGAATCACAGGTACAAAATCTCAACTGCCCCTAAGCTAGCAAAGACGCATTCCACATCAAAGCTAGGTGGTGGGAGGGGTGGTTTTCCTTTTATCCCTCTACTGCTCCCTTTTATTCGTGATGCTAAGGATTGACTCCTGGGTCTTATTCATGCTAAGCACTTGCTTTACCTACCACTGTGGTACATTCTTGTTAATTCCCTCCACTCCCCACACCTCTCCACTTCCTCTCCATCTCCCTGCTCTCTAAACACCTTGACCCGCACAGAGACAACAGCAGAAATGTGGCTTGTTTTGATAGATGCCATCCCAGGAAATATTTTTAAATGGAGTACATTGGTGCCTATGGAAACAGCCTAAGAGCTTACGCTAGAATTTCTTTGATTCCTGGGGTTTAGTGATGGTTCCTTTGAAACCATAGTTGTGGAAATTCTGAGCACCCTGGAGAGGTATACTTACCAGCTTGCCAAGAGGAATGTCATTAGGGAACATTCCCCCTTTAATTTACTCTCCCGGCAAATTGCAAAGTGGAGCTACAGTGAGGTTCTCGGGATTTCTACCAGATCGGTGGATATGTCTTGTCATGTAACTGAACCTTCTTTTGTTGCTTGCATTTTTCAGTCATGTAAAATTGCTCCTGGATTTGAGGTTTCCACCCACATACCCCTTTCATCCAAGTGTGTGTGTGTTTGTTGCTCACAAAACAGTATTGGAGACTGTGTAGGTGGAGAGACCTGCCTTGAGAACAAGGGCCGTGCTTTCTGCCACCTCTGGGGTCTGCTAACAATATCTTTTAATCTCAAGCCCTAATCATTTTATTTCACTCTATCGATGGTGTGCTTTATGGCTAGACCTCCTCATAGCTAATCTATTCTGAGCAGAGGACTTATATGCTAAGTACCAGTGTGCAGTGTATGCATACATTCTCATTTAACCAACTGACCACACAATATAGGTAGGCATGGCTATCAGTCTTATTTTTCAGAGAGGGAACTGAGGCTCAGAGAGGGTTAGGACTCAGCAAAAGTCACAAAGCTAATCAACTGTGAGCTGGAACACAAGCTACATCTGTTTCCAGAACAAGAATATTCTACTTCCTGCTGGGATTGCAAGACCTAAAAGTAGATATTTGAAAATGGAGAGATGACAAGAACAATCCAGCCCTCTGCCCTCCTTGCGACAATGTGTCTGACCACACCAGCAGGTTCTTTGCTGGTGCTCTTGCCCATGTCCATAGCTGGGTTCCAGTGCCTGAAAATTCTCCCGAGACCATGTACAAGATGCTGCAGATGTGTGTGTGTGTGTATGTGTGTGTGTTCTGCAGTGATTATGTCATTTCTACAATTCTTGCAGGGTTGATGACAATGGTAGGAGCTTCTGACATTGTGATATAGAGTGACTGCCTCTCTTCTAGGCTTTTCTGATACTGTCTCTCTCCCCTCCCATCACTGCCATCCACCATTTTATTAAACTTTTGGGACTGCAGTCCTGGCTTATTGGGGTAATGCGAGGGAAGGCATCACCACCACTTTCCTTCACATCACTGAGTGGACAGTCTCTGAATGGAGACCCTAGGAGCTGAGCCTGAGGAGGCTCTTATAACCCCTCTACATGGCCAGTTTTGCTGGTGTGCAGGGACTGATGGACCTGCCTGTAAGCTAAGCTAGTAGTCCTGCCTTTTCTCTGCAGAATTCTAATTTCAAATCCACAGGTGGTCCTTATACCCTGAAGGGAGGGTCTTGGACTCTTGAGAAACCTCCAATGAGAAGGCTCATACTGCCCTATTGAACAGCCATGTGGTGGAGAGGGTAGGGGGAAAACTGGGCCTTGGTCTTTCCAACCCATTTTCCTGGAGTAAGAGCTAAAGATATATTTCCACATGGAACCAACCTAACCAAATTGCTTCAGGCAGTTTGAGGGGTACAGAGATGAAAACTCCAAACATTAAATATTCCTAAATTGTAAATAGTTTTCTTCTGAGTAGTGCTCATGTCAGGAATGGAGCTCTATGAATTATAGACCATCCCAAGCAATTGGGAACAAGTTATTGTGGTCCAAGTTAAGAAGAGACTTGATTAAAACCTGGATTCTTACTTCCCAGATCTCTTCCAGAACAATCCAGAAAATCAGAAACCACCATGTATTTTTCCGTTTGTCTTTGGTTGAGGAAAACTGACCTTAATAGTTTGGGAACCAAGTTCTTTTTCATCATTTCTTCTCAATTTTCTATCCCTACCTCAACCTAAAAACAGCCTTCCTTCCATGGATTACAGCCATATCTTGACAATTACCCTCCAAAAGAGCATTTTATTCTTTTTTCTCAACCTATCTGATTGATCCTAAAACCAGACAAGAGCCAAGTGTTTTGCAGCATCTGCTTAATGAGTAGTAGATAGATCCCAGAATCCTTTGGCGGCCTGGAGTAGTGGGAATATTGGTTAGCTTGAAAGTAACAATTGATTTCCACCTTGGGTGATCTTAAGTCCTTGTTTGAACAAGGCAGTTGAAGACAAATTAATAAAGGATTTGAGTCCTGGTTCACAACACGAAGTAGATCTACTCTATCAGACTATGTGTGCCCTGGGGCACACCACTGCTGTCTCTTACACTGTTTGCATAGAAGAAGAAAAGAAATGGCCTGATCTTAAGAGAATTCCTTCCTTCAATCACAAGTTTTAAAATTTATAAAGAATAGAATAGAGTCATTTGTGACAACATAGATGAACCTGGAAGACATTATACCTTGTGACCTAAGCCAGTTACAGAAAGACAAAAATTGTACTCTCTTGCCTATATGAGGAATCTAAAATAGTGGAACTCATAGAAACAGAAAGTAGACCAGTGGTGACCAAAGGCTGGAGGAAAAACAGGAGTGGGATTGGGAAGATGTTGGTCAAAGGAAGCAAAACTTGTTACATAGGAGGAATAAGTCCAAGAGCTCTATTGTAAAGCATGTGACTGCAGTTAGTACAATGCATTACATACTTGAAAATTCTGAGAGAATAGATCTTAGATGTTCTTACCAAAAAAGTAAGTGTGTGAGGTGATAGACATGATACTTACCTGGATTTAGTCATTCACTATGGATACATGCATCCAAACATCACATTGCAGACCATAAATACATATAAATTTCATTTATCAATTAAACCTTACTAAAGCCAAAAATACATAGTTCAACTAAAGCACTCCAATGCCTCGTCCTTGTCTCCTTAAAGCAAGAAGTCAGAGATAGGAAAGGGTATTGCTCATTTAAACTGAAATGGAGGTTCAGTTTCTCATGGTGGCTTAGCACAGGACCTTCAGATCCCACTGCAGAACCCTAACCAGTTTTGCCTCTTGTCTATACAGGACCTTGTCAGTGACTTATCCTCTGTCTCTCAGTTTCCTTACCTGTAACATGTAGATAGTGACAAATGGGGTGTCATGAAGACAAAATAAATTAATATATAAATGGCTAGTTCAGCTGAGCACTGGGTAATTGTTAACAGTGGCTGAAACTGCTACTGAAGTTGTAGAAATCCCCTTCTTCACTCTGTAGAGTAGCAGAGCCTAAAATGCTAGACCTGTAAGCGTGCCATGTGCTCTCTTCTTTCTTTTTCTGCCAGAATTCTCTCCATCCAGACAAAAGTCTGTTTCTCCTCACTTAAAAGTCTCACAAAAAGGAGAATGCACCAATTCTTCGGTGACCTGATGTGTAAGAACCCTTCTAGTTAGAAAACTTTCCTTAGAAGTGAATTAACCTCTCTTCTGCAAATTGAAGCCATTTCCTCTTGTTGAAGCCATACTAAGACAGAGAAGTGCTTTTCCCCTTAAAATAACTCTCCGGTATTTAGATGGTCTATTAAATCCCCCTTCTGGCTTTGTTTCTTCTGGAAAGAATTGGTATCATTTAACTTTTCTCTGGGGTTCATTTCTATTACCTACTTGGATTGTTCTGGCTTTCTGTAGCTCATTCTTTAAAATCAAAATCATGAAAGAAATGAGTAAATTATGACAATTCCTGCTCATGCCACAGGTGAGGGGTAGAATGTAACTATCATTCAGTGTTCCTGTTCAGTCTTGGCATCATATTGTTTTCATAGCCATGATCAGAGATGCTAATACATGGTTCCCACACCTCAACTGAGAGACATTTTTCTCCTTCTTCCATGTCTTACCACTTTT
The DNA here is from genome assembly GCF_047511655.1 of Castor canadensis. Classification (NCBI taxonomy): domain Eukaryota; kingdom Metazoa; phylum Chordata; class Mammalia; order Rodentia; family Castoridae; genus Castor; species Castor canadensis. Next base: position 57,318,752 of record NC_133400.1, read on the forward strand.
TCCACTCACCATTAATGGATCTTATAATCACTTTGAACCTGTCCAAGGTCTCACATATAAATTTGATTCATCCTTAAGTCTCATGAGGAAATTAAGTTTCTTGAGAGAGGACATTTGACTCTATTCACATCAAATACATCACTAGGCCCATTTCCTAAATCACCCCTCATGACATTCAGTATTAGGGATTGTTAAGACATTGGTAGGACCTTAGAAACAGCTTTGTCTCTGCTATATTTCCCGATAGATTCAGCCAGGAGTGTGTGTGAATGCTGCTTTTCTCAAGTGTCCACATGCAAATGTGGTTCTGAGAATTTTTAAACCCAGTGTTATTTTATCTTAGAGTTGGAAACTCTTGGAAAGCATTCACAAAGCCTTACAACAGGAAAACTTGATGTGTTTAGGGCCTGGATACCATTCTGATGAGCTCTTTGGAGATACAGGGAGGGGAAAAGTGGGACATTGTGAAATCAAACCAGTAATTACAGTGTCTTATATCTTCTACTTGGTTGAGAATTATTGATTTGAGTCCCATTTTCCACTGGGCCACTGTCTATGTGTAGTGTTTTTTAAGAGAATGACATGGCCTCTTGCTAAACATCTATAACTCAGATTTATCTCTGGTTACTTCCATATGTATCCCTCCATTCCTGTCAGCTGGCCCACCTCCTCGCTCCTTGCTTAGTCTCATTTCTGAGACTTTCTTGTTTTCTTGAAAACTTTCTGTTTTCTTGACATAGTGGTCTGCTTCTTCTCCAGTTTAGAGGTGTTCTATGCAGCATTTATTCCCACACGAGCACCTCTTTCTCACTCTCATTAAATTCTCGTTCATATGTGTGAGCTTTGTTTTCCCGATTACTCTCCATTGAAAGTGAACCATAGGACCCCCATTTTTTCCTAACCCTTAGTATAGTGTAGAAGAAAAGGCTTTAGACCAGTAGATCCCAAATCCTACCAATTTCCATAAATTTTAGAAAAGATCTATTAAAACAAAATCTTAAGATGAAACCCAAGGATCTGCTTTTAAAAATTGTTTCAGGACACAACAAGGGGATTGGACTATGAGCACATGATAAAAGCGAGAGCACACAAGGGAGGGGTGAGGATAGGTAAGACACCTAAAAAACTAGCTAGCATTTGTTGCCCTTAATGCAGAGAAACTAAAGCAGATACCTTAAAGCAACTGAGGCCAATAGGAAAAGGGGACCAGGAACTAGAGAAAAGGTTAGATCAAAAAGAATTAACCTAGAAGATAACACCCACGCACAGGAAATCAATGTGAGTCAATGCCCTGTATAGCTATCCTTATCTCAACCAGCAAAACCCCTTGTTCCTTCCTATTATTGCTTATACTCTCTCTACAACAAAATTAGAGATAAGGGCAAAATAGTTTCTGCTGGGTATTGAGGAGGGGAGCAGGAGGGGGTGGAGTGGGTGGTAAGGGAGGGGGTGGGGGCAGGGGGGAGAAATGAACCAAGCCTTGTATGCACATATGAATAATAAAAGAAAAATGAAAAAAAAATAAGACAAAAAAAATAAAAATAAAAAATAAAAATTGTTTCAGGAGGTAAGTGTGATGATGTTTCAAGTTTGAGAATATCCCAAAAGATCTGAGAAGACTCTGTGTGACATCACATTCTTGGTACTAAAATAGTAACTGCCCAAACTTGAGCTTAGTCCCATAAATACAAAAAAGGATTTCTTCCTAAGAGGCTTTCTGCACACTTGTACTATTGGGGTCCACAAAAACATTTGGCTTCTGTGGCACCATATACATTGAAATGTTGGCCTTTGTTCTCCAGAGGTATTTATGAATCTGCTTATTTTTTACCTGCCTCACATCTATTGCCAAACTAAATACCACTGTTCTTAAGTGGTTCATCAATTTTATATGGAGATAAACAAAGCTTTTCTTGGCAACTCTCACTTTCCATCCCTCCTACTGGGAAAGATGGTGCTTTTCCTTGGTCAACAGAGAGGACAAATTCTACTCAGCTCAGTGCTTAGTTGTGGTTTTGTTTGTGTCATGCTTGTCTATTCTCTGAAAGTACAGCCCTAATCAGTGTCATTACCACACTCATCATACTTTTCTAGGCAATGCATATTTAAATGTTGTGTTGGGCTGAGTATCCATTCATTTATTTGGCATAATCTAGGCTACAGGATCCAACCTTTGGACTCATAGATTTCCACAGACATTTGTCTGCAGTCTCACTATTCTGTGGCTTGGACAATCCCATCACTCACTCATTTTGTGCTTGGATATGTCCAAATATATGACAATTTCATGTGAGTCTGAAGGCATCAAATTTCACTTCTCATGTAATGTACATTTGTTTTATCTTGAATTACTGAACCAATAATATACTAATATTATATTGAGAAAAACATTTATTTATTTTATTAGTACATTTTAATTGTATGAAGGTGTTTCACTGTGATGTGCCACACATGGGTATATTGTACTTTGGTCACATTAACACCCTCTGTTGAGTTCTCTTTTCTCCCTCCCTGCTATTTTTCAGTGGGTTTCCTTATGCCATCTTCATACATAGACACAATGTGTTTTGATATTGTTCAACCCCATCATTCTCTTTCCTTCTTGCCCCTCCTCCTCATCCCCCAAAACAGTCCCACAATTGCAATCATATTATATATGTATAAATGTATTTGCATATATATGTGTGTGAAAACAACATATGAGAGAAAACAACCTTAGTCCTGAATCTGACTTACTTTGCTTAACATGATGATCTCCAGTTCCAATCATTTTCCTGCAAATGACCTAATTTCATTCTTCTTTATGGCTCCATTATGTATATATTCTACATTTTTAAAATCTGTTCATAAGTTGAAGGGCATCTAAGCTGATTCCATAGCTTGCCTATTCTGAATAGTGCTGCAATAGACACGGGTATGCAATGTCTCTATAATATACTGACTTACATTCTTTGGAGTATATGCTCATGAGTGATATTGCTGGTTGTTCTATTTTTAATGTTTTGAAGAATTCTATACTGCTTTCCATTCTGACTGAAGTGAGATGAAATCTCAAAAGTTTTGATTTGATTTTCCTTTATGGCTGAGGATGTTGAACATTTCTTTATGTATCTATTGGCTATTTTTAGCTCCTCTTTTGAGAACTGTCTTTTCTATTCATATGTCCATTTATTAATTGAGTAGTTGGTTCTTTTGGAGTTTATTTTTTGAACTCTTTATATATTCTGGTTATTAATCCCTTGTCAGCTGGCAAAGATTTTCTTCCATTCTATAGTCTGTCTCTTCATTCTAGTGACTATTTCCTCTGCTGTGCAAAAACTTTTTAGTTTGATGCAGTCCCATTCATTAATCCTTGCTCATATTTGCTGAGCTATTCGGGTCCTATTCAGGAAGTTGTTACCTATGCACATATCTTCCAGTGTTTTCCCTATGTTTACCTACAGTAGTTTCAAAGTATCAGAACTTAACTTGAGATTTTTGATCCATTTTGAATTGATCTTAGTATAGGGCAAGAGACAGAAATCTAGTTTCAGTGTTCTGCATGTGGACATACAGTTTTCCCAACACCATTTGTTGAAGAGGTTGTTTTTTCTCCTATCTATGGTTTTGGCATCTTTGTCAAAAAATCAGCTGCCTATAACTGTGTGGGCTTCATTTGGATCTTTTATTCCATAAGTCTGTGTGTCTGTTTTGTGCCAGTACCATGCTGTCTTTTTGCTATGGTTGTATAGTATAGTTTGTGATATCTCTAGCATTGTTCTTTTTGCTCAGGATTTCTTTGGCTATTTGAGATCATTTGTGCTTCCAGATGAACTTTAGGATTGACTTTTCTACCTCTGTGAAGAATGTCATTGGAAATTTGATGGAAATTGCATTGAATATGTAGATTGTATAACTATTTCACAATGTCAAATAGCTATTTCAGTAGTATAGCTATTTTTACAATGTTGAGTCTGCTGATCCATGAGCATGGGACATCTTTCTATATTCTGGTGTCTTCTTCAATTCTTTTCTTCAGTGGCTTATAGTTTTTGTTGTAGAGGTTTTTACTTCCTTTCTTAAATTTATTCCAATGTATTATATTTTTTAGAGACTATTGTGAATGGAATTGTTTTTCTGATTTCTTTCTCTGCCAGTTCATTGTTGATGTGTGGGAGAGCTACTGATTTTTATATATAGATTTTGTATCCTGCTACTTTGCTGAAAGTATTTATTAGAGCTAAGAAGTTTTTGGTGGAGTTTTTAAGGTTTTTCAGTTATAAAATCATATCACCTGCATATAGGGATAATTTTACTTCTTCCTTATTTCTATTCCTTTTACTTCTTTCTCTTGCCTTATTACTCTGTCTAGGAGTTCCAGTACTATATTGAATAAGAGTGGGGAGAGTGGACAGCTTTGTCTTTTTCCCTGACTTTATGGGAAATGGTTTCAGTTCTTCCCCATTTAGTATGATGTTGGCTATAAGTTTATCATATATAGCCTTTATTATGTTGAGGTATGTTCCTTCTATTCCTCGTTTCTTCAGAGCTTTTATCATGAAAGGATGTATAATTTTGTCAAAACCTATTTCTGAATGTATTGAGATGATGATACTATTTTTGTCCTGAATTAGATTTATTGTTTTACATATGTTGAACCATCCTTGCATCTCTGGAATGAAAACAACTTGAGAGTGATGTATGATCTTTTCAATGTTAAAACCATCATTGAAAATCTAATGCATCTAGGGAAATCAACGTACTGGGTAGGCATTGGGGGTTCAAAGTTTAGTAAAATAAAATCTTTGTCCTAGAAAGGACCATACTCTGATGGAGAGACAGAAAAAGCAATGTACGAGGCTAGGCAGCAGATACCAACTACCAAATGAAAGGCCCAGCCACTAACCTCCACTAGCCTTTGATGAAGCCTTAACTAGAATGCTTGAAAACTTTCCGGGGAACTTGCTGTAGCATAGGGCCTGGTATACAGCAGGCTCAATAAGTACCTGACAAATGAATAGAAAGTGGTTACATCATGGTAAGATATGAACTGTGCCTAGAAATACTGGTATAGCATATTCGAAAGGAATGCACATGTGCACACACACCCCTATACACACACACACACAGTCCAGATATTCATGATTATCCATCCTCAAAAAGCTCTAGGTTTACAGGTATACATCGCATATGTGGCTGAATGAACTCAATTCTTAAGATTTTTCAGTCTTCTTCTGATAATTTCTGAAATAACAATGCCATATTTGAAATAAGAGAGACAGTCCAAATAAGCCTTGTAGTTCTCTTACCCTACTCTGTCCATGCTTCCGTATCACAAGATAATGCAGAAATCTCTGAGTTTATTCAACACTTCCTTTTTCCATGTGCCTTCATCTATGTGTATTCACCCAACCCAAGCTACTTGTCATTCTATCCTAGTTCATATGCTTTAATACACACTGTTGTAATTGTACCAAAAAACTCAAAACAGAGATCCTATATACACATTGGAAATGATTGGAAAGCAAGTGTGCTATGAAATCAAATTCAAAATTTGTTTTTTATTTGTATAGATATACTTGTTTATAGTAAAGTATTCATAACATTCATTAAATGTTTCAGGTGACTTAAGAACCAGAAGGGCATCACAAACAGATACCACAGGAGGGGTCGTCTCTCATCTCCATACTCTCTTGGCTCATGATAGTGCCTGCTTCAGTGATTGGATATGAAATATAGGTGATAGTCTCATCTTACCTCACAATGCTCTAGAACAATGTTACAGAAAATTGTGCTTATAGCCCATTTGTAATTCTTCTGTCAAAAATGTCCTTCAATTCATTTGCTCATTGATTAACTGAGTGTTTGGTTCCTAAGGAACTTAGTTTTTGAGCTCCTTGTGTGTTTTCTTTATTAATCCCATGTCAGAGGAAGAGCTAGCAGAGATTTTTATCTGTTCAGTCTGGCCTTCAGTCTATCAACCTTTTCCTTTGCTATGCAAAATACTTTTAGTTTAATGCAATCTCATTTGTCAAATCTTACTCTTATTTCCTGAGATATTGGGTCCTTACAGTGTTTTAGCTATGTTTTCTTACAGTAAAATGAAAATTTAAAGTATTACACTTTAAAGGTCTTGGATACACTTTGATTTCATTTTAGTAGAGTGCAAGAGACAAGCATCTACTTTCTGTCTTCAACATGTGAATCTTCACATTTTGAACACATTTGTTGAAAATGTTGTCTTTTCTCTAATGTAGTCTTGGTACCCTTGTCAAAAATGTGCTGACTGCAACTGTGCAGGCATATTTCTGGTCTTTCTATTTTATGCCATTGGTTATATGTCTGTTTTTGTGTCAGTGCCATACTGCTGTTGTTGTAATGCCTCTGTAGTATAGTTTGAATAAATGTGCAACATTCCTTTTCATAAAGGAAATGCAAATCAAAATCATCTCACCCCAGTTACAATGGCTATCATCACGAAAATAAACAACAAATTCTAGCAAGAATTCACGGGAAAAGGGGACATTACACACCATTGGTGAGAATGAAATTTAGTGCTGGTACCAGGAAAATCAGTATGTAGGTTCTCCAAAAGTCTAAAATTAGAACTACTATATGGTCCAATGACACCACTTTTGATTATATATCTAAAGGAATTTAAGTCTAGAGACAACTGAAGTCCAATGTATATTACAGCACTATTTGCAACATTCATGCAAAGCAATCAGCCTATGTGCACTTCAACTAATGAATAAAAAAGTCATATTATTATACACCATGGAATATGATTCAGCCATAAAGAAAAAGTAAATTACGTCACTTCAGGATAAATGAATAGAACTATATAACATTATGTTATGTGAAATAAGCCAGGTTCAGAAGGACAAGGGTTGCATGTTTTTCTCATATATGGAATCTAGACCTAAAGTATATGTACATATATATACATATATATATATATGTATAGGTATATGTTTATGAATATGTGTAATTATAGGACTGTCTAAGATGGACAAGGAGAAGAAAGGGAAAAATAATAATAATGAGTGCTGCATTCCTTGGTCAGTACCATAAAATGAACCCACAAGAAAAATATCTGACACTTATTATTAAGAGAGAGAAAGGAAATGTTCATATTGGGGTATACTGAGCATGAATTTCTAATAAATATCCAGTTGTAACTACCCAGAAGACATACATGTAGTGTATGTCAGAAGACAAACCAATATCAGGACTCCTGTGTAGATCTGAAACTCATGACATTATATATGTAAAAATCATGTAATGTGAATTTCTGTACACAATAATATAGAATTCTGGGAACATCAACTTTAATATGTAGATGGATAATTATTTATCCATTAAGAAAATTAGGATGGATGGATTTGTGGTTCCGGTGGGACAGAAACTGCCTCAATAGAACAAGGTCCTGAGTTCAAACACCAGTACTGCCAAAAAAGAGTAAAAAAGAAAATTAAGATAAAAGTAAGTGAAAATTTTAATCTTACGGTTAACTGTCTAGTTACTAGATAGAACTACTTCTTTTGCTTGTGGAATAAATAAATATATACACAGACACAACAATTGATAGATTATAGAGAAATTATGAGTAATTTTGAATGAGACTGACTAAGAAACACAGTTTGTCCTTACCCAAATGTATAGTGCACACTGATTGAAAGGAGAATAAGCATCTTCCTGGCAGTCATTATGGAAGAATGTGATTAAAATTTGATCATTATTTGATAAGTTTGTTATCTTAATTTGGTGTAACCATTTTGAAAATATGTGATTTTTAGAACAAAGAGAAAGAGCTGTTAGGAGAGGCACTCATCATGTCCTGGAGCATCTCTAGACATTCTTGCTGAGCATCTCAAGCATGTGAGACCCTGGGTAGTCTTTATCCATGCCACTTTCAAGACTATGTTTGGTCATATCAACATTGAAGAAAGAGACATTATCATATGAGAAAACACAAACTTGTTTCTGCTTATGTTGAATGAGAAAGTTGAAGATTCCTCACCTGTTATACAACATGTAGAGAATGTAGTCATCCATGGTATGTCTGTTACATTGTCCTTTGAGACTCAAGGGTCATGGAGAATCATTGCCAGTGAACAGGAAGCAATGGCTCCTAATTTCTCCTTTTGTTTTTATAAAATCCTTTGTATATGATTCAGGATTCTCATGTATTCATATCCAGGAAATCATAACAAGCTTACCTGATACTTTGTAAGTAGGGAAAAACTCTCAGATATTTTATATTAAATGACAATCTCAGTCATTATGGAATGGAAAACCAAAGACACAGTGATGAGGATAATAAAGGTAGAACAAAAATCCACAGATAAGGTTTTCTTAAAGAGAAATAAATGAAGAACACTATGGGTTAGGTGAGAGGATATAAAATTCCTCAGAATTTGGTAGTGACTGCTTTGTTCTGCTGGTGGATGGGAAGGGAGAGGAAAGACATTCTGCTTTAATATCTGTCTAAGATTCTTTGAGGCTGAGCAACAAGAAATAAGATTGAAAACAGCTTTTCAAATAGTACTTTGGTCTTGCTCACTCTTTCTGTAAAAGGAAGATAGGATGGGATTGTGACAGAGTAGTGGGTCCTAAGAGCTTCACTGAAAGGTTATAGTAGTGTGAGTGATGATTCTGGGGGTATCCAACCAATTATCTCAGGATAATTTATATTCACAGGAGAATATAGCTCTTGGAGGTAAAGTGCATTTACTGAGACAAACTGGAAACCTCTGGAAACAAACCTTGAACACACAGCCTTGCTTTCTGTTGGAGAGCTATACTTTTCCCTTGAAACCTGCTAATGCACCCTTTCCCTTTTACTGTGGATAAAATACCTTATATGAAAAGTTTAACGAACTAAGTGACATTACAAAAGGAAATGGCTAAGGTTGCCAAGCTTCCCTTTTCCTAGAATCTAAATAGTTACTAGGATGCTGGACTTTCTGTGTTAAAACCAGGAAAAGATGGAGCAAATCATTGTGTGAACTGTTTACTCATAGAATTCTAGCTTTCATGGCTCTCTTGGCTATCATGCCCAAATTACGATCTTATTTTTTCCTATGAGAAGATGGAGTGCTGTGTATAAGCATGGACAAAAATAATGAGAGAATCAATATAGTTGGCAGAGCCCAAGATCCACCTGGGTGATGAGAGGCAGGGTGTCACAAAGCCTGGCCTGAACAAGAAAAGTGTCTTCCCAGGTGCTCTGCCATAGAATGGTTTATGCTGCCTCCTGTGTGTTCTCAGCATTCTTGGCCAGGAGGTGGAAGTGTGGGGAAGAAGTACTTGATATGAACTATAAAGTTTGAGCAAACCTCATAGTGAAAGAAAAATGTTTCAATAGGTAAAATCACACTTAGGATGAAATAGGTGCTAGAACAGTGTTAAATCTATTGAACAATAGAAACCTCTACACCCAGAAGTTTTCACTCATGAATTTCTCAAACATTTAAGGAAGAAACAATACAAATTTTACAAGATGTCTTTCATGATTACTATAAGGAAGAATAATATTTCAACTCATTGTTTGAAGCCTATATTACTCAGAAATCAAACCAATGATATTAAAATAAAAGTAAGATACAGACCAATGCCTTTTATGAGCATAAACAAAACTATAGTCAGCAAAGTTAATTCAGAAATACATTAAAGTGGCAATAAATAATAGCCAAATTGGGTTTATTCTAAAATGGAAAGCTTTTGCAATGGGAAAATAGCAAACTAAATAAAAGGTATTAAAATGTTAAGATGAAAAGGCAAGAAATTATCTAACTAGATGCAGAAGAACCATTTAATTCAATATTTATTAATTTACTGGTTGATTGTTTTCTAACCTTGATGAAGTAGATCTACAAAGCCTGAATGTTTTCTTCCTAAAATAACAACAGGATATGATTCCAATATTCCTTTCTACTTTCTATCTGAGTTAGAGTTAGAAGAAAACAATGAAACAAAAGACATACAGATTGCAAGGGAAAAAACAAAACTGCTTCTATTTATAGGCAATATGATCATGCAAATAGAAAATATAAATAAGCTAAAATAATTAATAATTAAGAATAGCAAATCAATATTTACATATTAAATGCACTTGCATATGCTATTAATAAACAGTTAGTAATTGAAATTTTAAATGAGTGGTCTGATTTTTGCTGCTGTTACAAGATATCAGACCAGGTAATTAATAAAGAAGTTTAAACAGTCATAATTCTGGAGGTTGGAAAGACCACCTGGCATGACAAGGCCTTCTATTGTATTATTCCAGAGCATAGAAGCAGAAGGAAAAATTAGTGCACATAAAAGGAAAGCAGAGAGAGAATGGATTCAGTTTTCTAGGAATCCATCTTGGGAAAACTGATCCACTCCAAAAATATGTACATTAATCCATTCAGGAGGGTGAAGCCTTCAGTGACACAAACACCTCCATTATGTCCCAGCTCTCGTTACTGTAGTATTGAGGGTAAAAATTCAACATGAGTTTTGGAGGGACCCTTCAAACCATAGCACCACAATCTACAATAGCATTAGAATAGTATATTATTATGTCAAAACTTTACAAACAATGTACCTGATATGCATGCCCCAACAAACAAAACACTCATAAAAGAGATTGATAGAATAAATATGGTGAAAATGGCTTTATTACCCAAAACCTTCTATAAATTAAATGCCAGACCCATCACAGTTCTAATAACATCTTTTGCAGATGTAGAAAAATAAATCCTACAATTGATTTGGAAACATAAAAGACCCCAAGTAGCATTGATTTTTGCATTAATTTTTAATGATATCTCTTCGTGTATATACTTTGGATTTAATTTATTCTTCTGTTTTCATTTTCTATGATGGAATCTTAGAAGAATAATTTTAGATTTCTCCTCTTTTCTTTCTTTTTTTGCATGCCATTCTTATTTACATGATGAAATCTTCTTTTATAATTATCATGTTATTGTTGTACTGGGAGCACATTGTGATATTTACAAAAATTCTTACAATATATCACAGTTGAATTCACCCCCTCTACCATTCTCCTTTATTCTCCTCCTTGCATTCCTGGAATAGTTTTAGAAGGTCTAATTTTTTCCATTTATGTACATGAGTATGTAATCTTTCCATCATATTCACCCTCTTAACCCTGTCCTCTTGTCCTCCCCCTTCCCACTGGTACCAACCCCCATACAGAAACTGTTTTGTCTTCCTGATCACCATTTTTAGAAAAAAGACATGTATTTTGTGTAAGATAGATATGCAAGGTGTTTCATTGTGACATATCCATGTATTTATGTATCGTAACCTGAATTGGTTCATCCCCTCTATTTTTCTCCTTTCTACCTTAGTTCTCTACTCATAGTGGTTTTGACGGTTTAAAAATTCTATATTCATTCTTGTATGGAAAGTACATCAGTACTCACTTTCTTAATGTCCTTCTCTTGCCCTCCATCTCCCATTAGGGATCTCTCAATGTGACCTGTTTTTCATAACATTGCTTGTATTCGTATTGAGTCTGTATTCCACATATGAGAGGTAATGTATGGCCTTTGGATTTTTGAACCTTGCTAGCTTCACTTAAGATGATGCTCTCCAGTCCCATCCATTTACCTGAAAACAATAAAATTCCATTCTTTTAATTAGACAGTAATTGCTGTAGGTTTCCCACTAATCATTGCATTTCTATGTTCACAAATTTTGATAAGCTGCATTTTCATTTTCACTTAGTATTCAATATTTAAATTTTCCCCATTCAATTTTTTCTTTGATTCATGTGTCACTTGGTGTTGTCTTATTTCCAAGTATTTGGGAATTTCCATTTTTTTTTTTCATTGATTTCATGTTTGGAGCCATTGTGAGAGCTAACATAATTGTTGTTCTTTAGAAAAATTTTGTTTTATGGCTCAGAATATGTTCTGTTTTGGCAAAGGATCCCTATAAACTTGAGAAGAATGTATGTTCATCTGTTCTTATATGGCAAATTTTATAGATGTTCATATCAGTTGATTAAAGAATTTTTAAAATTCTACTGTATTCTTATTGATTTTCTGAATGCTGGAATTATCCATTTCTGGTAGATGGTATTTGAATACTCCATCTATAACAATGAACTCATCTGTTCTTTGATGAAGTATCAGCATTTTCCTCATGTATTTCAATACTACATTGCTAAACACATAAACTTCAAGAATTGTTTATCTTCCTGGGAATTGACCTCATTATTATTATACAATACCCCATTTATACCTGAAGTTTTCTTTGTTTTGAATTTGGCCATGTCTACAGTTAGTATACTATTCCTGATTTATTTTAATTAGTGTTAACAAGGTATATGTTTCTCCAATTTTAAAAATCTATATGTGTCTTTATATTTAATATTGGTTACTTAGAGACAACATATAATTGTATCTTTTAGTTTGTGATTTTTAATGCAAATTAAGACTATTACTGTTCAAATTGATTATTGATATTGGTGAATTAATATGCCTTTTTTATTTCTATTTCATTTGTTAATTTTCACATTCATCCTATGTTTTTTCTTTCACTGATTTTATGTATTTTGTGTTTTAAAAGAGCATTTTATGATTCTGTTTTCTATTTTAGTATGTAACTTATATGTTTTAAAAACTTTACTAGTGGTTCTAAAATTTGCAATAAATATTTGTAACTAATTCAATAAATAACATATATACAAGTAAATAACATGCATGTAAAATATTTTATTAACAAAATAATATTTATTTCTTTCTCTCATCCTTTTATCATTGCAATCATTCATTTCACTTATGCATAGCTTATCTATCTATCTATATATATATATACATACTTATGTGTATACAAATACATGTTTATGTATGTAAACACAAAGAAATGTATTGTTGTTATTATTATAGTATACAATAAATTAAATGGCATGGTAAATTAAATATATTATGTACTTCCTATTTTGAAATATTTATTATGTATTTGTGGAATACTTAAATCAAGTTAATTTACACAGAATTACTTCAAATACTTATTTTGTTGTTGTGAAAACATTTTAAATCCACTCTCTTGCCAATTGTTATTAATTTTATGCACCATAATGCACAATTGGTTTTCCTTTTCTGTACATCACCATAAAATACTTATTGTCTATTTTATGTTACTTATTTTTATTGTAAGTATTATCAGTGAGATTGTTCTTACTTCTTTTTGATTTTTTTCCATTTTTATTAGTTATACAAAGTATGGCAAAATATGAGTTGTTCTCTGATATTGTAAAAGGAAAAAAATAACATTTTTGCTTATTTAAGATAGCTACAGAGAGATTCCTTGTGTCACTTCCATGTATAAATGGATTATAGCCCAAATTGGTTAATCTCCTTTGTTTTTCTTCTTTCTACCTTATTCCTTTTCTTATAATGGTTTCGATAGATTTGAAAATTCTGTATTCATTCTTATATAAAGAGTACATTAACCATAGTCACCTTCTTAATTTCCTCCTTTTAACATTCCCCTCTCATATGTGACCTCTCCATAGATGACCTGTTTTCATAATATTGCTGTAATTGTATTAGCTCTATATTCCATATATGAGAGAAAACATGTGACTTTTGGCCTTCTGAATATGGCTAAGTTCATTTAGGTAATGTTCTCCAGTTCCACACATTTACATGCAAACAACAAAATTTCATTCTTCTTTGTGGCTGAATAAAATTCCATTGTATATAAATACCACATTTTCTTAATCTATTTGTCAATAATGGCACAATTGGCTGCAATACCACCAATTTTAAAACTGTTAGAGGAAAACAGATATATCACTTGAAGATACAAGTATAGGTGCCACATTTCTGAACAGAACCCCAATTGCTCAGGAAATAAGAAATGAAGAATGGGCTTGCATGAAACTAAATTATTCTGAACAGCATAATAATCAATATTCATAATCAAAGAAAACCTATACAATGGAAGAAAAATATGTGCCAATTAGTTATCATAAAGGATTTTGTATGTATATATATATATATATAGAGAGAGAGAGAGAGAGAGAGAGAGAGAGAGAGAGAGATCCCCAAATGTTTAACACCAAACAATAAATAATCCATTTAATCAATAAGTCAATGGATTTAACAATTTTCTAAAGAATTACAGATAGCTAATAAATGTATAAAGAATTGTTTAATATCCTTAGCCATAAGGGAAATGTTAATTAAAACTACACAGAGATTCTACCTCAGCCCAGTCAGAATGGCTACCATCAAACAGACAAATAACAACAAATGCTGCATTGTTGGTGAAATGTATATTTATTCAACCACAATGGAATTCAGTATGGAGGTTCCTTAAAAATTTAAACATGGAACTACTCTATGATTCTAATATAACACTACTGGGCATATAGCCAAAAAATTCAAGCCAATATACAGTAGAAATATCTGCATATCCATGTTTACATCAGCACCATTTTCAATAGCCAAATTTCTGCGATTAAGGACACTATATAAAAGGATTCTAGAAAAAAAATCTGAGGATGAGACCATAGAATGTCCTAGTGCTGACCTTCTCATTGTAATCAGAGATGGAGGCATATGTGAGCAATCAACTGTAAAATAGTTCATGGGGAATAACTTCTCTGAACTAGAACAGGGACTTTTTAACTAATTTTTATACTGTCACCAAAAAAAATTACTCAAAGATGAATGTTCAAACAGAAAAAAAAGAAAAGGTAGAAAGTCTTGGGCAACTGTTATTTTTCCAAGAGGAAAGAAGTATAAATCCTTGCTTAAATTTGCAATTATTTTAGAATCACTTTTTTATGTTTAATGGCCCTATAAGAATTGTAATACATTAAAACATTGAGAACTGCTATAGAACCCATATAGCAAAAGGTGTCTGACTATACCTTTAAGTTTAGCCTTGTGCAATGGTGTACACCTGGAATCGCTGCTACTTGGAAGCTAAGGCAGGAGACTGGATAGATTCAGGCCAACATGGGCAACATAGCAATACCCCATCTCAATTAACTGACTATTTAGTTCCCTTTATAGTGGCAAAATTTCCTAGTATACATAAGCCATCAGTGAATTGATACTTAATTCCAGAAGACTATTAAAGTCTACTTGGTTGCTTGGGTGCCATTGAAACTGCTGGCATTTGGGCAGCTTGAGTAAATAAAGCTCAGTAATTGTGGCTTTCACATGTGGCATCTACTTAAAAGTTATTTATAATGCATAGAAGCAGTTTAAAATATTTTAAAAATTTGCAGAACCTTTGTAAATGCTACAATGTACCCCACCTAGCACAACAATAAAAAATCCTAAAAAACCAAAAACAAATATTTCATGGAAAAATCAATTTTGATGTTACAGTCTGACACATTTATATGCAGCTGATTAATACCAAATTGCTTTTTCTCTGTGTTAGCATGTTTTCTGTTCATGTAATTATACTTTAATATAAAATTTATTTCTAGCAATAAAGAAATTTGCATCTCACATGCAAAAGAATTGTCTTTCTGTATATAAAATTTCCACGTATTTAAATGGAAGCAATTTAAATGCTAGATTAGCATTCAGAAAGAACATGTCTTTCTGATTTCATATTTTATAACCTATCTACATATATTTATATTTTATATATTTATACATACTTATATTTTATATGTTTTCTTTAAATCTTCATTCTATAAGTGTAGAGATTGTCTTCAAAGATATGTATATCTTGGGGCAGAAATTTTAGTAGATCCAGACTTAAAGTCAATAGTAAAAATAAAAAGAAAAAGACATTAGAGTCATTTTATCAAATACTTCACAGTTAACTAAGCATGAGTTATCAAAACAGTGGAGAACACTATCATATTCATAATAAAACGAGGGGGCATGGTGGGACATTTCTATATCCATCTACTCCAGAGGAAGAAGTAAGATGATCACTGTTCTTAGTCCACTAGATATCATACCTTATTCACCTCCTGAAATGAGTCAAAAATAATTTGGAGAGTTTAAATTAAGAAAGATACATTATCATGGGATGATAAAAGCGAGAGCACACAAGGGAGGGGTGAGGATAGGTAAGACACCTAAAAAACTAGCTAGCATTTGTTGCCCTTAATGCAGAGAAACTAAAGCAGATACCTTAAAGCAACTGAGGCCAATAGGAAAAGGGGACCAGGAACTAGAGAAAAGGTTAGATCAAAAAGAATTAACCTAGAAGGTAACACCCACACACAGGAAATCAATGTGAGTCAATGCCCTGTATAGCTATCCTTATCTCAACCAGCAAAACCCCTTGTTCCTTCCTATTATTGCTTATACTCTCTCTACAACAAAATTAGAGATAAGGGCAAAATAGTTTCTGCTGGGTATTGAGGGGGGGAGTGGGAGGGGGTGGAGTGGGTGGTAAGGGAGGAGGTAGGGGCAGGGGGGAGAAATGAACCAAGCCTTGTATGCACATATGAATAATAAAAGAAAAATGAAAAAAAAAAAAAAAGAAAGATACATTATCATGGGAATGATATATCACTTAGAAAATGTGACCTTTAACTTAGACTTTAATCTAAGACAAAGCTTGAGGATTGCTTTAAAAAAAAATCACATAATGAAACAATATTCCTACTTATTTTAAGTTTAGATAACAGAATATATATGCATTAATATTATTTAATCTTGTTGAAAGTACAATTAATATCAGTCTGGTAAATCTACACATCACAGAGGGGTGATGTTTTATCTTATGAAAACAAAGGTTAAACAATTCAACACATGTTTCATATTGAATGCATTTCTTTGTGATTCTTAGCAAAACTGTACCTTTTATATAAGTTTTTTAAATGGTAATGAGTTTTCCCTTAGAAGAGTGGTTCCATTCTCTCCTTTTATGAAGTTAAAGCTTTAATGTATTTTCTATGCTATTGATTTTTCAGGAAAGAATTTAAATACATGAAGAAAGTGTCATTGCCATAATGTGTGTGCAAACCCTACAGATGAAGTATTTCAAATATTATGCTATCTAGATTATGACCAAGTATTCATTTATTAATATCTACACAAAGATGTCTGAAAATTTCTTTTGCCACATTTACAAACTTAAGTTTCTTAGATTCATGACTGTTTAGACTTCAAAATAAGGAAAGTAATACAAACACAAAAACCATAAGTTATAACTGAATCCTTGTTGAAATTAAGAAAAATTCTTGAAACATTTCACATGATGAAATATGTGGGAGAAGTTTAAACTACATTGTAAAAATCACTAGCTACTGTATAATTTCTTTAATCTTTTGTATAAATAAAATTTATTCTCTTCCTAATGCTCTGTGTCTGATAGGGTGGGGTAGAAATAACAAAAATATTTTCTGTTGATAAGGATCCTAGGCTATCCAATGCCTTTGCAAACTATAGTAGTGAAGACATATTTGATTGACAGGATTCCCAATACTTTGAGAGAGTGTTTCCTTCACATTTCTTCAACAACAGCATTAGCAGTAAGTCTAGTAAAAGTAACAGCTCAATAATAAAGGAAATAAGAAGGATCTATTGAAAGAATCTTATATTACCATTAATAAACATGAGGCAAAGTGAATATAACATGTTTTTCACCTTGAATTAGGGAACTACCATGCAATGTTCTTCTCTTTTCTTGCACAAACTCTTTTCTTAAATTCTTTCTTCCTAAAGGAGATAGATTTTATTATGTCTGTATACCCCACCCATTAATACTTTCAAATTATACAAGTTTAGGTTAGATAAAATGACATGGCCTTTTCAAAAACTGCCTATTTTCATAATATAGTGAACCTTTCCTCACCTTTGTTTCTTTTATTTTCCTTTCTTGGTGATGGGTTATTAAATTCAGGGCCTAATACATGCTATCACAAAACTACACCCCGTGCCCTAAACTAAAGAAAATTCACCTCTCTAGACAGAGAGTACTTCCTGAATAAGAAATGTAAGCTAAGGTAATACCTCCTGCTAAATCTCAACAAAGACCTGCAGAAGTAGTTGTCTCCATTCCAGCCATGGGTGGAGTTCCTCCACTTCCACAAATTCTTTTCCACTCTTATACTGACCCTTGAGTACTTTACAACACAAATCACAGCTGAAAGCAACTGGGTTTGAACAAGAGAGTGCAAAGAACAGATGAAAGTTCAGAGGGGAAATGGATAGACTCAGAACACTGGGAAAGAGAGAGATGCTCAGAAAGGATACCCTAAATGCTTAATTAAGGTCTTGACTACACAGTGCTCCAGTGTTGTCCTGAGTGGTGAGAGATTGATGTGGTTTAAGTCACAAGTGAAAACTGACAAATAGTGAGTTAAATTTCAAAAGTCCCTTTCATTAAATTGTTACTTTCCCACAAAATCACATAGTTTACTCATATTTCTCTTAATGGGAATTCAGAATTTCTGATCCACACTTGAATGGCACATGTTATGGAAGGAAAAATGATTGAAATATCTGGGTGATATTAATCACTACTATATTCTATTGATAAAATCATTTGCCACCAAATGATTTGGAGCTACATAAACAATTTTAGGGAGAAACTGAATGCTGCCCTAGACATTAAAAGGCCAATAAGTTATTAATCTATATTTTATACGTAAAAGTAAATTGAAAGGTATACTACCTCCTTATGGAAGAAAATACATATATTTAATACAAACACTTACTTTCTCAGTAGGCTTTATATTAAATTCCAGACAGGGATTGCATCAGATGGTCAGTGAAAGCTTTAAGCCCAACCTTAATAAGAGGTGCACATTCGTAATTTCACTTACATATTTCCATTTTTCCAAGGAAATTATACAAAATAGAATGTACAATAAATTTAGGTTATTAGAGAATTCTTGCATAACAACTGGTTTTCAAACTCTACTATAGAAGTCTAAGCACCTATAGGAAACACTTCAGGTTAAAGGGAGAAGTAATTCTGAGCTGTAGATCCAATCCTTCCTTTAGCCAGAGAGCTCTATTTTTCTTTGAAATAGATGTTCATCTTCTCACCAAAGGTTATTCATCTTCATGCTGAAGCCAGCATTTGCAACCTTGATGTTCACATTAGAATACAAAACAGTTCTTCTGGCTCTGGGTCCCTATGTACAAAACCCTTCTGGAGGTAGTACTGTATCCAGTAGATGCTATCAGATGGCTGCTTTGGGTCTGTTTCATATGATGGCCACGGTCAAGTGTGCAATTGAAGACATCCGACCTTCCTATACCATACTCAATGACCAGGCACATTTCCACAGTGTCAGTCAAAGTGAGTAAGTTCACAGCGTTGGGGTAACTCAAAGCCTTCATACTCTAGAATTTGAAAAAAATTCTTTACTTTGTCAAACTGCAGTCAGGCTTCTGAACCTTCCTCAAGGTCCAACTATGTACTTCTCTATAAAATCCAGTTATAAAAAAGAAGGATGCTGGGTTAGTTTAAACAAAGCTCTATTTGATTCATTCTACTTGATTCTGAACATTGTTGATTTCTGGTAAGATTCCTCATCCTCCACCACCACCATGGCCTCTGTTCAGGAAGAATAATGCTAGGTTAGTTTAGCCAGAGTTCCCCTTACACCTTCTTTTCTTCTTAGTGATTTTCCATTCATGAAGCCCTCCACTGCTGCTTACCTCTAAGTTCCCACTTGCCTATGCTGTATTTGGACAGTGCTCAATCTCTCTCCAGGATTGCAAGACCCTGTTACAGTGGTCCCTGTACTCATATGAAGGGGAGGTTCTCTGCTATTCACTTCTGGGACCTAGTCATTTCCTAGAAGTAGGCTTCAAAATGTGTGTGAGGATACAGGCTCCAGCAACTTGTTTCTCTTACAGTAAACTATGATTCTCAGTATTCACTTTTCTTTTCAATATAGGGGACATTGGTTTGCCCTCTGTCATCAGTTCTCTGGTAGATCTAAGAAAAGTTGTTTTTTAGTTTGTTTACCATATTTCTCTTTGGAAAGACAGGCATTATGAATATGCTAAAAACTATAAGTTTAATTTAAATCATTTCAAGGTATTTTTTTCTATGACAACTAATGATGTTACACATCCATAATTGACCATTTGTTTTGATGAACATATATTACCCCTGGAGTAAACCATCCAAGTCCAAAGATATGCTGAAGTTTAGATCTAGTACAAAGCACCAAACACATGCTTCTCTGAGCTTCTCTGTAAACTCTTAGCATTATCAGTCTCTTCAATTTTTCAATTTTTGCTATTCTGGAGGATGGAAAGTGATATCTCATGATCTGAACTTACATAAACATGATTATTGATGAAATTGAACAAATTTCAGATTCTTATTTTGCAAATTACTTGATTAAGACTTCTACCCAGTGTTCTAATTAGATCATCTGCCTTCTTCCTATTGGGTAAGTCCTTTGCAATTATTTGTGTTGCAAAGTCTGTTCCATTCTGTGATTTTCCCCTTTTTAAAGTTTTATTTTATTTTTAATTAGCATACATTAATATGAAGGTGTTTGTTGTGATAAGTCAATAGATCTATACAGTATTCTTGGAACAATTTCATCCTCTCCATTATATTCCTATAACCCACCTTTCACCCCTTTCAAATGGTATTTGTTGGGTATGAGGATGCTATCTTCATAGATATGTGTGTGTGTAATGTGTAATGTATTTTGATACTATTCACCTATCAGTATCCTTTGCTTTCCCCTTGCCCCTCCCACTGATCTCCCCAGTTATTCCCCCTTTTCTATTCATGTCCCATTATTATTATAGTCATTATAATCAATGTGGTTATTCTTATTAATTTGTCTGGATGTTCCCTGATTCTTTGCTCATCTGGTTGGAGTCTGCTAGTGAGCATGTTGAAAATATTCTTCATCTGTTATGTGGCTTTAATTTGTAACATTTGTACTCAATTCATGCTGGTAAATTTAATATCTATGTTAAAATTACATCTCTGGTTATGCACACTGTCCTCTTTCCACTAGAGTTTTTAACATATTAATCATACTCATACTAAATCCCCAGAATCTTTGTCATGTTGGAGTCTAGTTTTGTTGATTGCTCTGCTTCTTGAGAGTGTTTTTCTTCACTTGTTTCTTTAAGGTCCTTGTAATATTTTTTGAGGGCCACAGTAGAATATCAGGTGGGTAGATTATTATGGATGTACATGGGCATTCTTTGTATTTTACTAAGCATTTGGGTGTTGATTCAAGCTACTAAGGAATTGAGTTTCTGTTTTATTGCTATGGTTACACTCAATGCATCTTTTTCATATTCCTCTAGGATCACCTCATATATAAGGTAGTGACTGGTTTGTCAGAAAGTGCTCCTCAGTTCTTTTCTCAGCTTCCCTTTGAACCCATTTCTTGAGTTTTCTTTCCATGTTCCCAAACCTCTACCAACATCAGATTGTCATTATTTGTCACTCAGTGCTTGCTAGTCTGGTTGGTGAGGAAGTACATTGTTTTGTTTTAATCTACCTTCAGTCTTTGGAAGATGCTGTGTCTTTGGCTTCTCACCATGGAACTTTTAAGAGATTATACTTCTACCCAGAACATATTTCTGATCACTCCTGAGGTCAGGAGTTTCTTTTCCTAATCTGCAATGGGCCTTTGATAATGCTTTAAGAATGGCATCTCCCCAACCTTCCTTCCTCAGTTAATTATGAAGTTCCTCTGCACTATCTCTTATAATCCTCAACTCAGTCTCCCCCGACATCTTCTGCACCCTTATTCCTGGTCAACCATGTCCTCATTATGCCTTCCACAATCTAGAATTGAGTTTCCCAGCAGAATGTCCCACATGTCACACTGAAGTGAGCTAGTTCCTTTTGTTAATGTATTGTCCTTCTTGATCTGTGGGACAAAGACTGGGTAGCAATGGGTTCCTCTCTGGTTGGTCTTGTCTGTAGGTGAAAGTAAATAAGGGGGCTTCAGAGAAAGCCTTGCCCTGCATTTCCTGCTCCCCAATGCTCAAAGCAGAGTATTATGGAGAATCCCAAAATTTCTATTTTGGTAATCCTTTTCTGAGCCCCCAAAAGAGGCAATGACAATCTCCCCTGAGAGATAGTAGGACAAGTGGGAGATGACCTACTTGGCTGATTCCAACATGAAGTCTCCCATGTCTGTGTTCTAGAAGGAATACAGGCCTTGTTCCCTATCTCCACTGTAGAGCAAAAGCCTCAAGTGGCTAGGGAAAGGCAGGGATAGATTGCCATTCTGTTGACCACAACAACATCCTAACTCTGTCATTATCTCAAAGCATTGTGGATGAAAAGTGACTATATTCCAATCCTGCTTAAAATAGTTCAAAAAATTTTAAATGTACTTGTTAAAACCTGAGTTGATGAACATAGCATATGCATCTTTTTGTCATCCATCTGCCTCCTTAGCCCCAATCACTTCTCAGTCCTTCAGCTCCAAACATGCTTCTTCTGCTTAACCAACCCTCTTCTTTCTCCCACCTGTCTCCGGCTCCTAGCCCTGTACTGGAGGCTATAAATCTTTTCTTTATCCTTCAGATTTCAATTTGTATCCAAAAGCAGTGGGTTGGCCCCTTGGTGAGTAAAAAGCTGATGAGCAAAACCTAAAGATAAAAGAGTGAAGAAAGTAATTTCTCAAAGCAAATGAAGAGTACACTGGAGTTAAAGTCTCAAAGCAGTGCCCTATAGAAAAGAAATTATGGGCTTTTATTAGGGAAACTTATCCACTGGTACAGAGGAAAGAGTCACCATCTTGGGCATGAGTGGTCATGCATCACATGTTTGGAAAAATGTCAGATAGGAAGGATTCCGGGCAGAGGATTTTGTATTATAATGAGCAAAGTTTGCTCTGGGTCACTCCAAAAGTAAGTCTTCATAACTCAGTGATTTTGACTGACTCCTTAGAAATTTTTTGAAGAGCATTTTATAAAACAAACAAATAATCCAATTTTGAGGAAGTCTTAACAGTCATTTAAAGGGATCGCATGTTCCCTCACAACCACAAACATAGGTGATTATCCCTATAAGTAAAGTAGACCCTTTTTATCTGTAGGTGTCTGGTTCTAAGGAGACAGCCATTGAAGAAAACCCATGCATGCTCAGGAGGCATAGAGTTCAGTGATGTACTGCAAATGCTTGATTATTTTTTACCATAACACCAACCAACTTCCACTAAAGACATACCACTTTCCAACAAATCTTAAATTTTCACTTAATTACTTCAGTTAGGCACATTTACTTTTGCCTTGCTTTTGGGGGCACTATTTACCTTTGGGGAGGCAGATTTTCATAAAATTAAAGGCAAGGAAACCTTCAGCAAATCATGCAAAGATTTAAACACATTAACCACATGGTCAAAACTGTATGTATTAAATGTGTGACTAATGTAGGCTTACCATACCTGCCTCCTGGCTAACAAGTTTAGCACCAGCTCCACTGAGACAACCTTCCTCAGTCAGGCTGGTATGCGCTCTACCTTTGTTTGTACCTGTGCAGTACAATTACCTATGTAATTGCTTTCATTGACTGATACCCTC